>NC_138967.1:72120000-73370000 GCF_055761805.1 Camellia sinensis
GTTCTAAATATCGGCCGGTACGGTACGTACCGGCCGTTTCGTACCGAAAAATTGGAGTATCGATACGGATATAGACCGGTATACCGGTGAGACTGAAATTTGCAGTCGTAACATCCGATTCCCGGTACGTATCGGCCTGAATCCGATACATGCAGCGATACAGTTCCGATACGGATTTGCCATGGCCGGGACAGATGAAACTAGAGCACAGAACCTTCAGCAAAAGCAAAAATAATCGTCGGTTGCATATGAAATTGGGGCAGAGCAGAAAAACCTCCTGAAATTTGTGTTGTTTTATGCTCAATTTTATGCTCTGTTTTGCAAGTTCATTCTTTGGGCTATTGTGCTCTGTTTTGTTGTTGGGCAAGCACATCAATATGCAACTTGCAAGCTTCTTTGTTTTCCTTATACTCTGTTGCTATAGGTTCATCCTTATACTCTGTTACTATAGTAACATATCAGAAGGCTGAACTTGCAAGCTTCTATACTCTGTTACTATTTTTGTTTCATATATTAATATTATTATTATTATTATTATTATTATTATTATTATTATTATTTTCCTTATGTTTTTCTATTTCGTAATTTCTTTTTAGGCCACTGTTCTTCTGCATCTTTTAAGCCACTATTTCTGCACCTTTTTAAGCCACTGTTTTTCTGTTGTTTATACATCTATGCCACTGTTTATATTAATATATATATATATATATATTTTTTCTCAGTTGAGCAAGAGAAAAAAAACAAGAAAAATAAATATTGAAATCAAAATCTTCATCTGTTAAAAGCTTACTATGTTGAAAATGAGACTCAAATAAATACATTTCATTTAGTTGAAAATAGTTAAAAGTGTTCCTACATATCAAATTTTGATTAAAACGTGACAAATTAAGACTAAAAGAGTCAAAAAAATGCATAAAATTGAGTTTTAGAGGGATTGTTAATGATTTTTAAAATTTCACGGCCGCGACACCCGATTCCCGATACGTACCGGTCGATACTACCGATATCGATACTCCACGATCGATACCATTATATTATCAAATACCGCGATTTAGAACTATGTTTAAGAATAGCTGCTTGAAAAACACGTTCATTTCTAAGCTTCCAGAAGGACCATAAGACAACCATAGTTATGACTCTCCATATCATCTTTTCTTTTTTGTTGAGCCTTTCTCATTCCCACCATAGTAGTATTCAACAGAACTTGGTAGAACCCTTACACCTTCCACCAATTTAGCATTGCAGCCCAAACCCTCTAAGCAAAATGACAGTGTAACAGGACATGAACAACTGATGACCAACTGATTAATTTTTAGCTTTACAAAAAACACAAAGAATATGCCATGAAAAGAAGAGAAACTCATCAGATTCTACCACCATGAGTCTAACTATGCATGATATGATTAAAATAAAGTACAATGATCCTAAACATGTTATCTAAACACATAATATGCATCATAAGCCTGGTTTAAGGGATCCAACATAATTTAATGCATAAAAAGAAACTAACAAATAAATAAATAAACATGCAGAATATTAAAATGAACAAACCGGACTTGATGCATGCAAATATAAAACGTAAACTAACTATCATGACTTAAATAAAACCTGGTCAAAAATCATTCAAAACCAAGAAGTTACATGATGACCATGCAAAGCTAACATCTTAGATACTGAAAAGAGAGGCCAAAAGTTACTGGAATAAATAAAAATCAGTGGACTGACCTGCTGTTTTGCAGAAAAAGCAAGAAAAATGCAAAACAGAGCGAAGAACGCATTAGTTTCATTGCTTGAAGCTTCCCTCAAGCTTCGGTTCAAGTTTGATTGCTTTATTTTAACCTTAGATGCACTCTAGGATTATCAAAAGTTTCTACTAGGGTTAGAAATTTCAGAGCTAAGGGTTTTGGTGAAGGGAAGTGGCGTTTCTCTCTTAAAACTCTCAATACTTAGCAAAAAGTGGGTCAAAATTTGATCCTCTCCAAAAAAAGGGGGGAAGGGGGGGGGGGGGTATATATATAGATTGAGGAAGAAGGTTCACTGCAACAAGTTTGGTCTTGGATGACGAATTTTTTTTGTCTCCAAAGAGCTAATTTCGTCACTATAGATATTTGTGAGGAAATATTTTTGTCACCGAGTTCGTCATTGAATGTTTGTCACTAAAAAGTATCGTGACGAAAAATAATTTCGTCACCAATGAAATTACTTCAGTGACGAAACTTTTTGTCACCAATAAAACAACATTTTGTCATTAAAAATCCTCATTTTCGTCACCAAATAATTATTTAGTACCACATTTATAACTTTAGTTAACGAATAAATTTGTCATACATATTGATCATTGATGAGGAAATAATTTCGTCACAGTAAGATGTAAATTCGATGAAAGTTTTCGTCTCCAAACGTCATACATGGGTGACAAAATATAATTCGTGACCAAAATATATATATGAGACGAAATCTTTTGTTACCAAACAACAAAATCAATGAAAACTTTCATATATAAATTGTAATAATTTTGTCACAAAAAATATTTATTAGCGACGAATAATCACTTTGTCATAATAGTAAGTACAAATAACGAAAAAAATTCATCACTAAACTTGTCTCATATTTTATATTTCAATTTAAATTATTATTTCACAAATATCCCTGCTCATATCCCAATAGCCTTTTTAAATGTAGTAAAAAATCCATTAGCTATTATACACCACTCCATAAAAAAAATTCACTAAAAAATTTATATTATAAATCAAAATATATCCATTAAACAAATTTAATAATAATCCATTAAGTATAACAAAAAAAACCACCAAAGCAAATCCCAAAATAAACTAACATGGAGTTCACAAAAAAAAACCAACACTCAATCTTGATTTGTAATTAAAACTAAGTATCAGTTCAGAAAAAAAAAAAAAAAAAATTCAACACTTGATCTTCATTTGCAAGAATGCTTCCAAACGTCATCAAAAACCAATCTGCAAAGAAAATAAAGAAAAAAAACATTAATATATTATCAATTACATCTAAAGTCATATTTAAATAATTTTATTTTATAAACCAATTTAGTAGAGATGCATATAACAATCCAAAACTTCAAAGAGTTTAGGTAATCCTTGATGATAACCAACACGGATAACAGAAGACGGCAAAAGATTGCAAGAACACCATGTATCAGTAGCATTAATGCCAACAAGAACCAGAGAGAATCACAAGACATGTTTGACACAAACTAATCAGCCCACGATTTTTACAGGAGTTAACATTTTTGTTGAACTTCTAGACCCCTATGTGTAAATCATCCAAAAAAAAGATTGATTCAATAATTGTAGCCACGTGATTTAATCGTGTTTGTCTTGGAAAAAGTAGTCAATCTATTTTTAAAATCATACCTGTTGTCCCTTTTTTTATATAAAGACAAATATGGTGAAATCATGTGGTCACGATTATTTTTTCATGAATAATCTTCACATAGATCTATAAAATTAATAGATCAAATCACCACAGTTGGGCCCACAGTATCCAGCCTAGTCCACACAGTGGATTGGAGACAAGCTCAGCCCTCTCAGAAAAATGATTGGTTGAGTAGGATCACTATATTGACTAAAAATTAAAAGCACCCACAACCTTTCACAGACTATAAGCAAAAAAGTGCGCCAACATCAGCGTTGTTAACTTATTAGATGAGGTTGACCAATCATGGTCATAATTGACAAGAACTAAAAGCACCAGAGTAGTGGAGGAAAAAACTGTATAGTTTGACAAAATCCTGCTCCGCTTGATCATCCTAGTCAACATCAGGAAGTAAAACACTGGTAATAAGCCATTTAAGGAAATCATATTAAAATTTGTCTACCTACCGTACCAGCAAGTGCATACGCTACAACTAAGGGAGGCGAAGCAAGATAGTTTGCTCTTGTGAGTGGATGAACACGACCTTCAAAGTTTTGATTTCCAGAAAGCACAACAGCTGCAATAATATCTGTAGAATAAAGCATTAAGTCATTAGAGAAAAAATTCAGGGACATAACGAACAACTACGTATAAACAAGAATGATACCATTCTCTGAAATTGCAGAAGCAACTGATTCGTCAAGTTCCCCAAAATTCCCAATACATGTTGTGCAGTCATAACCAACAATATGAAAGCCCTGCTGGTTTAAGTACTTTTGCAGGCCACTACAAACACCAAAGCCACAGACAAAATTCAGTACCTGATATGCACATCGTAGATATCCAAAGAAATAACTTGAACTAACTAATGTCTTCCAAAAAATGTAATCAGTACCTCTGCTGCAAATATTTTGTGACAACTCCAGAACCTGGGGCCAAGCTTGTTTTTATCCATGGCTTGATCTGTTGATAATCACATATAAGACACTCATCATACACAATGATATACAGGTAAGATTAAGGTGCAGATAACTGCTCCTTTTTCTCCCTATCTAGTTTGTTAATATTATTTATAGACATGCATTTCCACTGGATTCAAGTTAAAGAACAGAAAGCATTTCAAGAAGCCAATACCTACCTCCAAGCCCAATTCACAAGCTTTCTTTGCAACAAGACCAGCTCGAAGCATCACAGTAGGGTTTGATGTATTTGTGCAACTTGTGATGGCAGCTATGACCACGCTACCATGCTTGAGCTCAGCAGGCTGTCCATGGAATAAAAATTTTGCAACTTTGTCTTGCTCCTCCTTGGGTATGCCAAAGCCCTGAATGAATATAAAATATTACAGAATTAGAAAAAAAAGCTGGAGGTCCTCACATTGTGACTCGACCACAAATGTGATTGATAGTCCCATCCCATTTACACACTACACAATCAACTCATAGAATCATACTACATAGACCAAAAGAGGATGAAATGTGCTAAGTTTGTATCAATAATGAAATGATGGCAGAACCACAATCTGGAAAACCAAATTATAGCAAATCCAAGCAATACCTGTTTTCATCTTACTTTGAATCCAACTTTACTATCGAGACATAAATGCCAGTCAGCCTTCATGTTTTTTAGAGGAACTCGATCATGAGGCCTGCTTAAAAAATAAAATAAAAAAAGGAACTATACATATAAGCACACAACAATAACATGGAAGTGCAAAACATTTGGTGCCAGAACTGAGAATAAAACATTACCTTTTTGGTCCTGAAACACAGGGTTCTACATCTGCTAGGTCCAACTCTAAATATGATCAGAATACTCTTTTTTGTAGAGGCTTTGAAATAATCCCATTAGTCTCAGATGTAAGAATGCCAAGAAGAAATGCATACATGTAGGAAAATAACAAAGAAGGGAAGAAATTTTGTTTTCTACCTCATTGTAATCAACAAACATTTTGTTTGCACGCAAATAAGCTTCAATCATAGCCACCTATGAATTATTTTAGCAATAGCAGTTAGAAATTTATATGAGAAATCCATCAACCAAATATAGCTCAAAACAAAAAATAACGAAACAAAAAGAAAAAGAAAAGACAAACGCACAGTCTCATCACTCCTAGTTAATTTAAGGTACTGTAATGTGATATGATCTACAGGGAAGAAACCCATGGTTGCTCCATACTCAGGGGACATATTTACAATAGTGGCCCTATTGGCCAATGATAATTCGCCCATACCTTCACCTATACCCACATAAAAATAAAAATAAAAATAAAAATAAAAGGAATTAGAGCCATACGCATACTCAAATTAGATGTGCAACAACCAAATTCGCTGTCCAAGTATAAAAATTTCATTTGACGGTCTGTATGTTCGGAATAGAATTTCATTTGGCAGCCCATGAATTATTCAAACATTACAAAACTGTAGCATGTGTTTGTCATCCAGTAGAACAACTAAACAATATGGCCCACTTTAAAAATATTACTGCAAATGTTCAATAAACCAAAAAATGCAGAATACAAATGAGAAGGAAGTTAACTTACCCTGTTACTTCATGGAATACCAAGGATGTTACCCATCTCACCTTCTCCAAACCCACATGGCATTTCCTTCTTTTTGTGACCCCAATGTAGAAAAAATGATACTCAATACAATCCCCTAGTTGCCACAAAACCCATTGCTCCATTAAGGAAGCACACAAACATTTTAAGGTAAAATAAGCATATAAATAAACAATTGACGATCAGTCTCCAACATAGTCATATGCATAGACTGATCCAATTTTGGGGAAAAGATACAATAAGAGAGAGAAAAAAAAGAAAGAAAGAAAAGACCCTCTATACTTCAAAGGAAAAGCAAGCACATAATAAAGGACAAGAAAATATTAAGCCCCAATAGATAGTTTATTTTCTAGAAACAGGAATTGAAAGTATAAAAGTTAAGAGTAGTGTTTTTTTTTTTTTTTTTTTCCCTCTTCTTATCTCTTCATTTATTGAATAGAGAGGATAGCATCAATATCGATTAGTCAAAAGCTTGCAAAAGTCTCAATATTTGATGACAACCTTTCTACAAAAATCTAAGTAAGAAAGAATTTTAATTTAAAATGCAACACTTATCTAAAAAAACAATTGATACACCAGCCTATTTAACGTTATGTATCAATTTCAGAGATCTGCAAAACTAACTAAACGATTAGCTCTAAGTCGTGTTCCAGACAAGAAAAACACTAAGTGATCTGGCTCATTCTTTAAAGGGATAACAGGAATCATGACAAACCATCAACAAATTTTACCAACATAATCTCCCAAAGGAGAAACTAGACGAGACAAATTAACGAACTTTCTAATAGGTAATTCTGAATCATGTGTACATTGTGTGTCTCATTAGTTTCAAAAATTAGGGAAAACATTAATTCTGCAAATTAGGGAAAACAAAGATAAAAAAAAATAGAGAAATTGTGTGAGAGAGAGATAGAGGACCCATACCTGAAAATAGAAAATTAGAGAAATCGAATAATAAGAAGAGCTAATGGAATAGAACACGCGACACTGAAGGAGAAGGGCAGATGGGCTCGGAGATGCAACGTCGGCAACGACACTGAAGGAGGAGAACGGGCGACGTCGGCGGCGGTGCTAGAGGAGAACACGCTAAAGGAGGACAAGGGGCGCTAAACGAAGAGACCTAACTTGTGTATTGTTTTGACGTAGAGAGAGAGAGAGAGAGATGAGAGAAAACTGATCAACACAACCAAAAAAAAAAAAAAAAAGGGAAAAAATTTTGTAGTCTATTTTTCATTACCGCTTAATATATCAAAATTTTTCTTCCAAAATTAATGATAAAATAATTTCTTCATTAAAAAATTTAAAATATTAAAAATTATTAGTGATGAATATATATTTCTCAAAATTTTGGCACCATAAAAAAAAATTAGTAGGAAAAATTTAGGTGACGAAACTTAATTTTTTTCTCACCTAAAAGTAAGTATTTATTGACGGAGATAAATTTCGTCACCTATTATTTTTATTTTTTTATTATACATGACAAAATTTATAATTCCTCATGAATTATTCTTATTTAGTAACGAAACTTGTTTTCTTCACTAATTTTCGTCACCATACCAAAACAGAGAATAAGAGAAAGAGACACCCAAAAAAAAAGCAAAGAGAAATCACGTACCAAATCACCGAGCGAAGAAGATGTGGCGGTTACCGGCAAGGCTACTAGTGGCAGCGGCGCTCGGCAAGGCTAATAGAGGTGATGACGATGGCAATCGGCGTGGTGGAGGAGCAAGAGGTAAGACAAATTAATACCCTATTGACAGAGAGAGAGAGAGAGAGAGAGAGAGAGAGAGAGAGAGATAATAAACAGAAAAAGAGTAAAAGAATTAATACCCTATTTTTTTTTATTGTCGCTCAATATATCAAAAATTTTCCACCAAAATTAGTGACAATATTATTTCCTCACCAAAAGATATCAAAAATATTAAAACGTTTTGGTGACAAAAATATATTCCTCACAAATAATTTTATAATTAGTGACAAATTTTTTTCTCACCAAAAGTCCCAAAATTTTGGCGCCACCCAAAAAAAGTAGCGGGAAAATTTTTGGTGACGAAACTTAATATTTCCTCACTTAAAATGAAGTATTTATTGACGAAAATAAATTTTGTCACTTATCATTTTATTTTTTTTATTATATGTGACAAAATTTATAAATTCCTCACGAATTACTTTTACTTAGTGACGAATTTTATTTTCTTCACTAGTTTTCATCATCATAAGTTACTTTTGTTGTAGTGGTTCTAGAATGACTTAGGTCTCCCTAAGGTTTCCCATTATTTTCTCGTGTTGCGCCTTGTAGACGTCCCCGAACGCCCCGAGAGGGTGAGTCCCGTTCTGTTCATTTGGGTTTCACCACAGTTCGGACTCTCAAATTGTCACGGTTCTAAATCTGAACCAAAGAGTCCAAATCTGACAAATCGTTTTGAGAAAATAGATTTTGAAAGAAGTGCCAAACATGGACTGTTTTGCCAGATACAGAGTCGCCACCTAAATATTTTATTTTGGGGGAATTTAGGAAACCCTGACTCGTTGCCTAAGGCCACGTGTCCATCATCACCAAAGTTGCCTCGGCTCGGGAACTTGGGTACGATTGGGGAAGGTCACTTCGTGAGCACCCCCGCTCGCCCGATCAAAGATCGGCCTCTACTAACCATGATATCTATTTTTGAAAACATTATGCGTCCTTATTCCGGTTATTAGCCTAGATTTACTATGTGATGCGCACAGCATACAAGTATAGACTGGGTCGCCTGAATTGGAACAAAACATTTCATATTTGTTTATTTGAAAATGGTTTGATGATGCTACCCGCAAGTAGGCTAAGACGTGGATTTGCCACTCTCGGGTGGGCTTTAAGAAAATATGATTTTGCCACTATCTAGTGGGCTTAAAACACACATTTGATGAATTGTTCCAATCCAAATAACCCAACCTTCACCCACAGGCATTCAGGCAGTTATATCACATAAGCAATTAGCCTCATGGTAATCATGCTATCGTGGCAGTCACTCGCACACATGCAAGGATGCTAACGCATAAAACTTACCGAGTACTCCAAGCCAAAACAGAAGCTAGGTTAGAAATCCATGCATGATCCTAACTATACAGAAATGTCTAATGCAACACATGCAAAAATGCAACTATAGCAGGCTCGGCTATTCTAAACATGGCATATGAAATGCTACAGCTAACATGTATTCAACTTGAAATTGAAAATACAATGCAGTTAGTATGATGCGCCGAGCCCGGTGCATGCAAAACAGATGAATGAATGCAAACATGCTATCATACTGTATGCTAATTGAAATATGCCCTAATCTAACCATCATGAGCGGGTAAATAAAAGGGAGAAAGACGTGGGGTTGGAAGACATACATCACACACACGCACACTTATTACAACATTGCCCTCGCGCAGAGGGTCCGAATAAATAATTACAGTCCAAATAATTACAAAACCCTAATTAATTAACAAATTAAAGTAGGTAAGCTGTAAACTAGCATGCAAGCTAGGGACTGCCTCGACGCTGCTTCGGATGATGAATGATGCATGTCCGGGTTGCTTTGTGCGGAAATCCACTACGATGCCCCAATTAGCCTCTATTTGCCATTTTTCTTGGAATGCGTGCCAAGCTCCGGAAGGCTGCTGACTCTTGATTTGCTGTAACAGAGAGCAAGAAAGGGGCATGGCAAAGTATTTTCACATATGTATGCATGACTACCCTTCAGGGAGTGTAGTCCTCGGTCCTCGTGCCACCAATCACGCATATCGATGCATGATGGCCGAGGAGTCGAATTGCACGACTCAATATGAAATGAATGCACATATAAACACAACAAAACCCAAACTCCATCATGGATAATCCGGAGTGTCGGTGACTGGGAATTGAGACACGTTCCGTCACTCGAAGTACGAAACGTCCCTCGTTTCCCGTGTTCGGGCTAACCCCTATCCCAAGCACAATGCAATATGCATGACATGCATGAATGCAACTAAGGTACAACCTAACATGCACAATGTTATGAAATGGCATACACGATGCACGAGGTAACATGGCATACACAATGCGCTAACATACAACCTACCATACACAATGCTATGAAATGAAATGGCATACACAATGCACAATGGGCTTACACCAACATGAGTGGACCTCAGCCACACTCACATCAGTAGCCATGAGATGAAAATGAGACACTCAAAATGCATGCACATATGCACGCAAACCGAGGACCGACCCTAAGGCACCAAATGCCACTCTAACAAGACATGGAAAGGCATGGAATATGGCATACTAGCATGCAAATTTTAGTAGCCAAATATGAAGCAAAACAGCCCCAGAATCACGGAAACATGGCACCCGATACATGGAATGAGACCCGAAACATGAAATTAGGTACATGGAATGACCTACGGCTATGCAAAGAATGCATTATTTGAACATGAAGTGTGAAGACAGAATCAAGACAATCCCAAAAAAAGCATATTTACAGTTTTAAGCAAGTCCAAAAAGTGAACACAAATAGGGCTAAGTTAACATGCAAAAATGGCCCCAAAAGAGAGATAATGAAGCAAGTAGCAGCTGCTGGCCATAAATGGCCAAGAGCCCTTCAACAGAGTTGAATAGGGGCTCAAAACATGGTACTTTACATTTTACAACAAGCTACGAAAACAAACACAAGTATGGCTAAACTATTGTGCAAGAAATGGGCCAAAAGGGAGACAAAGAAGCAAGTGATGGTTGCTGGAATCAAACAGAGGAGGTCCCTTCAACAAAGTTGAAGAGGGGCCGAAAACATGGTGTTTTATAGTTAGTGACCAAACCCAAAACAGTGCACATGCAAGCTTAAAATACTATGCAAAATAAGGCCTAGAAAGAGGTTTAAACACAAAGAGCAAAAAGGGAGCTCCAAAAAGTAAAGATCCCTTGATCAAACATGAAGAGGGAGTCAAAATAAGGCTATTTACAGTTCGGACCAGAGCCTAAAAATACAAGCACAGGGGGCTAACAAAACATGCAAAAATAAGGCCAAAAGAGGGATAAAGAGGCAAGTGACAAAAGGAATCTTCAAACAGTGAAGAGCCCTTCAACAATGTTGAATAAGGGCTCAAAATAAGCCACTTTTCATTTTATAACCAAGCTCGAAACAATGTACAAATGAGCCTAAAATACTATGCAAGAAAGAGGCATACAAGAGAGGTAAAGAAGCAAGTATAAAAAGGAAGCCTCAAACAGGGAGAGGCCCTTAAACAAACATGAAAATGAGCTCAAAATAATGCTATTTTCAGTTAGGGTCGGAGCCCAAATATGCAAGCAAGAAGAGCTAATATATTGAGCAAAAATAGGCAAGAAAGAGGGAGAAGGAGACTTACCCTTGTAGCCTATGTCTTCAACAACTCTTGGACCAAGTTTGGGAGCCCTTGACCTCTAGAAATGGCCTTGAAGCTGCTGGAATGGAGTGTGGATTGGTTGGCTTGGAGATGGTGTAGAAATGGTGTAGGACTTGAGGGGTTTTGATGGTTGGAATAGAGAGAGAGAGAGAGAGAGAGAGAGAGAGAGAGATTGAATGCAAGAGGCTTAAACCAAAACTTTCTAACCCCTAAAACACAGCTTGACGTGCTGGTTATATAGACAAGAGTGTGGGAAAAAAGGGGGGGAAATGGATTTCAAATTTCTTCCCAAAAGTGCAGCCCCCCGGATACACAATTTGGGGGGAAACGGAATACATATTTGTAATGTACCAGAGGTGGGGATCATGGCCGGCCGGGTATCTAAGTTGCAGGTGGCCGGTCGGCCCTCCCCATGGCCGGCCGGCCAAGAGTCAAAAGGCTCAAGAAGTTTTAGTGGCCGGCCACCCCAGATTGGTGGCCTCCCATGTGTGCACAACACAACCATGTGGTCAAAAACTGGAGAAAGTAAACCAGGAGAGAGAAAAGTCCACTTTTAGAAGGGGTTCAAAAGGGTCACACACAATTACTGGCTGGCCATATAATATTGGTGGCCTCCCAGGTGTGTAGAACACAAATATGTGGTTTAGGGCTGGAAAAAGTGGCCTTAGGGTGGTCAACATTGGCTTTCAAGTGAAAAGAACGGGCGACGGAGGGCGATAGAGGAATAAAATTGGTTATCAGAACAATTACTGGCCTCCCACCCTTCTACGACCTTCTTAACAATGAAACAGAGGTCCCTGTCAAAAATGAACCCAAACCGATACAAAATGAAGGTTCGGGGGCCGAAACGCGCAGCCCGAGGCCCCGAAAACTGACTGTTAGGCACCGGAAGTGGTGTTCGACCACGAAGTTGGTCTCTCGAGCCACAGTGTCCCTCAAAAGGGAGCAAATAAGATGCATGCCAAAACCCGGAGCAAACGGAGGTGGTTAAGCGGTCTCGAACCGAGGCACACGGCCAACGGCTTTGAAAAATCGGAAACCGGACTCCAAACGGGAAAAATGGCCTATGACCACGAAACGTAGCCTACGGCCACTGAGAGATGATCTACGAGACCTCTCCCTCCCTTCGGGAAGAGAAAACAGAGAAAACAGAGCCTGGTTCACAAACCAAGGCAAAGCATGAAAGAATCCGGAAGTCCGGAGGCAAGGGTCGCAGCCGAGACTCTGAAACCTCAGAACGAGCACAATATGCAACATCACCAAGCGCTCAATCGGTGACGTCTGAGTCTTAAGGTCGGTCAAAATGGGGTGTTTACAGTTGCCCCTCTCTGACAGAACTCGGAAGTCATAAGTGACGGGAGTGAATGTCAAAGCCCAGAGACGACCCATTTTTGACAAGGCCGAAGACTTAGACAAACATACAAAATAACAAAGATGTGCCCAAAGGCATGCCCGCAGGCAGGGGCAAAATGCAAAATGATATGCACAAAGCCGAATGTAGCTCATGATCATGCAAATGCAGCAAGCATATACAAATCTAACTACATTTCATGCAGTAAGGATCATGTAAATAAAGCTGTAACGAAGCAAATATTCACAATAAATGCGACAGTTTTAAGCGGGAAGGCAAATCAAACTACATTTCATGCAGTTATGATGCAATCTTAGCGAGCATGTGTGATAGATACACAAAAGTGAAGAGAGTGTGATGGATACACTATATGAAGCAAAGTGTGATAGACACTAAAAGTGAATACAAAGTGTGATAGATGTACTAAGTGAACGGAATGTGATTGATACACTGAAGGTGAACACAAAGTGTGATAGATGCACTATGTGAACAGAGTATGATAGATACACTAAATGTGAACACAAAGTGTGATAGATGCACTATGTGAACAGGTGTGATGGATACACTAAAAGCGAACACAAAGTGTGATATATGCACTATGTGAACATAATATGATTGATTTACTAAATGTGAACACAAAGTGTGATAGATGCACTGTGTGAATAGAGTATGATTGATATACTAAATGTGAACACGAAGTGTGATAGATGCACTTAGTGAACGAGTATGATTGATATACTAAATGTGAACACGAAGTGTGATAGATTCACTTAGTGAACGAGTGTGATGGATACACTAAATGAACACGAAGTGTGATAGATGCACTTAGTGAACAGAGTATGATAGATACACTAAAAGCGAACACAAAGTGTGATAGATACACTATGTGAACATGTGTGATGGATACACTAAAAGCGAACACAAAGTGTGATAGATGCACTAATTGAACAGAGTGTGATTGATACACTAAAAGCGAACACAAAGTGTGATAGATGCACTAAGTGAACAGAGTGTGATTGATACACTAAAAGCGAACACAAAGTGTGATAGATGCACTATGTGAACAGAGTGTGATTGATACACTAAATGTGAACACGAAGTGTGATAGATGCACTATGTGAACAAAGTGTGATTGATGAAGTGTGATGGATACACTAAAGGTAATGAAGTGTGATGGATACACTAAAGTAAACGAAGTGAATATGTGCATGATAGATACACAAAATGAGGATGTGTGTGATAGATACACTAAGTGAATGAAGTGTGATTGATACACTAATAAATGATCTCAAACGGAACTTCTTTGAATGAACCGTACATACAATATCGTGCATGAATGAGAAAGAAACTTGATAGGTACAATGCATTACAATGCATGATGCTTAAGGAAAGCAATAAATGGACAAAACAGCGCTTTAGAAAGCACCTCATGAGGTGAGTGGCGGTGAACCGCTCTGCTTTGATGGGGATCTTCCCCTGTGCTTTTCGAACACTTACCTTCAACTTACAGTACAAAGGCTTTGAAATACTGACAAGGGTTCTTCACGTAGAACACTTTGGATGCTGCCTTTTTTCCTGATCATATTTACAACTTTTCCTATTCTCCAACAGGGTGACAGACTAGGTTGGTTCGGTATCCAGAATTGAGGTGCATACACACTATCTCAACCTATGGGGTTTCCATACAGATTTCAAGCCGAGGACACGCCTCTGGGTATTTAAACCAGACTTTAGTCTCGGAAATCCCGAACCTTTGCATTCTAGGCAATAGCCATTCGAACTCTAGTTTCCACCGTCGCAGTTGGTCTCCTAGGAACTCATTGCAAACATAGCCAAGGTGCCTCTGGCAGGGAATGGTACTCAGGGAGAGCACATTTGATCGCCATTCTGGCTTGAAGCAGACTTGATCTCGAGCTTGAGGCAGAGGCACACTCATACTTCGGAGCATTGGCAAGACCTGAAGAGGTACACGCGGAATGTAGTCTCGGAACTTACCGAAGTTGAAACAAACTCAGATACCCGACATTTTTCCCTCTTTTCTTTTGCTTTGCAGTCTGGAACCCATATATTTTCAGATAGGTCCTGGTTTTACTGTTCCCACATGACTTGGGTTGAACCCTGCAGTTTTTATGAAAGAACAAATCTTGTTTTGCACAGATGTGGAGAACGGCACGGTACTCTAAGCACAAAACGATTCATTTTTGAAATTGAGAATAAGTTCTCGACCAAGTATTGAGCCTATGACTGAACACAGCAAAACGACTCAACAAGGAAATAAAAGGCACACAACCTAGACACATCGAGTAACACTCGAAACGACTCAAAACAAGAATCGAGATAAAACAAAAAGACACGACACTTAGACGTGCACAGGGAGCCTGTTTCACTGGGTAGTGTTTCCCTGTTTCTCATTTGTGGTTCTCATATCACTCAGCCCTCAAGCTCTGTTTTTCTAAAAAAGCCCTCTTCTCACTTTTCCTCTCATCGGACATCTCTCTATTCTTCAATCTTTCATTTTTCATCCCTCCCCTGGGTGGTTGATGGATAAACAGCAAATTGTGGGCTTGTGCCCCTAGCATTCTGCTAGATTCTCTTTCTTCTGCTCACAGCTAGTGAATTCCTCCCATGGAAAGGTTGCGCTACAACTGGGTGTGTAGCAAATCTGCAGCTAACATCAGTTGATGATGCTTTGCTGGGGAGTTTGGACGTGATAAGATCTGTCCTGATGATGGAGTGGAATATCTTACCCCATTCTAGTTCGTGCTTCGTACTTTACTTGATACCTCGTTGCTTGGAGGATGTGAGAGCTTTCTGCCCTTTGTTGTGCCTTTTTCTGGCGAATACGATGCCCTTTCCGACAAGTAGAGTGCACTTTCTGGCAAGTATTTTGACAAAGGGGAAAAGACAGAACACCTGACTCAACTGTGCCCCTAGTTCATCATTTTGACCATTTTTTGTTTTTTGCTTTCTACTAAAACAGTTTTGACCAACATAAGAGTTAGATTGACGCGCTTGTTCGATTTTCTGATTTAAAATCATGCAAGTTAGGCTATGAGCACTGAGAGTTTTCCTTTTTTGGGTCCAAGAAATGGTCCAGTTTTGAAAAATGGAGTACTTTTCGAGAAGATTAGTCAACCTCAGTAAATATTCTCAAAAACTATTTTTGCAAACGACCACTACTCAACGAGCACGGAACCTACTCTTGAGAGGCACAACCTTGGACCCATAGCAATGGAAAATTGCCCCTTGTCTGAAGGACACAGCATGGCAACGGAAAGTTGCCCCTTGTTTGAAATGACATTGCGGCGTTTTGAATGGCAACGGAAAGTTGCCCCTTGTTTGGATAGCACCGCAGCGCATTGTAGTCAGTCCTCAGAGCGACGAACACAACCAGACTCTCAGATACAGAGAAGACAAAGATGACCAAAACCATCGCATGGACACAATCGAATTTGAAGTGTTTTATGGCTGGACTTCAGAATGAAGTTGCCTACGTATCCCAAAGATGGGAATCAAGCCTCACGTAGTTCGGGGGTTAAGGTACACTCGGGTATTTAACCTCTCCTTTTGCGCTCTAACTTTTGCCAGGGCCGCCCTTTGCGGGTTTTCAACCTTGCGAGCTATGTTTTTCTTCTTTTCAATTTTTGTGTTCTTTTCTTTTCTTTTCATTTCTTTTTTTTTTGTTCTTTTCTTTGCATCTTTCTTTTTTGTTCTTTTGTTCTTTTCTCTTTTTTTGTTCTTTTTCTTCTTTTCTTGCTCTAACTTTTGCCTGGGCCGCCCTTCCGGGTTTTCGGCCCAGCGAGCCTCTCAAGGGTAAAAGTGTAGCTTTGTCCATGTCAAATGGTTTTGAGATCTCGAAGTCATCTGAATCCATGAGAATGGCTGTTGTTCGCTGACGATGCAAGAGTCCATCCAATGGAGGGTGAATTTGCCCCTAGTGTTTGTGGATAGGAACTCGGTTGTCCCTTAACAATGTCTTCTTCTTTCCTCCCTTCTGGGGTTTGGCATTCTTGCCGATCTTCATCTTGGACTCTTCGAGCACATTTGAAATTCTTGCCTCTAGTTCGAGGGGTGCTCCTGATCTAGCTTCGCAAGCTTCTTGATCTGACTTTGTTGTCGCTAATTCACGGGCTGCTCTGGATCCAGCCACACAGGCCTTACATTGTAGTTGACCTTTGAACTTTCTGAACTTAAGTCCAAGGTTTAACGATGAGGGCTCGAGTCTTGAGGCTGAGAGCGATCCTAAGCTGCGCAATCTCAAGAGTGATTCCACACAGGTCTTCACAGGACTGCGCAAAACATTTTGTTTTTGAAAGTTTTTAAGAAAGCGACAAATCGCTCGCACCGAAGATAGTGTGGAACCAATCTGGATCAAAGCTAGGGTCCTTCTCAGTACTCACACTAACAAGCATGATTTCATTCATTAAGGGCTTAGCACGCCTCTCTTTCTCTCAGTTTGATCAAAGTTTTGCAAATCCCGAGGAATTCCTCTCTTTTTGTTTTCATCGCAACGTTCAAAAAGTTTTGAAAAACTCAGGTTATTACAATGACTTCAAGGCACAGAAAAGGCAGAGTTCTTAGTCAAATACTGCCATCTCATTCAGAACTTCCGGCATAACTGGCACAAGGCAGAAACAAATACGAGAGCGTGAAAATCACTGCTGTTTCATTCAAAATCTGTCGGCACGACTGGTTCCCTGGCAGAAACAGACTCAAAACAAAACGAAAAGATAAACACAAAACAAAATGGTGACGCCCGAGGTAACACCCCCCGGAATCACCCGATTCCTATACAACAGGACTGACTCGATACAACAAGACAGACCCAAAACAAAAAGACTGACCCAAAACAAAGAGACAGACTCAAAACAAAACTACAGAACTGACTCAACACCCAAGTCGGAAGCTACAAAAACCAGCATTCGCAAATGCTCAAAACAGTGCGTGCCACACGTCACATCTGGATTAAACTGAGTGCCGCCCGCAGGTGGTTCATCCCCCGATCACATAATCACATTATTCCCCACAAGTTCACTGATCAAGTGCCGATAGACTTTGTAGGACCTGGTGCGGCAATGACCCCGTTGTCAAACAGATCTTGTACATCATGGCGCAGACGAAAGCAATTGTCGGTGTCATGACCGGTTTGTTGATGGTAGGCGCAGTATTTAGTCTGATCATGCCTTGTAGGGATAGGATCGGGTAGGGGCCGTTGTTCGAACGGTTTCAGATGCCCTTTCCGGATTAAGACCTCTAGAGCCTTTGACAAAGGCATATGAAGTGGGGTGAAAACCCTCTTGACTCGAGGTGGGTATTTGGTTCCTTGTGAGCTACTTCCGGACGCACCGGTGAATGGGGTAGCTGTTTTTGATACGGTGGTGGTAACCATGCCCACATCAGAAGATCTTGCAGCTGCATCACCACTGGTGGTTGCATTTGAACTGCGGGAAAATGCCCTCCTGGGCTGCTCTTTCTCCGGGTCAAGAAGGCCCTGCTTCATAGCGTCCTCGATCTGTACCCCCATCTTATGCAGATCAGAAAAGGTAGGGAAGGGGAGTACAATCATCTTTTGCATCAGTTTTGGCTGGAGATTGCGCACAATCATCCTGATCTGGTCCTTGTTAGTAGGCCTCAAGGTCATCATAGAAGCCTTGGCTCTCCAGCGGGCTACAAAATCAGAAAAACTCTCCTTAGGCTCTTGCCTTGTTGTCTCAAGATCACGGGTTGTGACCTCGATTTGCGTGTTATAGGAGTATTGCGCAACGAAGGCCTCAGCCATCTCATCCCAGTTCCGTTTGACATCGTCTTCTAATTTTGCATACCAGATAGCGGCCACAACCGACAGGGTCCGGCCGAATAATGAAAGTTTCTGTAGCCTAGTGAGGCCCATCGGCCTTAGTATATCCGAAAACAACCGAAGGTGCACTATGGGATCGCCAGATCCATCAAATCGGTCGATGTGCGGCATCTTAAATCTGTCCGGCAATGTCACAGCTGCGTTGGTATACCCGTCCTCAATGTCCGGAATGGATTTTACTCCCTGAGATTTCTTGAACATCTTTTCTAGCTTGCTCACCTTTAGCGCTGTAGGGTCTAACTCGAACTCAAAGGGTGAATCCGATAGGTTGATCGGTGCTTTAGACAGCTGGGGTAAGATTGGGGGCGGAGCCGGTCCTATCGGAATGTTCGTATCTCCTTGGACATTTGATGCCTCCTCGGGTGTTGAAACTCCTAGTGGGAGAGGGGCTTGGTGCAAAGCAGATGCTCCATTTTGCTGTTGCAGCCTAGTGATTAGCTTAGCCTGCTGGGCCATGATCACAGCCTACTGTTTGGCAAATTCCGTCTGCCGGGCAGCGTCTTGCTGCAGGAGTTTCATACTTTCTTGGAGTTGACGCATCATTTCCTCCATCCCTGCCATGTTCTGCTTTTCCGGCTGACTGACTGGTGGGGTGACTAAAAATTGATAAAAACTGAGGCCTCAGCCTGGCTATTCACTGGTGGGGTGGATAAGGGCCACTGATCTGGTAACTGCTGAACCGGTGATCTGTGCCTAACTGACCCCTTTTACCCTGCCTCTGGCGGAGGAACACTGATTTGTCCTTGAACTGAATCTCTGACCTGACAAAGTCCGATGAACCTCGGGGGATATCGGAGCCTTCTGAAGCTATGGTTCCAAGATTACCCCCCTAGCAAAAGAGAAAACACGCAGCATCTCAGCCTGATTTCACATGAACAGATATGAGCATAGTTAAATGAGTGTGCTCTCTACTGAATTCTGCCCAAAATTCTACCGGTGAACTGATACCCTAAGGTAAAACTGATTCCCAGATACTGATGCCCGCAGGCCTGATGCCCAAACTACTAAACTGGTGCCCGCAGGCCTGATGCCCAAACTTGTAGACTGATACATGTATTCCTATAGAGACGCACTCTAAAAGCACATAGCAGACAAGTGAGAGCCAAAACACCCCTATGTTGGGGTAGGTTTCCCTGTCTTATTTTGTCAGGAGCTAGGGTTTCACTACGCACGCAGCGGTTTCAAACAACCTATCGGGTAAGCAACCTGTCCTAGCTTGGAATGGTCACTATGGATTTTGAATATGCACTAGTTCGAATGGTCAAAAAGGGTGCCCCGGTAAAACCGGGGTTTGTGTTCCCATACTGGCTGAGCCCACAATCGGTCAGCCTTATGGTCATGTCTTGACAAGACAAGCCTCCGGCAAACCGTTCAAGAATAGTAGATGGCAAACACGGTGTCCTAGGCGCACCAATGTAAATGCAATGCAAAGAAACACATAAGTGTAGTCAAAACCAGGTATCATGAGTTTGAGTCAAGTTCTCTAAATCCCCAGTAGAGTTGCCAGAAACTGTAGACGTCCCCGAACGCCCCGGGAGGGTGAGTCCCGTTCTGTTCATTTGGGTTTCACCACAGTTCGGACTCTCAAATTGTCACGGTTCTAAATCTGAACCAAAGAGTCCAAATCCGATAAATCGTTTTGAGAAAACAGATTTTGAAAGAAGTGCCAAACATGGACTGCTTTGCCAGATACAGAGTCGCCACCTAAATATTTTATTTTGGGGGAATTTAGGAAACCCTGACTCGTTGCCTAAGGCCACGTGTCCGTCATCACCAAAGTTGCCTCGGCTCGGGAACTTGGGTACGATTGGGGAAGGTCACTTCGTGAGCACCCCCGCTCGCCCGATCAAAGATCGGCCTCTATTAACCATGATAGCTATTTTTGAAAACATTATGCGTCCTTATTCCGGTTATTAGCCAAGATTTACTATGTGATGCGCACAGCATACAAGTATAGACCGGGTCGCCTGAATTGGAACAAAACATTTCATGTTTGTTTATTTGAAAATGGTTTGATGGTGCTACCCACAAGTAGGCTAAGACGTGGATTTGCCACCCTCGGGTGGGCTTTAAGAAAATATGATTTTGCCACTATCTAGTGGGCTTAAAACACACATTTGATGAATTGTTTCAATCCAAATAACCCAACCTTCACCCACAGGCATTCAGGCAGTTATATCACATAAGCAATTAGTCTCATGGTAATCATGCTATCATGGCAGTCACTCATACACATGCAAGGATGCTAAAGCATAAAACTTACCGAGTACTCTAAGCCAAAACAGAAGCTAGGTTAGAAATCCATTCATGATCCTAACTATACAGAAATGTCTAATGCAACACATGCAAAAATGCAACTATAGCAGGCTCAGCTATTCTAAACATGGCATATGAAATGCTACAGCTAACATGTATTCAACTTGAAATTGAAAATACAATGCAGTTAGTATGATGCGCCGAGCCCGGTGCATGTAAAACAGATGAATGAATGCAAACATGCTATCATACTGTATGCTAATTGAAATATGCCCTAATCTAACCATCATAAGCGGGTAAATAAAAGGGAGAAAGACGTGGGGTTGGAAGACATACATCACACACACGCACACTTATTACAACATTGCCCTCGCGCAGAGGGTCCGAATAAATAATTACAGTCCAAATAATTACAAAACCCTAATTAATTAACAAATTAAACTAGGTAAGCTGTAAACTAGCATGCAAGCTAGGGACTGCCTCGACGCTGCTTCGGATGATGAATGATGCATGTCCGGGTTGCTTTGTGCGGAAATCCACTACGATGCCCCAATTAGCCTCTGTTTGCCATTTTTCTTGGAATGCGTGCCAAGCTCCGGAAGGCTGCTGACTCTTGATTTGCTGTAACAGAGAGCAAGAAAGGGGCATGGCAAAGTATTTTCACATATGTATGCATGACTACCCTTCAGGGAGTGTAGTCCTCGGTCCTCGTGCCACCAATCACGCATATCGATGCATGATGGCCGAGGAGTCGAATTGCACGGCTCAATATGAAATGAATGCACATATAAACACCACAAAACCCAAACTCCATCATGGATAATCCGGAGTGTCGGTGACTGGGAATTGAGACACGTTCCGTCACTCGAAGTACGAAACGTCCCTCGTTTCCCGTGTTCGGGCTAACCCCTATCCCAAGCACAATGCAATATGCATGACATGCATGAATGCAACTAAGGTACAACCTAACATGCACAATGTTATGAAATGGCATACACGATGCACGAGGTAACATGGCATACACAATGCGCTAACATACAACCTAGCATACACAATGCTATGAAATGAAATGGCATACACAATGCACAATCGGCTTACACCAACATGAGTGGACCTCAGCCACACTCACATCAGTAGCCATGAGATGAAAATGAGACACTCGAAATGCGTGCACACATACACGCAAACCGAGGACCGACCCTAAGGCACCAAATGCCACTCTAACAAGACATGGCAAGGCATGGAATATGGCATACTAGCATGCAAATTTCAGTAGGAAAATATGTTGCAAAACAGCCCCTGAATCACGGAAACATGGCACTCGATACATGGAATGAGACCCGAAACATGAAATTTGGTACATGGAATGACCTACGGCTATGAAAAGAATGCATTATTTGAACATGAAGTGTGAAGACAGAATCAAGACAGTCCCAAAAAAAGCATATTTACAGTTTTAAGCAAGGCCAAAAAGTGAACACAAATAGGGCTAAGTTAACATGCAAAAATGGCCCCAAAAGAGAGATAATGAAACAAGTAGCAGCTTCTGGCCCTAAATGGCCAAGATCCCTTCAACAGAGTTTAAGAGGGGCTCAAAACATGGTACTTTACAGTTTAAAACAAGCCACTAAAACAAACACAAGTATGGCTAAACTATTGTGCAAGAAATGGGCCAAAAGGGAGACAAAGAAGCAAGTGATGGTTGCTGGCATCAAACAGAGGAGGTCCTTTCAACAAAGTTGAAGAGGGACCCAAAACATGGTGTTTTACAGTTAGTGACCAATCCCAAAACAGTGCACATGCAAGCTTAAAATACTATGCAAAATAAGGCCTAAAAAGAGGTTTAAACACAAAGAGCAAAAAGGGAGCTCCAAACAGAAAAGGTCCCTCGATCAAACATGAAGAGGGGGTCAAAATAAGGCTATTTAAAGTTCGGACCAGAGCCTAAAAATACAAGCACAGGGGGCTAACAAAACATGCAAAAATAAGGCCAAAAGAGGGATAAAGAGGAAAGTGACAAAAGGAAGCTTCAAACTATGAAGATCCCTTCAACAATGTTTAAGAAGGGCTCAAAATAAGCCACTTTTCAATTTATAACCAAGCTCGAAACAATTTAAAAATGAGCCTAAAATACTATGCAAGAAAGAGGCATACAAGAGAGGTAAAGAAGCAAGTGTAAAAAGGAAGCCTCAAACATGGAGAGGCCCTTAAAAAAACATCAAAAGGAGCTCAAAATAATGCTATTTTTAGTTAGGGTCGGGGCCCAAATATGCAATCAAGAAGAGCTAATATATTGAGCAAAAATAGGCAAGAAAGAGGGAGAAGGAGACTTACCCTTGTAGCCTATGTCTTCAACAACTCTTGGACCAAGTTTGGGAGCCCTTGACCTCTGGAAATGGCCTTGAAGCTACTGGAATGGAGTGTGGATTGGTTGGCTTGGAGATGGTGTAGAAATGGTGTAGGACTTTAGGGGTTTTGATTGTTGGAATATAGAGAGAGAGAGATTGAATGCAAGAGGCTTAAACCAAAACTTTCTAACCCCTAAAACACAGTCTGGGGTGCTGGTTATATAGACAAGAGTGTGGGGAAAAAAGGGGGGAAATGGATTTCAAATTTCTCCCCAAAAGTGCAGCCCCCCGGATACACAATCTGGGGGGAAACGGAATACATATTTGTAATGTACCAGAGGTGGGGATCATGGCCGGCCGGGTATCTAAGTTGCAGGTGGTCGGCCGGCCCTCCCCATGGCCGGCCGGCCAAGATTCAAAAGGCTCAAGAAGTTTTAGTGGGCGGCCACCCCAGATTGGTGGCCTCCCATGTGTGCACAACACAACCATGTGGTCAAAAACTGGAGAAAGTAAACCAGGAGAAAGAAAAGCCCAATTTTAGAAGGGGTTCAAAAGGGTCACACACAATTACTGGCCGGCCATATGATATTGGTGGCCTCCCAGGTGTGTACAACACAAATATGTGGTTTAGGGCTAGAAAAAGTGGCCTTAGGGTGGTCAACATTGGCTTTCAAGTGAAAAGAACGGGCGACGGAGGGCGATGGAGGAATAAAACTGGTTGTCAGAACAATTATTGGCCTCCTACCCTTCTACGACCTTCTTAACAATGAAACAGAGGTCCCTGCCAAAAATGAACCCAAACTGATGCAAAATGAAGGTTCGGGGGCCGAAACGCGCAGCCCGAGGCCCCGAAAACTGACTGTTAGGCACCGGAAGTGGTGTTCGACCACGAAGTTGGTCTCTCGAGCCACAGTGTCCCTCAAAAGGGAGCAAATAAGATGCATGCCAAAAACCAGAGCAAACGGAGGTGGTTAAGCGGTCCCGAACCGAGGCACACGGCCAACGGCTCTGAAAAATCGGAAACCGGACTCCAAACGGGAAAAATGGCCTATGACCACGAAACATAGCCTACGGCCACTAAGAGATGATCTACGAGACCTCTCCCTCCCTTCGGGAAGAGAAAACTGAGAAAACAGGGCCTGGTTTGCAAACCGAAGCAAAGCATGAAAGAGTCCGGAAGTCCGGAGGCAAGGCTCACAGCTGAGACTCTGAAACCTCAGAACGAGCACAATATGCAACATCACCAAGTGCTCAATCGGTGACATCTGAGTCATAAGGTCGGTCAAAAATGGGGCGTCTACACGCCTCCTGATCAAATCAGAGCTAAAACTCACTCAACACCGTTGATAGTACATGCTTCTGGACAAGCTGCTTACGTAGCATGCGCGGTCGTACAGATCTTGTGCAGCCAAGCATATGGCTAGGCCTCCAGGTGTGAGCACACGTGCCCTTAATACATATAAGCCGTGCATGTATGCACAAGTATGTGGTTTTGGGCCTTTGGACCCTCCTTTCTCCTAAGTTGGTCCGTTTGATTTCTAATTGACTTTTTTGTGTGAAATAAGTCAAGGTTTTGAAAATATCTATCAATTCAAACTCAATAAGACTTCTACCTCCTTGGCAGAGACAAAAAAAAGTTAATTTTGGATAAAACGGGTTTAAGGAAAAAATGGTCATTTTACAAAAATATGATTTTTTGGACAAAAAGAGATCACATAGTAGCTCTTACCAACCTTAAGCAAGTCATTGAAATATATGAAAAAACAGTGAGAGTTGAGGAGGTTGAAAGAGATTTTGAAGTCACTGGGTGAAATAATGGAGTTAGCTTCATATCATCATCAAAGAACAAGTTTCTTGAAGTCAACGATGGTGTCGAAGTGCGAACGAGATCATGTTGAGTAACGGAGGCTAAGAGATTGTGGTAGTGAATATGATCTTGAGTGAGAGGCAGTAGGGCGTGGTGCAGATGGTGGCGGTGATTCACCGTCAATAGCACTGTTACTTTTAAAATTTCAAATCTTAAGGACTTAAACTAGCAAGAAAAGTTTCATTATCTTAAAATTTTAACAAAAACATGAACATGGATGTATTTTAAATTAGCAAATGCTATCAAGTATCCCCATGCATTATTCAATGCTAAAAAATATTAAAAAAAATGTCTTAAAAATATAGGAAAATTTACGCTTGCAATTATTTATTTATTTATATAGTTTACTCAGTTGAGGCTATGGAGTCCAACTACTTTTTTACTTGTCTAACAATTTTTTAAATAGGGCCACATGAGTTTAAGAGATTAGTTACTTCACATAATCCCGAATCGAATGACAAACCTCTATATTATCACAAAAATGAATCTCTCTCATTAAAAAAAGTTCATCATAACACTCTCTCATCGTATAAAATAAAGTAATATTATTAGAAATTGGGTCGGATTTGACCTGACCCATAAGCCATGGAGTGTCCACATGGGTCGTAGATAATTCATATGATTTATAATGTAAGATAATTAAGAGAATTATCTAAAGAGGTGATTGAGTTGTTGTGGGAGACTATAGTTCCACCTTTATCAGCAGAGATTCTCTATACATCTAATATAAAGAAACTAATATACGTATTATTGTTGTGGGAGTTTACCTGAAAAATCTCTGCAAAATATTTCTCTCTGTTCTTTCCTCCTAGGTTACCATTGTAGAACCTAGGGATTCAGAGTGTGGATATAATATTAGGAAACTCTGGTAGCTTTTTAATTGGCGAAAAGTTTTCCAAACGAGACTCGTAATTCAAGCATCCAATCCAAACCGTTTTCGCATAAGGTCCCGTATATTTTCCTTCATCGGTATTAGAGCTATAATATTGTCTGTTTTCTCCTCATGTTATTTACATGTCATAGATTAGTTTTGTTCGTGTTTAATTAATATTATCTATTTTAATATTGCTAAATATTATGGTATGTTGAAAAGGTTTTTTGGAAAACCCTTGCTTTTATAAAATTTCATTATAGTAGATTTTTTAACTCAAAAATTAGTATTAAAAATTTTATTTTCAATAATTGAAATTTACATATTTTGAAAGTACCCTTCGTGAGCATCATCCATATAAAATGGGCTTTAATTGGAGTTATATTGAAAAAGTTATGGTTTTTCAAAGATTTTTGGGTCAGAATCGCTATTTTAAAGAAATTCTGGAAAAAATTGAGAATCTAGGAATTTAGAGGTTGATGTCAGCATGACGTCAACAGCATGCGGAAGTTGACTTAGCGTGGCACAACGTCAGCGGATGATGTCAACACGTAAAGGTGTGTGTGACATTTCCCGAAACGCTTGTTTGACACACGCTGCGCATGTGTGGTCCTAACAAGTCGTACTATTTTTCTGTGTAATCTGTTTGGCCACTGCTTTTTAGAATTAATTTATTTTGAATTTTCTTTGAATATTCTCATATATTTCTAAGTAACTTAATCCTAAAAATTACAAAAAATAAAAAGTATATTTCTAAAAATTGTAGAAAAATTAAGAAAATTTCTAGATTTTTTTTTTGTTTTATTAATTATCATGCATAAATTTATTAATTCTTTTTGGTTATTTTAGTATTTATTTTTGTGCTATTAAATTGTAGAATTAATTTATTAATTGTTTAATATATATTAGTTGAGAACTAATATATATTTTTGAGTCCTAAATATTCATTACTATACTCTTTTCCTTAGTAGGAATTGTAATTTGACCTCCATTCTTTGGCCATTTATTTATTGTTGATGTATGTTTGGATGGATGGAGGTAATGTTGTTAATTTTTTGTGCACATGTTTATTTATTTATTTTTGTATTGTTAGAGGTAGACCCCACAAATGTATTGATGAAGTGGCATTCCCAAGTTATTATTATTATTTTATATTAGAATCAATGTATCAGGATACTTTTGAGTTGTAATTATTTATTTTTTGGATGTATTTTTCCATAGCCATGTAAGGGGATGTGTTTCACTGTCACTAATATATTTCAAGGTTGCCTTAACATGTTACAACATATTACCAGTAGGGCTTCAAGTGGAGCCCATGCACAAAATTGTATGGCGCATTTTTGGACTCATAATATATTATGCATGATTTGATGTTGTGAAAATAAGAGATGGTTTTGTGTCTTACATAATTTTATTCAAAATTAATTGGGCGCCATATTTTAGCTCACATTGAGGGAGATGATTATGAGCTTCGTGAAATTTTTGATCTCTCTATGTAAGTAGAAATATTGTATATCAATTGTGTTTTTGGGAATAAAATTTTGAAAGTAATGTCAAACTCTGTGCAATCAATGTAGTGAAATGGCATCTAAGAATGTTGTCACTGACCTCACCAAAGATGAAATTCAACATTTGCTTGATGAACAAGAAGTCATAGAAAAATTGACCACCCTTAAGATACGATTTGAAGAAAGGACCATTGCCTAATATTGTCATGACACAAAGACCCATCAGAATTAGGTCAAGAGAGATTGATGCGAGCGTTATACTATGCTTAGCAGCATGCACAATGATCTCACGGGGGAGTTTGAGACAAACCCTATTGCTCATGATATGCGGAATCAATTTAATATTACCTATAAGACCACACATGCAATCGAGTTGCATGCTCTTATTTTGAAATTTTAGCAATTTGGGCTTCAAGTGGAGCACCTGGTGTCGCACCACAGCACTGTCCTTGTTGCCCAAGTGAGGCAGCATCAGAAATTCAGGCCTAAGCGCAGCAGACAAGGAAAACGTGGCGGTGTCACTGGTAACCTTGGTCCAAAAAGACGTAATATGGGAAAGCATTGTTAAGGCAAGCGTGCTATGTAACGCCTCGATAATAATAACAATAAACTATCCCACGTTATTTAATAAATAACAATACATCCTGAATGATAACCTTCCATTGATATCGGTTAATTGTACAAAAGGCCACATATGCGAATATACATTCATAAGCCCTAACCCTGAATCTATAGCATATGCCACATGCGAACAAAATGGAATAAAAGTTAAACATATAAATTAATGCCTTAATGGCTAAGTCTTTCCAAGACAATACTTGGGAGCAACAAAAGTGAGTTTAACTGAATATAGTTTAAGCCCAAGACTTGTACAAAAATAATTACAATAATTAACAAAAGGAAGCTCTCAGCTCCAAGTCCTCTCAAGATATGTCCTTGGCGGAGGCATATCATCAGCACCTGAAAGTTGTTTTCCACATAGGGTGAGCCAAAACTAAGTAAAGATACTCTAACACAGTGTATGAATCTTAACAAAGTCATAAGGTGTATGTACATGCAATGCCATTTGTCAAACGTTCCACATTTTCTTTTCAAAATGATGTAATGCCAGATTATAATTCAATTTATGAAAATAACTCTTAACATCAGAAAATAGGGCAGTGGATACAAAACACTAGGAATCTGTAGGTACATGTCTGCCAGTAGGTTATACAAGCACTACCAAAGCCATTTTACCGATACTAACTGGAAGGATCGGCACCTAACTGTGCGGGGTTTCTGGACTTTCACTAAGGGCATACAGGCCAACATAATAACCACAACCATATCCTCTACCCAGATTCACTAAGGTATTCACCCATTTTTCTCAAAATAAAACATTTTCAATGTTTAAGTATCCAACAATGCTCAATGCAATATGTATGAGAAATTAGTTTCAATTCACCTAATCTTCATGAAAATTCTATAACAATTAAAGATATCTTCCACCGATAGCCCAAAATAGTTATCTCTATTGAAACAGATAATTTCCAAATAAAAACATAATTCCATCATTTTCAAATAGGAGTGATATTACATATCCACACTACATCAAATTTGGGTGTTTACGTCCCTAAATACATGTCGTGGATATGATTCTATGATGCGCAAGGTAAAGCAATATTATGATCAGTTGGGGAAAGTCATTCACTTCAATAGCATGTCGTAGTATGTCGTTGAAAAACCTTTAATAAAGAATTTTGTGCATCGTGTTTAATTTTTCTACAATTACTTTTGTATCCCGTTAAAAACCCTTTAACAGCAGATCTTGTGCGTGCTTGATTTTTCTATAACTATTTTTGCACGCCGTTAATTCCTGGGACAATTCACAGCTCTTATTACTTGTCGTAAAATATGTAATACAATGACCTATTATGCCTGTCTTAGAATATGTAGCATTTTTTTTTATATTTTAATTCGGTAGGTTCTATTTGACCTATTCTGTATAATCTAACAAACATTACAAACAAACTTCACAAAACATCAGTCAACCACCAAAATATTATTTCAAGCATAAAAAAGAAACTACATCCATAAGTTATAAACATTCAACAATTGTCTATACATTCCAAATATCCAAAAACTAACCTTAATTCAAAACCATGCAAAAAGAACTATATCATGTATAAGTTTCTAAACAAAAGGTACATTGACTTTGACATGATTAACCCATACTTTCCAACACCGAGGGCCAAGAGGCATATGATGTATCAATTGTTTAGAATCTGTTAATGCAATTGTGCCTTCCGCAACCACCACCTTTGTCCCATCCCAATTCAACAATTTGCATTTGGCATTGTCCAAGTTAGATCTACCATTCCTAGTTTGATTCTAACCATGCAACTATCATGAAAACAAACATAAAATAACCTAATGAATTGAAGACAAAATTAAGGTAATTTATAATGCTATAGAAAATTTACCCATATGAGTAAAGTACAAACCTTGCTCATTTTGATTACATCCATAAGCTCATTTTGACAGTCCAATACATTAGAAGGCTCAAACTCCATGATAACATGTAACATTGTTGCAACAACCAATATAGAAGGAAGATAACACCCAAACCTTGAATCTGTAAACAATACCAAATTTTTAACATTTCTCTACCTTATTTATAGCAATGGTGAACTGAGAGATGTTTGATTTTCTTACCACTGATGGCAGAGAGAAGAAAGCGCTCACACTTCCACAGAAACTCCAAATGCAAATCTGTCTTAAATCCAAACCTCCTCACAATGTGATCAACAAATGAAAGTGGGGTGATAGGATTCATCTTCCATTGAAGAGTATATAGCACATGAAGCTCCATTCTCTAGATTGTCCTGGCTTTAAGCACAAACTTTGATTCCTCCACCTAATCACAACACAAAGAAATAAATCAATGACAATAAAATGCCCAAAAATCATTCAGTGAGACATTTTCAAAAACACCCACATTGCATATTTAGCAATACAATATCACATACTTGGAGGTAAAAGAAGGGGCACTTGGGTCTCCTCAACTTTGGCAACTAAAGAGAGACAAGCAACAGCAACAAGTTGACTCATCCATGGCTTCTCTCTCTGAAATAAAAGTCTTGAAATGAGTCTATCAAAGTAGTTAACAACTAAAATAGTGGTCAAAATAGTGAAACCATAGTGACCAATGACCCTGAAAATCCACTTAATAGATTCTCTCATTGCCACCATTAAAGACTCGTCTGAGTTCAAAACACTCTGATCCAAATGGGTCTCTTTCTCTTTGGAAATTAAAGAAACAAGCTCATCATCATCCCAATCCTAGTCATGTTCTAAGAAAACTATTACATGAGTTTAAAATATTACGTAATCATATGCTTGATTAATAGTGTCTTGCAATTTCCTTACCATCACTATAACAAAAAGTAGTTTTGCCCACACAACAAAATGTGTTGGCAAAAGGAAAATATCGTTGGCAAAAAGTTTTACTGACCCATAAAGTTGTGTCGGCAACCCGTCGGCAAAGGTGTGTCGGGAAAAATGTTTGCCAACAAAATATGATTATGTCGATAAAAGTGATGCCTTTAGCAACAAGCACCTTAGTTGGAAAAAGCCTTCATCAATAGTCACTATTTTAACTTGTGTTGGCAAAAATGACTCAAATAAGATGATTATGTGGCACTTTTGCCAACCCAAATTGCATCGGCATAAGTATGACTTTTGGCGATGCAATATCCATTGGCGAAAGTAGACTTTCAGTGACAAATAGTTGTGTAGGTAAAACATCTAATTGTTTAAAAAATAATAATAATTTGGTATTTCGAATGGCAAAAACTACCATCACAAATAACAAATTATTTTTCAATAATAAATTATTTATTGCTTAAGCAATAAAATAATATTCACACACATCAATTCAACAATTCACATACATCAATTCTTTAACATTCATATATATGAGTAATGCTAGGGACCCAAATGTTTAACCAAATGTTCTATCAAATGTCTTAAATAGGTGTGGGACCCACATGGTGTGAGTCCCACACCCATGTGAGACATTTGGTAGAATATTTGGTAAAACATTTGGGGCCTCTAGCATTTTTCATACTTAAAGGTGAAACTAAGTAAAAAAAAAAAAAACAAAACTAAGTCAATCCCAAATTGAACAATATCCTAGAGATGTTGATGTGATTGTTGCATAACCAATGATAATCTGTAATTCTAAGATTAATGCAGTTGAATATGAAAGTGAATAAGCCTTATACTCATATCTAATCAGCACTCATGCAAGATCATAATATCCATCTTCAACAACCTACATTTAAGAAGGCAAAAGAAAATCAAGTTCTTATTATTAATATTATCAGTAACAAAAATTTAAACTTACATCATAAGGTTAACTAGGATGACATTAATCCTATTCGCACTTGGTAATTTACCAGTTTACTTTTTGTCTCTATTTGAGATTCCTTATGTGTGGCTAATGAGTTGGAGAAATTTCAGTGTAGCTTCTTACATATGAGAGACAAGGAGAATTAAAGAAAGCTTAGGCTGATTGAATAGGACAATGTGACTAGATCGAGAGATTTTGGTGAGATGGGTATTGGATCACTTAAAAATTACAAATTATGCTAGTGCTATAAAGAAAAGTTTGTATGAAAATTACAACGTGGAGCAAAATTCATGGCTGCCTAACACATTTAATTCAAAGAAGGTATCAAGGATTGGTATGACATTATATAATTGTTAGGGAGGAGAGAATATTTAGTAATATGATAAAATAGAGGTTTAAATTAATAGTTAGTGCTGGGACAAATTCTAAAATAGGTAGGCGATTTGTCATTACGAGCAGCTTAGCCTAGTAATTACAAAAAAAAAAAAAAAAAAGAGAAAAAAGAAGAAGAGAAAAAGATAGGTTATATCTAATATTGTGGCCATTAAAGGAGAGAGAGCATTGGATAGAAGTTAAGTAATAATAGAGAACTTTATCCTTGGGAAAAAGAAGAGGAGAAATTATAAGATCATTGGATGTCTTTAAGGGCACAATCAAACTCATGATAGAATGTCACAGAGTTATGTAAATGATGATTATTTTTTGTAGTTTCCATGAGTAGATTATATCATTTGGTTATGAGTTCCAAGTTTTCTGTTGGTTCGCAATGAAAAAAAAAAAAAAAAAAAATCACTACTTGCGATCTATTAGTATGGAGGAAGATGGTGTCACTTAGAATTGTTGATATATGTTGCTTCTGTAAACTGCTCTGGTTAGTCTGTAGATCATGTGTTGCTAAGGTCTGGTGTAGTGTGTTAAGAGTGCTAGGATAGGGAGATGCCCTGGATAACCTCATTACCAAAAAAAGAAATGATTAGTTCACAAAAGATAAACTGTAGTAAAAGCTCAATGTTCCATCAAACTACTCAAATTGATATAACAGAAAACTTACCCATTCTGACACTCTTCGAAAAATTGATTCCAGCACTAGCTTACCTCATGAATCAAATCATTCATAAAACCAGTTTGTCCAAAATAACTAGGTACAAATAAAAGCCAAAGTGGACAAGATACAATGTTGATCAATGCAACCAAAAAACTAAGTTATGATAATCAAGGATTATCATTCAAGAACATATATGAAATGAAATAGCTCCTAAAAAAAAATATTTACATCACTCATTTATACTCTTATAGGCTCGTAGCAAGGCCACAAATGAAAACTAGTGAAGTAATAATGTCAAAGCGTTTTTTTTTTTTTTTTGATCATCAAAGAAATATTTATTAACGTTGATAACACTTAGGAAGGATGGGATAAAAAAGTGTAGAAAACATGCCCAAACAAATTGTGAATGTTCCACTAACACAAAGTTAAAAAGAAAGAAAAGCAAATCCCAGTAAATAAGGCTCCTAAAAACAAATAACATCAAAGAATTCTACAGCAACATAGATAGGTTAACAATCTCCTTAAGATGACAAACAAAGTAGTTTTTCATATGACAATTGATACGTCAAAACTAGTAGCCAATTACGTAAACTGAAAAATACTACCAAAAAAAATTATAAAAAAAGAAGAAGAAGAAAGAATCAATTCTTGGATATATATATACACGCACACACACACAATACACCCCTCCCCAATGGAGCTGTTTAGATAGGGTTCTTATAGCTTTCTTCTTATCCATGAAACCTTCATGTGGACTTGAATGCACCCTTGTGCTTTTGGTGAAATATTTTACTTATCTGAAGAAGGCTCAAACACCTCTCATATTCACAATGCACAAAATATACGAATGACAGGTAGTAACAACAATAAATATTGTGTTTTTGGTGAAATATTTTACTCTAGTAATTACATTTTGTGCGTCATATTCACAATGCACAAAACATAGAATAGCAATGTATGTAAACAACATAGCAATGATAGGTAGCAACAACAATAAATATAGGAACACCACCAGCTCAGACTAGTGAAAACAACTTTTGAAATAAAAGGAAGTCCAGTAACTACATTTAACTCCAGTAACTACATTTAATCACAGAATGTTTGTCATCTTCGATCAACTGATCGATTCCCATATGACTATCAACCAACTCAATACTGTAAAAACAAAAGAAAACAAAAAGAAGTTAACCAGAATTTTTGCTAATTTCAGTTAAAAAGAAAAAAGAAAAACATGATTTTTAATCACCAAATTTATGCTAATTTTTGATAATAATAATTAAAAAATCCTGAGATAAAAATTCGAGGAAGAACACAGCCATACTTAGGCCTTAGTTGGAGAGATTCCAACAAACAACACAACAACAAAACACGACAACAAAATAACAATAACATACACCACCCAAGCAAACAAGACAACAGACACTGATAACAACCCAAAGCCCCAGCTACAAAACAAAGCTTAACCCCTTAACACTAAAACACCAAGATACAAATCTGATCTACCAAGCTGAAAACAACAACACCCCTACTGTACTAATGAGTGTGCTAGAATACTGGTAGAGCAAATAGAGCAGCAAGCAAGCCAAGCATCCATACAGATCAGGGATGGCTAAGAAGATGAATATTAATGACCAAATCATGAATCGAATATGCACAACTCAGATAGTGATATTTAACCACATAATAATTCTAATCATAAGTAGAGTGAATGTGGAGAGAGAGAGAGAGAGAGAGAGAGAGAGAGAGAGAGATCCGAATATACCTGAGATTTTTTCCAGATGGAAAATAAGAGAAGAACCAGCCTCGTTGCGGAATCGTTGAGCCATCGAACTAGTCTCAAACCGTCAAGCATTGCTTCTGCCGAACCAGTCTCACTGAATCGTCGATTTTTGCTGCCATCGATCGTTCCCTTCGAAATCTCGCGCTGCTGAACCAGTTTTCCCTTCGAACCCTCTCTCTTCTCACTCTCTTCTAGGTTATCTGATTTATAGCTTTCTATCTTCTTTTAGCCAAATTAGAAGCCAAACACTTTGTATATATTTTGATAAAAAAAAAAAATCGAATATATTTTTGGTCATTGGCACCACATCGTAATTCATTTTGGCACTTTTTATTTTTGGTCATAGCATTCACGACATAAATTGTGCATCGTGAAAAATGAAATATGTTTAATGGCTAACATACGTGTCGTATATAGTTGATGTATTAATGGCATGCCATTTGCAAGTCATAGAAAGTTTTATTATTTAGGGATAACATTGCAAGCCGTAAAAAAAAATAACATTATTAGCATTAACAACTTACACAATAGACATGCTGTGGTAAGAATATTATTTACGCCATGCAAAAAAAGAAAGTCATAACTATGAGAAACTACAGGTTGCATTTATTATATGTCGTTGATGTGATGTCGTAAAAACCTAGTTTTGTTGTAGTGCCAACTTCACCATTTTCATTAACATCCACATTTGTTCCAATCTTACAAATCCAACATCCATTTTCCATTTTCCTTCTCAAGCCAAATAGTCATGGTTTTAGAACAAAACCATTTTCTTTACAAAATCAATTTCAAGTACAAAAATACGTCATTTTAACATAGCTCAACTATAAACACATTCCTATAATCATTTGCAATACTTCACTTGAAAACCCCTCTTTTTAATTTCAAAATCAAATCCTAAGTTTTATTTAAAATCCCCCAAATCTCGAGATTCTTTTAAAAGACAAATAACGAAGTTAAAAACCATACCAAAGGTTGAAGAAATCCCTACCTCAAAGTTAGAAGACAAGAGAGAGCAAAGGTTGAAGTTGGACGGAGCCAAAAATGAACTTTGCTTCGATTAGAATGAAGCCTTCGGTGTACTCTACCTTTTTCTACAAAGAACAAAGGTGGAGAGATCAATGAATTGGGAGTATTTGAGGCTTGAAATCAATAGCTAGAGAGAGAATGTCTAGGTTTAGGGTTTTGAAATGTTTAGAGAGAGAGAGAGAGATGAAAAAGTGATCCAAAAAGTCACTTTTCCAAACTGATACACGAGTAGACTACTCGAGCGACCAAAACACCGCTTGAGTGAACAGACAGGACAAGTGATACCGTTCGAGTGCACAATGACACCCTCCCAGAAGTTTTGTAGACAAAAGCAGACCACTCGAGCTATGATCGCTCAAGCGCAAAAAATATTGCTTGAGCGAAGAACACCACACTCCCAGAAGTTTTGCAGACTTGTAAAAATACTGGGAGGTCTCAAAGACTGCTCAAGCGTAAGAAAGACTGCTCGAGCGAACATACCAAAATTTGGGCAACGACTTTTTTGAAAAATTAACTCCCAACCTGTTCCAAATGCAACAAAAACACCCAAACAACCAAACTCAGGTAGAATTAAGATGAATAAAGACATGAACAACCGTTCAAGACAAGGAATCCTGAATCCAAAACAATGAACGGGTCGGGTCTAAACCATAATCGTTATAACTTCCATCCCTTAAAGAATTTCATCCCCAAAAATTTAAATCAATCCAATAACTAATGTATTAAATCAATTACTACAATGATAACTAATTCAACTTATAACCATGATCCATCTAGTAGTCATCCATTCTCATAAAATTGATAATCAAAGTTTTTCAATATCACAATTCATTTTCCAAAACATATACAATGTTTATATATTACAACATGAACATGATTTTCATTACAAGTTTAAAACATTAACAAAAAGATCCGGATACTTCTTACGGACTTTCGCCTCATGCTTCCAAGTTGCCTCCTCAACTCTATGGTGTCTCCATAACACCTTAACCAATGGGATTGTTTTGCCTCTCAAGACTTGATCCCGAGTATTTAAGACTCTAACCAGTCTCTCCTCATATAAGACATTTTCATCTACTTCTAACTCGGTAGCGCATATGAAGGAGTAGGTTCATACAGATATGAAACACGTCATGAACCCCGAAAAGTTGGGGCAACTACGCCAAACGATAAGCTACCTCCCCAGTCCGTTCTAGAATATCAAAAGGCCTAATAAATCTAGGAGACAACTTTCCACTCTTCCCAAACCTTATCAAACTCCGTTTTGGTGATATTTTCAAGAAGATGTGATCTCCTACCTCAAATGATAACGGTTTCTTCCTACTATCGGCATAACTTTTCTGGTGACTCTGAACTGAAACCAACCTCTTACGGATAAGCATGACCTTCTCCGTTGTTTCCCAGACTAACTCAGGACCTAACATAGGTGTGTCACCCACCTCGGTCCAACACACTAGAAATCTACACGGTCTGCCATACAAGGCCTCAAAAGGTGTCATGCCAATACTCGTCTGAAAGCTGTTATTATAGGCAAACTCTACTAAAGGTAAGTACCTCTCCCACGACCCCTTAAAGCTGAGAACATAACCTCGAAGCATATCATCTAAAATTTGAATGGTCCGCTCGGACTGCCCGTCAGTCTGAGGATGATAGGTGGTGCTAAACATCAATCTAGTGCCCAAGGCATTGTGTAGGCTCTGCCACAACCGAATCATGAAACATGGATCTCTATTCAAAATGATAGTCACAAGGACACTATGATGTCAAACTATGTCCCTAACATAAAGGTCGGCAAGCTAATCTACTTAGTCACTCATGCACATAGATATAAAGTGTACTGATTTAGTTAGCCGATCGACTATCACCCACACGACATCATTACTTTGTTGAGTCCTCGGAAGACCCACAACAAAATCCATCGTGATATTGTAGCTCGCTTTTCATGCTCCTCGGAGGGTTTAGTCACCTCAGACACGCAAGCCCTACAATTTGGACTCTTATGGTTCTGAATTTGGTTTCACAAGTGCAATGTGAAATTGATTAAACAAATGAGAGTCCAAATCCAACAAATCTTTGGAAAATCGATTTATAATTAGAAATGTCAAAAATGGACTACATTGCCAGATTTTAGAGTCGTCACCTAAATATTTTTGGAAAATTTAGAAAACTTGTGACTCGTGCCAAAGGCCACTTGTCCGTCATAACCAGAGTGTTTTGGTTCGGGAACTTAGGTATGAGAGGAGAAGGTCATGAATTGAGCACCCCACTCACCTGATCAAAGATTGGCCTTTACTAATCATGATGTGATTTTTATGTACAGTATATGCTCTTGTTTCGATTATTATGCTACCTTACTATGTGAGGCACACAAGTATAGACTATTTCACCCACTTTGGAACACTTCGATTTCATGTTTGTTTGAAAAGAGTTTTGAATATGCGTTACTTACAAAAGCGAGCGCATATGTACATTAATCAAATCATCCCAATTTAAGTGGCATAGCCTTCATCCACAAGCATTCAAGAGGTATATCAATTAAGCATTTAGCCTCATGGTAATACGCTTTGATATGGCAACAAAAACACATATACAATATGCTAAAGCAAAAAATGCTCACCTAGTACTCAATTGAGGCAAGCCAAAATAGAAGAAATGGTTAAAAGAATGCATGCTCTGATATGCAAGTGACTAATGCAACACATACAAAATGTAACTACTAGGTTCGGTTTATTAACATGACATATGGCTCAACTCAAAGCATGCGATAGCACACGTATTCAAGTAAGTAAGAAATGACAACAATATTAGAATGATGAACTGTATCTAATGCGTGCAAAAATGGATATTTCCACATGCTAATGATATGAAACCAAAAGATGATACTACATGCAACCATCATAAGCAAGTAAATAAAACGAAGAAAGAATAGGGGTTGGAAGACATATACAATATTACAAGTGTTCCCTCATACAAGAGGGTTCAAATGAATATCCTATTTTGCTAAATATTACAACACCAAATAAATGAGTAAGCTAAATTTAACTAATTATTACAAATCTGAATTAAGCTAACTAATTAATTACAACAAATGAATATTAAAGCACTAAATTAATGGGATGTGAGGTGAGGAGCCACAAGAGCACAACCGAGAACATCCTTCCAGAAACCTCTCTGTTTTGCTGTTAGAATTTGTTCTGTTTCAGCCAGAAAGTATTCTGTTTTTGCCTTAGCTTCTGCTCTATTCTGCCATTGAAATGACACTGCTTGCATAAACAATAGCAGACGGCTAGCCTTGGAAAATGGTCAGCCGGACAGAAAGGTGGCTGGCTGGCCACTATTTTTGAGGATTACCTTGCTGCAATATATCTGGAACAGAGCAAAAACCAAGTGTTTTCAGGAGATGTTTATCCTCTCTGCCCTTCCTTATCATGAAGATGATCAAGAGAGGAGTAGATTCAGTTCACAAACCATCAATTGTCTCAAATTTGTTGTGTGATGATCTTAGAATCGATAGGATAAAGGCTCAATAAAAAAATGAAAGACCAACAATATCTCCTCCCTATCATGGAGTTAACTTAAGGGAAGTGGTAGACATTGATTCTTCAATCACTAAACATCACTACAAAGTACGTAGTAATTTAAGACTCAATTGGTTCAATATAACGTCCGATTGAACCAAACTCAATTTTATTAACTTTTTTTATATTACCTTGCCATTTTCTTATCTTTTCTTCATTTTGTCCAAAAGTGATAATTACGTCCACTAAGTGCAAAAAATGATAAAATGAAGTGTCAAACTAGAAGTTGTTCTTAACATGAGAGAGATGTAAAACCTTGGTAATGAACCTCTGAAGAGGTTAAACCATTAAGCATGGAAAGTCTCTTTCTGATGCCTTAAGCAACAACCTAGTGTTTGAGACAACTCTTAATCAAAGAAAACAAAGAAAGAAGGGAGGTTGCAGAGATGATTATGCAAAGATGATCATGACAAGCGTGAATATTTACATGAAAACTATGTAAAGAAAGCCATCAACTCAAATAGATTAGTGTCTATGGCCTAAGCACCAAATCTATGAGGACTTACAATACTACAAGCATAGTATCAAAGCATAAACTAAATAGACACACTAAACAACCCTTAAATAGCACAAAACAGTGCAAAAATCAATTTAAAAAGAGTAGAAAATATAGACAAAAATAGAAGAGAACAAAGCTAGTAAGCAAGCCTGAGGAAGGGTGGCTAACCCCCACTTTTTGGACCTTTAAATCAAATATTTGAGCCTTTGAAAACTTTGAAAAATAGTATATAAATCAAAGAAACAAGTGTGAAGAACAAGGATATAAGCTATGGAATAAGGTTCAAGAAAGGGTAATTAGCCCCTCCACCTTTGGTAGCTTTTAAATCACAAGTTTCAGCACTTAAATTCAGTCCCAAACAGAGTATAAACAACAAGAAAATGAAAGGACAAGAGTAGTGCAAACAAGGAAAGAGATGGCAAATGTTATACCTCTTGAAGAGAGGGTGATTTTTAGTTCATAAACCACAAAGTGATCAGTCTTAAGAGCTGAAATTTATGTTCAATAATCTTAGCAAGAAGCCTCTAGTTTTGACTTAAGAAGTGTATGGATAGTGTATGTATATTTCAATAGAGAGAGAAAGAGTGTTCAGCAAGCTTTGGGCTCTTGGCAAAATTTTCTAACCTAAAACCATGAGGGATGGTCAAGTATTTATGGAAAAATACGTTCTCTCATTGGAAATATCTGTAATAAGCTAGCTGGTGCAGGACATGCCCATGGGGGGATAGCTGGCTGGTGTAGTTTATCATGGCGGAGGATCAGGGGACTTATGTGAGCGCCCAATCCATCTATGTAATGAATAAGCAAGGACACCTTCTCAGATGGGGACTAGGTAGAAGCGTGAGGTAAGGAAATACCATTGCTTGAGAAGTAAGCCATAACGCCCATGCTTTTAGGCTGGGATACAGGCCAACTGCAAAAGACTAGAAGAGGAAGGGGGATGAAGTAAGGGAGGGAGTTAAAGCAAAACAGGTCTGAAGGCAATATGGACTGGTTCACAAGCCGATCAAGGGGTAAACAGACACTTTGTCCGCCAAGGGAAAGATTTCCCTTTCTGTGGATTTTCGGAGCCATGGGTCGATCGGGAATCAAAGATAAGATACCTAGGATTTGGGATCTTCTTTGATCACCAGTTGTTAGACAATGAGGATGAGGAGCGGATTAACCCAAGTGTTGGTGTAGAGCAAGACAGAAACGCTAGCTCGGATACCGATGTGGGAAGCCTATTGGGGATGGCACTGGCTGACCTACTGATGAACTCCAACGCTGAGGCTAGGTCTGTTAACTTGGGGGATAGTGTTACTATCTCCATGATCGGGGATGAACCAACGACAGATTACTCCGGTCTCATTGTGGACATAGCTGAAGCTCCACACCTAGTTTGACAATTTGAGAAGGGCGCTATTGACAGTTCTGAATCGGATGATGAGCCTGAATCTGATTCCACCGAGTCTATTAAGTTAGAATCAGTTTTGAGCCCTTCTGAGGAGTCTGAGACTGGCACGTCTGGGGGTGGTAACCTGAGTGCCAAGGTCCTGTCTAGGTCCTCTTTCTACATTTTCTTTTGAGTTGGTTTTAACCAAGGAGACAAAACTTGTGAATGAGAATGCTGTAGATTATGTTTACTTCTCTGTGCCGTTAATTTATTGCATTGACCAAGATTTTCAAAATTTTAATGAAAATGAAGAGGAAGAAATTCCTTAGGATTTGAAAAACTTGATTGACCGAGAGGAGGAGATGCGTGCTAAGCCTTGCTGTAGACGTCCCCGAATGTCCCTAGAGGAAATCCTGTTTTGTTCATTTGGGCTTACTATAGTTCAGGACTCAATGTCACGGTCCTGTATCTAATCTCGCAGAGTGCAATGAAAGACCGATGAATCATCAAAGAGTCCAAATCTGGCAAATCGTTTTGAAAAATTGATTTTTAGAAAGAAGTGCAAAATATGGACTGCTTTGCCAGATACAGAGTCGCCACCTAAATATTTTATTTTGGGGGAATTTAGGAAACCATGACTCGTGCCTAAGGCCACGTGTCCATCATCACCAAAGTTATCTCGGCTCGGGAACTTGGGTACGATTGGGGAAGGTCACTTCGTGAGCACCCCCGCTCGCCCGATCAAAGATCAGCCTCTACTAACTATGATATTGAGTTTTGAATACATTATGTGCTCTTATTCCGATTATTAGCCTAGAATTACTATGTGATGCACACAGCATACAAGTATAGACTAGATTACCTAAGTTGGAACAAAGCATCACATATCCGTTTGTTTTGAAAATGGATTGAAGTTTGCTACTCGCAAGTAGGCTAAAAGATGGGTTTCGACGAATTATTCCAATTCAAGTAACCCAACCTTCACCCACAGGCATTCAGGCAGTTATATCACATAAGCACATAGTCTCATGGCAAGCATGCTATCATGGCAGTCACTCACACGCATGCAAGGATGCTAAAGCACAAACACTTACCGAGTGCTCCGAGCCAATGAAAGAAGCTAATTAGAAATCATGCATGAATCCTAACTATACTAAGAATGCCAAATGCAACACATGTTAAAATGAAACACATGCAAAAATGCAACTACGATAGGCTCAGCTATTCTAAGATGGCATATGAGATGCAACAATTGATACATGTATTCAACTTGGGATTGAAATACAACGCAGTTAGCAAGATGCTCTGAGCCCGGTGCATGAAAAACAGATGAATGGATGCAAACATACGAGTATAAGGATGCTAATTTAAACGTGCCCTAAAACGAACCATCATAAGCTGGTAAATAAAAAGGAGAAAGACGTGGGGTTGGAAGACATACATCACACACACGCACACTTATTACAAAGTTCGCCCTCTCGCAGAGGGTCCGAATAAATAATATAGAACCAACTAGCTAATCTAAGCTAATTAAACTAGTTATTACACAACATTAATTAATTAACGAATTAACTAAGTAAGTAAGGAAACTAGCATGCAAATTAAACAAAATGGACTGCCTCAGCTCTGTTCCGAATGATAGGGATGCATGCATGCTCAAGTCGCCTTGTCGGGAGATCCATCGCGATGCCCCGATTTGCCTCTGTATGCAACTGGTCCCAGAACACTGTACAAAGCTCCAGAAGGCTGCGGACCAGTTTTTGCTGCTGGTTTCCGGTTTGCTGCAACAGAGAGCGAGAAAGGGGCATGGCAAAGTATTTTCAACATATGTGTGCATGACCACTCTCCCTATCATTGCACAAGCTCCAGGGAGTGTAGTCCTCGATCCTCATGCCACCAATCACGCATCTCGATGCATGATGGCCGATGAGTCAGATTGCACGACTCGATGTAAAATGAATGCACATATAAACATAACCAGGCCTAAACTCCATCATGGGTAATCCGGAGTGTCGACGACCGAGAATCGAGGCATGTTTTGTCACTTGGAGTATGAAACATCTCTCATTTCCCGTGTTTGGACTAAACCCTATTCTAAACACAATGCAATATACATGGCATACACAATACGACTAGCATGCAACCCTAAACGCAATGCAACCTAATCATGCTAGCATGCGAGGGATGATATGCAAACATGCAACTAGCATACACAATGCTATGAACTAAGAATGGCATACTCAATGCACATGAACTATATGGCATACGCAATGCACATACGAAGATGGACATGCACGAAGACATGAACAAGGCATACACGATGCGATGATCAAGCATGCGACAACATGGATATGGCATACATAATGCAAGATGGACTTAAACTAAAATGAATGGGCCTCAGCCACACTCAAATCAGTGGCCATACATGATAAAAATGAAGCAACAACACACATGCAAACATGCACAAATGCAAGGGACCAAACCTAAGGCACAGAGTGCCACTCCACCAAAGCATGGTAAGCATGAAATATGGCATACAATCACATATTTTCCAGCTCTAAAATGACATGCAAGATGGTCCCGAATCATGCAAACACCTCACACAATGCATGCTAGATGGCCCAAATACCGAAACTAGTGAAGTGGATTACACTATAGGCATGTAAAGCAATGCACAAATGACCCAACCAGCCCCAAATAGTCCCTATGCAGGTCCAAGACAATGGGAAAATGGCCTAAAATGATGGCTCAAAATTCATGGAAATGAAGCTCATGCAATGGTCCATAAACGAGGCATACAAGCACGACTTTCAAACGCATTTAAAGAGTGAAAAACATGGGAATGTGGCATACATGTAAGCTCTGAAATATGATGCACAATGGCCCTGAAGCATGGAAACACCTCAACATAAGCATGCAACAGGCTCCAAAACTCAAAGCTAGGTAAGGGTATTGAACTACAACCATGCATAGTAAGCATCATTCGACCATGAGGCATAAAAACAGAGCTAAGGCAGTCCAAAATATGCACAAAATCAGTTTAAAGCATGGCCAAAAAGTGCTAGGATCAAAGGCCAAAATAGCATGCAATGTAGGCTAGTAAAGAGGATTTGCACTGCAAGCATGTGAGGCAATCAAGAGGCCATCAAACCAGCAAAATTTAGAGGTATGACATGCCAAATAAAGCCCAAAAACCCACTGGAACATGGTCTATGCATGCAAGAATGTTATGCTCCTTTGATAGGCTATAAGAGGGGTTATTCTACACATGCAAGAGACACATACAAGGTGACAAAACCAACTCTGGACAGAGCCTGGGCAGGCCCTAAAAGTCACTAAAAAGGGCCTGAAACAAGGCTTGAAGGTGTTCAAATAAGGGCTCCTTTGTTAGGCCAAATATGCTAGTAAACAAGACCAGGGGGGAGAGAGTCACCCCTCTCTGATTTTGGTGTTCAAAACAGCATGCTAGCTACTAAAAATCCATTGAATTTCAGTGGCTAGAAGGCCAAACAAAGGTCAATGCAAAGGCCCTAATGCATGGCTCAAAACAAGGTAAAATGAAGCATGCAAGGGGGTAGATGATCCCCAACAGAAAAATAATCTTAAACAAACATGTTAAGGGCCTCAAAATAAGACTTTTTTCAGTTTACACCAAATCTCAAATATGCTTGCAAGTATAACTAAAAGATGAAGCAAAACAATGCTTAAAAGAGGGAAATAAGTGTTACCCTTGTAGCCAAGAACTCCAGCAACTTATGGACCAAAAATGCAGCTCCTTAGGACCTCTCAAGACCCTCCAAGAAGCTTAGAGTGATGGTGGAGGGGTTAGGTTGGGAGATGGTACGCAAAGGTGCAAGAATCATGCACCTTTTGAGCTTGGATGTAGAGATACAGAGGGAGAAGTCTTGTATGCCTTGGACCAATTTTTTTCAACCTCTCTAAAGGAGAGGGAGGGCCTCTCTTATAGAAAAACAAGAGGGTTCAAGCTTCTTGGAGAAACTAAAAAAATGTCCAAGCTTCTTGGAGAAGCTAAAAAAAGGTTCAAGCTTCTTGGAGAAGGTAGAGCAAAGGTTCAAGCTTCTTGGAGAAGCTAGAACAAAGGTTCAAAAGGTTCAAGCTTCCTTAAGAAGCTAAAACGAAGGTTTAAAAGGTTTAAACTTTCTCAAGAAGCTAAAATAAGGGTTCAAAAGGTTCAACTCAAAAAAAACTGGTCGGTGGCCCCATTTGGTGGTCTCCCGATTGAATGTAAGCTGGTGGTGGGGGGGGAGACTAGTAAATGTGGCCCAAAAACCAAGAAAACCAGCTTCTTGACAAGAAAACCAGAAAATCGGCAAGCGGGGAGAAAAGTGGTCTTCAAGGAGAAAAGGTGGTCTCCCACCCTTGTACCAACTCCCAAACAATGAAAATAGGGTCCATGCCAAAAATGAACCAAGACGGATACAAAACGAAGGTTCGGGGGTTAAAACGCGCAGTCGGGTGCCTCGAAAACAAGCTGTTAGGCACCGAAAGTGGCGTGCGACCACAAAGGTGGTCTCCCGGGCCACAGTGTCCCTCTAGACAGAGGAAACAAGGTGTGTGCCCAAAACTGGAGCAAATGGAGAAAGTTAAGTGGTCCCGAACCGAGGCGCACGGCTGACGGCTCCGAAAATCGAAAACTGGTCTCCAAACGGGAACAGTGGCCTACGACCACGAAAAGTAGCCTATGGCCACTGAGAGATGGTCTACGAGACCTCTCCCTCCCTTCAGGAAGAGAAAATAGAACTTGATTCGCAAACTGAGCCAAAGCACAAAAGGGTCCCGAGGTCCGGGGTAAGGCTCTCAGCCAAAACTCCGAAACCTCAAAACGAGCATAACATGCATCATCACCGAGCGCTTAATCGATGACGTCTGAGTCTTAAGGTTAATAAAAAATGGGGTGTCTGTACCTGCATAGATGAAATCATTACAATGAATGTGGGTACTGAGAAGGATCCCTACTTAGTCCAGATCGGGTCCACGCTGTCTTCGGAGGAACACAAGTGTTTTATTGATTTATTAAAAGATTTCAAAGATGTTTTCGCATGGTCCTACAAAGACATGCCTGGGATCGATCCTGAGATTACACAGTACCAGATCCCTCTTAACCCCGAGGCTCAGCCTATCAAGCAGAAACTCCGTAGGATTCACTAAAGATTATCCAAATTGGTTGGCCAATATTGTAGGGTTTTTGCAAGGTTTTTACTAGTATTTGAATATCCAACTTGGTTAGCCAATATTTTTCTGGTTCCAAAGAAGGATAGTAGAATCAGAGTCTGTGTTGACTTTCGAGATTTGAATAGAGCTAGTCCAAAAGACGACTTTCCATTGCCACACATCGATGAATTGGTAAACTTTACTGTCGGCTATGCATTGCTATCGTTGATGGATAGGTTTTTCGAGTATAATCAGATTTTGATGGTGCCTTAGGATAGAGAGAAGATTGCATTCACCACACCGTGAGGTACCTACTGCTACAGAGTTATGCCTTTTGGGTTGAAGAACATTGGGTCTACATATCAGAGGGCAGCAACCACATTTTGCACGACATGATCCATAAAGAAGTTGAAGTGTATGTGGATGACATGATTGTTAAATCCAAAGAATGAGAAGGCTACTACATCGCGCTGGAAAAATTCTTCATGCGGATCAGGGAGTACAAACTGAGGTTGAATTGGAAAAAATTCACTTTTGGGGTGACTACTGGGAAAATGTTAGGATTTTTGATCACGTAGAAGGGAATTGAAGTGGATCCATCCAAGATTAAGGCCATCTTAAAAATGCCACCATTAAGGACTGAAAAGGAGGTACGCGACTTTCTAGGCAAAGTGCAATTCATAAGACAGTTTATCTTAAAATTAACCTTAACTTGTGAACCATTGTTCGGCTTCTTGAAAAAGGAGAAGAAGTTCCAACGGGATGATCGATGTCAGTTCACTTTCGAACAGGTCAAGTGGTACCTTCAGAATCCACCTATATTGTCACTACCAAAACTTGGGAAGTTGCTGATCATGTATTTGTCACTAACAGATTCAACCATGGGGTGTATACTAGCTCAAGAATCAGAAGCGAAAGTGGAGAAGGCCATCTACTATCTGAGCAAGAAGATGCTAGATTACGAGACCCGCTACACTTCTCTGGAGAAAGCTTGCTTAGCTTTGGCTTGGGCAACTAGGAAGCTGAGACACTACTTGTCAGCTCACTCCGTAATTCTGGTTTCTAGATTAGAGTCCATCAAATATCTCTTTGAGAAACCAGCGCTTACAGGTAGGCTAGCTCCTTGGTTGCTTCTTCCTTCCAAGTTTGATCTCAACTACGTCACTCGCAAGTTTATCAAAGGGAGAGCAGTAGCGGAATTTCTGGCAGACCACCTAGTGAAAGGAGATGAAGCAGTGGAGTACCTATTCCCAGATGAGGAGATTCTGCAGGTAGAGGAAGAGACATGGACAATGTATTTTGATGGAGCAGTTAATCAGTACGGTTACGAGATAGGTGTGTTGCTGATAGCACTCAATGATTCCCATATATCCCTAGCATTCACGCTTCCATTTAAGTGTCCGAAAATGAAGCAGAATATGAGGCGTGTATTGCTGTATTGGAAGCTGCCCTAGAACTAGGGGCAATAAGGTTGGACATCATCGGAGACTCAAAACTGGTCGTTTCTCAAGCCAACGGAGACCGGAGGGTCAAAGAAGAGAAAATGAAGGTTTATTATCTGACCCTAGACATTCTGATCCCAAGGTTTGAAAAATTGACATTTACACATCTGTTGAGAAAGAACAACCGGTTTGCTGATGCGCTAGCAACTCTATCCTCCATAGTAGACATACCGCTCGGGGTTAAGATGCGTCCGATCATCATTGAACGAAAGTATACTCCTGCTTATGAGATAATAGAGCAATAGATGAGGTTCAAGACAAGAACCCCTGGTATTACGACATTTGGAACTTCCTGGAGAAGGATTCTTATCCACTAAGGGCAAATGCCAAGAATAAACGGGAATACAGCGTTTGGCCGTCCAGTTCATCATTTGTAGAAATAAGCTGTACAAGAGAAGCCATCTGGGAATACACAAGCTATGCTTTGAAGAAGAGGAGTCGAAACGTCTCATGGAGGCCATCCACGGGGGAGAGTGTGGAGCACACATGAATGACATGATGCTGGCTAGGAAGATCCTCAAGCAAGGCTATTATTGGTTAACCATGGAGGAGGATTGTATCAACTTTGTTCGGCGATGTGACAAATATCAAATTCATGCCAATCGTATGAATATCCTGCCATCAAAGCTGTACACCCTGACTTCACCATGGCCTTTTTCAGTCTGGGAAATTGACGTCATTGGGGCAATCTCGCCAAAGGGCTCAAATGGACATGCATTCATTTTGGTGGCGATCGACTATTTTACCAAGTGGGTGGAAGCGCAGTCTTACTCAGTGTTGAAAGCATCACATGTGGCCAAGTTCATTAGGAACAACATCATTTGTAGGTATGGGGTACCAAATGAGATCATCTTGGACAATGGCCCGCACTTCAAGAAAGAGGTAGTGGATCTGCTTGAGAAATACAATGTGGCTTTTCACAAGTCTATCTGGTTATGAGGAGTGATTATCCTTATGGGTTTGGATGGCCTGGAGTTCTCATAGCCGATCAATATGGACAAGTTAAACAAATACTATCCCTGAGAGGCTCGCTAGGCCAAAAACCCAAAAGGGCGACCTAGTCAAAAGTTAGAGCATGGAAAATTGGAAATAAAGAAAAAAAAGCTCGCAAGGTTGAAAACCCGAAAGGGCAACTTTGGCAAAAGTTAGAGTGCAAAACAAGAGAGTTAATACACGAGGAAACACCAACTGAACTACGTAAGGCTTGATTCCCATCTTTGGTATACGTAGGCAACTTCATTCCAAAGTTCGGCCATAACCGTCTCCAACTCAATTGTCTTGTCCATCTATTTGATCGGTCCATCTTTTTCGTCATTTGTTAACTTGGTTGTGTTACCTCCATTTAACAGAAGGGCCAGTTGCAAGATAGAGCAATAATGCTGAATGCCGCTATTGTGGGCGGTTTTGATCTTTTGATTCGGGGCTGTACGTCTTGAGGACGGATTCCAAGTGTGTCAGGTAGTGACCATTGCTGAAAATTGTTTTGAAAAGTTTTAATGAATTGATTTTCTCAAAATTTTACCTTTTTCAACACAGACCATTATTTGGACCAACAAAGGAAAGTTTTCAGTGTTCATAACTTTAATTACATAATTTCAACACAAGTAAATTCTCTAACTGTCACGACCCAAACCTATCCCTGCAGGTTTGATGTCGTAACCGGCCAACAATCCTCGGATTATCGAAGGCCTCCGACCTGATTAGCAAATTATAAAGGGCTAGTGTAAGCAAATATAGAAACATACATAGTCAATTAAGCTGTGTAGACATATATAGGACAAAAATTTCAAAAACTTTATATACATACAGACGTCATAAATACTGTAGTGCTCTGATAACACTCTGCCACGACCCAAACCTGCCCCTATAGGTTTAGTGTCGTAACCGGCCAGTAATCTTTAGACTACAAAAGGCCTCTGTACAAAATATCATATAATTAAGGGGCTAGCAGAAGCCATTATACAAAATACAACATCCGTTGAGCTATGCAGACAAACATGGGACAGGTAATTTAAAACTTTTTACAGACATAAATGACATCATAATTACAATAGTCGTACGCCACTCACAAAATATAAATACAACAGAGGTGGGACTTAGCCCAAAATATAGGTAGTCAGAACTTGTTCGAGATTCACCAAAAGAAAACAAAACGAGAGTTTAAACATCGTTCCCTAAACATGACCACTTGACTTGACTTAATCTGGAACCTCCTTGGGAGGCACAAATGGTAGCCGACAAAACGGAATTCCAGGCGATCATCATTGAGCCTGGCTATGTGCCTGATCACCTACATGAATAAATAATATAGTGAGCGGAAGCCTAGTGAATAATAACAGAGTAAAGGGTTTAATGAATGATATCTGTAACGGATTCAGAAAACAAAACTCAGGTTCATAATCATGTTAAAAAATCAGAACTAGTAATAGAAACAGATTCAGAATCATATTCAGAATTGGTAGTTAATCATACGTGGTATATCTATTAGCCCTAGCAGAAACAGTTAACCCATAAAGGGACAACCATAAAAGGCATACAATTGACTCACATGCATGGAGACGGTACAGTTAGCTCATGAGATGTATAGTTGGCCCATAAATGAGACGTATATAGAAGGATCCATAATAGTTGGCTCATGAGACGTATAGTTGGCGCATAATTGGGACATAATAGAACAAATAACAATGTCATCTGAAGCTAACGATGCCACGAGTACATTTTAGAAACATTGGACAAACATTCATTTATACAGAAAATAATATTTTAGAAAACAGATCGTCTTATATCATTCAGAAAATACTTATAAATTGAACATATCTTTACAAAGTTATTACTCATAGTTGGCTCGAAAGGCAGACAGACAGAGTAGACATATCAAATAGCTTATGGCGCGTGACCTACGCATCATAACAGATTCACATATTGAAACACACAATCAGATAGTACTTAACTTATTTCGTTTTGTTCTTAGTGTGTTTCTAGTCTTTGTCCTCATTACTATGTCTTAACTATGGCCTAGGAATGCCTAGGTATAGCTCGGCTTTTTGTGCTCCTTTCGGATACAACTAGCTCTACAGTTCAGACTCCCACGGCTCTGAATATGATCTCATAAGTGCAATGTGAAATAGATAAACAATAAAGAGTCAAAATCCGGCAAATCTTTTGGAAAATCAATTTTGAATCAAAAATGCCAAAAATGGATTGCTTTGCCAAATACAGAGTCGACACCTAAATATTTTTGGAGAATTTAGGAAACCCATGACTCGTGCCAAAGGCCATGTGTCCGTCATCACCAAGATTGTCTCGGGTCGAGAACTTAGGTATGAGAGGGGAAGGTCATGAATTGAGCACCCCCGCTCGCCCGATCAAAGATCAGTATCTACTAATCATGATGTGATTCTTATTTACATTATATGCTCTTGTTTCGATTTTATTAGTCTAACATTACTTTGTGATGCGCACACAAGTATAGACTAATTTGTAAAAATTGGAACATTTTGATTCATGTTTATTTGAAAAGTGTTTTGAATATATACCACTTGAAAAAGTGATCTCATATGAACATTACTCAAATTATTCCAATTCAAGCAATTAGCCTTTATCGACAGACATTCAAACAATTTATCACTTAAGCACTTAGCCTTATGATGAACATGCTTTGACATGGCAACAATCACATACATGCGATATGCTAAAGCAATAAATGCTCATCTAGTACTTCAAGGCAAGCCAAAACAGAAACTAGTTAGAAAAATGCATGATCCTACGGATGCAAAATGACTAATGCAACACATGCAAGATGTAATTAATAGGCTCGGCTACAAATATGATATGTGAATCAATTTGATAGCATGCATTTTAAACACGTATTCAACGAAGTATTTAAACTACAATGCTTTGTCAGAATGATGAACCGAGCCTCAGTGCATGTAAGACAAGTGGATGCAAATCATGGAATATGCTAAATGAAACATGATGCTTTATTCTACCCATCGTAAGCAAGTAAATAAAAGAGAGAAATAAGTGGGGTTGGAAGATATACACATTATTACATTGCTTGCCCTCGCGCAGGAGGGTCTGAATGAATGGACTAGCTAATTAATTACCTAATTAACTAACTATTACAAAACGAATGAAATAGATTAGCTAAGCTACTTAACTAATTATTATAACAAAAAATTAATTAACTATTCTAGCTAATTAAATAAGTACAACACATACCTATTCTAACTAATTAATTACAAATTCACTACTTTTACAACATGCTAATATTCCAACAACACTTCACGGATCCTGAGGATTAAGGGATGACTCATGCATGGATGCGGATTTCCACCATATAATGCTCTCCGTTTTGCTACTAGAATGCCTCTGTTGCACAGTTTGGAAAATTGCAATGTTTTTCACCTCAGCTTCTGTTCTGCTCTACTGGAAAAAAGGGACTGCTTGCCTGGAAAGTGGCCGGCAACGCAGAAGTAGTGGCCGGCAGGCCACTAATAGTGGGTTGCCATCTAGAAGAAGTGGCCTGCCAGTCACTGGTGCTAGTTCTCTCCTACAGCAACAGAGGGCAAACAGAGCAGAAACTAGAGTATTCTCAGGGGATGTTTGTCTATCCTGCCTCTCCTTATTAGCAAACAAGTCAAATGAGGGGTAGGTTTTGATTCACAAATAATCAATCCACGCAATTTCATTACGTGATGACTTATGAATCAAGGGACACAATTCAGTAAATGCACAATGAAAGACTTATAAACCTCCTCTCTATCATGATATTGATCAAGGGAAGCGGTTTACGTTGAAACTTGAACCATTTTGATCACTACATAGTATGAAATGCTTCAAGACTCAACGGGTTCAATTAACGTCCGATTGAACCCCAAACCAATTTATTATCTTTCTTCATTTTACTCTAAGTTTATTACTCCATTTCATTACCTTTGCATTCATTAATCATTTTAGTCCAAAATGAGCATTAAGTCCACTAAAGGAGGGAAGTGTCAAACCAAGTGTTGTTTTAGGCATGAGAGAGACACCATGTCGTTGGTAATGAATCCCCAAAGGGAATAAACAATTAAGCACAATACCTCTATCTCAAACTTAAACAAGCAATTGGTTTAAAACAACTCTCAAAGCAAAGGAAAAGCCAAGAAATAAGGGAGGTTGTAGAGATGATTAGAGATGATGAACACAAGTATAGAAAGCTTGAAATAAATGCTATAACGCCTAAAACACCAAACCTATGAGGACCATTACACTACAAGTATACTATACAAAGCTTTAATGAAATAAACTCCTCAAAATAGTCCTAAATTAGACTAAAACAGTGCTGAAATTGATGTAAAAAAGCTAAAAGAGTAAGCTAAAATAATGGAGAATGTAAGCTAGTAAGCAAGCCAAGGGAAGGATGGCTAAACCCTCCATTTTTGGGACCTCAAAACATGATTTTTAGCCTCTAAAAAACTCTAAAATTCAGTAGTAAAAAGTTGGAAAAAAGTTGAGGAAGAGATGAGAAACACAAGTGTAAAGGCTTAGGAGACAAGGTTCAAAGAAGGGTGACTAACCCCTCTACCTTTAATAGCCTTAAACCACATGCTTCAGCCCATAAAAATAGTCAAAAAATAGTTCAAAAATAGCAAGAAAAGATGGGAGAGAAGTAGTGTAAAGATACTCAAAATTATACCTCTTGAAGAAGAAAACTCTTTTGTTAACAAACCTACAACTTCTCACTCTCAAGGGCTGAAATTTGGACTCAATAATCTCAGCAAGGAGAGCTCCATTACTAGTTTAGGAAGTGTTTGGGTAAGATGTGTGTGTTTCAAGATAGAGATAGAGAGAGAATTTCAAGAATTTGGCCTTAAGGAATTTTTTGTAACCTAAAACCAAGAGGGTTGGCCAGGTATATATAGAAAAATAGCCTCTCAGGTTGGAAATATCTGTATAGGAATAGTGTAACAAGCCCGCGGGGGACCTCGCTACAGCTCGGACTCGATTTGTGTCACGGTTCTAAATCTGAACCAAAGAGTCCAAATCCGGCAAATCGTTTTGAGAAAACAGATTTTTGAAAGAAGTGCCAAACATGGACTGCTTTGCCAGATACAGAGTCGCCACCTAAATATTTTATTTTGGGAAATTTAGGAAACCCTGACTCGGTGCCAAAAGGCCATGTGTCCGTCATCACCAAAGTTGCCTCGGCTCGGGAACTTGGGTACGATTGGGGAAGGTCACTTCGTGAGCACCCCTGCTCGCCCGATCAAAGATCGGCCTCTACTAACCGTGATATCTATTTTTGAAAACTTTGTGTGTTCTTATTCCGGTTATTAGCCTAGGTTACTATGTGATGCACACAGCATATAAGTATAGACTGAGTCGCCTGAATTGGAACAAAACATTTCATGTTTGTTTGTTTGAAAATGGTTTGCTACTCGCAAGTAGGCTTAAAATGCAGATTTTGCCACCCTCAGGTGGGCTTAGAAAAGATGGTTTTGCCACTATCTAGTGGGCTTAAAACAAACAGTTGACGAATTATTCCAATCTAAGTAACCCAACCTTCACTCACAGGCACTCAGGCAGTTATATCACATAAGCATATTGCCTCATGGTAAGCATGCTATCATGGCATTCACTCACACGTATGCAAGGATGCTAAAGCATAAAACTTACCGAGTACTCCAAGCCAAAATAGAAGCTACATTAGAAATCATGCATGATCCTAAGTATACAAAAATGCCTAATGCAACACATGCAAAATGCAACTATAGCAGGCTCGGCTATTCTAAACATGGCATATGAAATGCTACAGCTAACATGTATTCAATTCGGAATTGAAAGTACAATGCAGTTAGTATGATGCGCCGAGCCCGGTGCATGCAAAACAGATGAATGATGCAAACGTGCTGTCATACTGTATGCTAATTTAAATATGCCCTAATCTAACCATCATAAGCGGATAAATAAAAGGGAGAAAGACGTGGGGTTGGAAGACATACAACACACACACGCACACTTATTACAGTTGTGCCCTCGCGCGGAGGGTCCAAATAAATATACTGTCCCGAATGAAAGAATATTACAGTCCAAATATTACAGTCCGAATAATATACAAATTCCTAATTAATTAACGAATTAACTACGAAAGCTGTAAAACTGGCATGCAAGCCAGGGACTGCCTTGTTTCTGATGGATGATGCATGTCCGGGTTGTCTTGCGCGGAAATCCACTGGGATGCCCCAATTAGCCTCTGTTTGGCAGTTATTCTTGGAAAGCGTGCCGAGCTCCGAAAAGTTGTTGATTCTTCATTTTGCTGCAACAGAGAGCAGGAAAGGGGCATAGCAATGTATTTTCACAGATATATGCATGCCTCGATCCTCGTGCCACCAATCACGTATACCGAGGCATGATGGCCGAGGAGTCGAAATGCACAATTCAATATAGGGTGAATGCACATGAAAACACAGCTAAAACCTAACTCCATCATGGATGATCCGAAGTGTCGGTGACTAGGGAATGGAGACACATTCCGTCACTCGGAGTACGAAATGCACCTCGTTTCCCGTGCCCGGGCTAACTCCTATCCCGAACACGATGCAATATGCATGACATGCATGAAATACAACTAAGATACAATCCTAGTATACACAATGCTATGGAATGACATGCCTCGAAATGCGTGCACACGGGCACGCAAACCGAGAAAATGACAGAATGCGATCTAAGATACAACCTAGTATGCACTATGCTGTAAAAACGAGATGCCTCGAAATGCGTGCACACGGGCACGCAAAACGAGGCAATGGCATGTGCAATGCAAATGATAGAGAAATATGATATGGGCTTACACTAACATGAGAGAGCCTCAGCCACACTCACATAAGAGGCCGATGGATGAATATGAAGTGCCTCGAAATGTGTGCACACGGGCACGCAAACCGAGGCAATGGTATATGCAATGCAATGGCATGGAAATGGCATATAGAATGCAACATGGACTTATACTAACATGAGAGAGCATCAGCCACACTCACATAAGAAGTCGGTGGATGAAAATGAAGTGCCTCGAAATGCGTGCACGCGGGCACGCAAACCGAGGCAATGGCATACGCAATGCAATAGCGTGGAAATGGCATATAGAATGCAACATGGACTTATACTAACATGAGAGAGCCTCAGCCACACTCACATAAGAAGCCGGTGAATGAAAATGGAGTGCCTCGAAATGCGTGCACATGGGCACGCAAACCGAGGCAATGGCATACGCAATGCAATGGCATGGAAATGATATGCAAACATGCTAACGGGATTTCAGCACTGAAATGTGGGGGAAAAAAGCCCCGAAATGAGGCGAAAACACACCCGATGCATGGAATAGTCCCGAAACATGGACTTTTGGCACCCGAAATGGCCTATAGCTATACCAAATATGCACAATATGGCCGTGCAATGAATAGACAGAAGCAAGGAAGCCCCAAAATAAGCACTTTTCCAGTTCAAAGCATGGCCAAACAGCAAACAAAGATAGGGCAACAATGGCATGCAAAAATGGCCCTAAACATGAGGTTATGAAGTAACTCACATCTGCTGACCTCAAACAGGTTAGGGCCCTTCAACAACATTGAAGAGGGGCCCAAAATATGCACATTTACAGAACTGTAAAAACCCTAAAAACAAACATAGATATAGCTAAGCTCTTATGCAAGAAAAAGGGCCAAAAGGTGGCCAAAGAGGCAAGTGGTATATGCAAAGCCCAAACTGAAAAATTCCCTTCTTCAACATTGAAGAGGGACCAAAAATAAGCATATTTACAGAACTTTAGAAACTCCAAAACAGTATACAAACATGCTAAAAATGCAATGCAAAATGAGGCTCAAAAGGTGGCTATAACACAAAGTATGCAAAGCATTCACCAAACAGCCAAAGACCCTTAATAAAACATGTTAATAAGGTCAAAATAAGACTATTTCTAGGCCTGTAAAAACACCAAAAATAGAAGCATGATAGGCTGCCAAAGCATGCAAGAAAATGGCATTCAAGGAGGATATTGAAGCATGTGTAATATGGAGGGCTCGAACCGGGTTGAGCCCTTAATGAAACAAGAAAATGAGCTCAAAAAAATGACCTTTTCAGTTTTGTTCGGAGCTCAAATCAATAAGCATGTATGGCTTAGAGATGGTGCAAAAATGGGCTAGAAAAGAGGGAAATTGGACTTACCTTTGAAGACCAACACTTTTGTTGCTTCTTGGACCAGATTTGGTGACTCTAAGCTGCTGGAATTCTTCCCCTTGCTGCTGGAATGGAAAGGTGGTGGTAGAGCTTGAAGATGATGAAGAAATGGAGCCCAAAACTTGAAGGAAATGGGGGCCTATGTATGTATATGCTCCAAGCAACTCTTGTAACCCTCTTTCTAGAGTTGGGAGGCCAGCAAAAAATGCAAGAGAGGAGAGAAGAGTCTAGGCAAAGTGGAGACAAAATCAAGCTCCTTCTTCCTCCACAAAATATCCCCCGGATATAGATATTTTCTGGGGGAAACAGCTGTACAGCTGTAAAGTGGAAGCTGAGAGGAAGCAGGCCGGCCCATTACTTTTGCTTCAGGTGGCCGGCCGGCCACCACCCCTAGCCGGCCGGCTAGGGGTCAAAAAGGTCAAGAATAATTAGTGGCCGGCCACCACAAAAAGATGGCCTCCCAGGTCCCCTCTTCACAACCCTGTGGTTCGAATTTGGAAACTCTAAAACAGGAGAGAGAATAAGCCATTTTGAGGAGGGGTTCAAAAGGTTCAAATGGAATTAATGGCCGGCCATAAACTTTTAGGGTCCTCCCATGTGTGTACATCACAAATATGTGGTTCAAAGTTCAAGAAAAAGGGCCCAGGTTGTTCAACATTGGCTCGGAAGGAGGGGTTCAAAAGGGTCAAGAAATATTAGTGGCCGGCCATGAACTTTTAGGGTCCTCCCATGTGTGTACATCACAAATATGTGGTTTGGGTTTGAAGAAAATGGCTCCAAGGTGTTCAACATTTGCCCGGAAGTGCGAAAAATGGGTGTCGGAGGGAGAAAATGGAACATAACTGGTTGCCAAGATAATTGCTGGCCTCCCACCCTCCAGTGACCTCCCTGGTGATGAAATAGAGGCTCCTGCCAAAAATGAACGAAAAGCAATGCAAAACGAATGCTCGGGGGCCAAAACACGTAGTTCGGGGTCCCGAAAATGGGCTGCCAAGCACCGAAAGTGGCGTTCGGCCACGAAGTGGGTTTCTCAGGCCCCAGTGTCCCTTGAAAGGGAGAAAATAAGATGTATGCCAAAATTTAGAGTAAACGGAGATGGTTAAGCGGTTCCGAACCGAGGCACACGGCCTGACGGCTTCGAAAACCGGAAACTGGACTCCGAAATGGGAAAAATGGCCTACGGCCACAAAATGTAGCCTACGGACATTGAGAGATGGTCTACGGGACCTCTCCCTTCCCTCAGGAAAAGAATCCGAGAAAATCGAGTCTGGTTCGCAAACCGAGGCAAGGCACAGAAGAGGGTTCGGAAGTCCGGAGGCAGGGCTCGCAGCCGCGACTCTGAGACTTCTGGACAAGCACAACATGCAATATCACCAAGTGCTCAACTGACGACGTCTGAGTCTTAAGGTCGGTCAAAAATGGGGTGTCTACAGCTGCCCCTCTTTGACAGAACTCGGAAGTCATAAGAATGACGGGAGTGAATGTCAAAGCCCAGAGACGACCCATTTTTGACAAGGCCGAAGACTTAGACATACAAGATAGGCAAAAATGTGTCCGCAGGCAGGGGCAAAATGCAAATGATATGCAAGAAGATTTTGAAGATTGGACTTATACGCTACGCGAGGCCGGTTTTGAAAGTTGGACTTATACGCTACGCGAAGCCGGTTTTGAAAGTTGGACTTATACGCTACGCGAAGCCGGTTTTGAAAGTTGGACTTATACGCTACGCGAAGCCGTTTATCACTCATGATCATGCAAAGAGAGCTGTAATGAAGCAATTATGCGAAATAAATACAACATTTTAAGTGAATGCTAAGCAAGCAAGTAAACTCGAGCCAAACTACACCTCGTGCAGAAAGGATGTAAGAAAATTATGGAATTCTCACTGCAAATACAGTGTGCATGTGTGATAGATACACAGAGCGAACATGTGATTGATACACAAAAAGGTGAGCACAAAGTGTGATGGATGCACTAAGTGAACAAGTATGATAGATACACAAAGCGAGAGTGTGCGATTGATACACAGAACAAACACGTGTGATTGATACACAAAGTAGGCATAGCGAGTGTGTGATAGATACACTATTTGAGCAAAGTGTAATTGATATACAAAGGGTAAAGTGAGCAAAGTGTGATGGATACACTAAAGGTGAACACAAAGTGTGACAGATGCACTTAGTGAACAGAGTATGATGGATATACTAAAAGCGGACACAAAGTGTGATAGATGCACTATGTGAACAGAGTGTGATTGATACAACAAAAGTGAACACAAAGTGTGATAGATGCACTATGTGAGCAAAGTATGATTGATATACCAAAAGTGAACACAAAGTGTGATAGATGCACTATGTGAACAGAGTGTGATTGATACATTAAAAGTGAACACAAAGTGTGATAGATGCACTATGTGAACAGAGTGTGATTGATATACTGAAAGTGAACACAAAGTGTGATAGATGCACAATGTGAGCAAAGTATGATTGATATACTGAAAGTGAACACGAAGTGTGATAGATGCACTTAGTGAACAAGTATGATGGATATACTAAAAGGGAACACAAAGTGTGATAGATGCACTTAGTGAACAAAGTATGATTGATATATTGAAAGTGAACACAAAGTGTGATAGATGCACAATGTGAGCAAAGTATGATTGATATACTGAAAGTGAACACGAAGTGTGATAGATGCACTTAGTGAACAAGTATGATGGATATACTAAAAGTTAACACAAAGTGTGATAGATGCACAATGTGAACAGAGTATGATTGATATACTAAATGAAGTGTGATTGATACGCTAAACGAGAATGTATGTGATAGATACACAAAAGTGAATGAAGAAAAGTGTGATAGATACACTAAAGAAATGATCTTAAACCAAACTTCTTTGAACGAACCATACATACAATATCGTGCATGAATGAGAAAGAAACTTGATAGGTACAATGCAATACAATGCATGATGTTTAATGAATGCAATAAACAAGCGTAGCGGTGCTTTAGAAAGCACCTCATGAGGTGAGTGGCGATGAACCGCTCTACTCTGACGAGGATCTCCCCTCGTGCTCTTCGAACACTTACCTTCAACTCACAGTACAAAGGCTCTGGAATACTGACAAGGGTTCTTCATGTAGAACACTTTGGACGTTGCCTTTCTTCCTGATCATATTCACAACTTTCCCTATTCTCCAACGGGGTGACAGACTAGGTTGGTTCAGTATCCAGAATTGAGGTGCATACATGCTATCTCAACCTATGGGGCTTCCATACAGATTTCAAGCCGAGGACACGCCTCTGGGTATTTAAACCAGACTTTAGTCCCGGAAATCCTGAACCTTTACGTTCTAGGCATCAGCCATTCGAACTCTAGTTTCTACCGTCGCAGTTGGTCTCCTAGGAACTCATTGCGAACACAGCCAAGATGCCTCTGGCAGGGAATGGTACTCAGGAAGAGCACTTGATCGCCATTCTGGCTTGAAGCAGACTTGATCTTGAGCTTGAGGTAGAGGTACACTCGTACTTCGGAGCATTGGCAAAACCTGAAGAGGTACACACGGAATGTAGTCTCGGAACTTATTGAAGTTGAAACAAACTCAGATGCTCGACATTTCCTCTTTTGCTTTTGCTTTGCAGTCTGGAACCCATATAGCTTCAGATAGGTCCTGGTTTTGCTGTTCTGACATGATCTGGGTTGAACCCTGCGATTTTATGAAAGAACGAATCTTATTTTGCACAGATGTGGAGAATGGCATGGCACTCGGAGCACAAAACGATTTTATTTTGGAATTGGTAAATGAGCTTTTGACCGGGTATCGAGCCTACGACTGAACACAGCAAAACGACTCAACAAGGAAATAAAAGGCACACAACCTAAACACAACGAGACACGCTCGGAACGACCCAAAGCAAGAATTGAGATAAACAAAACAAAAGACACGACACACAGACGTGCACAGGGAGCCTGTTTCACCGGGTAGTGTTTCCTACCCTTTCTCATTTGTGGTTCTCACATCACTCGGCCCTCAAGCTCTGTTTTTCTGAAAAAGCCCTTTTCTCATTTTTTCTTCTCATCGCACATCTCTCTATTCTTCAATCTCTCATTTTTCCAATCCCTCCCCTGGGTGGTTGATGGATGAACAGGAAGTTGCGGGCTCACACCCAACATAATCAGCTCGCGACTATTTCCTTCGGTGACATCTGTCGATGCGCCGGATGAGGGAATGGAGCATCTCGATCCATTCCAATTCGTGCTTTGCACTCGGCTTGATACCTCGCTGCTTGGAGGATGAGAGAGCTTTCTGCCCTTTGTTGTGCCCTTTTCTGGCGAATACGGTGCCTTTTCTGACAAATAGAGTGCCCTTTCTGGCAAGTATTTTGACAAAGGGGAAAAGACAGAACACCTGACTCAACTGTGCCCCTAGTTCATCATTTTAACCATTTTTTGTTTTAGTTTTCTCCTAAAAAAAAATTTGACCAAAATGAGAGTTAGATTAACATGCTCGTTCAAATTTCTGATTTAAAATCATGCAAGTCAGGCTATGAGCACTGAAAATTTTCCTCTTTTGGGTCCAAGAAATGGTCCAGTTTTGAAAATGGGATACTTTTCGAGAAGATTAGTCAACCTCGGTAAAAATTCTCAAAAACTATTTTTGCAAACGACCACTGCTCAACGAGCACGGAACCTACTCTTGAGATGCGCAACCTCGGATCCGTAGCAATGGAAAATTGCCCCTTGTCTGAAGGACACTGCATGGCAACGGAAAGTTGCCCCTTGTTTGAAATGACACTGCGGCGTTCTGAATGGCAACGGAAAGTTGCCCCTTGTCTGGATAGCACCGCAGTGCATTGAATGGCAACGGAAAGTTGCCCCTTGTTTGAATGACACCGCGGTGCATTGAATGGCAACGGAAAGTTGCCCTTTGTTTGAATGGCACCGCGGTGCATTGAATGGCAACGGAAAGTTGCCCTTTGTTTGAATGGCACCGCAGCGCATTGTAGGCAGTCCTCAGAGCGACGAACACAACCAAACTCTCGGATATAGAGAAAGCGAAGTGATCAGAACCATCGCATGGACACAATCGAATTGTTTTACGGCTGAACTTCAGAATGAAGTTGCCTACGTATCCCAAAGATGGGAATCAAGCCTTACGTAGTTCGGGGTTAAGGTACGCTCGGGTATTAACCTCTCCTTTTTAGGCTCTAACTTTTGCCAAGGCGCCCGTTGCGGGTTTTCGACCTTGCGAGCTTTGTTCTTCTTTTTTCAATTTTTGTATCTTTTCATTCTTTTTCATTTCTCTTTTTTGATTTTTTTTTTTTTGCTCTTTTCTTTGCATCTTTCTTTTGTTCTTTTGTTCTCTTTTTTTTTTTTCTTCTTTTCATGCTCTAACTTTTGCCTGGACCGCCCTTCCGGGTTTTCGGCCCAGCGAGCCTCTCGAAGGATAAAAGTGTGACAAGTCTATGCCAAATGGTTTTAGGATCTCGAAGCCATCTGAATCCAGGGGAATGGCTGCTGTTTTGCTTTGTAAGCTTCTTCTGATGAGACCTGATCTTCTTGACCTGACTTTCCTGGCCTCTTGTTCGAGGGCTGCTTCAAATCCGGCCGCACAGGCCTCACATCATAGTTGACCGTTGAACCTTCTGAATTCAAGTTTCAAGGTTTGGAAACAAAGGGGTTGAATCTCGAGGCTGAGAGCGATCCTAGGCTGCACAATCTCAGGAGTGATTCCACACAGGTCTTCGCAGGACCGCGCAAAACATTTTGTTTTTGAAAATTTTTAAGAAAGCGACAAATCGCTCGCGCTGAAGATAGTGTAGAACCAATCTGGATCAAGCCAGGATCCTTCTCAGTACTCACGCTAACAAGCATGATTTCATTCATTAAGGGCTTAGCACGCCTTTCTTTCTATCAAATGATCAAGGTTTTGCAAATCCCGAGGAATTCCTTCCTCTTCGTTTTCACTGCAGTGTTCAAAAAGTTTTGGAAAACTTAGGTCGATGCAATGATTCTGGGGCACAAGAGAGCAGGTGGAATGCGCTGCCATTTCATTTAGATTCCGTCATAACTAGCACACAGCAGAAGGGAACACAGAAGTGCAAAAATTACTGCTGTTTCATTCAAAATCTGTTGGTACAACTGGCTCCCTGGCAGAAATAGACTCCAAACAAAACGAAAAGACAGACATAAAACAAAATGGTGACGCCTGAGGTAACATCCCCTAGAATCACCCGACTTCTATACAACAGGACTGACTCGATACAACAAGACAGACTCAAAACAAAAGCGACAGACTCAAAACAAAAAGACAGACTCAAAACAAAACCACAAAACTGACTCAACACCCAAGTCAGAGGCTACAAAAAACCAGCATTCGCAAATGCTCAAAACAGTGCCTGTCCTTCCCACATCTGGAGTAAATCGAGTGCCACCCGCAGTTGGTTCATCCCTCGATCACATCACATTACCCCCCCATAAGTTCACTGATCAAGTGCTGATGGACTTTGCTGGACTGGCGCGGGGATGACCCCGTTGTCAAACAGATCTTGTACATCATGGCGCAGACGAAAGCAACTGTCGGTGTCATGACCGGTTTGTTGATGGTAGGCGCAGTATTTAGTCTGATCATGCTTTGCAGGGATAGGATCAGGTAAAGGCCGTTGTTGCAACGGTTTCAGATGCCCTTTCCGGATTAAGGCCTCTAGAGCTTTTAACAAAGGCATATAAAGCGGGGTGAAAACCCTCTTGACTCGGGGTGGATATTTGGTTCCTTGTGAGCTACTTCCGGACGCACCGGTGAATGGGGTGGCTATTTTTGATACGGTGGTAGCCACCATGCCCACATCAGAAGATCTTGCAACTGCATCACCACTGGTGGTCGCATTCGAACTGCGGGAAAACACCCTCCTGGGCTGCTCCTTCTCCTAGTCAAAAAGGCCCTGCTTCATAGCGTCCTCGATCTGTACTCCCATCTCATGCAAATCTGAAAAGGTAGGGAAGGGGATCACAATCATTTTCTGCATCAGCTTGGGCTGGAGATTGCGCACAATCGTCTGAATTTGATCCTTATCAGTAGGCCTTAGAGTCATCATCGAGGCCTTCGCCCTCCACCGGGTCACGAATTCTGAGAAGCTCTCCTTCGGTTCCTGCCTCATCGTCTCAAGATCACGAGTTGTAATCTCGATCTGAGTGTTGTATGAATATTGTGCGACGAAGGCCTCGGCCATCTCCTCCCAGCTTCGTTTCACTGAATCCTCTAATTTGGCATACCAGGTGACCGTAATACCCGACAGGGTCCTGCCAAAAAGGGAGAGCTTCTGTAATCTTGTCAAGCCCATCGGGCGCAAAACATCTGAAAACAAGCTCAGGTGGACCATGGGATCTCCTGACCCATCAAAACGGTCGATGTGAGCCATCTTGAATCTGTCCGGCAGAGTTACAGCTGCGTCGGTGTACCCGTTCTCAATGCCCGGGATGGACTTTGCCCCTTGGGATTTCTTGAACAGCTTTTCAGGCTTGCTCAACTTCAACGCTGTGGGGTTGACCTCGAACTCGGAGGGAGAGTCCGGTAGATTGGTAGGTGTTTTGGATAGTTGAGGTAAAATTGGGGGCATAGCCGGCCCTACCGGAATGTCCGTACCTTCCTGGACATTTGGCGTCTCCCCAGGTGCTGGAACTCCTGCTGGGGGAGGAACTTGTTGTGAAGCGGACGCGCCGCTTTGCTGTTGTAGCTTGGTGATGAGCTCGGCCTGCTGGGCCATGATTGCAGCCTGCCGTTTGGCAAATTCCTCCTGACGGGCAGCATCCTGCTGCATGAGTTTCATACTCTCTTGCATCTGGCGCATCATTGCCTCCATCTCTGATGTGTTCTGCTGATCCATCTAACTGACTGGTATCTATTCCTGCAGTAGAAACTGAGACCTCAGCCTGACTGTTCACTGGTGGGGTAGATAAGGGCCACTGATTTGGTAACTGCTGAACTGGTGATCTGTGCCCGACTGGCCCTCTTTACCCTGCCTCTGGCGGAGGAACACTGATTGCCCTTGAACTGAATCTCTGACCTGACAAAGTCTATCAGCACAAGTTCGATGAACCTCGGGGGATATCGGAGCCTTCTGAAGTTATGGTACCCAGACTACCTAGCAACAGAGAAAACAGACAGCATCTCAGCCTGATTCCATCTGAACAGATACAAGCATAGTTGAATGAGTGTGCCCTCTACTGAATTCTGCCCCAAAATTCGGCCTCAAAATCTGAGTCTGATACCCACAGGTAAAGCTGACTCCCAAATACTGAACTGGTGCCCGTAGGCCTGATGTCCAAATTCGCAAACTGGTGCCCGCAGGCTTAATGCCCAAACTCATACACTGATACATGCATTCCTGTAGAGACGCACTCTAAAGCACATAACAGATAAGTGAGATCTAAAACACCCCTATGAAGGGGTAGGGTTTCCTTGCCCTATTTTGTCAGGAGCTAGGGTTTCACTACGCACGCAGCGGCTTCAAACAACCTATAAACGGGTAAGCAACCTGTCCTAGTTTGGAATGGTCACTATGGATCCGAATATGCACTAGGTCGAATGGTCAAAGAGGGTGCCCCGGAAAAACCGGGGTTTGTGTTCCCATACTGGCAGAGCCCACAACCGGTCAGCCTTATGGTCATGCCTTGACAAGACAAGCCTCCGGCAAATCGTTCAGGAATAGCAGATGGCAAACACGGTGTCCTAGGCGCACCAATGCAAATGCAATGCAAAGAGACACACAAGTGTAATCAAAACAGATATCATGAGTTCGAGTCAAGTTCTCTAAATCCCCAGCAGAGTCGCCAGAAACTGTAACAAGCCCGCGGGGGACCTCGCTACAGCTTGGACTCGATTTGTGTCACGGTTCTAAATCTGAACCAAAGAGTCCAAATCCGGCAAATCGTTTTGAGAAAACAGATTTTTGAAAGAAGTGCCAAACATGGACTGCTTTGCCAGATACAGAGTCGCCACCTAAATATTTTATTTTGGGAAATTTAGGAAACCCTGACTCGGTGCCAAAAGGCCATGTGTCCGTCATCACCAAAGTTGCCTCGGCTCGGGAACTTGGGTACGATTGGGGAAGGTCACTTCGTGAGCACCCCTGCTCGCCCGATCAAAGATCGGCCTCTACTAACCGTGATATCTATTTTTGAAAACTTTGTGTGTTCTTATTCCGGTTATTAGCCTAGGTTACTATGTGATGCACACAGCATATAAGTATAGACTGAGTCACCTGAATTGGAACAAAACATTTCATGTTTGTTTGTTTGAAAATGGTTTGCTACTCGCAAGTAGGCTTAAAATGCAGATTTTGCCACCCTCAGGTGGGCTTAGAAAAGATGGTTTTGCCACTATCTAGTGGGCTTAAAACAAACAGTTGACGAATTATTCCAATCTAAGTAACCCAACCTTCACTCACAGGCACTCAGGCAGTTATATCACATAAGCATATTGCCTCATGGTAAGCATGCTATCATGGCATTCACTCACACGCATGCAAGGATGCTAAAGCATAAAACTTACCGAGTACTCCAAGCCAAAATAGAAGCTACATTAGAAATCATGCATGATCCTAAGTATACAAAAATGCCTAATGCAACACATGCAAAATGCAACTATAGCAGGCTCGGCTATTCTAAACATGGCATATGAAATGCTACAGCTAACATGTATTCAATTCGGAATTGAAAGTACAATGCAGTTAGTATGATGCGCCGAGCCCGGTGCATGCAAAACAGATGAATGATGCAAACGTGCTGTCATACTGTATGCTAATTTAAATATGCCCTAATCTAACCATCATAAGCGGATAAATAAAAGGGAGAAAGACGTGGGGTTGGAAGACATACAACACACACACGCACACTTATTACAGTTGTGCCCTCGCGCGGAGGGTCCAAATAAATATACTGTCCCGAATGAAAGAATATTACAGTCCAAATATTACAGTCCGAATAATATACAAATTCCTAATTAATTAACGAATTAACTACGAAAGCTGTAAAACTGGCATGCAAGCCAGGGACTGCCTTGTTTCTGATGGATGATGCATGTCCGGGTTGTCTTGCGCGGAAATCCACTGGGATGCCCCAATTAGCCTATGTTTGGCAGTTATTCTTGGAAAGCGTGCCGAGCTCCGAAAAGTTGTTGATTCTTCATTTTGCTGCAATAGAGAGCAGGAAAGGGGCATAGCAATGTATTTTCACAGATATATGCATGCCTCGATCCTCGTGCCACCAATCACGTATACCGAGGCATGATGGCCGAGGAGTCGAAATGCACAATTCAATATAGGGTGAATGCACATGAAAACACAGCTAAAACCTAACTCCATCATGGATGATCCGAAGTGTCGGTGACTAGGGAATGGAGGCACATTCCGTCACTCGGAGTACGAAATGCACCTCGTTTCCCGTGCCCGGGCTAACTCCTATCCCGAACACGATGCAATATGCATGACATGCATGAAATACAACTAAGATACAATCCTAGTATACACAATGCTATGGAATGACATGCCTCGAAATGCGTGCACACGGGCACGCAAACCGAGAAAATGACAGAATGCGATCTAAGATACAACCTAGTATGCACTATGCTGTAAAAACGAGATGCCTCGAAATGCGTGCACACGGGCACGCAAAACGAGGCAATGGCATGTGCAATGCAAATGATAGAGAAATATGATATGGGCTTACACTAACATGAGAGAGCCTCAGCCACACTCACATAAGAGGCCGATGGATGAATATGAAGTGCCTCGAAATGTGTGCACACGGGCACGCAAACCGAGGCAATGGTATATGCAATGCAATGGCATGGAAATGGCATATAGAATGCAACATGGACTTATACTAACATGAGAGAGCCTCAGCCACACTCACATAAGAAGCCGGTAGATGAAAATGAAGTGCCTCGAAATGCGTGCACGCGGGCACGCAAACCGAGGCAATGGCATACGCAATGCAATAGCGTGGAAATGGCATATAGAATGCAACATGGACTTATACTAACATGAGAGAGCCTCAGCCACACTCACATAAGAAGCCGGTGAATGAAAATGGAGTGCCTCGAAATGCGTGCACACGGGCACGCAAACCGAGGCAATGGCATACGCAATGCAATGGCATGGAAATGATATGCAAACATGCTAACGGGATTTCAGCACTGAAATGTGGGGGAAAACAGCCCCGAAATGAGGCGAAAACACACCCGATGCATGGAATAGTCCCGAAACATGGACTTTTGGCACCCGAAATGGCCTATAGCTATACCAAATATGCACAATATGGACGTGCAATGAATAGACAGAAGCAAGGCAGCCCCAAAATAAGCACTTTTCCAGTTCAAAGCATGGCCAAAAAGCAAACAAAGATAGGGCAACAATGGCATGCAAAAATGGCCCTAAACATGAGGTTATGAAGTAACTCACATCTGCTGACCTCAAACAGGTTAGGGCCCTTCAACAACATTGAAGAGGGGCCCAAAATATGCACATTTACAGAACTGTAAAAACCCTAAAAACAAACATAGATATAGCTAAGCTCTTATGCAAGAAAAAGGGCCAAAAGGTGGCCAAAGAGGCAAGTGGTATATGCAAAGCCCAAACTGAAAAATTCCCTTCTACAACATTGAAGAGGGACCAAAAATAAGCATATTTACAGAACTGTAGAAACTCCAAAACAGTATACAAACATGCTAAAAATGCAATGCAAAATGAGGCTCAAAAGGTGGCTATAACACAAAGTATGCAAAGCATTCACCAAACAGCCAAATACCCTTAATAAAACATGTTAATAAGGTCAAAATAAGATTATTTCTAGGCCTGTAAAAAGACCAAAAACAGAAGCATGATAGGCTGCCAAAGCATGCAAGAAAATGGCATTCAAGGAGGATATTGAAGCAAGTGCAATATGGAGGGCTCGAACCGGGTTGAGCCCTTAATGAAACAAGAAAATGAGCTCAAAAAAATGACCTTTTCAGTTTTGGTCGGAGCTCAAATCAATAAGCATGTATGGCTTAGAGATGGTGCAAAAATGGGCTAGAAAAGAGGGAAATTGGACTTACCTTTGAAGACCAACACTTTTGTTGCTTCTTGGACCAGATTTGGTGACTCTAAGCTGGTGGAATTCTTCCCCTTGCTGCTGGAATGGAAAGCTGGTAGTAGAGCTTGAAGATGATGAAGAAATGGAGCCCAAAACTTGAAGGAAATGGGGTCCTATGTATGTATATGCTCCAAGCAACTCTTGTAACCCTCTTTCTAGAGTTGGGAGGCCAGCAAAAAATGCAAGAGAGGAGAGAAGAGTCTAGGCAAAGTGGAGACAAAATCAAGCTCCTTCTTCCCCCACAAAATATCCCCCGGATATAGATATTTTCTGGGGGAAACAACTGTACAGCTGTAAAGTGGAAGCTGAGAGGAAGCAGGCCGGCCCATTACTTTTGCTTCAGGTGGCCGGCCGGCCACCACCCCTAGCCGGCCGGCTAGGGGTCAAAAAGGTCAAGAATAATTAGTGGCCGGCCACCACAAAAAGGTGGCCTCCCAGGTCCCCTCTTCACAACCCTGTGGTTCGAATTTGGAAACTCTAAAACAGGAGAGAGAACAAGCCATTTTGAGGAGGGGTTCAAAAGGTTCAAATGGAATTAATGGCCGGCCATAAACTTTTAGGGTCCTCCCATGTGTGTACATCACAAATATGTGGTTCAAAGTTCAAGAAAAAGGGCCCAGGTTGTTCAACATTGGCTCGGAAGGAGGGGTTCAAAAGGGTCAAGAAACATTAGTGGCCGGCCATGAACTTTTAGGGTCCTCCCATGTGTGTACATCACAAATATGTGGATTGGGTTTGAAGAAAATGGCTCCAAGGTGTTCAACATTGGCCCGGAAGTGCGAAAAATGGGTGTCGGAGGGCGAAAATGGAACATAACTGGTTGCCAAGATAATTGCTGGCCTCCCACCCTCCAGTGACCTCCCTGGTGATGAAACAGAGGCTCCTGCCAAAAATGAACGAAAAGCAATGCAAAACGAATGCTCGGGGGCCAAAACACGCAGTTCGGGGTCCCGAAAATGGGCTGCCAAGCACCGAAAGTGGCGTTCGGCCACGAAGTGGGTTTCTCAGGCCCCAGTGTCCCTTGAAAGGGAGAAAATAAGATGTATGCCAAAATTTAGAGTAAACGGAGATGGTTAAGCGCTCCCGAACCGAGGCACACGGCCTGACGGCTCCGAAAACCGGAAACCGGACTCCGAAATGGGAAAAATGGCCTACGGGCACAAAATGTAGCCTACGGACATTGAGAGATGGTCTACGGGACCTCTCCCTTCCCTCAGGAAAAGAATCCGAGAAAATCGAGTCTGGTTCGCAAACCGAGGCAAGGCACAGAAGAGGGTTCGGAAGTCCGGAGGCAGGGCTCGCAGCCGCGACTCTGAGACTTCTGGACAAGCACAACATGCAATATCACCAAGTGCTCAACTGGCGACGTCTGAGTCTTAAGGTCGGTAAAAAATGGGGTGTCTACAAATAGCTGGAGCTTTTGGGGGACAACTGGCAAAAAATATTTAGAATTTACACAAGTAGCTGGCAGGCCAGAAGTAGTGGGCAGCCAGCCACTAATAGTGGGTGGCCATCCACAAATAGTGGGCTGTCGGCCACAAAAATTTGCTTCCACGTCTGACTTCAAACGGGCATATCTCCCTCATCCAGACTCGATTTTAGGTCATTCTTCAGTCTAAATTGAAACCCTAGAAGTCTAATTTCCAATGGTGGTGGCCTCATATCTAAATTATAAGTGTGCAAAGAGATATGCCTATCTAAGTGAAGGTTGCTCATTTCTGTCTTAATCAGATTGATGCCTAACTTCAAACGGTCATATCTCCCTCATCCAGACTTGGCTTTAGGAGATTCTTGAGTCTAAATTGAAGCCCCAGAAGTCCAATTTCCAATGGTGGTGGTCTCACATCTAAAGTCTAAGTGTACAAAGAGATAGGTTTGATTTAGTGAAGCCTGCTCAGTTCTCTCGTAACGGTTTCATGCTCAACCATTTACCCAACTAGTTTACTTCCATCCCCTCCTATTTTCTTCAACTCCGAACCTCTATATAAGATGTTTTAAAGATTTTTCAAAGAATTTACCTCCCTTTCATTTATTTCCACTTTGTCCTTACTCGATTTACCAAAAAGTGCAATTTTTAACGAAATGCGAGCCTCGAAACATCGTAGAAACATTTTGAAAGAGAGGGTTTCAAGGTCTAAAATAGTTTTGGTCTAAAATAGGGTGTAAGGTTGGGATTTAGAAGCTCTTCTTGCTGAAGAAATCGAACGTTTGTATAGCGTAACTTTCATCACCGAGTGATCAACCTGAGGCGCTCAAATCTTAAGGGCGGTAAAAAATGGGGTGTTTACATTTGGATGCAATGTGGATGCCAGAATGCACTTGAAACTACTTGGCCAGATTTGCTGAAAACAAGGTCTTCTCTCGAGCGTCGCTTCCTTCGCTTAAGCGGAGGTTCAAACATAAGTGTGGTTGCTCGAGCGCAACTTTCGTCGCTTGAGCGATTTATAAACTCTACAAAGTACTGGTTGCTTGATTTTTCCGCTCGATGCATGCTCGATGGTCGCTCGAGCGTGAGACTGAGGTCATCGCTTGAGCGTAACTCTAGTCGCTTGAGTGGTCTGCAAAACTTGTAAACTTCTAAGAGCATGCATTTTACACTCGAGCCAACTTTTGGTCGCTCGAGCGAGAGTGCAAAATCAAGAGGGGTCACTCGAAAACATGATCTGTTGCTCAAGTGGTGAGGCAAAATTCTAATTCAAAGCATTTAAACACATTTTCTTGGACCAAAAGCTTAGGGAAACATGTGTTAATTCATAAAACATTGTGAATTCAAAATTATTTCACAAAATGAAAGCCCAAAAGTATGCCAATTGTACAATCTTAAACCTGAAATTGTGAAAATATATCATTACATATCATGCATGTAAAGATGCAAGTTCAAAACTTTCAAAACATGATCAAATGAGGTGTTTAACTCAAAAACATGTTGAATTCATAAAACAAAGCCAAAATGAGGACATGCAAGAGGGAATTCTTTGAATTCAATTCAAAATCATGAGAATTATGCATGCATGCATGGTAATATGGTATGACTTCAATTCCTTCATTCTAACCCAATTCTTGCATCTCTTAGTTTCATCCTCTTAAATTCATGTATTACTCAACTCAAGGACAAACTTTAAGGGTTGAATTCTTACCTTAAATGTTTAATTAGGCTCTAGATGATCAAATTTTGAAGTATCCAAGCTAGTTTCTCCAAATTCTCGCTAAAAGCTTGATCTCAATTCCTTCTAGTCTCTCTCACTCCCTCTCTCACATTTTTGATGGCAAGAGATGATGAAGTGTGTGTGCCTAGTGGTGGTATAAGACAACATATGGCTTATATAGAGACCATTAGTGGGATTAATTAAACCTTTCTTAAATTCAACAAATTCTACTTATTTTATTCTAAATATTTGGTTCCGAATCGAATTTCAATTAAAACTATCATAAAATTCTAAAAATCCTAAATGCCACATATACTGAACCAATTTTGAGATCCGATGCTGATAAGGCCTTTAATTCGCAGAACAAATCAGAAATGCAAATAGAAATTTCTACCATGGACAGATACAATGCAAATCACACACATAACACATAATTAATCACATGATTTCATCTTAAATACTTATTAGGCATTCTTAATCATGGATTATTTGTTAATCATGGGTCGTGGTTGTTACAGTCTTCCCACCTTAAAGAGTTTGGTCCTCCATACTCAAATTACCTTTATTTTGGAAGAACATGGGGTCCAATGGAAATAAATACGGATATCTCTTCATCATATCTTCTTCCGTTTCCCATGTAGCATAGGTTCCTCGATGATTCTGCCAATCAACTTTCACCAACGTAATTTCCTTGTTTCTCAAGCTTTCGATTTATCGGTTAACAATTTGAATTGGCTGCTCTTTATACGTGTAGTGTTCCTTCAAAAGTACGTGCGTCGACTCAATAACATGTAATGGATCTCGCAAATAATCTTGAAGCATTGAGACATGAAAAAACATTGTGCATATTCTCTATAACCGGAGGTAAGGCCACTCGGTATGTTATTGAGTTGATTTTCTCTAAAATCTCATACGGGCCAATGTATCTTGGCGCCAACTTTCCTTTCACTCCAAATCGTGTCTGACCTTTCATTGGAGTCACCTTTATAAATACATGGTCACCGACTTCAAATTCTCTAGATCTTCTCTAGACGTCTGCATAACTCTTTTGACGGCTCTGTGTAGTTTTCATACATTGTTGTATCAATTTCAACTTTTCAGTTGTTTCATGTACAAGTTTCGGTCCCGACAACGGCTTATCACCTACCTTAGCCCAGCAAATCAGAGATTGACACTTCCTACCATACAAAGCTTCATAATGAGCCATTCCAAGTCTTGAATGATAGCTATTGTTGTATACAAACTAGGCCAAAGAAAGGTAAGTCTCCCAATTTCCTTGGAAATCTAGGGCACACATCTATAACATGTCTTCCAGTGTTTGAATAGTCTGTTCAGATTAGCCATCTGTTTGCGGATGATAAGCATTGCTTAGTCTCAATTCAGTTCCTAGAGCTTGTTGTAAACTTTGCCAGAATCTCAAAGTAAACTTGGGATCTCTATCAGATACTATGGATACTGGCACACCGTGTAACCTCACAATCTCATTCATATAAATGTTAACCAACTTGTTCACATTATAAATAGTTTTAACAGGTAGACAATGGGCAGACTTAGTTAAACGGTCAACAATAACCTAGATAGAGTCCATACCTCGAGAGAAGTGAGGCAGCCCATCAATCGAGTCCATAGTAATATGCTCCCATTTCCATTTCGGTATTGGGAGCGGTTGAAGTAACCCAGTGGATCGTTGATGTTCAGCCTTAACTTCTTGGCAATGCAAACATCTAGCCACAAAATCAGTGTCGACTCGCCTTTTTCCGCGCCTTGCCTTTCGGAAAGGGTTGAAAAGAAGGCCTCACAGTTCGACACCCCACGGTTCTGAATCTAGTCTCACAAATGCAATATGAAAGTGATAAACACCAAAGAGTCCAAATCTGGCAAACCTTTTTGGAAAATTAATTTAAAATCAAATAATGCCAAAATTGGATTGCTTTGCAGATACAGAGTCGCCACCTAAATATTTTATTTTTAGGGAAATTTAGGAAACCCTGACTCGTGCCGAAGGCCACATGTCCGTCATCACCAAAGTTACTTTGGCTCGGGAACTTAGGTACGAGAGGAGAAGGTCATGAATTAAGCACCCCCTGCTCGCCCGATCAAAGATCGACCTCTACTAATCTTGATATGATTTTTATAAACATTATGTGTTCTTATTTCAGTTATTAGCTAACTTTACTATGTGATGCGCACAAACAAATATAGACTAGTTTGCAAGACTTAGAACAATTCAACTCATGTTTATTTGCGAAAATGGTTTGAATTTGCCACCTCAAGTGGGCTTTAAAGTTTGCTGATTTTGCCACCAAACATAGTGGGCTTAAAACATATCATTGTTGAATCGTTCCAATTCAAGCAACAAGCCCTCATCCACAGGCATTCAAGCAGTTTAGCATTTAAGCACATAGCCTCATGGAAAGCATGCTAATCATAGCATCATTCACACTTATGCAAATATGCTAAAGCGTAAAAACTCACCGAGTACACCAAGCCAAAACAAAAAACTAGTTAGAAAGATGCATGATCCTAACTATGTTAAGTATCTAATGCAACACGTGCAATATGCAATTAATAGGCTCGGCTACTAATATGGCATATGGATCGATTTGAACAACATGCGATAAACACGTATTCAAAGAAGATATTTGAAATTGCAATGCAGTTTGAATGATGCGCTGAGCCTCGATGCATGCAATACAAAATGAATGGATGCAAGCATGAGATATGCTAATCAAAACGTGCCCCTAATCTAACCATCAAAAGCGGTTAAGTAAAAGGGAGAAAGACGTGGGGGTGGAAGACATACACACATGCACGCACACTTATTACAACATTATGCCCCCGCAAAGGAGGGTTCGAATGCATAAGCTAACCAACTACGCTAAGCTAACTAATTATTGCAAACCGAAAACTAATTAACTATTCTAGTTAACTAATTATTACAAACTGAAATCAAATAACTAGTTAAACTAACTAATTATTTACAACACTTTAATTAGCTACAACTAATTAATTACAACACGTGCTTGATCTAATGCTAATTAAACTAACTAGCTAGTCCCAGAAAGCGAGGAATGCATGCATGCATGATCCTTCACCTGAAAAGCCACTGTTTTGCTGTTGCAGCCTCTGTTTGCACATATGATCACTGAAAATTCTGCCAACTTCAAGAACACCTCTGCTTCATCTTACCATCACATTGTGCAAAAATCACTAATGGCCAACAAGAGGGACAAGGGGCCGGTTGGCTACCAATGGTGGCCAGTCGGCTACCATTGGTGGCCAATCGGCCACTGATGGTGGCTGTCGGCCACTGATGAGCTGAACTTCATTGTTGTAACAGAGAGCAAAACAGGCCAAAACAGTGTATTCTCATTGGTTGTTTGTACTGCCTACCCTCCATATCATCACATAAGCTCAAAGGAGAGAAACTCTTAGCCCTCAAACCACCAATCAAGCAATTTCCATGCATGATAGCTAAGGGACCAAGTTTGTACAAGTTCAATAAATGCACAAACAAGACGAAAATGACCACCACCCTATCATGCATGATCAAGGGCAATGGTGACCAAGGAAAATGACACATTTCATCACTATTGAGTATAAAATGTCCCATTTGCCTTATGTTCAAATTAACGTTTGATTTGAACACATGCAATGCAACACACAGACGTGCTTATCTTGTCACTTTTACTTGTCAATTTTATTTACACATTTTAATTACCAAATCATTCTTTAATTAATTTGTCCATTGGTGAGTATGCTCTAAGGTGAAGGAAGTGTCAACCAAGGGATAGTGTAAGGCAAGAGAGAGAGCATGCCTTTGATAATGAACTGTCAAAGAGGATTAAACCATTAAGCATGACCTCAATCTCAAGCTTAAAAGATCCCAAGTTTGAAACAACCCTCAAAAGCAAATGAAAGAGTGAAGCAAAGAGGGAGGCTACAGAGATTGAGGTGCTGAAATTGAGTGATAAAAGCACTAAAAACATGTAGCCAAGTCACACCAATGATGTTTAAAGCCTTAAAACAACAAGCTAGTGCAAGGACTTACACTACAACTACAGAAAACAAAGTCCAATTGAACCAAACAGCCTAAAACAGAGTTAAAGCAGGCTATTTCAGAGACTAAAACATGCTGGACTTAAGCTAAGTTAAGCTAGAAAAAAATGCTAATATATGAAACTAACTAAGCATGCAATCAAGACATAAGGAGGGGAGGCTAACCCCTCCAATTTTGGACTTCAAAATGAGTTTTTTGCCACTGAAAAACCTCTGAAAATCAATGGTAAAAGGGCCTAAAAAAAGGATGATGCAAGGGTGGGAAACACAAGGGCAAAGGCCTCCAAAACAAGGTACAAAGAAGGGCTATCACCCCCTCAACCTTTAATGGCCTTAGGACCCAAGCTTTAGCCCAAAAACATAGAGTTTTTATAGCCAAAAATCAGTTGGAAAACATGCTGAAATGAAGACAAAAGTAGCTAAAAGAATAAGCTAAAACATGGAGCTTTTGAGCTAGTAAACAAGCATGAAGAGGGGTGGCTAACCCCTCTATTCTTGGGACCTCAGAAAAGCATTTTTAGCCTCTGAAAATCAGTGGTTAAAAGGCCCAAAAAAAGTTGGTTTGAAAGTGATGAACAAAGGCACAAAAAGCTTTACATGAAAAGAAGCAAGAAGGGTTACCACCACTTTTAGGCCACAAAAACAGAGTTTTTACAGTTCAAAGGCAGGCCAAAAGCAGTCCAAAGATAGTGAAAAGAGATAGGAAAACAATTGTGCAAAACAAGCTTAAAAGGAGAGTGCTATACCTCTTGAAGCCAAGACACAATTGAGGCAATAAATCAAGCCAAGACCACCTTCTACAGCTCAAAAAGGGTCCCAAGTAACCTTATTCCAAAGATAAGAAACTTTGGTTAGGGGTTCATAGGCAAACTTGAAGTGTATCTACACTTGTAGGCACAAAAGTTCAAGAGAGAGAGAGAGAGAGAGAGAAATCTAGAGAGAGAGGATTGTGGAGAGAGAGGCTCCCGAAAATTTTCCAACCTTGAAAACAATAGAGAAGGTCCACCATATATAGAAAAATGTGAGCTCAGGTCAAAAATATCAATATAGGACAACCAGAGCAGTGTAGAATAGCTAGAGGGAAAATATCTGCACAAAAACTGCTTTTTGACACTAGTGGCCGACGACCACAACTGATGGCCGACGAAAGTCACCCCTGGACGATACATGGCCGAAAAATCCCATTTATGGCCAACACATGGCCGTCAAAGCCCATCCATGGCCAGCAAACTCCACCAGTGGCTGGCCAGAAAAATCTGCTCTCCAGGTCCAACTTCAAATAGGCATATCTCCTTTAGACGGACTCCTTTGCAGGTCATTCTTGAGTCTAAATTGAAGCCCCAGAAGTCATATTTCCAATGGTGGCAGCCTCACATCAAAATTCCAAGTGTAAAAAAAGATATAGTTATTTAAGTGAAGACTGCTCAGTTTCGGTTCTAACCGGATTTATGCCTAACTTCTCCTCAGCTAGTTGTCTTCCCTTCCCTCCTATTTTCTTCAAATTCAAACCTCTAAATAAGGTGTTTTGAAATATTTTTCAAAGATTTCACCTCTCTTTCATTTATTTCCACTTTGTCCTTGCTCGGTTTACTGAAAAGTGTAACATTTAACGAAATGCGAGCCTCGGAACATCGTTGAAGCATTTTCAAAAATATTTTGAAAGAGTGAGTTTTAAGGTCTAAAATTATTTTGGTCAAAATAGTTTTGGTCCAAAATGGGGTGTAAGGTTGGGATTTGACGCTATCCTTGCCGAAGAAATTGAACCTTTGCATAGCATAGCCTTCATCATAGAGTGATCAACCTAAGGCACCTAAGTCTTAATGGCGGTCAAAAATGGGGTGTTTGCAGTTGCCCCTTTTTGACAGAGCTCGAAGTCATGAAACGACGTGAGTGAATGTCAAAGCCTAGAGATGACCCATTTTGACAAGGTCGTAAGACTTGGGCAAACAAACAAAATGTAGATGCAGTTGGTTGAACCCGAGGGTTGCCTACGCATCCCTTTGCAAGGAATCAAACCAGCGTAGTTCAGGGGCAGAATGCAAAATGATATACAATTGTAATGAAATCATGCAAATGATATACAATGCATGTATATAATGAAATAATCAAACCACAAGCAATGCCTTCCACACAAATACTATAAAGGGATGGGGATGCAAAACAAACTACGTTTAACACAGAAAAGGTGCTAGAACCCTCAAACCACAATTCCTGCGTAATAGGCATGTGCACATGCAGAACCATGTGTTTCGTAGACAGAGTACAAGTAATTAGGTGGTATGATATAAGTGAGGAATGATCTGCTAAGGAAAGATGATGATCCTAAATGTTGAATGCAACAAGACGAAATACAATGCAATGGATGCAATGGATGCGGTAAATAAAGGGACGCAAGCCGAGCCACATCTTACCTAAAAAAGGTATGGACAAACAACAAACCACGTCTAACACAGAAAAGGTGCCGAAACCGTTAGACCACAATTCTTGCAGAATAGGCGTGTATACATGCAGAGCTATGTTTTAACGTGGAAAGGTATGAGCACATGCCAAACCAAGCTTAACATGGAAAAGATATAGACAATAAAATGGTATGATGCAATAGATGTATGCAATAAATTCTATATGCAATAGAAGTGATAGATGTGATGCAATAAATAATAAATGCGATGTAGCAGCTAGGAAGTGAAAGTACCTCACAGAGGCAATTGGTGATGACTCACTTTATGCTGTTGGGGATCTTCCGCTTCGTCTTGGTTGAACCACAGGTACTACTTTTCTCCCTGGCTATGTTCGCAACTTTTCATATTCTCCAATAGGGTGACAGACTAGGTTGGGTCAGTATCCATAATTGAGGCGCATACAAACTACCTCAACCTATGGGGCTGCCATACAGATTTCTAGCCAAGGATACACCCCAGGGTATTTAAACTAGATTTTAGTCTCGGAAATTCTGAACCTTTACATTCTAGGCCTTGGCCATTCGAACTCTAGTTTCCACCGTCTCAGTTGATCCCCTAGGAACTCATTGCACACACAGGCAGGTGGCTATACTAGTCCACCAGAAGTCGTTCGAGCACGCCGAACACCAAAGGAATTGCACCTTCAGAGGATTTAAGGTCTTCTAGACCGGTGAGTGCACAAGAGAGTGCGATGCACAAAAGAGTGCGAATCAAGATGCATGATTTAAGATCTCCTAGACCGAGAGTGCTGTAGACACCCCATTTTTGACCGTCCTCAAGACTTGGATGTCATCATTTGAACACTTGACGATCATCTATGCTCGTGTTCGTTTTGAGTTCCCGAAGGTCTCGGTTGCGTGCCTTGCCTTAGGATCTCTTAACTTGTCTGTTTTGTGTTTGGTTGTGGACCAAGGACTTGTGGTTTTGCTTCTGAGGGAAGAGGGTGGCTTGTTGGCCATCCCTACAACCCATCGGCCAAGCCTTGTGCTTATCGGCCTCGTATTCTTGCCATCGGCCATTTGTGATGGCCGATCGACACCCTTTTTGGCCGATCGACACCATTATTGGACGATCGGCCATATCTTTTGGCCGAGGCCTTTTTATTTTCTTTTGTAGATATTTTTGTGCCAGGTGTGACAGTTAGTGAGCACAGATCTCATCCTCCATACACGTGTATGGAGGGATTGAAACAAGTCTCAAATCAACAAGCTTGAGATTTGATTTTCTATAAGAAGGGAGGCCCCTCTCGCTTTCTAGAGGTTCTGAAAAATTGAGATAGAAGATATATATCACTCTCTCTCTCTCTATATTTCCTCTCTCTCTATATATTTGTGCTTGTTTGTGCTCAAAAGGGTAATTTCTTCACACTTTTGCACTAAAGCACCTAGTGAAACACCATACTCTTGTTACTGAGGCTTCTTGAGGTTGGTCTTGGAGTTTTGGACTGGTTTTGATCCAAAAAAGTTGCTGGAGTTGTAGCTTTGAAGTGGTTCTACAAGGGTGAGTCAACTAGCCTTTAATCCCTTGTTTTTGATTAAGCTTTTGGCCCTGCTTGCATGTTGTTTTAGGCCTAACTTTCTACTACAAAAGTTCTACTTTTTAAGGCGTAACATGTTTGTTTAAGGCCCCTTTGGTGTTTGGGGTAGTCTACCCCCTCTTAGGCCTTGTTTGGCCTTGTTTTTGTGCTATTCTTTTAAGCTATTGGGACCACCTCCTTTTGGCCTTCTCACCACTGAAACTCAGAGGAATTTTAGTGGTGGAAATGGTGTTTTGAGGTCCCAAATAGGAGAGGGTCATCCCCTCTCCTTGTGTCTTGTATGCTTATATAGATGGCTCATCAAAGTGGCATGTTTATCTAGCATATGTTGGCCATATCTCAGCATGTTTTTGGTGTTGTTTTGCCATGCTATACCCCTGTCTAAGGTTGGTCTGATAGCATCTTGCATGCTCCATGCACTTGTAGTGCAATCTTGCATAATAGCCTAACATGCATCATGTGTTTGACCATCATTCTAGCGTGATTTTGGCTTAACTTCAACAAGCTTTTAGTCATGCATGCATTGCTTTGCATGGCCATGGTTCAATCTAGCTCACTAGCTTTGTGTATTGAGTCCATTAGCATGCATTACTTGGACTATTTTCATGATTTGGCATCATTTGAAATGTGATTTTAGTCCATGTTTCATGGCCATGCACTTACATTTGTCACTCTTTCAATGCCTTGAAAAGTTGGTGTTTCATGCCTTAAGAATGGGTCATTGTGCATGCCACCATGCTTAGGCCTTTGGGCTATCATTTCAGTGTATTTCTGGTCTTGTTTTACCATAATATAGCTCTGATTTTTGTTGGTGAAGCCATCTCATGATTGGTTTTGTTGGGTGTAGTGCAATCCTCTTTGTTGGCCTTGCATACTTCATGCTTTATGCCCTCCATGCTAGCTTGTTTTGGTGATACTCCATGCATGTTTTACACTCATTTTGGCATGATCTAGGACTGTTTTGGTTGTCCTTGACCCCTTGAGGCTTGCTTTGTATAGCCTTGGTGTAAGTCCCTTGGCTAGCTTTAAGCCTTGAGCCCACTAACATGCCATGCTTGTATTGTTTGGTTGATTTGGCATCAATTCACATGATATTTCAGTGTATATAGTGTTGTCACACTTCCACATTTTTCACTCCTTCAATGTGCTTAAGAGTTGGTGCCTTCATGCCTTGCTTATAAACCAATTGGTATGCATGCTTGTATATACTTTCGGACTTCATTTTCATCATGTTTTGGCCATTGCATTGGCGTATATGAGGCTTGTTTGAGGTTGGCTTGGTCCATTGAATATTGCATTATATGGTCCTCACCATTACATTGTTGGTTACATGTTGTTGCATGACATCATTATTTGCATGTTGTTGCATGTTTATGATGTTTAGCATGTTGATTAGATAGCATGTTGTTGCATGCTTGTTCCATTGTATTGTTGTTGCATGCTTGAGTTGCATTGCATGGTGCTTGCATGCTCATGTTGCATTACATTGTTTGCATGCCATTAGCTTTGTTAAGTTGTGCATGCATTGCATTGTGTTTGGTTTGGGTGTTAAGCAAAACATGAGAAACGAGGGACGTTTCATACTTGAAGTGATGAAACGTGCCTCAATTCTCGGTTGCTGACGCTCTTGATCATATATGATAGAGTTTAAGGCATTTATGTGTTTTTGTACATTCACTTGCCATTGACTTGTGCAACTCGGCCTCTTTGGCCATCATGCATTGAGATGCGTGATTGATGGCTCGAGAGTCAAGCACTACACTCCTTTGAGCCTTAGACATGATAAGGGGTGTCGTTGCACACACATTTTCTTGCAAATACATTGCCATGCCTCTGTTTGTACTCTGTTGCAACAAGAAGGAGAGTTTGCAGGAAGATATGGTCGATCGACTATCTAGTGTGCCGATCGGCTATCAATAATTGGCTAATAGACTCAAAATTGGTCGATGACCTTTATCCTTTGGCCGATGGACATACCTCTTGGCCGATGACCTCTCAGCATGTCCATGAGGTGAATCAGAAGTGTTTTGGAGATTGGCACAATTTTTAAAAGTCTAAAACAGTGCAAACAGAGGCAACTTCAGGCATGGCAATGGATTTTTAAGCGAGGCGATCGAGCATGCATTCTCGAACTCTTAGAACTGAGCTGAGGCTTTGTAATTTGTAATTAGCTTTACTTGTTAGTTAGCTTTTGAATTTGTAATTAAACTAGCTAATTTGTTGATTAGTTAACGTGTTGTAATAATTAGCTTAGTGTTAGCTAGTTATTCAATTTGATTATGTAATAATTAGTATAATTAGATAATTAGATTAGTTGCTTAGCTTAGTATAGCTAGCTTAGTATACTCATTTGGACCCTCCGTCGAGAGGGCGAATTTTGTAGTAAGTGTGCGTGAGTGTGTGAATGTCTCCCAACCCCACGTCTCTCCCTTTTACTTACCTGCTTTCAGTGGTTAGTTTTAGGGCATGTTTTAATTAGCATCCTTATGCTTGCATGCGTGCATCCATTCATCTGTCTTGCATGCACCGGGCTCGGCGCATCATACATACTGCATTGTATTTCAATACCAATTTGAATATATGTTATCAAGTTGCATTTCATATGCCATCTTAGAATAGCCGGGCCTATCTTAGCTGCATTTTGCATGTGTTGCATTAGGCATTGTTGACATAGCTAGGAGCATGCATGATTTCTAACTAGTTCTCTGTTTTGGCTCGGAGTACACTGTAAGTGTTTATGCTTTAGCATCTTGCATGAGTGTGAGTGTTGCCATGATAGCATGCTTGCCATGAGGCTAACTGCTTAAGTGTTTAATTGCATAAATGCTTGTGGATGAAGGTTGGATTGCTTGAATTGGAACAATTCATCAAAATGTGCGTTTTAAACCCACTCTGCGGAGTGGAAAAATCATGTTTTAAGCCCACTCGAGGGTGGCAAATCCACGTCTTAACCTACTTGCGAGTAGCAACTTCAAACCATTTTCAAACAAACAAACATGAGATGTTTTGTTCCAACTTAGGTGATTTAGTCTATACTTGTATTCTGTGCGCATCACGTAGTAATGATAGATTAATAAACCGGAATAAGAACACATGTGTTTTCAAAAATAAAATGTCATGTTAGTAAAGGCCGATCCTTTGATCAGGCGAGCGGGGGTGCTCATTGCATGACTTTCCCCTCTCGTACCCAAGTTCCCGAGCCGAGGCAACTTTGGTGATGACGGACACGTGGCCTTAGGCATGAGTCAGGGTTTCCTAACTTTCCCCAAAATAAAATATTCAGGTAGCGACTCTGTATCTGGCAAAGCAGTCCATGTTTGGCACTTCTTTATTAAAATTGATTTTCCAAAACGATTTGCCAGATTTGGACTCTTTGGTGATTTATCGGTCTCACATTTCACTTTGTGAGATTAGATTCAGAACCGTGACATGAGTCCGAACTGTAGTAGCTAATGAACAAACAATTTTGTGCCCTCGCGCGCGGAGCCGGGACGTTCGGGCGATCTACAAGTGCATAAGAGAGTGCGAGTGATACAAAAATACAAGGTGCACAAGACAGTGCGAGTGAGGGTGAATGAATGGACAAAATAGTGCTCTACAAAATGCAATGCACAAAATAGTGCGATGAAATGCATAAGACAGTGCTCCGTAAAGTGAAATGCACAAGAGAGTGTGATGTAGGTGCACAAGATAGTGCGAGTGTAAGTGCACAAAATAGTGCGATGAAATGCACCAAATAATGCAAGTAAGATGCACAAAATAGTGCGAGTAAGATGCACAAAATAGTGCGATGAAATGCACAAACAGTGCAAGTAAAATGCACAAAATAGTGCGATGAAATGCACAATCATAGTGCAAGTAAGATGCACAAAATAGTGCGATGAAATGCACAAACATAGTGCAAGTAAGATCCACAAAATAGTGCGATGAAATGCACAAACAGTGCAAGAAAAATGCACAAAATAGTGCGATGAAATGCACAAGACAATGTGATGTGAGATCAAATTGTGCAATAGATGCACTGAGTGAGATTGTTGTGCGATAGATGCACATAATGAGATTATTGTGTGATAGATGCACATAATGAACAAATGAGCAAGGTTTACGAATCAATATAGTGATAACGCATGTTCCATGCAAGATAAAAAACCGATGCATGATGTTAATTAAAAGCATGTTCTATGCAAGAAACAAGAGCATATTCTATGCAAACTTGAAAGCATGTTCTATGCAAGAAATAAGAGCATATTCTATTCAACAATGAAAGCATGTTCTATGCAAAATAGAAAGCATATTCTGTCACACACCAAACCCGCCCCTAAAAGTTTCGGGCATGACTTATTCAGAAACGGACACCTAACCTGATATACGTAATATATGGGGCCTGGACGGAAGCATTAATAAAATTAAATAACATAAAACATCATCCATTGAGCTACCACTACTATGCCAGGACCGCAAACATTACATTAGGTAGAATATACATAGGAAGCATACACCCGAGCTTTAGTTATAGTCATTCACATTCATACAAAAGTACTAAAGAAGAAAGGGGTTATTTACATTCAACCATAGGCAGACAATCAAAGCATAAACCAAAACCTAGTTAAAGCTTTACAAAATGCACGGGTTCCATCTTAAGTGCCTGGACACACTGAGGTTGACAAGAGATAGACAAGTCTCAAGGGTTAGGACTGGCTTTCCAGTTGGTTACCTACAGAAACAGACAAAATACAGAGTGAGTAAAACTCAGTGAATAATAGCACATAAATAATGTAATGGTTAACTTAAATAACAAAGCATATAACTGTGAAGGAATATGGTTAATTATATTATGTAGTCATTTCTAGAACGGCCATGGGCCCAATTTCCTTAACCGAGTGGCTTTAAGCCCAGTAATACACAGAATGGCCATCGGCCCAAAAATAACAGAACGGCCTATCAGCCCAGAAATAACAGAACGGCCTAACAGCCCAGAGATAACAGAACGGCCTAATGGCCCAGAGATAACAGAACGGCCTAACGGTCCAGAAATAACAGAAGGGCCTAGCGGCCCAGAGATAACAGAACGGCCTAGCGGCCTAGAAATAACTATATATGAACTCAAGAGGTGGCCTGTACGGATTCTAGAGGTGGCTCCCACCAAAGTGTAGCACTTAGTTCCGTACAACACTTTGTTCCATACTAGAAATCATCAGAACAGATTAACTTCAGAATCATATAGAAAGTACATACATTCTTCCCATTGTTCACATGAATTACCATTGGTAATATAAGTTAACAGAACGTTGCTGATTATTGTTAGCAAAAGGTAACCACATTCCAGAGATACGTAGATACCATAGTTCCATAATGCACATACATCCTATTTGCTTGTCAAGAACCAATACCACTAACTTGCAGATAATGGAATGTCAACATTAACTATCAATAGTAAACCAACGTATGATCCAACGATGCACTTAGATTTCCTCATGGTTCTTTGTAGGTCGACATACTTGTCTCGTAATTAGCAGAACATTAATATTACCAATAGTCTGAAGGTAAAGGTACCATTACATCAATAGGTTAGAACAGTTCATAACATAACATGAATCACGTAACAATGTTATTGATACTTAATTCCTTTCTATTAACCAACTTCACAGTGTTAATAGTTTGTATGCAATTCTTATGCAGAATCATGAGTAATTCATAGGATGGTACATTCGCGATAATCATTAGCCATAGCCAGAATACAGCGTAGGTTCAGAGTCATACTAATGTTCACAAAAATCTTTCAAAGTCCACATTGTTTCCCAATCAACATAATATTAACATAACTACGTCTGAAGCGCAAAGCGTTAATAAAAAGAATTATTAACGGTAATCAAATGTGTGATTACAGTACTATTACTCACAGTGTACAGGTGCTTGGTCCGCCCCTGTAGCTAACCCTACACAATTCACGTAATTCAAACATAATTCATCATAGTACAACACTATTCAATTCAATATTAGTCAACACAATATAATCCAACAAAGTCAACACCACTTAGTTCATTAACACCATTTGCAATTCAACATAATTCAAAATAAACCCTTGACTCTCATTTCAACATTCCAAAACCGAGTTCATATCATCCATGTCAGTCATAGATTACTTCTCCAATTTTCCCTTCACATTATAGCATGAATTACAATGTTCATAACGTAGTTCATTCGCAAATTTTTAAACATAATTTTCAAACATTTCTAAATTCCAATTAAACTTGAACACATATAATTCAATACCTCAATTTCATTATTCTACTTTCAATTTGGGCCAAATCATTGGTTATCATCATTAATCAACCTAGGGTTGTAAAGAAAATTGGGGATTTTCCTCTTTTCTTAGTTAAATCTTTAAATCAACAATTACTATTTATCAATATGCTAAAAACATTCAACATCCTTTGAAAATTGGAGTGGAAACCCCATTTGTAAGTAAACAACAAGCCATTAATGTTTCTAACCCATAATCACCTCAAAATTCCAAAATGTCAACAAAATGCCAAAGTGGCAACAAAATCACTTTGAATTATAAACATTCAAGGCTAAGAGAACCCCCTACCTCAAGATTGGAAGCAAAGAAGCTAGATCGAAAGCGTCCTCTCAAAAATCTCAAAATATAATCGGTTGGAAAAGTTGATCTTCACTTCTTTTTCATCCTTGATGCACGATCCATGGTGGATTGTTGGTGAGAATGGATGAAATCAAAGGTTTGAGGGTTAGGTTTTCGGACCTAGGAAGAGAGGAAGGAAGAGGGAAGAAGAAAATATAAGAAATGATCCAAAAATCCCGTTTTTACGCTGCTGTGCTCGCGAAACCCGCTCGAGCGTCCCTATTCGCACTCGAGCGTACCTGCTCCAGCACAGATTGCAAAACTTCAAACAGGTATAACTCTCCCATCCGGACTCCGTTTTAGGTCGTTTTTGTGTCCAAATTGAAGCCCCGGAAATAAGCTTTCCAATGGTTCTAACTTCACATTCAAATTCAAAGTGTGGAAAAAGAAAAGGGCAAATGAGTGACAGCTGATCGTAGGATAACTATCCGGATTATATTCTTTGGTCCAATCTTACTTTACCATCATACCACCACCTTAATCAATACCCCAAAGTAAGAGAAGAATATTCCAAATACACTAATAAGAATGTAAAAAATGAGCCCACGTGCCTCAGAAGTTCAAACTTAACCAGGCGGCCCGCTCGAGCGCTCGAGCGCAGAGACCAACAAATCCGTCCGCTCGAGCGACAATTTCTACGCTCGAGCGAAAATCGCCACTCCCAGAATTTCAACCCGCCTGCAAAATTACTAGAAACCCCAAAAGTCCGCTCGAGCGCCAACTCGCCCCGCTCGAGTGGAGGGAAAAATTTTAGATCGTTACAGTAAAGGTCGTCAATTCCAGTTTTAAAGTCATAACTCAACAGATAGTTAGAGAAAATGGAGGGTGTCCCAAGGGTATGTACGTACTATGCCCCACCATATCATCTCGAAACATCAAAGGAAAGGTATAATGGGATCCAAGACCATCAATCGAGCATCGCAATGCGTGATAGCCAAAGATCCAATTTGTGCAAACTCAATAAATGCATGACAACCATGACACTTAGACTATCTCCTTATCATGGGAGATCAAAGGCGATGGAGACCAAGGGAGATTGGCTCATTTCATCACTTCAAGTATGAAATGAGCTAATCCACCTTGTGTTCAACACAACATCCGATTGAACACAATGCAATGCACACGAACAACATGTCATGCAAACAATCATGCTAATCTTGACATGTTAAGATGGCATGCATGAGACTTTATCATGCAAGCAATGCATGCAAGACATGTTAAGGGGCTAAGAGCACCAAGGCTAGTGAAAAGAATAACACTATGAGCATGCATCACAATGCTCAAACAACCAAACCAGCTCAAAATAGAGTTACATCATGCCAAAGCAGTGGCCAAAACATGTTGGAATTGAAGCTCAAAGGGCTAGGCAAACATGCACACATGTTGGTCTACAAACTAGGCATAATGCTCAACTCTCAAACACAATCAAAGAGTGATATACATGAGAAGATGGAAATGCTATTTGCTCTGAAATCAAGTGCTAAATGATGCCAAATCACATAAATACCACAAACAAAGCATGCTAGAAGGCTCAGAACTCAAAACTAGCTAAGGCACTTGCATCATAGCCATATCAAACAAGCCCCAATAGGCCAAGATGACTCAAAATAGTCCTAAGGCAGGTTAGAACAATGCCAAAAACATGCTCGAACATAGCCAACATATGCTAGAATAAAATGCCAAAGCACCAAGCATGTAAGACCAGAAAGTGGGATTACACTACAAGTGTAAGAAGCAAATAAAGGATGCTCTAACCAACCAAAAATAGAGTTGTATCATTGCAACATAAGGCCAAAAAATACACCGAGATGGTAACCCAAAAGCTTAGGCATGCATGCATACAAGTTAGGCCATAATTAAGGCATAAAGCATAGCTCTCCAAAAGCATTGAAAGAGTGAAGCATGAGAGAGTATGGCCACATTATATATACTGAAATCATGTTAGATATGAGACCAAAGCATGCAAACAACTCAAGTGATGCATGTTAGAGACTTGACACTCAAAGCTAATCAAAGCCACTTATATTACAACCATACAAGGCAAGTCTCACATGGCCAAGACCAACCAAAACAGAGCTTAAGCATGTTAAAACAACACCAAAAACATGCTGAGATAGAACCAAAATAGGCTAGCATGATGGATTAAAACATTGAGCACACAAGGCTAAATGGTAAGATTACACTACAAGTGTAATAAGCATGAATGAGGCAACCAAACCAGCCAAAAACAAAATTATATTAAGTCCAAAAACATGCTCAAACTAAGCCTTAAGAGGATAGAAATACATGCTCATTTGATAGGCCAATAACACATGCTAACAAGACAAGGGAAAGGAGGACTACCCCCTCTCATTGTGAGTCTCAAAACCACATTTCTATCACTGAAAATCCACTGGATTCCAGTGGCTAAAAGACCAAACAAAGACTAATACAAAAGCTTCAAAGGATGGCTCAAAAGCTTAACAAATAAGGCACAAAGGGGGGTGAAACACCCCCAACACCAAAGAGGCCTCAAACAATCATCTTAAACACTTGAAAACAAGGCTTTTGTAGTTGAAATCAAGGCCTAAAACAATATGCAAGGATGGCCAAATAAGCAATGAAAATAAAGCTTTAAGGAGGATATGACACTCACCCTTGAAGCACAGTAATAACAACAAGTTTCTGAGGCAAAACCAAGCTAAAACTACCCAAATACAACCTCCAAGAACCTCAGCTCAAGAGTGAAGGTGTTCTACTATGTGTTGTAGTGCAAAAGTGAAGAGAAAATGCACTTTAAGGCACAAACTAGCACAACATAGAGAGAGAGAGTGAGAAATATACAGAGAGAAAGAGATATATTGTCTCTAAGGTGGCTGAACCTTTGGAAAGGGGGAGGAGCCTCCTCTTATATAGAGGCATGCAATGCAAAGCTTGTTTAACAAGCTTGAAAAGGCCTCCATCCCTCCATACACGTGTATGGAGGATGGCTCAGTGAAAACCAGCTGGCTTAAAAGATCTAGCACAAAATCTGTTGAGACAAGGTGTTCTGCCGGCCATCAATGGTGGCCGGCAGTGCCCATTGATGGTCGGCAGGCTTCATTAATGGCAGGCAGGGCCAAAAGGTGGCCGGAAGCACCTCACAAGAAGCATGCTGAAAGGACCAACACATGATCCGAAAATGAGACAGAAAGAATATAGGGTTTGGAAAGCTCAAACCTGTGACGTTCCGTCGTGAAATTCGAATACACGACGAGCAATTGAACTTGTCATTGGATGTTCCTGCAAGCATATCCAAGTCTTGAGGATGGTCAATAATAGGGTCTCTACAGTTGTCCCTCTTTGACAGAACTCGGTAGTCACAAAGTGACAGGAGTGAATGTCAAAGGCTAGAGACGACCCATTTTTGACAAGGCTAAAGACTCAGGCAAACATTCAAAATAACCATACAGAGATGCACCTGCAGGTTGGGGCAAAATGCAAATGACATGCACGATGCAGATCATAACTTGTTATTATGCAAAGAAAATTGTAATGAGGTATTTATGAAAATAAATACAATAATTTAAACAATCCGACAAGTTGCAGAAGTCTCACACATTTCAACATAAGAATGTAAGAAAATTAAACAATTCTCACTGCGTCTCACGCGGAGAAGGCTAAAAAGCGAAACACAACATCTCTCAGCGTATCACAAGCAGGAGAGGAGAAAAAAAGAAAAAAAAAACAACAACATCTCTCAGCGTATCGCACGCAAGAGAGGAAAAGGTAACATCTCTCAGCGTATCACACGCGAGAGAAGGAAAAAGTACACCTCTCAGCATATCACACGCGAGAGAGGGAAAGGTACACCTCTCAGCATATCACACACGAGAGAGGGAAAGGAGCAACATCTCTCAGCGTATCACACGCAGGAGAGGAAAAGGTAACACCTCTCAGCGTATCACACGCGAGAGGAAAAAAAAAAGCAACCTCTCTCAGCGTATCCCTCGTAGGAGAGGAAAAGGCAACACCTCTCATCGCATCACATGCAAGAGAGGAAAAAATCAACATCTCTCAGCGTATCACACGTAAGAGAGGAAAAGGTACACCTCTCAGCGTATCACACGCGAGAGAGGGAAATGTAACAACCCAAACGCTTCTAACAGGGTGTTAATGCAAACAAAGGGCGCACCCAGGCGTTTCTAAACAAACGGGGAAGGGAGAGTAATAGTGTTACCCTGAATCCCTCTGAATGAACCGTACATACAATATCGTGCATGTACGAGAGAGAAACCTAAAAGGTGCGATGCAAAACAATACATATCTCATGCGAGACGAAGGATCACAACATGATGCCAAGGCGTACTTGTAGACACCCCATTTTTGACCGTCCTCAAGACTTGGACGTCACCGTTTGAACACTCGGTGATTATCCATGTTTGTGTTCGTTCGGAGTTCTCGGAGGTCTCGGCTCGCGCGCTTTGCCTCAGGATCTCCGAACTCGATTGTTTAGTGTCTGGTTTTGCACCAAACACTTGTGTTTTGCCTTGGAGGGGCAGGGAATGCCTTGTGAGACATCCCCACACACCACCGGCAGTGGCTAGAGGCCACCGGCTGGTTTTTGCTGCCACCGGCAATGTACATTGCCGGCCGACACTATTTGTTGCCGGTCAGAACTATTTAGTGCCGGTCGGCACTCTTTTTTGCCAAAATGGCATTTTTGGCCGGCCGACTACTGTGCATCTGCTTTTGCAGATACTTTAAGACAGCTGTCTTGCTTTTGGCTCCCCTCCATACACGTGTATGGAGGGATCTCTCTCTTGGAAGCTTGTCTTGTAAGCTTTACAAGACAATAAGCCTCTATAAGAGAGAGCCTTGTCTCTTGGCTTCAAGGTTAGACACTTGAGATATTTTAGAGAGCTTAGACAGCCATTTTCATGGTTTGAGTTCTAGGGTTAGGGTTTGATACACATTATCTCTCTCTTTTTCCCTCTTGTGTGTGTTAAAGTGTGTTTGTGTCTTACTATTGCACACAAACACATAGTGTTTCACCTTCCTCTAGCTACTGAGGTTCTAAGGGACTGATTTTAGTGTTTTGGTGTTGGATTCAAGCCAAGGAAGGCCATTGGAGCACCATTGTTGAAGAAGTCTTCAAGGGTAACAATTTTGACTTTATATTCCCCATTTTTGCATTGATTTTCTACCTATCTTAGAGCTGTTTTTGTGCTTATTGTATAACACAAAAAAGTTCTGTTTTTTAGTCCTCTTGATTGTTTATTAGAGTGTTTTGTGGTTTGAGGGTGTTTGACCCCTCTTAGGCCTTGAAAGGCCCCATTTTGAGCCATTTTGAGCAAGTTTCGAGACTTTGGTGTTTGGGCCTCTTCACCACTGAAATCTTGAGGGATTTCAGTGGTGGAGATGGTGCCTTGAAGTCTCCAAAAGGAGAGGAGAGGGCCATCCCCTCTCCTTGTTGTCCTTGAAAAGGACCATTTTTGGCCTCTTGAGAGAGCATCATGTTAAAGTGTGTATTGACCATGTCTTGGCTGCTTTCCATGCTTAATATGTTGTATTATACCTCTGTTTTTTGTTGGTTTTGGTACACCATGCATGCTTAGCATACCTACCATGTAATGCCATGATATTGCCTCAATGTGCCTTAGGTTGTTAGCCCTTGTTAGAGCATGTTTTAGGCTTAGTCTTGTGAAGCTTTTGTGCATATTTTGCCATGTTTTAGGTCTGTCCATAGTTGTTTGGGTCGGATTTGGCATGCATCATATAGCCCCTTTGCATTTTGGCTTGTTGGCCTTAAGTGTGCGCATGTATAGCATGATATTTTTGCATTGATTTGGTGATTTGGGACCATCCACCATGTCATTTCAGACCTTATAATATGCTTGTAAGCTTGCATTTGATGTCCCTTTAATGCCTTGTAAGGTTGTCATCTCATGCTCCATGTTCGTGCCTTCATGCATGCCACCATGTTTAGGCCCCTAGGATGTCATGTCATTGTGTTCTTAGCTTTGTTTTAACATGCTAAACCTCTGTTTTTGGTCAATAAGTTCATACCATGTTTGGTCTTGCTAAGTGTAGTTCAATACTCCATTGGTTTGCTTTGAACACTTAGGCCATTTGTTGCATGCTTGGCTTGATTTGTTGCTTGGTTTGGTACCTTGTTTTAACATGATTTTCAGAGCTTATGTTGCTTGGTTTGGCTTCCATGCTATCCATTTTCAAGTGTGCTTGAGAGTCCCTCTTTTGTGCCTAAGTGTTGGCCCTTAATAATGTGCATGTGTGCATGTGTTTTGGTCCTTTATTTTAGTCATTTTGGCCACTGTTTTGGGCCTTATTAGAGCTGCCCAAATCATGTTTAAGTCCATCTTTTCATCCATTTGCATTGCCTCATGTTTGCTTGTATGCTTGCATAAGTGCCTTGCCATGCCATGTTGCATCATTAGCTTGCATGCCTAGGTTGCATTGCATCTTGCATGCATGCCTTGTTCCTTGACTTGATGATAGGAATTGGGCCTTGATTTGTGTGTTTGGTTTGCATTTCATTTGACATGAAAGTTGCATACTTGATCACTTGGGCCATCATGCATGGAAATGCGTGATTGGTGGTCCGAGAATCGAGACACATGCCCCTTTGAGTCACAAACATGATAAGGGACATGAATGGTGCATATATGCTTTGAATTGTGCTTCCATGCTTTGCCTTGCCCTCTGTTGCTGTCAATTGCAGATTCTGCAGGAACATTTTGCCGACCGGCAGTGTCAAGTGCCGACCGGCAATCCCTTCTCTGCCGACAGCTTCATTTTGTGCCGATGGCCATAACACACTGCCGGTGACAGTTCCATTCAGCCGGTGGCACTCCTCAGTGTCCAAGGAACCAGTTCTGAGATTTTGGCAGCCTCCAGAGGAGTGAAGGAAGGAAAACAGCGGCAACCTATGCATGGCAGTGCATTTCTGAGCAAGATCCGGGCATGCGCCGTATTTGGCCCTCCCCCCGAGGCGGTTTACTGCTTTTCTTAGCTTATTTAATTTGTTAATTAATTAGGCAATTTGTAATATTTAATTAGCTTGCATAGTTAATTAATTTGTAATATTTATTCGGTCCCTCTGAGCGAGGGCAAATCTGTAATAAGTGTGCGTGAGTGGAGTGTATGTCTTCCAATCCCCACTTATTTCTTCCCTTTTACTTACCTGCTTTGATGGTTAGTATTAGGGCACGTTTAATTTAGCATACCTTATGCTATGCATGCGTGCATCATGCATTTGTATTGCATGCATTAGGCTCGGTACATCACGCTAACTGCATTTGTACTTCAAATTCAAAACTGAATATGTGATAGTTGATCGCATTTCACATGCCATGTTTAGGTTAGCCGAGCCTGTCTAGATTACATTTTTGCATGCGATACATTAGCCATTCTTAACATGAACTAGGACATGCATGTTTGCTAACTAGTTTATTGTTTTGGCACGGAGTACGATGTAAGTATTCACGCTTTAGCATCCCGCATGCGTGTGAGTGTTGCCATGACAGCATGTTTACCATGTGGCTAGATGTTTATGTGATAAACTGTTTGAATGCCTGTAGGTGAAGGTTGGATTGTTTGAGTTGGAAAAACTCGTTGAAATCTGTATTTTAGCCTACTTATGAGTAGCAAATTTCAAAACATTCTCCAAAACAAACGGATATGCAATGCTTGTTTCCAAATTGAGCAATCTAGTCTATACTTGTTTGCTGCGCGCATAACATAGTGATTCTAGGCTAATAACTGGAATAAGAACACATAACGTTTTTAAAATCGGATATCATGGTTAGTAGAGGCCGGTCTTCGGACCGGGCGAAAGGGGGTGCTCATAGCTGACCTTCCCCGATCGTACCCAAGCTCCTGAGCCGAGACAACTCCGGTGATGACGGACATGTGGCCTTCGGCACCGAGTCAGGGTTTCCTAAATTTCCCCATTAAAAAATATTTAGGTGGCGACTCTGTATCTGGCAAAGCAGTCCATGTTTGGCACTACTTTTCAAAAATCTGTTTCTCAAAAAACGATTTGCCGGATTTGGACTCTTTGGTTCAAGATTAAGAACCGTGACAATTTGAGAGTCCGAACTGTAGTGACCCCACAAATGAACAGAACGGGACTCACCCTCCTGGGGCGTTCGGGGACGTCTACAGTACTCAATGCTTAACATGCAAGAGACGGGACCAAAGCATGTTCTATGAGAGATAGTCAATGATGCATATTCAATGCAAGATAATTAACGATGCACATTCAATGCAAGATAATCAACGATGTATGTTAAATATAATGTGCAAATGCTATGTGACAACAAAGCATGCTCGATAAAGACAACTCAAAGGCAACTTCCGTTTACCTCCCGGAAGAGTTGCAATGCATTAAAAAGGATACACCTTGTGTGTGTTGATGAGTGATGGCCATTGCGCATCATGAACGCCATTCTGAGCTTCCGTAGAGGCACTTTGAATCAAATTTTGCATATTTACTTCATTTTAATTATGCTTCATTGAATACTGATCTTTTCGATGCACTCGCAGGAGCCTATTGAGTACACAGGGCAGGCCATTGATCTAGTGGCCTCCATGACAGAGATGATGGAGACGAGTCTGGATCTGCTCAGCCTCTACAAAATCCCAGTGAGTTCTTTCAAATTGCACTTCATGCCACATAGTCTTCTCTTGACATACTAGCATTTGTACAGTTTGACACTACACTGATCTGATACATTGCTCCCATACATTGCTTATGGCATACATACCTTGTAGATCACTCGCTACTCACAGTATATTATTTTTTTATATCTGATACATTTCATTACTAATGCATTTTGGCGAATTGCCCTTTTTCAGATTCCTTTCCTGATGCCAGGCCCATCAGATGCCCCAGCAGGAGCAGGGGCGGGTCCTTCGGCACCTCCCCGAGCAGCAGGGGGAGCGGGACGAGGGACTCCAGCGCACAGCCAAAGCAGAGCTAGGTATGCTCACACCGGGAGTAGTTCGTGAGAGCCTGCCCCAGACGATGATGAGTCTGACGAGGAGGCAGTGAGCCCACAGTCAGAGTCATCTCAGGATGAAGATGTGGCTAGAGATGGTTCGGGTTCAGACTCAGGTAGCGGAGCTGACAGTGGGAGTTTTGGGCCTTCGTCGAGGAAGAGGACGAGGATGGCTTCCCACTCTTGAGGCGATTGGCGTAGATTCAGACATTTTGTTTTTGCTTTATTTCTCTTTTTACTAGTAGTTTTAGCACCTTGTACAGCCTCAGGCAGTTTTACTTTCTTTAAAACTTGTGCTCTTTTGTAAAAAGGAAACTATGATGGAATGAAAACAACTTTTTGTTGAAAAAGTGTTGCATTTTATATTCTGAGCATCGCATCGCACTATTTTTCAGAAGAATGAGATAGATGAAAATTGAACATCCGTGTATTGCCAAGTTAGGTAGTGAACCGACACAACAAACAAAAGCAACACAACTTAATAAGCAACAACAAAACCTTAACGAGTTTACAACTCGATAAGCAAATTACAACAACTCGATAAGCAACAAAAATACAACTCACAAACACCAAACGATTGCAACTTAAACAAACAAACTTAAGCTGAAAAAGGATCAAAACAAGACCTTAAAAGGTGCAAATAACAGGATTCCACTGCAGCAAACAACTGGATCTTCACCAAGAAGGTCAGTGGGCATGAGGGAAAGGTTGCCGGCCATAGGGGAAGGCAAGCCTGCCAGCCATTGATAAGCCACTGCCGGCCATCAATGAGCAGGTGCCGACCATTGATGGCAGACTCTCCGAAACGTCGACATCTGTCCTCCACTCACTGCCTTATCTTCTATATGAGTTCCAGCTTCGGGATTTCCTCATTCTAACTCAGTTTTTGCACCAAATGGAGGCATTTCTTGCCCAAAACCTCACAAATTGGATTGCAAGCTTGGATGGCTCGGAAAAGTTAAATTTCTGGGGCTTCGGAATAAATGCACTATTCATGCTGAGCCGGACCCCGCTACGTTTTCCGTCCCTTGATGCCGCGGCAAGGTGTTGGAATCCGGTAACTCATGTTTTTAGCTTTGGCAGACAAGAGATGTGTCCCACTTTCGAAGACTTCCAAGCTTTGATGGAGTCTCAACGCGATGAAGAGATCTTGCCCCAATTCCATTTTGGCCACATCCAAGCCTTAGGACGGATGTGCGGGCTCACTTTGCATGATGCTCGGTCTTTGATTAGTGACGTAGAACTGGACATTCCGAGCCTGATTCATCAGTTTTCTGATGCCGGTGACCGCGACGATCATCACTGGCAGGGTTTTTGGCGACATGCGCTTTGCTTGTGCATGTTGTCTCATTTCTTGCTTGCCCTAGGCTCCGGTGGGTCTAGCGTCTGTTTGATTGAGGTTGCCCAAGGTTTGAAAGAGGGCAAGAGTTGTATTGCCATGACGCTAGCTGAGACATTGATGGGTTTGGATGCTTTCCATCGCCGAGAGACGACTAGATTCGCGGGGAGTCCACTACTGCTGCAAGTAATGTTTCCTACCCTATCTCACATATATTTCTCACATCACTCAGCCCTCAGGCACGATTTTTCTCTCAGAACACTTTTCTCACTTTTCTCTCTGCTTACACCTCTCTATTCTTTAATCTCTCATTTTTCATCCCTCTCCAGATATGGTTAATGGATAAGTTAAAGGTTGTGGACTCATGCCCAGCATATTCAGCTCACAGCTATTTCTTCCGGTGACGTCTAGTCGATGCCCCTGATGAGGGATGGTGGTGCGAATGGATGTGCGGTCTATCTGCTATCAGCATTGCTTGGCGCTGGCCCTATCTCAATCTGCCGGCAATGAGCTACAGCATGTCTCGCCAGCCCGGGATTCAGGTGATCAGCCTGACACACAGTGTCTTTTACTTCCCATTTTGCCCGAAAGAGGGGTTAGAGCACCCTGCTGCATTTCCAGTCCAAGGCGCACAGCTAGCTCGGTATGCCACAGCATGGAGGACAAGAGCTTCTAGCCCCGGCTCCCACTTTCAGGTGCACCCTCTCTGATGAATGCATAGCTTGGATTGACAAAGAGGCACATATTGGGCCTACTTTGGCATCAGAGGCATCGACCAGCTCTGGGAGGAGGCGCAGGAACACCTGACTTGACTATGCCCCGAGTTTATTGCTTTATCAATACTTTCAAGTTTTCTTTGTGAATGTAATAAAAAGCAACTTCAATTTGTATTCAAGAGTAGGAGAACTCTATACTAAAATCAATGTAATTAAAGGTTGTGGGTACCGAAAATTTTCCGTTTGGTCAAAAAATGGTCTAAGTCGTAAGAAGATTAATTTGAGCAAAATTAAATTTTATTAAAATTTTCCAAAACCATTTTCGATATGGATCACAACTGGACATGCTCGAGATCTATCACTGAGATGTACAACCCCAGATCCAACAACTGGAAAGTTGCCCCTAGTCTGAATAGCACTGCACTGGAGATCACAACCGAACCCTTGAATGCAGAATAGACAAAGACGACCAATATGATCACATAAACAAAGTTGATCGGGAAGTGTTTATGGCTGGGCTTCATAATGAAGTTGCCTACGTATCCCGAAGATGGGAATCAAGCCTTACGTAGTTCGGTTCAGGTTCACTCGTGTATTAACACTCTCCTTTTGTGCTCTAACTTTTTCCAAGGCCGCCCTTTCTAGGTTTCAACCTTGCGAGCTTAGTTTTTATTATTTCTAATTTTCTGTGCTCTAACTTTTGCGTAGGTCGCCCTTTCGGGTTTGTGGCCTAGCGAGCCACTCAAGGATAGTATTTCTTCAACTTGTCCATGTTGATCGGCTGGAAGAATTCAAGGCCATCTAAATCCATCAGAACGACAACTCCACCCGACCAGATAGACCTGATGATGTAAGGGCCAGTCCAATTGGTCTGAACTTGCCCCTAGGGTCGTGGATGAAAGCTCGGTTGTCTTTGAGCACTAGATCCCCCTCTTTCAAATTCCTGGACTTAACCTTCTTGTTAAAAGCCCTGGAAATTCTTCGTTGATAACCCTGGACGTAATACAGTGCTTTCAGCCTTCTTTTATCAAAGAGCATGAGTTCTTCGAACCTGCTTTGCTGCCAATCTGCCTCAACTATCTAACACTCAGCCAATACTCGTAATGACGGAACCTCAACTTCGATAGGCAGAACAGCCTCCATCCTATAAACCAAGGAATACGGAGTTGCCCCAGTAGAAGTTCGAATTGAAGTCTGGTAGCCCCAAAGAGCAAATGGTAATTTATCTAGCCAGTCCCTGTAGGTTTCCACCATCTTTTGCAGAATGTGCTTGATGTTCTTGTTGGCGGCCTTAACTGCTTCGCTAGTGTGCAGCCAATATGCAGATGACTTATGAAAAGCCACGTTGTACTTCTCTAACAAGTCGATCACCTCCTTCTTGAAGTGGGAACCATTATCTGAAATAATCTTATTCGGGACCCCATAGCGACAGACAATGTTGTTTTTGATGAACTTAGCGACGTGCGACACCTTCAACATCGCGTAAGATTGGGCCTCAACCCACTTCGTGAAGTAGTCTATCGCTACCAGAATATACTCATGCCTGTTAGACCCCTTCGAAGTGATAGCCCCAATTACATCAATCCCCCAGACTGAAAACGGCCATGGCGAAGTCATGTTGTGCAGCTTTGACGGTGGAATGTTCATGCGGTTTGCATGGATCTGACGTTTGTGGCATCGCCGGACAAAGCCAATACAATCCTCCTCCATGGTTGACCAGTAATAACCCTGTCTAAGGATCTTCCAGGCTAGCATCACCCCGCTCATGTGCGCTCCGCACTCTCCTTCATGGATGACCTCCATCAGGCGCTTGGATTCTTCAGCATCAACGCATAGCTTATGCATCCCCAGATGACCCCTCTTGTACAGTTTACCCCCGCAGACGATAAATTGAGCTGCCATTCTTTGAATTGCCCTCTTATCTTTGGCATTTGCCCCTGTTGGATAAGCTTCCTTTTCCAAGAAGTTCCAGATGTCGTAATACCAGGGGTTTTGATCTTGTACCTTATCTATGGCAGCAATCAGCTCGTAGGTCGGCACAAATTTATGTTCAATGATGATCAGACGCATCCGGACACCGAAAAGAATGTCTATCATAGAAGATAGAGTTGCTAATGAATCAGCAAACTTGTTGTTTTCTCTTAACAGATGGGCGAAATTCAGTTTCTCAAACTGAGGAATCAGAATGTCCAAGGTCTGGTGATAGATTCTTATCTTTTCTTCTTTAACTTTCCAATCTCCTTTAGCTTGAGATACAACAAGGTTCGAGTCCCCGATGACATCCAACCGTTTTACCCCTAGTTCTAGGGCGGCTTCTAGTCTAGCAATACATGCCTCATACTCTACCTCATTGTTCGACATTTTGAACCAGAGTTTGAATGCTAAAGGTATACGGGAATTGTCGGGTGCTATTAGCAACACCCCTGTCCCATACCTATATTGGTTTGACGCTCCGTCAAAGTACATTGTCCAAGTCTCTTCTTCGACATGCAGAATGGCCTCGTCTAGGAATAGATATTCAACTGCTTCATCTCCTTCAACTGGGTGGTTGGCTAGGAACTCCACAATCGCTTTCCCTTTCACTAACTTTTGCGTCATGTACTTCAGATCAAATTCAAAAAAGCAGAAGCAACCAGCGAGCTAGCCTACCTGTAAGTGTCGGTTTCTCGAAGAGATATTTGATGGGATCTAATCTTCAAACCAGTATTATAGAGTGAGCTAACAGGCAGTGCCTCAGCTTCCTGGTAGCCCATACCAAGGCCAGACAAGCCTTCTCCTGCGGCGTGTAGCGGGTCTCGTATTCCAACATTTTCTTGCTCAGATAGTAGATAGCCTTCTCCACTTTGTCCTCAGACTCCTGTGCAAGCATGCAGCCTATTGTCGTTTCAGTCACTGATAGGTATAGAATCAATGGTTTCCCCAACTCAGGCGATGACAACACAGGTGGGTTCTGTAGATATTGCTTGATCTGCTCGAAAGCAACTTGGCATCGGTCGTCCCATTGGAACTTCTTTCCTATCTTCAGGAGACCAAACAGTGGTTCACAAGTCAAGGTTAATTTTGCAGTAAACCGTCTTATGAATTGCACTTTACCCAGAAAGCCTCGCACCTCCTTTTCAGTCCTTGGTGGTGGCATTTCTAAGATGGCCTTGATTTTGCAAGGATCGACCTCGATACCCCTTTATGTGATCAAGAACCCCAACATTTTCCCTGTTGTAACACCAAATGTACATTTCTGAGGATTCAGCCGCAACTGATACTTTCTGATCCGTTGGAAGAATTTCTGCAAGGCGATGTAGTGGCCCTCTCTTTCCTTGGACTTGACAATCATGTCGTTCACATGCATCTCAACCTCTTTATGGATCATGTCGTGCAAAATTGTGGTCCCCGCTCGTTGATACGTAGCCCCAGTATTCTTCGGCCCAAACGGCATCACCCTATAACAATAGGTTCCCCACGGGGTGGTGAAAGCAGTCTTCTCCCTGTCTTCGAGTGCCATCAAAATCTGATTGTAGCCTGAAAACCCATCCATGAACGAGAGCAGCGCATGCCCAGCAGTGAAGTCCACTAATTCGTCGATATGCGGCAGAGGAAAGTCGTCCTTCGGACTAGCTTTATTCAAATCCCTGAAGTCCACAGATACCCGAATTTTTCCATCCTTCTTTGGCACTGGAACTATATTGGCCAACCAAATAGGGTATTCAGATACCAACAGGAACCCTGCGTCAATCTGCTTGGTGACCTCTTCTTTGATCTTTAGGGCCCAGTCCGGGAGAATTCTTCGGAGCTTTTGCTTAACAGGTCGGGCCTCTGAGTCAAGAGGGATCCGATGCTGTACAATCTCAGAATCGATTCCAGGCATGTCTTTGTAGGACCACGCGAAAACATCTTTGAAATCTTTTAATAAAGCGACTAAGCGTTTGCGCTCCTTCGAAGACAATGTGGACCCGATCTGGACCAGCCGTGGGTCCTTCTCAGTACCAACATTAATTGTGGTGATTTCATCAACCAAAGGTTTTACAAACCTCTCCTGCTCTTGATCAATCAAACGTTGTAAAGCCGGAGAAATTTCTTCCTCGTCGTTTTCATCAAAATTTTGAAAGTCTTGATTAATGTAATAAATTAAAGGCACAGAAAAGTACTCGGAAGCCACAGCCGTACCATTCTCATTAATAACATCCAGTCCACTTGATTCCTCTGTTACAACAAACTCAAAGGAAAAAGGAAAAGATGACCTGGACAAGACAGTCGCATCCGGGTTATCACCTCCAAGAATACCAGACTCAGACTCAGACTCAGACGAGCTGGAACCTGATTTTGACTCCACAGACTCAGTGGAATCAGATTCCGGCTCACTTCCTGACCTGGTGCTGCTTGATAAAACGCCCTCATCGTATTGCCAGACGAGGGAGGGTGCGATGGATGCATCGAGAATGCCTGAAGATGGGCCCACAGCTGCTTCATCTTCGATCATGGAAACTGAGAAGTCATCCCCCAAGCACTCCGGTACGATCTGAGGATTTGCGAGGAGACAAGCCATCGCTACCCCCATCTCAATTTCTGTGCTATCAGAATCCTCCTCCTTGCACTGCTCAGCGTTAGCTGGTGGGTCTGTTTGCTCTTTGGCAACTTTATCCCCGGACAATTACAAGTCAAAGAAAATCTCAAATCCCGGCAAGCGCCACCCCTCTGCATTTAGCCATGGTTCCAGAAAGCAGTAGAACGGGAAATCTTCCCCCTCCCAGACAAAGCGTCTGTTCAGGGTTCCCCGGATAGGTCTGTGCATCAACTCGTAATGCTTCCCGGCTTGCTTTGCCTTGGCTCTTCCGGCCATCTCTGTTCCCTTCCTTGCCCAATCCTCTTTGTTAGGCAGATAACCTAAGCCAAAGGTATATGGGTTGTGCGACACTTCGGCCGATGCTGCAACACCTTTCCAGCCACTTCGCCCCGATCCCATCCTGGGCATGTGCTGAAGCTTGTTCATAAGGTAGACAGACTGTGCACTGACGTATAGCCCCTCATCAACAGCTAGCATGTTCTGTACAACCCGGGCCTCAGCTAGGGTGAATCTTGAAAAAAACACATCCTCCGCACCATGCTCAATCTCCAGAACTGGTGTAGAAACCTCTGGCAGCGGATGTATCGAAGAATTCCCAAAACGATCACCACCCCCTTCCCGTGGGGGTACTTCAGTATTTGGTGCAGGGTGGATGAGATAACCTTCACCTGTTGTAGCCACGGCCGCCCCAGGAGTAGATTGAAGGTTGCGGGAACATCCAAGACATGAAAATCAATATCTTGTTGCCCTGGACCAACCTGAGTCCGAATCTGTACAGTCCTCATCACCTCTCAGCTGGTATTATCATAGGCCTGTATCATTTGGGCAGTAGGCACAAAATTCGCGGGCTTCAACCCGATAGCATATGTCGTTCTCGATGGACACACATTGATAGCAAATCCTTTGTCAACAAGGACCACTGGTATCCATTTCTCTCTTCACTCGACAGAGATATAGAGCGGTTTGTTATGATCTGAGCCCTTAGGCAGCAATTCCTTGTCAGTGAAGGTCAATGTCGGGAAAGCTCCTACCGAGAAAACCAGACCTACCAACTTCTCCGGAGTTATATCGATTCAAAGCTTGGCCCTATCCATGGCAGAAAGGACGGCTTGTCTGTGAACCCTTGAGGCCATAAGCAGTCCCCAGATGGAGATATCTACTTGAATTTTCTTAAGCTGTTTCAGTACAGCCTCCTCCTCGAGCAGTTTTCCTTTCTGCCTCTTTGTTTCTTTGTCCTTTTCGGACGCCTCCGGTTGATCCAAGTGTGGGGGCTTGAAATACCGCCCACTTTTAGTCATATGTCAACCTCCTAAACATACTAGGTGTCATCTGGTTGGTTCTGCCCACAATCCTCGTAGTGTGGGCAAGACGTAAGTCGTCGTCTTCCCACCAGATCCCGTCAGCAACCGACAGACAGCTATCCGGTACCGTTGCAACTGTTTCTGTGCTCACAACACATTCCGTCCCTACAGGGGCTTTGGCCTTCCTAGCCCTCTCAAGATCCTTGATCTTTTTCTGCTCAAGCCGCTTCAGTGCAGCCTCCTGTTCAGTGCCTACTGTACTCAAACTGCCCGGATCCCGAGCAAAATTCTTAGCACCGGTGCTCTCCGGCGATTTCTCCTGATTCTCGACCATTCCAGTCACTGCTGATATCCCAGCTTCTGATTGCCCCTGTTCTGGCTAAGGCGCTTCAACAATATCTGGTTCGTTGTTGAGCCACCCCGTATTCTCTGCCGATCCATCCAAGTCAAACCAGTTGATGTTCACATCCCCTGAATCTTGCTCATTGAAGAACTGCAGATTGGCAATATCCTCTTCTAGCTCTGCTAGGTCATCTAACCCCTGACTTGGTCCATCTTCCCAGACCACACTGATTTTTGCCCCAACTGGCAATTCTACCCTCGACTTAGCCTGGCTTGTTGATGTGTTGTAACAACTCAGGTTGTACGCAAAGCTCCTAGACCCCTCAAGCCTTGAATCAACATTCCCATCTGCCTCCGAAGTCATCCCAGTTTTGTCTTCGACCGTCACCACCACCAGTTCGGGTTGGGTTAGGGAGGTGCTAAACATGCACAAGTCTGTGCTGTATGGGATGAACACCTTAGGCTTGGGTAGGTGGGAGGGCATAATGTATATGCTTGGGTCATGTGGAATGGTCGCGGTTTGGATCTGGTTGATGTGTTTAGGTGGTGAAGCTTGGTTATGTGGTGGGAGTGGATTGCTGGTGACATTCGGTTTTTCTGGAGGCGCAATCACCTTGTTGCCGATGAGATCCTAGATCTCATGACACAGCCTAAAGCATTGGTCGGTGTCGTGATCGTGCTATTGGTGAAAGGCACAGTATTTGGCCGGGTTATGGGTTGGTGAGAGGTTATTTGGTAATGGCCATGGCTCTTGGGGTTTCAGATGCCCCTTCCTGATTAAAACCCCCAAGGCTTTGGACAAAGGCATATACAGCGGGGTAAAAACCCTCTGCCCCCGGGGTGGGTATTTGGCTGTTTGTGAGCTGGTACTAGACGTACCGGTAAAGGGTGTAGCAGTAGCTGTTTTTGGGGTGGTGGTGGTGACCATGCCCACATCGGAAGTTCTGGCAGTTGCAACACTACTCGTGATTGCATTCGAACTACAGGTAAATGCCCTCTTGGGCTACTCTCTCTCGTGGTCAATCAGACCCTGCTTCATGGCGTCCTCAATCTGTACCCCAATCTCGTGTAAATCAGCGAAGTGAGGAGGGGTAAGACGATCATCTTTTGCATCAGTTTGGGTTGGAGGTTGCGCACAACCATCCGTATCTGATCCTTGTCGACCGACCTGATAGTCATCAAAGAAGCTTTGGCCCTCCAATGGGTTACAAAGTCAGAGAAGCCCTCTTTCGATTCCTGTCTAGTTGTCTCGAGATCACGAGTTGTGACCTTGATTTGCGTGTTGTAGGAGTATTGAGCTACGAAGGCCTCAGCCATCTTCTCCCAGCTTCTCTTGATAGAGTCCTCCAACTTTGCGTACCAAATAGCCGCAACACCCGACAGGGTCCGATCGAAGAGGGAAATCTTTTGCAATTTGGAGAGGCCCATTGACCTTAGGATATCCGAGAACAATCGCAGATGTACCATGGGGTCCCCAGAACCGTCAAAACGGTCTATATGCGGCATCTTGAACCGGTCCGGCAAAGTCAACGCCGAATCGGTGTATCCATCCTCTATGTCCGGAATGGAATTCACACCTTGAGCCCTCTTGAATAGCTTTTCAAGCTTACTCATCTTCAGAGCGGTTGGGTCCATCTCAGATTCAAACGGTGTATCTGTCAAGAAGGTCGGTGACTTCGAAATCTGCGGTAGAACTGGTGGCGGAACTGGCCCTGTTGGAGCGTCCGTATCTTCCTAGACGTTTGCAGTATCCCCGAGTGTTGGAACTCTAGGTGGGGGTGGGGGTGGATGCGAAGCGGATGCTCCGGCTTGTGGTGGTTGCTGCTGTTGCTGAAGTCTAGTAATCAACTCTGTTTGTTGAGCCACAACCTCTGCCTGAAGCGCGACAAACTCTGCCTGGCGGGCAGCATCCTGCTGCATGGCTTGCATGGTCTCTTGAAGCTGACGCATCATGTCCTCCATACTTGCCATAAGGTGCTAATCTAACTGAATGACAGGTGTATCTCTCTTTGCGGTAGCAACGGAAACCTCAGCTCAACTACTCGCTGGTGGGGTGGATAAGGATCGTTGATCTGGTAACCGTTGTACTGGTGAACTGCACCTAACTGACCTCCATCTAATAACCCGGGGTAACGAAAGGAACACTGGTTATCCGTCTATCAGATCCTCGGATCAATGAAGTCTTCGACCTCTGATCCAGAGTGCTTGGGGAATATCTGCCTGGTCGGAAGCAATTGTGCTATACTACCTTGCAAAAAAGATAAATAAAGCAAAATAAGGAAACAATAAGTAGAAGAAAGGATAGCATTTCGGCTTAAAATAAAGACAACACACAGTTGGCATTTGTAAGCTGAACACACTGTTCTCAATACTGATCACTGTTCCCAAATCACTGTCCCAAATCTGATATCCTCAGGTAACGTTGATTCCCCCAAATACTGATGCCCACAGGCCTAATGCCCAAACTTGCAAACTGATACATACAACCTGTAGAGACACACTCCTGACAGCACATATCAAGCAAGTAAGAGCCAAAACTCCCCTATGGAGGGGTAGGGTTATCTTGTCCTATCTTGCTAAGAGCTAGGGTTTCACTACGCATGCAGTGGTTTCAAACAACCTATAATCGGGTAGGCAACCTGTCCTAGTTTGGAATGGTCACTATGGATTCCGATATGCAACTAGGTCGAACGGTCAAAAAGGGTGCCTCAGTAAAAATTGAGGTTTGTGTTCCTGTCGTCGCAGAACCCGTAACCGGTTAGCCTTATGGCACGCTTTTCCGAGAAAGCCTCCGGCAAACCGTTCAGGAATAGTAGATGGCAAACACTGTGACTTAGGCGCACCAATGCAAATGCAATGCAAAGAAACACATAAGTGTAGACAAAACAACATATCATGATGTTCGAGTCAAGTTCTCTAAATCCCCAGCAGAGTCGCCAGAAACTGTAGACCGCCCGAACTCGCTCCGCGGGCCCCCTTTTCGGAGAGGGCGCGAATTGTAGTTCTAGCTACTACAGTTTGGACTCCTGTCACGGTTCTAAATCTAATCTCACAAAGTGCAATGTAAGACTGATAAATCACCAAAGAGTTTAAATCCGGAAAATCGTTTTGGAAAATCGATTTTGAATCAAAAAGTGCCAAACATGGACTACTTTGCTAGATTTCAAAGTCGCCACCTAAATATTTTGTTTTTGGGAAATTTAGGAAACCCTGATTCGTGCCTAAGGCCACGTGTCCGTCATCACCAAAGTTGCCTTAGCTCGAGAGTTTGGGTACGAGAGGGGAAGGTCCTGAAATGAGCACCCCCCTCGCCCGATCAAAGATCGGCCTCTACTAACATGATATGTTGTTTTTGAAAACACATGTGTTCTTATTTCGGTTATTAATCTAGAATTACTATGTGATGCACACATCATACAAGTATAGACTCAATCGCAAGAATTGGAACAAAACATCTCATGTTTGTTTTTCGAAAATGGTTTGAAACTACTACTCGCAAGTAGGCTAAGACGCGGATTTGCCACCCTCAAGTGGGCTTAGAAAACAACATTATTTTGCCACTCCGCAAAGTGGGCTTAAAACGCACATTTTGATGAATTATTCCAATTCAAGCAATGAAGCCTTCATCCACATGCATTCATGCAATTAATCAATTAAGCAATTAGCGTCATGGCAAGCATCCTATCATGGCAATCACTTACACACATGCGAGGATGCTAAAGCATAAACACTCACAGTGTACTCCGAGCCAAAACAAAAGCTAATTAGTAATCAATGCATGATCCTAATTTATACAAGATGCCTAATGCAACACATGAAAAATGCAACTAAAATAGGCTCGGCTATCTAGAATGGCATATGAATGCAACATTCGATAACATGCTGTGAAACACGTATTCAAGTAAGTGTATCGAAATTCAATGCAGTTTGAATGATGCGCCGAGCCCGGTGCATGCAATGTGAATGAATGATGCACGCATGCAAAGCATAAGTATGCTAATTGAAACATGCCCTAAAACTAACCATCCAAAGCTGGTAAATAAAAGGGAGAAAGAAATGGGGGTTGGAAGACATGCACACACACACGCACACTTATTACGACATTGTGCCCTCGTGACGGAGGGTTCAAATAACAAGCTAACTAGCTACGCTAATTAAACTAGCTAACTAATCTAATAATCTAATTAGACTAATTATTACACAATCATATTGAATAACTAGCAAACACTAAGCTAATTATTACAAAACTTTAACTAATTAACGAATGAATTAATTAAATTACAAATTCATGCTAAGCATTAAAGTATGTGAACTAGGCTGCCTCAGCTCTGCCTTGAAAAAATTGAAGATGCATGCTAGATTCTCGTCCCGAAAAGCTCTCCAAATGCTCTTTAGAGGCTCTGTCTACAAGGTGTCCTTGAGAACTAGCTACTGGATCTCACCAAAACAGTGCTGAGGAGTGCACCAGTGGCCTGACGGCCATGAGGAGCTTCTGTCGACCCTAATGCCGGCCAAATATGCACACTGTCGACCAAGGATGAAGGGTTGCCGGTCAACAATAAGAGAGTGTCGGTCACAATAGAGAAAATGGAGGGTCTCCAAAGGGTATGTACTTACTATGCCCCTCCATATCATCTCGAAACATCAAGGGAAAGGCATAATGGGATCCTAGACCATCAATCGAGCATCGCAATGCGTGATAGCCAAAAATCCAATTTGTAAAAACTCAATAAATGCATGACAAACAAGACACTTAGACCATCTCCTTATCATGAGAGATCAAAGGCGATGGGGACCAAGGGAGATTGGCTCATTTCATCACTTCAAGTATGAAATTAGCCAATCCACCTTGTGTTCAACACAACATCCGATTGAACACAATGCAATGCACACGAACAACATGTTATGCAAACAATCATGCTAATCTTGACATGTTAAGATGGCATGCATGAGACTCTATCATGCAAGCAATGCATGCAAGACATGTTAAGGGGCCAAGAGCACCAAGGCTAGTGAAAAGAATAACACTATGAGCATGCATCACAATGCTCAAACAACCAAACCAGCTCAAAATAGAGTTACATCATGCCAAAGCAGTGGCCAAAACATGTTGGAATTGAAGCTCAAAGGGCTAGGCAAACATGCACACATGTTGGTCTACAAACTAGGCATATTGCTCAACTTTCAAACGCAATCAAAGAGTGATATACATGAGAAGATGACAATGTTATATGCTCTGAAATCAAGTGCTAAGTGATGCCAAATCACATAAATACCACAAACAAAGCATGCTAGAAGGCTCAGAACTCAAAACTAGCTAAGGCACTTGCACCATAGCCATATCAAACAAGCCCCAATGGGCCAAAACGACTCAAAATAGTCCCAAGGTAGGTCAAAACAATGCCAAAAACATGTTTGAACATAGCCCACAGATGCTAGAATAAAATGCCAAAACACCAAGCATGTAAGACCAGAAAGTGGGATTACACTACAAGTGTAAGAAGCAAATGAGGGATGCTCTAACCAACCAAAAATAGAGTTGTATCATGGCAAAATAAGACCAAAAAATACACTGAGATGGTAACCCAAAAGCTTGGGCATGTATGCATACAAGTTAGGCCATAATTAAGGCATAAAGCATAGCTCTCCAAAAGCATTGAAAGAGTGAAGCATGAGAGAGTATGACCACACTATATATACTGAAATCATGTTAGATATGAGACCAAAGCATGCAAATAACTCAAGTGATGCATGCTAGAGACTTGACACTCAAAGCTAATCAAAGCCACTTATATTACAACCATACAAGGCAAGTCTCACATGGCCAAGACCAACCAAAACAGAGCTTAAGCATGTTAAAACAACACCAAAAACATGCTGAGATAAACCAAAATAGGCTAGCATGATGGATTAAAACATTGAGCACACAAGGCTAAATGGTAAGATTACACTACAAGTGTAATAAGCATGCATGAGGCAACCAAACCAGCCAAAAACAGAGTTATATTAAGTCCGAAAACTCACAGAAGTATGCTCAAACTAAGCCTTAAGAGGATAGAAATACATGCTCATTTGATAGGCCAATAACACATGCTAACAAGACAAGGGGAAGGAGGACCACCCCCTCTCATTTTGGGTCTCAAAACCACATTTCTACCACTGAAATCCGCTGGATTTCAGTGGCTAAAGGACCATACAAAAGCTTCAAAGGATGGCTCAAAAGCTTAACAAATAAGGCACAAAGGACGGTGAAACACCCCCAACACCAAAGAGGCCTCAAACAACCATCTTAAACACTTGAAAACAAGGCTTTTTGTAGTTGAAATCAAGGCCTAAAACAATATGCAAGGATGGCCAAATAAGCAATGAAAATAAACCTTTAAGGAGGATATGAGACTCACCCTTGAAGCACAATAATAGCAGCTAGTTTCTGAGGCAAAACCAAGCTAAAACCACCGAAATACAACCTCCAAGAACCTCATCTCAAGAGTGAAGGTGTTCTACTATGTGTTGTACTGCAAAAGTGAAGAGAAAATGCACTTTAAGGCACAAACTAGCACAATATAGAGAGATAGAGTGAGAAATATATATATATATAGAGAGAGATATTGTCTCTAAAATGGTTGAACCTTTGGAAAGGAGGAGGAGCCTCCCCTTATATTGTGGCATGCAATGCGAAGCTTGTTTAACAAGCTTGAAAAGGCCTCCATCCCTCCATACACGTGTATGGAGGATGGTTTAGTGAAAACCAGCTGGCTCAAAAGATCTAGCACAAAACCTGCTGAGACAAGGTGTTCTGCCGGCCATCAGTGGTGGCCGACAGTGCCTCATTGATAGTCGGCAGGCTTCATCAATGGCAGGCAGGGCCAACTCCATAGCCAGCAAGGCCAAAAGGTGGCCGGCAATGCCTCACAAGAAGCATGCTGAAAGGACCAACACATGGTCCGAAAATGAGACTGAAAGAATACAGGGTTTGGAAAGATCAAACCTGTGACGTTCCGCCGCGAAATTCAAATACTCGACGCGTAATCGAACTTGTCATTGGATGTTCCTGCAAGCATATCCAAGTCTTGAGGATGGTAAAAAATGGGGTGTCTATAGCATGCGAACAAGACACAAGGAGGGGAGGCTAACCTCTCCAATTTTGGACTTCAAAATGAGTTTTTTGCCACTGAAAAGCCTTTGAAAATCAATGGTAAAAAGGCCTAAAAAAAGAATGATGCAAGGATGGGAAACACAAGGGTAAAGGCCTCCAAAACAAGGTACAAAGAAGGGCTGTCAACCCCTCAACCTTTAATGGCCCAAGGACCCAAGCTTCAGCCCAAAAACACAGATTTTATAGCCCAAAATCGGTTGGAAAACATACTAGAATGAAGACAAAAGTAGCTAAAACAATAAGCTAAAACATGGAGCTCTTGAGCTAGTAAACAAGCATGAAGAGGGGTGGCTAACCCTTCTATTCTTGGCACCTCAAAAAAACATTTTTAGCCTCTGAAAATCAGTGGTTAAAAGGCCCAAAAAAAGTTGGTTTGAAAGTGATGAACTAAGGCACAAAAAGCTTTACAACCAAAGAAACAAAAAGGGTGAACCACCCCTCAACTGAAAATGGCCTCAAACCACCACTTTTAGTCAACAAAAATAGAGTTTTTATAGTTCAAAGACAGGCCAAAAATAGTCTAAAAATAGTGGAAAGAGATAGGACAACAATTGTGCAAAACAAGCTTAAAAGAAGAGTACTATACCTCTTGAAGTGAAGACACAATTGAGGCAATAAATCAAGCCAAGACCACCTTCTAGAGCTCAAAAAGGATCCCAAGTAACCTCAGCCCGAAGATAAGCAACTTTGGTTAAGGGTTCATTGGCAAACTTGAAGTGTATCTACATTTGTAGGCACAAAAGTTCAAGAGAGAGAAAGAAATCTAGAGAGAGGATTGTAGAGAGAGAGGCTCCTGAAAATTTTCCAACCTTGAAAACAATAGAGAAGGTCCTCTATATATAGAAAAAATGTGAGCTTAGGTCGAAAATTTCAATATAGGACAGCTGGAGCAGTGTAGAATAGTTGAAGGGAAAATATCTGCCTAAAAACTGCCTTTTGACACTAGTGGCCGACCGGCCACAACTGGTGGCCAACGACCACCACTGATGGCTGAAAAAAGTCACCCTGGATGATACATTGCCGACAAAGCCCATTCATGGCCGACACATGGCCATCAAAGCCCATCCATGGCTAGCAAACTCCACCAGTGGCCGGCTAGAAAAATCTGCTCTTCAGGTCCAACTTCAAATGGGCATATGTCCTTCAGCCGGACTCCTTTGTAGGTCAATCTTGAGTCTAAATTGAAGCCCCAGAAGTCATATTTCCAATGGTGGCATCCTCACATCAAAATTCCCAGTGTGAAAAAATATATGCTTATTTTTTTGAAGACTGCTTAGTTTCAGTCCTAACCAGATTCACGCCTAACTTCTCCTCAGCTAGTTTTCTTCCCTCCCCTCCTATTTTCTTTAACTTCAAACCTCTAAATATGGTGTTTTCAAATATTTTTCAAATATTTCACCTCTCTTTCATTTATTTCCACTTTGTCCTTACTCGATTTATGAAAAAATGTAACATTTAACGAAATGCGAGCCTTAGAACATCGTAGAAACATTTTCAAAAATATTTTGAAAGAGAGGGTTTTAAGGTCTAAAATCATTTTGGTCAAAATATTTTTGGTCCAAAATGGGGTGTAAGGTTGGGATTCGACGCTCTTATTGTCGAAGAAATCGAACCTTTGCATAGCATAGCCTTTATCACCGAGTGATCAACCTGAGGCGCCCAAGTCTTAATAGTGGTAAAAAATGGGGTGTATACAATCAAAAATGTTTTTCTTCATTCCAGGCCACTAGAAATTCTGTTTCAAATCATGGTACATCTTTGTATTTCCCGGATGCATAGCAAATTTTGAATTGTGGGCTTCAGTCATAACACGTTTCCTCAAATAAGAACAATCCGGTACACAAAGTCTAGTCTGAAATTTCAGCACACCATTTTCAATCACAAATCCCAATCTCTGTTTTGAGTTAGTTTCATCAATAACTCTTTTCATGAACTCATCTTCAAGTTGTTTCTACCTAATTTCTTCAATGATTGCAGATTGAACAGAAATGACAGCTAGGATTCCACCCTGGTCACGTAACACAATTTCAATCTCATTTCTTTTCAAATCATGTAATAACTCGCTTAGACCGGTAAGTAAACATGATAAATTGCCAATGGATTTTTGGCTCAAAGCATCTGCAACAGTATTTGCCTTTCCTGGATGATACAGAATTTGCAAGTCATAATCCTTTAGGTCGGTATACATCTCACAAGTTGTACCATACAGATAATGACACCAGATTTTCAAAGCAAAAACTACAACTGCAAGTTCAAGGTCGTGGGTCAGATAGTTCTTCTCATATGGTCGAAGTTGCCAAGAGGCATAAGCAATTACTCTCCTATCATCGAGCCAAGGATAGCCCAACTTGTGCATCATCTTCGAGGCGAAAGCTCTCTTGTCCTCCACGCAACAAGATATCGAGGCAAGTGCAAAGTACGAACTGGAAATGGAGCAGGGTGATTTACCCCATCATCTGGGCGGGTCTGATCATGTCCAAACTGGCGTATCAACTGAAATGAGAACTAGAATACACAGGGTGTTAGGCCAATCAACTGTATACCCGGCTGTCGAGACATGTTGTAGCTCATCTTAGTCAGGTTATGCCAAGGGCAACGCCAAGCGATGTCAGCTGCAGATCTACTGCACATCCAGTCGCACCACAATTCCTCTGAGGGAAAATCCACTAGCAGCGGGTGAAAGAAGTAGGCTCTGGTGGAATAAATGGGGCAAGGGTCCACCACCTTCAGTTTATCCATCAACCACACTTGGGAAGGGATGAAAAATAAGAGAGATAAAGAATAGAGAGATGTACGTTGAGAGAAAAAGTACGGAAAGGATTTTTGAGAGAAAAATAGAGAGTGAGTGTGTAACTCGACTTTTCGTGCTCCTCTCGGAAGACGAATAGCCCTACAGTTCGGTTTCCGCAGTTTTGAATCTGATCTCACAAGTGCAATGTGAAATAGATAAACACCAACGAGTTCAATTCTGACAAATTGTTTGGAAAATCAATGTTTGAATCAAATGCCAAAAATGGACTGCTTCGCCAGATTTCAGAGTCACCAGCTAAATATTTTTGAAAAATTTAGGAAACCCAAGACTAATGCCAAAGGCCATTAGTCCATCATCACCAAAGTGTCTTAGGTCAGGAACTTGGGTACGAGAGGGGAAATTCATGAATTGAGCACCCCACTCGCCCGATCAAAGATCGGCCTCTACTAATCATGATGTAATTTTTATTTACATTATATGCTCTTGGTCTGATTATTAGCTATTTTACTATGTGACGAACACATAAATATAGACTAATTTGCAAGAGTTGAAATATTTGATTTCGTGTTTGTTTTTTTGAAAAGAGTTTATGAATATGCCATTTGAAAAAGTGGGCTTAAAATAGACATTAATCAAACTATCTCAATTCAAGCAACTAGCCTTCATCCATAGGCATTCAAACATTTTGTATCAATTTAGCAATTAGGCTCATGGAAGTATGCTTTGACATGGTAACACAAACATCTGATGCAAGATGCTAAAGCTCAAAATTGCTTACCTAGTACTCCAAGCCAAAACCATGCAAATTAATTATAAAAATATGCATGTTTTGAACTAATGCAATATGATTAATGCAGCGCACACATTATGTATTTTATAGACTCGGCTATGAGTATGTCATATGATTTCATTGAAGATATGCGATATGGCATGTATTCAATTAATGAATTTGAACATTGATATTGGATTAGTATGATGAGCCAAACCTTGGATGCATGCAAAACAATGGATGCAAGGCATAAGAATGCTAATTTGAAAAATGATGTTCTATACTAACAATCGTAAGCAAGTTAGTAAAAGCGAGAAAGATGTGGGGTTGGAAGACATACAACTTATTACATGGTTTTCCTTGTGCAAGAGGGTGCGAATCAAAGTCCGAAAGTCCAAATTAAACTAATTATTACAAAACCAAATGAATAAATAAGCAAAGAATTAACTAGCTAAGTATGTTATTACAATAAGGATAACCATGATAAGTAGACTATTATTTAAGCTAACTAGCCATAACAATTACAAATAAGCAATAATAATAATTACAACACTAATAATTAACAAGACTAATTATGACAACAATAATAAATTAATTAATTACAGCAACAATCGCGATGTAAGCAAGGATGTGTAAGGATTGCATGCACATGCACAATGTCCAAAAACAGCTCTGTCTACCCAGGTTTGCTTTCTTTCACCTTCAGCCACTGCCCTTTGTTTTCTGCAAAATACATTGCTGACCGACCAGCCCTCAATGAAGCCCGACTAGGCCTAAAGAAGGCCGGTCGTGCCTCAATTTCATGCAAAATTCTATTTTTTGCTTTGAAGTGAAAGCAGTGTAAACAGAGTGTTCTGGACTCTGTTTGTCCTTTTTACCCTCCTCTGTCATGGAAAAGCCTCGAGAGAAGGTTGAAATTATTTCCAAAACCATCAATGAGCAAGTTGATTGCTTGATGATTTCAGGTACAATTTGGACAAAAAATCAATCAATTAAAGGAACAACAACCACCCCTCCCTCCTATCATAGAGTAAACTCAAAGAGGGAGGTAGAGATGCTTCAAGATTCATCAAAACATCATGAATTGATGCAAGATAACCCTTGACACAACATATTCGGCATAACGTCTTACTGAACCCCAAACAAGATAATTCATTTTCTTTATGTGGGTTGGTTCATTTTAATCCAAATTCATTAATCTTTGCCATCTTTTAACCCATTAAGTCCAAGATGATTGTTATGTCCACTAGAGATTACGCCCACTAAGTGAGAAATATGTCAAACGGGAAGTGATTCTCAGCATGAAAAAGAGACTATGCCGTTGGCAATGAATCTCCGTAGAGATTAAGTCATTAAGCGTAAATCGCTATTTCACGTTTTGAATAACTGTCAACCGATTGAAACAACTCTCAAATAAAAGAAATGAATGGAAAGTTGATTATTAAAATAAATTTCTTCAACAAGGAAATTAGTTAAGGAAAAGCTAACAACAATTATACAACAAGCTATACAAGCAAACTTATGAGACAACAACCAAGCTAATCAAAGCATGAATTATTTAAACAACCTAGAATAGACCTAAAAATGCCCTAAAGAGTTGAAAAACATTGGCTTAGAATGGATGAAAAGAGCCTAAATAGCTAATCATGAAAGAGAGATAACAAGACTAGTATGGAAGGACAAGGAAGGGTGGCTAACCCCTCCACTTTTGAAACCTCAAAGCATGATTTTTAGCCATTTTTTTTTTATCTCTGAAAATCAGTTTAGGGAACAAAGAAAAGGAGTGTAAAAGTAAGGGTTTGAGCTATAAGTAAAGGTGTAGAAAGAGTGTAAACTCTCTCTACTCTTTTGGTATCTCTCGAAACCCAAACTCAAACAGTTAGAATAGAATCAAAATAACACAAAACAACAAGAACTAGATAGCAAATGAAATAACAAAAAGTGAAAGAAAGGATGCCAGGCTTATACCTCTCAAAGAAGTAAGCTTTTGCTTATGAATCAAACTAAGTCTCACCACACCCTCAAGCGTGAATTATGGTGTTCAAGGCTCAACCAAGGTTCCTAGGCTAAGGTATGAAGGTGTATATGGTGTATGGATATATGTTCAAAGTGTTGCCTGCACAAGAAGAAGGAGAAGAAGAAGAAGGAGCTCTTAAGGGGGTGTAGAGGCTTTGTAGAAATTCTCCAACCCTCAAAACAGAGATATATGGTCATTTTTATAGAATTGGAGCAAGAGAGGTCATAAATATCTTCAAAAATGGATAGCTGGTGGCCTCCTGCCCAGAATAGTGTTTCTCCCTACTAAGGCACGGCCAGCCGGCCCTCAATAGCCATGGTCGGTCGGCCCTCAATCGCCACAGCTGGCCCTCACTGAGGCATGGCCGGGCCTCAATGTGTTCTCCTATTTTTCTGCTTCAAACTCAGTATAGGGTGGCACAATGTGTAAAAATGGATTACTTGGGTATAATCAATGGGGATACAGGAGGTTTGGTATTGTTTCAGAGCTTAAAATGCATCCTTTTCGTTGTGACCTCGAACCATGCATAATACTACTTTCATCATCAAGTGTACCAGATAAAGCGCTCGAGCCTTGTGGGCAGTCAAAAATGGAGTGTCCATAGTTGCCCCTCTTTGATAGAGCTCAAAGTCATAAAGTGACGTGAGTGAATGTCAAAGCTCAGAGACTACCAATTTGATAAGGTCGCAAGGGTTGGGCAAAAAACCAAAGCATAAATGTAAATATGAGCTTGGGGGGAAAATGTAACATGAAATGCAACAAATAACTTATGATCATGCAATGAAACAATGCTACAATCTAACAAGAATGCAACGTTTGTATGAAAACACAAATCAAAGCAAAATAAACCTCGTTGTGTTTCACATGGAATGAAGGGAATAGACAGGCATGTCTGGCGTGAAAGGGAAAAAGAAAGCACAAACTAACCTACATCTCATGTAGAAAGGGCGTAAGAAAATGAAGACCCAACTACGCCTCCCATAGGAAGGGCGAAGGGCGACGTAACCATCGAGCGCACCGGAGGTCTCAACCAAGATCCTAATGCGTCTCACGTGATAAGAGGATGGGCGGTGTGAACAAACAGGCGCACCTGATGTTTTTAACCGAGGTAAACAATCCTTACGTGACACCCGTGAGAGGAGGAAATGTGGTGTGAACGAACAGGCACACCTGCCATTTTTAACCGAACATTCCTAACGTGTTACCCAGGAGAGGAGGAAAGGTGGTGTGAATGAACAGGCGCACCTGCTGTTTTTAACCGGACATTCCTAACACGTCACCCGTGAGAGAAGGAAAGGTGATGTGAACGAACAGGCGCACCTACAATTTTTAACCGAGGGTACAATCCTAAACGCAAGCGATAGGAGGAAAGGTGGTGTGAACGAACCGGCGCACCTGCCGTTTTTAACTGAACATTCATAGCGCATCACCCGCTAGAGGAGGAAAGATGGTGTGAATGAACAGGCGTACCTGCCATTTTTAACTGAGGGTACAATCCTAACGTGTCACACGCGATAGGAGGAGAGGTGGTGTGAACACTGGGCGCACCCAATATTTTTAACTGAGGGTACAATCCTAACGCGTCACACATGATAAGAGGAGAGGTGGTGTGAACACTAGGCACACCCGATGTTTTTATCCGAGGGTACAATCCTAACGTGTCACACGCGATAGGAGGAGAGGTGGTGTAAACACCAGGCGCACTCGATGTTTTTAACTAAGGGTACAATCCTAACGTGTCACACATGATAGGAGGAGAGGTGGTGTGAACATCAGGCGCACTCGATGTTTTTAACCGAGGGTACAATCCTAACGCGTTAGATGCGATAGATGGAGAGGTGGTGTGAACACTGAGCGCACTCGATGTTTTTAACCATGGGTATAATCCTAACACATCACATGCGATAGTAGGAGAGGTGGTGTGAACACCGGGCACAACCGATGTTTCTAACTGAGGGTACAATCCTAACACGTCATACACGATAAGAGAAGAGGTGGTGTGAACACCTGGTGCACCGATGTTTTTAACCAAGGGTACAATACTAACACGTCACACGTGATAGAAGGAGAGGTGGTGGGACAGCACAGACTCATTCCACTTCTCATTGATCGGGGAGATGACTCTGACCCTGTACGATTTTTCGATGCTCACTGGCCTGCAGGTTGGAGTTGGCGGCCCGATACCATGTGATCCTGACATGACGTAGTGGAGAGCCGCATAGCGTCAGATTCTTGGAGCGATCTCGGACATCACCAGTCATGGGATGGTGAGGCATAGTTGATTTTATGATCACTTCTCTGAGCCCTAGCTCGCTACTCCAGATGAGGTCGCCCAGTACACCCGCGGCTTCCTTATGTATCTCCTCGATACTACCCTGTTTGCGAACAGGGAAAATACCGTGGGGTTATATCTTCTAGGGGCACCGGTGCACCTGCCACAGTTGACAGAGTACAATTGGGATGGTGACGGCCTGGTCGCCTTATACTGCTATATGAGCTCCGTTTCCCGCTGCAAGACGGATTCACTCGGCAGTTACTGGAGGATTTGAGAGGTATGCCTCGCACTTCTCTTATTTGTGCATTCTGTTCATTTTTTCTTTTCTGTTCATCTTGGCTTTGCATTTTATTTTCTGCTCATTTACTTCATCAATGTTTTTTTCTTTGTAGCTCTGGGTTTACACATACTTCACCTCTCTGGCTCCAGCCCCGATAAGGCCGATTGAGTTGTCAGTACCCCACTCCTAATACTACGACTCCTGATTTGAGCATCGTCGCCTTGTAAACCGAGACTTCCTCTACTTCTGCCGCTTCTTTGACACGATCACTACGGATCAAGTAATAAAAAGCATTACCTGTTATATACTATAAGCATACTGCACTATTTCCTATACTACATGGTCATTCTTATATTGTTGCTTCTATACTATACTGTCATTCTTATACTGCACTGATTTCTCACATCTGATGTTTGCTTCCACAGGTAGACTGGCATTCTTAGGCTGGCATTCCCCAGACGTTGAGGACAACCTATGTCACTGCATGGCATGCCTCCACCATGCAGATTTTGTTTGACGACCCCTTTGGCAGGGCTTATTACTTGGGGGAGAGTTTCATCCGCCAAACGCGAGACGTCGTTGCCCCCGACATTCCACATGCTCCTCCTTCAGTTATGAGGGTAGTTGATGATCTTCAGGATGGTCCTCAGATCGACCTCTTGATGTTGGGAGAGGATGGTGATCGACATCCCGAGCCCGGCGACTTCACCACCTTCTTACATACTCGAGTGATGAAGCCTCTTACCTTGGGCATGGTTCGCGCTATTTCGGAGGTTGTTGTTGTGGCTGGCAATGCCCTTGCTGGAGGTGCCCTTGTCGTTGCACCCATTCCTGGGTTTCCCATGATTCCCACTAAGATCATGTACAAGCGTCCAGATGGAGTGATCGAGCAGATCCCACATGAGCATATCGAGGAGAAGGACCGCAGGCCAGCGTTTGCTCCTGGCATCGAGCAGGTACATATTTCTTTACACTTCTACTCACTGCACTTTATGTCGCTTTGTTTTCCACCATTTCTTTTCATTGTTCTCTATTACTTCTGTCCACCTTTCTCAAATTCTATTCCTTTTGCAGATACCCCAAGCATATGCTGATGACCTCCTTCGGACGATCGACTAACTGCTCCTTATGGTACGGAGAAGGCAGAGCGCCTTAGTCACTCTTAGGATTATGGTACATTCTGTCTATAGTTCACTATTGTTTCCATACTGTTTATATTCCTGTTAGTCCATACTGACACCTGTACTCTTTTCAACTTGAGCCGGTACCACTAATACCCGCAGGACCTCCCCCAACTAGTAGACGAAGACGAGGTCTAGTGAGGGGCCAAGGGGAAGTCGATCGAGGAAGAGGCCGAGCGAGACAACGCTCATCTTCTAAGGAGTCTTTTGATGGGTCTACGACCCCCGAGAACAAGGGAGGGGAGGTTGACCTGCAGTCCAGTAGCCCCAACGATGAGAGTGATGCCCTTCCTCTGCAGCCAAGGTGGAAAAGGGCGAGGATGGGTTACTGATGAGGATGACGATTTTGTTTGTTTGTTTGTTTGTTTTTTTTTTTGTTTTTGTTTTTGTTTTTGCTTTGTAGTTAAAGACTAGCTTCAGATAGATGCTTTTGTTATTTTTTTGTTTTTTTTTGAAGGATTTTCTTTTATTTTGTTTCTTTGTAAAATAATGATCGGGGTTGGACTCACTAGTTTATAAAAGATAAATTTTTGAAAATTCTTCTTGCACAATGTGATGAATGGCATAACCTTTGCATGGTAACTTCACATAAGACTTAAAAAACACGAATATCTACTCTTGCATTCATTCTTGAATCGGATAACAACCACCAACCAGATAAAATGTAAAATACAACTCGATAACAGGAAAACAAAATGGAAACAACTCAAAAACACTAGAAAACAGTTGGTACAAACAAAACAAGACTTAAAACACAATTGTGGTATGTCAGGACGAAGACCAGCTTTTCCTGCAACTGCACTGATCTGAAACATTATTTAGACCCAGCCTGGCCTAAGTGCGAAGTCGGTCAGTGCTGTCCAGCTGTCATGCACTGCTCCTTCTCATCCTCTATAAATGGTGCTCCCATGCTGTTTTTCTGATAGAATAATGAGTCTTTGATATCTTGCTCTCAAAATGGAGACATTGTGCAACAATAGGCTCCGAGACAGGATAGCCACTTTGGATGGCTCAGAAAAGGTGAATTTTCGTAGTTTTGGCCTAAATGCCCTTTTTCCTCTGAGTTGCACTTCTCTTTGTTTTCTATTCCTCCATGCCGCTGTTCGATGTTAGAACCCGATCACTCATGTATTTCAATTGGGATCACAAGAGGTGTGTCCGACACTCGAGGAATTTTGAGCTTTGATAAAGTCCCGACGCAATGAAGAAATCGTACCGCAGCCCCGTTTTGGCCAGGCCCAAGCTTTGGGATGGATGTCTGGGTTAACATTATATGAGGCTTAGTCTTTGGCAAATGATGGAGAGCTAGACATTCCCGATTTAGTTCATCGATTTTCCTCCATTGGATACATGAGTGATCTTCTTTGGTGAGGCCACTGGCAGCATGCTCTCTATTTATGCCTTTTTGCACAATTCCTCCTTGCCCCTAGTTTTAGTGGAGCTAGCATCCGATTGATCAAAGTGGCCCAACGTCTGAAAGAGGGCAAGAGCTGCACGGGTTTGGCACTGGTTGAAACCTTGACGGGTTTAGATGCTTTTCGTCAAGGAGAGACCGCCCGATTGGCATGGAGTCCGCTACTTCTTCAGGTATTATTTTCCACCCTTCTAATTTATAGCTCTTACATCACTCAACACTGATTCTCTGTTTTTCTCTCATAGCCTTTCTCACTTTTCTCTCATCGTACACCTCTCTATTCTTTAATCCCTCTTATTTTTCATCCCTCCCCAGGTATAGCTTATGGATAAACTGCAAGTAGTGGACCCTTGTCCTGAGTACACGTCTAGAGCTTACTTCTTTCGCCAATGGCTGGTGGATTTCTCCTCAGAGGGTTTATGGTGTGATTGGATGTGCAGCCGGTCCGCAGCTGACATAACTAGATGTTGTCCTTGGCTTAATTTGGTTGAGATGAGCTATAGGATGTCCTGATAGTCGGGTGTAGAGTTGATTGGCCTCACATATTACGTATTCTATTTTCCTCTCCAATTCAAACACCAGTTCGGGGCATGATCAGATACGCCCAGAGAAAAGGGTAGAATACTTGGCTTTATTCCCAATTCGTGCTTTACACTTGGCTATTTACCTCCCTGCTTGGAGGATGAGAGAGCTTCTTGCCCTTGCCCCTAGTTTCAGTTACACCCTGTTTGAGAAGTGTTCGGCTTGGCTTGAAAAGGAGGCAGAGGTTGGACCGTCTTTGGCATAGAGCCACCTCACTTAGCTGTGCCCCATAGTTTTACTGCTTTAATTTTTTCTTTTCAAGTTTTTAGATGCAAAAGCAATTTTGATCTAGATCAAAGAGTTAGAGAATATACTTGTGTTGAAATCAATAAAATTAAAGTTGCGAGTACTGAGAATTTTCCTTTCAGTCCCAAAAATGGTCCAAGTTGTAAAAGGGTAAAATTTTGATCAAAATTAACTATTTTGAAAACTTTTCAAAATAATTTTCAGAAACGATCAGCACCTGACACGCACAGAGTTGATTCTCAAGATGTGTAGTCCCGAATCAAAAGAAATCATAACTACGCCCGATTACGTATCACCGCTGCTCTGCACTGTAATAAGCTTTTCTTCCCAAAAAAAAAAAAAAAAAAAAAAAAAAACACAACCAAACTAATAGATGATGAACAAAGATGACCTGATGAAGAAAACGGACAGGACAGTTGAGTCGGAGATAGTTACGGCCGAACTTCAAGGTGAAGTTGCCTACATATCCTAAAGATAGAAATCAGGCCTTACGTAGTTCGGTTCAAGTTCACTCTAGTATTAACTCTCTCCTTTTGCGCTCTAACTTTTGCCAAAGTCGCATTTTAGGGTTTTTAATCTTGCGAGCTCAGTTTTTCTTTATTTCTAATTTTTCATGCTCTAACTTTTGCCTAGGTCACCCTTTCGGGTTTTTGGCCTAGCGAGCCTCTTAGGGGTAGTATTTCTTCAACTTGTCCATATTGATCGGTTGCGAGAACTCCAGGCCATCCAAGTCCATAAGAATAGCGGCCCCTCCTGACTAGATTGACTTGATGATGTAAGGACCAGTCTAATTACGTTTGAACTTGCCCCTAGGGTCATGGATGGGAGCTCGATTTTCTTTCAGTACCATGTCCCCTTCTTGAAGATTTCTAGACTCATCTTTCTTGTTATATGCCCTGGCAATTTGGCGTTGATATCCCTGGACATGGTATAATGCTCTTAGTCTTCTCTCATCAAACAACATTAACTCCTCAAACCTACTTTGCTGCTAATTTGCCTCTACTATCTGACACTCGGCCATGACCCGCAGTGATGACACTTCAATTTTAATTGGCAAAACAGCCTCCATCCCATAAACGAGAGAATAGGGGGTTGCCGTTGTAGATGTTCGGATTGAGATTCTGTAGCCCCAGAGCGCAAATGGCAATTTATCTGGCCAATCCCTGTAGGTTTTCGCCATCTTCTGCACAATTCTTTTGATGTTTTTGTTCACAGTTTCGACAGCTCCATTGGTTTGTAGCCTATAGGTCGATGACTTATGGAAAGCCACGTTATATTTCTCAAGCAAGTCTATCACCTCTTTCTTAAAGTGCGAACCATTATCGAAGATAATCTCATTCGGAACTCCATACCGGCATATGATGTTGTTTTTGATGAACTTAGCCATATGCAATGCTTTTAATATAAAGTAAGATTGAGCCTCTACCCATTTCGTGAAGTAGTCGATTGGTACTAGAATGAATTCATGCTCGTTTGCCCTATTTGGCATAACTGCGGCGAAAACATCTATTCCCCAAACAAAGAATGGCCATGGTGAAGTCATGTTGTAAAGCTTTGATGGCGGAATGTTCATGCGATTGGCGTGAATCTGGCATTTATGACAGCCCCGAACAAAGCCAATATAATCCTCTTCCATGGTTGACCAGTAGTAGCCTTGTTTAAGGATTTTTCGAGCGAGCATCACGCCATTCATGTGGGCCTTACACTCCCCTCTGTGGATGGCCTCCACAAGGCGTTTTGATTCCTCTTCCTTAACACATAGCTTGTGCATTCCCAAATGGCCTCCTTTGTACAACTTGCCCCCGCAGATGATAAATTGGACGGCCAGACGCCGTATTCCACTTTTGTCCTTGGCAGTTGCTCCTGATGGATATGCCTCCTTTTCCAGGAAATTCCAGATATCTTAGTACCAGGGGTTCTTGTCTGAAGCCTACTCTATCGCGGCAATGGTTTCATAGGCCGGTGTGTACTTTTGTTCAATAATGATCAGACGCATCCTGGCTCCCAATGGAATCTCTACCATAGAAGATAGAGTTGCTAGTGAATCAGCGAATCGATTGTTCTCCCTTAGCAGATGGGTAAACGTTAACTTTTCACACCTCAGAATTAGCGTATCCAAGACCTGATGGTAAACCTTCATTTTTTCCTCTTTAACTCGCCAATCTCCGTTGGCTCGTGACACAACCAAGTTCGAATCCCCGATGACGTCGAACCTTTTTGCCCCTACTTCTAGGGCAGCTTCTAAACCAGTAATACATGCCTTATACTTTGCTTCGTTGTTGGATACTTTGAGCCAGAGTTTAAAGGCTAGGGGTATATGTGACTCATTGGGTGCTATCAGCAACACACTAATCCCATAACCATATTGATTGGCTACTTTGTCAAAGTACACCGTCCACGTTTTCTCCTCTATTTTCAGAAAATCTTCATATTGGAATAAGTACTCCACCGCTTCATCCCCCTTTACTGGGTGACTTTTCAAGAATTTCGCTGCAGCTCTCCCTTTAACGGATTTGCGTGTAACATATGTAAGATCAAATTCAGAGAGAAAAAGGAACCAACGGGCTAGCATACCTGCAAGCGCTGGTTTCTCAAAGAGATATTTGATGGGATCTAATCTCGAAACCAGAATTACTAAGTATGCTAACAAGTAGTGCCTCAACTTCCGGGTAGCCCATACTAAGGCTAGATAAGACTTCTCAAGGGGAGGGTAACGGGTCTCGTAATCCAGCATTTTCTAGCTCAAGTAGTAAATGACTTTCTCCACCTTGGCCTCCGACTCCTCAGTTAACACACACCCCATGGTTGAGTTTGTCACTGACAGGTACAAAATTAGCAGTTTTCTCGGTTCTGGTGGCGATAACACAGGAAGATTCTACAGGTACTGCTTGACCTGTTCAAAAGCGAATTGACAACGATCGTCCCATTAGAACTTCTTTTATTTCTTCAGGAGACCACATAGTGGTTCACAAGTCAAGGTTAGTTTTGAAATAAACCATCTTATGAATTACATTTTACCTAGAAAGCCATGCACCTCGTTTTCAGTCCTAGGTGGTGGCATTTCTAAGATGTCCTTGATTTTGGAAGGATCTACCTCAATTCCTCTCCGTGTGATTAGGAGCCCCAACATTTTTCTTGTTGTTACGCCGAAGGTGCATTTTTGTGGGTTCAACCTCAATTTACTCTCTGCTTCACTGAAAGAATTTCTCCAAGGTGATGTAATGGTCCTCTCGATCTTTGGACTTGACAATCATATCATCAACATACATCTTAACCTCCTTGTGGATCATGTCATGTTGAATGGTAGTTGCAGCCATTTAATAAGTGGCCCTAGCATTCTTCAACCCAAATGGCATGACTCGGTAGCAATAGGTGTGCCACAGAGTAGTGAAAGCGGTCTTCTCCCTATCCTTGGGCGCCATCAGAATCTGGTTATACCTAGAAAGCCTATCTATGAACGAAAACAATACATGGCCTGCGGTGAAGTCTACCAACTCATCAATATGCGGCAATGGAAAATCATCCTTCGGACTAGCCTTATTCAGATCCCTGAAGTTCACACAGACCCTAATTCTACCATCCTTCTTTGGGACTGGAACAATATTAGCCAACCACGTTGGATACTCAGATACAAGCAAGAACCTTGCCTCGATCTATTTGGTAACTTCTTTCTTGATCTTCAAAGTCTAATCTAGGTGAACTCTGCGTAGCTTTTGCTTAATTGGCCGGGCCTCAGGGTTAAGAGGGATCCAGTGCTATACAATCTCAGGATCAATTCTAGGCATGTCTTTGTAGGACCATGAGAAAACATCTTTGAAATTTTTTAATAAAGCGATTAAACGCTCGCGTTCTTCCGAAGACAACATGAACCTGATCTGGACCAAGCTAGGATCTTCTTCAGTACCCACGTTAATTTATACGATTTCATCTGTACAGGGCTTAACACACCTCTCCTCCTCATGGTTAGTTAAAATTTTCAATACTCAAGGAATTTTTTCCTCTTTGTTTATGTCAAAATTTTGAAAATTAAGATCAATAAAACAAACCAAAGGCACAGAGAAGTAGGCAAAGGCCACATCATTTCCATTCAAAAAGTCTAGATCTTCGGTTATAGTGGACACAAAAGAAAGCTAAAAGACGACCTGGACAAGACTTTGGTATATGGGTTACCACTCCCAGAAGTACCAGGCTCAGAGGAACTCGAATCTAACTCCGACTCTACAGACTTAATGGAATTAGATCCAAACTCACTATCCGATTCAAAACTGTCGATGACGCCTTGCTCAAACTTCCAGACCAGGCGTGGAGCCTCTGACGTATCCACGATAAGATTGCAAAAATCCACTACTGGGTTGTCCCTAATCATTGAGATAGTTAAACTATCTCCCAAGTTGGTCGTCTCAGCTCCAGCGGTAGAACTTGTCAGTATGTCAGCTAGCACTTTTCCCAACAACTCCTCCTCTTCGATGTCCAGGCTTGCAGTCCCACCTTGACCTGTGCTAGGGCATAGGTCTGCTTATTCATCCTCGTTTTTCGGTAACTGGTGTTCGAAGAAGATCTCGAACCTCGGATACCTTGTTTTTGTTTCCCAGTCAGACCAGGGCTCTGGGAATCCACAAAAATGGAAGTCCTCCCCTTGGCAGACAAAACATCTGTTCAAGGTCCACTGTATTGGCTTGTGGACTAACTCATACTGTCTCCCAGTCCTTTTTGCTGTTAGCCTTTCTCTCAGTTCTTGCCCTTTCTTTTGCTAATTTGCAGTGGTAGGTTTGTATCCCTGCCCGAAGGCATGAGGGTTGTGACTGATTTCCTTAGCAACAGTACCTCCCTGTCTGCCACTTCAGCCTAGTCCCAATCTAGGCATATGCCCCTGTTTATTCATTATGTAAATGGATTGTGCACTCACTTAGTCTCCATTGCCCTCTGCCATGATGGTTTGGACCAACCGGGCTTCTGCCAAAGAGAAGCCAGAAAGGAACATGACTTCTTCCCCATGTATGATTTCCAATAATGGTGCAGTGGTTTCCTGGAGAAGTTGGATCACAAAGTTACCGTACATAATGGCAATCCCGCCTTTGAAGGGGTACTTTACTAACTGGTGGACTGTTAATGACACAACCCTCATCTAATGTAGCCAGGGCCTTCCCAGTAGTAGATTGAAAGTGGCCGGTACATCCATTACATGGAATTCCACCTCATGCTCAGACGGGTCGATTAGGATATGGCTCTTGAACGTTCCCATGACATCCTGGCGTATATTGTCATAAGCTTGGACAGCTTGGGTCATGTGTGTAAAGTCAATCGGCCTCAAACCGATGGCATAGGCAGTTCTCACTGGACATACATTGATCGCCAATCTGGTATCTACTAACACCACTGGAATCTACTTTTTTTGACTTTCCAGGGTTACATATAAGGGACGGCTGTGGTTGGTGCCCTCTGGTGGTAACTCCTTATCTGTAAAAGATATCACCAGCGTAATGACCCCAGATGTTACCAACGATACCAATTGGTCGTAGTGGTATCAATAGGTAGTTTAGTTCGGTTCATTGCCTCTAATAGTTTCTTGAGCTGTTTCAAGACCAGGTTTTCTTCAATATCCTTCTCTTTTGATCTCTCGGCCACCTTTCTAGAGGTCTCTGGCTGGTCTAATGTTGCGGGTTTGAAGTACCGACCACTTTGGGTCATATGAATGATCTCGTCAGTATACCAAGTGCCATATGGGGTATCAGTTTTCCAACCTTCGTCAGTGTATGCATTACTCAGGTCGCTGTCTTCCCACCACTCTCCCGCAGTCATGGCCGAGCTAGCATTAAGTTTTATCTAGAGCACGTTAACATCACACGCCCCATCATCATACCATTGTTCCTTCACCACATTCTTGGTTTTTGAATCCCGATGTTTTTGGAGTTTTCGTAACATCCTTTTTCGATCGGTAGGTTCCCATTCGACCTTTTTGGTAATTTGGGCATCACCCTCCGTTGTCTCGGGTTCTTCTTTCCTTTTTCCTTTGCCTTACTCCAGAGCTATCTTTGCCTGGATCTCCTCTATTCTTTCCCTTTGAAATTGTTCTAGTGCCTTTTCTTTCTTGGTTAGGGGTGCAGCCTCAGCCTTGCTACTACCAGTGATTTCCTTTTCTTTCTCATTCTCTCCTATCTGTTCCTCCACATTGGACTCTTCTTCACTTAACCATCCATTGCTTGTTTCTGGTTAGCTCGGGTCCTACCATCCTAGTTCAACACTACTCATATCTTCCTCTTCGAAGAAGTACAAATCCTCCAGATCCTCCTCCAGATCAGCCAAATCCTCTTCCAAGTTAGCCAAGTCATTTAGGCCTTATTCGGGCCGATCATTTTGATGTTGCCTTAACTGGCCTTCCCCGATGGCATTAATGCTGAGAAAGTTTGGCAGTATGACTACTGGCCTCGGCAGATCGATGGCCACAATGTATAAACTGGAATCGTACTCCTCTGCGAGTGAGACCCCCTTCTCTATGACACGGGTATCAGGCGACCCTGTCTTTGGTGTATTCTTCTCTTTCTCCGTTTCTACTTCCATGAGCCTAGATTGGGTTTGTGGTGTTAAATCCATCATGCACATGTCTGTGCCTTCTGGAATGACCACCTCCAATTTTGGTAGGTGGATGAGGTAATGTATGTGCTAGGGATGAATGTAGGTGGTAGTGTATGGATGTGGTTAATGTTTCTGGACAGGGGGACTTGGTTGTATGTAGGAAGTGGGTTGGTTGTTATGTTTGGTTTGGAAGGTGGGGCGATGACTTAGTTGTCAATGAGATCCTGGATCTCATGATGTAGATGGTAGCACATGTCCGTGGGATGGCCATGTTGTTGGTGAAAGATACAATACTGGGTAGGGCCATGTTTGGGTGGCAATGGATTTGGAAGTGGACAAGGATCATGAGGCTTAAGATGCTCTTTTTACATTAATAGCTTGAGGGCATGGATTGGGCTCATATGGAGGGGAGTAAAAGCTCTTCGATTCTGGGGTGGACCGGTACTTTGTGACGGCTGTGAGGTTGTGGCAGTAGCAAAAGGATAAGTTATCTTAGCCGTTGAAACAACAGTGTTAACATTCTCAGGCCATGGAATAGTGCTACAGCTAGCATTGGTATTTCGAGAGAATGGCCTTCTTGCGGGTTCACTTGTTTTGTGGATGATACCCTTTTTCAATGCACTCTCGATTTGAGCCCCTAGCTCATGTAAGGAAGCAAATGTGAACAACGGCGCTATTATTATTCTCTACAACATGTCTAGCTCAAGGTTATGGACCACTAGTTGGACTTGTTCTCTTTCGGCAAGCCTATTTGCCATTTGGGCTGCCTTGGCTCTCCATTGGGCGACAAAATCTATGAATGATTCTTTGGAGTTCTAGATAGTAACCTCTAGCTCACTGATGGCTACTTGTATCTGGATGTTATATGAACACTGGTTGACAAATGCCTCAAATGGCTCCTCCTAATTCCGCTTTGTTGAGTATTCCAAGTTAGCGTACTAGATGGCCGCCACATCAGACAAGGTTCTCCCAAACGAGAGCTTCTGTATCCTAGACAAACCCATAGGCCTCAATATGTCTGAAAACAAACATACATGCACAATCGGATCCCCACTCCCATCGAATCTATCGATGTGGGGGCATCTTACATTTCTCTGGTAATCTAACCGAAGCCTCAGTGTACCCATCTTCAATATCCGGAATGGAGTTGAAGTTCTAGGATTTCTTCAATGCTTTCTCCAGTCTGGCAATCTTGACTAAGGCCGAATCAATTTCATTGATATCAAAAGGAAAGATTCCTGCGGGAGGTTGAACCGGAGGCCGATAAGCTAGAGCTGGGGAAAAAATGTCCTAAGGATCCGGGACTAGAAGATTTTCAACCGGCGATGGTGGATTAGGATTTAGCTGAGCAGCCAGGATCGGGTGCACGGTTGATGCGGATGCCCCAGATGTACGTCGTAGATCGGCAATAATCTCATCTTGTGCAGCCATCCTCTGGTTTACAGTGTCCGTGGTTCTTTGGAAAGCCGCCATCATAGTAGCAAATTTCTCCGCGTTCTGTGCTGTATTATGTGCCATTGCTGGTCTGGTTGAACTAGATGTTGGTGAACTGATTGAGTGAGAACGGATAGGCGTTTGTGGAGTGCTCTATATTGATGTCACTAATTGTCTATTCCTTCTTCGTCGGGTGACTGGTGGAAGTGAGACTAACACGAGTTGACCACCAACAAGGTCTTGAGCTTTACAAAGCCTACCAAAATGAGTCCACGCAACTTGGAGAATATCGGGTTTTTCTGAAGCTATGATGGTAAACTACCTAGTAAAAATAAAGAAAGAAAAAAAAAATCAAAATCGGACAACACTTCGGCCCTAATTCACAACAATCATAACACATAACTGAACTGTTATTCCCACTGAACTCTGTTCTCAAACTAATACCGATATGAACCATCCTGTACAGTCTCACTGTAAAAGCACATATCAAGTAAAAGGAACCAAAAAAACCCTATGAGGGGGTAGGGTTACCCTGTCTTAGATTTTTGGCATGATCTAGGCTGCACTATTTCAAACAACGAGTTTCACAACATCCTGCAAATTGGTGGCATCATGTCCTAAGTTGGAATAGTCACTATAGCTTTACTATATGTAACTTGGTCAAATGGTCAAAAGGGTACCTTAGCAAGATTACCTAATATACTTCTCACATCTAACACTAGTGGATCAAGCGGTACAATAGTAATCCAGATCCAAGGGTAATGTTTCCAACATGGCAGAGCCCATGATCGGTCAGCCTTTTGGGCAAGCCTTCAGTAAACCATCCAAGAATAGCAGACGGCAAACACAGTGACTTAGGTGCACTAATGCAAGTGCAATGCAAAGAAACATATAAGTGTAGATAAAATTTCACATCATGAGTTTCAAGTCAAGTTCTCTAACCTCCCAGGAGAGTTGTTAGAAAGTGTAGCTCTACTTTTTGTGCTCCTTTCGGAAGATGAATAGCCTTACAGTTTTGACTCCCATAGTTCTGAATTTGATCTCACAAGTGCTATGTGAAATAGATAAACACCAAAGAGTCAAAATCCGACAAATCTTTTGAAAAATCGATGTTTGAATCAAATGCCAAAAATGGATTGCTTTGCCAGATTTCAGAGTTGCCACCTAAATATTTTTAGAAAATTTAGGAAACCCAAGACTCATGCCAAAGACTATTAGTCTGTCATCATCAAACTGTCTCGGCTTGGGAACTTAGATACGAGAGAGGAAGGTCATGAATTGAGTACCCCACTCGCCCGATCAAAGATTGGCCTATACTAATAATGATGTGATTTTTATTTACATTATATGCTCTTGTTCTGATTATTAGCTATTTTACTATGTGACAAACACATAAATATAAACTAATTTGCAAGAGTTGGAATATTTGATTTCATGTTTGTTTTTTTGAAAAGAGTTTATGAATATGCCACTTGAAAAAGTGGGCTTAAAATACACATTAATCAAACTATCCCAATTCAAGCAACTAGCCTTCATCCACAGGCATTCAAACAGTTTGTATCAATTAAGCAATTAGCCTCATGGAAGTATGCTTTGACATGATAACACAAACATCCGATGCAAGATGCTAAAGCTCAAAATTGCTCACCTAGTACTACGACCCAAAACAAAGCAAAATAATTAGAAAAATATGCATGTTCCAAACTAATGCAATATGACTAATGCAATGCACACATTATGTATTTTATAGACTCGGCTATGAGTATAGTATATGATTTCATTCAAGACATGCGATAAGAAACGTATTCAAGTAATGAATTTGAACATTGATATTGGATTAGTATGATAAGTCGAGCCTTGGATGCATGCAAAACAATCGATGCAAGGCATAAGAATGCTAATTTGAAAAATGATGTTCTATACTAACCATCGTAAGCAAGTAAGTAAAAAGGAGAAAGACGTGGGGTTGGAAGACATACAACTTATTACATAGTTTCCATCGTGCAAGAGGGTGCGAATCAAAGTCCAAAAGTCCAAATTAAACTAATTATTACAAAACCGAATGAATAAATAAGCAAAGAATTAATCAGCTAACTATGCTATTACAACAAGGATAACCATGATAAGTAGACTAATTGTTAAAGCTAACTAGCTATAACAATTACAAATAAGCAATAATAATAATTACAACACTAATAATTAACAAGACTAATTATAACAACAATAATAAATAAATTAATTACAACAATGATCGCGGTGTAAACAAGGCTACGCAAGGGTTGCATGCACATGCACAATGTCCGAGAATAGCTTTGTCTGCCCAGGTTTGCTTTGTTTCATCTTCAGTCACTGCCCTCTGTTTTTTGCAAAATACACTATTAACCAAATATTGATGACTGACCGGCCCTCAATGAAGCTCGGCCGGGCTTAAAGAAGGCTGGCCATGCCTCAATTTCATGCAAAATTCTATTTTGTACTCTGAAGTGAAAACAGTGCAGACAAAGTGTTTTGGACTCTGTTCGTCCTTCTCACACTCCTATGTCGTGGGAAAGCCTCAACAGAAGGTTGGAATTGTTTCTAAAACCATCAATGAGCAAGTTGATTACTTGATGATTTCGGGTACAATTTGGACAAAAAATCAATAAATGAAAAGAACAACCACCCCTCTCTCCTATCATAGAGTGAACTCAAAGAGGGAGGTAGAGACGCTTTAAGATTCATCAAAACATCATGAATTGATGCAAGATAACTCTTGACGCAACAGATTTAGCATAACGTCTGGCCGAACCCCAAGCAAGATAATTCATTTTCTTTATATGGGTTAGTTCATTTTAATCGAAATTCATTAGTCTTTGGCATCCTTTAACCCGTTAAGTCCAAGAGGATTGTTACGTCCACTAGAGGTTACGTCCACTAAGTGAGAAATATGTCAAACAGGAAGTGATTCTCAACATGAAAAAGAGACTACGCCGTTGGCAATGAATCTCTGTAGAGACTTAGCCATTAAGCGTAAATCGCTAGTTTACGTTTTGAATAATCGTCAACCGATTGAAACAACTCTCAAATGAAAGAAATGAATGGCAAGTTGATTATTAAAATGAAGTTCTTAAACATGGAAATTAGTTAAGGAAAAGCTAAGAACAATTATACAACAAACTATACAAGCAAACTTATGAGACAACAACCAAGCTAATCAAAGCATTAATTATTTAAACAGCCTAGAACAACCCTAAAACTGCCCTCTAGAGATGAAAAATAGTGGCTTAGAATGCATGAAAAGAGCCTAAAAGCTAATCATGAAAGAGAGAAAACACGACTAGTAAGTAAGGACAAGGAGGGGTGGCTAACCCCTGCACTTTTGAAACCTCAAAGCATGATTTTTAGCCATTTTTTAACTGTGAAAATTAGTTTAGGGAACAAAGAAAAGGAGTGTAAAAGTAAGGGTTTGAGCTATAAGTAAAGGTGTAGAAAGAGTGTAAACTCTCTCTACCTTTTTGGTAGCTCTCCAAACCCAAACTCAAACACTTGGAATAGAATCAAAACAACATCAAACAATAAGAACTAGATAACAAATGAAATAACAAGAAGTAAAAGAGAGGATGACAAGCCTATACCTCTCAAAGAAGTAAGCTTTTGCTTATGAATCAAACTAAGTCTTACCACACCCTCAAGCATGAATTATGGTATTCAAGGCTCAACTAAGGTTCCTAGGCTAAGGTATGAAGGTGTATATGGTGTATGGATATAGGTTCAAGGAGATAGGTTTGCTCAAAGTGTTGCCTGCATAAGAAGAAGGAGAAGAAGAAGCTCTTAAGGTGGTGTAGAAGCTTTTTAGAAATTCTCCAACCCTCAAAATAGAGATATATGGTCGTTTTTGTAGAATTTGAGCAAGAGGGGTCATAAATATCTTAAAAAATGGATAGTTGGCGACCTCCCGCCCAGAACAGTGTTTCTTGCTACTAAGGCACGGTCGGTCCTCAATAGCCACTGCCGGGTCTCAATGTGTTCCCCTGTTTTTCTATTTCGGACTCAGTATAGGGTGGCACAATGTGTAAAAATGGATTTCTTGGGTATAATCAGTGGGGATACAGGAGGTTTGGTATTGTTGAGCTTAAAACACGACCCCTTCGTTGAGACCTCGAAATACCCAGAACACCACTTTCATTATCGAGTGTGCTGGACAATCGCTCGAGCCTTGTAGGTGGACAAAAATGGGGTGTCCACAGAATGCCAAAGTGATGTGAGAAATCATAAATAAGAGACGGTAGGAAACAAAACCTGAAGAAGTAGTGGACTCCCCGCAAACCAAGAAGTCTCTCGCCAATAGAAGGCATCGAAACCTATCAAAGTTTCTGCAAATGCTAAACCTATGCAGCTCTTACCCTGCTTGAGGCATTGGGCCACTTCAATCACCCTAATGCTAGCTCCACTGCAACTAGGGGCAAGTAGGAAGTGTGCAACTAAATATAAGCAGAAGGCATGTTGACGATAACTTCACCAGAGAAGGTCACCTCTGTCTCTAATGCCGGAAAACTGATGAATCAAGCCAGTTATATCTAACTCCCCATTGTAAGCCAAGGACCAAGCCTCGTGTAAGTAAGCCCACATCCGTTCAAGATCCCGTGCATGGCCAAAATAGGGTTGAGGCATAATCTCCTAATCGCACTAGGACTTCATTAATGCTTGAAACTCTTTGAGCATGACACATTTCTTGCATTTTGAAATGAAACATGTATGTAACTAGGTTCCAACATTGAGTAGCCGCATGAAGGAACGAAAAACAAAGTGAAGTACAGCTTAACGAAAAAAGCACATTTATGTCGAAACCACATGTAGACCACCCGAAACTCCGCTCCGCGCACGAGGGCGCAAATCGTTTGTTCTTAGTTACTACAGTTCAGACTCGTGTCACGGTTCTGAATCTATTCTCGCAAAGTGCAATGCAAGACTGATAAATCACCAAAGAGTCCAAATTTGACAAATCGTTTTGGAAAACTAATTTTTATAAAGAACTGCCAAACATGGACTGTTGTTCCAGATACAGAGTCGCCACCTAAATGTTTTATTTTTTGGGAAATTTAGAAAACCCTGACTCGTGCCTAGGCCACGTGTCCGTCATCACCAAAGTTGCCTCGGCTTGGGAACTTGGGCACGAGAGGGGAAGGCCATGCAATGAGCACCCCCGCTTGCCCGATCAAAGATCGGCCTCTACTGACATGATATGTTGTTTTTAAAAACACATGTGTTCTTATTCCGTTTATTAACCTAGATTTACTATGCGATGCGCACAGCATACAAGTATAGAATAGATTGCCTAAGTTAGAACAAAACATTTTATGTTTGTTTGTTTGAAAACGGTTTGAAGTGCTGCTCGCAAGTAGGCTAAGTCTTGGATTTTGCCACTCTCAAGTGGGCTTAAAACACACATTTTTTATGAATTGTTCCAATTCAAGCAATCCAACCTTCACCCACAGGCATTCAAGCAGTTAATCACTTAAGCAGTTAGCCTCGTGGCAAGCATGCTAACATGGCAACATACATATCTCATGAAGTATGCTAAAATGTAAACACTCAGAGTGTACTCCGAGCCAAAATAAAGAACTAGTTAGAAATCATGAATGATTCCTAGTTCATGTTAAGATGGCTAATGCAACACATGCAAAAATGCAACTAAGATAGGCTCGGCTATTTTAAGATGTCATGTGAATGCAACTTGATAACATGCTGTTGAACACGTATTCATGTAAATGTATTGAAATACAATGCAGTTAGTATGATGCGCTGAGCCCGGTGCATGCAATACAAATGAATGGGTACACACATGCGAAACATAAGGATGCTAATTGAAACATGCCCTAAACTAACCATCAAAAGCTGGTAAATAAAAGAGAGAAAATAAATGGAGGTTGGAAGACATGCATCGCACACACACGCGCTTATTACAACAGTTGTGCCCTCTCGACGGAGGGTCCGAATAATGAGCTAACTAGCTAATCTAAGCTAATTAAATTAATTATTACAAAACAAAGCTTAATCAACTAACAAGTTAACTAACTAGTTATTACAACACAAATTGAATAGTTAAGCACATTAACTAATTAAGTACAAAACTAAAGCATTAGCTAGCTAAGTAAAGAAGCTAAGTAAAGTAGTAAAGAGATGTCCTCGGAGGGAGAAGAGTGTATGCATGCTCAGTCGCCTCGTTCAGAAATCCATCGCGATGTCCCAACTTGCCTCTGTTTGCATTTGATTTCAGATCACTGCACAAACTTTAGGGTAGCTTCTACTCCATCATGGGGACCCCCAGGAAGGTGGCCGACTAGTTATTGGTGTTGCCAACCACTTGTAAACCACTTACCATTACTGCAGACCAGATAAAGTGGTCGGCCAGCCATTTTTACTGGTCTGCCGACCACTTGTAAACCACTTACCATGGCAATGTATTTGCAAGATATGTGTGCACAACCACTCTCTCTATCATTTCATGATCTCAAGGGAGTGTGGTTCTCGACTCTCGAACCACCAACCGAGCATCGCAATGCACGATGACCGAGAAACCAAGATTGCACGAATCAATGTAAATGAATGCACACAAAACACATAAATGCCTTAACCTCTATCATGCATGAACAAGAGGGTCGGCGACCGAGAATTGAGGCACGTTTCATCACTTCAAGCGTGAAACGTCCCTCGTTTCTTGTGTTTGGACTAACACCCAATCCAAACAAATGCAATGCAACTCAAGCATGCTAAACACAATGTAATGCATGAATACACAATGCAATGCAACATGAGCAACCTATCAATGCTAACGGCATGCATACACAATGCAAGGCAACATAAACATTTCAACACAAAGCAAACAACAATGCAAGCATAATGAAATGCAACATAAGTATGCATCAACAATGCAAACAACAAGCCTGCAAAACACAATGCAATTCAAGCATGCAAACATGACGCAATGTAACAACATTTGAACAATATGCTCAATGGACTTAAACTAAAAATGGACAGACCTCAATCATGCCCAAATCAGTGGCCATAATGATGAAATGATGGTACATAGAGCAAGACATGCATGCGCATGCATTGGCTCATCAAGTAAGCATAAGAGCACAACTCTCAAAAATGCGCAAGGAGTGACAAAGATGGAAGCATAACAACACTATAAGCACTAAAATTAAGTAAGAAATGATGCCAAATCATCCAATCAACGCAAGTATAGCATGCTAGGGTCCTTAACCATTAAAGCTAGCAAAGAGGACTACTCTAGAGATATGCAGTACATGGCACAAATGCATGAACCAACCATGGACAGAGCTCAAATAGGTCAAAACAAAGACCAAAACATGCTGAGATGGGGCTCAAATGTCTAAGCATGCATACACACTAGGCCATAAACAAGGCAACAATGCACAACCCTCAGAGGCACTCAAAGGGTGAAAGAAGTGGGAGCATGGAAATGCTACATGCTCTGAAATGTCATGGTAGATGATGCCAAATCATGTACACGTCACAAATGAAGCATGCTATGGTGCTCAAAACTCAAAGTTAGCAAGGCCAATTGCACTACAGCTATGCAAAACATGAAGCATATGGCCAATACAACCCAAAATAGTCCTAGATCATGCCAACATGACACTAAAGCATGCATGGAAGGAAGCCAAAACAAGCTAACATGAAGGGCCAAAACATGGAGCATGCAAGGGCAAAAGGGAGGATTACACTACACCTACCAAGACCAAGCATAAGATGGCTTCGCTAACAAAAATCAAAGTGATATCATGGAAAAATAACCCCCAAAACACACTGAAATAATAGCTCGCAAGCTTAGGCATGAAGGCATACATAATGGCTCATGTTTACGGCATAAAGCACAAACTCTCCAATTCATTAAAAGAGTGAAAGATGTGAGTGTATGGCAATGAAACATGCTTTGAAATCATATATGAAATAATGTCAAATCATGAAAATAGTCCAAGCAATGCATGCTAGTGGACTCAATACACAAAGCTAATGACCTAGATTGAACCATGGCTATACAAAGCAATGCATGCATGACCAAAACAACATAAATCAGACCTAGAGCATGCTAAAACATGACGAAAGGCTTACTGGAGTTAAGCCAAAATCATGTTGGAATGATAGTCAAAAGCGTGATGTATGTTAGGCCAATGAATGGAATTGCACTACAAGTGCATGGAGCATGCAAAGGGATATCAAACCAACCCAAAACAGAGTTATGGCATGCTAAAAAAACACCAAAAACAAGCTGAGATGGATCCAAAACATTCTAGAAAGACATGCTACTTCATAAGGCACACAAAGCTAGTTTGCAAAATTTACACTACAAGTGTATGAAGCATGCAAGGGGTGACCAAACCAAGTCAAAATAGTGATATACCATGTCAAAATAACCCCAAATACATGCTAAGATGGAGTCAACACAAGCTTAACAAACATGCTCAAACATGAGGCAAATGAAGCAAGCATCCAAGATACAAGGAGAGGGGATGACCCTCTCCTATTTAAGACCTCAAAACACAAGTTTTACCACTAAAAATCCACTGGATTTCAATGGTTAAAAGGCCAAGAGAAAGTGATCTCAAGGGCCTAAAGTGATGGTATAAAACAAAGCCAAACAAGGCACAAGAGAGGGTAGACCACCCCTAACACAAAAGAGACCTTAAACAAACATTACAAGCATACAAAATCAGAAATTTTTGTAGTAGAAAGTCAAGCCAAAATAAGCATGCAAATAGGTCCAAAAGGTTAATAAATAAACAAGGGTTTAAGAGGTTAGAAACTAACCCTTGTAGAACAACTTTAGAGCAACAACTACAGTAGCTTTTTTGGATCAAAACTAGTCCAAAAACACCAAAACTAGCTTTAAAGTGCCTCAGTAACAAGAGTATGGTGTTTGAGTGCGTGTTTGTGTTCAATAGTATGATGAAAATGCACTTTTAAGCACAAAACAAGAGAGAAGGAGCAAATATAGAGATAGGTGTGTATCTATAGCTCAAGCACCAAATTCTGAACCTAAGGCAAGAGGGGGGAGGTTCTCTTTTATAGAGAACCAAAGTTTAAGCTTGTTGAACAAGCTTAGTGTTATAACCCTGTTCCTTATTACGCTAATTGGCCCTTGTTATGATTGTGATTATGTGTTTGATATGTTTTGGTGTGCTATCTATATGAATATATGTGGTTTTGAATTTCTATCTGTTCACCGTAGGAAGGTCTGTTTGACTTTCGGCTTTGGAAATTAAATTGAAGGCCTTATCGGCCACAGAACCCGAAATTGATTATGCCATTGTGATTAGCGTAATTTTTAGAGCCTACGGTGGAATTTAATTGAAAATTGATTCAGACTAGATTAATTGGATTAAAATAATGACTTAGTGCTCAAATATGTAATGTTGATAATTCTAATTCAGGAAACTCATATAAGTGGAGCATTATACACCCAACCCCTCTCTTTTTGTTCATTTGGCTGAAATCAACTCAAAGAAAAGAGAAAGAGGATCGGCTAGAGAGAGAGAGAGGGAAACAATTGGAGTTTTGATCTTCAACTTGAATGATTTGAAGACCAACTCAAGATTTGACCATAAATTGGGAAGATTGAGCTCCTAGGTGAGTAACCAACCCTTAATTCATAAGTTTGAGCTTGTGATTTTGTGAATTCAAGATTAATTGGTGAGCTAGATCATAAGTTGTGTTGATTCTGATTAGACATGTTCATGCATGCATAGAATTGCTATCAATTGCCATAAGTGTGCATCTAACATATAGCAGGCCAATTATGCAAGATTGGGAGTTTGATCATACATGCAAGCATGGTTTTGTTCAGTTTCATGAGAATAGACACCATTTGCATCATTTGAAATGAATTGGAGTTAAAGGATTGCATGCATGTTTGATTATTGAGCTTATATGAGGTTTGAAAGCTTGAGCCATGAGTATACAAAAATTTGTATTGATTTTGAAGAAATATGATCATGATTTTGAGCAATTAGCCTCCTATTACTTGTATACTCATGGTATGTAATGTATTTGAATGTTTGGGAACCAAGATTATGGGTTTTGGGCCTTTGAAGGTTAGATTTGAACATGGAGTACAATTCTCGAAAACCCAGAATTTATGATGTCCGCTCGAGCGGGGGAACCGCCGCTCGAGCGAGAAATACGAGCTCCCAGAATATTTTGCAGACATGATGTCCGCTCGGGCGGGGAAGTTCACGCTCGAGCGGGGGAGCTATATAGAATGACCTTCAGCTCGAGCGTCCGAGTTCACGCTCGAGTGTAAAAACGAGGCAACCAGTACTTTTGCAGACATAATGGGTCCGCTCGAGCCGGGAAGTCCATGCTCGATCGGGGGACCCCTATTTCTGAAATTTTGCAAATGCGTTCTGTGTTTCGTTTTCCATTCTCTTTCACTTCTAAGCACTCTTAGGCATGCATTGAGCATTGTAAATGAGTTGAAAGGATAAGAAAGAAGCCTAAAGGGGAATATGTGAATTAAGAACAGATTGAATCGTTTGTGACCCATATGTGTTATGTAATGTGTAGGGTCAAGCTCCAGGGCAAATCATTCAGCTGATCACTGTGAGTAATATCATAATAAAGATATCTGAAATGTTTTGTTTGTCTAATTTCTTACTCTTTTGTAAGTCTTATGAGTTCGTTAATTTGAACGGTGGACAAATGTTTGCTATGCCGAATGAATGAATGAATGAATGGGCCAGAGGCCAATATGATTTGAATGATAGAATGAATGGGCCAAAGGCCAGTTCGACCTGGATGAATGAATGGGCCAGAGGCCAGTATGATCTGAATGATAGAATGAATGGGCCAAAGGCCAGTTTGACATACATGTATGAATGGGCCGAAGGCTAGTTTGACAAGAATAGATTGGGCCCGAGGACGTCCGATATGTTTGGAACCGCAGTTATTTGACCTACGTATGAATATATGTATGTATTAGATAGAAATATGAATTGGGCCCATGGTCGTCTGATGTATATTGTTCCAATGTATTTTCTTTATTTGATATTATTCATTGGGCTTTCGCTCACGCTCATTCATGTGTTTGTAGGTAAGCCAAGAGAGGTCCAAACCCAGCCTCAGTGAAGTCTTTGTGGAACAACCAAGGTTTTGAAGAGTCAGCCCTTGCGTCTCACGCACGAGACTCGTCTTTGCCCTTTTGCTATCTTATTTTATTTCGTCATGTTGGCGAGGACTTTGGTTTATGTTGTATATATAGTTTTGATTGGCTGACCTAGACTTGATAGATCCTATATGTACAGAGCTTTGTATTAGTACATATTTTGATGTGAGTTATTAATATGTGTATGAATGGTTTGTTATGATGTGTCATGTAAGCACAGTTCTATGGACAAAGTTTTAAATTTTGCTTCCGTCTCGCCCCTTTACTCTAATGAGTTATGCTTTGTTTGGTCTAAGGCCGTAGGTAATCTTAGGACTACTAGCTGGTTACATCCTTAACCCATGGGGCGGGTTCGGGTCGTGACAGAGTGGTATCAGAGCACGAGTTAATAACTCACACACTTGTCCAAAAGAGCAATAAGCGTCTAGAAAAGATTTAGGATGCATTCATGTGATAAGTATGAATTTGATAGCATCAAGAATGCACCTAAAGGTTTTAATGCGAACGATTATGTGTTATAAGTTGTGATTTGCTTGCATTGCAAATTATTTGAATACGTATGCTTTTTAATATATGCATACCTGTGAATCTTTTGTACAAAGAATAATGTAAGTCTAATCAGATGGTGAGAACAAGAGGTGATGAGATAGAAGAGTCCTCTATTGCCAGAATAGATAGAATGTAGAGATTGATTCAGGAAATGGCAGAAACATTGAGGCAACAACAAGAGTGGCAACAACAGTGGCAGCAACCACATCCTCCACCTCCACCTCCACCTCCGACACCTCCTGTTCCAGATAATCCGAATGATGGCCGAATAATAGCTCTCACCAAAGAGTTTAAGAAAATGAAACCACCACAGTTCCACGGGGGATTAGATCCGTTGAAGGCCGAAGCATGGGTTCTCGCATTGAAAAGCTGTTTGAAGTGTTCCCGTGTTCGGAGACCCAGAAAGTGCTTCTAGCCACCTTTATGCTAGAAGATGAGGCAAGAAGATGGTGGATATTAATGCGTGAAAATCATAAAGATGTTGACTGGACCAAATTTTTGGAAATTTTCTACGACAAGTACTTCCCGCAATGTGTCCAGGACAGGAAAGTATCGGAGTTCATGGAACTTAGGCAAGGCAGCATGACTGTAGCTGAGTATGAGGCCAAATTCACTGAATTGGCCAGGTTTGCACCACATGTGATCGATACTGATTACAAGAAAGCGAGGCATTTTGAGGGTGGGCTTCGAAGCGACATTTTAGAAAGGGTGAATGTCTTGAAGCTAGAAACCTATATTGGGGTGCTAGACCGGTCCATAAAATCAGAAGCTAACATAGCTAGACAGACCAAGTCAACAACTGACTGGAAAGGCAACAAAAGGAAAGGCTTCTTTTCAAAGAAGAAATTTTTGAAAAAGCAAAACACAGGCTCCTCAAGTACTTCGAACTCTTCCCGAGATTCATCTCCTATGTGCAACATTTGTAGTAAAAGGCATCGTGGGATTTGTTATCGTGTGTCGGGAGCATGTTTTAAATGTGGTAAACAAGAGCATATGGCCCGAGATTGTAATCAGAATAGTGGGAAGATAACTGCTAGTTCAACTGCATCAATCCTGAAGCTCGGAAATGCTATGAGACCTGCTACCACCGGAGATACCGTGAGACAAGGGAGAGTTTTTGCGCTTGTTCCGGGCGATACACGGAATGCTAACGCAGTTGTCTAAAGTTCTATTTCTATATGTAATCAGGATGCTTTTGTATTAATTGACTCTGGATCAACACACTCTTCTGTGACATGTGCATTTGCATCTAGACTAAGTAGGCCTCTAGAATTATTGCCATATCTGCTATGTGTATTTGCTCCATCCGGGGAATCTATATTGTGTGAATCTGTATATCATTTTTGTGACATGCGTGTTGGGAATGCCATTCTATACGTGGATTTGTTACCCTTGATTTTTAGGCATTTTGATATAATTTTGGCATGGGCTGGTTAACTAAATATTGTGCCACCATTGACTGTGTGACAAAACGAGTTGTGTTTAGACCACCAGAACAGGAAGAAATTGTGTTTGTGGGCAACGGGGTAGTGCCTCCACCTTATTTGATATCTGCAATGAAAGCATGTAAACTGATCAAGAAAGGGTGCCAGGGTTATTTGTGTTATATGTTGTCTGAACAATTTGTAAATGTTGAATTGAATAGTATCTCTATTGTTAGAGAATTTCCAGATGTGTTTCCAAATGAACTACCAGGGGAATTGGTGGACAGGGAGATAGAGCTTACAATTGAGACTATGCCAGGCACCCAACCTATTTCCAAAACTCCCTACAAAATGGCTACTGCTGAAATGAAAGAATTGAAAGAACAGTTGCAAGACCTGCTTGACAAGGGGTTTATCCGACCTAGCGTTTCACCTTAGGGTGCACCGGTGTTGTTTGTGAAAAAGAAAGATGGAACCCTACGCTTGTGTGTCGATTATCGGGAATTGAACAAGGTAACAATAAAGAATAAATATCCCTTACCTCGTATTGATGACCTATTTGACCAGTTGCAGGGCACGTAAGTGTTTTCCAAAATTGATTTGAGATCCGGGTACCACCAGTTGAAAGTAAAGGCAGAAGATGTCAAGAAAACAACATTTAGAACGAGGTATGGTCATTTTGAATTTCTTGTTATGCCATTTGGAGTGACTAATGCTCCGGCAGCATTTATGGACTTAATGAACTGAATTTTTAAAACCTACCTCGATGAATTTGTCGTGATTTTTATTAATGACATTTTAATATACTCCAAGAATAGACTTGAACATGAACATCATTTGAGAACTGTCCTGCAAGTACTTAGGGAAAAGAAATTGTTTGCTAAACTAAAGAAATATGAGTTTTGGCTGGATGAAGTTATCTTTGCAGGGCATGTGATCAACAATGAGGGAATTTCAGTGGACCCACAGAAACTAGAAGCAATTGTGAATTGGCCTACACTGACAAATGTGACAGAAGTCCGCAGCTTCATGGGCCTAGCCGGGAATTACAGGAGGTTTGTGAAAGACTTTTCGAAAATAGCAGTGCCTTTTACCCAACTGACATGCAAAGGGCAACCATTTGAATGGAACAATGAAAGAGAATCTACTTTCCATGAATTGAAAACAAGATTGACCACTGCACCAGTTTTGACATTGCCCACAGGTACGAAAAATTTTGTAATTTTCAATGATGCGTCATATAAAGGTTTGCGTTTTGTATTAATGCAGAACGGAAAGGTTATTGCTTATGCCTCCCGACAGTTGAGGCCACACGAGAAGAACTACCTAACACATGATTTAGAATTGGCCGCAGTTGTTTTTGCTTTGAAAATCTGGCGGCATTATTTGTATAGGGCGAAGTGTGAAGTCTACACGGATCACAAAAGCCTGAAATACTTCTTTACGCAGAAAGAGTTGAATATGCGACAGAGGAGATGGCTGGAACTGATAAAAGACTATGATCTTGAGATTCAGTATCACCCCGAGAAAGCTAATATAGTTACTGATGCCTTGAGCATAAAATCAACAGGGAGTATGGCTTGTTTGCTTACTGAACAGAAAGAGATCTTGCAAGATTTCGAGAAGTCTAAAATTGAGGTGGTAATGTGTGAACCGAGCGGATTGATAGCGGCTATTTCAGCTGAACCGGCGATCATTGATGAAATTAAACAGAAACAGGAAGAGGATGAATTCCTCAAGAAAGTGATTGATGAATTTGAGACAAGTCCGAGAGCAGAATTCAGCCTTGAAGGCGAAGTGTTGAGAGTTCAAAACTGAATGTGCGTACCAGATATTCCGGAATTAAAGAAAAGGGTTTTAGATGAAGCCCACAAATAAGTGTTTGCTATGCATTTGGGTAACAATAAAATGTATCGGGATTTGAAACAAAGCTATTGGTGGCCTAAGATGAAGAAAGAAATTACAGAATATGTGTCCAAGTGTCTTCAATGTCAGCAAGTTAAAGCTGAACATCAGAAACCGGGCGGTCTACTTCAACCTCTTCCTATTCTTGAATGGAAGTGGGAGCATGTGACTATGGATTTTGTTGTTGGCCTACCTTGGACATCTCGAGGTATGGACTCGATTTGGGTTGTAGTTGATAGACTGACCAAGTCTGCACATTTTCTACCTGTCAGAACTACATTTAATGCTTATGGACTGGCTACAATATATGTTGATGAGATTGCCCGTTTACACGGAGTTCCGGTATCCATTGTGTTGGATAGAGATCCGAAGTTTGTATCTAGATTGCAGAAGAGTTTGCAGGAAGCTATGGGAACAGAACTGAGATTTAGTACTGCATTCCACCCATAGACAGATGGGCAATCAGAGCGGACCATACAGACATTAGAAGATATGCTGGGAATGTGTGCCTTAGATTTTCAGGGGAGTTGGGAAGAATATTTGTCACTTGCAGAGTTTGCATACAATAACAGCTTCCACTCCAGCATCAGCATGGCACCATATGAGGCTTTGTATGGTAGAAGGTGTAGATCACTAATTTGTTGGACAGAGGTCGGGGATAGAGCTTTACTTGGGCCTGAAATTGTGCAAGACACTTCTGAGAAGATCAAAATCATTCAACAGAGGCTCAAAACAGCTCAGGGCCGACAAAAGAATTATGCAGATGTTCAGAGAAGACCTCTCGGGTATGAGGTTGGTGACCATGTGTTCATCCGTGTGTCTCCGATGAAAGGCCAAGTCAGGTTTGGAAAGAAGGGCAAGCTGTCGCCTCGTTACATTGGGCCGTTTCAAATTCTGGAAAGGCTTGGCCCAGTTGCTTATAGAGTTGCTTTGCCACCGATTCGAGCAAATACATAATGTGTTTCATGTGTTGATGTCAAGGGGTTATCTTCGAGACCCGCTTCATGTGATTAATTATCACCGGGTAGCTTTCGATGAAAATATGGAATATGCCGAATGGCCGGAACGAATCGTCGATTGGCAAGTGAAACAATTGAGAAGCAAGTCCATCCCAATGGTGAAAGTCGAGTGGAAAGAACACTATGGGATGGACGCTACATCGGAAAAAGAAGAGGAAATGCGACTACGCTATCCACATTTGTTTCCCGATGAAGGTAAAATAAGTTTGGAGGACCAAACTTCCTAATGGGGGGAAGACTGTGATAACCCTGTTCCATATTATGCTAATTGGTCCTTGTTATGATTGTGATTATGTGTTTGATATGTTTTGGTGTGCTATCTATATGAATATATGTGGTTTTGAATTTCTATCTGTTCACCGTAGGAAGATCTATTTGACTTTCTGCTTTGGAAATTAAATTGAAGGCCTTATCGGCCACAAAACCTGAAATTGATTACGCCATTGTGATTAGCATAATTTTTAGAGCCTACGGTGAATTTAATTGAAAATTGATTCGGACCAGATTAATTGGATTAAAATAATGACTTAGTGCTCAAATATGTAATGTTGATAATTGTAATTAAGGAAACTCATATAAGTAGAGCATTATAGACCCAACCCCTCTCTTTTTGTTCATTTGGCTGAAATCAACTGAAAGAAAAGAGAGAGTGGGCCGACTAGAGAGAGAGAGAGAGGGAAACAATTGGAGTTTTGATCTTGAACTCGAATGATTTGAAGACCAACTCAAGATTTGACCGTAAATTGGGAAGATTGAGCTCCTAGGTGAGTAACCAACCCTTAATTCATAAGTTTGAGCTTGTGATTTTGTGAATTCAAGATTAATTGGTGAGCTAGATCATGAGTTGTGTTGATTTTGATGAGATATGTTCATGCATGCATAGAATTGCTACCAATTGCCATAAGTGTGCATAATCTAACATGTAGCATGCTAATTATGCAAGATTGGGAGTTTGATCATATATGCAAGCATGGTTTTGTTGAGTTTCATGAGAATAGACACCATTTGCATCATTTGAAATGGAATTGGTGTTAAAAGATTGCATGCATGTTTGATTATTGAACTTATATGAGGTTTGAAAGCTTAAGCCGTGAGTATACAAAAATTTTGATTGATTTTGAAGAAAGATGACCATGATTTTGAGCAATTGGCCTCCTATTACTTGTATACTAATGGTATGTAATGTATTTGCATGTTTGGGAACCAAGATTATGGGTTTTGGGCCTTGGAGGTCAGATTTGAACTTGGAGAACAATTCTGGAAAACCCAGAATTTATGATGTCCGCTCGAGCGGGGGAACCGCCACTTGAGCGAGAAATACGAGCTCCCAGAATATTTTGCAGACATGATGTCCGCTCGAGCGGGGGACCTATATAGAATGACCTTCAGCTCGAGTGTCTGAGTTCACACTCGAGCGTAAAAATGAGGCAACCAGTACTTTGGCAGACATAATGGGTCCGCTCGAGCGGGGAAGTCCACGCTTGAGCGGGGGACCCCTGTTTATGAAATTTAGCAAATGCGTTATGTGTTTCGTTTTCCGTTCTCATTCACTTCTAAGCACTCTTAGGCATGCATTGAGCATTGTAAATGAGTTAAAAGGATAAGAAAGAAGGCTAAAGAGGAATATGTGAATTAAGAACGGATTGAATCGTTTGTGACCCATATGTGTTATGTAATGTGTAGGGTCAAGCTCCAAGGTCAAGCTCCAGGGCAAATCATCCCGCTGATCACTGTGAGTAATATCTTAATAAAGATATCTGAAATGTTTTGTTTGTCCAATTGCTTACTCGTATGTAAGTCTTATGAGTTCGTTAATTTGAACGGTGGACAAATGTTTGCTATGCTGAATGAATGAATGAATGAATGGGCCAGAGGCCAGTATGATCTGAATGATAGAATGAATGGGCCAAAAGCCAGTTTGACATGAAAGTATGAATGGGCCAATGGCCAGTTTGACATGAATGAATGAATGGGCTAGAGGCCAGTATGATCTGAATGATAGAATGAATGGGCCAAAGGCCAGTTTCACATGAATGAATGAATGGGCCAGAGGCCAGTATGGTCTGAATGATAGAATGAATGGGCCAAAGGCCAGTTTGACATGAAAGTATGAATGAGCCGAAGACCAATTTGACATACAAGTATGAATGGGCCGAAGGCCAGTTTGACATGAATGAAAGAAAAGTAGGCCAACGGCCAGTTTGACATGAATAGATTGGGTAGAGGCTGTTCAATGTGTTTGGAACCGCAGTTATTTGACCTACGTATGAATATATGTATGTATTAGATAGAAATATGAATTGGGCCCATGGCCGCCTGATGTATATTGTTCCAATGTATTTTCTTTATTTGATATTATTCATTGGGCTTTCGCTCACGCTCATTCATGTGTTTGTAGGTGAGCCAAGAGAGGTCCAAACCCAGCCTCAGTGAAGTCTGTGTGGAACAACCAAGGTTTTGAAGAGTCAGCCCTTGCGTCTCACGCACGAGACTCGTCTTTGCCCTTTTGGTATCTTATTTTATTTTGTCATATTGGCGAGGACTTTGGTTTATGTTGTATATATAGTTTTGATTGGCTGACCTAGACTTGATAGATTCTGTATGTATAGAGCTTTGTATTAGTACATATTTTGATGTGAGTTATTAATACGTGTATGTATGGTTTGCTATGATGTGCCATGTAAGTACAGCTCTATAGATAAAGTTTTAAATTTTGCTTCTGTTTGGCCCCTTTACTCTGATGAGTTATGTTTGGTTTGGTCTGAGGCCGTAGGTAATCTCAGGATTACTAGCTGGTTACGTCCTTAACCCATGGAGGCAGGATCAGGTCGTGACACTTAGGCCTTCAAGCCATCCCTTATGGAGGATGGTTTCTGTGCCCTCTAGCTGTTACAGCTGGCACCAAAAGATCTCCAAAAAGGTGCTGGAAAGCTGTCGACCACTTGAAGTGGTCGGCCAGCTACTTCCACTGGTTGGCCGACCACCACAAGTGGTCTTCTAGGAAAGAAAGTGGTCGGCATGGGGAAAGGAGTGGTTTGCACCATGAAAGCAAGCTGGCGGTGTGGTGGCCGACCACTTTTTGTGGTCCAAAGACCAAGAAAACCAGTTGGCCGACCAGAAAACTGGCTAGCCAGGAAGAAAAGTGGTCTCCAAGGAGAAGAACTGGTCTCCAACCCTCATTCCACTCTCCAATCAAGGGAAACAAGGTTTTTACCAAAAACAAACAAAAAAGGATGCAAGACAAGAGTCCGGGAGGCAAGACGCGCAGCCGGAAGCCTCGAAAACTAGTCTACGGGCACCAAAAATGGTCTATGAGGGAAAAGTAGCCTACGAATGCAAAAAGTGGTCTAGGAGACCATAGTGTCCCTCTAGGCTAGGTCAACAAGGCCTGGTTCGAAAACCGGGCCAAAAGGAGAACGTTAAGCGGTCCCGAGACAAGGCGCGCGGCCGAAGACTCCGAAAATCGGAAACTAGCCTCCAAAAGGGAAAAGTGGTCTACGACCACAAAAATGTTGTCGACAGACCTCCTTCCTCCTTCCAGGGAAGGGAAAACATGGTTTGGTTCAAAACCAAACCAAAAACGGAAGCAAGACAAGGCGCTCGGCCGAAGGCTCCGGAAACTGGAAACTGGCTTACCAGAGGGAAAAGTGGTTAACAACCACAAAAAGTGGTCTACGGACCTCTCTCTCTCCCCTCTAGGCAAGGTCAAGAAGTCTTGGTCCACAAACCGAGCCAAAACACAAAAAGTGCAGAGGCCCGGAGGCAAGGCATTCAACCGAGAACTCCGAAAACTCGAAATGAGCACAACATGCACTATCATCGAGCGCTCAATCGATGACGTCTGAGTCTTAAGGTCGGTCAAAAATGGGGTGTCTACACCACGAATATTTACCTTTTCCGTGCCATCCAAAGTGGCCATCCAATTCTGAGCCTCTTGACTAGAAAATCTCAACTTTCAAAGAAAACTACAGAAACGATGGAATTCTATCGAAAGAATGGCAAGAGAAAACCTTTATAGAGGATAAGGTTATGTGAGTGGATGATAGTTGTTGCCAACTGTCTATCTACAGAACTTGGCCAGCTAGCCACCTTTCCTAGCCGGCTGTTCATTTTAGTGGTTGGCCGACCAAGTATGCTGGCTAGGCAGCTGTGCAGCAGTATTATGATTGGCCCTCTTTGTTTTTAAGTCTTTTGCTTTTGGCAAGTGAATAGCTGTGTAGGTTATTTTTACATTGTTTTTCCTTTATTGAGTTGTATTTTGCATTTTAGTCAGTTGAAGGCTCAATATCCGGTTACAAACAAGTGGGGTGTTGTTCTCGAGATACAAAATAAAACTCCTTTTATAAAACTGCAAGGTTTTACCCCAATCATAGCTTTTTTTTTATAGAAGACAAAATACAAGTGTTTAAAACAAAAAGTAAAGACCTATCTGGAGCTATACAAAGTTCTAAACTACTAAAGCAAAAAGAAAATAGCAAAAAGAATACAACAATCGGAGTCAAGCTCGAGAGGCCCTCTTCGTCCTCTTCCGTGGAGGGGACTAAGGGGCACTATCGCCATCAACGCCGCTATCGCTAGAAGAATGAGAGTCTGAGTCTGAGTCATCCTCTCCACTCCCTGATGTAGAGCCAGTCTCGACATCCTCTCTGCTCTCTGATCTACGGCCAGTATCATCATCCTTGCTCCTAGACTCAGCATGTCTCCTCACCGACTCCTCGGTGTTGCTAGTCTCATCATCATCCCTACTCAAAAGTGCCTCTTAGGAGGATACAGTCTCCTCTACCTGAGACTCTTTACTCTGACCCTGAGCACTCCTGCCTCTGTCTCAACATCTGCTCTCATCCTTGTCGTGTGCAGAAACTTGTCTACCTCTCCTCCCCGCAGCCGGAGGAGGTACCACTGGTACTGCCGGTGCCACAGGTACAAGTGGAGCCTGAACACAAGAAACAGAGTATTAGAACAACATCTATACAGATTTAGTATAAGTATGGACAAATCAATACAGTATGGTGTAGAACAATATGAATATGGCACGAGAAAATTAGAGTAGTCAAATGAATGAGAAAGGTGGAATACCTGATAACCATAAAGAGTAAGCCACGTCTCCCTCATCTGCACCATTGGCACCAAAGAGGTGACCAACTGAGGAAGGCAGTCTACATAATCCACTAGCACCTGCAAAATGAGTTCGAAACATCAATATCCAGAAAAAGGAAGTATGTAATGCAAACTGTGAGGCAAAATGCATACCTGTTGCACGTCAGGGTCCTTGACGTATCCATGCTCCTCCTTCAGTGACTTGATCGGAATCTGGTATGTTGTCCCACTTGGTCACCAACATGTGATCGAAGTCAAGATCACTGGTAGACCCGCAACATGTATAGCAAGGGAAACCCCTCCAGCACCAAGCTCGACAGCCTGAGCAGCACCTCTAGTAGCGGGTGCACCTGTAGTGTCTCCTACGCGAGCTCCGGTCATGGGTGGCATTAGATGAGTCCAGATAAAGGCAACATAGTCCCTAACCTTGCAGAATAAGTTAGCATCCTGCCCCACCATGTATTGCACAGTGGCCTCGACAGGTAGACCATCGGATGTCCATGTAGACGGTGGAGGTGGAACAGGAACAACAGGGATTGGTGAACCCAGAGTCTGGCGCACAAAACACTCCCCTAGGTACTAGGTCTGGCAAAAGGGGCCTTCTAGTAGGATTTGTAGCTGAGAGGTATTTTAGGACCCTGCATACTCATCCCGTGTCCCAGCAGTCATCACCGCCCATGGATGCAACGTTATCTGCAAATAAAGAATTCACAGTTGTTAGTTATCTTAGTTGCCAAAGTATGGATCATCGCAGTTGTTAGAGTATGGATCAAAGCAGTGGCAATAGAAATGAAGCAGAAGTGAGTATGGATTTCAGATTACCTCGCGAGCCACCACTGTAACGAAGAATCAGTAGTAGGCGAAAATGGTATCATTGTGATGCCGGGATGACACCTGCCATCATATCGCCGGGAGTAGGGCACAATGGCCTCTACCTCGTCTTGCGGAACCGGGGCAAGGGAAGGGAAATATGCATACACCGAAAGCTATATGAAAAGATCAGTTTATGAGTTAATAGGTAGAAATCGAAATAAAGACAAATAGAACAAAGCATAAAGCATAATGTGCAAATAGAAATAAAGGAAAAAAGTACAAAGGAGAAAGCGTAATGAACAAACACAATTTGAAAGTGAGAGTGCAGTGTGTATCTCCCAGGCTCTCCAGTAGCCCCCAACCTTATTCCCTTTCTTGCGGGAACCAGAGTTCATGTATTCGTATAGGGTGACGAGGCCAGTGCCGCTCCCATCATAGAACCGCACCCGAGGCAACACCACCAGAGCGCTCAGTACGTACAGACCCACGGTATTCGATCTGTTCACAAACAAGGTGGTACCGAGTAGATATGTCAGAAAGCCCCGGGTGTATGGATGAATCTCCTCCTGAGTCTCCGGATGGCTCTCATGGAAACGGTCGTAGAACCAGCTATATCTCACCATAGCCAGTCTGTCAAGAGAAGGGCATGTCCTCCTACCAGCCCATATCTATGTCAAAAGGGATTGGATCGCCCCCTACCCATAGCCCAGTGATCATGGAAAAATTATAGGGCGTCATCGTCATCTCCTCGGTGGAAGAGAAGTGGAAGGAGTTGGGGGTGTCCCACCACCTCTCCACCAAAGCCTCGAGTAAGGCCTAACTGGCTTAGAGTCACGCAAGCCCTGAGCAAAACAAGTCGAAGCCCATTTCATCAACTAGCTCTCAGACCCAAACAAGGAGCTCCTGATACCAGTCCCTCACCGTCACGGCCCCATAGCCTCTCCAGGTGAGAGCATCATCTTGTGTTAAAAGAGAAGAATGTGTCAAATGCATAATAGAGTGAAAAATTGTAATGAGATATCAAAGCAAGCTAAATGTACAAAAGAAGCAAAGTTTCTTACCTCAGCGGCGTCGTGGGAGAGATGAGAGACACGCTCCCTCAAAAAGAAATCCTCGAGCATGCCCATGACAAAGTCCTCAAACCGTAATAGGCTACCAGGGGCCATCGCGTGTGTCTGTGGATAGTAAGTGGCAGCTCAGGCTCATGCTTGGAAGGGTATATCTCCTCCACTGCAAGGTCGACAGTGATATCCTTTGCAGCTCCGCCGGCCTTGTTTGGCACTGGTACATCGTGGGAGGCCCATCATATTGAATGTCATCTGCCATGATCAATATGGTGGATGGGTAAAATGAGGAAAATAGGTGAAAAACACAAAAATTCAAACCCTAGGAGAGAGGAAAAGAGAGAAAAAGTCAAAACCTGGGAGAAAGTGTAGAAACCAAGAAAAACCCGTGAAAAATGTGCCCAAAACAACAAAAAGCTCAAAAAATCAACCAAAACAAAATCCAATCGGTTCAAAGTGAAGAGGACTAAGAGGGTTATACGAAAAAAAAAGTCGTGCGGTTTGTTGGGTAACGCGTGTAGAGCGCAAAACTAGAGGGAGAGAGAGAGAGAGAGAGAGAGAGAGAGAGAGAGAGAGAGAGGGCACCAAGAGAGAGAGGGATGGTGTTTTCAGCTGTGTAGGAATGAGGAAATGAGGCTTAAGTTGTGTTTTAAAGATGCTATGGGCTGAATAGTCAAAACTGCCCTAAATTTGGTTGGGTGGTTGGTCGGCCAATTAAATGGCTGACCTTCCTGTGTTTGTGGCCGGTCAACCCCTCTTCTAGTCCAGAGTTGATTTTTGTTGTGGTCCTGCACAATCTGTGTATGAGTGGTCCTTTTATTCATCCTCAGAAAGAAAATTGGAGAATTTGAGTTGGTTTCAGATTCTGAAGATCCCGAGATTGTGCTCCAGTTGCACTGTTCTAAATCTCATTGTTTCTCTGATGCATAAATATGCCCCGATCTTAAGGCGGAGCAAGTTGTATCCTTTTATAAGTATTCGAGGATTTCTGAACTGTAAGTCGGAGAGTGAAATGGAGATCTTTGTGAGGTGTTTTCTAGAACCACACCTCTTTACTTTACCTTTTTTTTTCCCTAAGGCATTGCTTTTATCTGGTTTATCGCATCTATTGTATCTTTTTGCATCATGTGTTATCTTGTACCATCTATCATTTCACACCGAGGCACGTTTAGGATCATTGTCCCTCGTTCCTTTCTCGGGACGTGTGAACCATGTTCCTGAGCAGTGTTCTATTCTCAGGACATGAGAAACACATTCCGGAGCAATTTTCTCTCCTTGAGATACGTGAAACATAATCTCGGGAAATTTCTATCTTAGGGTATGTGCTGCATATCCATGTGCATGGTAGAGTGTTCCCTATCACCTCCCTTGTGAGGGTGCTTTCGATAACACTGCTTTTATGCATCTTTCTGTTATATTGCATGGAACAAACATCGCATCATATTTCGCATCAATTACAAAAATCATGTTGCGTCCACACACATCATATTCTTTGTGTTCACCCTTATCGCGTGAGTGCGATTTGGCTTGCACCCTCCTCCCTTTCTGTGAGAAGCATAGTTTAGTATGGAGCTTTTTCACTTTCTCTGTGAAGCATAGTTTGGCTAGTACCCCTTCCCCGTATCACATGAGTGTGATTTGGCTTGCACCCTCCACCCTCTCTGCACGAAGCGTAGTTTGTCATGAAGGTTTTCATCTTTTTGTGCGAAGCGTAGTTTGGTTTGTACCCTTCCCCTTATCACGTGAGTGTGATTTGGCTTGCACCCTCCACCCTTTATGCGCGAAGCGTAGTTTGACAAGGAGCTTTTCCCATTTCTGCGTGAAGCGTAGTTTGGCTAGTAACCCTTTCCTTATCAAGTGAGTGTGATTTTGCTTTCACCCTCCACCCTTTCTGCACGGAGCCTAGTTTGGCATGGAGATTTTTTCCCTTTCTGCGCGAACCGTAGTTTGGCTAGTACCCCTTTCCCTTATCACGTGAGTGTGATTTGGCTTGCACCCTCCACCCTTTCTGTGCGAAGCATAGTTTGGCAAGGAGCCTTTCCCCTTTTTGCGCAAAGCGTAGTTTGGCTTGCACCCTCCACCTTTTCTGCGCAAGGCATATTTTGGTATGGAGCTTTTACTTTTTTGTGTGAAACGCGTTCGGTTGCTCTTTCCCTTGGTTAAAACCTTCACTCTCTCCATTTGAAATACGGTAAGACATGCCTGTTTGTTGTACCATTTTCCTTCCTTTCACGTGAAACGTGTTTGAAATTGTTATTTGCTTACTTCTTTCTGTGTGAGGCACGGTTAGATTTTTTTTGATTAATTTTTCATTCATATGCTGTCATCTTGTTAGTTGCTCATTGCATTGTCTTGCATAATCATGGATTTTGAAAAGTAACCAGCTTCGTGAAGTGTGTAAGTCCAAGTTCCCAAATGCATTGTATTGTGCATATCATTTGCATCTTACCCTTGAACTACGCTAGTTTGATTCCTTGCAAAGGGATACGTAGGCAACTTTCGAGTTCAACCAATTACATTTACATTTTGATTGCTTAACCCAAGTTTTACGGCCATGTCAAAATGGATTGTCCTCGGGCTTTGACATTCACTCACGTCATTTCATGATTTCGAGCTCTGTGAAAAAGGGGCCACTGTAGACACCCATATTTTTGACCGCCCTTAAGACTTAGGCGCCTCACAGTGAACACGCGATGATGAAATAATGCGTTGTACAAACCGTTAAATTTCTTCAGCAAAGAGCTTTGATTTTGAGTTTCAGAGCCTATAACCCTGAACCTCCTTTGGACCAAAACCTTTTTTTTATTTATTTATTTTTTCTAGCCCGACCACTCAGAGGCCTGCTGGCCAAGAAGTGGCCGGCAGACTAATTTTTATTGGCCGGTCGTCCCTCTTCATGGTTGGCCGGGCATGTCCAGTAGATAACAGATATTTTGCTCCCCCCATGTGCATGCCTTGCACCTGCTAGCACCATACAGATATTTCCGATAGAGGAACTTGTTTTTCTCTAAATAGATGACCATCCCTCATGGTTTTCGGTTATACAATTTTGTCAAGAGCCAAAAAACTTGCAAACACTCTCCCTCTTTATGTTGCAATATAAATATACTATACATACTCTTCCTAAACCAAAATTTCAGCTCTCGAGGGTGATCACTTTGTGGTTTGTAAACCAAAGAACATCCTCTCTCCAAGAGGTATAGCTTTTTCCATCTTCTCTCTTATTTGCACTACTCTTTTCTTCTCCTTTTCACACTATTTCGGACTATTTTCAAGTGCTAAAGCTTGTGATTAAAAAGCTACCAAAGGTGGAGGGGTTAACCACCCATTCTTGAACCTTATCCCATAGCTTAAATCCTTATTTTCCCCCACTTGTTTCTTTGCTTTTAGCTACTAATTTTCAGAGTTTCGAAGGCTAAAACATGTGATTTTAAGGCCCAAAAAGTGAAGGGGTTGGCCACCATCCATAGGCTTTCTTACTAGCTTTATTCTCTTCTATTTTTGGTTTACTTTTTCTAGCTTTCCAAAATAATTTTAGCACTATTTTTATTAGCTTTGGGGTTTTTTTAATTGTTTATTTAGTTTATGCTTTGAATACTATGCCTGTGGTGTTGTAAGTCCTCACATATTTGGTGGTTTAGGCCATAGACACCAATTTATTTGAGTTGATAGCTTTCTTTACATAAATTCCATGTAAATATTCATTTGTGTCATGATCATCTTTGCATAATCATCTCTACAACCTCCCTTCTTTCTTTGCTTTCTTTGACAAAGAGTCGTCTTAAACACTAGTTTGTTGCTCAAGGCATGAAAAAGAGACTTTCCATGCTTAATGGTTTAATCTCTTCAGACTTCATTACCAAGGCATTACTTCTCTCTTATGTTAAGCACAACTTTTTGTTTGACACTTCTCTTTATTGCTTTTTGCACTTAGTGGACATAATGATCAATTTTGGAAAGAAATGAATAAAAAATGGCAAAGTAATGTAAAAGATGTTAAAATTGGAATAAAAGTGGTAAAAAGGGTAATAAAATAGAATTGGGTTCAATCGGACGTTATATTGAACCCATTGATTCTCAAATCATTACATACTCTTTGGTGATGTTAATGCTTCAAGAAGCAATGTCTACCACTTCCCTTGAGGTAACTCCATGATAAGGGATGGTTTTGTTGGTCTTTTATTCCCATTTATTGATTTTTTGTCCTATCGGTTCATAGATCATCATGCAACAACTTTGTGACAATTGATGATTTGTGAATCGAGTCTACTCTTCCCTTGGTCAGTTTCATGATAGAGAGAGGCAGAAAGGAAAAAAAATCTCTTGGAAACACTCTGTTTTGATTCTGTGGCAGCAGGGCAAAACCCAAAAATAGTTGCCGGCCGGCCACCTTTCTGTCTGGCCGACCACTTCTCAAGGCCGGCCAGCCACCTTTTGCTATATAGGCAGTGGTATTTTTCTTATAGAACATAGCAGAAGCTAAAGCAAAAACAAAATTAATTTATGACTGGGAACAAAACAGAATCTGGTAGCAAATAGAGAGGTTTTCGGGAGGATGTTCTCGGTTATTACACGCAGATCCTCCCCCCTTGTTCTAGTCCTTTAATTAATTAATTAATTAATTAATATGTGTAATTAATTAGTTTGCTTAATTCAAATTTGTAATAATTAGTTAATTCGGCCTATTCATTTATTTGGTGTTGTAATATTTAGCAAAATAAGATACTCATTTGGGCTCTCTTGTATGAGGGCACACTTGTAATATTGTGTATGTCTTCCGACCTCCCATTCTTTTTCCTTTTATTTACTTGCTTATGATGGTTGCATATAGTATCATATTTTGGTTTCACTCCATTACCATGATTTGTATCCATTTTAGCATACATCGGGTTCGGTTCATCATTGTAACATTATCGTCATTTCCTACTTACTTGAATATGTGCGCTATCGCATACTTTGAGTTGTGCCATATATCACGTTAATAAACTGAATCTAAATAGTTGCATTTTGTATGTATTGCATTAGTCATTTGCATATTAGAGCATGCATTTTTCTAACTACTTTCTTTTATCTTGGCTTGCCTGGATTTAGTACTAGGTGAGCATTTTTTCTTTTGCATATTGCATGTATGTTAGTGTTGCCATATCAAGCACATTACCATGAGGCTAAGTGTTTGTTTGATATACCTCTTGAATGCCGGTCGATGATGGCTAATTCGCTTAAATTGGAATACATTTGATTAATGTACGTATAAGCTCACTTTTTCAAGTAGCACATACTCAAAACTCTTTTCAAACAAAGCATAAAATCAAAGCATTCCAAAGTGGGAGACTTAGTTTATACTTGTATGCCTCACATAGTAAGTTAGTGTTAATAATCAGAACAAGAGCATATATTGTAAATAAAAATCACATCATAATTAGTAGAGACCAATCTTTGATTGGGTGAGTGGGGTGCTAAATTTATGACCTTTCCCTCTCATACCTAAGCTCCCGAGCCAAGACACTTTGGTTATGATGGACAAGTGGCCTTTGGCATGAGTCACGGGTTTTCTAAATTTTTCAAAAATATTTAGGTGGCAACTCTAAAATCTGGCAATGCAATCCATTTTTGGCATCTCTAATGATAAATGGATTTTCTAAGATTTGCCAGATTTAGACTCTCATTTGTTTAATCTATTTCACAGTGCACTTGTGAAACCAGATTAGAACTACGAGAGTCCGAACTGTAGGGCTATTGTATCCGAGTAGACTAAACCCCTCCGTGGAGCATGAAAAGAAAACTACAACTACCTGACGCACTTGGAATCAATCCTCAAGACATACAACCTCGAATCAAAAGATTATAACTACCCACAACTGCATTCACTATCACTGCTTTGTCTTGCAACTGACTCTTCTGCCAAATGAAGGTAACATAACCAAGTTAACAAATGATGGAAAATGATGGACCGATTGAACAGATGGACAAGACAATTGAGTTGGAGACGGTTATGGCCGAACTTTGGGATGAAGTTGCCTAAGTATCCCAAATATGGGAATTAGGCCTTACGTAGTTCAGTTAGGGTTCGCTCATGTATTAACTCCCTTTTACCGCTCTAACTTTTGCCAAACTCGCTCTTTTGGGTTTTTAACCTTGCGAGCTCTATTTTTCTTTATTTCCAATTTTTCATGATCTAACTTTTGCCTAGGTCACCCATTTAGATTTTCGGCCTAGCAAGCCTCTCAGGGATAGTATTTCGTCAACTTGTCCATATTGATTAGGCTATGAGAACTACAAGCCATCTAAATCCATAAGAATGATCACTCCTCCTGACCAGATAGATTTGATGATGTAAGGATTAGTCCAATTGGGTTTGAACTTGGCCCTAGGGTTATGGATGGGAGCTCGGTTGTCTTTGAGCACCATATCTCATTCTTTGAGGTTTCTGGATTTGACTTTCTTGTTAAAGGCCCTAGCAATTCTGCGCTGATACCCTTGGATGTGATATAACGCCTTTAACCTTCTTTCATCAAACAACATTAATTCTTTGAACCTGCTCCGCTGCCAATCCGCCTCCACTATTTGACACTCAGCCATGATTCTCAGCGATGGTACTTTGATCTCAATCAGTAAAACGACTTCCATCCCATATACTAGAGAGTATGTGGTGGCCCCTGTAGATGTTCGAATTAACGTTCTATAATCCCATAGTGCAAAAGGTAGTTTATCTGGCTAATTTTTGTAATTTTGCACCATCTTTCGCAGGATGTTCTTGACATTCTTGCTGGCAGCCTAAACGGGTCCGTTGGTCTGTGGTCTGTATGTTGATGACTTGTGAAAAGTCACGTTGTATTTCTCATGCAGACCCACCACCTCTTTCCTGAAGTACGAGCAATTGTCCGAGATGATCTCATTTGCTACCCCATACCTACAGATGGTGTTGTTTCTGATGAACTTGGCCACATGTGACGCTTTTAACACTGAGTAAGACTGCACTTCCACCCACTAGGTAAAATAGTCAATCACCACCAAGATGAACTCATGTCCATTTGAGCCCTTTGGCGAGACTGCCCCAATGACGTCAATTCCCCAGACTAAGAAAGGCCATGGTGAAGTCATGTTATAAAGCTTTGACGGCGAGATATTCATGCAATTAGAATGAATTTGATATTTGTGGCATCGCTGAACAAAGTTAAGACAATCCTCTTCCATAGTTGGCCAATAGTAGCCCTGCTTGAGGATCTTCCTGGCCAGCATCACACCATTTATGTGTGCTCCACACTCTCCCCCATGAATGGCCTCCATGAGACGCTTCGACTGCTCTTCTTTAATGCAGAGCTTGTGCATTCCCAGATGGCCTCTCTTGTACAACTTATTCCCACAGATGATGAACTGGACGGCCAGAAGCCGTATTCCTCATTTATCTTTGGCATTTGCCCTTGGTGGATACATATCCTTCTCCAAAAAGTTCCAAATGTTGTAATACCAGGGGTTCTTGTCTTGAACCTCATCTATTGCAGCTATCATCTCATAAGCAGGTATTTACTTCTGTTCAATGATGATCGGACGCATCTTAACCCCGAGCGGTATGTCTACCGTGGATGATAGAGTTGCCAACGCATCAGTAAATCAGTTTTTCTCTTTCAACAGATGTGTAAATGTGAATTTTTCAAACCTTGGAATCAGAATGTCCTGGGTTTGACAATAAACTTTCATTTTTTCTTCCTTGACCTTCCAGTCTCTATTGGCTTGAGAAATAACCAGGTTTGTGTCTCCAATGATGTCCACCTTATTGCCTCTAGTTCTAGAGCAGCTTTCAATCCAGCGATACACGTCTCGTATTCTGTTTCATTGTTGGATACTCTGAACCGGAGTTTGAACTTACGAGTGACGTACTTGAGGTTAAACTCAGAGAGAAGAAGCAAACAACGAGCCAGCCTACCCGTAAGGGCCGATTTCTCAAAAAGGTACTTGATGGGAGCTAATCTCGAAACCAGAATTACGGAGTAAGCTAATAAGTAGTGTCTCAACTTCCTAGTTGCCCAAACCAAAGCTAAGCAAGTTTTTTTCAGAGGAGTGTAACGGGTCTCGTAATCTAGCATCTTCTTGCTCAAGTAGTAGATGGCCTTCTCCACTTTAGCTTCTAATTCTTGAGCTAGCATACACCCCATGGTTGAATCTGTTACTGACAGATACATGATCAACGGCTTCTCTGGTTCTAACGGCGACAATACAGGTGGATTCTGAAGGTACTACTTGACCTGTTCAAAAGTGAATTGACATCAATCATCCTATCGGGAATTCTTTCCCTTTTTCAAGAGACCAAATAGTGGTTCACAAGTCAACGTTAATTTTGAGATAAACCGTCTTATGATGTTCACTTTGCCTAGAAAGTCGCACATTTCCTTTTCAGTTCTTGGTGGTGGCATTTCTAAGATGGCCTTGATTTTGGACGGATCTACTGTAATTCCCCTCTATGTAATTAGAAATCCAAAAATTTTCCCTGTAGTAACCCCAAAAGTACACTTTTGTGGGTTCAACCTCAGTCTGTACTCCTTGATCAGTTCGAAGAATTTTTTCTAAAGCGGTGTAGTGGCCCTCTTGCTCTTTGGATTTTACAATCATGTCGTCCACATGCACCTCAACTTCCTTATGGATCATGTCGTGTAAGATAGTAGTTACAGCCCTCTGATATGTAGCCCCAACGTTCTTCAACCCAAAAGGCATAACTCTGTAGTAGTAGGTACCCCGTGGCGTGGTGAATGCAGTCTTCTCTCTGTCCTTAGGCGCCATCAAAATCTAATTATACCCTGAAAATCCATCCATGAATGATAGCAACGCATGGTCGACAGTGAAATCTACCAATTCATCAATGTGTGGCAGTGGAAAGTCATCCTTCAGACTAGCCTTATTCAGATCCCTGAAGTCGACGCAAACTCTGATTTTGCAGTCCTTCTTCAAAACTGGAACAATATTGGCCAACCAAGTCGAGTATTCGGATACCATTAAGAATCCCGCATGGATCTACTTGGTGACTTCCTCTCTAATCTTCAGTGCCTAATCCGGACAAATCCTATGGAGTTTTTGCTTGGCAGGTTGGGCCTTGAGATCAAGAGGGATCTGGTGCTGTACAATCTCAGGATCGATTGTAGTCATGTCTTCGTTGGACCATGTGAAAACTTCTTTGAAATCTTTTAATAAAGTGATTAATTGCTCGCATTCCTTTGAAGACAAGGTGGACCATATCTAGACTAAGCGGGAATCCTTCTCAGTGCCCACATTAATTGCAATGATTTCATCTATGCAGGGCTTAGCATGTCTCTTCTCCTCTCAGTCAATCAAGTTTTTAAAAGCCTGAGGAATTTCTTTCTCTTCATTTTCATTAAAATTTTGAAAATCTTGGTCAATGCAATAATTAAAGGCACAAAGAAGTAAACAGAATCTGCAGCATTCCCATTCAGAAGTTCTGGCTTCTCGGTTACAATAGACTCAAAATAAAATTCAAAGGAAGACCTAGACAGGACCTTGGCATCTAGGTTACCACCTCGAAAATGCCAGACTCAGACTCCTCAGATTGATTCAAATCTGATTTCGACTCAATAGACTTGGTGGAATCAGATTCAAGCTCATCATCCGATTCAATACAGATAATAAAGCCCTTCTCCAACTGCCAAGTGAGGTGTGGCACCCTCGATGTGTCCAGAATGCAACTGGTGGAATTCACAACCGATTCCTCTCTGATCATAGAGATAGTAAAGGTATCCCCTAAGTTCTTCGTATTGGTCCCAGGTGTACACACCCCATTTTTGATCATCCTCAAGACTTGGATGTTCTTGTAGGTATATTCAGTGATGAGTTTGATTGCTCGTCGAGTGCTCGAAGTCCGTGGAGCGCCACAGGTTTGAGTTTTCCAAACCCTATATCAATTCTATCTCATTTTTGGACCATGTTTAGGTCGTTTCAACATGATGTTGTTGATGGCCTGTCAGCCATATTTTGGCACTACTGGCTATGGATCTTGGCCTTCCAGCCATCAATGAGCCCCTGCCGGCCATCACTGATGGCCGGCCAGCCACCAGTATATCAGTAAATATTTTCTGATATTTTGTGCCAACTGTTTGCACAGATTGAGGCATCTTCCAACACATGTGTGGATGGATCTTTATGAGGGGATTTTGCATTCTCTATGTATAGAAGCCCCCTCTTGCATATGGAGGGGTTAGAAAATTTTGAAGATAAAAAAATTCTCTCTCTCTAGAATTCTCTCTCTCTTGATATTTTTTGCCTTATAGCCTAAATTCTCTACACTCTTGCATATAAACCCTTGATCAAAATTGATCACCATTGAGTTGAGGCTACTTGAGGCCCTCTTTGAGGTTTAGAGGAGGATATTAGCCTGGGTTGCCTTGCTTTTGTTGCCTAAATTGCGTATTGTCTTCAAGTGGTGGAATACTTGTGTTTTAAGCTTAATTTAAATACTTGTTTTGCCATCTTTACATACTATTTTGAGGCTGGTTTTGACTTCTGAAAATCTCTATTTTCATGGTCTAAAATGGTGGTTCAAGGTTTGATTGGAGTTAGGGGTAGTCCACCCTTCTTGTTGCTTGATTATTAAGTTGTTATGCCATCTTTCAAAACTTTCAAATCAACTTTTTTTGGCCTTTTTAACCACTGAGTCTCAGAGGGTTTTCAGTGGTAAAAACCATGTTTTGAGGTCCAAAATGGGAGGGGTTAGCCTCCCCTCCTTGTGTCTTGTTTGCAAGCCTAGATAGCCTAACATGTAAGCATGATTTTCTAGCATTTTGTACCTTAATCTCAGTATTTTTATGCTATTATTTTGGCATGTTTAAGCTCTGTTTTGAGATGGTTTGGTCCGTTGACGCTTGCTTTGTATGCTTGTAGTGCAATTGTGCTTAATAGTTTAGCTTGTACTATGTTTTGGCTTTTTATTCTAGCTGTTTTTAGCTTACTTTTTAGCTTACTATAAACATGTTTTAGGACTCCTCTTAGGCTTTTTTAAGACAGTTTTGAAGTGTTTGTACCTTTGGAGCTTCGTAATGCACACCTATAGTGTATTGATCTTTACTAGTTTGGTGTTTTCAGCTTTTAGACATGATTTGCATGAGTTGCTTGCATGTTGTAGTATCATTTTGCATGCCATTCAGCATTGAAATCTCTGCAATCTCCCTTTATTCTTTACTCTTCCATTTGTTTTGAAAGTGGCTTTGAGCCTCTTGTTGGCTTGAGTGTGGAATTGAGACCCTCATGCCTAATGGTTTAATTTTTTCGGGAGTTCATTACCAATAGTATGAGGCCTCTTTCATGCTCAAGGTACTTGTGGTTTAAGCCCTATTTCCATTAGAGGATACTCACCTTGGACTTAACCAGTTAAAGAATGGATTGGTAACTAAAATGAGAAAACAAGAGCGATAAGTAAAACTTGAGCAAGATAAGCATGTTGTGTTGCATTGCATGTGTTCAATCGGACATTATATTGAACACAAGGAAGATTGGATCATTCCATACTCAAAGTGATGAAATGAGCCAATCTCATTGGTCTCCATCACCTTTGATCATGCATGATAGGGTATTGGTCATTTGAGTCATATTTGTGCATTTATTGAAAATGTGTAACTTGGATCTTTGGCCATCATGCAATGAAATTGCTTGATTGGTGGTTTTGGATCCAAGAGTTCCACTCCTTTGAGGTTTTGAGATGACAAGGAGAGGCATAGTACAAATAAACCCCTGGAAAACCCTTCATTTTCCTTTGTTTGTGCTCTGTTGCAATGTGGTGACTCAGAGCATCAGTGGCTAGCAGTGGCTCATTGGTGGCCAGTAGTGGTTCACTCTTGGCCGGCAAGACACCTTTTTGGCCGGCAGGGGGCCAGTAGTAACCTTTTATGGCTTACAGGCCACTGGTGCAATCCTCAACAAGTTTTTGGTAAGGTGGAGCAGAAAGATTCTGGAGTATGGTCAACCTTGCAAACAGAGCCTCTCAGGAGCAAAATGGAGGGCTTTTCGGGGCAAAAATCGAGTGCATGCATCCTCCACTTCCCGAAGCAAAGTTAAGGCAGTGTAGTTCAGTGCTTTGCATGATTAGTTGGTGTACATTTGCTTTAATTAACTAGTTCGCTAATTAGTTAAGTAATGTAATAATTAGTAATTAGTTTGCTAGTTATTCGATTGATTTGTAATAGTTAGTCTAATTAGTTTAATTAGATTAGTTTAATTAGCTTAGTTTAGATTAGCTTAGCTTATTTATTCAGACCCTCCTTCGTGAGGGCGCAATGTTGTAATTAGTGTGCGTGTGTGTGTGCACGTCTTCCAACCCCATGTCTTTCTCCTTTTTATTTATCCTCTTTCAATGGTTAGATTAGGGACATATTTTGATTAGCATACCTTATGCTTGCATGCTTCCATCCACTTATTTGTCTTGCATAAACCAAGGCTCGGCACATCATTCAAACTGCACTGTCAAATTCAATACTGCTTTGGATATATGTTTGATCACATGTTGTTCAAATTGTGTCATATGCCATATTAGTAGCTGAGCCTATTAATTGCATTATTGCATACGTTGCATTAGGCATCTTGTATAGTTAGGATCATGCATTTTTTTAACTAGCTTTTGTTTTGGCTTGGAGTACTCGGTGAGCTTTTATGGTTTAGCATGCTTGCATGAGTGTGATTGCCATGTTGCCATGTTTCACATGCTTTCCATGAGGCTATGTGCTTAAATGCTTAACTGCATGAATGCTTGTGGATGAAGGCGTTGTTGTTTGAATTGGAACAATTCGACAAATGTATGTTTTAAGCCCACCTGAGGTGGCAAATCCGCACTTTTAAGCCTACTTGAGGGTGGCAAATTCAAACCATTTTCGAAAACAAACATGAATTGAATTTGTTCCAATTCTTATGATTTTTGTCTATAATAGCTTGTGCGCATCACATAATAAAGTTAGCTAATAACCAGAATAAGAACATATGAGGTTTATAAAAGAACATATCATGATTAGTAGAGGCTGATCTTTGATCAGGTGAGCGGGGGTGCTTATTTCAGGACCTTCCGCTCTCGTACCCAAGTTTCCGAGCTGAGGCAACTTTGGTGATGACGGACGCGCGACCTTTGGCACAAGTCAGGCTTTCCTAAATTTCCCAAAAACAAAATATTTAGGTGGCGACTCTATAATCTGGAAAAGCAGTCCAGTTTTGGCATTATATGATTCAAAATCGATTTTCCAAAATGATTTTCCGGATTGGACTCTTTGGTGATTATCAGTTTCACATTGCACTTGTGAAACTAGATTCAGAACCGCAGGTAGAGTTTGAACTGTCAAGAAAAAGGCGAGCCCACACCAGGATCTGTTAAGAGATTGTCCAATGCTATCCCCACTCCAGCCTCACTGTTGTTTGAATCGTTCTCTTTGTTTTGGCCAGCGTTGATGCTTGGATGAGGCCCCTCTTCATTACTATCTTGGAGCTGGTGGTGAAAGAAGATTTTGAATTCGGGGAAACACTTTTTTGCTGAAGAATCCACCTAAGGCTCAGGAAAGCACCAGAAGAGGAAATCCTCTCCTCTCGAACAAATCGCCCATTCAACATTCCCCAGATTGGCCTGTGGACCAGCTCGTAATACTTCCCTGCTCTTTTAGCCTTGGCCCTTTCTCTCATTTCTTCTCTCTTCCTTCTCTAGTCCTCTCTGGTGGGCACATAGTCCAACCCAAAGGCATGTGGATTATGTGGCACCTCAGCTAGCATCACAACACCTTTTCTCCTACTCCTTCCGAGCCCCATTCTTTAAATATGCCGCAACTTGTTCATGAAGTAAATAGACTAAGCACTAATATACATGCCTTCGTCCTCAGCTAAGATGGCCTATACCGCTTGGGCTTCCACTAGAGTGAAACCCGAAAGAAATACATCCTCATCACCGTGATAGATTTCTAATGAAGGCGTAGTTACCTCTGGTCCAAAAAATGGTTGCCGCTCCTCCCTCATAAGGGTATTTCAGCATTTAGTGCAAGTTGGAGGATACAGCCCTCATGTAATGCAACCAGGGCCTCCCTAGAAGTAGGTTAAAGGTAGCTCGCACATCAAGTACATAGAACTCAATCTCATGCTCGGAAAAGGCCACTTGAACTTGTACTTTCATCGTTCTTATAACTTCTCTGCTCGTGTTGTTATATGCTCGAATCACCTAGGCCGTCGGGATGAAATCTGTCGGCTTCAGGCCTATCACATAGACAGTTCGAGAAGGACAGACATTGATTGCAGAGCCGGTGTGTAATGACCCCAAAAGTCATCCTTATTTAATTAGGGGTTAATGTGTTTTAATTCAACTATATCTATTGGAATTGAGAATGTTTTTATCTTATTTTGGGGTATTGATTGAGGTGGTGGTATGATGGTAAAGTAAGATTGGACCAAAGAATATAATCCGGATAGTTATTTTACGATCAGCCGTCACTCATTTGCCCTTTTCTTTTTCTACACTTTGAATTTGAATGTGAGGTTAGAACCATTGGAAAGATTATTTCCGGGGCTTCAATTTGGACACAAGAACAACCTAGAACAGAGTCTCGATGAGAGAGTTATACCCGTTTGAAGTTTTTACATCTATGCTGGAAGTAGAGCCGCACGTGCGGGGAATAGCGCCGCACGTGCGGGCTGTGCGGGACAGCTGCTCAAAAACGAGATTTTTGGCCCATTTCTTACATTTTCTTTTCCTCTCTTCTTCTCCCCTCTTCCATGTCCGAAACCCTAGCTCCCAAAACCTTGATTTCCTCCACTTTTATCAACAAATCCACCATGGATCTTGCATCAAGGATGGAGAACAAGAAAAGGTCGACATTTCCAACCGATTGAAATTCGAATTTTTTGGAGGATTCTTCTCAATCTTTGCTCCTTTGCTTGATTCTTGAGGTAGGGGTCCTTATTCCCTTTCAATATTTGCATTCATGGATGGAATTATGGAATTTTGTTTATATACAAACAAAATCTATAGTTTTGAGCATATTATGTCCAACTTGAGAATTGAGGGTTTAGAGTTGGAGATGTTGGACGTTAAATTGGTGGGTTAAAATGATGGATTGTGACTCCTAGATGTATAATCATTGGGAAAATTGGAATAAAAAGTAATGGGTTAATAAGTTTGTATTTTTCTTGAAATTTCAATATTTTCTTGAAACCCTAGGTTGATTAATGATAATAACCAATGAATTGGCCCAAATTGAAAGTAAAGTAATGAAATTGAGATATAGAATTATATGTGTTCAAGCTTAATTGAAATTTGGAAATGTTTGAAAATTATGTTTAAAATTTACGAATGAGCTATATTATAAACATTGTAATTCATGCTGTAATGTGAAGGGAAAATTGGAGAAATAATCTATTAATGATATGGATGATATGAACTCGGTTTTGGAATGTTGAAATGGAATTCAAGGATTTATTTTGAATTATGTTAAATTACAAATGGTGTTGATGAATTAAGTGATATCAACTTTGTTGGATTATGTTGTGTTGACTCATAGTGAATTGATTGGTGTTGTACTATGATGAATTATGTTTGAATTATGCGAATTGTGTAGGGTCAGCTACAGGGGCGGATCAAGCACCTGAACGCTGTGAGTAGTAGTACTTTGATGTACCTTTAACCGTATATCGTTATTGATGTTAAATCTTCGTCGTAAGAATTATGCTGACATATATGTTATGTATGCTATGTGAGAAACACTATGACATTATGGAAACTTCAAAAGAGTTTGTGAAGTTATGTGGGAAACATTATGAAATTATGAAAACATCAAAAGAACTTGTGAAATATGAAGTTATGTGACCAAGGGCCATTTGTGAAGATCAAATCTATGTGGCCAAGGGCCGACTTGTGACTTATGAAGCTATGGGGCCAAGACTAAATTTGTGAACTTGTGAATCCAAAGGGCCGAAGGCCGATGTGATAAGTTATGAATCTATAAAACCCAAAGGCTATTGTGAATGTGTAAACCCCTCAGGCCAAGGGCCGAACTGTGAAATTGTGAAACCAATAAAGTCATCTGTAATCTGATGAAAATGTGCTTACTTTTCGTTACTACTTATCAGGAACATCCTATTAACTTTACGTTAATTATGTCAACTCATCGGAATTGTGTAACGGTTACCATTAGAACTCTGTTAATTACAAGGCAAGGCAACTATGTTAACATATAAGAATGATTAAACAAAGGTGTATGCTATTGAATAATAGAGCACGTAAAGTAAGTCATTTACCCAAAAGAATTTATGTTCATTCCTAAAGAATGGATTCTGAGTAAATATAAGAGTAGCTATGTGTATCCATATGAATTGAAGTTATTTTCCTATGTTGCTTATAACTTGGAAGTTATTCAGAATCTACGATATAAGTGCAAAGTTTAGCATCATTGTGTGACCCTCATGAGAATGTGAATTAGTCTGTCATTGTTAAGCGTACGATAATGACATGATACAATAAGAAATGCTCTAGTCATGATATGTTCCGTTTGAATTAATGAATGATGTTCAAGTATGTTTCAGGCATGCTTCCAGTATGTTACAAGTTCAAATATGTTCAGGTATGTTTCAAGTATATGTTACAAGTTTAAATATGCTACAAGGTCAAATATGTTTCAAGGGCTTTATGTCAATCTTTCAAGGGCTTTATGCCACATGTTTTAAGGGCCTTAGTGCCATATGTTGCAAGGGCTTTATGCCACATGTTTCAAGGGCCTTAGTGCCATATGTTACAAGGGCTTTATGCCACAAGTTTCGAGGGCTTATAGCCACCATGTTTCAAGGGCCTCGTGCCACCATGTTTCAAGGGCTTATAGCCACCATGTTTATGATGCAAGATTGAACCTAAGGCCATTATGTACTTAGCACAGAATCAGACTAACTATGTGAACTCTACATCTTTATATGCATTGCTATGTGTTACGTTTCAAGTTAAGCATCATTTTATTTATGTATCACTATTCACTGAGCCCGGCTCACTCTCTGTTATGTCTGTTTCTGTAGGTCGCCAATTAGGTGATCAGTCCCAACCGTGACGCCGCTTTCTTTTGTCAACCTTCGTTTGTCCAGGCACTATACACAGCCATTGATTTTGTTAAGCTGATAAGATGTTGGCTTGCTTTTCGAATGTCTATCTAAGAGTGATGTATATGGCTTTCGTGTTTTTGTATATGCCCAATGATAGGGCTGGGTCTGTATATATGTATGTATATAACCGATGTTCAGGTGTATATTTTAGATTTTATTTGTTTGTTAAAAGTTTGTGATCCTGGCATGATAGCAGTAGCTCGATAGAGTTTGTTTCCAGTGTCAAATTTTGATATTTAATGCTTCCGTTTAGGCCCCATTTATGTATATATGAAACAGGTTAAGTGTCCGTTTCTGAAGTGGTCATGCCAGACTTCTAGGGGCGGGTTTGGGGCGTGACAAATGGTATCAGAGCACAAGTTGCTATCTCACACACGACTCCATTGAGCTTTAAGATGTCTAGAAGAGACGTAGGCATCATGCATGACATCCTTAATGCACATGAAAGGAATTGATAGCAACGATAATGGTATATGTAATGACGCTAACCACAATGGTTATTATTCATGTCTGTTATACATTTCTTGTATATGTTGTGGTTGATTGCTATGCAGAACATGATAAGATCTGCAGATGGGATTTAATCAATAAAGTTGTGCAGCGGAAGCATGGTGAGGGTTCGAACTGATCAGTAAGACGACTTATATGTAAAGATTAAATAAAATGTATGTTGTCGGTTGTTGGTCATCTGTGAGATTTCTAAGAACAAAGGAAATGCTATGTGTGATACTCTAAATTTAAGCTAGAGTTATGTTTTCCTCACCGTGATCATGTTTAGATCTGTGATTTTGAGAAAGTACTGCATCTGGGTAGTATGATAAAATGCGTTTGTGTACGAATTGAAATTGTAGTGTTTTGACTTGGCTAATGGGAAGTACAAACATGTTGAGTTCTAGAAACATGAAATGATGAGCGACATTAGAATTATGGTAGCTGACAATTCATGAAATTATTATGATTAAAATATTTAATGATTGATAACGAGCATGGAATTGGTGATCAAGAGTTAGAATGTTGAAATTGCTACCTGGAATGTTAATAAATACAAGTATTATGATTTGTGATCACATAATGTTCGGTAGAATTTTATGGAAGTTTAATGATATAGGGAAATTGTGTTTCTTTTGTGGACTGCCATTTGACTGAAGGACATAATTTTGCTTTGATGTGTTTTTATTCTGAACCTAACATATTGTTATCATAAACCCACCATTATTGATTAAGGATGAAATATTTGTATGAGACTTAATTTAAGGCTTGTTCCTTTATTATGATACGGAAAAGAGTGTTTATTAGAAAAAAAAAAAAAAACTTATGTGATCTGTGTTATTTAGAGATGTCATACCATCATTTACATTCGGTACTTTTGTCAAATGATTTTAACAACGACTATGCTATACAATGTTTAAGGAAATCCATATTTTGGGCTACGAAGTGTTTTATATGATAAGTACTTTCGAAAATGATAAAAATGCTATGAACTTCCGACATGTTTATGATATGATAAGCTTTCTGAATAATTTTCCCAAAATGACTAGATACGCTACGAAACTCTGAATGTTCAAGGTATGATAAGTTTTCTGAAAGAGATATTTTGCTGAAGGCTCTATGTTGAGCTTCAAGTCATTCTGTCTTATCTGTTATAAGTTGGGTCGGAGATTGTTCTGTCAAAGTTTAAATCAATTTAATGCTATTGGGAATTATGCCATCATCTGATATCCTTGCAAGGTCTGATAAGTTTCTAAGTAATATCTCTGAACAGCGTATTGTATATAATTATGGAGGGTTTAAAGAACTTTATGTATTCCATATGTTTGGAAAATGTTTTTGTCCATGATACGAACATTTTACTAAATATGGAACAAGAATATAATACCTTTATGGTAAATGTATTATGTGCTTAATGTCATGATGTTGATTTTGAGATCTTCTAAACCAGTATGGATTTTAAATGCTTATTACCTTACAGCAATTTGGGAAGTATGATCATTAAGGCTTGATCTGTATTTGATTTTATGAGCATGTAATTCCTTGATATGAGATTTAAGTTGGTATCTGGAGTATGTTAGAGATTTGATTTGAACTGATAAATCTAATTCAGGTAATGAACAAAGAGCCACAAAGTCGTTGATTTAGAACTTAATTGCTGCTGTGAATCTAGTTGTTGTACGAAGTATATATCTTTGACACATGATTATGTCGTGAATGCTTCCTTAATCTTGGAGGAATTATGGTAATGGGGGTTATTTGTGAACTTAAGAAGCTTGAATTATGTTTGATAGTTTATGAGTTGCATGCAAACGAATACTTGAAATGAATTCATTTATGAATATCCTTAAAATGTTATACGACGTGGAAGATATGATTTGTGGAGTAATAAATTAAAATGTACAAGGTTATGAATAATGAGATGATGCTTTGATGTTAGTAATTATTATTATCAATTGGGTTACCAAGTAGTTAGTAGAGATGAATTACTTGTGACTTTGGGAGCAAATTCCATCGGAATTGACTGTATAGGAGTGTGAATGGCCAAATGATTGAGAAATGTTATACGTCCAGGACGAAGTTAGACTTGTGGCAAGGTGAATCAAGTTTGGAGGACCAAACTTCTTAATGTGGGGAGAATGTAATGACCCCAAAAGTCATCCTTATTTAATTAGGGGTTAATGTGTTTTAATTCAACTATATCTATTGGAATTGAGAATGTTTTTATCTTATTTTGGGGTATTGATTGAGGTGGTGGTATGATGGTAAAGTAAGATTGGACCAAAGAATATAATCCGGATAGTTATTTTATGATCAGCCGTCACTCATTTGCCCTTCTCATTTTCTACACTTTGAATTTGAATGTGAGGTTAGAACCATTGGAAAGCTTATTTCCGGGGCTTCAATTTGGACACAAGAACGACCAAGAACGGAGTCTCGATGAGAGAGTTATACCCGTTTAAAGTTTTTACATCTATGCTGGAAGCAGAGCCGCACGTGCGGGGAATAGCGCCGCACGTGCGGGCCGTGCGGGACAGCAGCTCAAAAACGAGATTTTTGGCCCATTTCTTACATTTTCTTTTCCTCACTTCTTCTCCCCTCTTCCATGTCCGAAACCGTAGCTCCCAAAACCTTGATTTCCTCCACTTTTATCAACAAATCCACCATGGATCTTGCATCAAGGATGGAGAACAAGAAAGGGTTGACATTTCCAACCGATTGAAATTTGAATTTTTTGGAGGATTCTTCTCAATCTTTGCTCCTTTGCTTGATTCTTGAGGTAGGGGTCCTTATTCCCTTTCAATATTTGCATTCATGGATGGAATTATGGAATTTTGTTTATATACAAACAAAATCTATAGTTTTGAGCATATTATGTCCAACTTGAGAATTGAGGGTTTAGAGTTGGAGATGTTGGAAGTTAAATTGGTGGGTTAAAATGATGGATTGTGACTCCTAGATGTATAATCATTGGGAAAATTGGAATAAAAAGTAATGGGTTAATAAGTTTGTATTTTTCTTGAAATTTCAATATTTTCTTGAAACCCTAGGTTGATTAATGATGATAACCAATGAATTGGCCCAAATTGAAAGTAGAGTAATGAAATTGAGGTATGGAATTATATGTGTTCAAGTTTAATTAAAATTTGGAAATGTTTGAAAATTATGTTTAAAATTTGCGAATGAGCTATATTATAAACATTGTAATTCATGCGGTAATGTGAAGGGAAAATTGGAGAAATAATCTATTAATGATATGGATGATATGAACTCGGTTTTGGAATGTTGAAATGGAATTCAAGGATTTATTTTGAATTATGTTAAATTACAAATGGTGTTAATGAATTAAGTGATATCGACTTTGTTGGATTATGTTGTGTTGACTCATAGTGAATTGATTGGTGTTGTACTATGATGAATTATGTTTGAATTATGTGAATTGTGTAGGGTCAGCTACAGGGGCGGATCAAGCACCTGAACGCTGTGAGTAGTAGTACTTAGATATACCTTTAACCGTATATCGTTATTGAAGTTAAATCTTCGTCGTAAGAATTATGCTGACATATATGTTATGTATGCTATGTGAGAAACACTGTGACATTATGGAAACTTCAAAAGAATTTGTGAAGTTATGTGGGAAACATTATGAAATTATGAAAACATCAAAAGAACTTGTGAAATATGAAGTTATGTGACCAAGGGCCATTTGTGAAGATCAAACCTATGTGGCCAAGGGCCGACTTGTGACTTATGAAGCTATGGGGACAAGACCAAATTTGTGAACTTGTGAATCCAAAGGGCCGAAGGCCGATGTGATAAGTTGTGAATCTATAAAACCCAAAGGCTATTGTGAATGTGTGAACCCCTCAAGCCAAGGGCCGAACTGTGAAATTGCGAAACCAATAAAGTCATTTGTAATCTGATGAAAATGTGCTTACTTTTCGTTACTACATATAAGGAACATCCTATTAACTTTACGTTAATTATGTCAACTCATCGGAATTGTGTAACGGTTACCATTAGAACTCTGTTAATTACAAGGCAAGGCAACTATGTTAACATATAAGAATGATTAAACAAAGGTGTATGCTATTGATTAATAGAGCACGTAAAGTAAGTCATTTACCAAAAGAATTTATGTTCATTCTTGAAGAATGGATTCTGAGTAAATATAAGAGTAGCTATGTGTATCCCTATGAATTGAAGTTATTTTGCTATGTTGCTTATAACTTGGAAGTTATTCAGAATCTACGATATAAGTGCAAAGTTTAGCATCATTGTGTGACCCTCATGAGAATGTGAATTAGTCTGTCATTGTTAAGCGTACGATAATGACATGATACAATAAGAAATGCTCTAGTCATGATATGTTCCGTTTGAATTAATGAATGATGTTTAAGTATGTTTCAGGCATGCTTCCAGTATGTTACAAGTTCAAGTATGTTCAGGTATGTTTCAAGTATATGTTACAAGTTTAAATATGCTACAAGGTCAAATATGTTTCAAGGGCTTTATGCCAATCTTTCAAGGGCTTTATGCCACATGTTTCAAGGGCCTTAGTGCCATATGTTACAAGGGCTTTATGCCACATGTTTCAAGGGCCATAGTGCCATATGTTACAAGGGCTTTATGCCACAAGTTTCGAGGGCTTATAGCCACCATGTTTCAAGGGCTTATAGCCACCATGTTTATGATGCAAGATTGAACCTAAGGCCATTATGTACTTAGCACAGAATCAGACTAACTATGTGAACTCTACATCTTTATATGCATTGCTATGTGTTATGTTTCAAGTTAAGCATCATTTTATTTATGTATTACTCTTCACTGTGCCCGGCTCACTCTCTGTTATGTCTGTTTCTGTTGGTCGCCAATTAGATGATCAGTCCCAGCCGTGACGCCGCTTTCTTTTGTCAACCTTCGTATGTCCAGGCACTATACACAACCATTGTTTTTATTAAGCTGATAAGATGTTGGCTTGCTTTTCGAATGTCTATCTAAGAGTGATGTATATGGCTTTCGTGTTTTTGTATATGCCCAATGATAGGGCTGGGTCTGTATATATGTATGTATATAACCGATGTTCAGGTGTATGTTTTAGATTTTATTTGTTTGTTAAAAGTTTGTGATCCTGGCATGATAGTAGTAGCTCGATGGAGTTTGTTTCCAGTGTCAAATTTTGATATTTAGTGCTTCCGTTTAGGCCCCATATATATAGATACAAAACAGGTTAAGTGTCCGTTTCTGAAGTGGTCATGTCCAAACTTCTAGGGGCGGGTTTGGGGCGTGACACGGTGTCCACTAAAACCACTGGAACCCACTTTCCCCTGCACTCGACAGATATGTACAGTGGCTTGTTATGAGCTAATCCTTCCAACGATAGCTCTTTATCAAAGAAGGTGAGTGTAGGCTTGGTGCTACTTGGAATGATCAGGCTAACAAGCTGCTTTGGCGTTGTAATAACTAACCTTCTCATATGCTTAAATTCCCTCATTATTAGTGTGATTATATGTGTGTTTATGTGTTTGAGGTAAAATTCCATGTTTGAATGTGTGAATTATAAGTTTATAAATGTATATCTGTCAGTTATGAGAAAATCTGTTGAAATTGTGACCTTTGAACAGGAAATTGAAAGCCTTAGAGGCGCGATAAACTGAAATTAACTTTACGGTGATGATTAGCATGATTTTTAGGACATTATAGGAAGTTTTGTAAAAATTTGATTCGTAACAAATTAATTGGAATTATTTAGGCTCAAGTCTTAATTAAATTTAATTAGTCTCAAGACTTAAGTCTTGATAGATATAAGGGTCACTTATATGAGCCTTAGGTGACTTAGTCTCAACAAAGCCCTAAAATATCTCCTGGAGAGCTTTTAGAGGAGAAAAGAAGAGAAAAGAGGCAGAGAGGAAGAAGAGACCAACCAAGAGTTAGATATTGAAGATTTTGGAAGGGGGTTAAGGAATAAAGTTCAAGGTATGTGTAAATCACCTAACTACTCTAAAACTCTCTTCAATTGTTTAGCGTCAAGCCTTAAAATGGGGTCTTTACACTCATATAAGCTAGGGTTTTGAAATAATGATCTTACTTGAGTAAATATCCATGGAAATCATCATGATTCATTGTATTTGTTTGATTTGAGAATTGATTCTTGCAATTGGAGTTTGTCTTGGGTTAGCTTAAGAGGAATCACTTTCTCATCTTTAGTTTTGCATGCTTTGCACTCATATATGTGTATATGTTTTGGTAAACCATGAAAAGATGGAGAAATGAGAGAAGAGTGGCAATTTGAGGTGCATATATGCAATTAAAATGGGTTATGATCTAATTAAGCTTGAGATTTATGTTTATTATGATTATATATTAGGATGTTGAAGTGCATTTGCTTGTATTATGCCTTGGAAATGTGTTTGGAAAGGTTGATTTTGCTGAAGTTTCGAACTGCTCAAACAAAGCCCAGGACCGCACGTGCGGGGCCTGTGGCCACACGTGCGAGATGCACAACCGCACGTGCAGAAAATCGGGGAGGCAAATTGAGCATTCTGAAATAAAAGCACGTTTGGAGCCGCGCATGCGGCACAACTCTCCGCACGTGCAGTGGTGGACTTCCGCATGTGTGGCCAGTGGGGAAAAATTCTATCAACTTCTTTTGCTCTTTTTGACCCTCTGAATTTTTTAATGTGTCCATTTGATCCTTTTGAAATGCTTAAAAATGATTGGAAATTTGACGAATCAGACAATTGATTAAAGAGAAAAGGCTATGGGAAAGTAACTTACTTACAAGTTGTGTGCCATGTGTAGGTCACATACCGAAAGGGACCGTTGCACGACCACATCGCAGTGAGTAATAGTAGTGTAATGCTATGTTTTATTTATGTATTGTGCTCATACTTTATATATTTTGCTCATGAATGGCATATGCGATATAAGTTGTGCTTTGATTAGAATGATTGGAATGCTTGAACAATGGCATATGAGATGGACCCGAGGTCATTTTGTTTCTGTTATATATGACGAGCCTGAGGCCGTTCTGATGTGGACTACTTATGACTCATGGCCTAAGGTCGAGAGAGATGGAGACATGCCGATGTTCCATCTACCTTATAATGTTTCGAACAGCTATTGATATGTTGGGCCCAAGGTCGTTCCGTATTATGTTGGGGCCAAGGCCATTCCGTATTATGTCGGGCCAAGGCTGTTTTGTCTAAAGTGGGCTTGAGGCCATTCCAGATTGAGATTATGAATAAGACATGCATATGACTTATAAATTTATTCTTCAAGACTTTTGCTCATTCACATGAACCTCCTTACATTACTATTATTCACTGAGCCATCCTCACTTTGCATTTATGTAATTATGTAGGTGACCAGCTTGGAGGCCAGCCCTATGTTAGCTCCAAGAGTCTTTTATTGGACTTGTTTTGTCAAGCCTCCCCAAGTGGAGCCTCTTGCCTTTTGTGGAGTTCATGTCACATTTTGTTAAGTCTTTAGAGACTTGTGATAGATACATTGTCCATATGTAAATGTTAGGTTGTTATCTTTTTGTATAGACTTGCATAACTTGGACTTGTTTGTATACGAACTATGAATGGTGTATGTGGGTTCTCTATATATGGTATGGTGTACTAAGGTCCTGGCATTCAAGCATTGCTCCATGGATGTTTCATTTGGCTAGTATATTTGTTTCCACTTTAGGCCTCGTCATTGGATAAAATAACTGTTGAAATTTTTGTTTTGAGGCCTAAATACAGGCCGGTCATGTCCCAAACTTTTACGGGAAGGTTTGGGTCGTGACAGGCATAGTATCAATGGAAAATTTAGCCTTATCCACCGCCGACAACACTGCCTGTCGGTGTACTCGTGAAGCCATAAGTAGGGCCTAAATGGATATGTCAGCCTAGATCTTTTTCAGTTGCTTCAGAACCAGCTCCTCTTCCAGCTTCTTCTCATTTTCCTTCTTAACCTCCCGGTCTTTTCTTGAGGGTTCAACCTTATCCAAATATGGAGGTTTGAAATATCATCCACTCTGGGTGAGGTGGTCTATTTCCTTTGTATACCAAGTACTGTCTAGGATATGATCTTCACAGTTTTCATCTGTATGGGTAAGATGCAAGTTGCTATCTTCCCACCACTCACCATCAGCCGCCGACAAACAGTTGTCCGGCTCAACTCAAATCACTCTCACAGGGCAAGTATCCCTCTCGAGGTGACAAGATGTTATGGCCTTCCGGTTATCTTCGATCCTCTCTTGTTCAAACTGTCCTAGCACAACTTCCCATTCAACATCTATAGTTTCTAGAACACCCAAATCTTGGGTTTGTTTTTTCGTAACACTATCATCTGGCATTTTTCCTTTCTCCTCAACTTTCTTGGCTACTACAGCTACCACAACTTTTTTTTCTGCCGATTTAACTCTAGCTTTCTCTTCCTTGTTGGACTCTTTACGCAGCCATCCCTTGTTGTCAGTCGACATGCTTAGATCAAACCAATCAATCTGCACATTGCCTTGGTCTTGTTCTTTGAAGAATTGTAGGTTGTTCAAATCTTCTTCAAGATCCGCAAGATCATCCAACCCTTGGCTTGGGCCGTCTTCCCTAACCACATTAATGTCCACTGAGGTCAGTAGCACTACCTTAGGCCTGGTTTGGGTCATGGGGTACAATGTAGTAGCTTAGGTTAGATGATTCCTAGAAACTCTTAGTAACAGATCGGCACCTCTCTTCGAGGTCAAAACCACCTCTTTTTCAGAGGTTGTCACCACAGATTTATGAGGCTCAAGTTGTGGACTGGATGTGTTCATTATGCACAAGTTTGTGCTATTAGCGATGAACAATACTGGCTTTGGTAGGTGGGAGGCGTTGATATAGATGCTTGGGTCGAAAGTGGGTGGTAGGGTATGGATGAGGTGGATATTTATAGGCAGGGGGACTTGGTTGTGGACAGGGAGTGGGTTGGTGGTCACATTTGGCTTTTGGGGTGGAGCTATGACTTTGTTGTTAGTGAGATCTTGAATCTCATGATGCAGGTAGAAGCACCGGTCTGTTTTGTGGCTGTACTGTTGATGGAAAGCAAAGTATTTGGTGGGACCGTGCTTGGGTGGAAGAGGGTTTGGAAGTGGTCGAGGTTCTAGGGGTTTCCGATATGCCTTTTTGATTAGCACCTGCACGGCTCGAGATAGAGTCATGTAGAGCTGGTTGAAAGTTCTACCAGGAGGTAGGGTAGGGTTGGAAGTTTGTGGGCCTATATTGGCAAAAGGGTCGGCAGTTTTGGTTATGGTGACAACATTCACCTCTGACGGCCTCGCAGTTGTGCTACCCCCGGCAGCATTGGAACTGTGAACAAAAGGCCTCTTAGCCGGCTCCGTGTCATTAGTGATGATCCCTTGTTTCATTTCCTCTTCGATCTAAACCCTCGTTTCATGAAGTTCCTTGAATGTGAATAAGGGGAGAACGATCATTTTCTGCAGCAGCTTGCCATGAAGATTCCGAACAACAATCTGGATTTAGTCTTTCTTTGAGGGTCGGGTGGTCATCATCAATGCCTTAGCCCTCTATCTAGTTACAAACTCTAAGAAACCCTTCTTTTAGCTTTTGATACGTTGCTTTGAGATCACGAGTTGTGACCTTGATTTGCATGTTGTAGGAGTATTGAGTAATGAAAGACTCGGCCAATTCCTCCCAATTCTACTTTGTAGAATCCTCTAACTTAGCGTTCCAGATGATAGCTATACCCGACATAGTTCGACCAGAGAGTGATAACTTCTGCAATCTGGTCAAACCCATTGGTCGTAGGATATCAGAAAATAGTCGTAGATGTACCATTGGGTCTCTAGCGCTGTCGAAGCGGTCAATATGCGGCATTTTGAACTGCTCAGGCAAAGTAACTATAGATTCAATATACCCATCCTCTATGTCTAGAATGGAGTTAACCCCCTGTGCTTTTTGAATTGTTTTTCCATCTTGTTGACTTTGAGCACGGTCGGGTTAACCTCGAATTCAAAAGGTGCCTCAGTCTGATAAACTGGGGCTCTAGACATCTGTGTTGGAATTGGGTCTTCTTGGACAAGGAAAACTGGAACACCCTTGGCTTGTGGATCCTGAGCTGTAGCGGCATTGGCAGTAGTATCGGGTATGAGGATAGCCACATTAGGTGTGTGTGAAGCAGAAGCTACAGTTGGTTATTGTAGACACCCCATTTTTGACCGTCCTCAAGACTTGGACGTCACCGTTCGAACACTTGGTGATCATCCACGTTTGTGTTCGTCTTGAGTTCCCGAAGGTCTCGGCCACGCGCCTTGCCTCAAGATCTCTCAACTCGACTGTTTTGTGTTTGGTTTTGCACCAAACACTTGTGTTTTGCGTTGGAGGGGCAGGGAATGGCTTGTGGGCCATCCCCACACATCACCGGCCATGGCTTGAGGCCACCGGCCAGTGTTTTGTTGTCATTGGCCAGATGTTTGGCCGGTCGGCACTCTAGATGGTTGGTCGGCCATTTATTTTGCCAAAATAGCATTTTTGGCTGGCTAATCACTGTGTATCTGCTTTTGCAGATATTTTTATGCCGGCTGTGCTAGCTGGCATACACCTTTTACCCCCTCCATACACGTGTATGGAGGGATTTCACTCTTGCCAAACTTGTTTTGTAAGCTTTGCAAGAGTGATCTTCTATAAAGAGGAGGCCTCTCCTCCCTCCTCTAGGGTTACAAAAAATTCCAGAGAGAGCTCTGAGATTAGGGTTTACATAGTGTGTGTATTCTATCTCTATTTCTCCCTCTCTTTTGCTCTAAGTGTGTTTGTGTCTTACTTTTGTGCATAAACACCTAGTGTTACACCTTACCTTGGCTACTGAGGTGCTAAGGAGCTGTTCTTGGTGTTCTTGAGTGGATTCAAGCTTGAAGAAGGGGCTGGAGCTCAGTTCTTGAAAGGGGTCAACAAGGGTAAGAACTTCACCCTTTATTCTCCATTTTTTCATAGTCCTTTTGCCTACCTTGCATCTGTTTTTGAGCTTAGTATATAACATATAAAATTTTTGTTTTTACTTGCTTAAAATAGTTGTTTAAGGTTGCTTTGAGCTTTGGGGTTGTTTGACCCCTCTTAGGGCTTGTTTGGCCCCTTTTTTGTGCTATTTTGGTGAGCTCCGGGACCACCTTGTTTGGGCCTCCTCACCACTAAAATCTTGAGAGATTTCAGTGGTGAGGATGGTGGTTTAAGGTCCTAAGAAGGAGAGGGCCATCCCCTCTTCTTGTTGTCTTCAATAATGGCCATTTTAAGCCTCATGAGTGAGCATCTAGTTTAGGTTCATGTTGGCCATGTCCTAGCTGTTATTTAGTATTATTTTACCATGATATAGCAATGTTAAGTTGGTTTAGACACACCATGCTTTCCTTGCATACATGTCTTGTAATGCCATGATTTGCCTTAACATGTGCATAGCATTTAGACTACCATGCCCATGTGTTTTGGCCTAGCTTTGTGAAGATTTTATGCTTGTCTTAGTATGCTAAAGGTCTGTTTTTGGTCATTTGGGTCGTCCATGCATTGCTTTGTATAGTTACCATGCAATCCCCCTTGTAGGCCTTGAGCATTAACCCCTCTAGCATGCCATCCTTGCTTTGTTTCAGTGGTTTGGAACCACTTGCCATGCCATTTCAGTCCATTTAGCATGCTTGTATGCTCGCATTTGATGCCCCTTTAATGTGTTAAAAGGTTGTTGTCTTATGCTCCATGCTTGTGCTATTGTGTATGCCTCTAGGATTAGATCATTTAGATGCCATCAAAGTGGGTTTTTTGGGGCTCAGTTGTGCATGATTCAGGACTGTTTTGATTCAATTTGGTCATTTGCTTCATGTGTCATATGATCATAGTTTAAGTCCTTGGGCTTGGTTGCATGTCTTGTTTGCATTGTAGGTCGATTTGGCATCACCTTTGCATGATTTTCAGAGCTTGATATGTATGCCATATGTCCATGATTATCCCCTTTTAAGTGTGCTTAAAAGTCCTTCTTTGATGCCTAAGTGATGGACCATGTTTGCATGCATGCTTGTATGTGCATTTGGCCCCATCCCCATAGCTTTTGGCCACTGTTTTGGGCCTAGTATAGAGCTACCCAAATTAGTCTAAGTCCACTCTTCACATGTTGTTACATGTCTTACACTTTGCATGCTTTGATTGCATCATGTCTTGCATGTCCATTAGCCTTGCATGTTGTTGCATACTTGGCCTATCACATGCTTGTTTGTGTGCTTGATCACCCATATTCCATCTTGCATGCTTGTTGGTTAGCATTGATGCTTCATACCTTGCATGCTTGTTTGCTTAGGTTGTGTGCCTAGCTTGCATACTTGCCCTCATGCTCATGTTGCATACTAGCTCACATGCCTAGGTTGCATTGCATTGACATGCATGCTTTGCCTCTTGAATTGAGTATGATAGGGGCTGAGCTCATTGTTTGTTTATGTGCATTTCATTCTACATTGAAAATGCACATCTTGGTTTCTTGGGCCATCACGCATTGAAATGCGCGATTGGTGGTCCAAGAATCAAGGAACATACCCATTTGAGTCATGAACATGATAAGGGATGTGTTGTTGCACACATTTGCTTGAAATGCATTGCCATGCCATGTTTTGCCCGCTGCTGCTGTCAAAATAGGTTTCTGCAGGAAGCTTTGGCCGGTCGACTAAATAGAGTGCCGATCGACCAAAGATGGATGGCCGAGAGCTGAACAAATGGTCGATGACCATCCCACCATGGCCGGTGAGGTTTCTACTTGGTCGGTGATGATCCACAGTGTACATGGAGCATTTTTTGGGAATTGTGCCATTTTCAGAGGAACAGAGCAGGGAAAACAGAGGCAGCTTGTGCATGGCGACGGATTTCCGAGCAAACCCGAGCACGCGTGCATTGGACCCTCTTCCTGAGGCCTTTCATTGCTTAATTATCTTAGTTAATTTGCTTAACTAGTTAATTGTTTGTAATAATTAATTAGCTTGTAGGTTAATTAATTGTATTATTCTTTCGGTCCCTCCGAGTGAGGGTGAATTTGTAATAAGTGTGGGTGCGTGTGTGCATGTCTTCCAATCCCCACTTATTTCTCCCTTTTACTTACTTGCTTTTGATGGTTAGTATTAGGGCATATTTAATTTAGTATCCTTATGATATGCATGCGTGCATCATTCATCAGTATTGCATGCACCGGGCTCGGCGCTTCATGCTAACTACATAATATATTTCAAATCTAACTTGAATATATGTTATTTGCGCATTCCACATGCCATCCTAGGATTAGCCGAGCCTATTCTAGTGACATTCTGTATGCGTTGCATTAGCCACTTAACATGGACTTGGATCATGCATGATTGCTAACATGTTCCTCGTTTTGGCTTGGAGTACGCTGTAAGTATTTATGTTTTAGCATCACGCATGAGTGTGAATGTTAAACATGACAGTATGCTTGCCATGAGGCTAAATGCTTAGCTGATGTAACTGCCTGAATGCCTGCGGGTGAAGGTTGGATTGTTTGAGTTGGAACAACTCGTTGAAATCCGTGTTTTAGCCTACTTGTGAGTAGCAAATCTCAAACCTATTTCCAAACAAACGGATATGCAATGCTTCATTCCAAATTAGACGATCTAGTCTATACTTTCGTGTTGTGCGCATCACATAGTAAGATTAGCTAATTAACCGGAATAAGAACACATAATGTTTTCAAAATAACATATCAGGGTTAGTAGAGGCCGATCTTCGGATCGGGCGAGAGGGGGTGCTCATAGCTGACCTTCTCCAATCGTACCCAAGTTCCTGAGTTGAGGCAAGTTTGGTGATGACGGACGCGTGACCTTAGGCAAACGAGTCAGGGTTTCCTAAATTCCCCCAAAAAAATATTTAGGTGGCTACTCTGTATCTGGCAAAGCAGTCCATGTTTGGCACTTCTTTACAAAAATCTGTTTTCCAAAACGATTTGCCGGATTTGGGCTCTTTGGTGATTTATCAATCTCACATTGCACATTGTGAGATCAGATTAAGAACCGACACAAATCGAGTCCGTACTGTAGCATGGGGCCCAAGGGCGCGTCTACAGTTGTAGTTGTTGTTGTTGTTGTTGTTATAACCTGTTTGTGACCTTAGCTTGTCGAGCCATCTCATGCTGGAGTGAGTCGACTGACCGCTACAGGCGGATTAGCAAGTCCTCCAAATTTGATGGTGGATACTGGCCATTCTAGTAGTAGGTGCCTGTGCTTGAGGTGGACTAAGTATGGGTGAGTTAAGGGGTGATTGCTGAAAGAATTGAACTGGTGAGCTTTGTTAGACCCTTTGTCGCCTTGCAACTAGTGACACTGAGGCAAACACTGGTTGTTCCCGAACAAGATCTCCAACCTTACAAAGTCTCCCAATGTGGGTCCAGAGTACTTGGGGGATATCAGAATTTTATGAAGCTATGGTTTTAAACTACCTAGCAAAAGAAAATAAAGAAAAAACAACAATCTGAAATCGGACAGCACCTCAGTTAAGATTTGAACAGAATAGATATGATCAAAGCTGTAGGACTGTACTCCCCACTGAATTCTACTCCAAAACAGAAACCAACTATACCACTGATATGATGCATTCCTGTACAGTTTCATTGTAAAGCACAGACCAGATAAAGAGAGCCAAAGCACCCCCTATGATGGGGTAGGGTTACCCTGTCCTAGATTTGACATGATCTAGGTTTTTACTACTTCAAGCAAGTAGTTTTCACAAAATCCTGCATACGGGTGAGCATCACGTCCTATGTTGGAACAGTCACAATGTCTTCACTATATCCAGCTAGGCCGATTGGTCAAAAGGGTACCTCGGCAAAACCACCTAATATACTTCTCACACCTAACACCGAGAAGTGAAAAGAGGATCAAGCGGTACAACAGTAATCCAGATCCGAGGGTTGTGTTTTCAACATAGCAGAGACTATGACCGACCAGCCTTTTGGAAAGCTTTTTAGGAAAGCCTCTGGCAGGCCGTTCAAGAATAGCAAATAGAAAACACAGTGACATAAAGCACCAATGAAATTTCAATCCAAATAACATATGTTTGTAAATAAAATTTCATATCATGATGTCCAAGTCAAGTTCTCTAATTTCCCCAGCAAAGTCACCAGAAACTGTAGCTCACTTTTCATGTTCCTTAGAGGGGTTTAGTCTCCTTGGATACGATACCCCTACAGTTTGGACTCTCATGGTTCTGAATTTGGTTTCACAAGTGCAATGTGAAATAACTTAAACAAATGAGAGTCCAAATCCAACAAATCTTTGGAAAATCGATTTACAATTAGAAATGCCAAAAATGGACTACATTGCCAGATTTCAGAGTCGTCACCTAAATATTTTTACGAAATTTAGGAAACTCGTGACTTGTGCCAAAGGCCACTTGTCCGTCATAACCAAAGTGTCTTGGGTATGAGAGGGGAATGTCATGAATTGAGCACCCTACCCACCTGATCAAAGATCGGGCTCTACTAATCATGATTTGATTTTTATGTATAGTACGTACTCTTGTTTCGATTATTATACTAGCTTACTATGTGAGGCACACTAGTATAGACTATTTGACCCACTTTGGAATGCTTCGATTTCATGTTTGTTTGAAAAGAGTTTTGAATATGTGCTACTTAAAAAAGCGAGCGCATATGTACATTAATCAAATTGTCCCAATTTAAGCAACATAGCCTTTATCCACAAGCATTGAAGAGGTATATCAATTAAGCACTTAGCCTCATGGTAATATGCTTTGATATGGAGACACAAACACATATGCAATATGCTAAAGCAAAAAATGCTCACCTAGTACTCAACCAAGGCAAGCCAAAATAAAAGAAATTGTTAGAAAAATGCATGCTCTAATATGTAAGTGACTAATGCAACACATACAAAATGCAACTATTAGGTTCGGTTTATTAACATGACATATGGCTCAACTCAAAGCATGCGATAGCGCACATATTCAAGTAAGTAAGAAATAACAGCAATATTAGAATGATGAACCGAACCCAATGCATACAAAAATGGATATTTCCACATGGTAATGATATGGAACGAAAATATGATACTACATGTAACCATCATAAGAAAGTAAATAAAAGGGAGAAAGAATGGGAGTTCGAAAACATACACAATATTACAAGTGTGCCCTCATACAAGAGGGTCCGAATGAATATCCTATTTTGCTAAATATTACAACACCAAATAAACACCAAATAAATGAATAAGCTAAATTTAACTAATTACTAAAAATCTAAATTAAGCTAATTAATTAATTACAACACATTGATATTAAAGGCACTAAATTAATAGGATGAGAGGTGAGGAGCCACAAGTGCACAATCGAGAACATCCTTCCAGAAACATCTTTGTTTTGCTGCTAGAATCTGTTCTGTTCACAGTTAGAAAATTATTATGTTTTTGCCTCAGCTTTTGCTCTGTCTGGGCACTGAAATGACATTACTTGTATAAACAATGGTAGCCGGCCGGCCTTGGAAAATGGTCGACTGGACAGAAAGGTGGCTAGCCGGCCATTGTTTTTAAGGATTATCCTGCTGCAACAGATCCGAAACAGAGCAAAAACAGAGTGTTTCCAGGAGATGTTTATCCTCTCTGCCCTTCCCTATCATGAAGCTGATCAAGGGAGGAGAAGATTCAGTCCACAAACCATTAATTGTCACAAGTTTGTTCCGTGATGAATCCTAGAATCGATAGGATAAAGGCTCAATAAAAGAAATAAAAGACCAGCAATACCTCCTCCCTATCATAGAGTTATCTCAAGGGAAGTGGTAAACATTGATTCTTGAATCACTAAACATCACTACAAAGTATGTAGTGATTCAAGACTTAACAGGTTCAATATAACGTCCGATTGAACCCAACTCAATTTTATTACCTTTTTTTATATTACCTTGCCATTTTCATATCTTTTCTTCATTTTGTCCAAAAGTGATAATTACGTCCACTAACTGCAAAAAATAAAATAAAGAGAAGTGTCAAACAAAAAGTTGTGCTTAACATGAGAGATATGTAATGCCTTCGTAATCAACCTCCGAAGAGGTTAAACCATTAAGTATGAAAAGTCTCTTTCTCATGCCTCAAGCAACAACCTAGTGTTTGAGACAACTCCTAAACAAAGAAAAAAAAGAAAGAAGAGAGGTTGTAGAGATGATTATGCAAAGGTGATCATGGCAAGTGTGAATATTTACATGAAAACTATGTAAAGAAAGCCATCAAGTCAAATAAATTGGTGTGTATGGCCTAAACCACCAAATCTATGAGGCCTTACAACACTACAAGCATAGTATCAAAGCATAAAATAAAGAAACACACTAAACAATCCTTAAAAAGAAAAAAATAGTGCTGAAATCAATTTGAAAAGAGTACAAAATATAGACAAAAATAGAAGAGAACAAAGCTAGTAAACAAGCCTAAGGAAGGGTGTCTAACCCCTCTAATTCAAGAAAGGGTAATTAGCCCCTCCACCTTTGGTAGCTTTTAAATCACAAGTTTCAACACTTAAATTCAGTCCAAAGCAGAGTATAAACAACAAGAAAACGAAAGGAAAATAGTAGTGTAATCAAGGAAAGAGATGGCGAAGGCTATACCTCTTGAAGAGAGGGTGCTTTTTAGTTCACAAACCACAAAGTGATCACTTTCAAGAGCTGAAATTTATGTTCAATAATCTCATCAAGAAGCCTCTAGTTTTGACTTAGGAAGTGTATGGACAGTGTATGTATATTTCAAGAGAGAGAGAAAGAGTGTTTCTTAAGCTTTGGGCTCTTGGCAATATTGTCTAATCTAAAACCATGAGGGATGGTCAAGTATTTATAGAAAAACAAGTTTCTCTGTTAGAAATATATGTAATAAGCCAGCTGATGCAAGACATGCACATGGAGGGATAGTTGGCTGCAAAATATCTACCTGGCCCAGAACATGGCTGGCCAGCCACTTTTTGGATATCAGGCCTCTGAGTGGTCAAGCTAAAAAAAAATAGGTTTTGGTTCAAAGGGGATGCAAGGTTTGGGCTGTGAAGCTTTGAAAACCAAAGCCCTTTGCTGAAGAAATTGAACAATTTGCACAGCGTAATATTTCATCATCGAGTTTTCAGCGTGAGTCCAAGTCTTAAGGGTGGTAAAAAATGGGGTGTCTACAGATTTGCTCCCACTTCTACTCGGCTATAGGCAAGGGTTACAACAAACCCGTTGGTCTCTGATACTCGACCTTCACTTGTTGACAAGTAAGGCACCTTGAAACAAACAAGGCTACATCTCTCTTCATCTCTCTCCACCAAAACTGACGGCTAAGGTCGTGGCACGTCTTTGTGCCTCATGGGTGTAGCGCAAGGCGTGAATGATGGAACTCTTGGAGTACCTCATTCCTATAAGATTTTGGCATGAAAAGACAGTCAACATATCTAACACTCAAGTAAAAATACACGTTCAAGCCCTTCTCTACCTTTCCACTAGATATCTTCTCTCGGATATTTTCTTCTTCGTGATCACTCCGTTGTGCTTCCATAACTTAGCCCATAAGTGTAGGTTGTGCAACTATAGTGAACAAAGCAGCCGACTGATACAAGTCAACCTCACCAATAGCACCCATCATCTTCCATTCCCGGATGATAATACAAGCTACATTGCTATTGGATTTCCTACTCAAGGCATCTACCATTACATTAGTCTTTCCCGGATGATAGTGTAACTCAAAATCATAATCCTCCATAAACTCCATCCACCTCCTCTACCTCAGATTCAAATCCTTCTGTGAAAACAGATACTTCAAACTCTTGTGATTGAAAAATACCTCAAATCTCTCCCCATGTAAGTAATGCCTCCAAATTTTTAAGGCAAAGATCACTGTTGCTAGTTCTATGTCGTGAGTAAGGTAATTTCTCTCATGCGTTTTCAATTTCCGTGAGCCATATGCTACCACTTTCCCCTCTTACATCAAGACACAACCTAAACCTTCCCAAGAAGCATCACAATACACTAAATAGCCCAAACCCCTCTTCGGAATAATCAACACTGGAGCAGTGGTAAGTCTAACCTTAAGCTCTTGAAACAATTCTTACAAGTTTCACTCCACACAAATTTAATTCCCTTCCTCGTCAGTCTAGAAAATGACGAGGCCAATCTAGAGAAATCTTTTACAAAATGTCAGTAATACCCAACTAAGCCTAAGAAACTTTGAATCTCAAACGCATTCTTAGGTTGGTCCTAATCTTGCAATGCCTCTATCTTAGAGGAGTCTACAGTCACCCCTTCCTCGAATACCACATAGCTTAAGAACTTAACTTCTTTCAACCAGAACTCGCACTTCCCAAACTTAGCATACAAACGGTGTGCTCTAAACAACTCAAGTACAACCTGTAAGTATTCCTTGTGCTTCTCCTCGAAGGGTGAGTAGATCAAGATGTCGCCAACAAGGACGACCATGAAACGGTCTTGGAACTTATGGAGGATTCGATTCATCAAATCCATAAACAACGTCGGTGCATTGGTTAGTCCAAAAGGCATCACTAAGAACTCATAATGGCCATATTGCGTGCGGAATGTCATTTTCTGAATATCCTCCTCCTTCACCCTCAACTAGTGATAACCCGACCTCAAGTTAATCTTGGTAAAATAGCGAGACCTCCTCAATTGGTCAAACAAGCCATCTATATGAGGCAGGGGGTACTTGTTCTTAACAGTTACCCAGTTCAACTTCTGATAATCGATGTGTAGTCACAGTGTGCCATTTTTTTTTCTTAGCAAAGAGAGTCGGTACTCTCTAAGGCGAAGTATTAGGAAGAATTAAGCCTTTATCTGACAATTCTTGGAGCTAAATCTTTAACTCACTCAACTCGACGAGTATAAATCTATACAGTGCCATGGAAATTGATGTCGTGTTGGGTACTAAGTCAGTAGAGAACTCAATCTCACAATGGTGTGGCAAACTAGTGAGATCTTTGGGAAACACGTCTGGGTATTCACAAACTACCCTCGGTAAATCAACTTAGACCACAGTACTCTCAATACTCAAGAAAGTAGCAAGAAGAAGACTAAGCTCTCCTCGACCACACGGGTTATACATTGGTGACAAAACTCTATCAGCTCGGTCCCCTTTAAAATAAAAACAATCACCACTCGAGATGCACACCGCAACTCTCTAACGGTAACAATCTATAATGGCTCGGTATGAAAAGAAAAAAGGTAACAATCCATGCCCAAAGTGGCATCAAAACTCGACATATCTAACAATACAAAAGCAAAAGGTAGTCGGTGACATGCAACCTCTGTCTCACAACCCTAACATCCCTGGTCCAAAACAACCTCACCTCCAATAGGTGACTCTACCCTGAGGGAAGATGCTAATTGAGCCATTTCTAATCCCAAGGTTGATGCAAATGCAAAAAAAAATAAAAGAATGGGATGCACCAGTATCAATCAACACATTGGCAATAGAATTGCATAACAAGAAGTTACCTCTCACTACAGAAGGTGTTGGCAACAAATCTGGTGTAGTAACAACATACACACGCCCCGTAGGTCTTTGCTTTACCTGCTCGTCCCACAAAGCATAGGTCTGATACACTAATTAAGCTGAAGAGGCTCCCTGATTGGCCTTCAAGGCTTGTGCTAACTGAGTAGGCTGATGGCTTTATGTCTGCCTCGAACCAAACGCACCAGATGTGCCACTAGATTGAGGACAAGACCTTTTTAAGTGTCCCAATTGCCTACACTGATAACAAGTAGGTGGCTACCCTCTCCCTTGACTCTAGTTTTTAGGACGAGCCGAAGACAATGCTGATTGTTGCCCTCCTCCCCTTTGTAGGCAAACTAAAGACTTATGGCCCAACTGATTGCACTTAAAGCAAATGATCCCACCTAGACTACCTCTCCACGAACCCAAACTCAGTACCGGAAAAGATGGATCTAGACTGTGCTCTCTGGGACTACTGTGGGGTGAAACCCCTATGCCTCTTGTTGTCTTAAGTCACTCCCTGAACCTCTTAACTCCTCTGGTTGGAGGCCCTCATCTACTCCTCCTCCCACTAGATCATAGTCTTAAAATGAGTCGTCGCCTTCACAAGGCGACCATAATCCATAATCATAGACCCGACCACCTTGAAAAAGAGCCTGGTCCTCAATCACTTCTCAAACTCGATGCAACGACATTCCTTCGTCGCCACGAGCTCTAGTGCAAACCTTAACAGACTGGTAATGGCAGCCTCAAACTCGGCCCAGTGTGGTTAGTTGCTTGAACTTCAAGAACTAATCTCTCAACTTCTCCTAGCTATGGGAGGCAAAAACTTGTCCTGGAAGGCATTGACAAAGGCCTCCCAAGTCACCCCAATGTTCCTTCGCACATACATCCACCATTAACCCGTATCTCCCTTCAGCTGGAAAGATGCCAAGGTGTCACGACCCAAACCCGCCCCTATAGGTTTAGCATCGTAATCGGCCAGTAATCTTGGGATTACCAAAGGCCTCCAAACAGATTAAACCAAATTAAAGGGGCTGGCGGAAGCAAATATCAAATGCAATGTCTATTGAGCTGTGCAGACATACATGGGACAAAAAATTAAAAAATTATATACGTATATGTGATGTCATATTCACATTGGTCTTACGTCACCAATACAGATGTTGTCAAAAAGAACTTAGCCCTAAATATAGAGTATACAAAAACTATTCAGACAAACAGAAGAAAACAAAAACTTAAAACTTGTTTGTAGAAACATGACAACACTTTAACTCCGGAACCTCCTTGGGAGATGCTGCGATTGGCTGACAAAACAAATCTCCTAGTAATCATCACTGAGCCTGGTCACGTGCCTGATCACCTACATACATAAATAATATAATGAGCTAAAGCCCAGTGAATAATAACAGGGTAAAGGTTTTAATGAAGGATGCCCACAGTAGATACATAAATTAGAGTTTAAAGTCAGAAACAGATTCATATTCATATCCATACTCATAGTTCATAGATAATCAAATATGGTACATCCATTAGCGCTAACTGAATAGTTGAGCCATTTATATGGGATGTAAACAGTTGACTTATATGCATAGGGACGTTCATAAGGATCCATAACAGTTGACCCATGATCACATGGGATGTATAGTTGGCTCATGATTATATGAGACATATACAGAGCAGATAATAGATATCACATCATGGTAAGGATGCCGCGAATATATTTCAAAAATCTGGACAACCATTCATCTATATAGAAAATAACATTCAAAAAAATAGAGCATTTCATATCACAAGAAAATAATTATAGACAAACACAGCTTTACAGAGTTATTACTCACAAATATCTCCAATAGTGGAACAGTCAGAACAAACAAATCAGACAGCCTACAGCGCGTGACCTACACAAATACATAGTGGATACACATTGAAACACACGCTCGGAAAACACATAACTTGTCTCTTTTCTATCTTGGTGTGTTTCTAATCCTTATCCACATTATTATATCTTAATTAAGGCTTAGGAATGCCTAAAATGTAATGAGGATGCAAAAATGAACTTTGAAAAACTTAGTTCAATTTTCAAAAACAGGGCAGTTCGCTCGAGTGTAACTTCATTTGCTTGAGTAGACCCCTTGGTCTGCAAAACTTCTAAGAGCTCTCATTTTACACTCGAGATCAACTTCTGGTCACTCTGGCCAAGGTTTAAAAATAAGAGTGGTCGCTCGAGCGCAGGTTCTATTGCTCGAGCAAAGGCTCATGTCTGCAAAAGTACTGAGAGCTTGAATTTTACACTTGAGCGTAGCTTTTGGTTGCTCGAGCCAAGGTGCAAAACAAAGGTGGTTACTCGAGCACAGATTCTGTCGCTCGAGCCAATCCCCAAACACTGTGAAAGTACTGGGAGCTTGCATTGTTCACTCGAGCATGTAGACACCCCATTTTTGACTGCCCTTATGACTTGGATGCCACCGCTTGCACACCCAATGATGAATATGTGTATGCTTGTCAAGTGCTAGAAGTCCTCAGCAGAATGCCACAGCTTTGAGCCTTCATACCCTATAAACCTTTTGTCATGTTTTGGACCAAAACTATAGTTTTTCAAGCCGAAAAACCCTGTGGGTTGCTGGTCACCAATGTAGGCTGCCTACCAGTTGTGTGGCCTGCCCACCAACATTAGTGGCCTGTCGGCCACTTGTGTGTTTTTGCAGATATTTTGGCCAACTATGCTAGCTGTTTCCATAGATGCATGCACTTGCCTACATGTGTATGTATGGATATTTCTAACAGATTTTCATGTTTTTCTATATATAGAAGACCTCCCCTTCCATTTTTACGAGATGAACATTTTGTAGCAAAAAAAATTCTCTCTCTACAATTCCCTCTCTCTTGCAAATTGTTAAGCCTTTGCCTATACACTCTAAACCAAACCTTGTGGTATTGGAGTTGAGGTACTTTTGAGCTTACTTTGAGCTCCTGAGGGTGTGTAAGTGCTGGTTTGTTGCTGTAGACGCCCCATTTTTGACCGTCCTCAAGACTTGGACGTCATCGTTTGAACACTCGATGATCATCCATGTTCGCGTTCGTCTTGAGTTCTCGGAGGTCTCGGTCGCGCGCCTTGCCTCAAGATCTCTCGACTTATTTGTTTTGTGCTTGGTTGGACCAAGGACTTGTGGTCTTTGCACCTGAGGGCGGGAAATGGCTTGTTGGCTATCCCCACACCCAACCGGCCTTGGCATGTTGCCATCGACCCTATTTTATTGCTACCGGCCAAAAGTGTTGGCCGATCGGCAATGTTTTTAGTCAGCCGGCCCTTTGTGTTGGTCGATCGGCCTTTTCTGCTAACCGAACCCTGTTCATTTGCTTTATGCAGATATTTTGTGCCAGGTGGCACAGTCTGTATCCTCCATACACATGTATGGAGGATTTGCATCCTTGTTGTAGCTTCTTGAGGAAGCTTGAACCTTTTGAACCCTTGTTTTAGCTTCTTGAGAAAGCTTGAACCTTTTGAATCTTTTTTTAGCATCTTGAGAAAGCTTGAACCTTTTGACCCTTTTTAGCTTCTCCAAGAAGCTTGACCCCTTTTTGGGCTTCTTAAAGAAGCTTGACCCTTTGCCTCAAGCTTCTAAGAGAAGCTTGAACCTTTCTTAGCTTCTTGAGGAAGCTTGACCCCTTTGCTCTAGCTTCCTCAAGAAACTTGACCCTTGTGCTTTAGCTTCTAAGAGAAGCTTGGCCCTTTTGCTCAAGCTTCTAAGAGAAGCTTAGACCTTTGTTCTTCTATAAGAGAAACCCTCTCCCTCATTAGCAAAGGTTCAGATTTTTTGGGTAAGGCATACATACACCTCTCCCTATATCTCTCTATTTCAAGCTCCAAACCTCTATTGTTCTTGACCATTACACACCACCTCCTATCCTAACACCTCCACCATCACTCTAAGCACCTTGGAGCTAGTTTTGAGAGGTTGAAGGTTTGCCATTTTGGTCTAGAAGCTGCTGGAGGTCTTCTCTACAAGGGTAACACTCTATTTCCCACTTTTTGACATTATTTTCTTCATATCTTAGCCTAGTTTGCAAGCATATTTGGGCTTTGTCATAAACTAAAAAAAGTGTTATTTTGAGGTCCTCTTGAAGTTTGTTTAAGGTCATTTTTCTGTTGGGGGTCGTCTCTCCCCTTGCATGCTTGTTTTGACTTTGTTGTGAGCCATGCATCTAGGCCTTTGTAGTGGCCTTTGTTTGACCTCTTAGCCACTGAAATCTAGTGGATTTAGCAATGGCTAGTGAGCTGTTTTGAGCCCCAAAATTAGAGAGGGGTGACCCTCTCACCCCTTGTTTTGTTTACTAGCATTGTTGGCTTTACAAAGGAGCCCATATTTGCACACTTCTTGAGCATGTTTCAGGCCATTTTTGATGAGTTTTAGGACCTGCATGAGCTCTATCCAGAGTTGTTTTTTACCATATTAGGTGTCCCTCTTGCATGTGTAGAGTAACTCTCTTCATAGCCTTTCAAAGGAGCCTTTACTTGCATGCTTCCTAGCCTCATTTCAGGCCCTTTTCTGTGAGTTTTAGGGCCTTCATAACCTCTGTCCAAGGTGGTTTTGTCATGTGGGGTGTCTATCTTGCATGTGTAGAATAACCCTCTTGTTGACCTTTCAAAGGAACATATCATTCTTGTATGCATTGACCTTGTTTCCATGAGTTTTTGGGCATTATTTGACATGGCATACTTCTGAATTTTTCTGGTTCAGTGACCTCTTGATTGCCTCACATACTTGTAGTGCAAATCCACTTTAACTAGTTTACATTGCATGCTATGTTGACCCTTGATTCTAGCACTTTTTGGCCATGCCTTAAACTGATTTTGTGCATATTTTGGACTGCCTTAGCTCTATTTTTGGGTCTCATGGTCGAATGATGCTTGTTTTGCATGCTTGTAGTACAATATTCATGCTTAGCTTTGAGTTTTGAGGTCTATTACATGCATATACTGAGGTGTTTTCATGTCTTGGGGCCATTCCACATCATATTTCAGAGCTTACATGTATGCCATATTCCCATGATTTTCACTCTTCAAATGCATTTGAGAGTTATGCTTGAATGCCTCATTCACCGGTCATTGCATGAGCTTCATTTGAATGCATTCCGAGCCATCATCCCAACACATTTTGCCATTGATTTTGATCTACATAGGGACTGTTTGGGGTTGGTTTCATCATTGGAGCATTGTTTTGCATACTTATAGTGTAATCCATTCCACTAGTTTCGGTATGCGGGTCATCTAGCATGCAACGGGTGAGGTGTTTGCATGTTTCGGGACCATCTTGTATACTATTTCAAAGTTGAAATTTGTGTCATTGTATGCCATGTGTCATCTCTTGCCATGCTTTGGTAGAGTGGCATTCGATGCCTTAGGTTCAGTCCCTTGCATTGGGCATGTTTGCATGAGCGTTCTTGTTTAATTTCAATTGTGTTTGGCCACTGATTTGAGTGTCGTTGAGGTCCACTCACATTGGTTTAAGTCCATCTTGCATCGTGTATGCCATTTAGTTCATGTTGTTGCATGTTTAGCCATTGCATTGTGTATGCCTTGATCATCTCATTGATAGTCTTCATTTGTGCATGATAGTCTTCATATGTGCATTGTGTATGCCATATGGTTCGTATGCATTGAGTATGCCATCCTTAGTTCATAGCATTGTGTATGCTAGTTGTATGTTTGTATATCATCCCTCGCATGCCAGCATGATTAGGTTGCATTGCATTTAGGGTTGCATGTTAGTCGCATTGTGTATGCTATCTTGTTGCATTATGTTTGGAGTAGGGTTAGTCCAAACAGGGGAAACGAGGGACGTTTCGTACTCAAAGTGACGAAACATGCCTCGATTCTCGGTTGCCGACGCTCCGGATTACCCATGATTTTCATATGCATTCATTCCACATTGAGTCGTGCAATTCGACTCCTCGGCCATCATGCATCGAGATGTGTGATTGGTGGCACGAGGATCGAGGTCTATACCCTCTAGAGCTTATGCAATGACGGGGAGACTGGTCGTGCACACATACGTTGAAAATACTTTGTTATGTCCCTTTCTTGCTCTCTGTTGCAGCAAACCAGAAACCAACAGCCAAAATTGGTCAACAAGCCTTCTGGAGCTTTGTACAGTATTCCGGGATCAGTAGCAAACAGAGGCAAATTGGGGCATCGCAATGGATTTCCCGACAAGGCGACTCGAGAACACGTGCATCATCATTCGAGACAGAGCTGAGGCAGTCCATTCATTTAGCTTGCATGCTAATTCATTTGCTTTCTTAGTTAATTTGTTTATTAATTAGGGTTATGTAATAATTAGTTTAATTAGCTTAGATTAGCTAGTTGGTTTTATATTATTTATTCAGACCCTCCGAGCGAGGGCAATGTTGTAATAAGTGTGCGTGTGTGTGATGTATGTCTTCCAACCCCACGTCTTTCTCCCTTTTATTTACCAGCTTATGATGGTTAATTTTAGGGCACGTTTCAATTAGCATCCTTATGCTCGCATGTTTGCATCCATTCATCTGTATTGCATGCATCGGGCTCGGCACATCATGCTAACTGCATTGTATTTCAATTCCAAGTTGAATACATGTTATCTGTAGCATTTCATATGCCATCTTAGAATAGCCGAGCCTATCTTAGTTGCATTTTTGCATGTGTTGCATTAGGCATCTCAGCGTAGTTAGGATTCATGCATGTTTTCTAATTAGCTTCTTTCTTTGGCTCAGAGTACTTGATAAGTATTTATGCTTTAGCATCCTTACATGCGTGTGAGTGACTGCCATGATAGCATGCTTACCATGAGGCTATGTGCTTATGTGATATAACTGCCTGAATGCCTGTGGGTGAAAGTTGGGTTGTTTGAATTGGAATGATTCATCGAAACCCGTGTTTTAGCCTACTTGCGAGTAGCAAACTTCAATCCATTTTAAAACAAATGGATATGCGATGTTTTGTTCCAACTTAGGCAATCTAGTCTATACTTGTATGCTATGCGCATCACATAGTAATTCTAGGCTAATAACCGAAATAAGAGCTCATATTGTTTTCAAAACTCGATATCATGGTTAGTAGAGACCGATCTTTGATCGGGCGAGCGGGGGTGCTCACGAAGTGACATTCCCCAATCATACCCACGTTCCCGAGCTGAGGCAACTTTGGTGATGACAGACACGTGGCCTTAGGCATGAGTCAGGGTTTCCTAAATTCCCCCAAAATAAAATATTTTGGTGGCGACTCTATATCTGGCAAAGCAGTCCATGTTTTGCACTTCTTTCTAAAAATCAATTTTTCAAAACGATTTGCCGGATTTGGACTCTTTGATGATTCATCGGTCTTGCATTGCACTCTGCGAGATTAGATACAGGACTGTGACATTGAGTCCTAAACTGTAGTAAGCCCAACGAACAAAACGGAATTTCCTCCCGGGATATTCGAGGACGTCTACAGTTGCCTAAAAAAGGTTCTCCTCTTGAAGAGATGTAATTCTTTGCTTCATTTGCCATTTTTCCTATTGTTTTTGGGCTGTTTCGGAGCTATTTAAACTTTGTATTTTTAGGCCGAAACTTGTGGTTTAAGACCATTAGAGGTGGAGAGGTGGATCACCCCTCCTTGTGCTTGTTTACTAGCTTAACTTGCTCCATGTTTTAGCTTATTGTTTTAGCTATTGTTAGCTTAAGTCCAACACTTTTTTGAACTGTTTAAGCACAGTTTTAGGACTGTTTTTTGTTGGTCATTACATTGCCTTGTATTGCATGCTTGTAGTGTAGTAGTCCTCATAGGTTTGGTGGTTTAGGCCTTAGCCACCAACCTATTTGAGTTGATAGTGTTTATTTCTTGCTTTCCATACTTGTTTTCACCCCTAATCACTTCTGTAACCTCCGTCCTTTCTTGGCTTTTTATTTGCTTTGAAAGTTGTTTCAAACATAGTTGCTTGTTTAAGCATGAGATTGAGGTCTTGTGCTTAATGGTTTAATCCCTTTGGGGATTCATTACCATCGGCATGACATTTCTTTCATGCATGAAACAACTCTTGGTTTGGTACTCCTTTCCATTAGAGGACTTAAAGCTCACCATTGGACTTAATTGATTAAGGCATGGTTGGTAATTAAAATGAAGTAATAAAATTGGAACCAAAATGATGCAAGATAATAAGCAATTTGGTGTTCAATCGGATGTTAATTGAACACATGGAAGCTTGAGGCATTTCACACTTGCTAGTGATGAAATGGTTCAAGTTTCCAAGATCAACCACTTCCCTTGATCAATCCATGATAGGGAGGAGGTTTGAGAGTCTTTTATTGTGCATTTACTGAAATTGTACACCTTGGTTCATAAGCCATCATGTAATGATATTGCATCGATTGATGGTTTGGGAATTAAGCTTGCCACTCCTTTGAGCTGTTTGATGATAAGGACGGGTAAGGTGTACAAACATACCTTGAGAATTCCCTGTTCTTGCTCTGGATGCTTTCTATTGCAATAGGAGGAACTAGACTTTTGTGGCCACCAGGCCTCCAATTTTGGACGGTAGGCTACCATTTGTAGCCGGCCTGCCGCTACTTCTGGCCTGCCGGCCACTTGTATCAAATTGAGAAGCAACCTTTGTAGAACAGAACAAAGTAGAGGTTGGGGTAGAAAGATGTTCTAGTGTGCAACAGAGGCATCCTGGCAGTAGAACTATGGGCTTTTCAGGTGGAAATCCGTGCATGCATAAGCATTTCCCTTACTTATCGAGGCTCGTTCGCTTGCGGACTTGTAATAGCTAGCTAGCTAGGTCATTTGTGTTGTAATTATTTAGTTAGAATTGCTAAGTAATTTGTGTTGTAATTAATTAGTTAGAATAGCTAGTTAATTTGTTGTAATTAAATTAATTAGTTAGATTGATTAATTTTGTGTTGTGAATTCTTCAATTAGCTAGAATAGTTAGTTAATTTTTTTTTGTAATAGCTAGTTATTTAGCTTAGCTAGTTAGTTTATTCGGACAATCCTACACGAGGGCACAGTTGTAATGATGTGTATGTCTTTCAACCCCACGTCTTTCTCCCTTTTATTTACCCGCTTGTGATGGTTAGTTTAGGGCATCATGTTTCGTTTAGCATCTCGCATGGCTTGCATCCATTGTCTTGCATACATTGAGCTTGGCGTATCATTCTAACTTGCATTGTTTGTTAATACTTCTTTGAATACGTGCTTAGACCGCATGCTATCAAATTGATTCATATGCCATATTAGTAGCCGAGCCTAGTAATTGCATATCACATGTGTTGCATCAGTCATATTACATAGTTAGGATCATGCATTTTTCTAACTCTGTCATCTTTTTTTGACTTAGAGTACTAGGTAAGCTTTTGTTTGCTTTAGCATAATTGCATGAGTGTGAATGTTACCATGCCAAAGAATGTTCACCATGAGGCTAAGTGCTTAAGTGATAAGCGGTTTGAATGCCTGTGGATGAAGGCTATTTGCTTGACTTAGGAAAATTTGAGGAATGTTCATATGAGATCACTTTTTCAAGTGGTACATATTCGAAACAATTTTCAAAAAAAAAAAAAAAACATGAATCAATGTTCTAATTTTTGCAAAAATAGTCTATACTTGTGTGTGTATCACATAGTAATGTTAACCTAATAACCGGAACAAGAGCATATAATGTAAATAAAATTCACATCATGATTAGTAGAGGCCAATTTTTGATTGGGTGAACGGGGGTGCTAAATTAATGACCTTTCCCTCTTGTACCTAAGTTCCTGAGCTGAGACAATCTTGGTGATGACGAACATGTGGCCTTTGGCACGAGTCATGGGTTTCCTAAATTTTCCAAAAATATTTAGGTGGTGACTCTGTATCTGGCAAAGCAGTCCATTTTTGGCACTTTGATTCAAAATCGATTTTCCAAAAGATTTGCCAGACTTGGGCTCTTTGGTGTTTATCTATTTCACGTTGCACTTGTGAGATCAAATTCAGAACCATGGGAGTTCGAATTGTAGGGCTTATCATCTTCTGAAAGGATCACGAAAAGTCAAGCTACAGTTTCTGGCGACTTTGTTGGGGAATTTAGAGAACTTGACTTGAAATTCATGATGTGAAATTTTATCTACACTTATATGTTTCTTTGCATTGCATTTGTATTGGTGCGCCAAAGTCACTATGTTTTCCATTTGGTATTCGTGGATGGTTTGCCGGAGGCTTGCCTAAAAGCTTGCCAAAAGGCTGACCGGTTATAGGCTATGCCATGATGGGAACAAAACCTTTGGATCTGGACTACCGCTGTACCATTTGATCCTCTTTTCACTTCTCGGTGTTAGGTGTAAGACGTATATTAGGTAGTCTTGTTGAGGTACCCTTTTTGACTATTCGGTCTAGTTGTATATAGTACAACCTTAGTGACTGATCCAAACTAGAACATGATGCTCACCCGAAATACAGGATTGCATGAAACCGCTTGACTGATTAGTGAAACCGTAGTTCCTGATGAAACTAGGACAGGGTAACCCTTCCCATCATAGGGGTGTTTTGGCGCTCTCTTAACCGGTATGTGCTTTATAGTGAGACTGTATAGGAATGTATGTATCAGTTGGAAATTGGCTATCTGTTTTGGGAGCCAAATTCAGTGTGGAGTACAGTCCTACTGCTTTGATCATGTCTGTGTTGATAACATCTTAGCTGAGGTGCTGTGTGGTTTCTGATTACTTCTATTTTTGCTTTATTTCTTTTGCTAAGTAGTTCAAAACCATAGCTTCAGAAAGTTCGAATATCCCCCAAGTACTTTGGACCCGAGTCAAAAGACTTTGTAAAGCCGGGGTTCATGTTCGGGGACAACCCGTGTTTACCTTACTCTCACTAGTTACAAGATGGAAGAGAATCATGCAGAATTCACCAATTCAGTTTTTACAGCAGTCACCCCTCATCTCACTTGTGTCTACTCCGATTCAGGGACGGTCATCGGTTTCTAGCCTAGTACGAGATCAATCGCCTATTCCAATGGCACAATATCCCCCAACCAGTGTGGAAGACTTGATACATCATCTGTAGTAAACAGTTGAGGCCCTACAATAGGATCCGGTCCATCAAGCCAAGGTTACAGCCCGTTAGGCCGAGGTAATAACCAGGCTACAACAATAGCAACCACAGCCGGCTGTGGCCTCTGCATCCCATGCACCTCCCACGGGTATCCTATCACCTAGAGCCACTGCTCATACTGCCAATGTCTAAGAAAATTAGGGCAATCCAGTAGAGCCAATCCCAGCACAAGCCTCCAAAACCCCTGTTTACCAGATTAAGGCTCTGTTCGAGTTTGAGGTTGACCCAACTATACTCAAGGTCAATAAACTAGAAAAGTTGTTCAAGAGAGCACAAGGGGTTAACTCTATCCCGGACATAGAGGACGAGTACACCGATTCTACAGTGACATTGCTAGATCGGTTTAAAATGCCGAACATTGACCGTTTTGACGGTTCTAGAGATTCGATGGTCCACTTGTGGCTGTTTTTAGACATCTTGCGGCCGATGAGCCTGACTAGACTACATAAGCTATCTCTCTTTGGCCGTACCATGTCAGATATGGCGGCCATATGGTATGCTAAGTTGGAAGACTATCAAATTGAATTGGGAGGAGATGGTCGAGGCCTTCATTGTGCAGTATTCGTATAATACTCAAATCGAGGTTACAACTTGTGATCTCGAGGCAAAGCGCCAAGAGCCGAAGGAGGGCTTCTTTGAATTTTTGACATGGTGGAGAGCTAAAGCCTCAATGATGATCGTGAGGCCTTCCAATGAGGATCAGATTAGGATGGTTTTCCAGAATCTGCACAGCAAGTTGCTACAAAAAATGATTGTCCTACCTTTTTTCACATTTATAGAACTCTATGAAGTGTTATCACCATAACTAAGACTACTAACCCCTTTGCCAACACAAGCTCACAAACACTGCCTAACCCTACTAGATCCCAGAGGACTTTCAACCAGTTGTAAATGACTATCTCTCAAGCCATGAATGTGCTAGTCAAGAAAGGACACCTCAAACCCTTAGAACCCCCTCCACTTCCTGAACCTCTCCCACCCAAACACAACCCCACAAAGTACTGTGCGGTTCACCAACATCATGGTCATGACACTGACCTGTGTATTCGATTGCATCATGAGATTTAGGATCTCATTGACAACAAGGTGATCGCTCCACCTCAGAAGCCAAACGTGACCACAAATCCACTCCCAACTTATAATTAGGTCCCCCACCTCGAAATCTCAACGTAATCCATATACTGGCCACCTCTTATGACCCCAGCATATATATTACTCCTTCCCACCTACCAAAACTAAAGTTATTTATTTCAAAAGGCGCAGATATGTCCATGATGGACACGTCCAACCCTCAACCCAAACCTGTGGTGATGAGACTTACAGTGGAAGGGGAGTCAACCTTGGAGGAAGGTACTAGTCCGTTGCCAGAGTGCCCTAAGGACTTATCTGATAGGGCGTATGATCCGAGTTGCCACATTGTGTCACCTGGTCAAATTAAGCCTGAATTGGTGCTGCTAGCCTTGGTAGACATCAATGTGGTCAGGGAAGATAGCCCGAGCTAAGGGTTGGATGATCTAGCAAAACTCGATGAGGATTTGGCCAACCTTCAGGTCTTTGATGAACATGATCAGAGAGATGTACAGATATGGTGGTTTGACCTGAATGGATAAGAACAATATTAGATTAATTTATTAATCATAATCATATGATTTTATCGCATTTATTTTTATAAAAATAAATTATAAATATATTTTTAAAATAAACTATTTAATTTTAATTTTTTTTCATTAGTGAACTTCCTACATAGGCCCTAGGGATGGAAATTTGAATTCGGCCAGACAGGGACCCGACCCCCCGACCTCGATTAGAATGAGTTCTCCCAAAAAATTACCCCCCATAGGGTCGGGGATGGTATTGAAATTGAATCCCCAATGGTTTTCGAACTGGGGACAGGGATAGGTTCCCCCGGCCCGGTCTCGATTAAACCCTGAACATCCCCATATATATAATATACTTCGAAATCTCATTTTTAGCCTCTCTCTCTCACTCATTCTCACTCTCTCTCTCTCTCTCTCCCCTCCACCGTCAATCTTCTTCACTCGCCACTCTCTGCTTCATCGCCAATCTTCTTCACTCACCACCAATCTCCTCTCTCTCAGTGTGTGTGTGTGTGTGTGTGTGTGTGTGTGTGTGTGTGTGTGTCTTTCTCTCTCTCTCTCTCTCCCTCTCTATCTCCCCTTCACTCCGTCAATCTACTTTTTCCTTATCACTGTCGTCTCCAAAGGTGATCCCGCCACCACCATCGTCGTACACCATTGCAGTGACGTGACTCACTGATCGCCATCATCCTTTGCACAGCACTCCTTCCACCATAGCACCATAGATTGCCAACCTCATTCGCGTCTGTTCTGTGATTTTTTTGAACAAATCTATGATTTTTTTGAGAAATCTTGATCAATTTATATATATATACATATATATGGATGCAGATCTGATTTTGTTGTTAGGGTATTATTGTTATGGTTTTATCTGGTCAACTTATCAATTTTTTTCTATTAGGATTTTAACAGAGCTGTGGTTTTTTTTGAATAGATCTATGATTTTTTTGAAAAATCTTGATCAATTTATAAATATGATCTGATTTATCTGTTGCCGCATGTCTCTCTACTTTCTCTCTTTTATCTCCTCTCTATTCTTCATCTTCTTTACTGATTGTTGTTGATTTTGTACAGGGATTGTTCGGCGTCAGGGAAACCCGATCCCCATTAGAAGGCGGGGGCGGGGGGTGATGGGTTCCCTATCGGGGATCGAGGGTGGGAACGGGAAATTTTATAGCTTCAGGGATCAAGGATAGGGAGTGTAGTCTCCGGCCCCGCCTCGTTGCCATTCCTAATAGGCCCATACGATGAGACTTGAGATATAGACTATTGGTTCAATTATACTGTCCAATCTAGTGGGGGGTGGATCGAAGGCAAGTCATATTTTGAAATTATATAATAAATTTTGAATGCTGCTATTAGCATCCCATTAATTATTTTTGAACCCTCAATTTTTTAACTTTTTTTTTATTATAATAATAAGCTCAAATGAAATTACTAAAAAGGACATTAAAAATTTTGGGACACTCCATCTCACAATTAAACCCACACACTCACTACATCATGAGTTAGGATTTATGAGAACACTTACCTCCATCACCACCTATCCCATCTTTTCCAAATTTCACCTTCAAAACTTACCCACCCTCAAAACCTTGAAAACCCCTTTAGCGGTAATATCAACAGTGATAACCATTTGATATACACTTCTCTAGCAAAAACAATAAGTGAAAGTTTTTCCAGCAACTATAACTACAATAAAAGCTCAAAAAATGTTCATAACTTTTATGGTGTTCTCAACTCCGGGGAGATTGGCATTGTAAGGATAAGTTTCTTGAAAAAAAATGGCAAAAATAATAAAAGTTGTTTGTTATTTTTTCAGGACTAAACTCTCGAACATATGACCAAAATTTGGGAACACAGGTTTGAACATTGTTTATTTGTTCAAGAATAGGAAACCAAACATTTCTTATTTGTTCAGGAACAACTAACCAAAGTAGCAACAGAAGCAGGCAAACAAATGGGTCGGACCACTCTTGGGTGGCCAGCCGGTCGACCGGGGGTCAGCTGGGGGTGATATCTTTTCCAGTTTTGGTAACACAAAGAGCATACATGTCACACCCCAAACTCGCCCCTAAAAGTTTGGGCATGACCCACTCAAAAACGGACACTTAACCTGGTATACATTACATACGGGGCATGAACGGAAGCATTAAGTAATAATAAAATAACATGAAATAAAAAGAACTATATCCATTGAGCGACCATTATCATGCCAGGATCACCAATAGTGCATCGAATGATAAATATTTACATACACATATACAAACCCCGCCCCTTGTTGGGCATATAACAAAAACATTGAAAACTTAACATATAATAGACAATCAGAGTGCAAGCTAAAACTTAGCAAAATTCCAAAGAAATGATCAGGCTTCACCCAAATGCCTGGACACACAAAGATTGGTGAAAGGTAGGCGAGCATCGAGGGTTAAGGCTGACCTCCAGACTTGCTACCTATAGAAACAAACAACATACAGAGTGAGACAATCTCAGTGAATAATAGTACTTAAACAATTCAATGCTTAACTTGAATTATGATACATATCAATGCTTATATAAATAAAGAGAGCATATGATTAATTTGATTCTATCTTAAGTTCAGAATGGTCTTGTCGGTTCACAAATTCATAGATTGGCCCTCGGCCCAATGGTTCACACATTCACACATTGGCATTCGGCCTAATAGATTCTTAACTTCACAAATTGGCCCTCGGCCTCATAGGTTCGTAACTTCACAAATATTCATAATTTCACAAATTGGCCCTTAAACAGAACGACATTAAGCCCAGAATGGCATATAGCCCTTTTCATGTACGTATGAACTCAAGAGATGGCTCGTACGGATTCTAGAGGTGGCTCCCACCAAAGTGTAACATTTAGCTCCGTACAACACTTTGTTTCATACTAACCGATCAGACAGAATGGCCATAGGCCTCATAACTTTCATAGAACGGCCATAGGCCTCATAACTTTCACATCGGCTTTAAGCCCAGTTTACATATGTATGGACTAAAGAGGTGGCTCGTACGGATTCTAGAGGTGGCTCCCACCAAAGTGTAGCACTTAGCTCCGTACAGCACTTAGCTCCGTACAGCACTTTGCTCCATATCAAAAATATATAATGGCCTCTGGCCTAATAGTTCATACATAAACACATAGTTCCTTCTCATTATTCACACGAGTTAACATAGTTACGTTACGTTCAACAGAGTGCTAATAGTAGCTATTAACAAATTGGACTTCATAATGCTCTCACATCCCATTTGTTTGTCGTGAATTCATGCCACTAGTTCATAGATAACAGAATGTTTGTATTAACTAGTAACATGGTTGTCTCGTAAATAGCAATGCATAACATTATTGAGGATCAAAGGCGAATGTACCATTAACAGAGGCATATATGTCATTCCATTACATTTAATAAGGATAGACCAATTTACATTCTAACGTGGTCACATTGTAACGTTAAACCTTTGCATACATGTCCTAGGATCTGAACGATCTAGGTTTCATAGGCGACATATTCGTTATTGACAGAATAGAATGATTGCAAAGTCATACCGATATGTGCCAATCTTTCAACATTCACATTGATTTCCAATCGTCATAACTATTTGTGTAACATTTACGAGGAACAGAGCCTTAGTGACAATAATTATCAATGGTAGATAAAATGTACATTTCCGTACTATTACTCACAGTGTTGAGATGACGTGTTACTTCCTCCCGGAGTGTGTCCTGCACACATTCAAAACTTGCACATTATTTCCCTTTTCTTTCTTAAGTCATTTCCTGCATCATTACACTTTGCATGAATATACAACTATCTTAAAATCATCAGAAAAATATTCTAAAAATACCAGAGAGTCAAGCATGCAAAACTAAGCAAACCACTTTTCCAGCTTGGGCCGCACGTGCGGCCGGACCCTCCGCTCGAGCGGCCATGCACCGCACGTGCAGTCCTCCCCCTCCGTTCGAGCGGCCGTAGACAGTATGCCTTCCCAGTTTTTTCTTCTTTGGCCACACATGCAATATATTAACCTAATATCACCATAGCATGAATTGGAACTTGAGCAACACAAAATACACATGATTAGAAGCTTAATCAAGTCACAACTTTTTCAATTTCCATCCTTGAATTCAAGTTCAAATAAAATCTACCTTGGCCAATACATAGAAATGATTCCATTTAGATAAATTTCACACAAGAATAAAGCTTAAAAGTCACCTACAAACATAATCACAATCCATGTGGACATGAACTAGATCTTTACTTCATAACCCATAAACAAAACTTGATTTTACATACATAGCCATGTTCATATCTTGTTGTTCAAGTATATCAAGGAGGAATAAAATATAATTTCCCTTACAAGGTTCAAAGCAACACATCAACAACATGAAGAAACACTTCATCGATTCTTTGGGTGCCATACACACACATACACAACCTTAATTTGTTTGAACATCCAAGAAATTCTTTACCCCTTAACAAGAGAGGAGTTAATGAAAGTAAATCACCCATACCTTGAGCTTCAATTTCTCTCCAACCCCAACTCACCTCCTTGTTGCTTCCTCATTTTCTTCCTTCTTCTCTTATTTTCTTACCCTCTCCAGGAGATAGCCATGAAATGAATCCCCCAAATCAAGTGTTTGAAGGCAAATACATAGATAGATATAAAGGTGAATAGGACAAAATCCAATCGTTTAATCATTCCGAAATTGAAATTTCGTAAACATGCTTCATATTACTTAAAAATTATGCTGATCACAGATATATAATCAATTTCAGATAATTAAGCCGTTAAGGCCTCCAATTTCTGATTCAAATGTGTTAATGGTGGCAGATAATGTTCTTGTGAAACAGATAGACATCCTAAAACATGGAGTTCGTTTACTTAATCTTAATTTCTCATCGGATTTCACAGCAAGCATTTAAAAGCACAAAATAAGGATGGAACATATATCAGAAAACATGTGCGAGGGTCGGGTTAGTACACTCTCCCCCCCTTAAATAAGTTTGGTCCCTCAAACTTGTTTTATTATGTAACAAATTAGAAATCTCAGTTTCATATCATTGCCCAATTCTGTTATAGATGCCCGCGTAATTCCTCAATTCGAACAATTCACAGTGTAATCCAATATTTATCCTAGTTATTCAAAAGTTCTTAACATAACAAGCATATCGCAGCTTTGCCCAACTAATCATCTTAATGTATTTCAGGCACGTAGAAATAAAAATAACAACTTCGGACATTTATTTCACAGGATCATATATTGATTAAGACAAGACTACAAGAGTCCATGGCAGGATAGTTAAGGCATAAAATTCCCAATAGGTAGAGTTTAGAATCACTATATCTTCCTGTCAACAAAGTTCATGGCAGAATTTTCAAGTATCGAACATACCATTCTCAGATACGGAAACATAATTGATAGCACTTCTTTAAGTACATAATTCACAAATTTCCACAACATACGTTACTTTCAAGCATAATACAAATATTCGCTATTAAGTTGCTAACCAAATCGACCCAGTATTAATAGTTCATATGCAATTCTCATTAGAAGGTACATGTCCAAACTTGCTCAATTAAAAAATTCGTTAACTCAATCATAGATTATAATTCACTCAAAAGTACATCATCAATTAAGGTTATATGTATTTTTCAAAGGAAATCCATTAAATAAGTAGACCCAAACATATTATGCATAATGAAATAAGACATCAAAGCCCATTAATAAAGTTCTGCCTTTTTCATCATAAGGTATACGTTATTCCGTCAGTCACAAATAAGTTGTTTAAGTACATAGCCATGAGCTTCACAGTTTGTTCGGAGTATTCCTCTGGGTTTTTTTTTTTTTTTTTTTTTTTTTTTTTTGTGAAAGCATATTAGAATTATATCATATATCTATTGGTTCAAAATAATATGCAATAGTTCTTGACAAAATCAATATAACAGATACACATTGTTGATTTCTCACAGCATTACTTTTTAAGGATAGTACGACAAAAAGAATCATACTCTGAATCAAATAGTTAAGCGAACATCATACAGTTTTGCAAATTCATACAGACATATTCTTATAACCACTTAGTCATACTATCATGAGTTCAAGTTTGAGCAATAGGTACAAAGGTAAAAATCATCAATTCGAGCAAAGGGGATCATTCATCAATAAAATTAGAAATCAAGTTCAGAATCGTATTTAGTTCATCGATCATAAGAGTAAGGTACCACGTCTTTCCTTATTTAGCATTTCCTTTTGTTACATAAAACGATAATCCGATTCATTTTTTTTTTCAACCATAGGACACAAGGTTGATCACATCGTTCCACATCCACAATTTCTATTTACCGTGGTCCAGCAATTAGCCTTACGAGATTCACAGACTATTATCTGGCTTAGTCCATTAACATAAGCAGGGCATTCAGTTCCTTCTCGTACGCAGGTTCTATCAGATTCGTTCATAGAGTTATAAATCTCCTTAAATATATAACAAGCATAATAGTCTTACCCATTCAATTTCCATAATGTCGAAACAAAATAGACAATGATATAGCAAAAGAATAACTTATCCAACTAAATTTCCCAGGTAGTACTTTGTGGGGAGATTAGTTCCATGCGATACCAGGTCAATTTGTAACCATATAATACATAGCGTTCAAATCCGTATATACCTGCAATAAGAGGTAAATGCCCAGTGCATACCCTTAATCAAACATTAATATAGCATATTCCCATTTCCATTTGTTTCTATTAGAGTTCACAATGTCATATAGAACAGTTCACATTATAGCCTTCAAATACAAAATAGGGATTAATTTGACAATTTTGCAATATCTAACATTTGCGTATCTACACAGAAATTATCACAGAAATGATTTCTCCATCTTAAGTCATAAATATACATAGACAGGATTTTAGTTCTTGCGGTAAGTTATCAGATTATCAATCATTAGGTTTCGGTCTCAAAGTACTCAATAACTACCCATCTTTTCCAAGTATCATATGAGCAGACACGTGATATAGGTGGGGTTCTTCCTTTCGTTCGACCATTCATAATGAGAATCCCGATTACAGGTTACAGATTATGCATAACAAAATAGAATATAGATGCATATCATAACTTGTAGCAAACATAGGATGAATCAAATTCATCAAAGTCTTTCAAAGCTTATTGGATGTTCATAACATCTACACAATCCTAAAGGATGACATTCTGGACAAACAAGGGAAATACCATCTGTCACGCCCCACTTTTTATTACTCGAAGTATTACCAATTTCATTTACTTAATTCCATTTCAGAGATAACATGCGGAAATAAACTCGTATATTCAACTCGTAGAAGTGAATAGCATTGCTCTCATTCATATGCAAGTAAATACAACATGAGTATAATAAATGAATTGCCCATGGGCTTACATCATTAACGAATCAAGAAGAAGGGTGCAACCCTTTACACATATGGCATTCCACCAATACAAGAAAGGCCCCGTGGCCAACAAATAAGAAGATCCAAATCTTGCAGCACATTCAGCTTAACACCTGAAAAAAGATTCAACAACGTGGGATGAACATATAGTCCAGTAGGGATCTCAACATGGCCCTCAACAATAACAACTTACAGATAGTTATGTTCATGAATGCTCAATCTCATACTAGGATAGTAATGCGATAGTTTACACAAAATATACATAAGTATGAACTTTTCTCGAAAACAACCATTTTAATCAACGCCATAGGCGATTCATCTTTCCTTTTTCCTTTTATTAATCCCCATTCCCAATCTTTCAAGGAAATAATTTCACTAAGCTCATTACTTTCTTCCATTTCCCACACATACAACAGATACACCTTTTCAAACATATTTTCAAATTATTCGATCCTCTTCACACTTTCCAAAAGACAAAAATGAAGTTTTGGTTTCTTCCCGATACAATCAGATCTACATATGCATACCTTATATAAAAAGGGAGATAACAACTCACTAACATGTATATAATCAACCAATGAGGTAACTTGGCCCTCCGAAACTGTAACCAGCCAAATCCATGATATCCTCAGTTACAATGGAACAACAACAACAAAACTTTGTTCTACCAGCTATGTGCATAGTAAGCCAAAGATACACCTCTCACAGCGACCTGCCAGTTTACCAGGCACTAGCTGGAAGGGTATGGTGCCTTCGATTCTCAGCACAGTCAGTTCTCCAGGCGCTAGCTGGAAGGTTACGGTACCTCTGATTTTGAGCGCAAGGTATAACACCCCCAACCAAAATACAACAGGGCATAACTAACATGTATAACACATATACATAAACCATCAAGATACAAGCAATGTGTTAAAGTATATGAACACATAATTAATTTTTCCCGAGTAGGTATACATATATAATGTACCTCAGCATTACATCACATACAATGCTCAATCAACAGTGGTGTAAAGCACACACGACAATCCAACACAACCAAGTTATCCTCCACCGATGACCAAGGACAAAACCTCTAGATGCAAGTATTTAGTACATCTATTAAAGACTAAATTATTATGAGGCCACAAACTCAACAACAACACTAATATGGTAGTTAAAGATACAACCCCCACGTGTGTGTATTTAACACTCAAGAAGCAACAATCCAATTTTCATACTTATATCAAAGATGCTTTTCTCGTTTCACAAAACAAATTCCATTTCCTTTTGTTTTCACAAAACCAACTCCATCCCTTTTGTATCCACAAAACCAATTCCAAAGCCTAAGTTAACCCCTTAGGCACTAACAACTTCACCCAACTCACATTAACAATAGAGATTTACAACATAGGTTAACTACCCTCCATTTTAATTTACCAAATCAAAATATAATTTAGGGCTTTTTCTTCTTTCAACTACAACATGCTAATTTACACTCCAATTAGCCCAAAGTAACCGTCAATGATAAAATAACTATTTTCAAACAACCAACCCTAGGTTCCTTCTCATGATTTCAAACAAATCCAACATGGATATGATTTTCATGCAATACGAAACTACCACATGTCTATCTATAGACGAAGTATTGAAAAAGAACAAGGAAATCCCTACCTCAAATGTAGAACCCAAGGAGAAGAAGAGCAAAACTCAGAAGTGCTCCAAATCCTAAATTTCTTGGATCAAAACGAGGCCCTCGACGATCAACACACTTCTTACAAAGGCCCAAGGTGAGGAAAACACTCCTACTAGATCAAACCCTAGAGAGAAGTGAGGTTTTAGAGTGAGGAGCTCTCAAAAATCGGTTTTGGGAAAGTAAGAGAGAGAAAAGAAAAGTGAAAAGTGATTCAAAAAGTGATATCACGGACTGATCCACTCGAGCAGTAAAACATGTCCGCTCGAGTGTAAAACACCCCGCTCGAGCGTCAGACACAGGTTCACGCTCGAGCGTCCAAAGATCCATTCGAGCGCCGAATGCACCCTCCCAGAATTTTCTACAGACGACCAAAATGATGAGAGAAGGAAATTCACGCTCGAGCATCCAAACTACCGCTCGAGCGGAGAGACAACAACAAAAGCCCGCTCGAGCGTCAAAGCGCCACTCGAGCGGAGAGACCAAAACCTGGGCACAATTCTAAGTTTTAAAACACAACCAACTTATTCCCAACTTGCCCAACACAACCCAAAACTCTAAAATAAAGAGTAAAGGATAGAAATGAGGATAAGACAACAACAAATCTATGGAATGGAGTCCAGATTACAGTTAAACAACAATAGGAAATACCGGGATCGCTATAAACTCCCCCCTTAAAGAATTTCATCCCCGAAATTAAGGATATGCCAAAAGACAAGGCCAACTGATCACACAACACCAACACCCGAGTACTAGGAGAGGAACTATTCTCCCTACAAACCTTCGATTCACTCTTACCAAGGAAGAGACTAACCAAGGGAAGACGTTCCAAACGACAACACTCAAGCACGGAAAATTGCAATAAAACCAAACCTTCCCGAAACAATTTACCAACATCTGACTAGCGCTTCAAGCTAAGTCACTACTCAACAACCGTAATTTCCAATAAAAGGATAATCAAAGAAAATCTTTTACATTAATATAAGGAAAACATTTTCCTGTTCATGAGACATTTCACAAAGATAGTCAAATTTTCAATGTTGACATTCCGAAATAAACCTTGCATTTTCTATGCAAAACTCAAAAGTTTTGTAAACATTTTTCACAAATACGGTGTTATCCAAAACACATAACCATCCACTATTTACTTGCCAAAAAGATTTATTTGGAATTCCTCAAAACCCTTGAATTAAATCAATTTCTCAACAACGCCTTTAGGTGGCCCAAACACTAGGAAAAATTTTGTTTTCCATTTCTTTCCAAATTAATACTATCAACAACCATCACCCACACAGTGATGCCACAACCAACACGGAACACAACCTTTCTATAATGATAGTTAATAGAAATAACAATTGTGCTATCAACACACAAGGCATAAGAAATTCATGATTTTACAATTTCGTTCTACCTTCCTTTACTTAACCAATTTAAGATCATAAACATGGCTCAAAACCTGGCCAACAATTAAAAGAGACCACATCTCACATCAACAATACCTCCTTAATACACAAATGATGCACATTTTGGTGTTGTATCAATATAACATAGAAACTCTTCTACACTTCACAATTGATAACGATATACATTTTAGTGCTATATCAAATCAAACAAAATCTCCCACACGCAACAATGTATATAAGCAATTAACATATACAAGTTCAATCAATCAATACAAAACTTGATGTATTATTCTAACCGTCAGATTCAATGACATAACATGTTTGATTAGTTTCAGTTTTCCCTAATCAACATACAAGTCTACAACGAATGAGACTAACCTCAAGGTAACAGATGTCAACCCAAAACCCGATACCAACAAGCTGACTAGCCGACTCAAAAAAAAACTCCACACTCAGTAATCCACACACTGATGTGCCACTAACCCCAAACACGGAGTTCCCCACACAAACCCCCAAATTTTGGAATCTCAACGGATCTCCTAAAATTGAACCACATCAACACTGTGTCTAAGGGAATCATTATCCCCCCTCTCTCATGGCTACATAGCAAGCCTGCTCATCTCCTCGACCGAAGACCGACATGGTAAACCTCAATTACAACAACCCAATCATGAAGGACCATTTGACCAACGCTATTCTCGTCACCCTAGAACACAACCTGTTCTTCCTCTCAAGAATGCTGCCAGAATCCACTCACAAACCATATCCAACAATTGATAGCCAATCACAATATGAACACTACCCTTATACAACCGATGGGGTCACCACGGACTCATTAACTAGCAAAGCCCCAAAACACTAATCAACATACAGATACCATTCCCGCTAACCCGAGATACAAATCTCACATTCCCTCGAACATTCTCACATAACTTATCGATACTACACATCTCCCGAAACCATCACATAAGTCATATTCACCCACAGGTTCCCGATCTCAACAAATAATCTCTAAAAGTGAACAAGGCCCACAGGCCGTCACCAGACTATCTCAACATATAGTACCAAGCATACAACAGCATCAGGATCATTGATCCCATTAACAACTTCTCAATAGATATTATAGGGGTTTCGAAATTCCATACATACTCCCCAATACATGAGGATTAAACAAACAACACTATGCATACATATGCGATACATAAACATGGTGCCTCAGTATCCAACAGTACACCGATCAATCACAAAACGATTCATATAATACACCACCGGCCAATAACACAAAAATCCCCCTCCAGGGTAATAATACAGGGCTAGCTAATAAGTTGCCCCTCACGAGGCTCTCGAAGCCTGGCTTGTCCGTTTCTGGTACCGATAGCGCCCTTGGCTGGACGGGTACAACTGAGTCTGACTGGGTTTTGAAACACCTGAAGAATTTACACGCAAAGGACAAAAACGTCTACCACGGCCCAGCTGACCACAAACAAAACAACCATCAGACCCCCTACTCTGAGACTGGTCTGAAACCTGCATCTCCTCGGACCCCCCAACAGAAGAGTCTGGAACCCCTGGCGAAGGAAAGAAATTAGCCCCTGACTGAGCATGTTTTCGCCTCCACCCCTTACTGAGCCTAGAGCGCTTAGGAACCGAATGACTTATCGAGATGGTCTCTTCCCCATACCGACCATCACTCACAACCATGGCCTCCACATGGGCCGCTGCCTCGACTAAATTATAATAATCCTTCTAAAAGGATCTAGCTACCTTCTCCCGAATATTGAGACACAACCGCCTTTCAAACTCATAACAACGACGCTCCTCTGTTGCAACCAACACTGGAGCAAACCTCGACAAACTAGTAAACTGCATCTCAACCTGTGCCACAGGAGTATCATCCTGACGCAACTCCAAAAACTGATCCCTCAACCATTCCCGAGCAGAAGGAGGGAAATACTTGGCCCAAAAGGCCTCGTTAAAAGCAACCCACGTGCTATCTACGGTATTCTTAGCATACTTCCACCAACAACTCACATCGCCCTTTAATTGAAAAGTCACCAAAGAAACCCTTAATTCCTCCTCTTCGACTTTGAGCATATCCAAAGTCTTGGTAATCTGCTCCAACCAACTCTCTGCCTCCATCGGTTTAGCCTCCCCCACGAACTCTGGTGGGACGGAGCGGAAAAACTCCTTGGTAAGCTTGAGAGCATGCCCGCTGCCGCCCTCAGTGCGAGCTAGGGCGTCTTGCACTGCTCTCACAATCTCACGTGCGACATCCTCACCGACAGCCGATGCTGCAACGGCGGGTGCTAAAGGAACTGCTGTGCCCCTACCGATACTCCTACTACTCAACCGTCCTCTACTTCCTCATGTAGACATCCTATAAAGCACAAAAGCAAATACCACGCTTGGTGCACAACACAATAGCCTTCTTCGAGGCACACACCACTACTATTAAGTCACAAGACTCACTTAGTCACAAAATATACATCTCTATTGCATATAATCATCTAAACATGTAAACACATAATCGAATCAAATCCACAAAGATAGCCACTCATCCCAGAACTCTCAAGGAATTCTTATCAGAAACCATGTTGATCAGGCATGTTTCCGAAAGGACCTCAAAGCAAGTTCACCGGCTATGAATACAACCAGAGAGACTGAATCCCATGCTCACATAAATGCAACACACAAGTCCTAACTTTCATGATATATATATTCAACGTCCTCACTATACGTAGTAAACCCACTGTGGTAAAAACCACTTCCCACGAGCCCAAAGTATTCAAACTCGGCTCGCTCTGATACCAAGTTGTCACGCCGCACTTTTTATTACTCGACGTATGACCAATTTCATTTACTTAATTCCATTTCAGAGATAACATGCTGAAATAAACTCGTATATTCAACTCATAGAAGCAAATAACATTGCTCTCATTCGTATGCAAGTAAATACAACATGAGTATAATAAATGAATTGCCCATGGGCTTACATCATTAACGAATCAAGAAGAAGGGTGAAACCCTTTACACATATGGCATTCCGCCAATACAAGAAAGGTCCCGTGGCTAACAAATAAGAAGATCCAAATCTTGCAGCACATTCAGCTCAACACCTGAAAAAAGATTCAACAACGTGGGATGAACATATAGTCCAGTAGGGATCTCAACATGGCCCTCAACAATAATAACTTACAGGTAGCTATGTTCATGAATGCTCAATCTCATACTAGGATAGTAATGTGATAGTTTACACAAAATATACATAAGTATAAACTTTGCTTGAAAACAACCATTTTAATCAACGCCATAGGCGATTCATCTTTCCTTTTTCCTTTTATTAATCCCCATTCCCAATCTTTCGAGGAAATAATTTCACTAAGCCCATTACTTTCTTCCATTTCCCACACACACAACAGATGCACCGTTTCAAACATATTTTCAAAGTATTCGATCCTCTTCACACTTTCCAAAAGACAAAAATGACGTTTTGGTTTCTTCCCGATACAATCAGATCTACACATGCATACCTTATATAAAAAGGGAGATAACAACTCACTAACATGTATATAATCAACCAATGAGGTAACTTGGCCCTCTGAAACTATAACCAACCAAATCCATGATATCCTCAGATACAATGGAATAACAACAACAAAACTTTGCTCTACCAGCTATGTGCATAGTAAGCCAAAGATACACCTCTCACAATGACCTGCCAGTTTACCAGGCGCTAGCTGGAAGGGTACGGTGCCTTCGATTCTCAGCGCAGTCAGTTCTCCAGGCGCTAGCTGGAAGGTCACGGTACCTTTGATTTTGAGCGCAAGGTATAACAACACCAACCAACATACAACAGGGCATAACCAACATGTATAACACATATACATAAACCATCAAGATACAAGCAATGTGTTAAAGTATATGAACACATAATTAATTTTTCCCGAGTAGGTATACATATATAATGTACTTCAGCATTTCATCACATACAATGCTCAATCAACAATGGTGTAATGCACACACGACAATCCAACACAACCATGTCATCCTCCACCGATGACCAAGGACAAAACCTCTAGATGCAAGTATTTAGTACATCTATTAAAGACTCAATTATTATGAGGCCACAAACTCAACAACAACACTAATACGGTAGTTAAAGATACAACCCCCATGTGTGTGTATTTAACACTCAAGAAGCAACAATCCAATTTTCATACTTATATCAAAGATGCTTTTCTCGTTTCACAAAACAAACTCCATTTCCTTTTGTTTTCACAAAACCAACTCCATCCCTTTTGTTTCCACAAAACCAATTCCAAAGCCTAAGTTAACCCCTTAGGCACTAACACCTTCACCCAACTCACATTAACAATAGAGATTTACAACATAGGTTAACTACCCTCCATTTTAATTTACCAAATCAAAATATAATTTAGGGCTTTTTCTTCTTTCAACTACAACATGCTAATTTACACTCCAATTAGCCCAAAGTAACCATCAATGATAAAATAACTATTTTCAAACAACCAACCCTAGGTTCATTCTCATGATTTCAAACAAATCCAACATGGATATGATTTTCATGCAATACGTAACTAGCACATGTCTATATATAGACGAAGTATTGAAAAAGAACAAGGAAATCCCTACCTCAAATGTAGAACCAAAGGAGAAGAACAGCAAAACTTGGAAGTGCTCCAAATCCTAAATTTCTTGGATCAAAACGAAGCCCTCGATGTTCAACACACTTCTTACAAAGGCCCATGGTGAGGAAAACACTCCTACTAGATCAAACCCTAGAGAGAAGTTAGGTTTTAGAGTGAGGAGCTCTCAAAAATCGGTTTTGGGAAAGTAAGAGAGGGAAAAGAAAAGTGAAAAGTGATTCAAAAAGTGATTTCACGGACTAATATAAAACATGTCCGCTCGAGCGTAAAACACCCCGCTCGAGCGTCAGACACAGGTTCACGCTTGAGCGTCCAAAGATCCGCTCGAGCGCCAGATGCACCCTCCCAGAATTTTCTGCAGACGACCAAAATGCTGAGAGAAGGAAATTTACGCTCGAGCGTCCAAACTACCGCTCGAGCGGAGAGGCAACAACAAAAGCCCGCTCGAGCGTCAAAGCGCTGCTCGAGCGGAGAGACCAAAACCTGGGCACAATTCTAAGTTTTAAAACACAACCAACTTATTCCCAAATTGCTTAACATAACCCAAAACTCTAAAGCAAAGAGTAAGGGATAGAAATGAGGATAAGACAACAATAAATCTAGGGAACCGAGTCCGGATTACAGTTAAACAACAATAGGAAATACCGGGATCGCTATACCATCCCGGAATCGAAGCACACCCGTTCATGACCGTCGGTGGCCGACCTAGAATCGGTTAGACAACCCACTCGAAAAACCGTCGGTGGCAAAACATAACCCTCCCGTACACCAGACCGTCGGTCGGGGCCATCCGTTCATAGACCGTCGATGGCAGAGATCTCACAACCATGATGCTACATAGGCTTAGAGTCCCCTAGCATGGGAGGACTTCCCAAGAATGTCATCAAAATAAACATCATGCTTGGTACAGAAACTAGGGATAATCATTCCTGAAGGTTAGAGTATCACATATATCATTTCCTTTGGTCTTAGAAATATTCCATACTTAGAGTTTAATCAATTCATTTAAATAGATGCTAAAAAGCCCAATTATACTGTCATCATTTCCCACAGACGACTAACAACCGATAACACATTTCATCTAATCATTACATAGAAACTGTCTTACCGATAAGCTAAAATCCTTCCCACACTTTTGTAGTACAATGCTGTTGATTTAATCTCACCTGCATGTCTTGCATTGGTCATGTAACGTAAACAGGGGCAATAAAAGAATACATAACAGACATAGCCCGTAATCATCTGAGTTAGCAGATAAAACGTATATATTTAACGTTGCCATCAATCGTTTTATGTACTTTCTGAATATTATGCATGATGCCTAACTCTTTCTAGACATCCTAAGCTCAATGGATTCGTGTGTGAGATGGAAACTCGTGCTCTGATACCACTTGTCACACCCCAAACTCGCCCCTAAAAGTTTGGGCATGACCCACTCAAAAACGGACACTTAACCTGGTATACATTACATATGGGGCCTGAACAGAAGCATTAAGTAATAATAAAATAACATGAAATAAAAAGAACTATATCCATTGAACGACCATTATCATGCCAGGATCACCAACAGTGCATCAAATGATAAATATTTACATACACATATACAAACCCCGCCCCTTGTTGGGCGTATAACAAAAACATTGAAAACTTAACATATAATAGACAATCAGAGTGCAAGCTAAAACTTAGCAAAATTCCAAAGAAATGATCAGGCTTCACCCAAATGCCTGGACACACAAAGATTGGTGAAAGGTAGGCGAGCATCGAGGGTTAAGGCTGACCTCCAGGCTTGCTCCCTACCGAAACGAACAACATACAAAGTGAGACAGTCTCAGTGAATAATAGTACTGAAACAATTCAATGCTTAACTTGAATTATGATACATGTAAATACTTACATAAATAAAGAGAGCATATGATTAATTTGATTCTGTCTTAAGTTCATAATGGTCTTGTCGGTTCATAAATTCACAGATTGGCCCTCGGCCCAATGGTTCACACATTCACACATTGGCCCTCGGCCTAATAGATTCTTAACTTCACAAATTGGCCCTCGGCCTCATAGGTTCATAACTTCACAAATATTCATAATTTCACAAATCGGCCTTTAAATAGAACGACATTAAGCCCAGAATGGCATATAGCCCTTTTCACGTGCGTATGAACTCAAGAGATGGCTCGTACGGATTCTAGAGGTGGCTCCCACCAAAGTGTAGCACTTAGCTCCGTACATCACTTTGTTTCATACTAACAGATCAGACATAATGGCCATAGGCCTCTTAACTTTCACAGAACGGCCATAGGCCTCATAACTTTCACAGAACGGCCATAGGCCTCATAACTTTCACATCGGCTTTAAGCCCAGTTTACATATGTATGGACTCAAGAGGTGGCTCGTACGGATTCTAGAGGTGGCTCCTACCAAAGTATAGCGCTTAGCTCCGTACAGCACTTTGCTCCATATCAGAAATACATAATGGCCTCTGGCCTAATAGTTCATACATAAACACATAGTTCCTTCTGAGAAGAAAGCAGACGCCCCAAGCAGTCAGAGAAGAAGTATACTAAGTTGACCGAGCCGATTAGCAAGATACTTCTCAAAATCCAACATTTACCCATCTTTAAATGGCCGACCAAGATGATTGGTCCCCCTGATGGAAGACGAAGAGATCGGCGTTGTGAATACCACAAGGACCATGGCCATGAGACCGATAGGTGCTATGCCTTGAAGGATCACCTTGAAGAGCTGGTACATGATGGCCGACTAACTCAGTACCTTCCTCACAAGGTCAACATATCCAATGCGGTGGCTCTGTGCCCAAATTCACCTCTACTACGAGTAATTCACATGGTATAAAGTCTTCCATCGCCAAACAGCATCCATGCAATTTAGCCTCAAGAGCCTCAACCATGCCCATTCAGGCTGTCCACACCAGCCAAATGACCCCATCGAACTGGCAAGATTAGCTTTGATGACACCGATCTTGATAGGGTGATCCTTCCCCACGATGACCCTCTCGTCATCGAATTACGCATAAACAAGTACGTGGTTGAACACATCTTGGTCGATCAAGGGAGTACATTGGAGATAATGTATTATAAGACGTTTGTTAAGCTCGACTTCACGAGTCAAACCCACTGCTGACAGAATACCCCTTGTTTGGTTTCAATGCCAATCCCGAACGCCCTTTGGGCAAGGTTAAGGTTGCGGTGCGTGCAGGCACTAGGTCAATCGATGTGGAGTTTTTGGCTGTAAAGCTTCCATCACCATATAACTTAATCATAGGGAGAACCTGGTTACATGCGATGCAGGCCATACCAAGTACTTATCATCAGCTACTCCGTTTCCCAACAGAACATTGCATTGAGCAAATTCGCAGCTCTCAACAATCGGCAAAGGAGTGCTACCTTACTGTTTCAATAAAAAGGGTAAGGGAGGTGAAAGTAAACTCCATCGAAATTTCAGACCAGGAAAGCCTCGAGGATGTCGAGAAACTCCCCATCGATAAAGAAACTGAGGATCTTGAACGGATTGGACTTCTAGACAGTCCAGATAAATTCTTCCTGATCGGCACCTCTCTCTCTTTCGGCCAATGATCGCCAAGAGTTGATTTCATTTTTACTCGAAAATACTGATGTGTTCGTATGGACGCCTTATGAGATGCTAAGTGTGGAACCCAGCGTGGTACAACATCGGCTGAATGTTGACATTAGAGCTAAACCTGTCATTCAAAAGAGTCGCAAATCTGCAGCTGAGCATACTTCGGTTATCGTTGCCGAAGTCGACAGACTTATGGAGACCGAAGCAATCTGCGAGGTGAATTACCCCACCTGGCTATCCAACACTGTTGTTGTCAAGAAGAAAAACAGATCCTGGCGAATCTGTGTGGACTTCATGGACCTGAATAAGGCATGTCCTGAGGATTGTTTCTCTCTCTCCAGAATAGATCAGCTAGTCGACGGAACTACGCACCATCAACGTATGAGCTTCTTAGACGCATACAGAGGTTACCACCAAATTGCCATGCTTCCTGAAGACCAAGAAAAAATGGCATTCCTGACCTTGAGGGGAACTTATTGTTATAAAGTCATGCCATTCGGACTAAAGAATGAGGGGGCCACATACTAGAGGCTTGCCACTGCCATGTTTAAGGAACAACTTGGCCAAACCATGGAAGTGTATATCGACGATATGGTGGTAAAATCCAAGGAAAAGCATTCCCACTTGGCCGACTTGTCCAACATCTTCAATATTCTCTGAAAGTATAGGATGAAACTTAACGCCTCGAAGTGTGCTTTCAGTATCAGATCTTGCACATTCCTTGGCTATATTGTGAACCATCGAGAAATAGAAGCCAACTCGAAGCAAATTAAGGAAATCATGGAACTCGGCTCGCCTTAATCAGCCAAAAATGTTCAGAAGTCAATGGGGATGGCTGTTGCTCTCAACAGATTCATCAGCCGTTCTTCGGATCGTTGTCGACTGTTTTTTCACTCTTCGACAGGGAAAGGCATTTCAGTGGACCCTTGATAGCTAGTCTGCCCTTGACGAACTAAAAAATTAACTCCGTTCAATACCGATTTTAACAACTCCATTGCCAAATGACCCACTTATCATGTATCTTGCAATATCAGACCGCGCGGTTAGTGCCGTGTTGCTAAAACAGGCGTTGGGGGAGCAAAGGCCCATTTTCTACGTTAGCGAGGCAATGGTGGACATCGAGACACAATAACTGGCATTGGAAAAGCTGATTCTAGCCCTTGGGGTGGCTGCCAGGAAATTAATTCACTATTTCCAAGCCCACACTATAAATATGCTGACGGACTACTCTCTTCAAACAGTATTACACAGTGCATAATCATCAAGGCGCATGTCAAAATGGGCTTTAGAACTCGACCAGGATGACATCCAATTCTCTCCTAGAGCGGCTATCAAAGGCCAGGTTTTGGCCGACTTCGTCGTCGAGTTCACTGGCTGTCATGCCGATTTCATATATGACCAGCTAGCCGTCTGACCTCAACAGGAGTGGAGAATATATGTTGGGGATATTTGGTAGACATACTATGATGGTTCATCTAGTCAGCGTGGTAGCGAGGCAGGAGTAGTGATTGACCCCAGAGGGCATAATAATCAAGCAAGCGGTCAAACTCGGCTTCGACGCAACCAATAACAAGGCCGAGTATTAGGCTCGGTCAATTGACCTCCATAATGCTCTTCATCTTGGCGCTAAGCGACTACAAGTCTTCTATGATTCAAAGCTGGTCATCAATCAACTAAAAGGGGAGTATGCAGCTAAAAACGATTGAATGATAACTTACATGAAGACGGCAAATTCACTGCTCATACAGTTTGACCACCATCAGTTGAATCAGATTACCCATGACAAAAATACTCATGTAGATGCCCTTGCTTGTTTGGCTTCTGTCATCAATTCGAAGGTCAAATGAACCATTGAGATGGGATTTGTCCCGAGCTGAGTATCAGCCACCCTGAATCTGCCAGTATCAATGTCATCGACCTGGGGCCGAGTTGGACGGATCCAATCGTTGCATTAGCTGTGACTTAGGGGTATTATTAGCCCACCATGCGAACCAATGCAGAGAACTATGTAAAGAAGTATGAATAATGCCAAATTCTCCCCATTGATTCATTTGTCTATGGAAGAATTGAATGCCATCTCTAGTCCTTGGCCTTTTTCCCATTGAGGACTAGATATCGTCGGCCCACTTCCGAGAGCTCCAGGAAGTAAACGGTTCTTGATTGTTGCAACCAATTACTTCACAAAGTGGGTCGAGGCAGAACCATTGGTGCACATTCGAGATGTAGATGTCACACGCTTTGTGTGGAAAAACATTATAAAATGATTCGGCATACCGCGAGCACTTATCTCCGACAACGGCACCCAATTCCATTGCAGTGCCTATCATGAGTTGTGTGACACATATGGTATATGGCCATATTTCTCCTCACCAGATTATCCGTAAAGCAACAGCCAAGTTGAGGCCTTCAATAAAGTGATCCTAGATGGAATCAAGAAGCGGTTAGAAAGGGCTAAAGGGAGGTGGGTTGAAGAACTGCCCAGTGTGTTGTGGGCTCATCGCACCACACCAAGAAGACCCACCGGCGAAACACCATTCGCCCTGTGCTTTGGTACAGAAGCCACTATTCCTCTTGAAATTAGCCTGCCTACTCTAAAATCAAAAGCCTTTGACACATGGCAAAATGACATGATGTTGGCCTTAGACCACAATTGATTGAAGAATGTCCTGATTGAGCTCTCGTGCACACGGCGTGGTATCAGTAGCAGCTCGCCAAATCGTATAATCAGAGCATGCAGCAGCGCCGTTACATCGGTAGAGAATTGGTTCTCAAGAAGGTGCTTTCTGTCACTAAAAATCTGGCAGGCGTCATCCCCCATGCATTGTCTTACGACTTTGTGGAGACCTGTGTTTTTTGTAAACAGTTGCCCGAGCCTGCTCACGGCGGCCCCCTTTGTGAAGAGGCACCCCTTCTCTGAAAGTTACGGGGCTATTTTGCCGAGCTCCGTAGAGAGAGTTGTCTTGCGCCCCTAGGTATTCTCTACCTACCCACTTGTGTCAGTTTCGGGTACAGGTACCCTTTTGTTGAAGGTCGTTCGAGCTTTTCCTAGGAGTATGGCATGGGTTACTTCAGCGCCGTAGCGCCTGGTACTCGAACATTGCTACTCACTTGCGCAAGTTTTGCCATTAAACGACATGATAACTAGTTATGCAATGATCCTGCTCTTTTTGTGAATGTATACTGTGGGGATATGATTTGGAAATACTCTTCTGATCTTGGGAGGCGCTCGTGATCCTCTACTAGTCATCTGAAAAGGAATAAACACTCCGGTCGGGGGTGCCAGAATTAGCACTCCGACGGACAAGTCAGTCTCTGCACTTAAGATTACTTGTATTCTAAGTTAAGTGTAATAGTTTTCACATACCTTTCTTTGATAGGTGGTCCCGTATTTATAGTATTCTCTTTGGGCCTTCTGACTGGGCCCATCCTTGATCCGTTACATACACATCTATTCGGCCTCTGTTCTACTGGCTGGGGTACTAGTTATTTTATTCGGCTCTTTGATTAACCAGGTTATGTGCCGAGTAGAGGTTACACTCCTGACTAGACACGCTCATTCACCCCTATGGATCTGATGAAATTCAGCTCCCATAATTGCCCCCCAAACACCCTACTAGCATCAGTTAGTCGGTGTGTTGGGCTTCTAGCCTAGAAAGTCAAAATTCAGCGGTTATCCCTCTTCCCAATGCGTGTCAGATCGCATACAGGCTTCTTGGCCATTATAACGCTTTCCCGCCTCTTCGTACACTGCTTTTATTAATATGATTTGAAATTGTCTCTTCGAATGTATGTTCTGGATATTCAAAAGATATCTTGCTCGCCCTTTAGTACAACTCTTTCTCTTCACGGCTTCTACAACTCCTTGTCTCTCGCTTCTCCCTTCGTCTCCTGTAAGTTTTCTCCTCCTTCATTTTCGATCCCGCTTCCTTATTTGCTTTTGGCTTTCCATAATCCTTGGGTTTAGCCAAAAAAATGGCAAAATATCTGAAGGACGCAAATCGAATCTCCGTTTTTCAACGCCATTTCTCCATCCCCGATGACGTCCATCTGTCACTTTTGGCAGACAGCACCACTGATATGGAGAGGGAAGACGAGAGCACTATCGTCCTTCCTCTCATATCAATTGCTGAGGGTGAAGTCCGCTTTCCTCTTCACCCACTTTTGAGGGCCGTTCTTAGATACTGGGGTCTGATCCCTTCCCAGCCCAACATGAATTTCTTTCGCATCATAATGGGGATTGTAGAACTAAATCGTCATCTTAGGATCAATTTAGGTATACCCGCCATTCGACACTGTTACGTCTTAGCCAATTCCACAGGCCGACTACGGCGCTACTTTCTTAGAGCCAAGGATACTGATCATCACTTAGTGACTATGATTGCCAGTTCTGGCAAGCGTGTTGATGACGTAATGGTCATTGTCCGCGGAAATTGGGAGTTCGGCGACGGCGAAGATCGCCTAGACCCGCTGCCGAGGCTGAAAGGCGAACCAGGTGGCCGATTAGATCATTTGTTTCTATTATTTCCATCTCTATATTCGTATTCGGCACTGCATATATCTAACCGCTTTGTTTGTGCAGGCAGTGACTTGAAGAGAGTGTTAGTTTCAGACGACGACGTTGTTCTTGTGGAAATCAAAACCGCGCTACAGTTCATCGGTCGTCCAGATAGAGGCGGATTCGATCATTCGAGATCCAAATGTGGCAATCGAGTTCGCTCGATAGATTTTTTCACCCGAAGTTCAGCAGTCGATGGTAGGTCGACAGGACTTTGAAGTGTTTTGTGAAGGCATTCACAGGCGGTGAGGGGACTGTACACGGCTTATGAGATCGGCATACGTCTTTGCACCACTCACTGAGATATAGAACAGTGAGATGAACACATTCGGAAGTTGGAAGCTCACGCCGAGAAGGCCGAGTGCGAGCTACGGAAAATCAAGTCCGCCGAGTCGCAATCGGCCAGCCACCCCAACCCAATCATAGAAGAGTGGGTCACTCAAAGGCTAATTAGTGATGTGATCGCCGATCGAAACACAGCTAGCATGTTCGCGATCGAGACTACGAGGGCTGCAGCCTATGAAAAGGGCTTCCACAACGGCCGAAAGGTCAGAATTCAGAAGACCAAGGAGAAACTCGCCAAAGAAGTTTGCCGATGTGAAAATCGTCGATTTAGGCACGGCTGGATCAAGGCACTTCAGCAAGCTGAGGCTCTCCAGGCAGCAGGGTTGGATTCGGCGTTGCCGTTGTACCAACAGAATGATTTCCCCTTCTCAGCTTTCAAAATTAAGAAGAGTGATGACGAAGGAGCCGCCGAACAGAAGAAAACTTTGTAATACTTATATAGATTGAAAGTGAAATTATGTGTTTATTGGCTAATTTTAATAAACGCTTAGTTTTCAATTTGTAGCGTACTTGTTATTTATATTGGTACACATTTTGTTCTGAATGTTTGCGTGTTTTAGATTATGTTTATGCAGTCTGAACAATCTCATTTTGAATGCTTGCATTTTTCGGCCTTTGTTTATATGGTCTGTACAAATGCCATACTTTAATCGGCCCAAGGCATCATTGGCCGATGGGGCTCCGAATCCGGAGACTTTAATTGGCCAATCGTGGTATCCACGAAGGGCGCTGTAGACACCCCATTTTTGACCGTCCACAAGGCTTGGACGTCATCGTTTGAACACGCGATGATTATCCATACTTGTGTTTGTTTTGAGTTTCGAAAAGTCTTGGCTGCGCGCCATGCCTTAGAATCTCTTAACTTCTCTGTTTTATGCTTGGTTGCACCAAGAGCTTGTGGATGTGTTCCTGAGGGAAGGAGGGAGCCTGTCGACTAAGTCTCCTGCCCACCGGCCACCTTGATTTTCAATCGGCCAAATGTGATGGCCAGCCGGCCAAATATGGTTTTCAACAGATATTTCTGTAGACAGCTGGCAGCTGTCATTCCAGGCCATACCCCAGCCCATGCCTGGACGTGGGAGTTCTGAGGGGGGCTACGGATTGATATATCTATATCAATCAAGCTCCCTTACAAAGGGAGTAAGAGAGATACAAGGAAGGAGAAGAGAGATACAACTTGAAAGAAGAAAAAAACATTTTCCTCTCTCTCTAAAATTCTCAACTCTCTCCCTATCTCTCTCTTCCAAACCCTTTAAACCTTAAGGTTCTTGCCCCCCTTTACACTACCACTCATAGCCTACAACCTCCATACTCCATTCCAGAAACTTGAGGCTAATTGCCAGAGGCTAGAAGCTCATTTCCTTGGACCAAAAGCTGCTTTGTTGTTGTTCTACAAGGGTAAGCTCCTATATTCCCCTTTTTTGCACTATTTTGCTCTATGTTTTAGCTCCTTTTGAAAGTATTTTTGGGCTCCAACCTGAACTGGAAATAGTCATATTTTGAGCTCTTTTCATGTTTGATCAAGGGTCTTTCCCTGTTTGAGGTCTCCTCCTCCCCCTTTGTGTTTAAACTCTCTTTTAGGCCTATTTTTGCATGATATTTTAGGTTTACTTGTGAGCTTTTTCGGACTTGGTCATAAACTGTAAAGTGCCTTTTTTTGATACCCTCTTCAACTTTGTTGAAGGGCTCTTCACTGTTTGAGGCCAGCTGATGTCCCTTGTCTCTATTCACTCTTTTCGGGCCATTTTTGCATGATAGATTAGCCCTACTTGTGTTTGTTTTTGAGAGTTGTCATAAACTGAAAAATATCTTTTTTTAATATCATCTTCAAGTTTGTTTAAGGTTCAATTCTTGTTCGAGGTCATATGCTTGCTTGTATGCTTGATTGTCTCCTATTTTGAGCCTTACACCTAAGCCCTTGTTGTGTGCTTTGTTTGGACTTCTAGCCACTGAAATTCAGTGGATTTTTAGTGGCTAAGACACTTTTTTAAGCTTCCAAATCAGAGGGGGGTGACCCCCTCTCACCTTGACTTGTTTGGTGGTCATTTTGGCCTTCCAAAGAGACCTTATCTTGCATGCTTTGGAGTCACTTTCCAGGGTCAATTTGGTGAGTTTTGGGACAACCATATTTGATTTTTATAGTTGTTTATGCCATGCCAAATGCCTATCTTGCATGTGCTTAATGACTCCTTACATGGCCCTCTAAAGTAACTCATCATTTTTGCATGCCATGGTTGCATATCAATGGTTATTTGGGCCTATTTTCACATTTTTTATCATCGCATGCATCGGGTGCCATTTTTCCATGTTTCGGGCTTTTTATCATCATACTTCAGTGCCGAAACATATCCCATTGTATGCTACAATTCATCCTTTCAATGCCTTTGTGGAGTTGTGTTTTGTGCCTTAGACTCAGGGCCATTGCATTGTGCATGTTTGCATGCATCTTGGTTGCCTCATTTTCATCACATGGCCACTGATTTTGGCATGCTTGCGAACTATCCACGTTAGTTTAAGTCCATCATCACATGTTTAGGTTGCGTGCCTAGTACACATTGCTCATTTGCATGTTCATGTTGCAAACTTAGCTTCCATGCCTTGGTTGCATTTCATTGAGCATGCATCCCTTGCCTCTTAATCAACCATGATAGGGGTTGGGGCCCTTTGATGTGTTTTGTGCTTGCATTTCGTTTGATATCGAAGTTGCACACTTGGCTTTTGGGCCATCATGCATTGAAATGCGTGATTGATGGCCCGAGGCTCGAGGGCCATACTCCCTTGAGTCCATTGCATGATAGGGAGTGTGTCCATGCTCAAATTTGTTTAAAAGTTCCATGCCATACACTGCTTGCCCTCTGCTGCTGCCAGCTGCAGGTTTCAGCAGGAAGAATTGGCCGGCCGGCAGAATTGGATGCCGACCGGCAAAACATGTTTGGCCGATATCTTATTCAGTGGCCGGTGATCATCCCCTCCGGCCGGTGGCATTTCTACTTGGTCGGTGGTATTCCCCAACATCCAGAGAGCATGCCCTTAAACTTTGGCAGTCCTCAGAGGAGCAGGGCAGTGAAGAATAGAGGCAACAGTGCTGTGGCAGCGAGTTTTCGGGCGAGACGAGTCAAGCATGCATCATTCACGCATCCCGAGGTGGGGCAATGGCCACCTTTTTTCTGCATTTAATTTGTTAATTAATTAGAAATTCTGTAATAATTAATATAGCATTATTTATTCGGACTGTAATATTTATTCGGACCCTCCGAGTGAGGGCAATTGTGTAATAAGTGTGCGTGAGTGTGTGTATGTCTTCTAACCCCACGTCTTTCTTCCCTTTTATTTACCCGCTTATGATGGTAGAGTAGGGCATATTTAAATTAGCATACCTTATGCTATGCATGCGTGCATTCATACATTTGTCGTGCATACACCAGGCTCGGTACATCATGCTAACTGCATTGTGTTTCAATTCCAAATTGAATACGTGTTAGTTGTAGCATTTCACATGCCATGTTTAGAATAGCCGAGCCCATTTCTAGTTGCATTTTTCATGTGTTGCATTAGCCATCTTAAACTAGGATCATGCATATGATTACTAACTAGTTTCTGTTTTGGCTTGGAGTACTTGGTAAGCATTTATGCTTTACCATACCGCATGCGTGTGAGTGTTGCCATAACGGCATGATTACCATGAGGCTAGCTGCATATGTGATATAATTGCTTAAATGCCTATGGATGGAGGTTGAATTAACTAAATTGGGATAATGCATTAAAACTGTGAGTTTTAAGCCCACTAGATAGTGGCAAAACCATCTTTTCTAAAGCCCACTTGAGGGTGGCAAAACCTGCATTTCAGCCTACTTGCGAGTAGCAAACCATTTTCAAAACAAGCATGAAATGTTTTGTTCCAATTTAGGTGATTTCGTCTATACTTGTTTGCTGTGCGCATAACATAGTAATTCTAGGCTAATAACCGGAATAAGAACACATAATGTTTTCAAAAACGGATATCACGGTTAGTAGAGGCCGATCTTAGGATCGGGCGAGAGGGGGTGCTCATAGCAGACCTTCTCCAATCGTACCCAAGCTCCCGAGCCGAGGCAACTTTGGTGATGACGGACACGTGGCCTTTGGCACCGAGTCAAGGTTTCCTAAATTTCCCAAAACAAAATATTTAGGTGGCGACTCTGTATCTGGCAAAGCAGTCCATGTTTGGCACTTCTTTTCAAAAATCCATTTCTCAAAACGATTTGCCAGATTTGGACTCTTTGGTTCAGATTAAGAACCGTGACAATTTTAGAGTCCGAACTGTAGTGAGCCCACATACGAACAGAACGGGACTCGTCCTCCCGGGGCATTTGGGGACGTCTATAGTTTTTGGCGACTCTGCTGGGGATTTAGAGAGCTTGACTCGAACTCGTGATATTCTGTTTTGATTTCACTTATGTGTTTCTTTGCATTGCATGTGCATTGGTGCGCCTAGGACACCGTGTTTGCCATCTGCCATTCCTAAACGGTTTGCCGGAGGCTTGACTTTGTCGAAGCATGCCATAAGGCTGACCGGTTGTGGGCTCTGACAGGATGGGAACACAAACCCCGGTTTTACCGGGGCACCCTTTTCGACCATTCGACCTAGTGCATATCGAAATCCATAGTGACTATTCCAAACTAGGACAGGTTGCTTACCCGATGTTAGGTTGTTTGAAAACTACTGCGTGCATAGTGAAACCCTAGCTCCTGACAAAAATAGGACAGGGAAACCCTACCCCAACTTAGGGGTGTTTTGGCTCTCTTTTACTTGCTACATGTTTTTAGAGTGTATCTATGCGGGGAACACACATATCAGTTCGCAAGTCTGAGTGTCAGGCCTGCGGGCATTAGTGTTTTTGGAAATCAGTCATCTACGGGTATCAGATTTAGACTTTGGGGCAACGATTTGGAAACAACGATCAGTGATTAAGGAACAGTACATTCAGCTTGTTGGCAATTTATTGTGATACCCAACTGTGTGTTGTGTTTATTTTACGTTGTTACGTTGTCCAATTGTCTGTTTATTTATATGCTTTATTTATCTTTTCACTAGGTAGTCGAGCACAATTGCTTCTGACCCAGTAGATATTCCCCAAGCACTCTGGATTAGAGGTCGTCGACTCCATTGATCCGAGGATCTGGTAGACGGACAACCAGTGTACCACTCTTTACCCCCGGTTACTAGACGTAAGATAGCTAGGCAGAGGGTATCAGTTCAGCAGTCAGTATAGAGGGCTTTGTCTACCCCACCTGTGTACAGTAGGGATCAGGATTTTGCTTCTCCCACAGAAAGGGAACATATACTGATAATTCAGTCAGAGCAGAACAGTATGGCCAATTTAGAGGAGATGGTGCGCCAGCTCCAAGAGAGTATGAAAATGATGCAGCAGGATGCTGTCCGACAGGCAGAGTTCGCCAAGCAGCAGGCCACGGTTATAAATGAACAAGCGGAGTTAATCGTAAGGTTACAGCAGCAAACCGGAGCATCTGCTTCGCAGCAAGTTCCTCCCCCGCCAGGAATTCCCACCCCCGAGGAGACAGCTAATGTTCAGAATAATACGGACATTCCCACGGGACCACCTCTACCCCCGATCCTACCCCAAATCCAACCCCAGTTATCCAAAACACCCACCAACCTACCGGACTCTCCCTTTGAGTTCGAGACAGATCCCACAGCATTGAAGTTGAGCAAGCTCGAAAAGCTGTTCAAGAGATCCCAAGGAGTCAAGACCATCCCTGACATCGAAGTTGGATATACCGACGCAACTGTGACGCTGCTTGACAGATTCAAAATGCCGCACATTGATCGATTTGATGGGTCCGGGGACCCCATGGTGCACCTGAGATTGTTTTCAAACATCTTAAGGCCAATGGGCCTTAGTAGACTTCAGAAGCTGTCTCTGTTCGGCCGAACCCTGTCGGGTGTGGCGGCCATATGGTATGCCAAATTAGAAGATGATGTCAAGAGAAACTAGGACGAGATGGTCGAGGCTTTCATTACGCAATACTCATACAATACACAAATCGAGATTACAACCCGCGATCTCGAGACAACGAGGCAAGAGCCTAAAGAAAGTTTCTCAGAATTCGTACCTAGATGGAGGGCCAAGGCTTCGATGATGACCCTAAGGCCTACAGACAAAGACCAGATTCGGATAATTGTGAGCAATCTTCAGCCGAAGTTGATGCAAAAGATGATTGCACTCCCCTTCCCTACCTTTTCTGATCTACATGAAATGGGGGTGCAGCTTGAGGATGCCTTAAAGCAAGGCTTAATTGATAATGACCGGGAGCAACCCCGAAGAACTTTCAACCGCAACACTAATGCAGGCCCGAGCGGTACCACAACTACAAGAGTCTCCGAAGTGAGCATGGTCACCACCAACCCCCCTCCAAGAACCATGGCAGCTGCGCCATTCTCCGGCGCGTCCGGAAGCCATACCCAAACAGCCAAATACCCACCCAAAAACACAAGAACCTTCGCTCCACTGTATATGCCCCTATCCAAAGCTCTGGGGGTTTTAATCAGAAAAGGGCATTTGAAGCCCCTAGAACCGCGGCCCTTACCAGAAAGACTTCCCCCTACCCACAACCCAGCCAAATATTGCGCATTTCACCAACAGCACGGTCATGACGCCGATCTGTGCTTCCGATTACGTCATGAGATTCAAGATCTCATCGATAACGGGGTGATTCTGCCTCCCGAGAAACCCAATGTTACAACAAACCCTCTCCCCACACATAACCAAACTCCACCGCCTAAAAGGATCAACTTCATCCAAACTGGGGACATGCCTTACGATTCTAGCATCTATATCACTCATTTCCACCTACCTAAGCCAGAGGTATTCCTTCCCGACTGCACCGACTTGTGCACGATGGACATCTCCATGACCCGACCTAAGCCAACAGTGGTGACTATCGAGAATAGGAGAGAGGAGATCCCAAAGGAGAAGAAGGTTGTTGAGTCATAGTCTGCAGAATCTGGAAGTCGTTTTGAGAAAACATATAGTCTGGGTGACTACATTTCATCAATAGGCCAGGATGGGCCAGATGTGGAATTGCCAACAGGGGGAGAACTGTGTGTGATCCAGGGGGATAGTCTGGCACACGGAATAGATGATTTAAGGGCTGTGGAAGAGGACCTTGCCAATCTCCAGTTTTACAGTGACCAAGATACAGGGGGCGCAGCAGTCAGCTGGTTTGATTATGAGGAATCAGCAGAGGCTACTGGGTGGTTGGATGATCAACCGGATGTGGTGGAAGAGTTTCAACCAGGACAGGGTCCGGCCGGGGAACGAATGTCGGTGACAGTCGAGGGCGTCGAAAATCAAAATGCGTCGCCGGGGAGCACCGGTGTTAAGAATTTCGCTCGGGATTGGAGTATTCTGAATACAGGAATTATTGAGCAGCCAACTATGTTGATACGGTCGGAACAGGAAAGATTTGAAGATCCCGCGAGAATCAGAAAGGCAAAGGCCCATGTGGGGACTGAAACTGCTGTGTGCACAAGAGCTGAGAATGCTGCGAGCATAGGGGTAGAAGGTACTGCGAGTACGAGAACAATCATACCAGAACCGGACAGGTGTCTGTCGGCTGCTGATGGAATGTGGTGGGAAGATGAGGATTTATGTCTTGCCCATACGGACAAAGATTGGGGGAACAACCAACCCGATGACACCTGGTACCTTGGAGAAGTCGATCATATGACTAGGAGTGGACGGTATTTCAAGCCCCCGCACCTAGACCAGCCAGAGGCATCTGGGAAGGATAAGGAAGTTGAGAGACAGAAAGAGAAGCGAGTCGAAGAAGAGGCTATACTGAAGCAGTTAAAGAAGATACAAGCAGACATCTCCATCTGGGGACTGCTTATGGCATCGCGAGTACATCGACAAGCTGTCTTATCGGCTATGGACAAGGCCAAGCTTTCTATAGACACCACGCCCGAACAGCTGGTGGGCTTAGTTTTTCCGGGAGGAGCTACCCCAATGTTGACCTTTTCTGACAAAGAACTGCCACTTGAGGGTGCGAACCATAACAAGCCACTCTACATCTCCGTGGAGTGCAGAAATAAATGGATACCCGTGGTGCTTGTCGACACAGGGTCCGCCATCAATGTATGTCCGGCGAGGACAGCCTATGCAATTGGTTTGAAAACTGCGGACTTCGTACCAACAGCCCAGGTGATTCGGGCATACGACAACACAAGCCGAGAAGTCATGGGAACAGTGAAGATCCAGACCAAGGTTGGGCCAGGGCAGCATGAAATTGACTTTCACATCCTAGCGGTTCCCGCCACTTTCAATCTACTCTTGGGGCGGCCGTGGCTGCATCAAGTCAAGGCAGTTTCTTCTACCTTGCATCAAATGGTGAAATACCCCTATGAAAAGAGAGTAGCCATTGTTTTTGGGAATTCATCGATCCATCCACCGCCGGAAGTATCTACGCCAGTTTTGGAAATTGAGCACGGCATGGAGGACGTGTTTATGTCAGGTTTCACCCTTGCTGAGGCTCGGGTTGTACAAAACATCATGGCTGCTAACGAGGGGGTATATGTTAGTGCTCAATCAGTGTACCTCATGAACAAGCTTCAACATATCCCCGGGATGGGATTAGGAAGGAGCGGCCGGAAGGGTGTCGCAGCATTGGCCGAAGTGCAACATAACCCTCATACCTTTGGCTTGGGTTATCTGCCCACCAAGGAGGATTGGGTAAGGAAAGGAAAGGAAATGGCTGGAAGAGCCAGAAGGAAACAGAAGGGGAAGCCTTTTGACTTAATGCACCGGCCCATTCAGGGTACCCTAAACAGACGCTTCGTCCAGGAGGGAGAGGACTTTCCGTTCTGTGGCTTCCCAGAGCCATGGCTAAACGCGGAGAAGAAGCGCGTGCCGGGGTTTGAGATTTTCTTTGACCTACAGTCACCTGGGGATGACGTTGCCGAAGAGCAGACAGACCCATTAGCTGAGGCTGAGCAGAGTAAGGAAGTGCAGTCTGAGGACGCTGAAAATGAAATGGGGGTAGCGCTGGCATGTCTACTTTCAGATCCTCCGATCGAATAGAAGTGCTTGGGGGATAACTTCTCGGTATGCATGATCGGGAATGGAACGGCTGCGAGCCTACTAGCAACTATTTTGGATGCATCCATCGCACCCTCTCTCGTTTGGCAATATGAAGAGGGATTTTTGTTCAGCAGCACCGGGTCAGGTAGTGAGCCGGAATCTGATTCCACCGAATCTTGTGAGTCGGAATCAGGTTCCAGCTCGGCTGAGTCTGAGTCCGGTATTCCTGGGGATGATAACCCGGATGCCACAGTCCTGTCCAGGTCGTCTTTTTCTTTCTCCTTTGAGTCTGTTGTAACAGAAGAATCAGACGGTTTGGAAGCACTTAATGAGAATAAAGTGGATGTGGTTTCCGAGTACTTTTCTGTGCCTTTGATATATTGCTTAAATCAGGACTTTCAAAATTTTGACGAAAACGACAAGGGAGAAATTCCTCCGGTTTTGCAACGATTAATTGATCAAGAGCAGGAAAGTTTTGTTAAACCTTTAGTTGATGAAATCACTATTGTGAATATTGGTACTGAGAAGGACCCGCGGCTGGTCCAGATCAGGTCCACGTTGTCTTCGGAGGAACGCGAGCGCTTAGTTGCTTTATTAAAAGATTTCAAAGATGTTTTTGCGTAGCCCTACGAAGACATGCCTGGAATCGATCCTGAGATTGTACAGCACCGGATCCCCCTTGACCCCGAGGCCCGACCTGTCAAACAGAAACTCAGAAGGATTCGTCCAGACTGGGCCATCAAGATTAAGGAAGAGGTCACCAAGCAAATCGACACAGGCTTCCTGCTGGTATCCGAATACCCGACTTGGTTGGCCAACATTGTTCCAGTGCCGAAGAAAGATGGCAGGATCCGAGTATGCATGGATTTCAGGGATTTGAACAGAGCTAGTCCAAAGGATTACTTTCCCCTGCCGCACATTGATGAGCTAGTGGACTTCACGGCGGGGCATGCTTTGCTTTCGTTTATGGATGGCTTCTCAGGCTACAATCAAATAGTGATGGCACAAAAAGACCGGGAAAAGACTGCCTTCACCACCCCGTGGGGGACATACTGCTACAGAGTGATGTCGTTTGGGTTGAAGAATGCTGGGCCTACATATCAACGGGCCGCGACCACAATATTGCATGACATGATCCACAAAGAGGTTGAGGTGTACGTCGACGACATGATTGTCAAGTCCAAAGAAAGGAAGGGCCACTACACCGCCTTGCAAAAGTTCTTTCAAAGGATCAGAGAATTCCGGTTGCGGCTGAATACTCAGAAGTGTACGTTTGGTGTCACAGCGGGAAAATATTGGGGTTTCTTATCACACAGAGAGGTATCGAAGTCGACCCTTCCAAAATCAAGGCCATCCTAGAAATGCCACCACCAAGGACTGAAAAGGAGGTGCCAGGCTTTCTGGGTAAAGTGCAATTTATAAGACGGTTTATCTCAAAATTAACCTTGACTTGTGAACCACTTTTTGGTCTCTTGAAGAAAGGAAAGAAATTCCAATGGGACGGCCGATGCCAAGCCGCTTTTGAACAGATCAAGGAATACTTACAGAACCCGCCTGTGTTGTCACGACCAGAGCCGGGGAGACCATTGATATTATACCTTTCAGTGACTGAGACTACAATGGGCTGCATGCTCGCGCAAGGATCAGAGGACAAGGTGGAAAGAGCAATCTACTATCTGAGCAAGAAGATGCTAGAATATGAGACTCGCTACACACCGTTGGAGAAGGCTTGCTTAGCTTTGGTATGGGCTACCGGGAAGCTGCGACACTACCTGTTAGCTCACTCCGTAATGTTGGTTTCACGACTCGATCCCGTCAAATATCTTTTCGAGAAACCGGCACTTACGGGTAGGCTAGCTTGTTGGTTGCTGTTTCTTTCCGAATTAGATCTAAAATATGTGACGCGCAAGTCAGTCAAAGGAAGAGCAGTGGCAGAGTTCTTAGCCGATCATCCAGTGGAAGGGGGTGAAGCAGTTGAGTACTTATTCCCAGACGAGGCCATTTGGCACATCGAAGATGAAACTTGGATGATGTACTTTGACGGAGCGTCAAACCAGTACGGGTATGGGATAGGGGTGTTGCTAATAGCACCAGATAACTCCCGTATCCCTCTAGCATTCAAACTCTGATTCAAAGTCTCGAACAACGAAGCAGAATATGAGGCATGCATTGCCGGTCTAGAAGCAACCCTGGAACTAGGGACAAGACGGTTGGACGTCATCGGGGACTCGAACCTTGTTGTGTCTCAAGCAAAAGGAGACTGGAAAGTCAAAGAAGAAAAGATGATGATGTATCATCGGACCTTGGACTTGTTAATTCCTCGGTTTGAGAAGCTAAACTTTTCTCATCTACTAAGAGAGAACAACAGGTTTGCAGATTCTTTAGCAACTCTATCTTCCATGATAGACATCCCATTCGGAGTCCGGATGCGTCCCGCCATCATTGACCAGAAATTTATGCCAGCCTACGAGTCAATTGCTGCTATAGATGAGGTTCAAGACGAAAACCCCTGGTATTATGACATTTGGAATTTCATGGAAAAGAAAGCATACCCGCCAGGGGTAAATGCCAAGGATAAAAGGGCAATCAGAAGAATGGCCGTTCAGTTCATCATCTGTGGGGGTAAGCTGTATAAGAGAGGTCATCTGGGAATACATAAGCTGTGTGTTGAAGCCGAGGAATCGAAGCGCCTGATGGAGGCCATCCATGGAGGAGAATGCGGTGCGCATATGAACGGAGTAATGCTAGCACGGAAGATCCTCAGACAGGGTTACTACTGGTCCACCATGGAGGAGGATTGTATCGGTTTTGTTCGGCGATGCCACAAGTGTCAGATCCACGGAAACTGCATGAACATCCCGCCGTCGTAGCTGTACAACATGACTTCACCATGGCCATTTTCAGTTTGGGGAATTGATGTGATCGGGGCTGTCACTCTGAAGGGGTCGAATGGGCATGCGTTCATCCTGGTCGCGATAGATTACTTTACAAAGTGGGTCGAGGCCCAATCATATGCCGTGTTGAAGGCGTCGCACATTGCAAAGTTTATCAGAAACAACATCATCTGCCACTACGGGGTCCCAAACGTGATTATTTCGGATAACGGTTCCCACTTCAAGAAGGAAGTGATTGACTTGTTGGAGAAATACAACGTGGCTTTTCCAAGTCATCCACATACCAGCCGCAAACCAACGGAGCGGTTGAGGCCGCCAACAAGAATATCAAACACATACTGCAGAAGATGGTGGAAACCTACCGTGATTGGCCAGATAAGCTGCCATTTGCTCTGTGGGGCTATAGGACTTCAATTAGAACTTCTACTGGAGCGACACCGTATTCATTGGTTTATGGGATGGAGGCCATTCTATCTATCGAGATTGAGGTTCCGTCATTGCGAGTATTGGCTAAGTGTCAAATAGCCGAAGTAGATTGGCAGCAGAGCAGGTTTGAGGAACTCATGCTCTTTGATGAGAGAAGACTGAAAGAACTGTACCATGTTCAAGGTTATCAGCGCAGAATTGCCCGGGTTTTCAACAAGAAAGTCAAGTCTAGGAATCTAAAGGAAGGAGATTTGGTGCTCAAGGACAACCGAGCTCCCATCCATGACCCAAGGGACAAGTTCAGACCCAATTGGACTGGTCCCTACATCATCAAAGCTATCTGGTCAGGTGGAGCTGTGGTGCTGATGGATCTAGATGGCCTAGAGTTCTCCCAACCGATCAACATGGACAAGTTGAAGAAATATTACCCCTGAGAGGCTCGCTAGGTCGAAAACCCGAAAGGGCGACCTAGGCAAAAGTTAGAGCATAGAAAATTGGAAAATATAAAAACTAAGCTCGCAAGGTTGAAAGCCCGCAAAAGGCAGCCTTGGCAAAAGTTAGAGCGTAAAAGGACAGTGAAAATACTCGAGTGAACCTAAGCCTGAACTACGTAAGGCTTGATTCCCATCTTTGGGATACATAGGCAGCTTCATCCTGAAGTTCAGGCATAAACTTTTCCCCGATCACCTTTGTCCATTTGACCATCTCGGTCATCTTCGTCTATTCAGCATTCAAGAGTTTGGTTATGATCTCCGGTACAGTGTTTTTCAGACTAGGTGCAACTTTCCGTTGCCATGCAGTGCTGCGGTACTATTCATACTAGGGGCAACTTTCCAGTTGCTGGGATCCGGGGTTTGTGCGTCTCAGTGACAGATCTCAGGCGTGTCCAGTTCTGATCGATATCGAAAATAGTTTTGAAAAGTTTTGATAAAAGTTGACCTGGTTCAAATTAATCTTTTTACAACTAAGACCATCTCTAGACCAAAACGGGAAATTTTTTGTACCACAACCTTCAAAGTTCATTGATTTCAAGTACAGAGTCCTCCTGCTCTTGCATACAAATTGAAGTTGCTTTTTATTACATTCATAAGGAAAACGTGAAAGTACTAAATAAAGCAATAAATCCGGGGCATAGTCAAGTCAGGTGTTCCTGCACCCTCTCCCAGAGCTGGTTGAAATCTCTGATGCTAAAGTAGGCTCTTCCTGTGCCTCTTCATTGAGCCAATCCAAGCACTTATCAGACAAAGTGCAACTGAAAGTAGGAGCAGGGGCCAGGAGTTCTCTAGTCCTACACGCTGCGGCCTGCCGAGCAAGCTGCGCACCTCGGGCTGCGAATGCAGCTGGATACTCTATCTCCTCTGCTGGGCAGGTCTGATCATGGCCAAACTGGCGCTGGAACCGGAACGGGAAATAGAATACACAATGGGTCAAGCCAATCAACTGAATCCCAATCTGTCGGGACATGCTGTAGCCCATTGACGGTAGATTGAGCCAAGGGCACCGCCAAGCAATGACGTTGGCAGATAAATTGAACATCCAGTCGAACCACCAACCCTCATCAAGTGTGTCAACCAGACGTTGCCTGAAGAAGTAGTCGCGAGCTGAATATGCTGGGCAAGAGTCCACAACCTGCAACTTGTCCATTAACCACACCTAGGAAAGAATGAAAAATGAGAGAATATAGAATAGAGAGAAGTACGGTGAGAGAAAAGTGAGAAAAGGGATCTTGTGAGAAAAACCGAGCTTGAGGGTCGAGTGATGTGAGCAATACATATGTAAGATTGGGTGGGAAACATTACCTGCAGCTGTAGTGGACTCCCCGCAAATCTGGTTGTCTCTCGATGATAAAAGGCGTCTAAGCCCATCAACGTCTCTGCCAGAGTCATGGCAATGCAGCTCTTGCCCTCCTTCAAGCCTAGGGCAACCTCGATCAATTGGACGCTAGATCCCCCGGAGCCTGAGGAAAACAGAAAATGAGATAGCATGCACAAACAGAGGGCATGTCGCCGGAAGCCTTGCCAATGATGGTCGCCGCGGTCCCCGGTATCTGAAAACCGATGAACCAAACTCGGAATATCTAGCATTCTGTCACGAATTAGAGATCGAGCGTCATACATAGTGAGTCCACACATTCGCCCTAAGGTCTGAGCATGACCAAAGTTAAGCTGGGGTAAGATCTCCTCGTCACGCTCGGATTCCATTAAAGCTTGAAAATCTTCGAAGGTAGGGCATACCTCTTGCCCGCAAAAGCTAAAGACATGAGTCATCGGGTTCCAAAACCTCGCTGCGGCATGATGAAATGGACAGTGCAGCGGAGTGCGACTCAGAGTGAATAGTGCATTTATGCCGAAACCCCAGAAATTCAGCTTTTCCGAGCCATCCAAGTTGTTAATCCAGGACGAGAGATTCTGGGCAAGAAATCCATCCATTTCGAGCAAATCAGTGTTGAATTGAGTAGAACTACGAAGCTGGGGCCTTTTGTAGGGGATAAGATTGAGTGGAGGACAGGTGTCAACATTTTGGTGATTCTTTCATTCATGGTCGGCCGGCCAAATATAGTGCTGACCGACCACCACTTTTGGCCGATAGATCAAAGATTCTGGCCGATGGCCGTTTCTTGAGGCCGATGCTTTTCTCCCGTGGCCGGTGGTCTTCCTCTTTGCTCCCTGAGCTGTTTATATGTTGAAACATACTGAGAATTTGGAGAATGCCACCACTTCCAAGGCCCTCCGATGATGGATTTTACGGCGTCACGCCCATTTGCTTATCGAGTTGTTGTAAATTTGCTTATCGAGTTGTATTTCACTCTTTTCAAGTCTTTGTTGCTTGTCGAGTTGTACTCGTACTTGGCTAGCTTATCGAGTTTCCTTGCTTTGCTTATCGAGTTGTAAGTCAGTTCACTACCTGATTATTACGATGCGAATGCTCAATTTTCAAACCAAGTTCAATTTCATTCACATTGTTATGTGATACCATGCGATGCGATGGATAGGAAACACAAATGTAACATCATTTTGAACAAAATGGTTGTTTTATTTCCCTCGTGTGTTTTGAAAAATACACATTTTTTAAAAGGTAAAACTTGCCTAAGGCAGTGCAATGTGTTTAAACTACTAGTAAAAAGGAAAGTAAAGCAAAAAGAAGAGCGGGGCAGCAAAGTATCGGAATTGATACTGGTAACCTCCCATTGTGGTCAATGCACCTCCCGCGCCCTTGTTCGGGTCAACTATGTGGTTTGGCGCCTTCATTACTCAAGACAGTGCAAGGAAGTACACTTTCGGAACATTAGTAGGCCTTCGAGTTGACCTCAAGCCGTGTCTTCTATGAGCGATGCTCAGTACGCGCAAGGAACGTCCCTTCCCGTATCCTTTTCGTATCTTGTGAATTCCACAAATCACTTCCATGTTACAGTGCTCGGCATTTCAACATCATGAATAACTGGTCCTTACCATATTTCAAGTTTCTATACACATTCCATGCGTTGTCGCGTTATGCTTTACTTACATGTGTTCAAGTTCCTTTTATACACATTGCATGCGTTGTTGCGTTATGCTTTACTTACATGTGTTCAAGTTCCTTTTTATAAACATTGTTTGCGTAGACCGCATGCTTTACTTACATGTGTTCAATTTCAAGTTCCTTTTATACACATTGCTTGCGTAGACCGCATGCTTTACTTACATGTGTTCAATTTCAAGTTCCTTTTATACACATTGCGTGCGTTGTCGCGTTATGCTTTACTTACATGTGTTCAAGTTCCTTTTATACACATTGCGTGCATTGTTGCGTTATGCTTTACTTACATGTGTTCAGGTTCCTTTTATACACATTGCATGCGTTGTTGCGTTATGCTTTACTTACATGTGTTCAAGTTCCTTTTTATACACATTGCTTGCGTAGACCGCATGCTTTACTTACATGTGTTCAATTTCAAGTTCCTTTTTATAATTCTCTTACATCCTTTCTGCATTATAGTGTAGTTTGGTGTATGCTAGCTTAAAACTGTCGCATGTTATGCTTCGTTACAGCTTTCTTTGCATGATCATAAGTTATGTTCGGCTCCTTGCATTGTCAGTTGCATTTTGCCCCTGCCTTCGAGCGCATATCTTTGCTTGTCTTGCATGTTTGTCTAAGTCTTCGGCCATGTCCAAAATAGGTCGTCTCTGGGCTTTGACATTCACTCCCGTCATTGTTATGACTTTCGAGTTCTGTCAAAGAAGGGCAACTGTAGACACCCCATTTTTGACCGTCCTCAAGGCTTGGACGTCATCGTTTGAACACGCGATGATTATCCATACTTGTGTTTGTTTTGAGTTTCGAAAAATCTTGGCTGCGCGCCTTGCCTTAGAATCTCTTAGCTTTTCTGTTTTGTGCTTGGTTGCACCAAGATCTTGTGGATGTGTTCCTGAGGGAAGGAGGGAGCCTGTCGACCAAGTCTCCTGCCCCCCGGCCGCCTTGATTTTCAATCGGCCAAATGTGATGGCCGGCCGGCCAATTTGACTGCCGGTCGACCAATTTGATGGCTGGCCGGCCAAATGTGGTTTTCAACAGATATTTCTGTAGACAGCTGGCAGCTGTCATTCCAGGCCATACCCCAGCCCATGCCTGGACGTGGGAGTTCTGAGGGGGGCTGCAGATTGATATATCTATATCAATCAAGCTCCCTTACAAAGGGATTAAGAGAGATACAAGGAAGGAGAAGAGAGATACAACTTGAAAGAAGAAAAAAAACATTTTCCTCCCTCTCTAAAATTCACAACTCTCTCCCTATCTCTCTCTTCCAAACCCTTCCAACCTTAAGGTTCTTGCCCCCCTCTACACTAGCACTCATAGCCTACAACCTCCATACTCCATTCCAGCAACTTGAGGCTGATTTCCAGAGGCTAGAAGCTCATTTCCTTGGACCAAAAGCTACTGTGTTGTTGTTCTACATGGGTAAGCTCCTATGTTCCCCTTTTTTGCACTATTTTGCTCTATGTTTTAGCTCCTTTTGAAAGTATTTTTGGGCTCCAACCTGAACTGGAAATAGTCATATTTTGAGCTCCTTTTCATGTTTGATCAAGGGTTTTTCCCTGTTTGGGCCTATTTTTGCATGATTTTTTAGGTTTATTTGTGAGCTATTTCGAACTTGGTCATAAACTGTAAAGTGCCTTTTTTTGAGCCCCTCTTCAACTTTGCTGAAGGGCTCTTCACTGTTTCAGGCCAGCTTCTGTCCCTTGTCTCTATTCTCTCTTTTAGGGCCATTTTTGCATGATAGATTAGCCCTACTTTTGTTTATTTTTGAGAGCTGTCATAAGCTGAAAAACATCTTTTTTTAATCTCATCTTCAAGTTTGTTTCAGGTTCAATTCTTGTTTGAGGTCATATGCTTGCTTGTATGCTTGATTGTCTCCTATTTTGAGCCTTACACCTAAGCCCTTGTTGCGTGCTTTGTTTGGCCTTCTAGCCACGGAAATCCAATGGATTTTTAGTGGCTAAGACACTATTTTGAGCTTCCAAATCAGAGGGGGGTGACCCCCTCTCACCATGACTTGTTTGGTGGTCATTTTGCCCTTCCAAAGAGACCCTATCTTACATGCTTTGGAGTCACTTTCCAGGGTCAATTTGGTGAGTTTTGGGACTACCATATTTGGTTTTCATAGTTTTTTATGCCATGCCAAATGCCTATCTTGCATGTGCTTAATGACTCCTTGCATGGCCCTCTAAAGTAACTCATCATTTTTGCATGCCATGGTTGCATATCAATGGTTATTTGGGCCTATTTTCATATGTTTTATTCACTGATTTTTGCTGGTTTGGTGAGATTCCATGTGCATCCTATACTTGCCATGTAAACCATGTTTGCTAGTCAAAATTGCATGCTATTTTAGTCCATCTTGCTAGCACTTTTTGGCCATGCTTTGAACTAGAAATGTTCATATTTTGGGACTGTCTTGGTTGGGTCTTCATGCTTCATGATCAAATAATGCATTCTTTGTATAGTTATAAGTCATTCCGTGTGCCTAGTTTCGAGTTTCGGGGTTCATCGCATGCATCGGGTGCCATTTTTCCATGTTTCGGGGCTGTTTAGCATCATACTTCAGTGCTGAAACATATGCCATTCTATGCCATAATTCATCCTTTCAATGCCTTTGTGGAGTTGTGTTTTGTGCCTTAGACTCGGGGCCATTGCATTGTGCATGTTTGCATGCATCTTGGTTGCCTCATTTTCATCACATGGCCACTGATTTTGGCATGCTTGCGAACTATCCATGTTAGTTTAAGTCCATCATCACATTTTGTTGCATGCCATGTTTGCTTACATGTTTAGGTTGCGTGCCTAGTATACATTGCTCATTTGCATGTTTATGTTGCATACTTAGCTTCCATGCCTAGGTTGCATTTCATTGAGCATGCATCCCTTGCCTCTTGATCAACCATGATAGGGGTTGGGTCCCTTTGATGTGTTTTGTGCTTGCATTTCATTTGATATCAAAGTTGCACACTTGGCTTTTGGGCCATCATGCATTGAAATGCGTGATTGATGGCCCGAGGCTCGAGGGCCATACTCCCTTGAGTCCATTGCATGATAGGGAGTGTGTCCATGCTCACATTTGTTTGAAAATTCCATTCCATACACTGCTTGCCCTCTGCTGCTGCCAGCTGCAGGTTTCAGCAGGAAGAATTGGCCGGCCGGCAGAATTGGATGCCGACCGGCAAAACATGTTTGGCCGATATCTTATTCAGTGGCTGGTGATCATCCCCTCCGGCCGGTGGCGTTTCTCCTTGGTCGGTGGTATTCCCCAACATCCAGAGAGCATGCCCTTAGACTTTGGCAGTCCTCAGAGGAGCAGGGCAGTGAAGAACAGAGGCAACAGCGCTTTGGCAGCGAGTTTCTGGGCGAGACGAGTCAAGCATGCATCATTCACGCATCCCAAGGTGGGGCTGTGGCCAGCTTCTTTCTGCATTTCATTTGTTAATTAATTAGAAATTCTGTAATAATTAATTTAGCATTATTTATTCGGACTGTAATATTTATTTGGACACTCCGAGTGAGGGCAATTGTGTAATAAGTGTGCGTGAGTGTGTGTATGTCTTCCAGCCCCACGTATTTCTTCCCTTTTATTTACCCGCTTATGATGGTAGACTAGGGCATATTTAAATTAGCATACCTTATGCTATGCATGCGTGCATTCATACATTTGTCTTGCATACACCAGGCTCGACACATCATGCTAACTGCATTGTGTTTCAATTTCAAATTGAATACGTGTTAGTTGTAACATTTCACATGCCATGTTTAGAATAGTCGAGCCCATTTCTAGTTACATTTTGCATGTGTTGCATTAGCCATCTTAAACTAGGATCATGCATATGATTACTAACTAGTTTCTGTTTTGGCTTGGAGTACTCGGTAAGCATTTATGCTTTAGCGTACCGCATGCGTGTGAGTGTTGCCATAACGACATGATTACCATGAGGCTAGCTGCTTATGTGATATAACTGCTTAAATGCCTGTGGATGGAGGTTGAATTAACTAAATTGTGATAATGCATTAAAACTGTGAGTTTTAAGCCCACTAGATAGTGGCAAAACCATCTTTTCTAAAGCCCACTTGAGGGTGGCAAAACCTGCATTTCAGCCTACTTGCGAGTAGCAAACCATTTTCAAAACAAGCATGAAATGTTTTGTTCCAATTTAGGTGATTTGGTCTATACTTGTTTGCTGTGCGCATAACATAGTAATTCTAGTCTAATAACCGGAATAAGAACACATAACGTTTTCAAAAACGGATATCACGGTTAGTAGAGGCCGATCTTAGGATCGGGCGAGAGGGGGTGCTCATAGCTTACCTTCCCCAATCGTACCCAAGCTCCCGAGCCAAGGCAACTTTGGTGATGACGGACACGTGGCCTTTGGCACCGAGTCAGGGTTTCCTAAATTTTCCAAAACAAAAAATTTAGGTGGCGACTCTGTATCTGGCAAAGTAGTCCATGTTTGGCACTTCTTTTCAAAAATCTGTTTCTCAAAACAATTTGCAAGATTTGGACTCTTTGGTTCAGATTAAGAACCGTGACAATTTGAGAGTCCGAACTGTAGTGAGCCCACATACGAACAGAACGGGACTCGTCCTCCCGGGGCATTTGGGGACGTCTACAGGCGCTCCGAATCCAGAGGCTTAATCGGCCCAAAGGCGTCATTCGCCGATGGGGCTCCAAATCCGAAGAGTTTAATTGGCCAATCGTGATATCCATGAAGGGCGCTCCGAATCCGGAGGCTTAATCGATCCAAAGACGTCATTCGCCGATGGGGCTCCGAATCCGGAGACTTTAATTGGCCAATGCTGATATCCACGAAGGGTGCTCCAAATCCAGAGGCTTAATCGGCCCAAAGACGTCATTCGCCGATGGGGCTCCGAATCCAGAGACTTTAATTGGCCAATCGTGATATCCACGAAAGGCGCTCCGAATCCGGAGGCTTAATCGGCCCAAAGACGTCATTCGCCGATGGGGCTCTGAATCCGGAGACTTTAATTGGCCAATCATGATATCCACAAAGGGCGCTCCGAATTCAGAGGCTTAATCGGTCCAAAGACGTCATTCGCCGATGGGGCTCCAAATCCGGAGACTTTAATTGGCCAATCGTGATATCCAAGAAGGGCGCTCTGAGTCTAGAGGCTTTTATGGGAACACCTTTGAATTCGATGTTTGTAATGAGTAAATAGGGATCTTTGCATTACAGAAAATGAGATGTATATGGCGAACCGTTCAGAACAAGTATCATGCCCCACAAGCCGGGTCAATGATAAAATTTGCGTAAATGCGTTGAATTCCAAGGCCATGGTAGACTCCTTCCTGACATGTCTTTGAGCCGATATGCCCCTACTCCTGCGATCGAATCAATCTGATAGGGGCCGTCCTAGTTAGGAGCCAATTTTCCATCAACCGGTTTCTTGGCAGCTGGAAGTACCTTCTTCAGGACCAACTCTCCTAGTGTGTATCGGCGCAGCTGAACACGTTGATTATATGACTTGGCAAGCTGCTGCTGGTATCACGCTATAGACGCAAGGGCACGGTCTCTTCGTTCTTCGATCAGAATCAAATTCAAAGCCAGCATCATGTCGTTTCGGCCCATATCAAAAACTTAAGATTTCAAGGTTGGGTGGCCGATCTCCAGGGGTATGATCGCCTGGGTTCCAAAGCATAGAGAAAACAGCGTTTCTCCAATAGATCGCCTCGGCATAGTTCGATGAGCCCACAATACACTCGGCAATTCTTCGACCCATTTGGCTTTAGCTTTCTCCAGCCTCTTCTTGATGCCATCCAAGATGGATTTGTTAGAGGCTTTGGCTTGACCATTGCTTTATGGGTAAGTCGGCGTAGAAAAGTAAGGCCGGATACCATACTTGCTGCACAGCTCCCGGTAGATGCCGCAATCAAACTAGGTGCCGTTGTCTGAGATAAGAGCTCTTGGAATGCCAAATTGAGTTATGATATTTCTCCACACAAAGCGCTTGACATCAGAATCTCAAATATGAGTTAATGCTTCCGCTTCGAGCCATTTTGTGAAGTAGTCTGTGGCGACGATCAAGTATCGCTTGTTCCCTGGGGCCCTCGGCAACGGTCCTACGATATTAAGCCCCCACTGGGCAAACGGCTAGGGGTTGGAGATAGAGCTTAATTCTTCAGCAGGCAGATGGGTTAACGGGGAGAACTTCTGGCACTGTTCACATTTTTTCACATAGCATTCCGCATCAGATCTCATTGTCGGCCAATAATACCCCTGTGTTATAGCTCTATGGGCCAAAGAGCGCCCGCCAGAATGGGCACCACAACTGCCTTCATGTATTTCAACAAGAAGCTCTTCGACTTTGTTAGGGTGCACGCATTCTAAATATAGACCAGAGAGGGATTTTTTATAAAGCCTTCCTTGCGGACCCAAATAATATCGCAGGGCTTTGTTTCGCAGCTTGTGCTTTCTTTCTTGTCCTATGGGAGCTATTCGGAAGACAGGAATGTAGCAATGGGATCCATCCATCTCGGTCCAGATTCTATACTATTAACCTGAACTTTCTCTGAAGGGCCAATGCTCGGCCCCGGGATAAAACCTACTTCGATGGTCCGTTTAATCTCTGAGTTAATGGCAGAGGCTAGAAAGGCAAGGGCATCTTCATGTGTGTTTTGATCACGTGTTATCTGGTTCAATTCATGATGGTCAAATTTTCCAGCAAGGAGTTGGTCGTTTTCATGTAAGCTGCCATACGGTCGTTTCTCGCTGCGTACTCCCCCTTTAGCTGATTGATCACCAGTTTTGAATTGCAAAATACAAGCAAGCGCCGAGCACCCAGAAAATGAGCATTCCGCAAACCGGCTAGAAGGGCTTCGTGTTCGGCTTCGTTATTTGATGCTTCGAAGCTGAGCTTGATAGCCTGTTCAATTATTACGCCGTCGGGAGCCATGATCACAACTCCAGCTCCGCTGCCCCGCTGATTGGATGATCCATCACAGTACAACTGACAGATGTCCCCAACATAAATTCTCTAGTTTAGCTCCGGTCAAATTTCGTCGGACTTGAAATCGGCAAGACCCCCAGTGAATTCGGCAACAAAGTCGGGTAGTGCCTGTCCCATGATTCAAGTTCTAGATAGAAACTGAATGCCGTACTGGCCGAGTTCAAGAGCCCACTTTGAAACACGTCCTGATGCATCTGTGCTTCGTAGTACTGATCGGAGGGAATAATCTATTAGCACCCCAATACTATGTCCTTGGAAGTAATGCATCAGTTTTCTTGTCGCCATGATTAGGGCTAGGATGTGTTTTTCCAGCGGAAGGTAACGTGTTTCGGCGTCCACCATTGCCTTGCTCACATAATATACTGGTCGCTGGTCCCCTAGCTCTTCCTTTATGAGTATGGCGCTGACGGCCCTGTCGGAAACTGCCAGATACAAAATGAGCGGGTCACCAGCTGCGGGTGTTGTCAAAAGTGGTACTGAGCAGAGGTAAGTCTTGAGGCCGTTGAAAGCGACTTCGGATTCGGCGGACCATTCAAAGCCTTGCCTTGCCGTAGTGTATGGAAGAATTGTCGGCAGCGATTTGTAGACCGACTGATGAACCTATTGAGTACGGCTGCCATCCCCATCAACTTTTGAACCTCTTTTACTGAACGAGGAGAGATGAGTTCCAAGATTGCTGTGATCTGCCTCGGGTTGGCCTCGATTCCCCGGTGGTTGACAATGTAACCCAAGAACTTGCTGGAGCCAATCCCAAACGCACATTTGGAAGCATTTAGCTTCATTTTGTATTTGCGTAGGATGCCAAACGTCTCTTCTAGATCGGCTAGATGGGTTTACTCTTCTCTGGACTTGACTACCATGTCATCAATGTACACTTCCATAGTGCGGTCGAGTTGCTCCTTGAACATAGCCGTGACCAGTCTTTGGTAAGTTGCCTGTGATACCCCTGTCCCGTAATATGTTAATTGGTCCTTAATATGAGTATGATTATGTGTTTATTATGATTTTGTGTGCCACTATGTGAAAATATGCGGCTTTGAACTTTTATCTGTTCACCGTAGGAATATCTGTTTGAATAATCTGCTTTGGAAATTAAATTGGAGGCCTTATCGGCCACAGAACCCGAAATTGATTACGCCATTATGATTCGCATAATCTTTAGAACCTACGGTGAAATTTAATTGGAAATTGATTCTGGTCAGATTAAATTGATTTAATTGTTGAATTAGTGCCAATTATTCATTATTATTAAATTGATGTTAGTGGGGTTGGTAGTGTTAAGACACTACACCTTGTATTCTCTCCTCATAACTTCCCTTGGCTGATCAAACTCTAAGAAAAACAAAGGGAGGGCCGGCTGTTAGAAAGAGAGGGGGAGAATTGGGTGATTTTGGCTCAAAGTTTGGGGAACTTGAAGGTCAAACCCAAGATTTTGTTATAGTTTGGGAGATTGAACTCTTAGGTAAGTAAACTCATGGATTTTTGTTTGCAAATTTGTAAATTCAAGTGTGGTTAATGGCCAAGAACTTGAGTTAGCTTTATTATAAGGAAATTGAGTTGTTTGTGTTCAATTAAAGGTCAATGAAGGCATGCATGTATATAATTGTTGTGGAAATGCATAATCTAGCATGTATTGAGTTAAACATGGAAATAAAGGTGTTAAATCTTACATGCAAGCATGCTTTTGTTGTATTCCATGAGAATGAACACCATTTGCATTGTTTGGGATGGAAATGAAATCAAGATTAGCATGCATTTTTGAATAATTAAGATATGAGCTTTGAATATATGATTTTGTTTGTATTAGAATGAGTTGATGGGAGATTGGGGCATGCATGTGAATTAATTGTGAATTGGGCTCCATTGTAATGTGTTTTGGTGTTTATGGCATGTTAGCATAACTATATTTGAGATTTGAGCCATAACATGCATGTTCTGCTGGTTGAAATTCGAATTGGAGCTCAAGAACTCAATCTGGAAAACCCATATTTTTTATGTCCGCTCGAGTGGGGGAATAGCCGCTCGAGCGGGAAAATCGTGCTCCCAGCACTTTTTGCAGAGTTGGATGTCCACTCGAGTGGGATATCTCACGCTCGAGCGGGGAGTTTTGTAGACAAGCCTTCCGCTCGAGCGCCCTAACTCACGCTCGAGCGTAATTTTGAGGTAACCAGTACTTTTGCAGGCCTCTCGGGTCCGCTCGAGCGGGTAAGTCCACGCTCGAGCGTGGACCCTATTTTCTGAAATTTTGTATGCTCGTTATGTGTTTCATTTTCCGTTCTCTTTCACTTGTAAGCACTCTTAGGCATGCATTGAGCATTGTAAATGAGTTAACGAGATAAGAATAAAGCCTAAAGAGGAATATGTGAATTAAAGAACGGATTGAACTATTAGTGACCCTTTTGTGTTCATGAAATGTGTAGGGTCAAGCTCCAGGGAAAATCCACAAGCCGATCACTGTGAGTAATATCGATATTTGAAAGCTTAGCAATGTCCAACTGTTTATTCCCTTATAAGCTTTATGAGTTGCTAATTAGGATTGTGGACAAAAGTCTGACATGAACGAATGAATGGACCGAAGGTCATTTTCATATGAATAAATGGACCTAAGGTCGTTTTGATAGAAATAAATGGACCTAAGGTCATTTTGATGTATACGAATGGACCTAAGGTCATTTTGACATGAATGAGTGGGCCGAAGGCCATTTCGCCACGAATGTATGGGCCGAAGGTCGTTCTGACGTAAATGAAGGGGCCGAAGGCCGTTTTGACACGAATGTATGGGCCGAAGGACGTTTTGACGTAAACGAATGGACCGAAGGTCGTTTTGACAGAAATGAATGGACCGAAGGTCGTTTTGATAGAAATGAGTGGGCCGAAGGTCGTTTTGACATATACGAATGGACCTAAGGTCGTTTTGACATGAATGAGTGGGCCGAAGGCCGTTTTGACACGAATGTATGGGCCGAAGGCCGTTTTGACGTAAACAAATGGGCCGAAGGCCATTTTGACAGAAATGAATGGGCCGAAGGCCGTTTTGACATGAATGGAAATCTGAATGGGCCAAAGGCCAAAATGTTTAGAACTACAGTCACTTGATTTGAATTTCGTATAGTTATATATCTGTTAAATAGAAATATGAATTGGGCCCAAAGCCATTTGGAACATGTTGTTCTACATTGTCATGTTACTTCTGTATTTGATTTGATATTATTCACTGGGCTTTCGCTCACGCTCATTCATGTGTTTGTAGGTGAGCCAAGAGAAGTCCAGACCCAACCTCAGTGAAGTCTGTATGAAACAACTAAGGTTTTGAGAGAGTCAGCCCTTGTGTCTCACGCACGAGACCCGTCTTCGCCCTTTTGTTATGTAGTTACATTTTGTCTGGTTGGTGAAGTTTTGAATACGTCTGTATGTAGTTTTGCTTGGCTGACTTAGATTTGAATGATCCTGTCTGTACAGTACTTATGTTACTATACTTTCTGTTGTGAGTTAGTAACATATGTATGTCTAGAATGTGATGATGTGCATATAAGCACGGCTCTATGGACAAAGTTTTAAAATTGCTTCCGTTTGGCCCCTTTTACTCTGATGAGTTTTGTCTTATTTGGTTTGAGGCCGTAGGCAATCTCGTGATTACTGGCCGATTATGGCCTTAACCCAGAGGGGCGGGTTCGGGTCGTGACAGAGTGGTATCAGAGCACGAGTTAATAACTCACGCAGTTGTCCAAAAGAGCAATGAGCGTCTAGAAAAGATCTAGGATGCATTCATGTTATAAGTATGAATTCGAAAGCATCGAGAATATGCTTAAGTGTTTTGATTTGGGCAATTATGTGCTATAAGTTGTGTTGTACTTGCATTGTAAATTGTTTGACTACATATGCTCTCTAGTATATGCATACTTGTGAATCTTTTGTAAAAGGTATAATGCAAGCTTAATCAGATTGGGAATAAGAACTCTATAAGGTTATGTTTAGCCTTAATTATTTTCTGATGATATAAAATGACAAGTTCTCTGAAATGCTATGTTTGGTATAAATGAATGATTGTCCAAATTTTCCTGGAACGTAATTGTGGTATCCTTAGCAGAGGCCCTCACCCAGGGGACATAATACTTTGGCTTATGGTCATGAGGACCTCGCCCGGGGGAAACAATACCGTGGCCTATGTATGAGATCTGTTACTCAGTACCGGAGGTTCCATTGTGGAACTTGTTATGCTTGACCAACATGTTATGTTACGCTAAAGGAAGTACCACACATGATTGGAATATGAGATATGAATTGTTACACTAATGTGTACAACAAGTTTGTTTTGATATAATGCACATACATGAATATATGAATCATGAAAAGTTGTTTATGTGCATCCGATTCTGCCAATGGGTGTCTATGTGGAATATGAACATGATTTGAGTATATAATTACTTAGTAAATGTTCAGCATGTGATATTTGATTAGTATGCAATTATCTGTTACGTATGTGATTAATTGCGTACGATATGTGAAATGAGAATATAAAGACGTGCCTATGTACGAATATGACTATGTGTATCTGTGTTTATTTTTGTATTGGGCATCCCAGTATTTGGCAAGGTTTAGTGAGAATTGTGTAGAGGATGGTTAAATTAAGGGCATATGAGCTGGAAGGTTCTTCCGCAGCCCGACTAGATAGACTGGAAAGAATGGTACAAGAAATGGCAGGAACCTTAAGACGACAATGTCAGTTGCTGCTATGGAGAGAACCTTTGCCACCACCAGTGTACGAAACACCGAGGAGTTTGTTATCGGATTTCTAGGGTTTGTTATAGGTGTGGTGAAATGGGCCGTATGGTAAAGAACTGTCCCCGAACTGAACAAAATGTGAATAAATCTTCTGCCTCAGCTAGATTCGTACCAGTAGTAGGAATTGCTACTCAGGATGGAGTAATTGCACTCATCCCAGAATGTGCTCAAAATACTGCGAACGCTATCCTAGGTATTTATACTGTTTATGAACAAATGCTTATATGTTGATTGATTCTGAATTAGTACACGTGTACGTCTTTGCTTGGGATATTATTTGATTCGGATCGGCATATTTTTCCATATCTGCGGCATGTGTATCTGGATCGGTTAGACCTACATGATCGAGACCGTGTTCATTGGAGATATATGCCCCGTTTAGGAAATTTGTGAAATACGTTTTGGGATATTGATTGACTCTGCACATGCACATGTATATCTAAACATATGCTCAAGTTGATTTGCTATGTTACTGTCTTCAATGACTAAACCACTGGAATTGTGACTTTGTGATTGTATAATTGAGTTGAGCACCCCAAATGATAAACTCTATAATTGTGAGACCATGCATTTTGATGGGTAGAAAATTGACTGGATTATGTGACTATACTGGGCTCGACTTATAAACCTACATTTTGTGACTAATTTGGAACTTTTGTGTAACAGACCCTATCTTATGTACAACCGAGGAACTCTGTCTAATGTGTTACTGTGCACCATGTGCTTGTATATAAGACTTGTTTGGGAATTGCTGTATTGATTATGGTACATACTTCCTGATCTGAATAACTGCATGTTTATGCAACTACCCCTGAATTTATGTAGTCAATGCCATATTGTACATGACTTGAAATGCTTTGATATGAACAGTTGTGATGAATAATTCTGATATGACTTTGAGAACTGATAAACTTAGGACAGTTGTGAAACTATTAGCCGTGTGCCTAAACAAACGAATCGAGCCTCACAGAACCGAATGTACCCTATTTAAGAAAACTTTTATCTGATTCGATCCGATAGAACCTTTGCCTAATATTGTTCCGATGGAACCTTTGTTCGATCTAATCTGACAAGACCTTTGCTTGGATCGACCGATAAGACCCTCTATTTAATTGATTTTGTAAAAAGAGGATTAAGAATTGCTTGTGAATAAATAGCCAGATTATTCTTGGCAGAAAAACTGATAGACCCAAAACTTGAATTCGTTTGGAATACTCGATTTACTAGAAAGACCTTTTGTGGACTATCAACAGATTGACCTAACCAAACGCACCATTGAGAACCAATCCCCAACTATTGAGGACATATGTGTTAAAAATGAACCGAATTGTACAAACCCCGTGATTGGGTTTCGTAAGGAGTGTTGTTCCATTTTGTTTGTTTGACGCTATGGGAACCGATGACGGTAAATTGATTTGATTTTGAGCAGTACTGAACATTTGTCTTTGACTGATCAGAACATGTTTTGTAAGGGAGAGTGGTTGCTTCAATGTTATCAGATTTTGGGAAAATCAGGTTATAGCGAACGGTGTTGTGTTGCTTTGATGACATTCTTAGAGTGTCCTTTCGTGCTAGGGGACGTTAAGCCTATGTAGCACCTTTGATTGAGATACCTTTTGCCACCGACGGCTTCGTACGGGTGGGTTTGACTAATCGATCTGGAATCGGCCACTGACGGTCGTGAACATGTGTGCTTCGATTCTGAGACGATTATTCCTTTGTTTTTTTCGGAATGTCATCCTTTGGTATTATGTAAATGTTTTAACATCCAAGAAACTTTGAAAAACCCTAATTGTCCGAAAAGTGCGTGAATTCAGTACGCTTTGTATACAACTACCCAGTGTCATTATATTCTGTGATTGGAACCCTGAGAATGTGTAAATTGTGTTTGACATGCGATTGACTCCTTTGATAATGCCTTTGACATCATGGGGATTTACGTATATGAATTGCCTTATGCTTTTGACGATTATCAGATAAAGTAGAAAGACTCAATGGAACAGAGAATTGAATACTGAACTGAATTGTGAATTGCAAATTGTAAACTGTTGAATAAATAAAGAACATGTGTATTCTATTAAAAGTTGACTGCCTCAGTGTCATTGTAATTTACAATTGATACTATGGGGATATGAGTTACATATGTCGTGTGGTTAATTGCTTCGTCATTATCCTAGTTGACTCGGGAATCAGTGTCCGGATCCACTTTGAACTCTTGAAAACTTTTGATTGACCTTGGATAACTGTGAGGAATCGTTGAACTAAATACCGAATCGGATTGTGAATTGTGGAATTATTAAAGAATGAATTGAACTTTTGTGACAAGGGAATAGACCGAACTTCTGTGATAAAGTTAGCAAACATCTGAAATAAATTTGTTGGTGACCTACCATGAAGGGGGCAATTAGTGAATTTGTGTCTGAATATTCTTCGGTACCAACAGGTCGAAGTCGAATATCAAATGGTGACAGAACTACTTCAACCTCTCTCTATTTTGGAATGGAAATAGGAATATGGGGCTACGAATTTCATTGTGGGGCTACCTTGAGCACCCAAGGTATAAATCCCATTTGGGTTACTGTATGTAGAATTACTAAGTTTACTCATTTCCTCCCTGTAAAATTTTTGTGTGATGTTCGTAGACTAGCCACTGTTTACATCAACAAGATTGCTCATTTGCATGGGGTTCCAGTATCTACTGTTTTAGACAGGAACCCTGAAATGTGTTTGAATTCTGACAAGCCTTCAAGAGTTAATAGGAACTGAATTATGAGTCAGCACTGTTTTCCATCCGCAATTGATGTATAATCAGAAAGAACTATTCAGATTTTGAGAGGAATGCTCCGAATATATGTGATAGATTTTTCAGGGAAGTTGGAAAGATCTATCCATCATTGGCAGACTTTGCTTACAATAACAACTCACACTCTAGTTTCAGTTGGACACCATACAAGCCTCGTATAGAGGAAAAGGTAAGTCTCTGACTGATTGAGAACAGAGTGTTGCTTGATTTTGAGGCAAAGCAAATAACTATCGAAAGGGATTGGGACCGTTGAATGAAAGGTATTCCGAATTGTCCTTTACTAAAGGAAAATTAAGTTTGGAGGACCAAACTTCCTAAAGGAGGGAAGACTGTGATACCCCTATCCCGTAATATGTTAATTGGTCCTTAATATGAGTATGATTATGTGTTTAGTATGATTTTGTGTGCCATTATGTGAAAATATGCGGCTTTGAACTTCTATCTGTTCACCGTAGAAATATCTGTTTGAATAATCTGCTTTGGAAATTAAATTGGAGGCCCTATCGGCCACAAAACCCGAAATTGATTACGCCATTGTGATTCGCATAATCTTTAGAACCTACAGTGAAATTTAATTGGAAATTGATTTGGGTCAGATTAAATTGATTTAACTGTTGAATTAGTGCCAATTATTCATTATTATTAAATTGATGTTAGTGGGGTTGGTAGTGTGAAGACAATACACCTTGTATTCTCTCCTCATAACTTCCCTTAGCTGATCAAAATCTAAGAAAAACAAAGGGAGGGCCGGCTGTTAGAAAGAGAGGGGGAGAATTGGGTGATTTTGGCTCAAAGTTTGGGGAACTTGAAGATCTAACCCAAGATTTTGTTATAGTTTGGGAGATTGAACTATTAGGTAAGTAAACTCATGGATTTTTGTTTGCAAATTTGTAAATTCAAGTGTGGTTAATGGCCAAGAACATGAGTTAGCTTGATTATAAAGAAATTGAGTTGTTTGTGTTCAATTGAAGGTCAATGAAGGAATGCATGTATATAATTGTTGTGGAAATGCATAATCTGGCATGTATTGAGTTAAACATGGAAATAAAGGTGTTAAATCTTACATGCAAGCATGCTTTTGTTGTATTCCATGAGAATGAACACCATTTGCATTGTTTGGGATGGAAATGAAATCAAGATTAGCATGCATGTTTGAATAATTAAGATATGAGCTTTGAATATATGATTTTGTTTGTATTAGAATGAGTTGATGGGAGATTGGGGCATGCATGTGAATTAATTGTGAATTGGGATCCATTGTAATGTATTTTGGTGTTTATGGCATGTTAGCATAACTATATTTGAGATTTGAGCCATAACATGCATGTTCTGCTGGTTGAAATTCGAATTGGAGCTCAAGAACTCAATCTGGAAAACCCAGATTTTTTATGTCCGCTCGAGCGGGGGAATAGCCGCTCGAGCGGGAAAATCGTGCTCCCAGCACTTTTTGCAGAGTTGGATTTCCACTCGAGCGGGATATCTCACGCTCGGGCGGGGAGTTTTGTAGACAAGCCTTCCGCTCGAGCGCCCTAACTCACGCTCGAGCGTAATTTTGAGGTAACCAGTACTTTTACTGGCCTCTCGGGTCCGCTCGAGCGGGTAAGTCCACGCTCGAGCGTGGACCCTGTTTTCTGAAATTTTGTATGCTCGTTCTGTGTTTCATTTGCCGTTTTCTTTCACTTGTAAGCACTCTTAGGCATGCATTGAGCATTGTAAATGAGTTAACGAGATAAGAATAAAGCCTAAAGAGGAATGTGTGAATTAAAGAACGGATTGAACTGTTAGTGACCCTTTTGTGTTCATGAAATGTGTAGTGTCAAGCTCTAGGGAAAATCCACAAGCCGATCACTGTGAGTAATATCGATATTTGAAAGCTTAGCAATGTCCAACTGTTTATTCCCTTATAAGCTTTATGAGTTGCTAATTAGGATTGTGGACAAAAGTCTGACATGAACGAATGAATGGACCGAAGGTCGTTTCGATATGAATAAATGGACCTAAGGTCGTTTTGATAGAAATAAATGGACCTAAGGTCGTTTTAACGTATACGAATGGACCTAAGGTCGTTTTGACATGAATGAGTGGGCCGATGGCCGTTTCGACACGAATGTATGGGCCGAAGGTCGTTCTGACGTAAATGAAGGGGCCGAAGGCCGTTTTGACACGAATGTATGGGCCGAAGGCCGTTTTGACGTAAACGAATGGACCGAAGGCCGTTTTGACGTAAACGAATGGACCGAAGGTCGTTTTGACAGAAATGAATGGACCGAAGGTCGTTTTGATAGAAATGAGTGGAACGAAGGTCGTTTTGACATGTACGAATGAACCTAAGGTCGTTTTGACATGAATAAGTGGGCCGAAGGCCGTTTTGACACGAATGTATGGGCCGAAGGCCGTTTTGACATAAACGAATGGGCCGAAGGCCATTTTGACAGAAATGAATGGGCCGAAGGCCATTTTGACATGAATGGAAATCTGAATGGGCCAAAGGCCAGAATGTTTGGAACTACAATCACTTGATTTGAATTTCGTATAGTTATATATATCTGTTAAATAGAAATATGATTTGGGCCCAAGGCCGTTTGGAACATGTTGTTCTACATTGTCATGTAACTTCTGTATTTGATTTGATATTATTCACTGGGCTTTCACTCACGCTCATTCATGTGTTTGTAGGTGAGCCAAGAGAAGTCCAGACCCAGCCTCAGTGAAGTCTGTATGAAACAACTAAGGTTTTGAGAGAGTCAGCCCTTGTGTCTCACGCACGAGACCCGTCTTCGTCCTTTTGTTATGTAGTTACATTTTGTCAGGTTGGCGAAGTTTTGAATACGTCTGTATGTAGTTTTGCTTGGTTGACTTAGATTTGAATGATCCTGTCTGTACAGTACTTATGTTACTATACTTTCTGTTGTGAGTTATTAACATGTGTATGTCTGGAATGTGATGATGTACACATAAGCACGGGTCTATGGACAAAGTTTTAAAATTGCTTCCGTTTGGCCCCTTTTACTCTGATGAGTTTTGTCTTATTTGGTTTGAGGCCGTAGGTAATCTCGTGATTACTGGCCGGTTATGGCCTTAACCCAGAGGGGCGGGTTCGGGTCGTGACATTGCCCCTGCATTCTTCAGCCCAAAAGGCATAACCTTGTAGCAGTAGGTTCCTCTTGGGGTGAGAAATGTAGTTTTTTCTTGGTCCTCAGGATGCATAGCGATCTGATGGTAGCCTCTGTAAGCATCGAGGAAGCTCATGCGCTGATGGCATGCCGTCGCATCTACAAGTTGGTCAATTCTGGGTAGGGGAAAACAATCCTTGGGGCAGGCTTTGTTTAGGTCCGTGAAGTCGACGCACACTCGCCAAGTCCCATTTTTCTTCTTCACGACCACTGTATTAGAAAGCCATGTAGGGTAGGTCACTTCCTTGATTGCTCCGGCGTCAAGTAGCCTGTCAACCTCTTCAACAATGGCGGTAGTATGCTCTGCGGCTGACCGTCGGCTTTTCTGAATAATCGGCTTGCACTTAATGTCATCATTCAAACGGTGCTGTGAGACGGACGGATCTATACTCGGCATCTCGTATGGAGTCCACGCAAAGACATCAAGGTTGCTGAGCAGGAAAGAGATTAGTTGCTGTCTGTTGGCTTGGCTCAGGGAGGTACCGACCATGAAGAACTTCTCTAGGCTTCCATTAATTTCAACTCAGTCTAGGCCTTCCGTGGCCTTTTCACTTGGAAGCCGCCCAACATCGTCGAGGCTCTCCCGATCCGACACCTCAATGGAATTTACTTGCAACTCCTTTGTCGTCTTTCTAGTGAGGAGATAACATGCTCGTGCCGATTTCTAGGAGCCGCGGATTTGCTCAATGCCGCGTTCCGTCAGGAAGCGTAGCAGCTGATGATATGTACTCGGCACGGCCTGCATGGTGTGCAACCAAGTTCGCCCCATAATGAGATTGTACGGCGATGGAAGCTTGACGACCAAGAATTTTACATCTACTGTTCGGGAGGCCGCTTGAGTAGGTAGTGTGATTTTTCCCAACGGGTACTCTGGATTGGAGTTGAAGCCGAATAGTGGATATGGGGCAGGAGAGAGATCCGGTTCGGAGAAGCCGAGTTTGGTAAATGTCTTATAGTACATAACCTCCGATGTGCTCCCTAGATCGATGAGTACGCGCTCAACTATGAACCGGTTTACGCGTAACTCAACTACCAAGGGATCAATGTTGGGCACTGTTACTCCGGCCAAATCTGAATCATCAAAAGTAATGCCCGCAACTTCATGGGGCCGTTTAGCCGGAGTGAGTTGGTTTTGAGGGTCGGAGTTTGACTGAATCATATGCACTGCCAATGACATTGGCAAGCTATATATCATGTAGATCACGTCGGGCGAGGTGAATCCTGTCTTAAGGCTATTACTTAGGTCGGGTTGCCCTTTCGGACGTACTGTTGTAGCTGACCATCCTGCACCAATTCCTCTAGGTGATCTTTCAATGCATAACAACTCTCAGTTTCATGGCCATGATCCTTATGATACTCGCACTGTCGATCCCGTCTTCGAGTATCAGAAGGTCCCACCATTTTTTACGGCCATTTGAAGAATGGAAGATCTTGGATTTTGGACATAACCGTGCTGATCGGCTCTGACAACTCAGTATATTTCTTGTCAGCGCGCCTTATGCGCCTGCTGTCAACTTGCAGCTGTACATTCGTTCGATGAGAGCATTGGTCACTAGATCGGCGAGAATCCCGTCTCTTGTATCCTTTTTCCTGATGACGAGGTTCAGAGCTCTGAGGTGCTACAGAATTTATCGGTTGAGCAATTTTAACAGGAGCTATCTTGTTGGTGATATTGTCGGCTTTAACCCTCAAGGCATCATCTTCCACTTTACAGTATTCTTCAACTTTCTTCATCAACGAACAAACTGTTTTAGGGGGCTGTCTGGTCAAAGAGCTGCGGAGGGCACTATTAGGATGCATCCCCATCTTGAAGGTGGTGATGGCCATGGAATTATTGCAAGCATCATCTACCAGATTGAAACATTCCCAATACCGCGCCGGGTAGGCACGAAGGGTTCCTCCAGTTGAATCTGCATTGCCCAGAGGGAATCGGCTTGCTTTGGCTTGACCTCATTAGTGATAAACCTTGCCCTAAAAGATTTTTGGAGTTGGTGGAAGCTTTTAATCGAAGCCGGCTCCAGTTTGTAATACCACCTGACAGCTAGTGGTCCCAAACTGCTCAGAAATATTCTACACATCAAAGCCTCATCATCCGCGTGCGGTGTCATGGCTTGCTTGTAATGGCGGATATGATCGGTGGGGTCTGATTTACCGTCGTACAAAATGAATGACGGTGCTTTGAATTTCTTGGATAGCACTGCCTTTGCAATCCGTCGTACAAAAGGATCGTGTTGATCTTTATCCGAACTATTTTTTCTTTGCTTATGCCTTATACAGGGACTCTCTTCAAAAGAACTGGAAGTTTCAGATCGTCCCTTCTTCCTGGGCTCCGGGGATAATGAGTCGGAGTTGCTATCAGTGTCTTGTTGTCGGGCTCGAGATCGTCGACCACCTGCCATCACAGGTGGCTCCGGGCCTTGGTGTATAGCTTGTTTGGACTTCGCCACCTTCGAGGCCAAATCCTAGTGGAGACGTTCGTTCTCTGCGATCATGTTCTCCAACCTTTGTTCATTTTTCTTTGCTTGTTCCATGATCGCTTGCATTGCTTCATGCTCTGGAGTCGAGGGTGATGCCAAGTTCAAAGCGTGTCTTGCGGGGATAGTCTCCAGTCCAAGCATGTTTGTTGGAGTGAGGTCGTCTCTCTGCGTGGTTTCATCAGTGACTATTGGAGGGTCTTCCGTTACGCCCGCCACGGATGTGTTTGAGCATTCCCACAGACGGCGCCAATTGTGGGGATATGATTTAGAAATACTCTTCTGATCTTGGGAGACGATCGTGATCATTTGCTAGTCACCTGAAAAGGAATAAACACTCCAGTCTGGGGTGCCGGAATTAGCACTCCGACAGGCAAGTCAATCTCTGCACTCAAGATTACTTGTATTCTAAGTTAAATGTAATAGTTCTCACATACCTTTCTCTGATAGGTGGTCTTGTATTTATAGTATTCTCTTTGGGCCTTCTGACTGGGCCCATCCTTGATCCGTTACATACACATCTATTCGGCCTCTATTCTACTGGATGGGGTACTGATTATTTTATTCAGCTTTTCGATTGACCAGGTTATGTGCCGTGTAGAGGTTACGCTCTTGACCAGACATGCTCATTCATCCCTATGGATACGATGAAATTCGGCTCCCACATATACGCAATTCATCAATGAATCTTTATGGCTCATATTTGCTTGGATCTCTAGTGATTTGTTGAATAAGCCTCTGGATTCGGAGTGCCCTTTGTGCTTGGCACAATTGGCCATTACAAAAGACTCCAAATTCGGAGCGCCTTTCGTGTTAGCCATGATTGGCCGAATAAGCCTCCGAATTCAGAGCACCCTTTGTGCTTGGCACAATTGGCCATTACAAAAGACTGAATTCGGAGCGCCCTTCGTGTTAGCCATGATTGGCCGAATAAGCCTTTGGATTCGGAGCGCCCTTCGTGCTTAGCATAATTGGACATTACAAAAGACTCTAAATTCTGAGCACCCTTCGTGTTAGCCACGATTGGCCGAATAAGTCTCCAGATTTAGAGCGCCCTTTATGCTTGGCATAATTGGCGATTGCAAAAGACTCCAAATTCAGAGTGCCCTTCGTGTTAGCCACGATTGGCCGAATAAGCCTCCAGATTCAGAGTGCCCTTTGTGCTTGGCACAATTGGCCATTACAAAAGACCCTAAATTTGGAGCGCCCTTCGTGTTAGCCATGATTGGATGAATAAGCCTCTGAATTCGGAGCGCCCTTTGTGCTTGGCTTGATTGGCTATTACAAAAGGCTCCGAATTCGGAGCACCCTTCGTGTTAGCCATGATTGGCCGAATAAGCCTCCGGATTCAGAGTGCCCTTTGTGCTTGGCACGATTGGCCATTACAAAAGACTCTGAATTCGGAGTGCCCTTTGTGTTAGCCACAATTGGCCGAATAAGCCTCCGAATTCAGATGAGACTTCCAAAGCACAATACAAAATTATTAACAGCGGCACATAGCATATCATACAAAATGAACAAACACAACGGGCACAAAGCACAATGAAGAGTTTATTATAATAAACAGCAATATTTGTTACAATTACAAATCTCTTAGGTCACTCAAGCTCGCTAAGAGGTAGCTACGGCCTCACCCTCGTTTACCTCCTCTTCATAAAAGGGTGATGCCAGGTCAATACCCGCAGGCTGCAAAGCCTTTAGCCATCCATGTTTAAAACCACGGCTCTCGCATCGACAGACATCATCGGCTAGCTTATCCTTGGTCTTTTTAATGCCGAGTTTTCGCCTGTCGAAGAAGCCTTCCTCATAAGCCAGGGACCATATGGCTTCTTTGGCAAACAAGGCGACCGTATCCCAATCAGCTATAGCATGATCAATCAGTAGTTGGTTTACTCTATCGATCACGGCCATATTCACAGACCCCACCGGTTATTTCTCAACGACCCTGGCTTTAAGCACTTCGGCCTCTGCCTTATGTCCCTGGTGTTCCAAATCCTGAATCTGCCCATCTTTTTGTGCAATCTCCTTCCGAAAGGCCTAAAGGTGCATGTTGGTCTCATATACACAGTAAAGTCCTCTGACAGACCCATGAATACCCTCTCTGAAAACTTCGTAGTCGCCCTGCCCAGTCACAGGTTGCTATACTTCGGGCGAAAATATTTGCCGAGAAAAATCCACCGCCACATCCAGATTATGAATAATCAAGTCCGTTTTAGTCATGGGCTTGTTGCCAATAAAGATCATGAAACTTAGAAGGCGTGGCGGCCTACTCCCCTCATGTTGCGTAGTAGTTTGAGCACTTGCGACCCTAACGTTACCTATTTCTTGCGCCCCGCTGTAGACACCCCATTTTTGACCGACCTTAAGACTCAGACGTGATCGATTGAGTGCTCGGTGATTGCGCATGTTGTGCTCGTTTTGAGGTTTCAGAATTTTTGGCAGAGTGCCTTGCCTCTGGGCCTCTGAACTCTTTGTGTTTCAGCTCAATTTGTGGACCAAGCCTTGTTTTTCTTGCCTGAGGGAAGGATAGGTCCTGTAGACCTCTCTTTTGTGCTCGTAGACCACTTTTCCCGCTTGGAGACTAGTTTCTGATTTTTGGAGCCTTCGATCGTACGCCTTGTCTCGGGACCGCTTAACATTCTCCGTTTTGTGTGGTTTTTGAACCACAACTTGTTGCCTTGGCCTGGAGCGCCACTATGGTCTGGGAGACCACTTTTGTGGTCGTAAACCACTTTTGGTGCTCGTAGACTAGTTTTCGAGTCTCCCGGCTGCGTGCCTTGCCTCTCGGACTTTCTTCTTGCATCCGTTTTGGTTTGTTTTGGGTACAAACCTTGTTTTCCTTGTTTGGAAGATGGTAGAAGGGTGGGAGACCAGTTCTTCCCCTTGGAGACCACTTTTCTTCCCGCCAGCCAGTTTTCTGGTCGGGAAACTGGTTTTCTTGGTCTTTAGGCCACCTTTTTTGGTCGGCCACCACACCACCACCTTGGTCTCATGCTGCAGACCACCACTCCCACCTGGCTGACCACTTTTTACCTTCACCGACCACTTCCACTGGTCAGCCGACCAGTAGAAATAGCTGGCCGACCACTTCAAGTGATTGGCTGCTTTTCACCAGCTTCCTGAAGATATTTTCTTTACAGCTGGCACAGCTGAAAGGCACCAGGACCATCCTCCGTACATATGGAGGGATGGCCTTGAACCCTTAGCTTCTTTAAGAAGCTTAAGCTTTTGTTCTCTATAAGAGGGAGGCTCCCCCTCCTTTCTCTAGGTTTATCTTTTGGTGTTAGAGAGTGATAGATACACCTTTATCTCTATATCTCTCTCTTTGTTTCATTTTCGTGCCTAAAAGTATAGTTTTATCATACTTTAACACAAAAACACACACTCAAAAACAATCATTTTGTTGCTGAGGTGCTTAGGAGCTAGTTTTGAGGTTTTTGGTTTGGTTTGAACTTGAAAAACTTGCTAGAGTTGTAGCTTCAAAAGTGTTCTTCAAGGGTGAGCCTTTAACTCCTTAAGCCCTTATTTTTTCTTAAGCTTTTGAACCTATTTGCATGCTGAGTTAAGCTTAACTTTAAACTACAAAAAGTTATATTTTTGTATGCTTAACATCTTTGTTTAATGTCACTTTTGTGTTGGGGGTTGTCTACCTCGTCTTAGGCCTTGTTTGGCCTTGCTTTTGTGCCTTCGTTTTGAGCCTTTGGGACCACCTTGCTTTAACCTTCCCACCACTGAAACTCAGAGGAATTTCAGTGGTGGAAGTGGTGTTTTGAGGTCCCAAATAGGAGAGGGTCATCCCCTCTCCTTGTATCTTCAATACTTATTTCATTAGCCTCATGTGTGAGCATGTTTGTTAAGCTTATGTTGGCCATATCTTAGCATGTATTTGGGCTTATTTTTCTGCGGCATACCACTTTTTTTACTTGGTTTTGTCACTCCATGCATGCCTAATACACTTGTAGTGTAAATCTCATAAACTAGTCTTGTATGCTTCATGAGGTAGCATGTCATTTTAGCTTGTTTTGTTTCCATTTCAGCATGTTTTTGGTGATGTTTTGCTATGTCATACATTTGTTAAGGTTTGGTTTGGTTGGCCGTTGCATGCTTCATGCACTTGTAGTGCATTTCCATGAACTAGCCTAATGTGTATCATGCTTTAACATGTCATTCTAGCATGCTTTTGGCTTAACTCTAAGAAGCTTTTGTCCATGTTTTAGCATGCTCTAGCTCTGATTTGTGTTGTTTTGGTCATGCATGCCATGCTTTGTATAACTATAACGCATTCTAGCTTGTTAGCTTTGTGCATCGAGTCCACTAGCATGCATTACTTAGACTATTTGAATGATTTGGCATCATTTACAATGTGATTTTAGTCCATGTTTCATGGTCATGCACTTGCATTTTTTACTCTTTCAATGCGTTGGAGGGTTTTCCCCTTTATGCCTTAACATGGGTCATTGCGTATGCCTTCATGCCTAAGCTTGCGAGCCATCATTTCAATGTGTTTTTGGGGTTATTTTGCCATGATATAACTCTGATTTTTGTTGGTTAAGTCATCTCATGCTTGGCCTTAATAGGTGTAGTGTAATCTACCTGATTTTCCTTGCATTCATCATGCCTTATCCCCTTCATGCTAGCTTGTTTTGGCTTCCTTCCATACATGTTTTAGTAACATGTTATAGGACTATTTTGGGTTGCCTTTGCTATATGCTTCATGCTTTGTATAGCTGTAGTGCAATTAACCTTACTAGCTTTGTGTTTTGATGACTCATGCATGCTATCTTTGAGCTATTTAGATGATTTGGCATCATTTAATACTTCATTTCAGAGCTTATAGCATGACTATGTTCCCACTTCTTTCATGCTTTGAATGCCTTTGAGTATTGTGCATTGTTGCCTTGTTTATGGCCTAGTGTGTATGCTTGCATGCCTAGACCTTTGGGCCCCCATCTCAGCATGTTTTGGTTTTTGTTTAGACCTATTTGAGCTCGGTCCATGGTTGGTTCATGCACTTGTGCCATGTATTGCATGCCCCCTTTGTAGTCCTCTTTACTAGCTTCATGCTTTAAGGACGTTTGCATGCTATGCTTTCTTTGTTTGAATGATTTGGAATCATTTCATACCTTATTTCAGTGCATTTAGTGTTGCCACACTTCCATGTTTATCACTCCTTGACCACCCTTGAGGGTTGTGCTCTTAGGCTTACTTGATAGGCCAAGGCATGTGCATGTTTGCCTTGCCCTTTTGTGCCTTTGTTTTGGTGTTATGGCCACTGATTTGGGCATGGCTGAGGTCTGTCCAATTTTGGTTTAAATCCATTTAGCATTGTGTATGCCATGTAGTTCATCGCATTGAGTATGCCATGTTGTTTGCATGTTGATTCATCGCATTGTATATGCCATGTTCTTTGCATTGTGTATGCTTATATTACATTGCATTGTGTATGCATGTCATTAGCCTTGTTAGGTTGTTCATGTTGCATTGCATGTATGCATGCTTAAGTCACATTGCATATTTGCATGCTTGGGTTGCATTGCATTTTTTGCATGCTCCATGTTACATAGCATTGCGCATGCCATGTTATGTGTTGCATCGTGTTTGGAATAGGTGTTAGTCCAAACACGAGAAACGAGGGACGTTTCATACTTGAAGTGATGAAACGTGCCTCAATTCTCGGTCGCCGACGCTCTTGATCATACATGATAGAGCTCTAGGCATTTATGTGTTTATTTGTGCATTCATTTCATATTGAATTGTGTAATTTCTCCTTTCGGCCATCATACATCGAAATGCGTGATTGGTGGCCCGAGGGTCGAGAACCACACTCCCTTGAGCTTATGAAATGATAAGGAGGGTGGTTGTGCACACATATCTTGCAAATACATTGCCATGCCCTTTCTGGCTCTCTGTTGCAGCAAATTGGATAAGTGCAGCAACAAGAAAAAGTGGTCGGCAGGTGGTCTCCCACATCAATAACTGGTCGGCCACCCTCCCATAGGTCCCCAAGGTGAGTTGGAAGCTATCTGGAGCTTGGTGCAAGTTTCTGAGAGTAGGTGCAAACAGAGGCAAATTGGGGCATCGCGACGGATTTCCGAACGAGGCAACCGGGCCTGCATGCATTCTTTTCCCTCTGTGGACTTTGATTTACTGCTTTACTTAGCTAATTTGCTTAGCTAGTTTATGCTTTGGTTTGTACTTAAATAGTTAATGCGCTTAGCTATTCGGTTTGTGTTGTAATGTCTTAACTAGTTAACTAGGATTAGTTGATTAGTTTTGTGATATAATAACTAGTTTAATTAACTTAGATTAGCTAGTTAGCTTCTTATTCGGACCCTCCGTCGAGAGGGCCAATTGTTGTAATAAGCGTGCGTGTGTGTGATGCATGTCTTCCAACCCCCATTTCTTTCTCCCTTTTACTTAACCGCTTACGATGCTCAGTTTTAGGGCATATTTCAATTAGCATACCTTATGCTCACATGCATGCATCATTCATCTGTTTTGCATGCACCAGGCTCGGTGCATTATACTAACTGCATTATACTTTCAAATACATTAACTTGAATAAGTGTTCAACAACATGTTATCAAGTTGCATTTCACATGACATTCCAGATAGCCGAGCCTATCTTAGTTGCATTTTTGCATGTGTTGCATTAGTCATCTTAACATGAACTAGGATCATGCATGATTTCTAACTAGTTCTTTGTTTTGGCTCGGAGTACACTGTGAGTGTTTACGCTTCAGCATACTGCATGTGTGTTATTGACTGCCATGTTCAGCATGCTTGCCATGAGGCTAACTGATTATTTGATATAACTGCCTGAATGCCTGTGGGTGGAGGTTGGATTACTTGAATTGGAACAAATCATTAAATCCCTGATTTAGCCTACTTGCGAGTAGCAAACTCCAAATCATTTTCACAAACGAACATGCAATGTTTTGTTCCAAATTAGGCGATCTAGTCTATACTTGTATGTTGTGCGCATCACGTAGTAAGATTAGCTAATTAACTAGAATAAGAGCACATGTGTTTTCAAAAACAAAATATCATGCTTAGTACAGGCCGATCTTTGATCGGGCGAGCGGGGGTGCTCATTGCATGACCTTCCCCTCTCGTACCCAAGTTCCCGAGCCGAGGCAACTTTGGTGATGATAGACACGTGGCCTTAGGCACGAGTCAAGGTTTCCTAAATTTCCCCCAAAATAAAATATTTAGTTGGCAACTCTGTATCTGGCAAAGCAGTCCATGTTTGGCACTTCTTTATAAAAATCAGTTTTCCAAAACGATTTTCCAGATTTGGACTCTTTGGTGATTTATCGGTCTCACATTGCACTTTGTGAGATTTAGATTCAGAACCGTGACATTGAGTCTGAACTGTAGTAGCCTAGAGAACAAAACGAGATTCGCGCCCATCGCGCGCGGATATCAAACAGTTCTCGCGGGGCACGTCTACAGTTTCTGGCGGCTCTGCTGGGGATTTAGAGAACTTAACTCGAACTCATGATATCTTGTTTTGACTACACTTATGTGTTTCTTTGCATTGCATTTGCATTGCATTTGCATTGATGCGCCTAGGACACCGTGTTTGCCGTATGCTATTCCTGAATGGTTTGCCGGAGGCTTGCTTGGAAAAGCGTGCCTTAAGGAAGACCGGTTGCGGGCTCTGCCATGATGGGAACACAAACCCTGATTTTTATCGGGGCACCCTTTTTGACCATTCGACCTAGTGCATGTCGGAGTGACTATTCCAAACTAGGACAGGTTGCTTACCCAATTGTAGGTTGTTTGAAACTGTTGCGTGCGTAGTGAAACCCTAGCTCTTGACAAAATAGGACAGGAAAACCCTACCCCAACATAGGGGTGTTTTGGCTCTTGCTTGCATGATATTTGCTGTCAGAGTGTGTCTCTACAGGGTTGTGTGTATCAGTTTGTGAGTCTGGGTATCAGGCCTGAGGGCATCAGTATTTTGGAGAATCAGTTTTACCTGAGGGCATCAGTTTACATGTAAAATTTTGAGCAAAATTCAGTAGAGAGCATAGTCATTCAGCTATGCTCGTATTTGTTCCAGTGAAATTAGGCTGAGATGCTGCCTGTTTTCTCTTTTGCTAGGTGGTCTTGGAACCGTAGCTTCAGAAGGCTCCAATATTCCCCGGGTACATTGGATTTGTGCTGATAGACTTTGCCAAATCAGAGATTCAATTCAGAACAGCCAGTGTTTTCCTTCGCTGAGGCAAGGCAGAGAAAGGTCAGTCAAGGCTCACCGGTTCATCTGATCCGCTAGCCACCAGTCACATCACCTCTGTTCAGTTTAGCAGACTCATGACGACGCAAAGTTCAGAAGAAATTGTGTTCATGATAGCGGCATTAAACCAGGGAATCATCATGCAGGGTGAGACCGATGCTGAAATGCAATGCCCATCTGGGGCACCTACCGCATATCCAGTCTTGGAACCCCAATCATTTCAAACTTGTGAACCCACTACTTTCGAGCTGATGGGAATGATCGGCGATCTTCAAAGAACTGTGGCTGATCTAGCCTTTGGAATGTCGACTTCGCCATCAACAATATAACATGCCGAAAATTTCATGCTAGAAGACCCCCACTCCTAGGGAGAATTGTAATTGAACTCAGCCAAGCTGAAGCCATCCCAAGTTTGGGCAACGACGTGTCGACAACAACCGGGCTTCGCACCGATGTTGCAACCCAAACCTTCGACCGTGCTGAGGCAAGTGGTAAGAACATGGTAGGGGCAGACAGTTTTCCCTATGAACAACTTCTGTGGGTTGTTGAAGCTTTGAAAACCAGGGGACTGAACAAACAGCAAGTGATCGCAGTTGCTACAAAAACTGTGGATGATACTTTCGTCACTCAGAATGAGGGCAGTCCGAGCTAAGGGGAAAATCGAGAGAAGGGCTGTCATACCAGAAACGATCCTTTTAACACTAAATCGGTACTCGAGAAAGATCAGCAAACCAAGCCTGCACCTACCGACCCCTTTGCTAAAGCATCCAATCCAAACCCCAAAACTTCAAACTATCTACCTCGAGGTCGTAGGGTCTTCCATGCCCTCTATATGCCTTTGTCCAAGGCTCTTCAAATCCTTGTTGAAAAAGGCCATCTCAAACCTCTTGAGCCTCGGCCTCTCCTGAATCCCTTTCCAGCTAAGCATGATGGTGCCCAGTACTGTGCATACCATCAACAAACCGGTCATAGCACCGACAATTGCTTTCGTCTTCACCACGAAGTACATGATTTGATTGACAACGAGGTCATCATCCCACCAAGCTCAGCAAAGTCTATCGTCTCTGGATCAGTGAATTTGGGGGATAGTACGAGTATGTGATCGGGGGATGAACCACCTGCAGGCGGCGCTCAGTTTACTCCAGATGTGGCGTATGGCACGCACGGTTTTGAGCATTTGCAAATGCTGGTTATTTTACTTTCTGACTTGGGTATTCAATCAGTTTTGTTATGTTGTTTAGAGTCCATCTCATTTGTTTTGAGTCAGTCTTTTTTTACTAAGGCAATTGGGTCTGTCTTGTTGTATCGAGTCAGTCCTGTTGTATAGGAGTCTGGTAATTCTGGGAGTGTTACCTCGGACATCACTTGCTTGTTTTATTGTTTGTCTTTTACACCCACTCTTTTGAGTTTGTTTCCGTTATAGAGCCAGTTACACCTGAAGATTTCAATGAAACAGCAGTGATTTTCACACTCTTGTGTTTGCTTCTACCTTGTGCCAGTTGTGACAGAAGTTCTGAATAAGATGGCATTATTTGACTAAAAACTTCGTCTTTTCCGTGCCTTGAAGTCATTGCATTGACCTAAGTTTTTCAAAACTTTTTGAACACTATGGTGGAAACAAAGAGGAAGGAATTCCTCGGGTTCTGCAAAAATTTGATCAACTGAGAGAAAGAGAGGCATGCTAAGCCCTTAATGTATTAGATCATGCTTGTCAATGTGAGTACTGAGAAGGATCTTGGCTTGATTCAGACTAGTTCTACATTGTCTTCAGCGCCAACAATTTGTCACTTTCTTAAAAGATTTCAAAAAAATGTTTTGCGCCACCCCACGAAGACCTGTATGGAATCGCTCTTGAGATTGTGCAGCCTGGGATCGCTCTCAGCCTTGAGACTCAACCCCTTTGCTTTCAAACCCTGAATTTGGATTCAGAATGTTCAACGGTCAACCACAATATAAGGCCTGTGTGGCCGGATCAGAAGCAACCCACGATCTAGAGGCCAGAAAATCAGATCAAAAAGATCAAGTGTCATCAAAAGAAGCTTGCGAAGCTAGATCAGAAGTAACCCTCAAACTAGGGGCAAAAGAATTTCAAATGTGCTCGAAGGGCGAAAAATTGGGACTTTTCTCAAGGTTATGATGATCGGCAAGAATGCCAAATTCCAGAAAGGAGGAAAGAAGAAAGTATTGCTGAAGGATAACCAAGTTCGTATCCGCAACACTAGGGGCAAATTCAGCCCCCATTGGATGGACTTCTACATCATCATCAAACAACAGCCATTCTCCTGGATTCAGATGGCCTCGAGATCTCAAAACCATTCGACATGGACAAAGCTACACTTTTACCCTTGAGAGGCTCGCTGGGCTGAAAACCCAGAAGGACGACCCAGGCAAAAGTTAGAGCAAGAAAAAGAAGAAAAAGAACAAAAAAGGAAAAGATGCAAAGATTAAAAAAAAAAAGAAAAAAGATGAAAAAAGAAGAAAAGAAACGAAAGAAATGAAAAGGAATGAAAAGAAAAGAAGAACATAGCTCGAAAGGTTAAAAACCCAGAAAGGGCGGCCTTGGACAAAGTTAGAGCGCAAAAGGAGAGGTTAATACCCGAGTGTACCTTAACCCCGAACTACGTAAGGCTTGATTCCCATGTTTGGGATACGTAGGCAACTTCATTCTGAAGTCCAGCCATAAACACTTCCAAATCGACTGTGTCCATGTAATGGTTCCGATCATCTTTGTCTTCTCTGTATCCGGGAGTTCGGTTGTGATCGTCACTTTGAGGACTGATTACAGTGCACTGTGGTGCCATTTAGACAAGGGGCAACTTCCCGTTGCCGTACAGTGTACTGCGGTGCTATTCAAACAAGGGGCAACTTTCTGTTGCCATGCAGTGCCCTTTAGACAAGGGGTAATTTTCCATTGTTTTGGATCTGAGGTTGTGCATCTCAAGAGTAAACTCCGTGTTGGTCGAGCAGTGGCCGTTCGTAAAAATAGTTTTTGAGGATTTTTAATGAGGTTGACTAATTCTCTCGAAAATTATTCCATTTTTCCAAAACTGGACCATTTCTTAAACCCAAAAAAGGAAAATTTTCAGTGCTCACAGCCTAACTTCTATGATTTTAAATCAGAAAATCGAACAAGCATGTTAATCTAACTCTCATATTGATCAAAATTGTTTTAGAAAGCCAAAACAAAAAATGGTCAAAATGATGAACTAGGGGCACAGTTGAGTCAGGTGTTCTGTCTTTTTCTCATTGTCAACATACTTGCCAAAAAGGGCACTCTGCCTGCCAGAAAAGGGCACAACTGAAGCTAACAGCAAAGGGCTGAAAGCTCTCTCATCCTCCAAGCAAAGAGGTATCAAGCTAAGTGCGAAGCACGAAATGGAATATTCCACTCCCTCATCTAGACAGGTCAGATCACATCCATACTGGCCAAGGGCGTCGTTAACCGCTATCAGTTGTGGGTCCACTGCACATCCTGTCGCAAGCCCTCTGTGGGAGAGTTCACTGTTGTGAACAAAAGAAGAAGCACCTAATTCCATGCTAGGGGCGGGAGCCCGCAAATTCTTGTTTATCCATCAACCACCCAGGGGAGGGATAAAAACTAAGAGATTGAAGAATAGAGAGATGTGCGTTGAGAGGAAAAGTGAGAAAAGAGCTTTTTCAGAAAAACAGAGCCTGAGGTCCGAGTGATATGAGAAACACAAATAAGAAAGGGTGGGAAATAATACCCGGAGAAACTGGCTCCCCGTAAACCGAGAGGTCTCTCACCTTTGTAACACATTCGAGTGGTGTGTGTGTGTTTTTGTTTGTCTCGATTCTTGTTTTGAGTCGTTTCGAATGTCAGTAGATGTGTTTAGGTTGTTTTACCTTTGTTTTCCATTGTTGAGCCATTTTTGCTGTGGTCAATCGTAGACTCAATACCCGGTTAAAAACTCATTTCTCAATTTCAATTTCAAAAAGGAATCGTTTTGTGCTCAGAGTGTTGTGTCGTTCTCCACATATGTGCAAAACAGGATTTGTTCTTTCATAAAATTGTAGGGTTCAACCCAGGTCATGTTAGAATAGTAAAACCAGGACCAATCTAAAGCTATATGGTTTTTGGACTGCGAAGCAAAAGAAAAGAGGGAAAAAGTCAGGCATCTGAGTTTGTTTCAACTTCAGTAAGTTCCGAGATTGCATTCCGTGTGTACCTCTTCAGGTTTTGCCAATGCTCCGAAGTATGAGTACGCCTCTACCTCAAGCGCAAGAGCAAGCCTGCTTCAAAGCCAGAATTTCAATCAGAAGTGCTCTCCCTGAGTACCATTCCCCGTCAAAGTTACCTTGGCTTTGCAATGAGGGAAAGTTGTGACTATGATCAGGAAGAAAAGCGGCATCCGTGGTTTCTACACCCAAATGTTGCTCCTTGTCAGCATTTCAGGACCTTTGTGCTACGAGTTGAAGGTAAGTGTTCGAAGAACACAGTGAAGGGGAGATTCCCGCCAGAGTAAAGCGGTTTACCGCCACTCACCTCATGAGGTGCTTTCTAAAGTGCCGCTTTGTTTGTTTATTGCATTCCCTAAACATAATGCTCTACATTGCTTGTAACATGTCGTAACATGTAACATATCATCGCATTTATTGCATTTATTTGCATTCTTGTGTTGTCTTCCAATCATTTGTCCTTTCATGCTATGCAACGTTTAGGATCGTTGTCCTCCGGGGCAATCTCAGGATGCGTGAAGCACGGCTCTGGGCATGTTTTATCTCAGGTTGCGTGGTGTACGCGCCTGGGCGGGTTGTTTTCGGACCTCTTCTCATGATTTCAGCGTAGTTTGAGTGTCCCCTTTCCTCACTCGATTTTAGCATGTTTGGAATTTATCTCAGGTTGTGTCGTACACACACCTGGGCGGGTTGTTTTCAGACCTCTTCTCATGATTTCAGAGTGGTTTGAGTGTCCCTTTTCCTCACACGATTTTAGCGTGTTTGAAATTTATCTCAGGTTGTGTCATGCACACACCTGAGCGATTGTTTTCGGACCTCCTCTCACGATTTCAACGTGGTTTGAGTGTCCCTTTCCTCACACGATTTCAGCGCGTTTGGAATTTGTCTCAGGTTGCGTTGTGTACGCACCTGATTGTTTATTTTTCCTCCTCTCATGATTCCAGCATGGTTGGAGTATGTCACCCTTTGCATCTACTGTACTATCTGTTGCATCGCATTGTTTTGTGTACCTTGCTTGCATTGTGCATGCATTTTATCATGTTATTTTGCACATCGCACTGTTTTGTGCACCTTACTTGCATTGTGCATGCATTTTATCGCGCTATTTTGCGCATCGCACTGTCTTGTGTATCGTACTGTTTAGCGCATCGTACTGTTTTGTGCACTCGCGCTGTTTAGCGCATCACGCTGTTTAGTGCATCGCACTATCTTGTGCACTCGCGCTTTCTTGCACATCGCACTATCTTGTGCATTCCTTTACTTACTTTCATCTTGCATTAAAAATTCTTGTATTTGTTGTATTAAACTCGCATTGTTCGCGCTATCTTGCGCACCTCATCTGCACTTGTTAGTGCATCGCATTGTTATGCGCACACTTAGGTTGCATTGTCATGCACCCCTCCCTCGCATTGTTATGCGCACACTTAGGTTGCATTGTCATGCCCCCCTTCCACCTGCATTGGTATGCATTCTTCACGTGCGTTGTTACGCACGTTTACCTTGCATTGTTATGCACGCTCCTTCTTTCCGAAACATAGGGATATGTCCCCATGTTTCTTCTTCTTTCTGAAACACCAGGATACGTCCCTATGTTTCTCCTTCTTTTCGAAACACGGGGATATGTCCCTATGCTTCTTCTTCTTTCAAAAACACCAGGATATGTCCCTATGTTTCTCCTTCTTTCCGAAACACGGGGATATGTCCCTATGTTTCTTCTTTTTTCCGAAACACGGGGATACGTCCCTATGTTTCTCCTTTTTGAAATATCGGGATATGTCCCTATGTTTCTTCTTCTTTCTGAAACACCGGGATGCGTCCCTATGTTTCTCCCTCTCTCTCGTTTGATACGCTGAGAGGTTTCTTCTTTCCTCTCCCGCGTGTGATATGTTGAAAGGTTTTCTCTTTCCTCTCTCGCTTGTGATACGGTGAGAGGTTTCCCTTTCCTCTCTCGCGTGGGATACGCTGAGAGGTTTTCTCTTTCCTCTCCTGCGTGTGATACGCTGAGAGGTTTTCTCTTTCCTCTCTCGTGTGTGATACAGTGAGAGGTTTCCCCGTCCTCTATCGCGTGTGATACGCTGAGAGGTTTTCTCTTTCCTCTCTCGCGTGTGATACACTGAGAGGTTTTCTCTTTCCTCTCTCGCGTCTAATACGTTGAGAGGTTTCCCTTTCCTCTCTCGCGTGTGATACGCTAAGAGGTTTTCTCTTTCCTCTCTCGCGTGTGATATGCTGAGAGGTTTTCTCTTTCCTCTCTCGCTTGTGATATGGTGAGAGGTTTCCCTTTCCTCTCTCGCGTGTGATACGCTAAGAGGTTTTCTCTTTCCTCTCCTGCGTGTGATACGCTGAGAGGTTTTCTCTTTCCTCTCTCGCGTGTGATACAATGAGAGGTTTCCCTTTTCTCTATCGCGTGTGATACGCTGAGAGGTTTTCTCTTTCCTCTCTCGCGTGTGATACACTGAGAGGTTTTCTCTTTCCTCTCTCGCGTCTAATACGTTGAGAGGTTTCCCTTTCCTCTCTCGCGTGTGATACGCTAAGAGGTTTTCTCTTTCCTCTCTCGCGTGTGATACGCTAAGAGGTTTTCCCTTTCCTCTCTCGCGTGTGATACGCTGAGAGATTTTCTCTTTCCTCTCTCGCATGTGATACGTTAAGAGGTTTCCCTTTCCTCTCTCACATGTGATACATTGAGAGGTTTCCCTTTCCTCTCTCGCGTGTGATACGCTGAGAGGTTTTCTTTTTCCTCTCTCACATGTGATACGCTGAGAGGTTTTTTCTTTCCTTTCTCGCGTGTGATACGCTGAGAGGTTTTCTCTTTGTTCTCTCACATGTGATACGCCGAGAGGTTTTCTCTTTCCTCTCTTGTGTGTGATACGTTGAGAGGTTTCCCTTTCCTCTCTCGCGTGTGATACGCTGGGAGGTTTTCTCTGTCCTGTCTCGCGTGTGATACGCTGAGAGGTTTTCCCTTTCCTCTCTCGCGTGTGATACGCTGAGACGTTTTCTCTTTCCTCTCTCGCGTGTGATACACTGAGAGGTTTTCTCTTTCCTTTCTCGCGTGTGATACATTGAGAGGTTTCCCTTTCCTATCTCGGGTGCGATACGCTGAGAGGTTTTCTCTTTCCTCTTTCGCGTGTGATACGCTGAGAGGTTTTCTCTTTCCTCTCTTGCGTGTGATACGCTAAGAGGTTTTCTCTTTCCTCTCTCGTGTGTGATACGTTGAGACGTTTTCCTTTTCCCCTCTCGCGTGTGATACACTAAGAGGTTTTCCCTTTCCTCCCTCACGTGTGATACGCTGAGAGGTATACCTTTCCTCTCTCACATTTGATACACTGAGAAATGTTACTTTCTCCTCTCCTGCGTGTGATACGCTGAGAGACGTTGTTCTGTTTGAGACTTTAGGTGTTCCCGGTTGTCACTTTTGGCCTTCTCCGCGTGAAACGTAGCGAGAATTGTATAATTCTCTTACATCCTTTCTGCATGTAATGTAGTTTGATTTGTATCTGCTTGCTTAAACTGTTGCATTTATTGTGCATATTTGCTTCATTAGAACTTTCTTTGCATGATCATAAGTTATGTTCGGCTTTGTACATGTCTTTTGCATTTTGCCCGTGCCTGCGGGCACATCTCTTTGTTATCTTGTCTGTTTGTCTAAGTCTTCGGCCTTGTCAAAAATGGGTTGTCTCTGGGATTTGACATTCACTCCCGTTACTTTTTGACTTTCGAGTTCTGTCAAAGAGGGACAACTGTAGACACCCCATTTTTGACCGACCTTAAGACTCAGACGTCATCGATTGAGTGCTCGGTGATTGCGCATGTTGTGCTCGTTTCAAGGTTTCGGAGTTTTTGGCTGAGTGCCTTGCCTCCGGGCCTCTGAACTCTTTGGGTTTTGGCTCGGTTTACGGACCAAGCCTTGTTTTCCTTGCCTGAGGGAAGAAGAGGTCCTGTAGACCACTCTTTTGTGGTCGTAGACCATTTTTCCCGCTTAGAGACTAGTTTCCAATTTTTAGAGCCTTCGGTCGCGCACCTTGTCCCAGGACTGCTTACCGTTCTCCGTTTGGCGTGCTATTTGAACCACACCTTGTTGCCTTGGCCTGGAGGGCCACTGTGGTCTGGAAGACCACTTTTGTGGTTGTAAACCACTTTTGGTGCTCATAGACTAGTTTTCAGGTCTCCCGGCTGCGTGCCTTGCCTCCCGGACTTTTGTCTTGCATCCGTTTTGGTTTGTTTTTCATACAAACCTTGTTTTCCTTGTTTGGAAGATGGTACAAGGGTAGGAGACTAGTTCTTCCCCTTGGAGACCACTTTTCTTCCCGCCAGCCAATTTTCTGGTCGGGAAACTGGTTTTCTTGGTCTTTAGGCCACCTTTTCTGGTCGGCCACCACACCACCACCTTGGTCTCATGCTGCAGACCACCACTCCCACCTGGCCGACCACTTTTTACCTTGGTCAACCATTTCCACTGGTCGGCCGATCAGTAGAAGTAGCTGGCCGACCACTTCAAGTGGTCGGCTACTTTTCACCAGCTTCCTGAAGATATTTTCTTTACAGCTGGCACAGCTGGAAGGCACTAGAACCATCCTCCATACACGTGTATGGAGGGATGGCCTTGGACCCTTAGCTTCTTTAAGAAGCTTGAGCTTTTGTTCTCTGTAAGAGGGAGGCTCCCCCTCCCTTCTCCAAGTTCAGCTTTTGGTGTTTGGGAGTCATAGATACACCTTTATCTCTATATCTCTCTCTTTGTTTCATTTTTGTGCCTAAAAGTGTAGTTCTATCATACTTTAACACACAAACACACACCCAAACACCATCCTTTTGTTGCTGAGGTGCTTAGGAGCTGGTTTTGAGGTTTTTGGTTTGGTTTGAGCTTGAAAAACTTGCTGGAGTTGTAGCTTCAAAAGTGTTCTTCAACGGTGAGCCTTTAACTCCTTAAATCCTTATTTTTGCTTAAGATTTTGAACCTATTTGCATGCTGATCTAAGCTTAACTTTAAACTACAAAATGTTCTGTTTTTGCATGCTTAACATCTTTGTTTAAGGTCACTTTTGTGTTGGGGGTTGTCTACCCCCACTTAGGCCTTGTTTGGCCTTGCTTTTGTGCCTTGTTTTTGAGCCTTTGGGACTACCTTGTTTTGGCCTTCTTACCACTAAAACTTAGAGGAATTACAATGGTGGAAGTGGTGTTTTGGTCCCAAATAAGAGAGGGTCATCCCCTCTCCTTGTGTCTTCAATACTTGTTTCTTTAACCTCACGTGTGAGCATTTTGTTAAGCTTATGTTGGCCATATCTTAGCATGTATTTGGGCTTATTTTTCTGTTGCATACCACTATTTTTACTTGGTTTTGTCACTCCATGCATGCCTAATACACTTGTAGTGTAAATCTCATGAACTAGTCTTGTATGCTTCATGAGGTAGCATGTCATTCTAGCTTGTTTTGTTTCCATTTCAGCATGTTTTTGGTGATATTTTGCCATGTCATACCTCTGTTAAGGTTTGGTTTGGCTGGCCCTTGCATGTTCCATGCACTTGTAGTGCATTTCCATGAACTAGCCTAATGTGTATCATGCTTTAACATGTCATTCTAGCATGCTTTTGGATTAACTCTAAGAAGCTTTTGTCCATGTCTTAGCATGCTCGAGCTCTGATTTATGTTGTTTTGGTCATGCATGTCATGCTTTGTATGGCTATAATGCATTCTAGCTTGTTAGTTTTGTGCATCGAGTCCACTAGCATGCATTACTTGGACTATTTGAATGATTTGGCATCATTTATAATGTGATTTTAGTCCATGTTTCATGGCCATGCACTTGCATTTTTTACTCTTTCAATGCATTGGAGGGTTTCCCCCTTTATGCCTTAACATGGGTCATTGCGTATGCCTTCATGCCTAAGCTTGCGAGCCATCATTTCAGTGTGTTTTGGCGTTATCTTGCCATGATATAACTCTAATTTTTGTTGGTTAAGTCATCTCAGTGTAATCCACCTTATTTGCCTTGCATTCACCATGCCTTATCCCCTTCATGCTAGCTTGTTTTGGCTTCCTTCCATACATGCTTCATGCTTTGTATAGCTGTAATGCAATTAGCCTTGCTAGCTTTGTGTTTTGATGACTCATGCATGCTATCTTTGAGCTATTTAGATGATTTGGCATCATTTAATACTTCATTTCAGAGCTTATAGCATGACTATGTTCCCACTTCTTTCATGCTTTGAATGCCTTTAAGTATTGTGCATTGTTGCCTTGTTTATGGCCTAGTGTGTATGCTTGCATGCCTAGACCTTTGGGCCCCCATCTCAGCATGCTTTGGTCTTTGTTTCGACCTATTTGAGCTCTGCCCATGGTTGGTTCATGCACTTGTGCCATGTATTGCATGCCCCATTTGTAGTCCTCTTTACTAGCTTCATACTTTAAGGGCCTTTGCATGCTATGCTTGCTTTGTTTGAATGATTTGGCATCATTTCATACCTTATTTCAGTGCATTTAGTGTTGTCACACTTCCATGTTTATCGCTCCTTGAGCACCCTTGAGGGTTGTGCTCTTAGGCCTACTTGATAGGCCAAGGCATGTGCATGTTTGCCTTGCCCTTTTGTGCCTTTGTTTTGGTGTTATGGCCACTGATTTGGGCATGGCTGAGGTCTGTCCAATTTTGGTTTAAGTCCATTTAGCATTGTGTATGCCATGTAGTTCATCGCATTGAGTATGCCATGTTGTTTGCATGTTGATTCATCGCATTGTATATGCCATGTTCTTTGCATTGTGTATGCTTATATTACATTGCATTGTGTATGCATGCCATTAGCCTTGTTAGGTTGTTCATGTTGCATTGCATGTTTGCATGCTTATGTCATATTGCATATTTGCATGCTTGTGTTGCATTGCATTTTTACATGCTCCATGTTACATAGCATTGTGCATGCCATTTTATGTGTTGCATTGTGTTTGGAATAGGTGTTAGTCTAAACACGAGAAACGAGGGACGTTTCACACTTGAAGTGATGAAACGTGCCTCAATTCTCGATCGCCGACGCTCTTGATCATACATGATAGAGCTCTAGGCATTTATGTGTTTATTTGTGCATTCATTTCATATTGAATTGTGCAACTTCGCCTCTCGGCCATCATGTATCGAAATGCGCAATTGGCGGCCCGACAGTCGAGAACCACACTCCCTTGAGCTTATGAAATGATAGGGAGGGTGGTTGTGCACACATATCTTGCAAATACATTGCCATGCCCTTTCTAGCTCTCTGTTGCAGCAAATTTGTTAAGTACAGCAACAACTGGTCGGCCAGCCAGAAAAACTTACTGGCCGACCGCTTTTTCTGGTTTGCATCAACAAAAAGTGGTCGGCAGGTGGTCTCCCACATCAACAACTGGTCGGCCATCCTCCCACAGGTTCCCAAGGTGAGTTGGAAGCTTGGAGCTTGGTACAAGTTTCTGAGAGCAGTTGCAAACAGAGGCAAATTGGGGCATCGCAACAGATTTTCGAACGAGACGACCAGGCATTCATGCATTCCTTTCCCTCTGAGGACTTTGATTTACTGCTTTACTTAGATAATTTGCTTAGCTAGTTTATGTTTGGTTTGTACTTAATTAGTTAATGCGCTTAGCTATTCGATTTGTGTTGTAATGTCTTAACTAGTTAACTAGGATTAGTTGATTAGTTTTGTGATATAATAACTAGTTTAATTAACTTTGATTAGCTAGTTAGCTTCTTATTCGGACCCATCGTCGAGAGGGCCAATTGTTGTAATAAGCGTACGTGTGTGTGATGCATGTCTTCCAACCCTTATTTCTTTCTCCCTTTTACTTAACCGCTTACGATGGTTAGTTTTAGGGCATATTTCAATTAGCATACCTTATGCTCTCATGCGTGCATCATTCATCTGTTTTGCATGCACCAGGCTCGGCGCATCATACTAACTGCATTGTACTTTCAAATACATTTACTTGAATAAGTGTTCAACAGCATGTTATCAAGTTGCATTTCACATGACATTCCAGATAGCCGAGCCTATCTTAGTTGCATTTTTGCATGTGTTGCATTAGTCATCTTAACATGAACTAGGATCATGCATGATTTCTAACTAGTTCTTTGTTTTGGCTCGGAGTACACTGTGAGTGTTTACGCTTTAGCATACTGCATGTGTGTTATTGACTACCATGTTCAGCATGCTTGTTGTGAGGCTAACTGATTATTTGATATAACTGCCTGAATGCCTATGGGTGAAGGTTGGATTACTTGAATTGAAACGAATCATTAAATCCCCGATTTAGCCTATTTGCGAGTAGCAAACTCCAAATCATTTTCACAAGCGAACATGTAATGTTTTGTTCCCAATTAGGCGATCTAGTCTATACTTGTATGCTGTGCGCATCACGTAGTAAGATTAGCTAATTAACCGGAATAAGAGCACATGTGTTTTCAAAAACAAAATATCATACTTAGTACAGGCCGATCTTTGATCGGGAGAGCGAGGGTGCTCATTGCATGACCTTCCCCTCTCGTACCCAAGTTCCCGAGTCGAGGCAACTTTGGTGATGATGGACACGTGGCCTTAGGCGCGAGTCAGGGTTTCCTAAATTTCCCTCAAAATAAAATATTTAGGTGGCGACTCAGTATCTGGAAAAGCAGTCCACGTTTGACACTTCTTTATAAAAATCAGTTTTCCAAAACGATTTGTCGGATTTGGACTCTTTGGTGATTTATCGGTCTCACATTGCCCTTTGTGAGATTTAGATTCAGAACCGTGACATTGATTCCGAACTGTAGTACCCTAGAGAACAAAACGAGATTCGCGCCCATCGCGCGCGGATATCGGAGAGTTCTCGCGGGGCATGTCTACACCCACCACTAGGTGATTTTTCCACCTCACTCCACCTTGGGGATCTACTTCATCGATGGGGTGAACGTCATCTCTTCCATTCCTCCAACGCTACAGTACTCGCTCGAGGCATTGCTCCACCTGTGGCACGGTCCATTTCCACGTCCAGCTCTACTAAACTTTTTCCCTCGCATTTACTATTGAAAAATAATCTACTAAGCATAAACGCTCACACTGAGTACTGAACGACTGTTTTCGCTTCTTTCACTTCGCTCGCTACCCACTGCGTTCGCCCACTACGTGTATGGATATCCACATTCATGGGCTGTGCAAGGTCTATTTAACAATGTCCCCAACATTAATTACAACGCACGACACTTATGATCCATCTGTGGCTGTCACCGCCGCCATTTGTATTTGGCGGTGGACACATGATCAAATGGGTCAAGGGAAGATATGTGAATCTATTCAGCTTATACATCTTTGGCCGAATTAATCCAGTGCCCCAGTTGACCATTTTGGTTGTTTTGTGTATTCGATGGTGGACCCATGATCAAATGGGGCAAGGGCAGATATGTGAATCTATTCGGCTTTGTTTGTATTCAGCGGTTCCATGATCAAATGGGGCAAGGGCAGATATGTGAATCTATTTGGCTTATACATATTTGGCCGAATTAATTCAGTGCCCCAGTTGATCATTTGGGTTGTTTTGTGTATTCGGCGGTGGACCCATGATCAAATGGGGCAAGGACAGATATATGAATCTAGCCTTTGTCGTTTATTAATCGGCTCTTCTGATGATTCGGCAAGGAAATCGGCTGGGCACTTTTCGCCCTTTGATTGGTTTGATCAGAGCCTAAGGTTTCCATCGATTACTGATCAAGGACTTCATTGGCCATAATCAATTCGTGTGTTGGTTCCAGAACGGCCACTAGAGGAGGAGTTGCTACTAAAAATGGAGTTTCTAGTTCCCCCCAGCACTCCTGGCTCTCCTCCTTGCTGCCATCTTCTCATCATTTCTTCTCCTGGCAAGCTAGGCAAGTGACTCTCCACCCATCTCCTCGGACTTAGCCCTAAGCAAATCTCCCAATTTGGTAAAGATATCATCCTCTAGAGAAGCAATCGGTACTCTGCCAGAAGTGGAGGGGATGTCGTTGCCCTCAGGGTTGAGTTGCTCGAAAGCCAACTCAATTTCCTTGTTTAGCTTTCCTTCCGAATGGCCGACTTGGCGAACCTCTTCGGTGTCGAAACTTTCTTCGAAATGCCCCCCCTGTTCAACCTCTTTGGCATTTGAACCTTCAAGGCTAATGTCCCTTAGGCTCTTGAAGTGGGGAAATATGAGTGTTGTAAGATGTTGTTCCTCTCTCGGCATAAGGATATAGTCTGCTATTGAAAATGTTGAGTAGGTTGGGTCGTACCTTAACAGAATATGCATGGCACGCCCCTGTCCTTGAAGATTGTGACACCCTTTGTACTTGAAAACTGCCTTCACTTGATTGAGCACGACTTCATCAGCTGACGAGAGGGCTGTCTTTAAGTCATTACCTATTCACAAAACACTGGTCAGTAATCTTTTAGCGCCGGATAGAACGTCTAACTAAATTTTGTTTAGCCACCTGGCTCGCCTTTTCGTCTTGGCATAGGGTCTTGGCGATCTTCTCCCTCGGCGAATTCCCAGTTGCCTTGAACGGCGACCATAACATCGTCAACTCTTTTTCCAGAGCTGGCAAGCATAGTCACCAAATGGTGATCTATGTCCTTGGCTGTAAGAAAGTAACGGCCCTGACGACCTGTCGATTTCGCCAAGACATAGTAGTGCCGAATCGTAGGGATTCCTAGATTGAGCTTAAGTCGACGGTTCAGTTCCACTAAACTCATGATTATATGGTAAAAATTCACATTGGGCTGAGAGGGAATATGACCCCAATAACGCAAAACAGTCCTGGGGAAAGGGTGTATGGGGAAACGGACCCCACCCTCAACAATTGATAGGAGATGGAAAATGATGGTGTTTGCATCAGCCCTTTCCATATCAACCACAATGTCTGCAACAAGGGACAGATAGACATCGTCTAGGATCGAAAAGTGACAATGAAAGTCAATGACTCGCTCCTCAGAAAGGAGAGCTTTCGAATGAGTCGCCATTTTTGACGGAATATAAGGTACAAAAGCACACAAAGGGACTGGTATGTGAAAAAGGAAGAAATGAAGGGACTTACAGGTCATAATGAAGAAGCAAAGCAAGGAAGCAAAGTTGAAAATGCAGAAGTCTTGTGAGGAAGGCAAGGAAGAACGATCTAAAGAATGCCAAAGATCTAAGACGCAGCTTATACAAATTTCAAATCGCATTATATGAGTGTTAAATTACGAAGGGGTGGGAAACAGTCATGATTCGATATGACGGCTGATCTGACGTATCAGTACTAAAAGGCACGCATGCGTTGTATTTCTGACTCTCGAGGTCTGTCAACTCAACAAGTTGAAAAGTACGAAGGCCGACCACGTTGAATAACAGGTGTTAACCAAATGATCGGGAGGCAATTGTGGGGACAGAATGAAGGACAAATTCATGAATAGGCCAGATACAAGTCGGCCTATACCAGGTCCATCAGCTAGCCGCCATTAAGTCGGCCAGTGCTAGGTCCAGCGGAGGGCCGTAGCTGAGTAAAACCGAATTAAAGGGACTGTAGGAGCCATGTACCCCATGGGCTTTTTAGAAGGTTCAAGAATGAGATCGAAGCCTAAGAGGAGGCAGTGGGCCCTGTGAGCGCCCATGAGGAGCAATATAAAATGAGGAACCATAATCAAAGAGAAGGAAGGAAAAAAAAACAACCCTTGGAGAATTGAGGAGTTCAGTTTAGACGAGAGTATTCCTAAATCCATTACACCACAGTTTTGAATCTAGGACCTTGGGTGACTAAGCTGGTACCCTTCCAACTCATTCAACCCTTGGGGTTATAACAAAACATTTTGTATTGGATTTCTCTCAAATTAAAATTTTACCGCCATGTTCGGATTTGTGAGGCACACCACATGTTTCGTTTCGATGATTCAAACTATTCATTTTGTAGGATTTCCGTGTATATCATCCATGAAAACTATTAACTCGCTCCAGTAATCATAACTTTTTTATTTTATCAAGTTTATTCTTAATATATATATATATATATATCATTTTCAAAAGCAAATTTGTCTAAAAATAATAATAATATAGTTCGTTGTAGAGGTGACAAATTCAAGCCAAACTCATAAACCTGTGTGATTATATCATTTTGAAACCTATTTAGAACCCCGTCTAAAAAAAATTAAAAAAAACCCTATTTAAACCCACCCAAATCTATAGTTGGGTTTAAATGGGTTGTTTTGCAAACCTAATTAAAATTGAATTTGCATAGGTTGGACATTGGTACTCATTTAAATGGGTACCATCTCTACTCTTAATCCACCTCACTACACCACCCTCGCCACTACACCACCATCACTGCCGCTAGCACTTTCCTACCACCAGCACTACCTCCACCTCTATCACTACCACCACTGTCATTGCCATCAAATTGGAGGGAAATTGATGAAATAAATAAGTTAGTTGAATTCATTTGTCCAACCCGTATCCAATTTAACTCAACCCATTTAAACCCACTTATTAAATGAGTGGGTTTCAATTAAATTACTTTAATTACATAATCTGTTTTAACCTGCCCAAAACCACCCATTTGCCAGCTCTAGTCTATCGTCTAATTTGAGGACATAAAAACCAATACTATGAGTGCCTGTATTTTATTTTTTTTTAATAAAAAAATGGCTTGTTTTTGGAATTCTAGTAATAATTTTTGTTTTTTTCTAACTTGAGAATTATATTCAGAGAGCTACCCAAATTCAAGAGGTACATAAGCGGCAGTGGCGGTGAAAAGGAAGTAATCCTTCCTCTGGCACCCCAAAAGAATGAAATATTCAAAGACATGGAAGGTTGGGTTGAAAAGAATGTCTTGATTCACCTGAAACCTATAGAAAAATGTTGGCTACCCCGAGATTTGCTTCCAGATCCAACCAGTGAAGAATTCTTCAAGCAAGTGAAAGAGGTGAGAGAAAGGGCTAAAGGGATTCCTAATGAGTATTTTGTAGTGTTGGTTGGAGATATGATCATAGAAGAAGCATTGCCAACATACCAAACAAGGTATAACTACACACAAGGAGTAAATGATGAAACAAGAGTTAGCCCCTCACCATGGGCTATTTGGTCAAGGGCTTGGACTGCAAAGGAGAACAAGCATGGTGACCTCCTTAATAAGTACCTTTACTTGTCTGAATGAGTCGACATGAACTAAGTTCACAAAACCATTCAGTACCTTACTGCCTCTGGAATGGTAAATTACTAATTACTTACTAACGCTACCACCGTTAACATGACAGTAATACTACATTTTTAGAATTTTTATAGGAAATATCAATATGTGACTCGAATGTATTTTGTATACGAACCTATAATGCACCAATTGAATCTCAACCACACATCACTTTTCATGGTAAGTAGAGTTTTCCTAACTTAATTAACATTCTTGATTATTCATCGATGCATACTAAACACTTATTTTGGGTTATAAATGAGTTGAGTTAAACCAAGTAACAGGTTGTGTAAACTTTATTTGAACGAGTTTCAAAATGTGTTTCAACTTGGTTTGTTGACATAACGAGCTAATTTTGAACAACCTTGTAAGTCTAATATAAGTTGAGCTCGACTAACTTGGCTTTTTATAATGGATACAGGTTTATCGAGCCAAGTAGGAAGTTATTTAAGCTCGCTTGTAAACTTAATGAGTTTTATAGCATTTCTGGTTTAGACCCGACCAATTTGATGTTTTGGATTCAGGTTTCATTGCCTTATACAGTTGTTCATGTCTTGTTTCCCCTGACTTCTCTTTGAGTTTGGCTATTGGGATGTGTTGGTGGCTTTTTTTTTTTTTTTCAAATTGTTGCTGTCCAAAATTCTGCTTCTTCGCTCGAGCGACACTTCTTGCACTTGAGCGGTCTTTGTGAACTTCTAGTACTTTTGCAAGTCTGCAGAGATACTAGGAGTTGGTATTTTCTGCTCAAACGGCCTTTCTTATGCTCAAGCAGTGTTGGCTTGAGCGGTCTTTGTTGAGCTCACCTGATGGTCTTTTGTCTACAAAACTTATGGGAGTTTGTATTCTTCACTCAAGCGTAAATTCCTATGCTTGAACGGTCCCAAGTTTTTGTGTCTGGATGCTAGAGCAACGCTTCTTGCGCTCGAATGATCTGCGCATATATCAGTTCGCAAGGTTACTTTTTTGAGTCACTTTTTCACTTTTCTCTCTCTTTCTAAACTTTCTAAAACCCTAGATCTACACCCTCTCTCTCTCTAAAACTCTACTTCTCTCTACATATACACCTAGATCCGTCGAGTTATTCACCCGTGTCCCTTTGTTAAAAAGGTAGAGCACGCCGTGGGCTTCTTTTAATCTGAACAAAGTTGGGTTTTGGGCATTGTTGAAGTTCTATCACTCTCTCTCTCTCTCTCTCTTTTATCTTCCAAACTTGAGGTAGCGATTCTTCACACCTTCTACAAGTTTTAACTTAGTTATTTGCAATTTCTAAACAACATTGTGATTTTGGGGATTTTTGAAACAAATGTAGGGTTTTGGATTAAAATTCAAAAGGTGGGTTTTTACAAGGATTCTTAGAAACGTTTGTGATGTTAGAAATAAAAATTGAGTGGTGATAAAATGGTTGATTTTCGTACTTGGGATTGATATTGGAACAAAAATAGGTTTTTCCCTAATGTCAAATGTTGATTTTATATAAATTATAGAATTGGTGTTGGGAATATGAAATTGGATTGGTTTTGATGAGGATGATGGAGATAGATATGTATTATCGCTCATAACTTGAAATTTTGGAAAGTGTATCTTTAATGAGATTTAAGTATCCATTTAGAAATATCTGTTTTGGGTTATCGATGGAAGATAGCTATGATTGTTGTAGAAATTGCATGAGAATTAGGGGTATTGAAACTATTTTCTCATTCATTTGCATTGACCATTATCTCACGTTTATACATTGAAAATGTTTATCGTTTTGACAAAAACGAGTGAATTTGGGAAAAATGTAAGGTCTTGTTGAAATAAGTTGGCTTTAGTGTCCATGGTGACGGTTCTGAAAACCTCGCATATACATAGGTGCCGATCTCGCGAGCGAAATATCCGTAAAATAGAAATAGTAATGTTTTTATAGCCTACGTTTATTTGGGAGCCGATTCACGATTTTTCGCAGACGAAATTTTCGTGAAATCTTGTATTTATTTGAGATTCCCAAAGTGTGTTGTAAAGGAAATGAATTATGATATAAAATGTTTTGGCACAAACATTGCATATGCATCTATCCTATAGCTTTGTTAAGATTCATATATTGTGTTAGCTTATTTTTACTGGGCTTTGGCTCACCCTTTGTGGGAAAACATTTCAAATGCTGATGATATGCCACTACCAAGGCAATAGCTTGAAAGGACTTTGAGCAAGAGCTTTATTTTGTTGATTTTTTTTTTTTTTTTTAGTATATGTTTTGTATAGGCCAAGGGCCTTTAACTGTATTCGACTTGAATTCCAGTTTTGTTGTAACCAAGCACTGTCTTGGAAAGTTGTAAGCCTTTAGGGCATTTATTGTTTGTTTTATTCTCGTATCTTATCTCTTATTATAACATATGCTATAGATTCAGGGTAAGACTTGTGAATGTATATCTACATAAGTTACCCTTTTGTACAAGTAATTGGGATTAATGGAAGATAACTATTTCATCGCATGTTATTACGTAATTAATATTGAGGATGGTTATTGTAATTATTTCAGTGCATTACAACTTGATATCAAAGTGTACTGATTTTGAATACTTTGGATATGTGGGGAGTGGTTCTTACCTCAATGGGTCTATCTTGCTTGATAGAGATGCTTGTATGTATGGTATGCTATGTGATAACATACTTATGTGATTAAATGGTTGTGGGATTTAATTTCTAAGATATTGATTGGGTCTACGAGTTTCTAGGAGTCCTATTGGAATGGCACTTGATCACTACTATTTCTAATTGTAACTCTAGCAATGCCGCGGGATGATCATTATCTAGGAAGGAAATTTGTATGTGTTTATGTGACTACATGCTTATGTGGAGTGAATTATTGTTGTCCATTACCTTAAGACGTAAGTGAGTTAGCTTCGACACATTTGTAAATGTGCTAATCTCATTTGTTACCTTTATTAGGATATCAGGACATGGACATTGTGGTGGTAGGCGTGGTAGGCCTAGACGGAATGAGGTGCCATTACCATATGAAATTTCAGTGCAAGAGGAACGGGTTGGTCAGGCCAATGTGGCCGAACCAGTTGGTCAGCAGGCAATAGGCGCTTTGGCCGGTGAAATGGCTGGAGCTTTGCAGGAATCTATAGATATCTTTAGGGCTAAGAATCAAGTCTAGGCCCAAGTTGCTGAAGCAGGGCCGCTATTCTTGAAGAGGGAGTTCTTCCGGTCTAATCCGAATGAGTTTTTAGATGACCCGAACGAGCCACTTAAGGTGGATGAGTGGTTAAAGCAGATGATGAAGACGTTTAAGATGCTTGGCATTGAAGACGATAGGCTGAGAGTGACCTTGGCATCTTTCCAGTTGAAGGGAGATGTAACTCAATGGTCAACGTATGCACGCGGACGCATTGGGGTGACTTAGAAGGCTTTTGTCAATGCCTTCCAAGACAAGTTCTTGTCTTCCACTGCTAGGGAGAAGTTGAGGGATCAGTTTTTGAAGCTCAAGCTGCTTAATTTCTAGTAGCCGAGTTTGAGGCAGCTTTCACTAACCTCTCTAGATTTGTACTGAAACTCATGGTGACTGAGGAACACTGTTGTATCGAGTTTTAGGAAAGATTGAGGACTGGGCTTCTTTTCAAGGTAGCTGGGTCAATGATTAGGGACTACAGACGCCTTGTGGAGGCGGCAACTTATCTTGAGACCGTAATTAAAATAGAGGAGGAGTGGATGAGGGGCTCCAAGAGGAGTTAGGAGGTTCAGGAGGAGAGTCAGGACAATAAAAAACAGAGGGGTTCCTTTCCACAGCAGTCCTAGGCTACACAGTGTAGATCCACCTTTCTTATACGAGTTCGGGCCCAAGAAGAGGTAATCAGGGAGGCTTTTCTTGTTTTAAGTGTGGCCAGTTGGGTCACAAGTCTCTAGCTTGCCCGTAGAGAGGAAGAGGGCAATAGTCTACACCGTCTACAGCTTGTTCTCAAAGTTAGAGTCAGGGGAAAGGGCAACCACCTACCTGTTATCAATGTGGGCAGTAAGGGCATGTTAGGAGGTTTTTCCCTCAGTCAAGTGACACACCTGGTGCGTCTGGGTTAAAGCAGACATAGAGCCACCAGCTTGCATAGTCAGCACAGGCCTCGAGGGCCAATCAGGGGGTCTCTTCGACCCAATCAATGCATCATGCTTATGCTCCGAAGGGTGAGTAGATGAAGCAGAGACCTACAAGGCGTGTGTATGTTGTTACCATGCTAGACTTAGTACCAGCACCTTCAGTTGTAAGAGGTACTTTCTTGTTATGCAATTCTATTGCCAATGTGTTGATTGATATAGGTGCTTTCCATTCTTTTATCTCTTCTGCATTTGTATCGGCATTGGGGTTAAAAGTGGCTCGATTAGCATCTCCACTCAGGGTATAGTCTCTTTTGAGTAGTGAAGTTATTTTGGACCAAGGGTGTTGGGGTTGTGATATAGAGGTCATCAGTCATTGACTTCCTTTTTCATTTGCATTGATTGACATGTCGAGTTTTGATGCTATATTAGGTATAGACCGGTTGTCATTGTATCAGGTTGTCATAGATTGTTACCGTCAGAGGGTTACTGTATGTACTTTGAGCGATGACTATTTTCATTTCATTGGGGATAAAGTCAATAGAGCCTTATTGCATGTGTGTGATCTGTGTGGTCGGGGTGAGCTTAGTCTCCTTCTTGCTACATTCTTGGGTGTTGACAGTGATGTGGTCCGAGTTGAGTTACCGAGGGTAGTTTGTGAATACCCGGATATTTTCCTAAGGATCTCACCGGTTTACCACCACACTATGAGATTGAGTTCTCCATTGACTTAGTGCCTGGCACGACACCAATTTCTATGGCACCGTATAGATTTGCACCTGTTGAGTTGAGTGAATTGAAGATCCAACACCAAGAATTGCTAGATAAGGGTTTTATCCGCCCTAGTACTTCGCCTTGGGGAGCACCGACTTTCTTTGCCAAGAAGAAATTGATTATCAAAAGTCGAACTAGGTAACTATTAAGAACAAGTACCCAATGCCTCGTATAGATGACTTGTTTGACCAGTTGAAGGGTTTTGTTGTTTCTCTAAGATAAACTTGAGATCGGGTTATCACCAGTTGAGGGTAAGGGAAAAGGATATCCAAAAAACGACCTTTTGTATGCGGTATGGCCATTATGAGTTCCTAATGATGCATTTTGGGTTAATCAATACATCAGTGATATTTATGGATTTGATGAATCGAATCTTTTGTGAGTTCCTAGACTGTTTTGTAGTTGTCATCATTGACGACATTTTGATTTACTCTCCCTTTAGGAAGGAGCACAGGGAACACTTGTGAGTGGTGCTTGAGTTACTGAGAGCCCACAAACTATATGCTAAGTTCGGTAAGTGTGAATTTTGGTTGAAAGAAGTAAAGTTCTTAGACTATGTGGTATCCGAGGAAAGGGTAACTGTAGACTCTTCTAGGATAGAAGCAGTACAAGATTGGAAACAACCTAAGAATGCCTTTAAGATCTGTAGTTTGTTGGGGTTGACCAGGTATTATCGTCAGTTCGTGGAGGATTTCTCTAGGTTGGCCTCACCGTTGACTAGACTAATGAGGAATGGAATCAAATTTGTGTGGAGTGAGACATGTGAGAAATCATTTCAAGAGCTTAAGATTAGACTTACCACTGCTCTAGTGTTGATTATTCCAGAGAGGGGTTTGGGCTATTCAATGTATTGTGATGCTTTATAGGAAGATTTGGGCATTGTCTTCATGCAAGAAGGTAAGGTAGTAGCCTATGGCTCATGTCAGTTGAAAACATATGAGAGGAACTACCTTACCCATGACTTAGAACTAGCAGCCATGATCTTTTCTTTGAAAATTCGGAGGCATACCTTTATGGTGAGAAGTTTGAAGTGTTTTCTAATTATAAGAGTTTGAAATATCTATTTTCACAGAAAGATCTAAATTTGAGGCAGAGGAGGTGGATGGAGTTTATGGAAGACTATGATTTTGAGTTGCACTATCATCCAGGAAAGGCTAATATAGTGGTCGATGCCTTGAGTAAGAAATCCATTAGTATTGTAGCTTGTATTTCCATTTGAGAATAGGAGATGTTGGGTGCTATTGGTGAGTTTGACTAGTATCTTGGTGAGTCCGTTGAGTCGGCAGCTTTGTTTTCTGTAGTTGCACAACCTACACTAGTGAACCGAATTATAGAAGCACAGAGGGGTGACCTTGAGGTAGAAATCCTCTAGAAGAAGATATCTAGGGGGAAAGTAGAGAAGGGCCTGAACGTGTATTTTGACTTGAATGTTAGATACCTTGACCGTCTTTTCGTGCCAGAGTCTTGCCAAGAGGAAGTACTCCGAGAGTTTCACCATTTTATGCCTTACGGTGCACCCAAAAGGCACAAAGATATATCACGACCTTAGCCGCTAGTTTTGGTGGAAGGGAATGAAGAAGGATATAGCCGTGTTTGTGTCGAGATGCCTTGTCAACAAGTAAAGGTCGAGCATCAGAGGGCAGTGAGTTTGTTGTAACCCTTGCCTATAGCCGAGTGGAAGTAGGAGCATGTCACAATGGATTTTGTTGTGGGTCTTCCGAGGACTCAAGGGGGTAATGATGCCATATCGGTGGTAGTTAATTGGTTGACTAAGTCAGCACACTTTGTACTTATACGCATGAGTGACTCGATAGACTATCTTGCCGACCTGTATATTAGGGACAGTTCGACTTGATGGGGTTACTGCGACTATTGTTTCGAATAGAGATTTACGTTTTACGGCTCGGTTGTGGTAGAGCTTGCAGAATGCCTTTGGCATTATATTGATTTTCAGTATCGCCTATTATCCGTGAGAGTGTACCATTCAAATCCTTGAAGATATGCTTCGAGATTGTATTCTTGACTTTAAGGAGTCATGGGAGAAGCACTTGTCTTTAGTGAAGTTTATTTATAACAACAATTTCCAGTCGAGTATTGGTATGGCACCGTTTGAGGCCTTGTACGACCGACCGTGTAGATCTCCTGTGTGTTGGGCCAAGGTGCATGATGCACCTATGTTAGGTCCAGAGTTAGTCCGGGAAATGACGAATAAAGTTGCACTTATCCGAAAGAGGTTGGTTATGCCTCAGAAGAGTTATACTGACTGTAGGAGGAGACCGTTGTCCTTTGAGGTGGGAGATCACGTCTTCTTGAAGATATCACCTAGACGAGTTTTGACGAGGTTTGGGAAGAGCAGGAAGTTGTCTCTTAGGTTTATTGGACCTTTTAAGATCCTAGAGCGGATTGGGGAGGTAGTTTATCATTTGGCCTTGCCGCCACAACTTTTCGGGGTTCATGACGTGTTTCATGTATGTGTGCTTCGGAAGTATGAGCCAGATTCATTACACATGTTAGATTGGACGGAATTAGAGGTAGACAGGGATGCCTCATATGAGGAGAGACCAGTTAGAGTTTTAGACACTCAAGACCAAGTCTTGCAAGGCAAGACGATTCCTTTGGTAAAAGTGTTGTGGCGACACCACAGGGTTGAGGAGACCACTTGGGAGCGTGAGGCGGAAGTCCGTGAGAAGTATATGGACTTATTTATTGATGTTTGAACATGTATTGAAAAACTTTGTTATGTTAATGAAATATAAACATTGCATATGTTTTGGAGATGTGAATTGTATATTCAGTATTGAAAATTCTTTTATTATGTTGATGGGAGTAGATGACCAACGGATGGGCCATAGTGTTGAGTTTGAATTACTATCATTGTGATAATCAGTTTAAGTTTGGTTTTAAATGTTTGGATTAAATTTCGAGGACGAAATTCCTTAAGGGGGAAGGTTATAGCGTTTCTCGTTTAGACCCAATCCATTTGATGTTTTGGATTCGGGTTTCATTGCCTTATAAAGTTGTTCATGTCTTGTTTTCCCTCACTTCTCTTTGAGTTTGGCTACTGGGATGTGTTGGTGGCATTTGAAATAGGTTGGTAGCTTGTTTTTTTTTTCAAACTATTGTTATCCAAAATTCTGCTTCTTCGCTCAAGCAGCACTTTTTGCGCTTGAGCTGTCTTTGTGAACTTCCAGTACTTTTGCAAGTCTGCAAAGATACCAGGAGTTGGTATTTTTCGCTCGAGCGGCCTTTCTTACGCTCGATCAGTGCTGGCTCAAGCGGTCTTTGTTGAGCTCGAATGATGGTCTTATGTTTGCAAAACTTCTGGGAGTTTGTATTCTTCGCTCAAGCGGTCCCATGTTTTTTTGTCTGGAGGCTCGAGCGACACTTCTTGCTCTTGAACGATCTGTGCATATATCAATTCACAAGGTCACTTTTCTGAGTCACTTTTGCACCTCTTTCTTTCTCTAAACTTTCCAAAACCCTAGATCTACACCCTCTCTCTCTAAAACTCTACTTCTCTGTACATATACACCTAGATCCATCAAGTTCTTCACCCATGTCCCTTTGTTAAAAAGGTAGAGCACGTTGTGGGCTTCTTTTCAATTCGAACAAAGTTAGGTTTTGGGCGTTGTTGAAGTTCCATCACTCTCTCTCTCGTCTTCTAAACTTGAGGTAGGGATTCTTCGCACCTTCTATGAGTTTTAACTTAGTTATTTGCAATTTCTAAACAACATTGTGATTTTGCAAATTTTTGAAACAAATCTAAGGTTTTGGGTTAAAAATCAAAAGAGGGGTTTTTACAATGGATTCTTGGAAACGTTTGTGATGTTGGAAATAAAAATTGAATGGTGATAAAATGGTTGATTTTGGTACTTGGGATTGATATTGGAAGAAAAATGTCAAATGTTGATTTTATAAAAAATTTCGAATTAGTGTTGGGAATATGAAATTGGATTGGTTTTGAAGAGGATGGTGGACTTGGATATGTATTATCGCTCACAACTCAAAAATTTAGAAAGTGTATCTTTAATGAGATTTAAGTATCTGTTTAGAAATATCTGTTTTGGATTATCGGTGGAGGATAGCTATGATTGTTGTAGAAATTGCATGAGAATTAGGAAAATTGAAACTATGTTATCGTTCATTTGCATTGAACATTATCTCATATTTATACATTATAAACGTTTATCGTTTTCAGAAAAATAAGTGAATCTGGGAAACATGTATTGTCTCATTGAAATAAGTTGGCCTGAGTATCCATGGTGAAAGTCTTAAAAATCGTGCATATGCATGGGTGTCGATCCTGCGGACGAAATATCTATAAAATGGCAATTGTAGTGCTTGTATACCTTACGTTTACATGGGTGCCAATGCACAGTTTCCTGCAGACAAAATTTTCGTGAAAGGTTGTATTTGTTTGAGATTCCCAGAGTGTGATTCACTGACATCTTTTCTATTGTAAAGGAAATGAATTATGATATAAAATGTTTTGGCACAAGCATCGCATATGCATCCACCCTATAGCTTTGTTAAGATTCGTATGCTGTGTTGGATTATTTCTACTGGGCTTTGGCTCACCCTTTGTGGGAAAACATTTCAAGTGCTGATGATATGTCTCCGCCAAAGCAATAGCTTGGGAGGACTTGGAGCAAGAGCTTCATTTTGTTGATTTTTTTTATTTTTTTTTATTTTTTTTTTTTTTGGGTATATGTTTTGTATAGGCCAAGGGCCTTTAACTGTATTGGACTTGAATTTCACTTTTGTTGTAACCAAGTACTGTCTTGAAAACTTGTAAGCCTTTAGGGCTCTTATTATCTGTTTTATTCTCATATCTTATCTCATGTTGTAACATATGCTATAGATTCAGGATTAGACTTGTGAATGTACATCTGAATATGTTACCCTTTTGTACAAGTAATTGAGATTAATGGAAGATAACTATTTCATCACATGTTATTACATAATTAATATTGAGGATGGTTATTGTAATTATTTCGGGATGTTACGAGTTTTAAAATGCATCCAAAGTTGGTTTGCTTGCATAACAAGTCCATCTGGAATATGATTTTAATAAGACGAGTTTTAGTAGTTTGGTTCATTTTAGAGTCCTAACATTGTTACTAATTGTATGTTTCTATATGTTAGGATATTGGAATTGAAACTAATCCATACAAGGGGTTTATCTATGCATCATTCCAAGAGAGGGAAACATTCATAAGCCATAGGAATATTGCAAAGTTAGCCATGAAACATGGGGACGCAAAGCTAGCTCGAATTTGCAGAGAAATAACATCAGATGAGAAGCGTCATGAGACAGCTTTTACGAAAATAGTGGGAAAGCTTTTCGAGATAGATGCAGAGAAAACGGTGTTGGCATTTGCAGACATGATGAGCAAGAAGATCTCAATGCCAATACACTTAATGCATGACGGCCACAACCCAAATATTTTTAAACATTACTCCTCTATTGCAATGCAAATTGGGGTCTACATTGCCATGGATTACATAGATATACTCGAACATTTGGTTCATACTTGGGATGTGGATAAGCTTTCTGGACTTTCAAGCCAATGACGAAAGGCTCAATTCTATCTCTGTGGATTAGCTCCTAAACTTCATAAGCTAGAAAAAAGAGCTCAAGCTAGGACCAAGAAAACTTCCTCTACTACTCCTTTCACCTGGATTTTCAATAGACTAGTCAACCTCTAACTTACTAACTTCTAAATTCTAAGTAGCATGGAAATGGCATAAAACTTTAGTTACTAATAGTATATGTTACTTAGCCTCTAAAAAATCATAAATAAAGCTAGCTCGGGCTAATTTGGGTACATGTTCATGTTATGAGAGTTTTATAAATAATGTGTTGAAAAAATAAATTAGATTTTTATTATTTTGATAGTTATATTTTTATGCATGTATGGAAGAATAATGTGCCATTAGTGATATATTAATGAGATGACATTAGTAGTGTGTTATTGGGTTGATTGTTACAAAGAAAAGGTTTAAGTGAGTCTTTATATTAGCATGAATGTTCATTATGTTTGAATGTTAAGAGTTTGGTTTTGGAGACTTATATATAGTTTTGAAATTTGGTCATTTAGATTATGAGTAAAATACAAGAGTTATATTGTTCTTCTCAAATTCTCTTCCAAAATTGTATGAGTATTGTTGTGTACCCAATTTTATTTTATAACAAAGTGGTATAAAAGCTAGGTTCAAAGTGCCAGAGAGAGAGAGAGAGAGAGAGAGAGATGACAAATGGAATGCTTCCATTTCAAATGCCACGACTCACCAAAGACAATTATGATAATTGGTGTATGCATATGAAGGTAATTATTCAACCACAAGATTTGTGGTCTTGTGATAAAAGGGTTTACACAACCAAGAGATGAACCTAGCTTGAATCCAACCCAAAAAGATACCTTGCTAGCTACGAGCAATTGATCAAAAGGCATTTTCACTCATCCATCAATGTTTGGATGTGCCTTGTTACAAAAAGTTGTTGTTTTAACCACTTCAAATCAAGCATGTCCAAACTTCTCATGGTGGACTTGGAAAAGTAAAGAAAGTTCGCCTCTAAATTTTGAGAGGTGAATTTGAGTATTTACAAATGAAGGATTTCAAATTAGTTTTAGAAGAATTTCGAATTAGTTTTAACTTATTTCACAATAGTCCTAACCATTGTGAATCAATTGAGAAAATATGGTGATGAGTTGAATGATATCCCAGTGGTAGAAAAAATCCTCCATTCATTAGATTTCAAGTTTGATTACATTGTTGTAGCCTGAAAAAACTAAAAACCCTCGAGATATTAATTCGTGATTATGTTTCAATTTTAAATAGTGAATATCAATCCTAATTTAACAGTCAATAACAAATCGGTATAACTATTTAACTTTTTTAGAAAAATCACAATTGGAGCACCTCTAAATGTGATAAAAAAATCATGGGCCAAAGCTACAAAATAATCCACTAAGAGGACAAAAAAGGAATTACACACGAGAACCCTCAATTACCTAGCAAATCCATGCCTGAATTAGACTAAACCCGATGTGCCTCTCCCACCACCATCTTCACCTTGAAACTGTTTTGCCCAACATTGAATCCACAACACCGATGTCAAATCCAAGATGATGAGCCCCTCCAGAATCCACCAAAGCTTCGGGCCCAAATTCTCCGGATTCCATCAATGAACACCTCTCTCTTTATGTGAATGGAAGAATGAAAATAACCCTTGATGTTTGACACTATATAGTTCATTGATCAATCGATCACCTTCTATATATCATGGAAACTCATAATCCAATATTGAACATTTTGTATTTTACTCCTCTCTGACAATCTAGACAGGTTCAACCTTAAAAACAACAAACAACACACTTTATACTAAATAGAGTCATGAAAACTGCTCGAGCACACACTTTACCACTCGAATAGTGTGAGTAAAAGGTGATGCAAACATATGGGCCAATCACTCCATCGCAACATCCACCACTTGAGCGATGAAACATATTTCCCAAAACTTCAGTTTGCAGGCAAAGATACTGGATGATCCACTTCACTGCTTCAGCGAACAAATGACCTCCATGAGCTAACCGGGTAGCTCAATCCCCATACATAGTCAGCAAAGTGGCAAACAAGGAATGCTCAAGATACGGAATACCAACACAAACTCCTCAGCACAGGCATAATTCGAGTTGGATTTGTATTTAAACACTCATAACTTCATTGAAACAAAAGTGCGAATAAAATTATAACTAAAAAGAGTTTTGTCAAACAGGATTGCCAATTATAAAAACCTAACATAGCCATTGAAGAGTCTAAAGATTTGGACTTATTGATAGTTGTTGCCTTCGTGGGATCATTGTTAGTTCATGAAAAATGACTAAGCAAGAAAAATCAAGAGTCATTAGAGTAAATGTTACAAATAATTTTTTTTTTTTTTTTTTTTTTTTTTGAAAGGAGAAAGAAATGAAGGCAAGAGCGTAGTCACGGAGGTCAAGGACATGGATGTGATGGTTGAGGTCATGGAAGAGTTGAAAGCAATAGCCAAAACCTAAGAAGACGAAATAGAGGTCAAGACTCTAACCGTTTAAGAGGACATAGAAGAGGCAACAATTCAAGACCTTATGGAATAAGGTATGACAAATCTAATGTTTAATGTTACAATTGCAATCAATATGGAGAATATGCTTTGGAGTATAAAAACAATGGTGTTGAAAAGAAAGTCAATGTAGTTAAAGATGTTGATGAAGAAGTTAAGCCAACTATGTTGTTGGCATATAAATAAGAACAAAAAAGAGACAAGAATATGTGATATCTTGAAACTAGCACAAGCAACCATATGTGTGTGAACAAACATATGTTCATGGATTTTTATGGATCCGTGCATGAAAAGGTTACTTTTTGAAGATTCTTCACAAGGTTTGATGGAAGGGAAATGTAATAGTTTGATTCATTTAAAAGATGGAAGGTAACAACTTATTTCAAATATTTATTATGTGTCGAACATGAAAAAACTAATTTTATTTTGGACCAACTCTTCAAAAAAGGTTATGATATTTGCATGAAAGATCATAGTCTTTCATAAGAAATGAATTTGAAAATTTGGTTGTGTGCCTATGACAAGAAATCAAATGCTTGTGCTAAACATTCAAAGTTATGCAACCATGTGTTTGAAGAGTTATTTTAAAGATCCATCTTGGTTGTGGTACTTGAGATTTGGGTACCTAAATTTTGGAGGTCTAACAATGATGTCTAGACAAAAAATGGTGAAAAGACTATCTTCCATTAAGCACCCACATCAACTTTGTTAGGAATGTCTTGTTGGCAAGCAAGCTAGAAAAAACATTCCAAAAAAATCCATTTCAATGGCAACAGAGCCACTTCAACTTGTCCACTTAGATGTTTACGGATCAAGCCTATCAATCCACCATCTCTTGGTAAAAATTGGTATTTTCTTCTCTTCATTAAAGATTTAGCCGAAAAACATGGGTGTTGTTTTTGAAGAAGAAAAATGAAGTTTTTGGTGCTTTTAAGAAATTTAAAGCATTTGTTGAAAAGCAAAGTGGGTATAAAGTTAAGGTTATAAGATTCGATAGATATGGTGAATTCACATCAAATGAATTCAAATTTTTTTTATAAGATTTGAACACTAGTCTTCATTATGAATTGATAAACTCTGGCCAACTTAACCAAACTAATTATTGTTAATTTGTTTACTAATGTAAAATTTTTAGAACCCTAAAGCTAAACCAAACCAAATTGATTTTCATGGTTTAGTTCTAGTTCGGTTCAATTACGGTTCCAATTTTTCTAGAACCGTAGGAACCAGGTTCGATTCCTTGTTTACTCTAGAACCAGAACAATCTGATTCATGGTCAACGTTAGATTTTAATGAGTTAAAAGAGGAGTGCTTCTATTAGCAACCCATTTTTTCCTTCAGATCCCAAATTTCTTTAATTTTTTTTATTACAATTTTAACCTAACATACTTCTAATTTTAACCCTATCATCTCCAACCTCCCAAACCCATATCCAAACCCTAACATTAACCCTACCCTCACACCCACCGTCCTAAACTAGTCACCACCAACTCTGTCCCCGCTATTGACAGCACCGACAACTCACCTCCACCTTTGTCCCGCTTTCATTACCCAATAACGACGGCAACTTCCTACTCCGACCACCTCTTCTCCATCTTAGCCACCACCTACCATCAACTCTAGTTGAACATACTTTCCTTTCTATCTTTCATGCACGACTCTCTCTTTCTCTTTCTCCACCTCACAATTCGATTGCCATTACATGCGATTCTCTCATCTTTCTTTTTGGTTGGTTACACAAAGTCGAACTTGTTAAATATGTTCAGTGCTACACAACCAAACATATGCATTTTGTTCAACTACATACTACTGAACATTAGACTTTTGTTCAGAACTGGTTTTTCCAAACAACTATCAGAGTGGTCGCGAAGGAAAAAAGAGGGATTGTGGTGCCTATTAGAATGTGATGGGGCTCATAGAAATGCGATAGTGGAGATCGGAAGAATGATCAATGGGTCATTGGCGAAGGATGGACGTTAGAAAATGAGGAGAACTACCGAAGAAGGGAAGGAGGGAGTTGCAAGTGGAAGGTGTAGGGGTGGGGTTCAAAAGGTATATTTGGGATTATGGTAGGGCTCTAAAGAAAAATGAAGAGAGGAACAATTTTGGTGGTAAGGATCCAAAGAAATGTCCCAAGAAAAGATGTGGGCCCATTTAGCAGCACTCTTAAAAGAGATACATATGAATTGTCAATTTTGCCCTTAAAAAATGGCCATGTTACCCATACATAAACATTTTTCATCCAAAAATGTATTGCCTGTTACTAATTGTCCTTGTTTGACGCAACTTGAAAAATTCAAGGTCAAATATTGTAGTGGTAAATTTAATTCTTTACTTGTGTGTTCTTGTTGTGGAAGTTTTGAAATTTTTATTGCTATAAATTAAAGCAATATTAATTTAGTCAAAATAAAGTTTGTAATTTATGAAACTCTTAATTTATTGAATTTAATTAAAAACGATACGGTATTTATTTTTTATTAAAATTATTCTAAAAAAGATGTCCCAATTGAAACGATAACCAAATTGACACAGGTAAATGTTAGGGACCATTGGTTTAATTTCTCCTGTGTTTTATTTATCAATTTCAATATATACATTTGCATCAACAAATGGAGGCGGATGTTTTCAAATATGCTATTTATTCAATAAAAAATATCCAGGAAAAGTAAGCAACCATTTTAAAATGACAACAAATCATGATAATCCAATAATTTTTTTAATAGAATTTTTCACTAAAATAAGATGGTATTGACATATTTTTTTTTTTTTTTGGTATTAAAATTATTTTTTTCTCAATTGATACATGATGGGCACTTTTAACATAAAGGCAACTCCAGGCTTCTTCCAATTTGTTGGGAAATAACCTTTTCTTTCTCCTTTTTAGTAGGTTTTAATTTAGTTTTTGATATTAAAAAAACCAAAAAAAATTATTCTAAAGGCCTTTAAAAAGTAAATATATATATATATATATATAATAAAATAAAATTTTGGTTAAAAAACAACTATTTAACAGAACCAAGCAAAGGCTAACAAGTGTTTTGACCACTGTGTCAATTTGAGAATTGGGTATGGTGTTGGTGAGCCCAATTCAAACTCAATATTGGGGCTAGTCGGGTGGAAATTCTATTTCCATACGCCCTTTCATCTCTGTGTGCATACTTAATGAAACAAAATTTTAATGACAATTTTATGATGAAGCAAAATGACCATAATGGATATCAAAACACACACTAAATATTAAATCCAAGTTTTCATTGTAAATATCTTTTAAAACAATAATTCTCACTACACATCTTTTGAGAAGAAAAAAAAAACAACTAAAACATATTTTCTTCATTATTTCTCACTTCCTTTATTATTCTCCATTGCTTGCTATACATTCTATTGTCCTCTATTGCTTGCATAAAATACTCCTATATTATTTTACTCTCTAGGTTCATACTCCCTTGTTTATACCTTTTTTCTATTAGAATCCACCATTATTCTTCATTTTTGTGATGAAAGAGTTGAAAACCAATGAAAGTTCAGATTCAGATAAGAGTATGCATCGTTACAACCAATGCAGTGATGAAAATGTGAGTGTTTTTGTGCAAAAGCTTTTTTTTCTTATTTGTGATTCTTATTCGGTAAACCAATGTCCAAATTTTTTTGCTATGTTTAGTGTGCAACTCTAATCAATTTTCCACACTCAGATTTGAATGCTATATTTGGTAGAGGTTTTCAAATCATGATTCCAAATCAATTTCAAAACACATTTTGAAAACATGTTTGGTAAACCGAGAAGTTTTTGAATTTTTGGTCTACCCAATTGTCCACCTGGACATCCTCCTGGTCGTTCGGCCGGTTGACCGAAATAGTACTTTTTGAAATTTTTTTTTTTATTTTGCAATTGCCAATCGCCACCTGTTATTTGGAAAAAAAAAATTATATTTGTTTTTGATATTTTTAAAATATACAAATTATTTTTTTAGACCAAAATGACATCATTTTTTTGAATTGAATTTTAAAAAGAGTTTGGTTATCAGTTTTGAATAGAATTTTTAGTAGAGTTTTAAGTTGTGTGTTTGGTTTAAGTTTTAAAAACTCATAGCCAAACAACTTTTCTCATTTCATATGTCATATCAAAATTTCAAAACTCTTTTCAAAACTCATAACCAAACAAATTTTCTCCTTTCAAATCATAATTCCAAAACTCACAAACTCAAAATACAACTCTATTCTCAAATCATAATTCTAAAACTCTACCAAACACTAACTTTATTTTTTTCGAACATCAACTGCTGAAATTATTTTTCTAATTCAAAAAATAACTTCTGAAATAATTAAACTAATTCGGTAGTAAAAAACTGAACTTCTTATACATATTCGGTTTCAAAATGACGAAAATATGTGAAAAATTCAGCTCTAAAGTTTTGAACTGAATTTGTTTTTCTTCAAATTGCATCCACTCAAGAAAGTGAGGTTCGATCTAATATGGTGGTAGATTGTACTAGTCATTTTACAATTAAACATGTAACCTTTAACGAGAATTTCGTAACTTACATGTTTTTGTTTTGTTAGTTTGTTCTTGTGAAAGTTATCTGACAATAAATTTAGGTTTTTGACTACAAAAATGAATGGCTTCCTTGGATATGTGATATTGGAAGGATAAATGGCTTTGATGTCAAACTATAGTGGCAGTCGTAAGAGACCAAGGATTTATCTTGCTTGTGAGAGGAGTGTAGACGCGCCCGCGTGGGGCCCTCGCTACAGCTCGGACTCGATTTGTGTCACGGTTCTTAGTCTGAACCAAAGAGTCCAAATCTGGCAAATCATTTTGAGAAAACAGATTTTTAGAAAAAGAAGTGCCAAACATGGACTGCTTTGCCAGATACAGAGTCGCCACCTAAATATTTTATTTTTGGGGGAATTTAGGAAACCCTGACTCGGTGCCAAAGGCCACATGTCCGTCATCACCAAAGTTGCCTCGGCTCGGGAACTTGGGTACGATTGGGGAAGGTCAGCTATGAGCACCCCCTCTCGCCCGATCCGAAGATCGGCCTCTACTAACCATGATATCCATTTTTGAAAACGTTATGTGTTCTTATACCAATTATTAGCCTAGAATCACTACGTTATGCGCACAGCAAACAAGTATAGACTAGATTGCCTAATTTGGAAATAACCATTGCATATCCGTTTGTTTTGGAAAATGTTTTGGAATTTGCTACTCGCAAGTAGGCTAAAATACGGATTTCAACGAGTTTTTCCAACTCAGACAATCCAACCTTCACCCACAGGCATTCAAACAGTTTATCACATAAGCATCTAGCCGCATGGTAAGCATGCTATCATGATAGCATTCACACGCATGTGATATGCTAAAGCATAAAAATACTTACATCGTACTCCGTGCCAAAACAATAAACTAGTTAGCCAACATGCATGGTCTTAGTTCATGTCAATTTGACTAATGCAACACATACAGGATGCAATTAGAGTAGGCTCGCCTAGCCTAAACATGGCATGTGAAATGCAATCAATTGATGCACGTATTCAATTTGGAATTGAAGTACAAATGCAGCTAGCATGATGTACCGAGCCTGGTGCATGCGAGACAAATGTATGGATGCACGCATGCATAGCATAAGGTATGCTAATTTAAACATGTCCTATTACTAACCATTAAAGCAGGTAAGTAAAAGGGAGAAAGAAGTGGGGGTTGGAAGACATGCACACACTCACCCACACTTATTACAGATTTGCCCTCGCTCGGAGGGACCCAAAGAATAATACAATTCGAATAATGAATTAACTATCCTAGCTAATTAATTATTACAAATTACCTAATTAGTTAACAAATTAACTAAGCTAGGAAAAACAGTAAACCGCCTCAGGAAGAGAGCCTAATGCAATGCATGCTCGGTCTTGCTCGGAAGTGCACTGCCATGCATAGGTTGCCTCTGTTTTCCCTGCTCTGCCTCTTTGAAGACTGCAAAAGTCTCAGAATTGCTTCTCTGGATATTGGGAGGCACCACCGGCTGAGTAGAGTGGCCACCGGCAGTGGTGTGTGATCACCGGTTGTCGGTGAAGCTATCGGCCCAGGAAGGATTACCGATCGGCACTAAACACTGCCGGTCGGCAGAAAGTTCCTGCAGAATCTGCAATTGACAGCAACAGAGGGCAAGGCATAGCATGGCAATGCAATTCAAGCAATGTATGCGCCATTCCTATCCCTCATCATGTGTGCGACTCAAAGGGACATGGTTCTTGGTTCTCGGACCATCAAGCGCGCATTTCCATGCGTGATGGCCTAAGGGACCAAGTGTGCATTTTTGATATGGAATGCAATGTACATGAACAAACCAATGGGACTCAACCTCTATCACAAGCATTTCAAGAGGCCAAGCATGCATGCAAATCGAACGCAATCCTAAGCATGTGAACTAAGGATGCGACATAGGAATGCAAGATGTACATGCAAGCATGCAAACAAACATGCAAGGTAGGCATGCAAGCAAACAAATGATGGACTTAAGCATGATTTAGGCAACTCTAATTAGGCCCAAAACAGTGGCCATAGTGCCCAAAAATCAAGGACTAATGGCATGCAAACATGCATGTATACAAGGACCAACACTTAGGCATAAAGGGACAACTCTCAAGCACACTTAGGAGGATGCAAACATGGACAAATAGCATGCAACAAAAGCTCTGAAATCATGCTATAAGAGGTGCCAAACCAACTTAAACAAGACAAACATTAGCATGCAAATGGTCCAAGCATTTAAAGCAAGCTAAAGGGGTATTTGCAAGACCAAACATGGCAAGACTTAAATGACCAAAAACAGAGTTTTAGCACATAAAACAAAGCTCAAAAGATCACTTAGATGGCATCTAAATGGCTTGAATTCAAAAGTATGCACAAATACACTTTCAAGGAGTATACCACACAAGCTCATAAGGCATACAAGGCAAGCATACAAGCATGCTAAGGGGACTGAAATGATGCTATAAATGGTGCCAAACCATTAAAATAAAGCAAGTAAAAAATGCTATACACTCACATACTTAAGGCCAACAAGCCAAGATGCAAAGGGGCTATATAATGCATGTCATGGCCGACCAAAATGACCAAGGACAGACCTCAAACATGGAAAAATAAGCACAAAAGCTTCACAAAGCTAGACCTAAAACATGCTTGAACAATGGTTTACAACCTAAGACATGTTAAGGCCTACACATGGCATTACAAGGTAGATATGCTAAGCATGCATGGTGTATCAAAACCAATTAAAAACAGAAGCATATTATGACATAATAAGCATGGAAATCAGCTAAGGCATGGTAAACATGAAGCTTAGCTAGGTGCTCCCTCAAGAGGCCAAAAATGGTCCATTCCAAGGACAACAAGGAGAGGGGGTGACCCTCTCCTTCTTGGGACCTCAAGGCACCATCCTCACCTCTGAAATCCCTCAAGATTTCAGTGGTGAGGAGGCCCAAATACCAAGGTCTCGGAGCTTACACAAAATGGAGCCTTACAAGGCTTAGGAGGGGTCAAACACCTCCAAACCACAAAGCACTCTAAACAAACTATTTAGAGGGCCTAAAAATAGAACTTTTTTATATTATACACTAAGCTCAAAAATAGTTCTAAGATAGGCAAAAATGCAATGAAAGAAAGGGGTAAAAAGGGGTAAGATTGTTACCCTTGAAGACCTCTTCAACAATGGTGGACCAGCTGCTCCTCTAAGCTCAAAACCACCCAAGAACCTCAAGAACAACCTCTTAGAACCTCAGTAGCCAAGGGAAGGTGTAACACTATATGTTTGTGTGCAATAGTAAGACACAAATGCACTTATACACACACAAAGGTAAAAAGAAAGAGAGAAATAGAGATAGGTGAGACACAAACCCTAACCCTAATCCAGAGCTCTCCTCTGTATATTTTCTAACCTTTTTGTCCAACCCTAAAGCCAAGAGGAGAGGGCTCCTCTTATAGAGGAGCCAATCTTGTAAAGCTTACAAGGTAAGCTAACAAGAAGGCCATCCCTCCATACACGTGTATGGAGGGGAACAAAATGCCATACAGCTGTATTAAAATATCTGCAAAAGCAGATGAACAGTAGTCGGCTGCTCAAAATTGCCATCTTGACAAAATTTACTGCCAACCGGCAATATACATTGCCGATGGCAACAAAACACTAGCCGGTGGCCTCTAGCCATGGCCGGTGATGTGTGGGGATGCCTCACAAGGTATTCCCTGCCCCTCCAAGGCAAAACACAAGTGTTTGGTGCGAAACCAGACACTAAACAGTCGAGTCGAGAGATCCTGAGGCAAGGCGCGCAAGCCGAGACCTCCGGGAACTCAAGACGAACACAAACATGGATGATCACCGGGTGTTCAAACGGTGACGTCCAAGTCTTGAGGACGGTCAAAAATGGGGTGTCTGCAGTTGCCCCTCTTTGACAGAACTCGAAAGTCATAACAATGACGGGAGTGGATGTCAAAGCCCAGAGACGACCCATTTTTGACAAGGCTGAAGACTCAGACAAACATGCAAGACAATCAAGATATGCGCCCGAAGGCAAGGGCAAAATGCAAGACAATGCACAGAGCCGGGCATAACTTATGATCATGCAGAGAAAAGCTGTAACGAAGCACACATGCAACAGTTTTAAGCTAGCAAACACCAAACTACACTACAATGTAGAAAGGATGTAAGAGAATTATGCAATTCTCAATACGTCTCACTCGGAGGATACAATACCTGTGCGGCTCGTCTGGTTGCACCAGCCTCAAATGAACCGTACATACAATATTGTGTCTACAAAGAAAACAACTTAACAGGTACGATGTTATTAGCAACATGCATGACAACGTAAAAATGGATGCAAAATGATATACAATATATACAAAACAATGTATAAATAATGCAAATAAAGATGCAATGTAATTGAAACAATGCAAACTATATGCAAGGCAATTGCATCATGATCCAATCATGAGCGGTTCGAAACCACACCTATGTCAAATAGATTGATGGAGGTAACAAGTTCGTCTACCATAGAACGGTCTACTGAACTATGAGTAATGTAGACAGACACAAGAACAAGTATTGGAGGGGGATGACATAAGTGGGGAAACAACCCGCTGGGGAAAGGACAACGATCCTAATGCTGGATCCAACAATTACACTACAATGTAATATATAATGAAAATGCCGGGGAAATGGCAATGGATATGACACGCAGGCCAAACCAAATCTTGCCTAAGCAAGGCATGTACGCATACAAGCCATGTTTAACATAGAACGGTCCACTGAACTATGCTTCGACATGAGAAGTATGGGCACATACCAGACCAAGCTCAACATGGAAAGGCGCAAGCCATAAATGGAAGGTGATGCAATGAATGCATGCAATCTAAAATGCAATGGAAATGGCACGCGGGCCGAACCAAATCTTGCCTAGGAAAGGCATGTACACAAACAAGCCACGACTAACATAGAACGGTCCACTGAACTATGCTTTGACACGAGAAGTATGGGCACATACCAGACCAAGCTCAACATGGAAAGGCGCAAGCCATAAATGGAAGGTGATGTAGTGAATGCATGCAATCTAAAATGCAATGGAAATGGCACGCGGGCCGAACCAAATCTTGCCTAGGAAAGGCATGTACACAAACAAGCCGCGGCTAACATAGAACGGTCCACTGAACTATGCTTTGACATGAGAAGTATGGGCACATACCAGACCAAGCTCAACATGGAAAGGCGCAAGCCATAAATGGAAGGTGATGCAATGAATACATGCAATCTAAAATGCAATGGAAATGGCACGCGGGCCGAACCAAATCTTGCCTAGGAAAGGCATGTACACAAACAAGCCGCGTCTAACATAGAACGGTCCACTGAACTATGTTTTGACGTGAGAAGTATGGGCACATACCAGACCAAGCTCAACATGGAAAGGCACAAGCCATAGGCGGAGATGATGCAGTGAATGCATGCGATCTACAATGCAATATGCACTATGTTCTAATGATGCATGACAATGCAACTATTTACGATGATGCATGACAATGCATGTTTTTTTTTTTTTAAATGCAAATGCATGACGATGCATGTTGCATGGAATGCGCGACAACACGCGGCTTTTGAGACGCACGTGAACTTGAATATGCGACGACACGAGTCGCTTGAAATACATGTATAATGCCACTTATCGAAAGTCGTTCGGGCACGACAAACACCGAAGGACTTGCACCTTCAAAGGATTTAGGGTCTCCTAGACCGTACAATATTGCACAAGAAATGCATAACAATGTGAGTGAATTTGAAATGCGCAACAACGTGCGACTTAAGACATGCATGGCAATGCAAACGAACTGCACACGCCAATGCGCCGAAGGTTTTGCACCTTCCGAGGATTTAAGGTCTTCTAGACCGTTAAAATATCTGTGCGGGTTGTCTGGTTGCACCAGCCTCAAATGAACCGTACATACAATATCGTGCCTGTAAAGAAAACAACTTAACAGGTACAATGTGATTAACAACATACATATTAATGTGTTCGAAAATGCGTGACAACGCAAAGCAAGTGGAAAGCATAACAATGCTGTGAAGGCATAGACATGTAAGTGGAGCACGCGGTCTACGCAGGCAACGAAATTGATTATGAGTATGCGGTCCATGCAAGCAATGAAATTGGACATAAAAATGCAGTCTACGCAAGCGAAATATGCGGTATACGTAGGTAGTGAATTTGAACACAGGAATGCGGTCCACGCGAGCAAAACATGCGGTCTACGCAAGAAAAGAAATCAAACTAGCATGCGGTCTACACAAGCAAAACATGCGGTCTACGCAAGTAATGAATTTAAACAAACATGCGGTCTACGCAAGCAAAACATGCGGTCTACACAAGTAATGAATTTTGAACAAACATGCGGTCTACGCAAGCAAAACATGCGGTCTACGCAAGTAATGAAATTGAACAAATATGTGGTCTACGCAAGCAAAACATGCGGTCTACGCAAGTAATGAATTTGAACAAACATGCGGTCTATGCAATCAAAACATGCGGTCTACGCAAGTACTGAAATTTGAACAAATATGCGGTCTACGCAAGCAAAACGTGCGGTCTACGCAAGTAATGAAAATGAACAAATATGCGGTCTACACAAGCAAAACATGCGGTCTACGCAAGTAATGAATTTGAACAAACATGCGGTCTACGCAATCAAAACATGCGGTCTACGCAAGTAATGAAATTGAACAAATATGTGGTCTACGCAAGCAAAACATGCGGTCTACGCAAGTAATGAATTTGAACAAACATACGGTCTACGCAAGCAAAACATGCGGTCTACGCAAGTAATGAATTTGAACAAACATGCGGTCTACGCAATCAAAACATGCGGTCTACGCAAGTAATGAAATTGAACAAATATGCGGTCTACGCAAGCAAAACATGCGGTCTACGCAAGTAATGAATTTGAACAAACATGCGGTCTACGCAATCAAAACATGCGGTCTACGCAAGTAATGAAATTGAACAAATATGCGGTCTACGCAAGCAAAACATGCGGTCTACACAAGTAATGAATTTGAACAAACATGCGGTCTACGCAAGCAAAACATGCGGTCTACGCAAGTAATGAATTTGAACAAACATGCGGTCTACGCAAGCAAAACATGCGGTCTACGCAGGTAATGAATTTGAACAAACATGCGGTCTACGCAAGCAAAACATGCGGTCTACGCAAGTAATGAATTTGAACAAACATGCGGTCTACGCAAGCAAAATATGCGGTCTACGCAGGCAATGAAATTTGAACAAACATGCGGTCTACGCAAGCAAAACATGCTGTCTACGCAAGTAATAAAATTTGAACAAACATGCAAAATGCAGTGAGATGCGCAAAACCGTGCGACGCGTTTTAGACAACGCGAGCGCATAAGACGATGCGAATGATATGCAATACGCATGGGGCAACTTTTGAGTTTTCTAAAAGCCAAAAGCATACGAAAAGGATACACCTTGCACAAATTTGAGTCCCGCGCACAGAAGACACGATCCGAGGTCGAAACAGAGGCCGGCTGAGCGTCGGAAATGCACTGTTTTGCACGGTTTTGATCACTGAAGGCCCTGAACCACACATATAACCCAAAAAAGGATGTAGAAGGCTCAAAAACCATTGTAGGAGACCACCGAATGCCCACCGGCCATCATAATGCATCACCGGCCGTCCATCGGCCATCATATAATTCTATCGGCAAACTATTTTGCCGACCGGCAAAGAGTGTGGCCGACTGGCAAAAAGTCCCTATATCGGGGCAATTTCGGCATTTCGCTACGGGTCTTTTAAAATAGGGCCTCTAGCCCTATTTTCTTCACTTCCTCTTGCTCGAAATTTCTCCCCTTCTCTCTCTAGATCATTTTCCTCCTTCGATCTCCTCGTTTTCTTGCGTTCTAGCTCCCATTTCATTGTTCGATTCGCGATCTCCTCGCGTTTCGGACATTTTCAACCGAACGAAACTTCATTTCGGTCTTTGTTTTTTGATTTCCGCCACTCGGGGCTTGTTTCCCTCGAGTTCTTCTCGATCTCTATACCTTTTCCACACTCCGGCTTTTCCGGCCCTTTTTGACCCTCTCGAGGTTTGACTTTTCGTTGACTTTTCACATTCTTGCCCGGTTTTCCGTCTTCCGGCCATTTTCACATTCCCTTCGAGATGGCAGATGACCTTCCACAGGGCGGGGCTCCTCCAGAGCTCGAGATGGATCCCGAGGCCGAGCCCTTGCCACCTCGCGTCCGGCCGTTCGATCCGGAGACCTACAGGCCCGCGGTTCACATGATGCTTCCTGACGGACTACGCCAGTTCAGGAGCTTTGATAGGCACGTGCCACCCGAGCTACTACTGCGTGAGCCTACCTCCCACCTGTCCTTTGGCGCTTCCGAGGTAACTTTCCTTCTCTGCTTTACTTTCTGCAATGTAGGATGCAAAACTGCCGTAGCTGGTTATGCTTTTTAACTGCTTAATTCTGATATGCTGTATACTGTAGTTGTTTGTAAACATACGTGCAACTGATATCTGTTTAGGACTGACACATGCACACATACTGCACTGGCTTCGAATCACCCGAACACACGGCGCACACTGTATTTCACTGCATACACACTGGTACCCGGTATTGGCTTGAGTCTAAAAATATGCACACATGCTACGTTTGCACTGAACCATTCGAACATGCTGACGCATCACACGTTGTAGTTCACTCTAAGTGCACCGGCACCCGGTATTTGTTTGAATCTGAAAACACGCACACATGCTGTATACCTATATGCTTCTCAGAACTGCATTTTGAATATTGCCTTGCAATTGTTGTTTTTGATTACAGGGGGATTCCCATACCATCCGCGGGTATGGGAACACCGTTGCTTGGGACTGGTACCTCGAGCTGCCAGATGCGGTTCGTGACATCGTCGACAAGGCCGGCTTTGGCATCTTTTGCAGGGGGCTCTCTCGACTGACTACCTGCAGGCCCTTGCTCGCTGCTCTAGCGGAGAGGTGGTGGGATACCACCAACTCCTTCCACTTCTCTGTCGCAGGGGACATGACGATGACCCCTTACGACTTCTCGATGCTTACTGGCATTGGGGTAGGGGGTGATCCGATCCCCTTTGACACGGATATGGATGAGTGGGACGCTACCCAGCTGTACCTTCTCGGCACTCAGCCTCCCCTCGCTCGAGCGGGGTTTGTCAGGTATTCGTGGTTTGAGAGCCACTTCCGGATCTAGCCAGCCTTGGCAGAGGAGGCACAGATGTCCCCAGAGGAGGTGGACCAGTATGCGCGGGGCTTCATCATGTTCCTCTTCGGGACGACTCTCTTCGCCGATCGGGCGAACACCGTGCCCTTATGCCTGTTGAGCGCGCTGGTGGACGTCAGGCAGATCCGCCATTATGACTGGGGTGGCGCAGGCCTGGCCACATTGTATGGTTATATGAGCTCTTCTTCCCGCCTCAGCGGATAGCTCCTTGGTGGCTACTAGCGAGCTTGGGAGGTACGTCTTCTTCCCTTTTTACATTTCTGCTTCCTGCTTTCTGTATTCTGTACACTGCACATATACTGTACACTGCCCCATACTGACTGTACATTGCACACCCGGCACACATATACTCTGCTTTACACTGACTATATACTGCACACACTGTACACTCCGCACAATACATTACACAACACATGGTTCTGCTATTTCTGCTTTATTCTGTATTCTGCCTTGTCTGATAGTCATACTGATATCTGTTTTGCAGTTGTGGGTGTATGCCTACTTTCCTAGGCTTGCCCCAATACCCGATGAGGAGATCCCACTCAGCGTCCCCTTCTCTCATCGCTTCGATGTGCGATGTGTGCGGAGACCACGGGAGTCTCTTATTTTCTTCCGCCGATACTTCGACACCATCACCGCCACGGAGGTATGTTCAACTTTAGAGTTTATTTTTTGGCTTTGCTTCGTACCACATGTTTTCAATAACAGATAGATAATAAACTGCATTTCATTTTCAGATCACCTGGCAGCCTTGGGCTCCGTTGCCGGCTGTGGTGAGGGATCACTATGAGGGCGCAGGGGAGACTGCCCGTTGTCAGATTCTGTTGGAGGACCCGGTCTGTCGGGCTTGGTACCTGGGCGAGCGTTTCTTGCGTCAGACCCTGGGTTTACCGGAGCAGATAGTGCCGGGTCCACCTCCTGCCCATATGAGAGATACCGAGAGGTTTGCCGCCCAGGAGATGAGGGATTACACCGTCGGCTGGGGAGCAGAGCATCACAGAGGCGAGGGCGACTACGCAGAGTATGTCCGAACCTACATTATGCGACCCTTGAGCGGTGGTCGCCGCGCTGAAGGGGAGAGGCCAACGGCGCCGGTAGCTGGAGCGGGAGCGGGGGCTAGAGTAAGAGCGTCGAGGAGAGCTCGAGTGCATGGCAGGAGCGGAGCTCGGGGGGGGACGGGGGACTGGCTGGCCTGCCCTGCCCACTGTACTGTCATATAGAGGGCAGGATGGGGCGACCTACCAGATCCCCTTTGCTCCTCCCTCGCTGATCATGAGTTAGCCGGTATCCCCGACTTGCCTCCGGTATGTATTACTTCATTTTGCATCTTGCATTGGCATTTCATTTCAGTTTATTTGATATTCTGCGGAATACTGATATATCTTATACTCTTGCAGGCGTCCTCCGAGTACACCCGGCAGTCCGTGGAGTTGAATGCCTCCATGATGGGGATACTGCAGCGGACCTTCGACCTTCTGGCCCTCTATAGCATTCCGGTATGTTCTTTTGACAATGGCCTCAAACCACTCATAAGCTGATTCACGTAATCTGATGCACGACACAACACCTAATACACTGATCTCACAGCATCTGATACACTGCATACACTGCATTTATACACTGTACTCTGCAATGATAAACTGCCCACGGCATTCACACACTGTATACTGCGTTCTGCACTGATAAACTGCTCACGGCGTTCACACACTGTACTCGTACACTGCATCCTGCACTGATAAACTGCTTACGACATTCTGACGTGTTTACCTTTTTATGTTTTTCAGCCTCCCTTCCAGATTCCTCCGGTGGGTGGTGCTCCAGCTGGGCCTTCTATTCCTGCTCGAGGAGGGCGTGGAGACGCTATACGTCCCCGTACCAGGGGGGGCGTGTTCATGTCAGGAGTATCTCTCAGGCGCCGACCCCTGATGATGACGAGTCTGAGGCAGAGGCAGAGGGCGGGTCATCTGAGGAGGCTGGAGACGACTCAGACTTAGGCTCAGATGGCGACGCTGATGACGATGCCCCTGGACCTTCGTCCAGGAAGAGGGTGAGGACAGATCCCCGAGCCCGAGACTACTGATGATGATCCAGATTGCTGCTTTTCTTCCTTTTGTACTTTTTTTCTTTCGTTTTCTTTTCTTTTCTTTCTCTTTGTTGGTAGTCAGATTACCTTGTATTGCCGCAGGCAGATTTTTGTTTTTAAAGCTATGTACTTAAAAAAAGATAATGAAATGAACAAACTTTTTGCTTTAAAAAGTGTTACATTTACATATCTCATGTATTGCATCGCATCACATCATGTTACACCTCAATGTGAATGGAATTGACCTGTTGTCTGAAAAATTGAGCATTTGTACTATAATGATCAGATAACCAAACGACTTCATAGCAAAACAGCCCAAGCAACACACTGCTCAAACTGAACGCACAGCCCATACTCTGTTGGGGATTAGTCTGCATACCGCCCCTAATACCACACTTGGTCCATTCTGCACACAGCAAATCCTGAACAAACGGCCCAATCTGACAAGACGGAACACAAAGATGGAACCAGTTGAAGTTGAAACATGCTCTGATGCCCCAAATTTTTCTTCTTCTTTTGCTTCGCACAGATGTAGAGAATGGCATAACACTCTGAACATATACGATTTTTGAAATAAAAAAGGATTTTCAACCGGGGTATCGAGCCTACAACTGAACACAGTGGGGAGGACTCAAGCAAAAAGGGTACATGACCTAAACACAACGAAACACACTCAGAAAAGACCTAAAACAAAAGTTGAGGTAAACAAAACAAAAGGCACGACATACAGACGCGTTAACGAAGACGGGGGACCTCGGATCACGAGGAGCCAGTTTCTCTGGGTATCGTTTCCCTCCCTTTCTGATTTGTGATTCTCGCATCACTCGGCCCTCAGGCTCGGTTTTTTTCTCTCAAAACCCTTTTTCTCACTTTTCTCTCAACTTACACCTCTCTATTCTTTATTCTCTCATTTTTCGTCCCTCCCCAAGGTGATTAATGAATGAATAGGAAGTTGCGGGTTTATGCCCAACGCTGTTAGCTCACAGCTATTTCTTCTGGTGAGTAGGGTGCCCTCCTGGCAAGTATGTTGACGACGGAGGAAAGACAGAACACCTGACTCAACTGTGCCCCTAATTCATCATTTTGACCATTTTTCGTTTTGGTTTTCTACTAAAACAGTTTTGATCAAGATGAGAGTCGGATTAACATACTTGTTCGATTTTTTATTTGAAAACCATGCAAGTCAGGCTATAAGCACTGAAAAATTTCCTTTTTGGGTCCAAGAAAATGGTCCAATTTTGGAAAATGAAATAATTTTCAAGAAAACTTAGTCAACCTTAGTAAAAAATCTCAAAAACTATTTTTTTTTTTTGCGAACGATTGATGCTAAACAGGCGTGGAACTTACCCTCGAGATGCGCAACCTCGGATCGGAGGCAATGGAAAATTGCCCCTGGCTTGAAAGGGGTGGATGGCAACGGAAAGTTGACCCTGATTTGAATGGCGACTCACGACGACTCGCGGCAACGGAAAGTTGCCCCTTGTTTGGATGGGGCCGCAGCAGTCCGCAAATAGTCTTCATTGGTGGTGGTCGAACTCTTGGACACAGAGATGACGAAGACGGTTATAACAAATATATGGACACAATCACCTTGGAAGGTGTTGGCGACTGGACTTTGGGATGAAATCGAAACCATTGTATGGACTGAGACGCTATGAAAGCGTTGGGGGCTAGACTTCATGATGAAGTTGCCTACGTATCCCAAACATGGGAATCAAGCCTTACGTAGTTCCGGTTAAGGTACACTCGGGTATTTTAACCTTCACTTTTCAAGCTCTAACTTTTGCCAAGGTGCCCAAAGCGGATTTTCGACCTTGCGAGCTTCTTTTCATTTCTTTTTTTTCTTGATTTTTTTTTATTTTTGCATCTTTTCATTCTCTTTTTTTTTTTGCTGATTTTATTTATTCTCTTTTTTTTTTTTGCATTTTTTGTATTTTTCCCTTGCTCTAACTTTTGCCTGGGTCGCCCTTCCGAGTTTTCGGCCCAGCGAGCCTCTCAAAGGGTAAAAGTGTAACAAGTCCATGCCAAATGGTTTTTGAAGTTGAAGCCTCTCTGTATCTAGGAGAACGGCTGTTGCAATGATTTGCAGAAAAATCCATCATGGTTGCCCCACGAGCTTCTTTTGGTGAGATCCAATCTTTTTGACTCGCCTTCGGTGCCTCTTGCTCGAGGGCTGCTTCAAAACTGGCCACACGGGCCTCCTCCGACAGTTGACCGTTGAATGTTCCGAATGAGTTCGAGTTTCAAAACGAACAGGTCGAATCTTAAGGCTGAGAGCGATCCTAGGCTGCACAATCTCAAGAGCGATTCCACACAGGTCTTCACTGGGCCACGCAAAACATTTTGTTTTTGAAGGTTTTTAAGAAAGCGACAAAGCGCTCACGCCGAAGATAGTGTGGAACCAATCTGAATCAAGCCAGGGTCCTTCCCAGTACTCATGCTGACAAGCATGATTTCATTCATTAAAAGGATTAGCATGCCTCTCTTTCTCTCAAAATGATCAAAATTTTGCAAAACCCGAGGAATTCCTTCCTCTTCGTTTTTATCACCGCAGTGTTCAAAAGGGGTTTTTGAAAAACTTAGGCTAATGCAATGAGTTTGGCGTGCAGGAGAGCAGGCGAGATGTAGACGTCCCCGAACGCCCCAGTAGGAACGAGTCCCCCGTTCCGTTCGATATTGGGCTCACTACAGTTCAGGACTCTAAAATTGTCACGGTTCTAAATCTGAACCAAAGAGTCCAAATCCGGCAAATCATTTTGAGAAAACAGATTTTTGAAAGAAGTGCCAAACATGGACTACTTTGCCAGATACAGAGTCGCCACCTAAATGTTTTATTTTGGGGAAATTTAGGAAACCCTGACTCGTTTGCCTAAGGCCACGTGTCCGTCGTCACCAAAGTTGCCTCGGCTCGGGAACTTGGGTACGATTGGAGAAGGTCACTTCGTGAGCACCCCCACTTGCCCGATCAAAGATCGGCCTCTACTAACCATAATCTCTATTTTTGAAAACATTGTGTGTTCTTATCCCGGTTATTAGCCTAGATTTACTATGTGATGCGCACAACATACAAGTATAGACTGGATCGCCTGAATTGGAACAAAACATTTCATGTTTGTTTTTGAAAGATGGTTTGCTACTCACAAGTAGGCTTAAAGATGCAGATTTTGCCACCCTCAGGTGGGCTTAGGAAAAGATGACTTTGCCACTATCTAGTGGGCTTAAAACTCGCAGTCAATGATTTGTTCCAATCCAAGTAACCCAACCTTCACCCACAGGCATTCAGGCAGTTATATCACATAAGCATTTAGCCTCATGGTAAGCATGCTATTCATGACAGTCACTCACACGCATGCAAGGATGCTAAAGCACAAAACTCACTGAGTACTCCAAGCCAAAATAGAAACTCATTAGAAATCCATGCATGATCCTTATTATACAGAAATGCCTAATGAAACACATGCAAAAATGCAACTATAGTAGGCTCGGCTATTCTAAACATGGCATATGAGATGCAACAGCTAACAAGTATTCAACTTTGAAATTGAAATACAAATGCAGTTAGTATGATGCGCCGAGCCCGGTGCATGCAAAACAGATGAATGATGCAAACATGCTGTCATACTGTATGCTAATTGAAACATGCCCTAATCTAACCATTATAAGCTGGTAAATAAAAGGGAGAAAGACGTAGGGTTGGAAGACATACATCACACACACGCACACTTATTACAACATTGCCCTCGCACAGAGGGTCCGAATGAATAGTACAGTCCAAATATATACAAATTCCTAATTAATTTACAAATTAACTAAGAAAAATAATAAACTGGCATGCAAGCCAGGGAGGCCTTGACTCTTCTTCTGATGATGGATGATGCATGTCTGGGCTGCCTTGCGTGGAAATCCACTGGGATGCCCCAATTAGCCTCTGTTTTACAATTATTCTTGGAAAGCGCGCCAAGCTCCGGAAGGTTGCTAATTCTTGATTTGCTACAACAGAGAGCAGGAAAGGGGCATAGCAATGTATTTTCACAAATGTATGCATGCCTCGATCCTCGTGCCACCAATCACGCATCTCGATGCATGATGGCCGAGGGGTCGAATTGTGCAACTCAATTTAGAATGAACGCACATATAAACACGATAAGACCTAACTCCATCATGGATAATCCAGAGTGTCGGCGACAGGGAATTGAGACACGTTCCGTCACTCGGAGTACGAAACGTACCTCGTTTCCCGTGCTCGGGCTAACCCCTATCCCAAGCACGATGCAATATGCATGATATGCATGAAATGAAACAAAGATACAACCTAGCATACACAATGCTATGAAATTAAATGGCATACACGATGCACGAGATAACATGGCATACACAATGCGCTAACATACAACCTAGCATATGCAATGCTATGAAATGAAATGGCATACACAATGCACAATGGACTTACACCAACACAAGTGGACCTCAGCCACACTCACATAGGAGGCCATTAGATGAAAATGAGACACTCGAGATGCGTGCACACATGTACGCAAACCGAGGACCGACCCTAAGGCACCAAATGCCACTCTAACAAGACATGGCAAGGCATGAAATATGATATGCAAACATGCAAATTTCAGCAGCAAAACATGACCCAAAACAGCCCCGAATCATAGGAATATGGCACCCAATGCATGAAATGGTCCCGAAATGCAAGATTAAGCACATGAAATAACTTGTAGCTACATCAAGCGTGCATTATTTGTACAAGAGGTATGAATAAAGATTCAAGGCAGCCCCAAAAAAAGCATGTTTACAGTTTTAAGCGAGGCCAAACAGCAAACACAAATAGGGAAAAACTAGCTTGCAAAAATGGCCCTAAATGTGAGATAAAGTAGCAAGTCACAGCTGCAGACCTCAAACAGATGAGGGCCCTGAAACAATGTTGAAGAGGGGCCCAAAATATGATATTTTACAGTTCACAACAAACCACAAAAACCAGCACAGGTATGGCTAAGCTCTCATGCAAGAAATGGGCCAAAAGAGGGGCAAAGAAGCAAGTGGTGGTTGCTGGCCTCAAACACAAAGGGGCCCTTCAACAATGTTAAAGAGGGGCCCAAAATATTGCACTTTACACTTGAGGGCCGGACCCAAAACAGTATGCAAGAATGCTCAAAATGGTATGCAAGATAAGGCCAAAAATAGGGATATAACACAAAGTATATAAAGGATGCTCCAAATAGTGAAAGAACCTTAATGAAACATGAAGATGGAGTTAAAATAAGGCCAATTGTAGTTCGGACCACAGCCCAAAAACAGAAGCAAAAGAGGCTAACAAATCATGCAAAAATATGGCCAAAAGAGACATATAATGGCAAGTAGCAAATGGAAGCCTCAAACAGCAATGAGCCCTTCAATAATATTGAAGAAGGGCTCAAAATAAGAAACTTTTCAGTTCATAACAGAGCTCAAAACAGTTTATACATAGGCCAAAAGTACTACACAAAGAATAGGCATACAAGAGGGATAATGAAGCAAGTGCAACAAGGAGGCCTCAAACAGGTAAATACCCTTAAACAAACATGAAAAATGGCTCAAAATAAGCCTAGTTCCAGTTAGGTTTGGAGCCCAAAACAGCAAGCAAGAAAGACTTACAAATAGATGAAGAAAAGGGTAGAAAAGGGAAAATGGAAGCTCACCCTTGAAGACTTGTCTTTGGCAGCTCCTTGGCTTGAGTTGCAGCACTCCTAGGCTCTGGAAAACAACTTCAAATGGCTTCAATGGAGGTTGGAGGTATGGTGCTAGGTGGTGGTGTAGAGAAGGGTGTTGGACTTGAGAGGCTTTAAGCTTGGGAGTATAGAGAAAGAGGGATACAAGGCAAGGGCTTAGGGGAGAAGTTTTGTAACCCCTAAACCAGAGCTGGAGCTGCTGTTATATAGGCAAAAAGGGGGGGGGGAAAGGGGGGTGAAAATGGAGGGAAATGAATCAAGTTTCCCCCCAAAAGGGCCAAACCCTCGGACATAGGTGAAGTGTAAAACAAAATACATGGCTAGAATGTACTTGGGGCAAGGATTATGGCCGGCCAGCTCAAAAAGGGTAAAAAGGTCATTTCACCAGCTAGGTGGCCGGCCTGCTAGGTTTTCTGGCCGGCCAACTACTTTCAGGACAAAAAAAATGGACTTCCGGAAAGAAAAGTGGCCGGTGGATGGTAAGAAGGTCCAATGGTGGCCGTTCAAGTATCCAAATTGAAGCCCCTGAAGTTATCTTTCCAATGGCGCAAACCTTGCATTAAAATCCCTCCTGTGGAAAAAGTTATGCCCTTTTTGGTGAAGCCGCACAGATTTCGGTCCAACCGGAGTGATGCCCTACTTCAATCAATTATATCTTCCCCGTCCGGAATTGGATTTCGGAGATTCTTGAGTGAAAACTGAAGCCCCGGAAGTATTATTTCCAACGGTGGTGGCCTCATAGCTTGATTCCAAGTATGCCAATGAATAGGCCTGATTTGGCGAGGGTTGTTCGACTCTTTCTTAACGGTTCATGCCCATTTTCTCCCCCAACTGGATTTCTTCCCTCTTCTTCTCTTTTCTTCAACTTCAAACCCCAAGCAAGGTGTTTTGAAATATTTTTTTCAAAGATTTCATCTCTCTTTCATTCTTTTCCACTTTGCCCTTGCTCGGTTTACCGAAAAGCGCAACATTTAACAAAATGCGAGCGTCAGAACATCGTAGGAACTTTATTTCAAAAACGTTTTTGAGAGAGAGGGTTTTAAGACTAAAATCTTTTGATCAAGATTGTTTTGGTCCAGAACAGGGGTATGAAGTTGAGCTTTGACTCTCTCCTTGCTGAAGAAATTGAACATTTGCCCTGCACATCTTCCAAAACCATCAGTCGTGTCCGAGTCTTAAAGGCGGTCAAAAATGGGGTGTCTACAGTCGCCCCTCTTTGACAGAACTCGGAAGTCAAAAAGTGACGGGAGTGAATGTCAAAGCCCAGAGACGACCCATTTTTGACAAGGCCGAAGACTTGGACAAACAAACAAAATATAGATAAATAAATGGTTGTGCCCGCAGGCTGCCTACGTATCCTTTTTGCGAGGAATCAAACCAGCGTAGTTCAGGGGCAGGATGCAAAATGATATGCGAAAATATTTTGATAATTGGACTTATACGCTAAGCGAAGCCAGTTTGAAGATTGGACTTATACGCTACGCGAAGCCAGTTTGATAATTGGACTTATACGCTACACGAAGCCAGTTTGAAAATTGGACTTACACGCTACGCGAAGCCGGTTTGATAATTGGACTTATAGCTACGCGAAGCCAGTTTGAAAATTGGACTTACACGCTACGCGAAACCGGTTTGATAATTGAGGATTCATGCAATGCACTGTAATGTAGTGGCTAAAATGCAATGTAATAGCTAAGAGGTAAAGGTACCTTACAGGGGCAATTGGCAATGACTTACCTCATGCTGTTGGAGATCTTTCGCTTCTTCTTGGTTGAACTGCAGGTACTACTTTTCTCCCTGACTATGGTCGCAGCTTTCCCTATTCTCCAACAGGGTGACAAACTAGGTTGGATCAGTATCCAGAATTGAAGTGCATACAGATGCTATCTCAATCTATGGGGCTGCCATACAAATTTCAAGTCGAGGATACACCCCTGGGTATTTAAACCAGACTTTAGTCTCGGAAATCCCGAACCTTTGCGTTCTAGGCATAAGCCATTCGAACTCTAGTTACCGTCTCAGTTGGTCTCCCAGGAACTCACCGCAAACATAGGCAGGTGGCTATACCAGACCACGGGAAGTCATTCGGGCACGACAAACACCAAAGGAATTACACCTTTAGAGGATTTAAGGTCTCCTAGACCAGAGAGTATACAAGACAGAGCGAATGAATGCAAGTGCGATGCGCAAAACAGCGCGAATGATGATGCAGGATTTAAGGTCTCCTTAGACCGGACGATAAAACAGATATGATGCAACGGATGTAACAGATGTGATGCAATACATAATAGATGCGATGCAACAGAGAGTACAACAGATGCAAAGGGCGACATATTCCAACCACGTTGGACTCGTGAGTGGAGGCAGAACAAAGAAAATCAATCAGGAGCGCGTTCTACGCAACCTAAAATAAGTTCCAAACACGCTGAAATCGTATGAGGAAAAGAACACTCAAACCACGCTGAAATTGTGAGAAGGGGTCTGAAAACAACCGCCCCGGTGCGTACACAACGCAACCTGAGATAAATTCCAAACACGCTGAAATCGTGTGAGGAAAAGAACACTCTAACCACGCCGAAATCATGAGAAGAGGTCTGAAAACAATCGCCCAGGTGCGTACACAACGCAACCTGGGATAAATTCCAAACACGCTGAAATCGCGTAAGGAACGGGACATTCAAACCACGCTGAAATCGTGAGAGGAGGCCCAAAAACAACCGCCCAGGTGCGTACACAACGCAACTTGAGATAAATTCCAAACACACTGAAATCGTGTGAGGAAAAGAACACTCAAACCACGCTGAAATCGTGAGAAGAGGTCTGAAAACAACCGCCCCGGTGCGTACACAACGCAACCTGAGATAAATTCCAAACACGCTGAAATCGTGTGAGGAAAAGAACACTCTAACCACGCCGAAATCGTGAGAAGAGGTCTGAAAACAACTGCCCAGGTGCGTACACAACGCAACCTGGGATAAATTCCAAACACGCTGAAATCGCGTAAGGAACGGGACACTCAAACCACGCTGAAATCGTGAGAGGAGGCCCAAAAACAACCGCCCAGGTGCGTACACAACGCAACCTGAGAAAAATTCCAAATACGCTGAAATCGCGTAAGGAACGGGACACTCAAACCACGCTGAAATCGTGAGAGGAGGTCCAAACAACCGCCTAGGTGCCTACACAACGCAACCTAGGATAAATTCCAAACACGCTGAAATCGCATAAGGAATGGGACACTTAAACCACGCTGAAATCATGAGAAGAGGTCCAAACAACCGCCTAGGTGCGTACACAACGCAACCTAGGAAAAATTCCAAACACGCTGAAATCACGTAAGGAACAGGACACTCAAACCACGCAGAAATCGTGAGAGGAGGTCCAAACAACCGCCTAGGTGCGTACACAACGCAACCTAGGATAAATTCCAAACACGCTGAAATCGCGTAAGGAACGGGACACTCAAATCACGCTGAAATCGTGAGAGGAGGCCCAAAAACAACCGCCCAGGTGCGTACACAACGCAACCTGGGATAAATTCCAAACACGCTGAAATCGCGTAAGGAATGGGACACTCAAATCACGCTAAAATCATGAGAGGAGGCCCAAAAACAACCGCCCAGGTGCGTACACAACGCAACCTAGGATAAATTCCAAACACGCTAAAAACGTGTGAGGAAAAGAACACTCTAACCACGCTGAAATCGTGAGAAGAGGTCCTAAAACAACCGCTCAAGTGTGCGCATAGCGCAACCCGAGAAAGTCCCGGAGGACAACGATCCCAAACGCTGCTCAGCGTAAAAGGATAAAAATAGAAGATAACACAAGATGCAAATAAATGGAAGTATGGTGTGTATGACAATACAAATGGAAAAGTGCATAACAATGCAGGTGGAAGGGTGCATAACTTTGAAGCAGGCTTGATCTTGCGCTTGAGGTAGAGGCACACTCATACTTCGGAGCATTGACAAGGCTTTGAAAAGGTACATCCGGAATACAATCACGAAATTTGCTGAAGGTGAAACACACTCAGATGCTTCCATTTTCCCTCTTTTCTTTTGCTTTGCAGTCCGGAACCCATGTAGCTTCAGATAGGTCCTGGTTTTACTGTTCTCACGTGACCTAGGTTGAACCCCGCGACTTTATGAAAGAACCAATTTTGTTTTGCACAAATGTAGAGAACGGCACGGCACTCGGAGCACAAAACGATTTTATTTTTGAAATTGAGAGATGAGTTTTTGACCAGGTATTGAGCCTACGACTGAACACAGCAAAATGACTCAACAAGGAAATAAAAGGCACACAACCTAGACACATCGAGTAACACTCGAAACGACTCAAAACAAGAATCGAGATAAAACAAAAAGACACGACACTCAGACGTGCACTGGGAGCCTGTTTCACCGGGTAGTGTTTCCCACCCTTTCTCATTTGTGGTTCTCACATCACTCGGCCCTCAAGCTCTGTTTTTCTGAAAAAGCCCTCTTCTCACTTTTCCTCTCATCGCACATCTCTCTATTCTTCAATCTCTCATTTTGTTATCCCTCCCCTGGGTGGTTGATGGATAAGCAGGAAGTTGTGGGCTCTTGGCCCTAGTATTCTACCAGATTCTTCTTTTTGTTCACAACAGTCAGTTTCTTCCATAGAGGGGCTGAGCTATAATTGGGTGTGTAGCAAATCTGCAGCTGACATCGGTTGACGATGCTCTGTTGGGGAGTTTGGACGTGATCAGATCTGTCCAGATAAGGGAGTGGAATATCTTGTCCCATTCCGGTTCATGCTTCGCACTTTGCTTGATACCTCGTTGCTTGGAGGATGTGAGAGCTTTCTGCCCTTTGTTGTGCCCTTTTCTGGCGAATACGGTGCCCTTTTCGACAAGTAGAGTGCCCTTTCTGGCAAGTATTTTGACAAAGGGGAAAAGAAAGAACACCTGACTCAACTGTGCCCTTAGTTCATCATTTTGACCATTTTTTGTTTTTTGCTTTCTACTAAAACAGTTTTGACCAACATAAGAGTTAGATTAACGCGCTTGTTCGATTTTCTGATTTAAAATCATGCAAGTTAGGCTATGAGCACTGAGAGTTTTCCTTTTTTGGGTCCAACAAATGGTCCAGTTTTGAAAAATGGAGTACTTTTCGAGAAGATTAGTCAACCTCAGTAAAAATTCTCAAAAACTATTTTTGCAAACGACCACTGCTCAACGAGCACGGAACCTACTCTTGAGATGTACAACCTCGGATCTATAGCAATGGAAAATTGCCCCTTGTCTGAAGGACACTGCATGGAAACGGAAAGTTGCCCCTTGTTTGAAATGACACTACGGCATTTTGAATGGCAATGAAAAGTTGCCCCTTATTTGGATAGCACCGCAGCGCATTGTAGTCAGTCCTCAGAGCAACGAACACAACCAAACTCTCAGATACAGGGAGGACAAAGATGACCAAAACCATCGCATGGACACAATCGAATTTGAAGTGTTTTACGGCTGGACTTCAGAATGAAGTTGCCTACATATCCCAAAGATGGGAATCAAGCCTCACGTAGTTCGGGGTTAAGGTACACTCAGGTATTTAACCTCTCCTTTTTACGCTCTAACTTTTGCCAAGGCGCCCGTTGCGGGTTTTCGACCTTGCGAGCTTTGTTCTTCTTTTTTTGTTTCAATTTTTGTATCTTTTCATTCTTTTTTTATTTTATTTTTTTTTTTTTTTGTTCTTTTCTTTGCATCTTTCTTTTTTGTTCTTTTTCTTCTTTTCTTGCTCTAACTTTTGCCTGGGCCGCCCTTTCGGGTTTTCAGCCCAGCGAGCCTCTCAAGGGTAAAAGTGTAGCTTTGTCCATGTCAAATGGTTTTGAGATCCCGAAGTCATCTGAATCCAGGAGAATGGCTGTTGTTCGCTGACGATGCAAGAGTCCATCCGATGGAGGGTGAATTTACCCCTAGTGTTTGTGGATAGGAACTCGGTTGTCCTTCAACAATGTCTTCTTCTTTCCTCTCTTCTGGGGTTTGGCATTCTTGCCGATCTTCATCTTGGACTCTTCGAGCACATTTGAAGTTCTTGCACCTAGTTCGAGGGGTGCTCCTGATCTAGCTTCACAAGCTTCTTGATCTGGCTTTGTTGCCGCTAATTCACGGCTGCTTTGAATCTGGCCACACAGGCCCCACATTGTGGTTGGCCATTGAACATTCTGAATTTAAGTCCAAGGTTTGAAAATGAGGGGTCGAGTCTCGAGGCTGAGAGCGATCCTAGGCTGCACAATCTCAAGAGCGATTCCACACAGGTCTTCGCAGGACCGCGCAAAACATTTTTTTTTTGAAATCTTTTAAGAAAGCGACTAATCGCTCCCGCTGAAGGCAGTGCGGAACCAATCTGGATCAAGCCAGGATCCTTCCCAGTACTCACATTAACAAGCATGATTTCAATAATTAAGGGCTTAGCACGCCTCTCTTTCTCTCAATTGATCAAATTTTACAAAACCCGAGGAATTCCTTCCTCTTCGTTTTTTATCACAACGTTTCAAAAAATGTTTTGGAAAACTTAGGTCGATGCAACGAATTCAAGGCACAGAAAAGACACAGCTTCTAGTCAAATGCTGCCATCTCATTTAGAATTTCTAGCACAACTGGCACACAGCAGAAGCAAACACAAAAGCATGAAAAACCACTGCTGTTCATTCAAATCTGTTGGCATTACTGGCTACCTGGCAGAAACAGACTCAAAAGAAAACAAAAGGACAAACACAAAGCAAAATAGTGATATCCGAAGTAACACCCCCGGAATCACCCGACTCCTATACAACAGGACTGACTCGATACAACAAGACAGACCCTTAATAAAAAAAGACCGACTCAAAACAAAGAGACAGACTCAAAACAAAACCACAGAATTGACTCAACACCCAAGTCAGAAGCTACAAAAACCATCATTCGCAAATGCTCAAAACAGTGCGTGCCCCACACCACATCTGGAGTAAACAGAGTGCCGCCCGTAGGTGGTTCATCCCCTGATCACATATTTGCACTATCCCCCAAGTTCACTGATCCAGTGGCGATAGACTTTGCTGAGCTGGTGGGAGGATGACCCCGTTGTCAATCAGATCGTGCACTTCGTGGTGAAGACGAGAGCAATTGTCAGTACGATGACCGGTTTGTTGATGGAAGGCATAGTATTGGGCAGCATCATGCGTAGCCAGAAGAGGATTCGGGAGAGGCCGAGGCTCAAGGGGTTTGAGATGGCCTTGTCTTATAAGGATTTGGAAAGCTTTGGACAAAGGCATGTGGAGGGCATGGAAGACCCTTTGACCTCGGGGTTGGTACTTCAAAGTTTGTGGATTTTTGCTGGACGCACCAGCAAAGGGCTTGGCAGGTGCTGGCCTGGTTTGTTGATCTCTTCTGAGTGCAGGATTATAGCTGAAAAGAACGTTTCTGATACAACGACCCTTCTCCCAGCTTGCCCCTTGATTCAAACTGCCCCCAACTTGAGTGGCAAAAATATCATCCACAGTTTTTGCAACCACTACAAGCACTTGCTGTTTGTTTAGTCCTTCGGCCTTCAAAGCCTCAACAGCCAACAGAAGATGCTCATGGGGATCCATGCCTGCCCCTGCCTTGTTCTTTCCACTCGCCTCCACTTTGCCAAGGGATTGGCCTTCCTCAAATGCAGCCCGTCCCAAGACTGGGGAGCCTTTTGACATGAACTCCCTGGTATGTGATGTGGTTGATGACGGAGCCGATGTCCCGGAGGCCAAATCTGTCACAGTTCTCTGAAGATCTTCGATCATCCTCTTCAGCTCAAAAGTAGTGGGCTCACGGGTTTGAGATGATTGGGGTCCAGGTGCATCCATCATGCATAAGTCCATGCTTTCTGGAATGAACACCTCAGGCTTGGGTAGATGGGCTGGGGTGATGTATATGCTGGGGTCGAAGGTGGATGGTAGTGTATGGATGAGGTTGAGATGGGGAGGTGATGAATCAGTACTAACCTGAGGTCCTTTTGGTGGAGCTAGGGTCTCTTCGTCAATAAGATCCTAAATCTTATGACAGAGGCGGATGCAACGGTTCGTATCATGACCGTGTTGTTGATGATAGGTACAGTATTTAGCTGGGTCATATCTTGGTGGAAGAGGATTTAGAAGGGGTTGGGGTTCTAGGAGTTCTAGGTGCCCTTCTTCTTCCAGCTTTTTCAAAGCTTGGGAGAGACTCATGTAAAGAGGATGGAATTTTCGGGCTTGGGGCCGAGTTGAAGTGGTTGGTTCTTGGCCATTGAGGGAAGTGGTGATAGTGTCTACTTCTGAGCATTTCGCAGCTGTGCTACCATCAGTAGTAGCATTGGAACTGCGAGCAACATTCCTCTCCAAAGGCTCATTATCTTCTGCGAAGACCCCCTGTTTGATGGCGTCCTCGATTTGAACCCCCATTTCATGAAGGGCAGGAAAGGTAAACAGAGGTAGAACGACCATCTTTTGTAGCAACTTGCCATGTAGATTTCGGATAATCATCCTGATCTGATCTTTGTCGGAAGGCCTTGTAGTCATCATTGAGGCCTTCGCTCTCCATCTCGTCACGAACTCTGAGAAATCCTCATTTGGCTCTTGGCGGGTGACTTCAAGATCACAAGTTGTGACCTCGATCTGTGTGTTGTAGGAGTATTGAGCAATAAAGGCCTCAGCTAGCTCTTCCCAGTTCTATTTCACAGAGTTCTCCAATTTTGCATACCAGATTGCGGCTATCCCAGACAGGGTTCGGCCGAATAGTGACAATTTCTGGGTTGTGGTCAAACCCATTGGCCTCAAGATATCAGAAAATAGCTGGAGGTGCACCATTGGGTCTTTAGAGCCATCGAATCGATCGATATATGGCATCTTGAACCGATCCGGTAATGTCACCACTGAGTCGGTATAACCGTCCTCTATATCGGGAATAGAGTGGGCCCCCTGAGACTTTTTGAACAATTTCTCAAGCTTGCTCACTTTCAATGCCATGGGATCCGTCTCAAACTCAAAGGGGGAGTCTGGTAGGTTGATGGGTGTTTTAGACAGCTGGGGTAGCACCGGGGGCGGAGCCGGGCCGCCTGGAATGTCCATATCATCCTGGACGTGGGTTGCCTCCCCGAGTATGGGAACTCTTGGTGGGGGAGGAGCCTGGTGTGAAGTAGATACTCCGGTTTGCTGCTCTAACCTGGCAATTGTCTCTGCCTGTTGGGCTATGACCACAGCCTGTTGCTTGGCGAATTCCGCTTGACGGACAGCATCTTGCTGCATGGCTTTCATAGTATCCTGGAGCTGGCGCACCATCTCTTCTAAGCCTGACATACTATCCTGATCTGATTGAACCACCAGTATATCTATCTCTACAGTAGACTCAAAATCTCAACCTGGCTGTTCAAAGACCACTGAACTGGTAGCTACTGTACTGGTGGTCTGTGCCTGACTGACCTTTTTACCCTGCCTCTATTGCCCTTGAACTGAATCTCTGACCCGACAAAGTCTATCAACACAAGTTCGGTGTACCAGGGGGATATTGGAGCCTTCTGAAGCTATGGTTCCAGGACTATCTAGCAAAAGAGAAAACATGCAGCATCTCAGCCTGATTTCACCAGAACAGATATGAGCATAACGGGATGACTGTGCCCTCTACTGAATTCTGTCCCAAAATTCGGCCTGTAAACTGTTACCCTCGGGTAAACTGAATCCCAAAATATTGAACTGGTGCCCGCAGGCCTGATGTCCAAACTTGCAAACTGATACAAGCATTCCTGTAGAGACGCACTCTAAAAGCACATAACAGATAAGTGAGAGCCAAAACACCCCTATGTTGGGATAGGGTTTCCCTGTCCTATTTTGTCAGGAGCTAGGGTTTCACTATGCACGCAGCGGTTTCAAACAACCTAAATCGGGTAAGCAACCTATCCCAGTTTGGAATGGTCACTATGGATTCCGAATATGCACTAGGTCGAATGGTCAAAAGGGTGCCCCGGTAAAACTGGGGTTTGTGTTCCCATACCGGCAGAGCCCACAACCGGTCAGCCTTATGGTAATGCCTTGACAAGACAAGCCTTCGGCAAACCGTTCAGGAATAGCAGATGGCAAACACGGTGTCCTAGGCGCACCAATGCAAATGCAATGCAAAGAAACACATAAGTGTAATCAAAACAAGATATCATCAGTTCGAGTCAAGTTCTCTAAGTCCCCAGCAGAGTCGCCAGAAACTGTAGACGTCCCTGAATGCCCCAGGAGGAACGAGTCCCCCGTTCCGTTCGATATTGGGCTCACTACAGTTCAGGACTCTAAAATTGTCACGGTTCTAAATCTGAACCAAATAGTCCAAATCCGGCAAATCGTTTTGAGAAAACAGATTTTTGAAAGAAGTGCCAAACATGGACTGCTTTGCCAGATACAGAGTCGCCACCTAAATGTTTTATTTTGTGAAAATTTAGGAAACCTTAACTCGTTTGCCTAAGGCCACGTGTCCGTTGTCACCAAAGTTGCCTCGGCTCGGGAACTTGGGTACGATTGGGGAAGGTCACTTCGTGAGCACCCCCGCTCGCCCGATCAAAGATCGGCCTCTACTAACCATGATATCTATTTTTGAAAACATTGTGTGTTCATATCCCGATTATTAGCCTAGATTTACTATGTGATAAGCACAGCATACAAGTATAGACTGGATCGCCTGAATTGGAACAAAACATTTCATGTTTGTTTTTGAAAGATGGTTTGCTACTCACAAGTAGGCTTAAAGATGCAGATTTTGCCACCCTCAGGTGGGCTTAGGAAAAGATGACTTTGCCACTATCTAGTGGACTTAAAACTCGCAGTCAATGATTTGTTCCAATCTAAGTAACCCAACCTTCACCCATAGGCATTCAGGCAGTTATATCACATAAGCATTTAGCCTCATGGTAAGCATGCTATTCATGGCAGTCACTCACACGCATGCAAGGATGCTAAAGCATAAAACCCACCGAGTACTCCAAGCCAAAACAGAAACTCATTAGAAATCCATGCATGATCCTAATTATACAGAAATGCCTAATGCAACACATGCAAAAGTGCAACTATAGCAGGCTCGGCTATTCTAAACATGGCATATGAGATGCAACAGCTAACAAGTATTCAACTTTGAAATTGAAATACAAATGCAGTTAGTATGATGCGCCGAGCCCGGTGCATGCAAAACAGATGAATGATGCAAACATGCTGTCATACTGTATGCCAATTGAAACATGACCTAATCTAACAATTATAAGCTGGTAAATAAAAGGGAGAAAGACGTAGGGTTGGAAGACATACATCACACACACGCACACTTATTACAACATTGCCCTCGCACAGAGGGTCCGAATGAATAGTACAGTCCAAATATATACAAATTCCTAATTAATTTACAAATTAACTAAGAAAAATAATAAACTGGCATGCAAGTCAGGGACTGCCTTGACTCTTCTTCTGATGATGGATGACGCATGTCTGGGCTGCCTTGCGCGGAAATCCACTGGGATGCCCCAATTAGCCTCTGTTTTACAATTATTCTTGGAAAGCGCGCCAAGCTCTGGAAGGTTGCTAATTCTTGATTTGCTACAACAGAGAGCAGGAAAGGGGCATAGCAATGTATTTTCACAAATGTATGCATGCCTCGATCCTCGTGCCACCAATCACGCATCTCGATGCATGATGGCCGAGGGGTCGAATTGTGCAACTCAATATAGAATGAATGCACATATAAACACGACAAGACCTAACTCCATCCTGGATAATCCGGAGTGTCGGCGACAGGGAATTGAGACACGTTCCGTCACTCGGAGTACGAAACGTACCTCGTTTCCCGTGCTCGGGCTAACCCCTATCCCAAGCACGATGCAATATGCATGATATGCATGAAATGCAACTAAGATACAACCTAGCATACACAATGCTATGAAATGAAATGGCATACACGATGCACGAGATAACATGGCATACACAATGCGCTAACATACAACCTAGCATACGCAATGCTATGAAATGAAATGGCATACACAATGCACAATGGACTTACACCAACACAAGTGGACCTCAGCCACACTCACATAGGAGGCCATTAGATGAAAATGAGACACTCGAGATGCGTGTACACATGCACGCAAACCGAGGACCGACCCTAAGGCACCAAATGCCACTCTAACAAGACATGGCAAGGCATGAAATATGATATGCAAACATGCAAATTTCAGCAGCAAAACATGACCCAAAACAGCCCCGAATCATAGGAATATGGCACCCGATGCATGAAATGGTCCCGAAATGCAAGATTAAGCACATGAAATGACTTGTAGCTACATCAAGCATGCATTATTTGTACATGAGGTATGAAGACAGATTCAAGGCAGCCCCAAAACAAGCATGCTTACAGTTTTAAGTGAGGCCAAACAGCAAACACAAATAGGGAAAAACTAGCTTGCAAAAATGGCCCTAAATGTGAGATAAAGAAGCAAGTCACAGCTGCAGACCCCAAAAAGATGAGGGCCTTCAACAATGTTGAAGAGGGGCCCAAAATATGATATTTTACAGTTCACAACAAACCACAAAAACCAGCACAGGTATGGCTAAGCTCTCATGCAAGAAATGGGCCAAAAGAGGGGCAAAGAAGCAAGTGGTGGTTTCTTGCCTCAAACACAAAGGGGCCCTTCAACAATGTTGAAGAGGGGCCCAAAATATTGCACTTTACAGTTGAGAGTCGGACCCAAAACAGTACGCAAGAATGCTCAAAATGCTATGCAAGATAAGGCCAAAAATAAGGATATAACACAAAGTATATAAAGGATGCTCCAAACAGTGAAATACCCTAAATGAAACATTAAGATGGGTTCAAAATAAGGCCAATTGTAGTTCGGACCACAGCCAAAAAACAGAAGCAAAAGAGGCTAACAAATCATGCAAAAATATGACCAAAAGAGAGATATAATGGAAAGTAGCAAATGGAAGCCTCAAACAGCAATGAGCCCTTCAACAATGTTGAAGACGGCCTCAAAATAAGCAACTTTTCAGTTCATGACAGAGCTCAAAAGAGTTTATACATAGGCCAAAAATACTACACAAAGAATAGGCATACAAGAGGGATAATGAAGCAAGTGCAACAAGGAAGCCTCAAACAGGTAAATACCCTTGAAAAAACATGAAAAATGGCTCAAAATAAGCCTAGTTCCAGTTAGGGTCAGAGCCCAAAACAGCAAGCAAGAATGACTTACAAATAGATGAAGAAAAGGGTAGAAAAGGGAAAATGGAAGCTCACCCTTGAAGACTTGTCTTTGGCAGCTCCTTGGCTTGAGTTGCAGCACTCCTAGGCTCTGCAAAACAACTTCAAATGGCTGCAATGGAGGTTGGAGGTATGGTGCTAGGTGGTGGTGTAGAGAAGGGTGTTGGACTTGAGAGGTTTTGAGCTTGGGAGTATAGAGAAAGAGGGATACAAGGCAAGGGCTTAAGGGAGAAGTTTTGTAACCCCTAAACCAGAGCTTGAGCTGCTGTTATATAGGCAAAAAGCGGGGGGAAAAAGCGGGGGAAAAATGGAGGGAAATGAATCAAGTTTCTCCCCAAAAGGGCCAAACCCTCGGACATGGGTGAAGTGTAAAACAAAATACATGGCTAGAATGTACTTGGGGCAAGGATTATGGCCAGGTAGCTCAAAAAGGGTAAAAAGGTCATTTCACCAGCTAGGTGGCCGGCCTGCTAGGTTTTCTGGCCGGCCAGCTACTTTCAGGACAAAAAAAATGCACTACCGTAAAGAAAAGTGGCCGGTGGGTGGTAGGAAGGTCCAATGGTGGCCGTTCAAGTGTCCAAATTGAATCCCCGGAAGTTAGCTTTCCAATGGCGCAAACATTGCATTAAAATTCCTCCTGTGGAAAAAGTTATGTCTTTTTTGGTGAAGCCGCTCAGATTTCGGTCCAACCGGAGTGATGCCCTACTTCAATCAACTATATCTTCCCCGTCCGGAATTGGATTTCGGAGATTCTTGAGTGAAAAATGAAGCCCCGGAAGTATTATTTCCAACGGTGGTGGCCTCATAGCTTGATTCCAAGTATGCCAATGAATAGGCCCGATTCGGCGAGGGCAGTTCGACTCTTTCTTAATGGCTCATGCCCATTTTCTCCCCCAACTGGATTTCTTCCCTCTTCTCCTCTTTTCTTCAACTTCAAACCCCTAAGCAAGGTGTTTTGAAATATTTTTTTCAAAGATTTCATCTCTCTTTCATTCTTTTCCACTTTGCCCTTGCTCGGTTTACCGAAAAGCGCAACATTTAACAAAATGCGAGCGTCAGAACATCGTAGGAACTTTATTTCAAAAACGTTTTTGAGAGAGAGGGTTTTAAGACTAAAATCTTTTGATCAAGATTGTTTTGGTCCAGAACAGGGGTATGAAGTTGAGCTTTGACTCTCTCCTTGCTGAAGAAATTGAACCTTTGCCCTGCACATCTTCCAAGACCATCAGTCGTGTCCGAGTCTTAAAAGCGGTCAAAAATGGGGTGTCTACAGGTTTTTGAAAAACTTAGGCTAATGCTATGAGTTTGGCGCGCAGGAGAGCTGGCGAGATGTACTGTCAGCCCATTCAAATCCTCTGGCACAACTAACCCACACTGAAAGCAAGCATGAAAATGAGATAGTCACAGCTGTTTCATTCAGATTTGTTGGCATAAATGGCCCCTTGGCAAAAACAGACTCAAAACAAAAACGGGTAATTGCAAGACAAAACGGTGTTCGAGGCAACAATCCCGGAATCACTTGGTATTCTATACAAAGGGGACTGACTCGCTATAACAAGACAGACCCTTAAGCAAAAAAAAGGACTGACTCAAGACAAAGAGACAGACTTAAAACAAAAGACTGACTCGATACCCGAGCCAAAATTTACAAAGCTAGCGTTCACAGATACTCAAAAATGCGTGCCAAACGCCACATCCAAAATATACCAAATGCCGCCCGCAGGTGGTCCACTTTCTGATTACATACTTGCAGTATCTGTGTCCTCAAAATCCAATAACTGGGTGGTAACGGACTTGGCTGAGGTGGGCGGGAGGATAACCTCGTTGTCAATCAAATCTTGCACCTCATGACGGAGGCGGAAGCAATTGTCGGTTGCATGGCCTGTCTGCTGGTGGTACGCGCAGTACTGGGCAGCATCATGCGTGGCAGGGAGATTCTTCGGGAGAGGCCGAGGCTCCAAGGGTTTAAGGTGCCCCCTCTTGGCAAGGATCTGAAGTGCCTTAGACAGACGCATGTAGAGAGCATGAAAGACCCTGCGCCCTCGGGGCAGGTACTTTGAAGTCTGAGCGTTCTTACTAGCCGCATAAGCAAAAGGGTCGGCAGGCACTGCCTTGGCTTTCTGATCTTTCCCAGGTGCAGGGGCGGGAATAGGAGAAACTATTCTGGCATGACAAGGCCTATCCCGACTTTCTGACTGACTTGAACTACCCTCAGGTGGAGTGGGGAAAGCATCCTCCATAGTTTTTGCCACAACTGTAGATATCTGTTGCTTGTTCATCCCCGCGGCTTTCAAAGCCTCGACTGCCCGCAGCAGTTGTTCACTAGGATCGGCATCTGCCTTCACTTTGTCTTTTCCTCTAGCCTCAGCCTGGTCGAGGGTTTGGTTTGATGTTGATATGTCATTACCATAGCTGGAGGCCATCTCCGGTTGGCTGAGTTCAATCACAATTCGCCCCAACAACGGGGGCTCCTAGGGTACAAAACTCTCGGCATATGGTGCGGCTGGAGGTGAAGCTGACATTCCATAGGCGAGATCCACCACAGACCTCTGGAGATCACCTATCATCCCCATTAGTTCAAATGTAGTAGGCTCGCGAGCCTGGTATAGCTGGGGGGCCCAGACCGGGTGCGCGATAGGCGACCTGGGTGGATGTGGCATATCAATATTGGTCTCACTTTGCAGAGTGATCCCTTGATCTAATGCAGCCATCATAACCACGATCTCTTCCGAATTCTGCGTCATCATAAGTCCTGCCTCAGCAAGGGGGAACACTAGCTATTCCGTACCAATTCTTTGGGCACTCTGAACTGAAAGGAAAAACAAACAGCATTTCAGCCCAAACAGATCAAACACAGGCATAGCCAAACAACTGCACTCTACTACTGATCACTGTTCCCCAGAACCACTGTCCCCAAAACTGAACCTGATACCCGCAGATAACTGATTCTCATAAACTGACACCGATGCCCTCAGGTCTGATACTCAAACTTGCAAACTGATGTGTACGTTCCTGTAGAGATACATTCTAAAAGCACATAGCAGGTAAAGAGAGCCGAAACACCCCTATGTTGGGGTAGGGTTTCCCTGTCCTATTTTGTCAGGAGCTAGGGTTCCACTATGCACGCAGCAGTTTTCAAAAAACTTAACATCGGATAAGCAACCTGTCCTAGCTTGGAATGGTCACTATGGATTTCGATATGCACTAGGTCGAATGGTCGAAAAGGGTGCCCCAGTAAAACCGGGGTTTGTGTTCCCATACTGTCAGAGCCCATAACCGGTCAGCCTTATGGTCATGCCTTGACAAGACAAACCTCCAGCAAACCGTTCAGGAATGGCAGATGGCAAACACTGTGTCCTAGGCGCACCAATGCACATGCAATGCAAAGAGACACATAAATGGAATCAAAAGAGGATATCACAAGTTCGAGTCAAGCTCTCTAAATCCCCAGCAGAGTCGCCAGAAACTGTAGACGCGCCCGCGTGGGGCCCTCGTTACAGCTCGGACTCGATTTGTGTCACGGTTCTTAGTCTGACCCAAAGAGTCCAAATCTGGAAAATCGTTTTGAGAAAACAGATTTTTAGAAAAAGACGTGCCAAACATGGACTGCTTTGCCAGATACAGAGTCGCCACCTAAATATTTTATTTTTGGGGGAATTTAGGAAACCCTGACTCGGTGCCAAAGGCTACGTGTCCGTCATCACCAAAGTTGCCTCGGCTCGGGAACTTGGGTACGATTGGGGAAGGTCAGCTATGAGCACCCCCTCTCGCCCGATCCGAAGATCGGCCTCTACTAACCATGATATCCGTTTTTGAAAACGTTATGTGTTCTTATACCAATTATTAGCCTAGAATCACTACGTTATGCGCACAGCAAACAAGTATAGACTAGATTGCCTAATTTGGAAATAAGCATTGCATATCCGTTTGTTTTGGAAAATGTTTTGGAATTTGCTACTCGCAAGTAGGCTAAAATACGGATTTCAACGAGTTTTTCCAACTCAGACAATCCAACCTTCACCCACAGGCATTCAAACAGTTTATCACATAAGCATCTAGCCGCATGGTAAGCATGCTGTCATGATAGCATTCACACGCATGCGATATGCTAAAGCATAAAAATACTTACATCGTACTCCGTGCCAAAACAATAAACTCGTTAGCCAACATGCATGGTCCTAGTTCATGTCAATTTGACTAATGCAACACATACAGGATGCAATTAGAGTAGGCTCGGCTAACCTAAACATGGCATGTGAAATGCAATCAATTGATGCACGTATTCAATTTGGAATTGAAGTACAAATGCAGCTAGCATGATGTACCGAGCCTGGTGCATGCGAGACAAATGTATGGATGCACGCATGCATAGCATAAGGTATGCTAATTTAAACATGTCCTATTACTAACCATTAAAGCAGGTAAGTAAAAGGGAGAAAGAAGTGGGGGTTGGAAGACATGCACACACTCACCCACACTTATTACAGATTTGCCCTTGCTCGGAGGGACCAAAAGAATAATACAATTCGAATAATGAATTAACTATCCTAGCTAATTAATTATTACAAATTACCTAATTAGTTAACAAATTAACTAAGCTAGGAAAAACAGTAAACCGCCTCAGGAAGAGAGCCTAATGCAATGCATGCTCGGTCTTGCTCGGAAGTGCACTGCCATGCATAGGTTGCCTCTATTTTCCTTGCTCTGCCTCTTTGAAAACTGCAAAAGTCTCAGAATTGCTTCTCTGGATATTGGGAGGCACCACCGGCTGAGTAGAGTGGCCACCGGCAGTGGTGTGTGATCACCGGTTGTTGGTGAAGCTATCGGCCCAGGAAGGATTACCGGTCGGCACTAAACACTGCCGGTCGGCAGAAAGTTCCTGCAGAATCTGCAATTGACAGCAACAGAGGGCAAGGCATAGCATGGCAATGCAATTCAAGCAATGTATGCGCCATTCCTATCCCTCATCATGTGTGCGACTCAAAGGGACATGGTTCTTGGTTCTCGGACCATCAAGTGCGCATTTCCATGCGTGATGGCCTAAGGGACCAAGTGTGCATTTTTTATATGGAATGCAATGTACATGAACAAACCAATGGGACTCAACCTCTATCACAAGCATTTCGAGAGGCCAAGCATGCATGCAAATGGAATGCAATCCTAAGCATGTGAACTAAGGATGCGACATAGGAATGCAAGATGTACATGCAAGCATGCAAACAAACATGCAAGGTAGGCATGCAAGCAAACAAATGATGGACTTAAGCATGATTTAGGCAACTCTAATTAGGCCCAAAATAGTGGCCATAGTGCCCAAAAATGAAGGACTAATGGCATGCAAACATGCATGTATACAAGGACCAACACTTAGGCATAAAGGGACAACTCTCAAGCACACTTAGGAGGATGCAAACATGGACAAATAGCATGCAACAAAAGCTCTGAAATCATGCTATAAGAGGTGCCAAACCAACTTAAACAAGACAAACATTAGCATGCAAATGGTCCAAGCATTTAAAGCAAGCTAAAGGGGTATTTGCAAGACCAAACATGGCAAGACTTAAATGACCAAAAACAGAGTTTTAGCACATAAAACAAAGCTCAAAAGATCACTTAGATGGCATCTAAATGGCTTGAATTCAAAAGTATGCACAAATGCACTTTCAAGGAGCATACCACACAAGCTCATAAGGCATCAAAGAGGCATCCAAGGCAAGCATACAAGCATGCTAAGGGGACTGAAATGATGCTATAAATGGTGCCAAACCATTAAAATAAAGCAAGTAACACATGCTATACACTCACATACTTAAGGCCAACAAGCCAAAATGGAAAGGGGCTATATAATGCATGTCATGGCCGACCAAAATGACCAAGGACAGACCTCAAACATGGCAAAATAAGCACAAAAGCTTCACAAAGCTAGACCTAAAACATGCTTGAACAATGGTTTACAACCTAAGACATGTTATGGCCCACACATGGCATTACAAGGTAGGTATGCTAAGCATGCATGGTGTACCAAAACCAATTAAAAACAGAAGCATATTATGACATAATAAGCATGGAAATCAGCTAAGGCATGGTAAACATGAAGCTTAGCTAGGTGCTCCCTCAAGAGGCCAAAAATGGTCCATTCTAAGGACAACAAGGAGAGGGGGTGACCCTCTCCTTCTTGGGACCTCAAGGCACCATCCTCACCTCTACCAAGGTCTCAGAGCTTACACAAAATGGCACAAAATGGAGCCTTACAAGGCTTAGGAGGGGTCAAACACCTCCAAACCACAAAGCACTCTAAACAAACTATTTAGAGGGCCTAAAAACAGAACTTTTTTATATTATACACTAAGCTCAAAAACAGTTCTAAGATAGGCAAAAATGCAATGCAAGAAAGGGGTAAAAAGGGGTAAGATTGTTACCCTTGAAGACCTCTTCAACAATGGTGGACCAGCTGCTCCTCCAAGCTCAAAACCACCCAAGAACCTCAAGAACAACCTCTTAGAACCTCAGTAGCCAAGAGAAGATGTAACACTATGTGTTTGTGTGCAATAGTAAGACACACATGCACTTATACACACACAAAGGTAAAAAGAAAGAGAGAAATAAGATAGGTGAGACACAAACCCTAACCCTAATCCAGATCTCTCCTCTGTATATTTTCTAACCTTTTTGTCCAACCCTAAAGCCAAGAGGAGAGGGCTCCTCTTATAGAGGAGCCAATCTTGTAAAGGCTAGAAGGTAAGCTAACAAGAAGGCCATCCCTCTATACACGTGTATGGAGGGGAACAAAATGCCATACAGCTGTATTAAAATATCTGCAAAAGCAAATGAACAGTAGTCGGCTGCTCAAAATTTCCATCTTGACAAAATTTACTGCCGACCGGCAACAAAGAATGCCGACCGGCAATATACATTGCCGATGGCAACAAAACACCAGCTGGTGGCCTCTGGCCATGGCCGGTGATGTGTGGGGATGCCTCACAAGGTATTCCCTGCCCCTCCAAGGCAAAACACAAGTGTTTGGTGCGAAACCAGACACTAAACAGTTGAGTCGAGAGATCCGGAGGCAAGGCGCGCAAGCCGAGACCTCCGGGAACTCAAGACGAACACAAACATGGATGATCACCGGGTGTTCAAACTGAGACGTCCAAGTCTTGAGGACGGTCAAAAATGGGGTGTCTACAAGGAGTGGCAAGTGTAAATCATGAAACAAGGTGAAAGATGGTTTGAAAGGCTTGTTGAGACAAACTGGTACAAAGAAGTATGAATGTCCATTTGACTTGACGGCATACAAGTTGAAAACAAACGATGAATGGACATTGCATGTAGTATGTGGACTGCATAACCATCCAGCTATAGAGCATCTTCAAGGACATTCATATAGAAGGAGATTGTTAGATAATGAGAAATCATTGTTAGTGGATATGTCAAAGAGCATGGTAAGACCAAAAGAGATATTCATTACACTAAAACAGAGGGATGTTCTTAATGTAAGCACAATGAAAACAATTTATAATGTACGACATCAATGTAAGGTTGTAGAGAAAGTTGGTATATCCCAGATGGACTCTTGGGTGAATTGGCAAACCATAATTACATTGAGCATCATCGATATGAGGAAGGCACTATGACTATCATGGACTTGTTTTGGGCACATCCAGTCAGCTTGGATTTGCTTTGGACATTCCTTTATGTATTGATTATGGATTGTACATATAAAACGATTAGATATCGTCTTCATCTTTTTGAAATTGTAGGAGTGACATCAACTGATAGGATGTTATCCATGGCTTTCGCATACTTGCAAAATGAGCGGGTTAATAACTATGCATGGGTGTTACATGCATTGCGTGATCTTATGGACAATAGTGTTTTACCTCAAGTCATTGTCATAGACAGAGAGTTAGCCTTGATGAATGCCATTGATAAGACCTTCATGAATGCCCAACATTTGTTATGTCGTTGGCATATTAGTAGGAATGTATTGGCGGAATGCAAGAAAATGTTTCAAACAAAAGAAAAATGAGAAAAGTGTAACACCGCATGGAACTATTTAGTACTTTCATCGACTGAAGAGGAATAAAATGGTCACCTAGCTATATTGCATAAGGGTTTTAGTAACTATTCTGAGGCAACCACGTATGTGTAGACACCCCATTTTTGACCGTCCTCAAGACTTGGACGTCACTGTTTGGACACACGGTGATCTTCCATGTTTGTGTTCGTTTGGAGTTCCCGGAGGTCTCGGCTCACGCGCCTTGCCTCAGGATCCCCGAACTCGACCGTTTAGTGTCTGGTTTTGCACCAAACACTTGCATCCTGCCTTGGAAGGGCAGGGTGGGGCTTGTAGACCATCCCCACCCATCACCGGCAGTGGCTAGATGCCACCAGCTGGTTTTTGCTGCCACCGGCAATATTGTTTGCCGACCGGCACTCTTTGTTGCCGGTCAGCACTATTTTGTGCCGGTCGGCACTTTGTTTGGCCAAGATGGCATTTTTTGCCGGCCGATTGCTGTTCATCTGCTTTTGCAGATATTTTTAGACAGCTGTATAGCTTTTGCTCCCCTCCATACACGTGTATGGAGGGATCTCCCTCTTGCAAAGCTTGTCTTGTAAGCTTTACAAGAGGCATATAGAGAAGAGCTCTCTCTAAGGCAAAAGAGAGAGGCTTTAGACATTTTTGAGGAGAGAAGACAGAGGAGAGCTCTGGTTTTCTAGGGTTAGGGTTAGACATACACAACCTATCTCTCTTTTTCTCTCATTTTGCACACTAGGTGTTTTGTGTCTCATTATTGCACACAAACACCTAGTGTTTCACCTTCCTCTTGGAGCTGAGGTTCTAAAGAGTGTGTTTTGAAGTTTTGGTGTTGGATTCAAGCTCAAGGAGGCCATTGGAGCATCTTTGTTGAAGAGGACTACAAGGGTGAGAAACTAGTCCCTTTTTCCCCCATTTTTGCATTGATTTTCTACTAGTCTTAGAGCTGTTTTTGTGATTATTGTATAACATAAAAAAGTTCTATTTTTAAGCCCTCTTTATTGTTTATTAAGAGTGTTTTGTTGTTTGAGGGGTGTTGACCACCCTTAGGCCTCAAAAGGCCTCATTTTGAGCCATTTTGTGCTAGCTCCGGGATTTTGGTGTTGAGGTCTCTTCACCACTGAAATCTTGAGGGATTTCAGTGGTGAAGATGATGCTTTGAAGTCCCAATAAGGAGAGGGCCACCCCCTCTCCTTGTTGTCCTTGAAAAGGACCTATTTTGGCCTCTTAAGGAAGCCTATGCTTGAGTGTGTGTTGAGCATATTTGGTTTGTTTTTCATGCTTATATATCCATGATATAACATGATTTCAAGTTGGTTTTGGAACTCCATGCATGTTTAGCATAGTTGCCATGTAATGCCCTATTTGTGCCTTAACATGTTCTAGGTTGTTAGCCTTGTCGGAGCATGTTTTAGGCTTGCATTTGTGAAGTTTATATGCTTATTTTGACATGTTTTAGCTATGTCCATAATCGTTTGGGTTGATCTTTGCATGCATTATATAGCTCCTTTGTATTTGGGCTTGTTGGCCTTGAGTATGTGCATGTGTAGCATGTCATCTTTGCATTGTTTTGGTGATTTGGAATCATCCTACATGCTATTTCAGTCCCATTTCCATGCTTGTTTGATTACCTTGCATGCCTCTTTAATGCTTTGAAAGCATGTGTTGCAATGCTCCATGTTTTGGTCATGGTGTATGCCTTTGTATTTGGGCCACTTAGATGCCATCTAAGGAGTCCTTTGGCCTTGTTTTAACATGCTAAAAATCTGTTTTTAGTTGTTTAATGCACGCCATGTTTAGTCATGATAAGTGTAGTTCAATGCCTTATTGATTTGCCTTGAACACTTGGACTATTTGTTGCATGCTTGACTTGATTTATAACTTGATTTGGCATCATTTTATAACATGATTTTAAGGCTCATGTTGCATGCTAATTTGTCCATGTTTCCTTCTTTCAAGTGTGCTTGAATGTTGTTTGATTTATGCTTAAGTGTTGGTCCTTATGTGCATGTGTGTGTGCATGCCATTTAGCCCTCACCTTTTAGCACAATGGCTACTGTTTTAGGCCTATTTTAGAGCTGCCTAATTCATGTATAAGTCCATCTTGCCATCCATTTGCATTGCCCTATGTATGCTTGCATGATTGCATAAGTGCCTTGCCATGTCATGTCGCATTCCTAGCTTGTATGCCTAGGTTGCATTGCATCTTGCATGCATGCCTTGTCCCTTGACTTGGGTGATAGGGATTGGGAGTTTTGTTTGATTGGTTTGCATGCATTTGAAATCAAAGTTGCATACTTGGTTCCTTGGGCCATCATGCATGGAAATGCGTGATTGGTGGTCCGAGAACCGAGGCACATGTCCCTTTGAGTCATTACAATGATAAGAGACATGGTTGGTGCATACATGCCTTGAAATATGCTGCCATGCCTTGTTTTGCCCTCTGTTGCTGTGAGTTGCAGGTTCTGCAGGAATACTCTGCCGACCGGCAGTGTAATGTGCCGACCGGCACCATTTTCTCTGCCGACAGCTTCAACTTTGTGCCGATGGCCATACAACACTGCCGGTGGAAATTTCATCTAGCCGGTGATGATCCCCTCTGTCCAAGGATGTAGTCCTGAGGTTTTGACAACCTCCAGAGGAGGAAAGGGAGGAAAACAGAGGCGGCTTGCGCATGGCGGCGCGCTTCTCAAGACGTTTTACTGTTTTCCTAAATTAGTTAATTTGTTAATTAATTAATTTGTAATATTTAATTAGCTTGCGTAGTTAATTAATTTGTAATATTTATTCGGTCCCTCCGAGCGAGGGCAAACCTGTAATAAGTGTGTGTGAGTGTGTGTATGTCTTCCAACCTCACGTCTTTCTTCCCTTTTATTTACCTGCTTATGATGGTAGATTAGGGCACGTTTAATTTAGCATACCTCATGCTATGCATGTGTGCATCCATGCATTTGTATTGCATGCATTAGGCTCGGTACATCACGCTAATTGCATCAATACTTCAATTCCCAAACTGAATATGTGATAATTGTGCATTTTCACATGACATGTTTAGGATAGCCGAGCCTATTCTAGTAACATTTTGTATGCGATGCATTAGGCACTTCACATGGACTTGGATCATGCATGTTTGCTAACAAGTTCTTTGTTTTGGCACGGAGTACTATGTAAGTATTTCCGCTTTAGCATATCACATGAATGTGAATGTTATCATGACAGCATGTTTAACATGTGGCTAGATGCTTATGTGTTATAATTGCTTGAATGCCTGTGGGTGAAGGTTGGATTGTTTGAGTTGGAAAAACTCGTTGAAATCCGCATTTTAGCCTACTTGCGAGTAGCAAATTCCAAAGCATTTTCAAACCGAACGGATATGCAATGTTTATTTCCAAATTAGGCGATTTGGTCTATACTTGTTTGCTGCGTGCATAACATAGTAATTCTAGGCTAATAATTGGAATAAGAACACATAAAGTTTTCAAAAACGGATATCACGGTTAGTAGAGGCCGGTCTTCGGACCGGGCGAAAGGGGGTGCTCATAGCTGACCTTCCCCGATCGTACCCAAGCTCCCGAGCCGAGACAACTCCGGTGATGACGGACATGTGGCCTTCGGCACCGAGTCAGGGTTTCCTAAATTCCCCCATTTTAAAATATTTAGGTGGCGACTCTGTATCTGGCAAAGCAGTCCATGTTTGGCACTACTTTTTCAAAAATCTGTTTCTCAAAACGATTTGCCAGATTTGGACTCTTTGGTTCAGATTAAGAACCGTGACACAAATCGAGTCCGAACTGTAGTAGCAAGGTCCCACGCGGGCGCTGTTACAGTATGATACTATGAGTTGGTTGAATCCGTATAAAGAAAAATTCGTTATGGTACATACTAACATGTTTATGCATTTCGGTAATGCTACAACCAATCGATAATATATTTTTCTATTTTTTAATTATTATATTTGACTATATTTTCTTTATATCCATATGAACAAGGCTGATAGTGCTCATGCTAAATTGAAGAGGCAATTAGGTTCAAGTCAAGTGACATTCGAGGCATCATTTGAAAATATACATTATCTACTTCAACATATTCATGTAAAAGCATCATTTGAGAAGAGTTTGACAATTATACAACATCAATTCGAACCTTCTCATTTCAGAGAGTTTCAGGATAATGTGTCTATTTGTGCAATGGAGTACGTATTGGTAGAGAGTAAGAGAGTAAATTCAATTGCTATTGATATTTTAGCATGCGGTTGGGTTATTCGACACACATATGGTTTACCTTGTTCTCACAAGATTGGAAATTACATGAGATAGGTTTGTTCTATTCCACTCAATAGCATACATTTACACTAGATGTGACTTGATATATCTATGCACAATCCCATGGTTGACAAATTGGAATTGACTTGTATCCCAAAACTTGAGTTGATTTTGAAGTGGTTCAATGAGTCTAATATTTCCATACAATTGGGTCTTTTGAAGAAGTTGAGAAAAATTGCAAACCTGATGAGCACTTTCCTTATTGAGCTAGATGTTAAGCCTAATCCATGTGAAGGACATAAGAAAATTGATATATCTTATCATCATGACCCATGTGCATTTGAGTTGGTTCATTCTGGGAATGATAGTTACTCACCTAGGGGTACCCAGAGCACATTATCTCCAGCTCAATCAAGGAAAAAGTGAAATTTGATGGAAAATGAGAAGAAACTGAATGTATAAACAAAGGCATGTCGTATTAGAACAATGAAACCAAGTACATATCTTGGTGACCTCCCTGCTATCTTGAAACCATGTATAAAGTTTATCAAGGATGTAGATAGTGATAGGAATTATGGTTTTAGAGCTCTTGCAGGTTTAATTGGTCTTGCAAAGAATGACTAGGTTCAAGTTAGGCATGATGTTTTACATAAGTTACACAACCACAAAGACAAATACGTCGTACTATATGGGTCACATGAAATGGTTTAGGAGCTGACACACATCATGTCATACTTTGAAGACAACCTAGGCTTTGATCATTGAATGACTATGCCCAACATGGAACATCTTACTGCATCATTTTATAATGTAGTCTTGTACCATTTGTCATTGCAACAATGTCTCACTTTCTTACCTTTCAGATCACCACCAATAACCCTAACTGAACATCATGAGATTGGCATTGCATTTGTCAATAGAAATCATTTTGTGCAGGTATAACCTAAGAACATTGATATATATATATATATATATATATATGCAGTTTAACAATTTTGTGCATGTATAACATAAGAAAATTGATAAATATATGTAGTTTACATTTTGATTATACTTTGGTTGAATTCTTATTGCACGTTCATGCAAGTATTTTTGTCGTTCGGTCATTGACTTCCTCCTATAACTATGTATTGGCGAGTTCACCATCATCCTTGTGCAGCAGAATGGGAGAATGCATATGTTAGCCGCGTTCAAAAATTCAAAGATAATATAGGACTTAATGTAGCTACTCAAGACATATTTGATGAAGTTGAAATTAATTGATGTAATATGGAGTACATCTCAAATATTGAGAAGGATTTGTAATGGTCTTTTTGTGATGGAATGAATTTGATTTATAGTGGTTTTATTTATGAAATAAATATAATCTTATTTAGCTTGTTTGAACACAAAATGTAATGAAAATATAACTTTTTTAAAAAGTAATAATATTACCCAACAAATATCCAAAATGTAATAATAATATTAACTTACTATTAAATCTACCAACATCATAACAAAATACATCATGAAAGTAATTCATGTTTCCTTGTATATCATCAAAAAATAATAATATTACTGACCAACTATTAAATTCACCAACGTCATAACAAGATGCATGATCAAAGTAATTCATGTTTCCTTTTACATCATCAAAAAATCATAATAATAATAATAATCACCTACTATTAAATCCACTAAAGTCATAACAAAATACATCATCAAAATAAAATATCACTTCTCCTTGACAATACTATCAACTACGTGACTGTCGAGTGTAAAACATGGTAGGTGATGCAAACCGACCCTGGGTAGAAGAGCTGGGTGTAGCTTCATCAATGCGCTGACCTTGAAGAATACGTTCAATCAAATCAATTGCATAGTAATGCCTATTAGCATGTTGGATGCTATCATCAAGCCATCCTGAACCAAAAAGATGAGTAATTTGATATATCTATGCAATACGCTGCATTATGAGAACAATTAAAACATTATTTACAAACCTATAACATTTTAAATAAATCATTTGTAATGTAAATGGGAAACTATGATACATGTACGTCTTGGCTAGGATGTTGATAATTATGAACATTCAGGTCCCAAATCAAAACAACGCTCTAGGTTTTGAACATGCATATGGATAATACTTTTGTACCAATCCATATAACTAGGAACACAATCCCAAGGTTGTCGTACTGGTGAACTCCTTCTCCAATCAGATAACACATGGTTGTCCCACGTCTCCTAAATGATGTCCAAGTATGCATACATGACATTGTAGCGTGGAGGTATGCCTTCTCGAGAAGCATGCATAAGACCAAGTGGTGGATTTGGGACTGTCTACACTTTGCCAAACTGTGTCAAAACTCTATCATGGTGATATGGTTCAACTATTTTCAAACACTTCAGGCAACCGTGGTAGAATGTAACTAAGTAACACGAATAGACATCTCTATAACTCTGATAAGGGTCCCAAAGAACCTACAAACAATAAATATATATATATATATATATAAGATATACCTTCTAAATGTTTTATTAACTGGAGTTTCAACTTTGAAGACCTTTTTAATTTATGTGGTGTACACCCAATCTACCAAGCTCTTCTTCAAAAATTTGTAACTATGTGCCATGTCTCTAGTATAACTAATATTGAGGTGTGGTTAGAATCCTTGAAAGTGCTCATAAATCCAAGCGTCAAGGAGTGTCATATAACCAACTATTTGTTTCACACTGGACCTGCTAGCATATCCCAACTGTCTATGCACATGAATCTATGATCAACAAATCAGATAACAAACTCAAATAAATAACGGGGACCCTAGTACCAGTCTTGTCACTGAATAGTGTACAACCCAACAAAAATAACAAGTATGCTCTACTTAAAGATTCTATTCTTTTTACTAAATCATTATTTGTAACATTCTGAAAGTTTGTCCTCAACCACTCAAGCCTGAATGAATTGCCCTTGCAGTAGATATCTCATGTCTTACCTCTTGTTCATCAATTCCCAAGGTACAAACTACTAATGCAATGGCCCGCTTTATTGACAACTTACGAATGCTAACTGATTTACCTATAATAGGAAGCCTTAGAATAGTGGCAACATCATCCAATGTGATAATCATTTCTCTACCAGTCAAATGAAAGGTGTTTGTCTCTAGTTGCCATCTCTCAACAAAACTGGACACAATAATCTTGTTGACGAAATCATACATGCAATGAACTAATTGTGCAAGTCTTGATATCTCCACAATGTTTGCAAATCTAGTATTGTTGCCCTGTTCCCACCACGACCACGAATGAATCTTACTCAAGTGATTATGACACTTCAAGGCCCCCCACTCATTATCACCATTCCAAATAGCTACGGCAACATGACTTTTAAAACTTTAAAAGATTGATGAATCAATTGTCCCTCCCGAAAATGGATCAGTAAGGATCTTTTCATCAACAATATCAGCATCATCACCAATAGGATCATCATCCATAGAAATATATTCCATAAGTGGTGCATCATCTATAGGATTATCATCCATGGCAATGTTTGGCATAGCTGGTGCATCATCATCATGCACTCGAGCATGTACATGTACACGTCCACGTCCACGTCTACCATTCTCTAATTCATAAAGTCTTTTGTTCGAAGTTGTTACTGGCCGACATTGACTAAAACCAGCTTCCATTTGTATAAGGAAAAGGGAAAAAATTAAAAAGTTTCATTTGAAAATTTGAAGCCGAGTTAACAAGGTTAATTTGGAAATTAGGTATCGAAACATTATAAAGCATTCGACAATACAAAACCCGATAAGTTTCAAAATCTTAGAAATCAAGTACTGAAAGATTGTAAAGCATTCAGAACTACAAAACCAAATCAATTTAAACAATTTAGAAATCAAGTATCAAAATTTTATAAATAATTCAAAAGTACAGAATCAAAAATGTACAACAATTTTGGAAGTAAACAATCAAGAAAACCTATTTTATTTTGCAAAAAAATACCAAATGAGCAAAAGTTATTTCATTGAGGAAAAAATGACCAATTATTCAAACATGAGATTTATCTTACAAAATAGGAGAGAGATACGAAATGGGCAAAACTAAAATGAAAGATAACTGCGAAATGGGAGGGAGATGTACATTAATTACCTTTAACAATGGAATGGAGCTCAATGTATTTCTTCAATGGAGTTGTGGTTTGCTGGAAGGGTCTTCAATGGAGTTGTGGTTGCCGTGGGTGGGTTGGATGTGTGGAAAAATTGAGTCTCTAAAGGGTTTGAAGGGTTTGAAGCTATGGAAAATCTATTTAGGTGGTGTGTGTACAAGATATGAGTTAGGGTTATAATTGGAATATGTGGTGTGTGGAATGAGAATAATAACATATAACTAAATTTATAAGTGTGTACACTGAGATATGATGTGCACAGCGATGAAAGGGTGTGTGGAAATAGACTTTTCCCTAGTCGGGCCATTATCGTTGGACCAGACCCAATAATAATACATCTAGGCGAGGCCCACCAACATCTTAACATCCTAAGTGCTAGCGAAAACAGAGGTGATTCTATTTGCACCCAAATAATAACTCAGTATGCCTAACTAAAATTTCAATTCTTATTATACCCTATTGCAAATTTACTGATAACGATAATACACAATAAATCTTAAAATAAATTTTTTTTTCTCATGATACATGTGATGTCTCAAGTTCTTTTTAAGACAAATTAAGTATTTCAATCTAGAATTTCCATTTATTTTGATCATCCTTGCTAACATGGAACTCTATAAGTCTCATGTTGTTGTCTGTTCTTTCTTTGGAGTTATTCGAGCACATCCTAGTCTATTCTAGGGTGTTGTTTTGCATTTGTGGGTGTTAGAGTAAGTCTAGGATTAATGGGAGTGCATTAAGGTAACTAATGTCTCTATTCTGAGTTAAGATCGCTCAAGCCAGTAACGTCGTCCTCCTAGTATCTTGTTTTGCAGCCTGAACTATCGTGTATGTATATTCTTCGCTCGAGTGAAAGTTTCATCACTCGAGCTGTCTTTTGTAGAGATGCGTGAGATTTTGGGAGTTGGTATTCTTCGCTCAAGCGCAAGATTGTTTACTCGAGCGTTTCAAAATTTGAATTCACCACTCGAGTGCAGGATTATTCACTCGAGTAGTCTATCTACACTTAGCTCTGAAAAATGTGTCAAATCACTTAAAAGTTGAGCCCTTACACACTTCTCTTCCAATTTTCACTTGACTCGCTCTCTCTCTAGAAACCCTCCACCAACCTCATTTATTTCTTTGATTTCTACATATCCTTTGAGATTTTAACCCAAGTGTCTCTTTAAATTTGGAGAACTCATCAAGGGCTATATTTTGTACGGTGGACATCGGATTTCAATAGCGTCAATTTTGGGGGTTTCTTCTCTCTTCTTCTCTAAATCTTGAGGTAGGGAGTTTCTTTGAGTTATATATATGTTTTTGGCATGTCTAGCTTGTTGTTATGACTTTAATGTAGGTATGAGATTTGGAGTGATGGGTTTCTAGAAAGTGTTTAAAAATGATTCTTTTTATATATCTTGGTTCAAATTAAATTATTTTATGAACCTCTTGGAAGTATATAGAAGGGTAATGTTTCGAAAATGGAGAAAAACCCTCTTTAATAAATCCTAGATTTTTGAAAAAGTAGAAAAATGGATTTTTGCGAGGAAATACTAAAATTGTGGAGATTTCTTTAAAAAAAAAAATGATGAGATTATCATATGTGGTTATGTTGTTTGAGATATACATGAGATTGATGAATGTTGTTATTTGAAAATCTTGGATAACATGAATATATATATGCTTGAACTATGAAATAAAAATGAGTTTTGATTGTGAATATGAGATGGTATCATATATCACATGGATATAGATTTTGTTATGATTTGGGCAAATGTTCAGAATTGTAAAATGTTATGATGAAATTGTATAATTACATTTCATTTCATTTGTTTTGCACAAGTTATGAATATCGTTTATTCTGGCTATGCCTTGGGAATTGATTCATTATTTTGAGAAAACAATTGAAAACCTTGAAATATTTTGAGGTAAATATGTTTGGTAAGTCCTGATAGGAGGTGTAGATGGTAATGTTTAAGTTGCCCTAAGTTTTAAGGGTGAAAGACCGAAAATACACGCGGATGAGGTACCACGTACCTTCCGTTCAGGAGCCGATAAAGTAGGGGATTGATAGTGCTTGTTATACCTACTTGCAGTACACCAGCCTAGGGATTACCTGAGTCGTATTTACCACCCTGTATTTAGATTTTGGAATTGTTAATCATGTGATTTAATTTTGATGATGTCTAAAATATGATGGAATAAATTGTGATTTTTAAATATACATATTTTACATTGTTTGACACAAAATATTATCTGTTTAAAATATATGTTGTATGATATATTTGTTATAAATATTATTTAAATGGAAATATTTTGAAAATTTTACTATTCCTAATTTTGAAAAATTCGGCTAATCACTATTCATCTTTTACCAAATTTGATATTGATAAGTTGTCTTCTTTTGAAAAAATTAATTTTAGTGAGTTGTTATCTTTTGACAAAATTTGATATACCTACATGGAGTGATAGGTTATTTTTATTAGAGTGTACTAAAAATCTCTACAACTTATACAAAAATTATAAAAGGGTATATATATTTTCAAATCTATTATAAATATTATTTAAAGAAACTTTACTATGTATACAAATATTTTAATAGAGAAGCTATTGTGTAGTCAAATATTTTAATAGAAAAGTTATTATGCAGTCGCTGTGCATTTTTGTTATTTACGGGAGAAGTTCAAAATTTTTTGTGTTATTATTTATCGAAGGCGATGTTTATCAAATTTTCAAACAGTTGTCTTCAATTTTTTCAAATGCACGTGTGATTATATCGTCACCTGCATTATCTAACAAAGAAGAGAAAAAGTCATGCTACACTTTGTAGACGTCCCCGAACGCCCCGGGAGGGTGAGCTCCCGTTCCGTTCATTTTGGGGTCACTACAGCTCGGACTCTTAAATTGTCACGGTTCTTAATCTTGAACCAAAGAGTCCAAATCTGGCAAATCGTTTTGAGAAACAGATTTTTGAAAAGAAGTGCCAAACATGGGCTGCTTTGCCAGATACAGAGTCGCCACCTAAATATTTTTTATGGGGAATTTCGGAAACCCTGACTCGGTGCCGAAGGCCACATGTCCGTCATCACCGGAGTTGTCTCGGCTCGGGAGCTAGGGTACGATTGGGAAAGGTCAGCTATGAGCACCCCCTCTCGCCCGATCCAAAGATCGGCCTCTACTAACCGTGATATCCGTTTTTGAAAACGTTATGTGTTCTTGAACCATTTATTAGCCTAGAATTACTATGTTATGCGCACAGCAAACAAGTATAGACTAGATTGCCTAATTTGGAAACAAGCATTGCATATCCGTTTGTTTTGAAAAGCGCTTTGGAATTTACTACTCGCAAGTAGGCTAAAACACGGATTTCAACGAGTTTTTCCAACTCAAACAATCCAACCTTCACCCACAGGCATTCAAACAGTTTATCTCATATAAGCACTTAGCCACATGGTAAGTATGCTATTATGTTAACATTCACACGCATGCGATATGCTAAAGCATAAATACTTACATCGTACTCCGTGCTAAAAACAGGAACATGTTAGCAATCAATGCATGATCCAAGTCCATGTTAAGTGCCTAATGCATCGCATACAAGATGCAATTAGAGAGATTCGGCTAACCTAAACATGGCATGTGAAATGCAGTCAATTGATGCACGTATTCAATTTGGAATCGAAGTACAAATGCAGTTAGCGTGATGTACTGAGCCCTGGTGCATGCAATACAAATGCATGAATGCACGCATGCATAGCATAAGGTATGCTAATTTTAAATATGCCCTAATCTGCCATCATAAGCAGGTAAATAAAAGGGAAGAAAGAAGTGGGGATTGGAAGACATACACACCACTCACCCACACTTATTACAGATTCGTCCTCGCTCGGAGGGACCAAAAGAATAATACAAATTAATTAACTACGCAAGCTAATTAAATATTACAAATTGCCTAATTAGTTAGCAAACTAATTTAAACTAGGAAAAACAGTAAACCGACTCGGGAGGAGAGCCAGATGCAGCGCATGCTCGGGTCCTGCTCGGAAGTGCACGGCCATGCATAGTCTGCCTCTATTTTCCCTGCTCTGCCTCTCTAAAGACTGCCAAAGTCTCAAGGATGCTTCTCTGGATACTGGGAATCATCACCGGCTGAGTAGAATTACCACCGGCAGTGAATTGTGGTCACCGGCACAAAATGAATCCATCGGCTGGTGATTTACTGCCGGTCGGCAATGTATACTGCCGGTCGGCAAATAATGCCTGCAGAACCTGCAACTCACAACAGCAAAGGACAGAACTTGCATGCAATATAATTCAAGGCATATATGCACCAATCATGTCCCTTATCATGTTAATGACTCAAAGGGACATGTGTCTCGATTCTCGGACCGCCAATCATGCATTTCCATGCATGACGGCCCAAAGAATCAAGTGTGCAACTTTCATGTCAAATGAAATGCAAACCAAACAAACGAACCAAGGCCCAATTCCTATCACCAAGTCAAGGAACAAGGCATGCATGCAAGATGCCATGCAACCTAGGCATGCAAGCTAAGGATGCAACATGGCATGGCAAGACACTTATGCAAGCATACAAGCAAACATGAGGCAATGCAAACCGATGAAAAAGTGGACTTAGACATGATTTAGGCAACTCTAAATAGGCCTAAAACAGTGGCCAAGATGACCAAAATAAAGGACTAAACACATGCACACATGCACATGTTAAAGGAGCCAACACTTAGGCACAAATGGGACAACTCTCAAACACGTTTGAAAGAAGGCAATCATGGACATATGGCATGCAAGGTAAGCATTGAAAATCATGTAAGGATGGTACCAAACCAAACAAACAAAATAGACTAAACATGCAATAAATGGCCCAAGTGCTTGAAGCAAGTCAAAGGGGCTTGAACCATGACCAAGCCAACCAAGCCTCACAAGGCTAAGAGGACTTAAAATAGGTTCAAGGCAGACCTAGACCATGCAAAGGGGACCCCCTAGATGGCATCTAAGTGGCTCAAATTCAAAGGCATGTACAATGGCCAAAACATGGAACATGCTACACAAGCTTTCAAAGCATCAAGGAGACATCCAAGGCAAACATATAGGCATGCAAAGGGGACTGAAATGACATGGTGGATAGTTCCAAACCACTAAATCAATGCAAGAATGTCATGCTATACATTCATACACTTAAGGCCAACAAGCCGGAATGCAAAGGGGCTATACTAAGCATGCAAAATTCGACCCAAACAACCTAGGACAGACCTTAAACATGGCAAAATATGCACAAAAGCTTCACAAAGCTAAGCCTAAAACATGCTTGAACAAAGGCTAACAACCTAAAGCATATTAACGCAATAACAAGGCATTACATGGTAGGTATGCTAAGTATGCATGGTGTACCAAAACCAACACACAACAAGGTTATATCATGGCATAATAAACATGGAAAATAGCCAAGACATGATCAATACACACTCTAACATGATGCTCCCTCAAGAGGCCAAAAAGGGTCCCTTTCAAGGACAACAAGGAGAGGGGGTAGCCCTCCCCTTTTGGAGACTTCAAGGCACCATCTCCGCCACTGAAATCCCTCAAGATTTCAGTGGTGAAGAGGCCCAAACACCAAAGTCTCGAAACTTACACAAAATAGCACAAAAAGGAGCCTTACAAGGCTTAGGAGGGGGCAAACAAACCCAAACCACAAAACACTCTTAATAAACAATCAAAAGGGCTAAAAAACAGAACTTTTTTATGTTATACACTAAGCACAAAAATAGCTCTAAGATAGGTAGAAAAGCAATGCAAAAATAGGGAATAAAAGGGAAGTTTCTCACCCTTGTAGACCACCTTCACAAATGATGCTCCAACAGCCCTCCTTGGCTTGAATCCAGCTCCAAAATACCAAAACCAGCCCCTTAGAACCTCAGTAACCAAAGGAAGGTGAAGCACTAGGTGTTTGTGTGCAATAGTATGGACTAAAACACCTAGAACACACACAAGAGGGAGATATAGAGATAGGATATGTATGAAACCCTAACCCTAGAACTTAAACCCTAAAAATGGCTATCTAAACTCTCTAAAATGTCTAAAGTGTCTAACCCTTAAAGCCAAGAGAGAAGACTCTCTCTTATAGAGCCTTTTGTCTTGTAAAGCTTACAAGACAAGCTTCTAAAGAGAGAGATCCCTCCATACACGTGTATGGAGAGGAGCCAAATGCAAGACAACTGTGATAAAATATCTGCAAAAGCAGATGCACAGTAGTCGGCCGGCCAAAGATGCCATTTTGGCAAAAAGGAGTGCCAACCGGCAACAAAAGGTGCCGACCAGCAAAATAGATTGCCGATGGAAACAAAAACTAGCCGGTGGCCTCTGGCCATGGCCGGTGGTGTGTGCGGATGCCTCACAAGGCATTCCCTGCCCCTCCAAGGCAAAACACAAGTGTTTGGTGCAAAACCAGACACTAAACAGTCGAGTTCGGAGATCCTGAGGCAAGGCGAGCGAGCCGAGACCTTCGGGAACTCCAAACGAACACAAACAAGGGTAATCACCAAGTGTTCCAATGGTGACGTCCAAGTCTTGAGGACGGTCAAAAATGGGGTGTCTACACACTTCCATGCCCATGTGATTTGTGCGTTAGCAAGGAGCGTCCCTCCCTCATAATTGGTATATTTTTGTATATAAATAGAAGTGTTTTGTGTGGAGAAATATCAAGAACTTAAAAAGAAAAAATCTGTGTTTTGAAATTTTAATTGTATTTTCCCACTCTGCTCTTTCACTTTTAGATGTAAGTGTTGTCTTTGTTTTTACACTTTCATATCTACTCTTTGTGAGAGAATTATTGTAAAAGATGACTGAAATACCTCTTTTCTTTATTGATTATTTTGTGAAATAAATTTTGTAAGGGTGAGACATTTATTGTTGAGTGAGGCTCAACAAATAAGAGTAAAACCTATGTAAAATCCACAAGCTTGATGAAGCTTTGGTGGTGTATTGATTCATAGTGAAGAAATTCTCAAGGAGGTTCCTTGGAGAGTGGACGTAGGCATGGTGTGCCGAACCACTATAAATCTTAGTGTTTGATTTTCTCTCCTTATCTCTTTTACTTTTATATTGATAATTATTATTCTGTTTTTTATTTGTTAAAATTTGATTATTGTGTTAATTATTTTTAATATTGTAAAATTATTTTTAATAACCCAATTCACCCCCTCTCGGATTGCCTACCTGGGATAACAATGGTATCAGAGCAATGACTCTAGTTTTTATGACTTAACCGTCTTAGAGTAAATTATGGCAACTCATAGCTATTTTTTACCTGAGGGACAAGCATCCAGTAGACCACTATTCTTTAGCAGTACCAACTTTAGCTATTGGAAAACTAGGATGACCATACACAAACAATCTAATGATTATGAGTGCTGCAAAATTATTTGTAATGGTTCAAAAATTCCAACCAAAACTGTAGATGGCCAAAAGATACCAAAACTTTAAGATCAGTGGACTGAATCGGATACGAGAATAGCTTAAGCCAATGTTAAAGCTACATATATGTTGTACTCTACCTTAGATACCAATGAGATCAATAGAATTTCTATATGTAAGACTGCAAAAGAAATTTGGGATAGACTCATAGTGACTCATGAAGGAACAGACTAGGTTAAAGAGTCTAAAGTTAGCTTGTTAGTCCATAATTATAAGCTTTTTAAAATGAAACTTGATCAAACCATTACTCAAATTGTCACGACCCCATTCCGCCCCTAGTAGAATGGTGCCATGATGGCCAGTATTTCACAATTACCCAAGGCCAACTTGCAAGGTTTCACACACAATAGAGTATACATATGGGGCTTACAAGTTCGAAAGCAATAAATTTAAAACTAAGTAGTCCATAACAGCTGTGCATAAGTCAAATGGAATGGCATACATCATTACATAGCTTTACAATCTTGAATAAAAACAAAAGGAAGTACAAAAATACATCTTGACCAAAAGGCTTCTCAAGTCGTCAAATACAAAATACAAGGGAATACAACCAAGAAGCATGATCTTCAAGATGCTACAAAATGCTAAATCCAAAACAAATTGCAAGCACGTCTAGGCGTCACCGCCGTCTTGTTCGTCACCTACATATATATAGAAAGGGGTGAGTTTGGATACTCAGTGAATGGTATAAATAATAACGGGGTTTACATGAATGATATCCGAAGTGTTTATCAAATCAAGACACATCACATCTTGTACAAAATCCAAGGGCAAATCAAGTTTATCTAACAAATCTTTCAAGTCTCAACAATTAAAGTCTTTCAAGGCCTTCAAGTTCCAGGAGATGACATTAACAAAGGTTGTGCTACAAATGCTTATAGTCCCCTAGCACGTATGGACTTTCGAAGATTGTGCTACAAACGCTTATAGTCCCCTAGCACGTACGGACTTTCAAAGATTATGCTACAAATGCTTATAGTCCCCTAGCACGTACGGACTTTCAAAGATTGTGCTACAAATGCTTATAGTCCCCTAGCATGTACGGACTTTCAAAGATTGTCAAAGACAAAGCTAATACTTGATACACAAAATAAGGATAGTCATTCATGCTTAACAAATACTTTTCCAAAACAAGCAAGGCAAAACTTTATCAAAACTTAATAACATAACTTTATTAAAAATACCACTCACATAGTTCTTCAAACGTCGGGGTCAAGGAAAGTCCAAGTCCTACAAACACATGGCAAAGTCTATTGAATGCACTTCTCAAAACAAGTCTTGCATGCATGCAAATGACCTCTGCATTCTTCAAAAACTAAGTCAAATCAAAACAAAACACAGTTTCTTATCTCGGGAAAACATGCTGGGCAACTACCAGGTCTGGGCCGAGGTCCCACACCTCCTTGCCGAGGTGTGGCCTCGATGGCCACATTCAAGGAAATGACGTCAGGAAAATCCGGGTTTCCCTCTCTTGAAGAACATGAAGAACATGAACATGAGGAAGATGAATGCAAAGATCATAATTTGCTATTACAAAATCTGAGATTTCATGCTATGAATTCAAAAACATGGACCTGGGTACCCATATTCAAGGATCTTGTGAGAACAAACACAAAAACATGAATCTTAATGCAAACTTTCGGATCAAACAAGACATTTTCTTCAAGAACACATGAACACTATTTTCTCTTTCTAAAACCAACTTTAAATAAATGCATGACGTGCAGAACAGGTTCGATCGTGCAATGCAGCTAGATAAACATAAAGAACAACAAGAGTAAATCAAGAATCCAACCTCAATACACGAATCTAACGGTTTGACCTCTAGGAATCAAGCTCGAAAGCCCACTCTCTCACTCTAAAACTTCTTCTTCTTCCTAAAGCTTCTCTCTCTCTACAAGGCAAAGATATAATACAAAAAATGTATATTTTCTGGGTCTATCGGCTGACTTAACCCTCTGCAGGGGCACGTGGCAATGGCTGGTTGGTTCTACTCAAAAAGGTGACTGAGTGAAAAGACAAGACTATGACAAAGTGTACTCAACAAGCTAGGCGGCAAGAGCACTCCGACAAGTAACGACATCGACTAACAACAAGACTTCGGCAAGCAAGGGACAAGGACCTCGGCTAGAAAGGACAACACTTGGCCTAGCTGTGCCACACCTTGGCCTAGATGTGCCACACCTCGGTCTAGGTCGTACGAATCCATGAGTAAGGTCACTTGGGTTCAAGGGTAACATCTCGGCCTAGATAATACACATCTCGGCCTCGGCGATGAACACCTCGGTCTAGATAGTGACATCTCGGCCAACATGTCAAAGCAAAGGTGGAGTCAACCAAAGTAAATTCCAAGATGGTCTTAGATGCAAGAGGTTCAAAACTGACCTAGGCTTAGGGTGACCTTGGCTAAACCCACACCGAGTAAGTTACAAAGCATTCTATAACACTTAAGCGAACAAGGACAAGACTTCAAATGCAAGCTTAACAAGACAGAATCATATGAATGCATATGAGTATGGTTAGGATAGTGTGAGGGTTATTACATCCTTACCCCCTTAAAGAAGTTTGGTCCCCAAACTTGAGTTACCTCGATTCAAGAATAACTCTGGATATCGGACTTTCATTTCTTCTTCCATTTCCCATGTAGCATCCCTGCCGTAATGCTCCTTCCATTTAATTTTCACCATCGGTATTGCCTTGTTTCTCAATTGCCTCACTTGTCTATCGATAATACACATCGGCTTTTCTTCATAGCTTAAATCTTCATCAACCACAATCCCAAAATGATCAATCACGTGCAATGGATCCCGAATATACTTCCTCAACATCGAGATATGAAACACATTATGAACTTGACTTAATCTCGGTGGTAAAGCAAGTCTGTAGGCAACCAGGTTAACTTTCTCAAGAATTTCAAACGGCCCAATGTAACGGGGTGCCAATTTACCCTTCTTCCCAAATCTTGAAACTCCTTTCATTGGCGAGATCTTCAAGAATACATGATCCCCAACTTCAAACTCTAACTCCTTTCTTCTCTGGTCGGCGTAACTCTTTTGTCGACTCTAAGCGGTTCTGATTCTCTGTTGGATAAGCTTGATCTTTTTGGTTGTCCTTTGAACTAGATCGGGGCCGATCAAAGCTTTATCTCCTACTTCGGTCCAACATATCGGCGATCTGCACTTTCTTCTATACAAGGCTTCATACGGCGCCATGCCAATGCTAGCTTGATAACTGTTGTTGTAAGCGAATTCTACTAATGGCAAATGCACTTCCCAGCTTCCTTAGAAGTCCAATACACATAGTCTAAGCATATCTTCAAGTGTTTGAATTGTTCTCTCTGTTTGGCCATCGGTTTGGGGATGAAAAGCCATACTAAACCTCAATTCGGTCCCCAAAGCCCTTTGTAAACTCTGCCAAAATCTAGAAACAAACTTTGGATCTCAGTCTGACACAATGGACATCGGCACACCATGAAGTCTAACAATCTCATTAATATACAACACAGCAAGTCGATCAGCATTAAACGAAGTCTTAGCAGGCAAGAAGTGTGCTGACTTAGTTAATCTATCGATTATAACCCAGATCGAATCCATTCCTTTTTGTGTCTTCGGCAAACCAATCACAAAGTCCATGGAGATGTGTTCCCATTTTCACTTAGGAATCGGCAAAGGTTAGAGAAGTCCTGCTGGCCTCTGATGTTCTGCTTTCACTTGTTGACAATACAAACACTGGACACGAACTCGGCTATCTCTCTTTTCATATTCGGCCACCAAAAAGTCTGTTTTACATCTTGATACATCTTGGTGTTCCCTGGATGAACTGCAAATTTGGATCCATGAGAGTCTTGCAAAATCTTTCCTTTCAACTCTGGGACGTCGGCCACGCACAATCTTCCTTCAAACTTAAGCACTCCATTCTCAAGGGTGTAACCTGACCTCGGCCTGGTGATAATCTCGTCGGCTACCTTCCTCAGGAATTCATCCTCCATTTGCCTTGCCTTTACTTCTCCAATAGTAGTCGGCTCCACTGAAATCATGGCTAGGCATGCCAAACTTCCCACTGACTTTCTACTCAATGTGTCGGCTGCCGAGTTTGCTTTACCTGGGTGATACTGAATCTATATGTCGTAATCCTTCAATAATTCAAGCCATCTTCTCTGCCTCAAATTTAGTTCCTTTTGAGTGAACAAGTACTCCAAGCTCTTGTGATCTGTAAAAACTTGGCAAAAAGCTCCATACAAGTAGTGACGCCAAATCTTCAAAGCAAGCACCACGGCTGCTAGCTCTAGATCATGGGTTGAATAGTTCTTTTCATGAAGTTTCAACTGACGAGATGCATATGCTATGACTTTGCCGCCATGCATGAATACACAACCCAAACCCTTATGTAAAGCATCACTGAAAATCCGAAATTCCTCATTACCTGATGGGAGTACAAGAACTGGTGCCGTAACTAACCTCGTCTTCAACTCTTGGAAGGCTGATTCTCTATCATCGGTCCATTCATATGTTGTTCCCTTCTTAGTTAGTTGTGTCAATAGTACTGCAATCCTTGAGAAGTCCTTCACAAACTTTCTGTAATAACCTGCCAAGCCCAGAAAACTACGAACCTCGGACACGTTGGTTGGGGTCGGCCAATTCACAATGGCTTCAATCTTACTGGGATCAACTGATAGACCCTCTTCATTAATCACATGCCCTAAAAATGAAATGTTGAAAAGCCAAAACTCTCACTTGCTCAACTTGGCGTACAACTTCTTGTCTCTCAAGATTTGCAGGGCAAGTCTCAGATGATTCTCGTGCTCAATTGTACTCATGGAATAGATCAATATGTCGTCAATAAAAACAACTACGAACTCATCTAGAAATGACTTAAAGACTCTGTTCATCAAGTCCATGAATGCTGCAGGAGCATTGGTCACTCCGAAAGGCATTACCAAAAATTCGTAGTGGCCATACCTTGTCCGAAAAGCAGTCTTCTCAATATCCTCGGCTTTAACTTTCAGCTGATGGTAGCCTGACCTAAGGTCAATCTTGGAAAAAACTCGTGCTCCTTGTAGTTGATCGAGCAAATCATCAATCCTAGGCAACGGGTACTTGTTCTTAATGGTTACCTTATTAAGTTCTCTGTAATCAATGCAAAGGCGAAGTGTGCCATCCTTTTTCTTAACAAACAGAACGGGTGCTCCCCATGGTGAAGTGCTCGGCCTAATGAATCCCTTATCCAACAATTCTTGTAATTACAGTTTCAGTTCCCTAAGTTCAGCTAGGGCCATCCTATAGGGTGTTTTGGAGATAGGTTGTGTTCCCGACATGATGTCCACAGTAAACTCTATTTCTCTATCGACTAAGTGGCCAGGCAACTCATTTGGAAAGACGTCAGGGAATTCCTTAACAACTGGTATGTCGGCTAACTCAACACTTCCATTCAAATCACTTAGTATACTGCACAAATAACCCTGACACCCTTTTTGGATCAACTTATAGGTTTTCATGGGTGAGATTAAGTAAGGTGGGGGTACTACTCCCTTACCCTGGAAAATGACCTCGGCTTGGCTTGGGGTCTTCAATGTGACACTCTTAGTAACATAATTAATGGATGCATGATTTGCTACTAATCAATCCATTCCCAATATGACATCGAAGTGAGTCATGCTTAATGGCATCAAATCAACTAATAATTCTACACCCTCAATCACCACAACACACGCCCTATATATGGATACAACAATTTTTGTTCCCCCAGATGGAGTAGATACAGATAACACAAAATCAAGGGGTTCTAGCGATCTGTTCAACTTCTCGGCAAATTTAACAGATACAAATGAATGTGTAGAGCCCGAATCAATCAAGATGCATGCAACTTGAGAGCAAATTGAGAGTGTACCTGACACTACCGTTTCAGCATTCTGGGTGTCTCCTGGCACTAGAGCAAAAACTCTGCCCTGTCTCATCTGTGTCCTTCTGACGTTGCTTCCGTGTGTAGAGCCCGAGGTGCTCCCATTTTTCTTACCATCATCAGCCCTTACCTTCAAACAGTCTTTCACGCGGTGGCCTATCTCGCCACATTCAAAGTAGGCCCCTGTCGCCCAACGACAAACCCCGAGATGCGGCTTCCCACAACTCGCACACGCTGGCTTAGTATTACCATCCCGATTTGAGTTGCTGGAACTGCCCACGTTCGCCTTCTTCTTGGCATTAAACGACATCCGACGACTTTCATAGTTCTATCTCTTCCTCTGACTCTCTCCTGAATTTTGATATCGGTTTAAGTTACCTTCCGCCAGAATGGCCTTGTCTAACACCTCGGCGTAAGTCGGCATATTGAGCATGTTGACTCGATCCTAGATCGGTCCACGTAGTCCACTTTCAAACTTCTTGGCTTTCCTATATTCATCACTGACCATATGAGGCGTGTATCTCGCCAATTCGGTGAAAGCACGGTCGTATTCTGCCACTATCCTGTTGCCTTGCGTCAGAGCTTGAAACTCTGTGGTCTTGCGATCTTGAACGCTAAGAGGAAAATGCTTGTTGCAAAATAGTTCCAAAAATCCGGCCCAAGTTAAACCAGGATTAGCTACCCGGATCATCATCCACCACCTTCGAGCGTCGTCGTCTAATGTGAATGCTGCCAATGTCACCTTCTGAGCGTCGGTGCTGGGAAAGATCTCGAACAGCTTCTCCATTTCCAAAACCCACGCCTCGGCCTTCATCGGCTCTATACCCCCTGAGAATCTCGGTGGTTTCATCTTCTTAAACTCCCTAATCAAGGCGATCGTGCCGTCCCCATACAAGGCTGGCTGCGGAGGCACTTGAGGCACTGGAGGAGGTGGAGGCGGAACTGCATGTCGGCCATTCGTCTGCTCGGCCTGGGTAGATGTAGCACTAGCATTCTGTTGCCTCATTTGTCTCAACTCACGGGTTAAACCTTCAACCAGTCTTTCTAGTCTGTCCAGTCTATCCTCTGATTGATCTCGGCCAACTAGTGGTCTACCTCTCCTCATGATGCTATGAGTATGCAAAATGCAACTTTAAAACAAATTGGACCAAGAATCATGTATGCAAATAACAAATGATCATGCCGAGATGATGCACACCTTGTCAAATAGCAAGCAATATGATGCGATCCTAACATTTTTCTAAGGGAAATTCTATGCTCTTTAGGACTCAAGTGTGTGAATAACGTACTATAAGAAACTTGTGCTCTGATACCAATCTGTCACGACCCCATTCCGCCCCTAGTAGAATGGTGCCATGATGGCCAGTAATTCACAATTACCCACGGCCAACTTGCAAGGTTTCACACACAACAAAGTATACATATGGGGCTTACAAGTGCGGAAGCAATAAATTTAAAACTAAGTAGTCCATAAGAGCTGTGCATAAGTCAAATGGACTGGCATACATCATTACATAACTTTACAATCTTGAATACAAACAAAAGGAAGTACAAAAATACATCTTGACCAAAAGGCTTCTCAAGTCGTCAAATACAAAATACAAGGGAATACAACCAAGAAGCATGATCTTCAAGATGCTACAAAATGCTAAATCCAAAACAAATTCCAAGCACGTCTAGGCGTCACCGTAGTCTTGTTTGTCACCAACATATATATATAGAGGGGGGTGAGCTTGGATACTCAGTGAATGGTATAAATAATAAAGGGGTTTACATGAATGATATCTGAAGTCTTTATCAAATCAACACACATCACATCTTGTACAAAATCCAAGGGTAAATCAAGTTTATCTAACAAATCTTTCAAGTCTCAACAATTAAAATCTTTCAAGGCCTTCAAGTTCCAGGGGATGACATTAACAAAGGTTGTGCTACAAATGCTTATAGTCTCCTAGCACGTACAGACTTTCGAAGATTGTGCTACAAATGCTTATAGTCCCCTAGCACGTACGGACTTTCAAAGATTGTGCTACAAATGCTTATAGTCCCCTAGCACGTACAGACTTTCAAAGATTGTGCTACAAATGCTTATAGTCCCCTAGCACGTACGGACTTTCAAAGATTGTCAAAGCCAAAGCTAATACTTGATACACAAAATAGGGATAGTCATTCATGCTTAACAATTACTTTTCCAAAACAAGCAAGGCAAAACTTTATCAAAACTTAATAACATAACTTTATTAAAAATACCACTCACATAGTTCTTCAAACGTCGGGGTCAAGGAAAGTCCAAGTCCTACAAACACATGGCAAAGTCTATTGAATGCACTTCTCAAAACAAGTCTTGCATGCATGCAAATGACCTCTGCATTCTTCAAAAACTAAGTCAAATCAAAACAAAACACAGTTTCTTATCTCGGGAAAACATGCTGGGCAACTACCAGGTCTGGGCCGAGGTCCCACACCTCCTTGCCGAGGTGTGGCCTCGATGGCCACATTCAAGGAAATGACGTCAGGAAAATCCGGGTTTCCCTCTCTTGAAGAACATGAAGAACATGAACATGAGGAAGATGAATGCAAAGATCATAATTTGCTATTACAAAATCTGAGATTTCATGCTATGAATTCAAAAACATGGACCTGGGTACCCATATTCAAGGATCTTGTGAGAACAAACACAAAAACATGAATCTTAATGCAAACTTTCGGATCAAACAAGACTTTTTCTTCAAGAACACATGAACACTATTTTCTCTTTCTAAAACCAACTTTAAATCAATGCATGACGTGCAGAACAGGTTCGATCGTGCAATGCAGCTAGATAAACATAAAGAACAACAAGAGTAAAACAAGAATCTAACCTCAATACACGAATCTAACGGTTTGATCTCTAGGAATCAAGCTTGAAAGCCCACTCTCTCACTCTAAAAATTCTTTTTCTTCCTAGAGCTTCTCTCTCTCTACAAGGCAAAGATATAATACAAAAATGTATATTTTTTGGGTCTGTCGGCTGACTTAACCCTCTGTAGGGATATGTGGCAACGGCTAGTTGGTTCTACTCAAAAAGGTGATTGAGTGAAAAGACAAGACTATGACAAAGTGTACTCAACAAGCTAGGCGGCAAGAGCACTCCGACAAGTAACGACATCGGCTAACAACAAGACTTCGACAAGCAAAGGGCAAGGACCTCGGCTAGAAAGGACAACACTTGGCCTAGCTGTGCCACACCTTGGCCTAGATGTGCCACACCTCGGTCTAGGTCGTACCAATCCTTCAAGGGTAACATCTCGGCCTAGATAATACACATCTCGGCCTCGGCGATGAACACCTCGGTCTAGATAGTGACATCTCGGCCAACATGCCAGAGCGAAGGTGGAGTCAACCAAAGTAAATTCCAAGATGGTCTTAGATGCAAGAGGTTCAAAACTGACCTAGGCTTAGGGTGACCTCGGCTAAACCCACACCGAGTAAGGTACAAAGCATGCTGTAACACTTAAGTGAACAAGGACAAGACTTCAAATGCAAGCTTAACAAGACAGAATCATATGAATGCATATGAGTATGGTTAGGATAGTGTGAGGGTTATTACACAAATGTTTACTCGTTTTACTGATATTATAAATAGTTTAACATCTCTTGGTAAAATATATAATAATTTTGAAATTGTAAGAAAAGTGCTTAGGTAGGATCTCTTCTTATAGATGAGCTCATCATGAAAGAAAAGGATGAAGAAGAAGACAGCAAGAAAAAGAAGGAAATAGCTTTCAAAACCACCTCTACTTGTGAAGAGGATGATGAAGATAATTCAGAATTTAATGATGAAGAAATGGCCTTCCTTACAAGGAGGTTCCAGAAATTTATGAGGAAAGAAAAAAGAAGAAGATTTTTTTAAAAGAGATTTCAACAAAGGAGAACATAATAGAAAAGATTTTTCAAAAGAAGAAACCAACAAGAAAACTGAAATCACTTGTTATAAATGTGACAAGCCCGGTCACATCAGAGTTGATTGTCCGAAAATCAAGAAACAATATAAGAAAGACAAAAGAAGAGCCATGATTGCTACATGGGGAGATAGCGATGAAAGTGATTCAGAAAATGACGACAATAACAATAAAGTTGCCAACCTATGCCTAATAGCATTTGGAGATGCTGATGAGGTAAATAATGAGTCTTATTTTTTTGATGAATTACAATATGCATTTAAAGAATTGCATGATGAATTTTGAAAACTTGGCATGCAAAATATTGCACTTAAAAAATTGCTTTCAAATTCAACAAAAGAAAATGAATCTTTATCTAATAAAATTGAAGAGTTACAAAAAGATTTTTTTAAGATAAAAGAAGAAAATGATATTTTGAAATCAAAATAATCTCCTATTTTAAAAAAGAAACTAAATGATTTAAAAATTGAAAATGATTCTTTAAAAAAAAGGAGAAAATTACTTTGAATGAAAATATAGAAGATTTGAAAAATACTCTTTCAAAATTTACTCAAGGAAGAGACACTTTGGATAAAATTCTTAAAAGTCAAAACTTTGTGATGCATACCAACTTGGAAAACAAACTAGAATTTATTTTAAACATAAAAATGTTGTTTCAACTACTAGACTGCTTCAACTTTTGCATATTGATTTATTCAGACCATCTAGAACATTAAGTTTAGGAGGAAAATCGTATAGCGATTCTAGTTTAGACCGACGCATTTGATGTTCTGGAACCGAGTTTCATTGTCTTATATGGTTGTTCATGTCTTATTTCTCCTTATTCCTTATTGAGTTTGGTTATTGGAGTGCCTTGGTTGCATTTGGAACAAGTTGGTAGCTTGTGTTTCAAAACTGTTATTGCCCAGATTTTGGCTTCTTCACTCAAGCAACACTTCTTGCACTCGAGCGGTCTTTGTAGACTCTCGGTGCTTTTGCAGGTCTGCAAATCTACTGGGAGGTAGTATTCTTCGCTCGAGCAGTCATTCTTGCACTTGAGCAGTGTTGGCTCAAGCTGTCTTTCTTGAGCTCGAGCGATGGTCTTCTGTCTACAAAACTTCTGGGAGTTGGTATTCTTCACTCGAGCGGTGATTCCTACGCTCAAGCAATCCCACTTATTGTGTCTGGTCAGTCAAGTGATACTTCTTGCGCTCGAGCGGTCTACGGGTATATCAGTCCATAGAAGTCACTTTTTGAGTCATTTTTTTCATTTTTCTCTCTTTAAACATTCTAGAAACCCTAGATCTAGAGCTTCTCTCCTTAAAACTCTCATTCTCTCTACAAATACACCTAGATCCATTGGTTTTTCCACCCTAGTCCCTTTGATAAAAAGGTAGAGCACTTCAAGAGCTCTCTTTTGATCGAAAAGAAGTTGGGTTTCGGTGTTCTTGAAGTTACTTCACTCTTTCTCTCACCTTCTAGCTTCAAGATAGGGATATCTTTGCACTTCCTTATGATTTTTAACTTAGTTAATTGTGTTTTTGAAACAACATTGTGATTTGGAGATTTTTGGACAAATCAAGGGTTTTGGATTAAAAATCAAAAGAGTGGTTTTCAAATGGATTCTTGGAAATGGTTATGGGATTGTAAATGAGGATGAATTGTGATAAAATGATGTGTTTTGATCCTTGGGATTGATTTATAAAGAAAAGAAGGTTTTGCCTTAAAGATTTCAAATGTTGATTTTGAAAATATAATGAAATTGATATTGGAATTGTGAAATTGGGTTAGTATTGATGAGGATGGTGAAGTTGGATATGTATTATCACTCACATCTTGAACAATGGAAAGTTTATCATTATGAAAATTATTTATGTGTTTAGAGATATCTGTTTTGGGCTATCGGTGGAGGAGAGCTATGATTTTTGTAGAAATTGCATGAGAACTAGGAAAATTGAAACTATTTTCTCATCCATTGCATTGAGCATTATTGTATATTTAACACATTTGAAAGTGTATCTTGTTTTGAGAAAAAATGGTGATTACCTTGGTGAATATGGGTAGGGTTTGTGGTTATGGAAATTAAGTTAGCCTATGTATCCTTGGTGAAAGATCAGAAACCCGTGCGGATAGGTGTCGAACCTTCCAATTAATACCGGTAAAAATGACAATTGGTAATAGTTGTATAGTCTACTTGCAGGCACGTACCTAGGGATTCCCATAGTGTGATTCATTGCCCTGTTTTTCTACTGTAAAGGAAATGATTTCATGAATTGGGATATAAACCTGGCATTGCATGGTTGGGAAAGAGATATAAAAAAATTCTGCACGAGCATTACATATGCATTCACCTTATATCTTTGTTAACATTCATAAACTGTGTTAGAGTATTTCTACTGGACTTTAGTTTACCCTATGTGGGAAAACTATTTTTAGGTGCTAATGATATGCCTCTGCCAAGGCAATAGCTTGGAAGGATTTGAAGCAAGAGCTTCATTTTGTTTATTTGTTGTATTTATTTTGTACAAGCCTAGGGCTTTATTTGTATTAAGTTTAATCTCACTTTTGTTGTAACCAAGTATTGTCTTGGAAAGTTGTAAGCCTTTAGGGCATTTCTTATTTGTTTTAACACTTATTTCATATCTGTAACTTGTAACACAAACTATAGATTCAGGGTTAGGACTTTTGAATGTATAGCTGCATGTGCTACCTTTTGTATTACAGAATCATATGAAATGAAAGGATACTTATTTCAGAAAACTATATTTATACATTGTTGTTATTTATTAATATTATGGATGGTTTATTGTAACGATTTCGGAGCGTTACAAATCGTATGCTCTTGTTTGTGTTGATGATTATACTAGATATACATGGGTATTATTTTTAGCAAACAAAACTGAAGCTTTTTTTAATTTTTTAAAACTATGTATGTAACACCCCAAAATTTCTTACAAGAATATACCACAACCATGCCTAGCATATTACAATAAAGTCCTCTTTCTCATTGAACTAAGGTTCAAAATTTACACTTCCATGTTTACACATTAATCTCAGTCCATGGCCTTTGGTAAGTTTAGTAAGCTAGAAGATCATACAAAAGAAATTTGCCATTAAGGCATACAAAATTTTTTGAGCTTTCGTCCAACACAACAAAACAGATTTACAATGCTTGACACAAAACTCTACACTTCTACAATTAAACTTCTTGGACCCAGCTTCCCAGCAAAATAAAAGTGTACACTCCAAGTCACTACGGTGGTGTGTCACCAGTTCTTAAAAAATCATATAGGGTTGAGCTATATGCCCAGTAGGAATACATTTAACCAAGTATCTAATCATTTAACCAAGCACATGGCACCGTTATAACTTGAACAACATAAAATAATTAGTATTGATAAATAACCAATTAGGTAAATAAATAGATAATTTAAAAAAAAAATTAAAGTATACATCTATCCCACACAAAACTATTCTCAACATTAAAATGAGAAATGCACCAGGAGTCCCTTACAAGAGTCCAATCCACATACACAAGTCACTTTCATTTAATATTATCCCCAAATTTAGCGACTATTATACGGCAGGATGTTGGCACCTAAATTCATTCGTTTTTCCACTTTTGCCGACTATAATACTGCAGGACCAATGGACACCCAAAAATATTTTTCCCACATTCATCCGACGATATGTGCAGACAGTACAATTGGGCACCTTGACACTCCACGTGGGTACCACATACAATGCCACATTCTCAAAACCAACTCTTAACCTAGACTCATGTTCACTTTACCACTCTACTAAACTTTGTTCCAAGTAAGCAAGCATTTGACATTATACGAGATAAAAGAAAAATATAACATCCAAGAAGCATCAATCCCCAAGTCACAATTTCAACACCACAACAATATTCATATGTTCCACCTCTTGAGTATACACAAGAATCTAAGAATTTTAAGGAAATTTTATTCCAAATATCATTCTCTACTCAAATTAGGAATTAGGGTTTTATAAATTTGGGCTTTCTCCCCTCTTCATATATGTGCATTTTCTTAACATTAATATACATAATTCATGGAAAGAATTGGAGGAATTTTAATGAAAGTTGAGTAATATGTCCCCTTTTGATTAAATAAGAGTTTAATCCACTCAATCATCAAATTAAATCTTAAGTCACAACAATACCATAGAAACATTTTCAAAACAAAAGGATACTAGGAGAGTTCTTCACCAAAAACAAAAATCCAATAGGTAGAGAGGATGATCTTCACATATACTTCACTCCTTGCGAGAGATTTAGACTAGATCTTAGAGGAATAAGGGGTACTTAGAGTAAGAAACTTAGGGTTTTTCAGACTTAAGACAAGAAGAAGGAAGAGAGAAAAGAAAAATGGAAATAATGATCTAGAAATGTCATTTTTAATCTGTTGAATTCTTGCAGACCACTTAAACGGTCTTTTCATTGCTCGAGCGGTGAACAACACCACTCAGTATTTTTGGTCTACAAAACAAGATACTAGAAGTCCTTCATTTTGCTCAAGTGACCATTAGTTCACTCAAGCGGTCCACCTTGACCTGCAAAACTACTGGATGTTCTCATTCTTCGCTCAAGCAGTGCTTTCACCGCTCGAGTGGTTGCCTGGAACAAAATGTCACAATGTAAAAGAATACAAAATGAAAAAAGTCTTAATATTTGTAGTGTTAGAAGTGATCATGGTAGAGAGTTTGATAATGATGATTTTATTATGTTTTTTGATAACCTAGAAATAGATCATAATTTCTCAGCCCCTAGGACTCTTGAACAAAATGGTGTGGTTGAAAGAAAAAATAGAACTCTTGAAGAAATGGCCCGTATTATGCTTTGTAAGAATAATTTACCTAAATATTTTTGGGCTGAAGCCATTAACACTGCATGCTATGTTGTAAACCATGCCATGATTAGACCTATTCTTAAGAAAACCCTTTATGAACTTTGGAAAGGTAGAAAACCTAATATTAGCCATTTGCGTGCTTTTGATTGTAAATGATTTGTATTAAATAACAACAAAGATAACTTAGAAAAATTTGATGCTAAATCAGATGAAGCTGTATTTCTTGGTTATTCAAATTCTAGTAAAGCTTATGGAGTATTCAATAAAAGAACTTGTTGAAGAATCTATACACGTTGTCTTTAATGAATCTAACAACGTTGTTTCCAAGAATCTTGTAAGTGATGATACTGTAGAAACACATCCAAGAATGGAGAGCATTTACACAACAAATGAAGAAAATCCATCTTCGAAACACAAAGAAGAAATTACATTGAAAAATCTTCAAGAAGAATACGCTTATCTAGTACCAAAGGAATGGAAGTATGCCCATGGCCATCCCAAAGACCTTATCATAGATGATGCAACAGAAGGTATAAAAACTCATTCCTCTACTAGAAATGTTTGTAATAATTTAGCATTTGTTTTACAAATTGAACCAAAATCATTTTTAGAAGCTGAAATGGAAGAATTAAATCAATTTTAATGAAATGAAGTTTGGTTTTTGACCCCTCGGCCTAAAGATGATCCAATTATTGGTACAAAATGGATTTGTCTAAATAAAATAGATGAATTCGGAGTTATTACTAGAAATAAAACTAGATTGGTAGCCCAATGTTATAATCAAGAAGAGGGCATTGATTTTGATGAAACTTTTGCACCGATTGCTAGACTTGAAGCTAGTAGAATATTATTTGGTTTTGCATGTTTTAAAGATTTTAAATTATATCAAATGGAAGTTAAAAGTGCTTTCTTAAATGGGTACATTTCGGAGGAAGTTTATGTTGAACAACCTCCGGTTTTGAAAATCATAAACCCAAATCATATTTTCAAATTTTCAAAAGCTTTATATGGCTTAAAATGCTAGAGCGTGGTATGAAAGATTAAGTAATTTTCTACTTGACAAAGGTTTTTCTAGAAGAAAAATTGATACGACACTTATTATAAAAATCAAAAAAGAGGATATATTAATTGTTCAAATTTATGTTGATAATATTATTTTCAGTGCTACTAATGAAATTTTGTGCAAAGAGTTTGCTAAGAATATGTAGGGTGAATTCAAAATGAGTATGATGGGGGAGTTAAATTATTTCCTCGGACTGCAAATTAAACAAACCAAGGATGTGATCCATTTAAATCAAACAAAATATATCAAGGATCTACTCAAAAGATTTAAAATGGAATCATCAAAGCCTGCAGCAACTCCAATGAGCATATTAATAAAAATCAACAAAGATGAGAAAGGTAAACCGGCAAATGAAAAGAAATATCGAGGTATGACCAGTTCATTACTCTATTTTACTGCAAGTAGACATGACATAATGTTTAGTGTTTGTATGTGTGCACGTTTTCAATTCGCATCTAAAGAGTCACACATCACCGCAGTCAAAGGTATTTTCAGATATCTTGTTGTCACTCCAAATTTGGTTTATGGTATCCTAAGGAAATCACTTTTGAACTTTTTGGTTACCCAGATGACGACTTTGCATGATGTAGATTTGACTGAAAAAGCACTAGTAGCACTTGTCATTTTTTTGGACATTCTCTCACTTCTTGGTTTTGCAAAAAGAAAACTCAGTGGCTTTGTCAATTGATGAAGCAAAATATATTGTCGATGTTGGTTGTTGTGCACAATTGCTCTGAATGAAGCAACAACTTCAAGATTTTGGACTTACACTATGATCATATTCCTATAAAATATAACAACACAAGTGCCATTATCCTTTCAAAAAATCCTATTCAGCACTCACGCACTAAACACATTGAAATAAGGCATCATTTTCTAAGAAATCATGTAATCAAAGGTGACATTGAACTCGAATTTGTGCCTACTTATCGTTTCATGTAATCAAAGGTGACATTGAACTCGAATTTGTGCCTACTTATCGTTAATTAGCTAACATATTTACCAAGCCTCTTAATGAAGAACAATTTTGTTATATTAGAACTGAACTGGGTATGATGAATACTCCTATATGATGTTGATATTTAAAAATAAAATAATAAATTTTTTTTGTTTTTTTTTTACTCTGTATCTCTCACTCTTGCTCGCTCTCACTCTATATTTTTGTTTTTCTCTCTCTCTCGCCTGCTCTTCCTCACCACCATCATCTACCAACTCCATCACCACCATCATCCATTCAAATCCGTCACCAATCTATCAAAATCCATCACAAATCTACAAAATCCATCCCTGATCTTCTTCATTATTTTCGATCATCACCATCATCTCTACACCATCACCGCCGATCTACACCATCATCACAGATCATCACCATCACCATTGATCTTCATCATCGAATCCTGCATCCACCAACATCGTTTCCCTATCAAAATGTTAAAATTATTTTTGTAATTTGTAATACTTCTTTTGTGGTTGCATGTGCTACAAACTCTTTGTTATTGTATTACTATTGCTTTTACCTGGTATGAAGCATTTGGTTTCGTTTATATTCTCTTTTTATGTCAGTGCACTTGGTGTAGTTGTATATGGTTGTATTTTAATGGCCCTTGGTATTATTAATTGGTAATTTATTGTGTTATTTTTGTGTATTAACTCAGGGGGAGTTTCTATATTCAACAGATATTGTGTTAATGCTTACATCATTATTGTTAAATATTTCTTGTTGCATTTATTTTAAAAGATCAATAATTTTCTTTATTCGTATTAACCATATATTTTGATGATGTCAAAGAGGGAGAAAAAATTTGATTTATATATAAATTATTTGACAAAGAATTTGTTAATAATGAGGAAGAAAATATAATGAAAATAAATGCCTGTATTATGATTGTTGAAATTTTCAAAGTGCATTTATTCATGTGAAATTTTGTGTCAAATTCATGCATGTATTGTCATCATAAAAAATGGGGAGATTGTTAATCATGTGATTTAATTTTGATGATATCTAAAATATGATGAGATAAATTAAGATTTTTACATATATATATATATATATATTGCATATTATTTAACACAAAATATTATCTATTTAAAATATATGTTATAAATATTATATAAATGGAAATATTTTGGAAATTTTACAATTCACAATTTTGAAAAATCTAGCTAATCACTATTTATCTGTTGACAAATTTAATATTATTAAGTTGTCTTCTTTTCACAAATTTGATTTTGGTGAGCTGTTATCTTTTGACAAAATTTGATATACCCACATGGGGTGGTAGGTTATTTTTGTTAGAGTGTATTAAAAATTTCTACAATATATATAAAAATTATAAAAAGGGTATATATTTTCAGATCAATTATAAATATTATTTAAAGAAATTTTACCATGTATACAAATATTTTAATAAAAAAGTTACTATGTAGTCAAATATTTTAATAGAAAAGTTATTATGTAGTCACTGTGCATTTTTGTTATTTACAGGAGAAGTTTGAAAATTTTGGTGTTACTATTTATCGAAAGCTATGTTTGTCAAATTTTCAAACAGCTGTCTTCAATTTTTTCAAGCACGCGCATGATTGCCCGCATTATCTAACAAAGAAAAGAATAAGTCATGCCCCACTCCTATGCCCATGTGATTCATGCATTAGCAAGGAGCATCCCTCCCTCCTAACCGGTATATTTTTGTATATAAATAGAAGCGTTTTGTAAGGAGAAATATCAAGAACTTAAAGAGAAAAAATCTGTGTGTTCTGAAATTTTGATTGTATTTTTTCACTATGCTCTTTCACTTTCAAATCTAAGTCTCATTTTTGTTCTTACACTTTCATATCTACTCTTTGTGAGGGCTAAAATACCTCTTTTCCTTATTGATTATTTTATGAGAGAAATTTTGTAAGGATGCAGCATTTATTATTGAGTGAGGCTCAACAGATAAGCGTAAAACTTGTGTAAAATCCACAAGCTTAGTAAAACTTTTGTGGTGTATTGATTCATTTTGATAGCGAAGAAATTCTTAGGGAGGTTCAATGAGGAGTGGACGTAGGCCCAGCGTGCCAAACCACTATAAATCTCAGTGTTTGATTTTCTTTTCCTATCTCTCTTACTTTTATATTGATAATTATTATTCTCTTTTTTATATGTTAAAATTTAAATATTGCGTTTATTATTTTTAATATTGTAAAATTATTTTTAATAACTGAATTCACCCTCCCTCTTGGGTTGCCTACATGGAATAACAAGAATTTATCAAGATAATGACTTGTCTTAAAACATCACTGCATATGTGACGCCCCAAAATAAATGATAATAAACCATTTTCTCAATAATGAATAAATGACAAACATTCTAATTATAATGTTCTTCCATTTCATATGATTCAGATATACAAAAGATAACACATGCAATTATACATTCATAAGTCCTAACCCTGAATCTATAGCATGTGTCACAACAAGAAATATGAAATAAAAGTTAAACAGATAATAAATGCCCTAAAGGCTTACAACTTCCCAAGACAATGCTTAGTTACAATAAAAATAGATTCAACATCCAATATAGTTAAAAGCCCTTGGCTTGTACAAAACAAATACACCAGAGAATCCAAAAAAAAAAGTCTTCATCTCCAAGTTCCTCCCAAGCTATGATCTTGGTGGAGGCATATCATCAACACCTGAAAATGGTTTCTCATATAGGGTGAGCCAAAGTTTAGTAGAAATAATCCAACACATTTTATGAATCTTAACAAAGATATAAGGTGATATGCATATGCAATGCTCATCCTAACCAAAACATTTTATATCACTTTCCCAAAACCATGCAACGCTAGGTTTGTCACAATTTTGAAACCATTTCCTTTACAATAGAAAACAGGGCAGTGAATCACAATCTTCGAGAATGTCAAAACAACTACAATCTTTCACGAAAATTTCATCCCTAGGAAACCGTAGACCGGCACCTATGTAAACGTAGGCTATACAAGCACTACTATTGTGATTTCAAGGAAATTTCATTTGTGGGATCGGCACCCATGTAAACACACGGTTTTTAGGACTTTCACCAAGGACACACAGGCCAACTTATTTTAATGAAATAATACTTACTTCCCAAATTCACCCATTTTTCTTAAAACAATGGACGTTTTCAATGTAGTACATATGCAACAATGCTCAATGCAAAAGGATGAGAAATTTGTTTTAATTCAACTAGTCCTCATGCAATTTCTACAACAATCATAGATATCCTCCACCGATAGCCCAAAATAGATAACTTAAACAGATAAATAGATTTCCAATAAAGATATACATTCTAAAATCTCAAGTGGGAGTGATGATACACATCCAACTCTACCATCCTCATCAATATCAATCCAATTCCACCAAAACCATATCATTTTCCATTTCCTCTTTACAAATCAATGTTTGAGAATTTAGGACAAAATTTCTCATTTCTTTATAAATCAATTTAAGTGACAAAAATCCATCATTTCATCACAACTCAACAATAAATATATTTTCACAATCAATTCCAATAATCCATTTGAAAACCCTTTTATTTATTTATTTTTATAACCCAAACCCTAGATTTATCCAAAAATTCCCAAATCACAATGTTGTTTTAGAGAGGGAAATAATTCAGTTAAAAATCATAAGATAGTTCGGAGAAATCTTTACCTCGAGTTTAGAAGAGGAAAAGGAAATCTGGAGCAAACTCAATGTTGATGAAACCACAAACCTCTTAGATCAAAAGAAGGCTTTTGACACGATCTACAATCTATTTCAAATGACCAAGATGAGAAGGTACCTCTAGGTGAGTAGATCTAAGGATCTAAGTGAGAGAAGTTGAGTTTTGAGAGAAAAAGAGAGAAGTCATGAGCTAAGAGGGAAAAGAGAACGAAATAATGAGAGGAAAATGTTTTGGAGCTTATTTATAGTGGTTAGGTACTATTAGAATAATAGCCCCAAGGTCAACAAAAGGAATAAGTCAAACTCCCAAAAGTAGTAGAGCCCAAAACCGTCTTAAAAATCTGGAAAAATACCCACAGGGGTCAACCCTCAGGATAGTGGTGTCGACTGTCAAGAAGAAAATGCTGAGACACTAATGTTTGAAGCAAACAAGGGTCGACCCTAGGAACCTATGGTGTCAACCCTATATTTTAGTAGACAACCCAAAACAAAACAGCAGACAAGGGTCGACCCTAGAAAGACTGGTGTTGACCCCAAAAACCAGTAGCAACACCAAGAGCATAGCAACAAACAAGGATCGACCCTAAGAAGACTGGTGTCAACCACAGAAGTTGACCAAAACAAGAAAATGAATGCAGTGCCGATGCCACCAAGGCTGGTGTCGACCCCTGAAGCCAAAACTAAACACAAAAGAAAGAAGAATAACCACTACTGATATGGTTTACTAGATTTTAAAGCAATAAATAGGTCGGGTCCAAACCAGAATCGTTTTAATCTCCCCGTCTTAAGGAATTTTGTTCCCGAAATTTTAAATCCACAACAACACCAATTACAACAATGATAATAAATTGAACTCACAACTATGACCCATCCACCGGTCACTCACTCTCATCACTATGATAAACACGTGCTCATTACTGAATATACAATTCACATTTTCCAAAACATATACAATGTTTATATTAAATAAGCAAGACAAGATTTTCAATACAAGTTCAGACATCAACAAATAGGTCTGGATATTTCTCATGGACTTCCCCCTCACGTTCCTGAGTCACTTCTTCAACTTCGTGGTGTCTCTACAACACCTTTACCAATGGAATTGTCTTGCCTCGTAAGACTTGATCTCGAGTATCTAAAACTCTTACCGATCTCTCCTCATACGAGGCATCCTCATCTACCTCTAACTCGGTCCAATCCAACAAGTGTGATGGATCTGGCTCATACTTCTGGAGTATACAAATGTGAAGTACATCATGAGCCCTAGGAAGCTGTAGTAGCAAGGCCAAACGATAAGCTACCTCTCCAATACGTTCTAAAATCTCAAAAGGCCCAATAAATCTAGAAGACAACTTTCTGCTCTTCCCAAACCTCATGAAACCCCGTCTCAATGATATTTTCACGAATACATAATCTACTACCTCAAAAGATAACGGTCTCCTCCTATAGTCGGCATAGCTCTTCTGGCTACTCTAAGCCATAACCAACCTCTTACTAATAAGCACAACATTCTCCGTCATTTCCCGGACTAACTCAAGACCTAACATATGTGCATCACCCATCTCGGCCCAACACACTGGAGATCTACACGGTCGACCATATAAGGCCTCAAACGGTACCATACCAATACTCGCTTGAAAGCTATTATTATAGGCAAACTCCACCAAAGGTAAGTGCCTCTCCTACAACCCCTTAAAATCAAGGGCATAACCCTAAAGCATATCCTCTATGACTTAAATGGTACGCTCTAACTGCCCGTCAGTTTGAAGATGATACGCAGTACTAAAAGTCAACTTAGTGCTCAAGGCATTCTGTAGGCTTTGCCACAACCAGGCCATAAAACGAGGATCTCTATCCGAAACGATAGTCACAGGGACCCCATGAAGTCGAACTGTGTCCCTAACGTAAAGGTCGGCAAGATAATCTACTGAGTCACTCATGTGCATAGGTACAAAGTGTACGAACTTAGTTAACCGGTTGATTATCACCCACACGGCATCATTGCCCTGTTGAGTCCTCGAAAGACCCACAACAAAATCCAGTGTGACATGCTCTCACTTTCATTCAACTATAGGCAAGGGTTGCAACAAACCTGTTGGTCTTTGATGTTCGGCCTTCACTTGTTGACAAATAAGGCACCTCGATACAAACACAGCTATGTCCTTCTTTATTTTCCTCCACCAAAACTAGCGGCTAAGATCACGATACATCTTTGTGTCTCCCAGATGCACCACAAGGCGTAAGTGGTAAACTCGCATAGTACTTCCTCTCGATAAGACTTCGACACGAAAAGACGGCCAAGGTATCTAACACCTTCTCTACCTTCCCACTAGATATCTTATTCCGAAGGGTTTCTACCTCATTATCACCCGGTTGTGCTTCCATAACTTGACTCACAATTGTAGGTTGTGCAGCTGCAATAAACAAAGCAGCCAACTCAACAGACTAGCCAAGATACAAGTCAAACTCACCAATGTCACCTAACATCTCTCATTCCCGGATGGCAATACTAACTATACTGCTAAAGGATTTCCTACTCAAGGCATCGACCACTACATTGGCCTTCTCTGGATGATAGTACAATTCAAAATCATAGTCCTCTATAAACTCCATCCATCTTCTCTATCTCAAATTTAGATCTTTCTATGAAAACAAATACTTCAAACTCTTATGATCGAAAAATACTCAAATCTCTCACCATACAAGTAATGTCTCCAAATCTTTAAGGCAAAGATCACCGACGCTAGCTCTAGGTCATGAGTAGGATAGTTTCTCTCGTATGTTTTCAACTAACGTGAGCCATAAACTACTACCTTCCTCTCTTGCATCAAAACACAATCAAAACCTTCCCATGACGCATAGTAGTACACAGAATAGCCTAAAACCCTCTCTGAAATAATTAACACTGGAGCAGTGATGAGTCCAACCTTAAGCTTTTGGAACGATTTCTCATAAGTCTCATTCCACACAAACTTGATTCCCTTCCTCGTCAGTCTAGTCAAAGGTGAGGCTAACCTAGAGAAATCCTTCATAAACCGATGGTAATACCTGGCCAACCCCAAGAAACTATGAATCTCAAAGACATTCTTAGGTTGTTGCCATTCTTGCACTGCTTCTATCTTAGAAAAGTCTACAATTACTCGTTCCCTGAATACCACATGGCCTAAGAACCTCACTTCTTTCAACCAGAATTCACACTTCCCAAACTTAGCATACAATTTGTGGGCTTTAAGCAACTTAAGTACAACTCGCAAGTGTTCATTGTGCTCCTCCTCAGAGGGTGAGTAAAACAAAATGTCATTAACGAAGACTACCACAAAATGGTCTAGGAACTCATGAAAGATTCGATTCATCAAATCCATAAACAGGGCCGGTGTGGTTGTTAACCCAAAAGGCATCACTAGAAACTCATAATGGCCATACCGCGTACGGAATGCCATTTTTTGAATATCCTCCTCATTCACTCTTAATTGGTGATAACTCGATCTGAAGTCTATCTTAGAAAAGAAATAAGATCCCTTCAACTGGTCAAACAAATCATCTATACAAGGCAATGGGTACTTGTCCTTAACAGTTACCCCATTCAACTTCCGGTAATCAATATAAAGTCATAACGTTTCTTCTTAGCAAAGAGAGTCGGTGTTTCCAAGGCGATGTACTAGGGTGGATAAAACACTTATCTAACAATTCTTGGAGTTGAATCTTTAACTCACTCAGCTCGGTAGGTGCAAATCTACGGTGTCATAGAAATCGGTGCTGTGTCAAGCACTAAATCAATGGAGAACTCAATCTCACGGTGAGGTGGCAAACTAGTGAGATCCTTAAGAAAGACGTCCGGGTATTCACAAGCTACCCTCAACAACTAAACTCGGACCACATCACCCTCAACACCCAAGAATGTAGCAAGAAAGAGACTAAGTTCACCCCGACCACGCGGATCACACGCTGGAAATAAAGCTATATCAACTCACTCTCCTAAGAAATAAAAACAGTCACCACTCGAGGTACATATAGTAAGCCTCCGACTATAACAGTCTATAACAACCCGATAAGATGACAACCAATCATACCCAATATAACATCAAAGCTCAACATATCAATTAACACAAATGCAAAAGGAAGTCGGCGACTAGTAACCTCTATCTCACAACCCTGACACCCCTAGTCCAATACAACATCTCCACCAACCAGTGACTCTACCCAGAGTGGAGATGCTAATCGAGCCACTTCTAACCCTAATGCTGATGCAAATGCAGATGATATAAAAGAATGGGATGCACCCGTACCAATCAACAAACTGGCAATAGAATTACACAACAAGAAGTTACCTCTCATTACCGAAGGCGCTGGCACTAAATCTGGCATGATAACAGCATACACACACCATAAAGGTCTTGCTCTACCTACTCATCCCTCAAATCATAAGTCTGATGCACAGATTAAGCCAAAGAGGCCCCCTGATTGGCACTCGAGGCCTGTACTGACTAGAAAGGCTGATGGCTCTGTGTTTGCCTCGAACCAAACGCATTAGGTGTGCCACCCAACTGAGGGAAAAAACCTCCCCATATGCCCTAACTAGCCACACTGATAATAGGTAGGCGGCTGCCCTCTCTCCTAACTCTGGCTCGAAGGACCAGTCGAAGATGGTGTAGACTGTTGCTCTCCTCCTCGCTGCTAGCAAGATAGCGACTTGTGACCCAATTGGCCACAATTAAAACAAGTGAAACCTCCTTGATTGCCTCTCCTTGAACCCAAAGTTAAAACAGGAATGTGGATCTAGACTATGCTGCATGGGACTATTGTGGGGTAGAACCCCTCTGCTTCTTTCTATCCTGAGTCTCTCCTTGAACCTCCTGACTTCTTCTGGAGCCCCTCATCTGTTCCTCCTCCTCTATCTGAACCACGATCTCAAGATGAGCCGTCGCATCCACAAGGTGTCCGTAGTCCCTAATCATTGACCCTACCACTTTGAAAAAGAGCCCGGTCCTCAACCTCTTCTCAAACTTGATGCAACGATGTTTCTCTGTCGCCATGAGCTCCAGTGCAAATCTCGACAAACTGATAAAGGCAGCCTCAAACTCGACCACCGGTGTGCTCAACTATTTGAGTTTTAAGAACTGCTCTCTCAACTCCTTCCTAGCAATGGGAGGTAAAAACTTGTCCTGAAAGACATTGAGGAAAGCCTCCTAAGTCACTCTAATGCGCTCATGCACATATTTCTACCATTGACCCACATCTCCCTTTAGCTAGAAGGATGCCAAGGTCACCCTCAAACCATCATCCTCGATGCAAAGCATCTCGAATATCTTCACCATCTGTTCTAGCCACTTATCTGCCTTTAGTGGCTCATTAGGATCCCCCCAAAGCTCATTCAGATTCGATCGGAAGAACTCCCTTTTTCAAGAAAGACGGCCCTGTCTCAATAACATGGGCCTGGATCTGATTCTCAACTCTGAGAATATCCATGGATTCCTGCAGAGCTTCGGCCATTTCATGGGCCAAAATGCCTATGGCCTGTTAACCAACTAGTTCGGCCACATTGGCCTGACCAACTCTTTTCTACCTATACCAAAATTTCATCCGGTAACGGCACCTCATGCTGTCTAGGCCTGCCATGCCTACCACTACCATATCCATATCCTAGCATTCTAATAAAGATAATACAAGAGATTAGGACATTTACAAATGTTCCAAAGCTAATTCACTCGCGTCCTAATGCGATGGACAACAATTAATTCACTCTACATAAGCACATAGTCACATAAATACATATGAATTTCTTTTCTAGAAAATGATTGGTTCGCAGCGCCGCTAGAGTTCCAGTTAGAAATAGCAGTGATCAAGTGCTCTTCTAATAGGACTTCTGGAAACTCGTAGACCCAATCAACATCTTAGAAATTAAATTTCATACCCATTTAGCCACATAAACATGTTATCACATAGCATACCATACATACAAATATCTCTATCAAGCGAGATAAACCCATTGTGGTAAAAACCATTCCCACGACCCAAAGTATTCAAACCCTGTACACTCTAATACCAAGTTGTGACGCCCTCAAATGAACCGTTTTCTCAATAATGAATAAATCACAAGCATTCTAATTATAATTTCATTCCATTTCATATGATTCAGATATACAAAAGATAACACATACAATTATATATTCATAAGTCCTAACCTTGAATCTATAGCATATGTCATAACGAGAAATACGAAATAAAAGTTTAACAGATAATAAATGCCCTAAAGGCTTAAAACTTCCCAAAACAATGCTTGGTTACAACAAATATGGATTTAAAATCCTTACAGTCAAAAGCCCTTGGCTTGTACAAAACAAATACATCAGAGAATCCAAAACAAAATAAACAAAAAAAAAAGCCTTTAGCTCTAAGTTCCTCCCAAGCTATGATCTTAGTGTAGGCATATCATCAGCACTTGAAAATGGTTTCCCATATAGGGTGAGCTGAAGCCCAGTAGAAATAATCCAACACAGTTTATGAATCTTAACAAAGATCCAAGGTGATATACATATGCAATGCTCGTGCCAAAACATTTTATATCACTTTCCCAAAACCATGCAATGCTAGGTTTATCACAATTTTGAAACTATTTCCTTTACAATAGAAAATAGGGTAGTGAATCACAATCTCTGAGAATGTCAAAACAAACACAATCTTTCACAAAAATTTCGTCCGTAGAAAACTGTAGACCGGCACCCATGTAAACGTAGGTTACATAAACACTACTATTGCCATTTTATGGAAATTTCGTCTGCGGGATCGGCACCCATGTAAATGCGCGGTTTTTAGGACTTTCACCATGGACACGCATGCTAACTTATTTCAATGAGATAACACTTACTTCCTAGATTCTCCTTTTTTCTTTTTCTCAAAACAATGCTTGCTTTCAATGTAGTAAATATGCAATAATGCCCAATGCAAAATGATGAGAAATTTGTTTTAATTCACCTAGTCCTCATACAATTTCTACAACAATCATAGCTATCCTCCACCGATAGCCCAAAAAAAATATCTCTAAATAGATACATAGATTTCCAATAAAGATATACATTCCAAAATCTCAAGATGAGAGTGATGATACACATCCAACTCCACTATCCTCATCAACATCAATCCAATTCCACCAAAACCATATCATTTTCCATTTCCTCTTTACAAATCAATATTTGTGAATTTAGGGAAAAATTCCTCCTTTCTTTATAAATCAATTTAAGTGACAAAAATCCATCATTTCATCACAACTCAAAAATAAATACATTTCATCAATCAATTCTAATGATCCATTTGAAAACCCTTCTTTTGATTATTATTATTATTTTTTTTACCTAAAACCCTAGATTTGTCCAAATATCCCTAAATCATAATGTTGTTTTAGAGAAGCAAATAACTAAGTTAAAAATCATAAGAGAGTGCGGAGAAATCCCTACCTCGAGCTTAGAAGAGGAAAAAGAAACCCGGAGGATACTCAACGTTGATAAAACCACAAACCTCTTGGATCAAAAGAAAGCCCTTGACATGATCTACAATCTATTTCAAAGGACCAAGATGAGAAAGTACCTCTAGGTGAGTAGATCTAAGGATCTAAGTGAGAGAAGTTGAGTTCTGAGAGAAAGAGAGAGGAGTCACGAGTAAATAGGGAAAAGAGAAGGAAATAATGAGAGGAAAGTGTTTTGGAGCTTATTTATAGTGGTTAGGTACTAATAGAACAATAGCCCTAAGGTTGACAAAAGGAATAAGTCAAAACCCCTAAAAAGTAGAGCCCAAAACCATCCCAAAAATCTAGAAAATAACCACAGGGGTCGACCCTCAAGATAATGGTGTCGACCCTCAAGAAGAAAATGCTGAGACACTAATGTTTGCAATAAACAATGGTCGACGCTAGGAACCCATGGTGTCGACTCTATATTTTAGTAGGCAACCCATAACAAAACAACAAACAAGGGTCAACCTTAGAAAGACTAGTGTCAATCCTAAAAACCAATAGCAACACCAAGAGCAAAGCAACAGAAAAGGGTCGACCCCAAGAAGACTGGTGTCGACCCCCGAAGTTGAACAAAACAAGAAGAGAAATGCAGTGTCGACACCACCAAGATTGGTGTCAACCCCTAAAGCCATAACCAAACATGAAATAAAGAACAATAACCACTACAAATATGGTTTACCGGATTTAAAAACAATAAATGGGTCAAGTCCAAACCAGAATCTCTTTAGCATATGATTTTCGAGTGAACTAAACTTGTGATTTTTGGAGTATGGCATGGCATGGCATTGCATTCAAGCAAATAAACATATTTACTTTGTGAAGATACCTTTACTGAGATTTGTAATCACCCCTAGTAGATTTGTGCAGGAAATGATGTGGTGATTCTGCCAAGCCAAAAGCGGGAAATATGTTTGAGAGCACGAACCTCTTTTATATTTTGTTGTTTATTTTGACAAGCCATGGCTTTATTTGTATGGGTGTGTAACCATTTTTGTATAACCGGGTTTACGCCATGGAACTTTTAGCCCTTGGGGTATTTCTTTTGTTGTTTTATTCTCTTTAGTGTTCATTGTCGCATATGCTACAAATTCACTCTTTTGAAGTATGAATATGTATTGCATATAGACTCTTTTTGTAAATCTCTCGCATGAAAAAAAATATAAATATAGAGATTTGACCACTTGATTTGAGATTAGTTTAATTGAATAATTTTACCAGATTTATCTTTATGCCATTTGTTGGAGGCGTTACAATACACCCAAATTATTTATATGTATTCTTCATATTCAATTTTCATCTTCTGTTATTAGTTTTAATTACTTTCTCTTCATCTTCTTTCTTACTCTAAAATTCCAATCCATCCCACCAAAACTCACCATTATCATCAGCATCAATAATAAGAATTTTTAAAAGGTTAGAAGTCATGGTAAAAAATAAAAATAAAAGTAATCATGGAAAGTATCTTTGCACTCGAAATGCTCTTCCAATAAAAACACAACATTATAACCCACAAGACCACAACTCTTCCCCCAACTCCCTACATAAGAACACCCATAAAACTCGCCACAACTCACATCACCACCACCAAAAAGATTCATCATATTACTTGTGTGGGTAATTTTCTAACCACACTGCCTGCCTAGTAACCAGCTGGAGAGCACCGGCAGAATAGATGGCACCTAGCTGACCTGCAACAAAAATAGAAGATTCCCGCGGTGGCTCGTCCACCCGGGGGCACTCCGACGATCAAGTCAGTACTCAATATCTCTCAAAGATAACCAATAGTGCTTAACTCACTATTTAGAATACAGAAAGCATACCTTAGACCCATGGGGGTGCCTCTCTTTTATAGCCAACTCAATCCTAATCCCACTAGAAGCCTGATTTCTATGGACTTAGGATTACTGCTAATCTGGGACTCCTAGTGGGATTAGAATAAACTCTCTAAGAGTCTTATCTTAATCCAAACTGAAGTCTTCTCCCAATCTAGGACTCTTGTCCATATCCAGGTTGAGTTCCCTCTTCATTCTAGGACTCGTCCTTTATCCGCTTATCTCGGATTCCGATATCTTCGGAGATAACCTCGGCCTTGCTGAGATCACCTCGGCGTCACGACTAGGACATGTGGCACCTCGGCTGACACATCGGCGTCACCTTGCCACGTGTTGGTACTCAGAAAATATATCCCCACAACTGCCCCCTAGGTTCTATTACCTCACCATTCTGAGGTGATGGAACCTACACTGTTCGCTCATCTGTGCCCCTCTGTCCGAGATCAAACTCGCCAACCTCAAAGTTCCCTGGATCTTACTGTCCACTTGTGTCAAGAATCAAGTTTCATGCTTTCCAAGCTGCTTGAAATCGCACCTCCTAGCCGAGGTTCTGGTTCCATTAATTCGTAAACTCCAAGAGCTTTGCAACTGCTCCACTCACACTCCCTGGTGAGTTCCTGATTTCCAGTCATCTATTTGACTCCGACGATTTTCATATCGGCGTTCATTTTACTTTTAGGTTCATAAACTCTTACTTTTTTATTAAGCTCAATCTTTCATAACTCTTCTAATTTACTTTGAATCTGTTTATATGCCATCTGTGGCCTTCTGTTTTCGTCCGTCTTCAAATTTTGAATTGTTTGAATGCCTGGCACTGTTCTTGTCATATCCGCTTTCTGTTGCTAGCATTATGTCTGGTTCATTACTTTCTTGTTCTTCACATACTTACTTAGTGCCTGTGTACTTGGCTTTATTCTTGAACTTTGTCGTCTTCTTGACTATTTTTCTCTTTTTTCATTCAATTCTCTAGCTTTTTCTCTTTCTAGCTCTTTTGCTTAAATATGTCATTGTTCCAAGCTTTCAAGCTTCTGCAACTATCTTTGTTCCTCTCCTCCGATGAAGCTTACGTCATTCTGTCATTGTCGTTAGACTTTGGCAATTCTTATTCCGGCTTCCCTCTTTCTGGTAAGCCACTGTTCCTCCTGATTTTATTTCTTGTTGCTTTCCAAGAAGCTCTGCTTCATTGTTAATCACCATTGTTGTTTTACCCGTTGTTTCCAAATCATCCTCTTGAATACACACTATTCACACATCTGTTGATTTCTGCCACTGTTCTTGGCTTGACACACTTGTGCAATCTTTTTGTCCTGATTTCCTGATAGCTTCATCACCATTCTTGATTACGAATTACATTTTTGTTTTTGTTTTCTGTGTCTTTTTCCAAATTCTTGCTTTCAATTCTTGCCTTCAAACTCCGAGGTGCCAATCGCCGAGAAGAGCCTTGATCAAACTCTTCGAGAGATCGATGCTGAGCTCGAGGTCGAGAAGGCTGCTGAGAAGGCCTCCCAACTGTCTTCTATATCCTGCCATTGATGCCGAGTAATTTTGCTTCCTTCTTGAAATTGTTGCCGAGATAATGGTAGAGAAACTCTCCCAGCTGACTGCCAATGCTGAACCACCGTCAACCGTTGTAGTAGATTAATCCAACGTTCTTGTCTTAGTCCCTAGTTCTTAGGGTCTTCATCTTTGTACTTTTGTTTTCTTTGCATATGTAACCTTTTTTGCTTCTGAAAAAAGTCTTTTGTTGGCCGATGTTAACATTCCTTGCTCCTTGATTATCATTCCTTCTTCCACTGTATTTGATAGCCATGTCAGGTAATTGACTTCTCAAATGGTCCTAGGCTCTAGAAGTCTGTCTACTTCTTCCTCTACTACTTCGACGTGCATCAACGTCGGTCCTCTTGCTCGTTGGATTACAGGTTTGGCCGACCTGTCGACGTTCAGTTGGTGGCAAGTGACCTCGGGGTCAATGCCAGGCATTTCGTAAGGTGTCCAAGCAAATACCTCAATGTTTGCTCTAAAAAAAAGCTTCCAATTCTCTTTCTTCTTCTTCGGCTAAGCCTGAGCCGAGAAGAATGAAGCGTTCTTCATCCTCCTCCTGGACGAGGACTTTTAGTGCCTCTTTACTCCTCTCGGTTGGTTCCTTGCCGACATCATCCAGGACCTCTATGTCCTCATTTTCAATCTCCGCCTTCTCTGGTTCTCGAATGCTGCAGGTGGATTTCATTGCTGCCATGGAGCAATTCTCCGCCTGCAATTGATCCCCTCTGACTTCTTTAATCCCATGTTCTATTGGGAACCGCAGTAGTTGATACAACGTTGAGGGAACTACCCCCATTGCATGCAACCATGGCCTTCCCAAGATGATAGTGTATGGCGAACAATCACCATGAATTCTGTCTTGATCTTCTTCTAACTGTTCTTGCATGATTCTATACTTAGAATATTTTGCATGTCTTATGTACTTTTCCTTCTTTGTGCAATCTTCTCGGGGTGACACACTTCGGTTATGCCACCTGACGTTTTACTTCGACAAGTACTTGTCCTGTAAATTGCTTACAAATTTCAACAAAAACATATACTAGTTTAATCTCAACTTTGTAAACTTTTCTCAAGTTACAACAAGTGCTAAACAATGATCTACTTGTAAATTGCTACAAATTCTCACAAGTGTTAAACAATATATATCGGCTTAACTTCAACTTGTAAATTGTTACAAATTTCAACAAGTGAAGGTAAACAATGATCTCGGCTTAACTTCAACTTGTAAATTGCTACAAATTTTAACAAGTGAAGTTAAACAATGATCTCGGCTTAACTTCAACTTGTAAATTGCTACAAATTTCAACAAGTAAAGGTAAACAATGATTTCGGCTTAACTGCAACTTGTAAATTGCTACAAATTTCAACAAGTGAAGGTAAACAATGATCTCGGCTTAACTTCAACTTGTAAATTGCTACAAATTTCAACAAGTGAAGGTAAACAATGATCTCGGCTTAACTTCAACTTGTAAATTGCTACAAATTTCAACACGCGTTAAGCATTACTTCGGTTTAACTTCAACTTGTAAATTGCTACAAATTTCAACAAGTGAAGGTAAACAATTATCTCAGTTTAACTTCAACTTGTAAATTGCTACAAATTTCAACAAGCGTTAAGCATCACTTCGGTTTAACTTCAACTTGTAAATTGCTACAAATTTCAACAAGTGAAGATAAACAATTATCTCGGCTTAACTTCAACTTGTAAATTGCTACAAATTTCAACAAACGTTAAGCATTACTTCGGTTTAACTTCAACTTGTAAATTGCAACAAATTTCAACAAGTGAGGATAAACAATTATCTCGGCTTAATTTCAACTTGTAAATTGCTAGAAATTTCAACAAGCGTTAAGCATTACTTCGATTTAACTTCAACTTGTAAATCACTACAAATTTCAACAAGCGAAGATAAACAATTATCTCGGCTTAACTTCAACTTGTAAATTGCTACAAATTTCAACAAGTGTTAAACGCATTCTTCTTCTCTCTGCCCCCCCCCCAGTGTGAACTTAAAATCCACTTGGGTTCTCATCATACATGTAGCTTCGACCTTGTCGCCGAGGTTGTCGGCCTTGGTTTCTCTATTGATCTTACTTGGCTCCAACCTGAGTTTTGATTTTCGACCTCGCATCGGCGAGCCATTTCTCTTTTCTTGTTTCGACGCCTTTGTTCCCGGCATGTCTTACTCGGCCCTAGTATACTTCTCAATTCTGGCAAACTTTAGTCTGATCTTGTGTGTTTCCTTTTTATCTTCTAGGATCTGAGATCTGCTCATTGTGTTCTTCTATTCTCGGACTCAGGTGCCGAGATCTTGTCTGCTCGAATCTTGGATCTGCTCACTCAGGTTGAGCTCTTCTCTTCTCGGACCTACTCATCTAGGCCGAGATCATGTCTTCTAGGATCCGGGATCTGGAATTCGGGATCTGCTCATTTAGGTTGAGCTCTCGTCTTCTCGGGCCTACTTGTCTAGACTGAGATCATGTCTTCTCGGATCCGGGATCCAGGATCTGGAATCCGGGATCTACTTACTCAGGATGAGTTCTTCTATACTTGAATGTTATCTCCTTGGGAGCGCTCATGCCCCCTGTCTTTGCATCCCTTCTGGAAGGGTCTTCGTTCCTCCGCAGGTATCTATCCTTCCATACTTGGAGGTCATCTTCGTTGTAGTATCCGCTTCAATCTGTTGTCTTTGATGCGTCACCTTCCTGGCCGACGTCTTTCACTCCGTGACTCTGGTCACGAGCGTCTATGTTGCTATTGTCCCCTTCAACATCGAGGTTGATAGATCTCCCATTCCCAGCAGGAGCGTTGTCTCCAGTCTGATCCTTCTGTCCGTCATTGGCCATCTATTCTTCTTTCTTTCCCACAGACGGCGCCAAATTGTGTGGGTAATTTTCTGACCACACTGCCCGCCTAGTAACCAGCTGAAGAGCACCGGCAGAATATATGGCACCTGGCTAACCTGCAACAGAAATAGAAGATTCCCGCGATGGCTCGTCCACCCGGGGGCACTCCGACGATCAAGTCAGTACTCAATATCTCTCAAAGATAACCAATAGTGCTTAACTCACTATTTAGAAGACAGAAAGCATACCTTAGACCCATGGGGGTGCCTCTCTTTTATAGCCAACTCAATCTTAATCCCACTAGAAGCCTAACTTCTATGGACTTAGGATTACTGCTAATCTGGAACTCCCAGTGGGATTAGGATAAACTCTCTAAGAGTCTTATCTTAATCCAAACTGAAGTCTTCTCCTAATCTAGGACTCTTGTCCATATCCAGGTTAAGTTCCCTCTTCATTCTAGGACTCGTCCTTTATCCACTTATCTCGGATTCTGATATCTTTGGAGATAACCTCGGCCTTGCTGAGATCACCTCGGTGTCACGACTAGGACACGTGGCACCTTGGCTGACACGTCGGCGTCACCTTGCCACGTGTTGGTACTCAGAAAATATATCCCCACATTACTGATGGTGTCAAAATCATACAAGTTCAAAGAAAACCTCTACTTCTTTGAGCTCCAAACCCTACAATGCGACGGGGATTATCGACGTTGTTCCCTATATGTGAACAAAATGAATAGTTAGAAATTTATTTAAGGATTTTTTTAAAGTGGTGTGATTTTTTATTTGTTTATTATTGGGGTATACCTTGAAAGGTAATTTGAGAAAAAAACATATGTGTATTGAGAGTAAATTATAATCCTAAATAATTTAACAGAGTGTATTAAGAAATTAGACATTTTAATGATTTTTTTTATGTAAATAGATTCCCCCCGAAAACGGTATAAATCAATCATTTAGACTATGTTTTGTTCATAGATTTTGGTAGAAATTTAGGAGGGGGAAAAGGAGAAAAAATGCGTATATCTATATTTTATGAGCATTACTTATCTACTTAAATTCTTACTAATAATCTTACTAAAAAAAAGTACATGTTTAAATATTATTATTATTATTATTATTATTATTTTACAACCAATCACATTTGGCCTCTTGTATTTTCAGTAAGATTGTTAGTATATATATAGAAGAGAAAATTACAAAAAATAAAAATAAAATAAAATCTAGGGTTTGATTCTTATCACAAATTAAATCGTGAATTTTTAATTTTGTCTAGTTAAATTCTGAACTTTTGATTTTTTTTTTCAATTTAAATCATTTGTCTATTTTCATTAAATAAAATCAAAAAATTGATATTTTAGTCATTAAACTCAATAAAAAAGAATATTGCAGATATTATATATATATATATATATATATATATATTTTCTACATTGAGTTTAATGACTAAAATATTATTTTCTATAAGTTTTATTTAACAAAACAAAAATGTTTGAGACCCCTTTTCCCTCCCACCTCCTTTGACACCCTTTTCCTCCCATTGATTAGTTTTTCTTTTATATTTTTTTTCTTTTACTTCTCCTCCAATCACCACCCGCCAGGTGTGTATAGGGTGGTAGGGGTGGTGATTGGAGGGGTCTCTATCAATGCTCTTAACAAAAATAGACGAATAGTTTAAATTGAAAATAAATTAAAAGATTAATATTTAAAGGAAAATGCTAGAGATCCCAAATTTTTTACCAAATAAATGACCAAATGTCCTACATGGGTGTGGGGCCCACAAAATTGCGGACCCCACACCCATGTGAGACATTTAGTCATTTGTTTGGTAGAAAATTTAGTGTCCCTACCATTATCCATATTTAAAATAACAAAATTAAAAACTCAAACTTTGAGGTTTTTTTTTTTTTTTTTGGTAATTATTGCTAGAATTATTCATATTTTATTTACAGTCTACTTGTCTTTTTTTTTTCTTTTTTTCTAAATATTTTATTGAAATCATAAACCAGCCTTAGGAAACATAGAGGGATAGTTTGGACATTTTACTCGTCCTAGGAGAGCTAGGGTTTCTCAGACTGTTTGGCTATATATAGCAAGCGCAATGCTCTTCCACATCACAAAACCTTCTTGTTCCTCTCTCAAATTCTTTATCGCCTCCGAATTCTCTCTTTGTTTTCGCTTTCTTTCTTCAACAAGTTTATGTATATGTATCAGCCAATTTGCAGAGCAAGGGCGTCAATGAATCAATGACGAACCCCTTGCATTGAAGGTTGGCAACAGTAGAAACATCGCGATTCTCCGTGCCTTTCAAATTTATATTTTCATTTTGATTACGGCCTCGAACAAATCGCTACATTCCATATTTCTTTCTCTTCTCTCTGTTTTTTTGTGAATCTAAACTTGTAGTTTTCTTTGATTTGCCTTTGTTTACTACTATTGTTGTGAATCTCATTTGTAGTTTTTTTATTCACATCTGTTTGTTGTGGTTGTGAATCTCATCTCTTTTTCTTTTTTCATAGTTTTTTTTAGGAGAAAATAATTAACTAAAAAATTACGAATAAAATTATTTGGAAAATATTATTTGTAAAGTTATTGAAAAAAGTGAAATTATTTAATTTTCAAATATTGGATTACTAAAATAGTGGAAAAAACAACACAAGCAAGAATTATGGAGTAGAAAAAGGAGTTCTTTTATACTTTTCGTTCTTTTTTAATTGAAATGTAAACCCATTTATTTCAAATAATGTTACTACAAATTTTATATAAATTATTAAATTATTTTACACATATTCACGTCAGTTGTGTTGTGTCGTGGGTTTCACTTTTATGTAAATATTTTATTTAGTATTTTAGTAATTTATTTGGGTTCATAACATAGCATTGTTCTTAGTTAAGGTGCTGTTTGGCATGATCTAAAAAAGTTAAAAAGTCACTATTATATTTAAATCATATCATCTTATTTAAATTATATCATTTTATTTAAATCACATTATTTCTCTACCACGTCACTTCAAATTCAACTCATATCTAATTCATATTTTATAAAAAGTCAAAAAGTATACTTATTTAGATCATCTTAAACCAATCTTAAATTTTAAAGTTGAAATTTTGAGATAAAGAGTCACTGCCGTAACCCAATCACTACTGTGCCTGTCGTGTAGTTTGAACGGCACCGTTTTACGTTTTGTTTAATTATTATTATTTTTCTTTGAAGGTTTACATTAATTTTTGTAACTAATTAATATTAGTTGATATTTTTAAAAAAATAAAAATATGCTATAGATCTCAAATAAGTTATCAAATTTTTTAACATGTGTAGATTATTTGGAATTTCTAAATTATTTGATACATTAGTTGTGTAGATTATTTGGTAGATTATTGTGTCACCACCTTAATTTTTACCAAATATTAATTAGTTAAAGAAATTAATATAAATCTTAAACAAATAAAAATTAAACAAAACGTAAAATAATGTCGTTCAAACAGTACTGCAGGCACAGCATACCAATAAGTCGGTCAGCACAGTGACCCCTCATTTGAAATTTTGACATTTTCAAAAAATTTGAGCAATTAATGTTAGGTAGCGTTGATGTCACAATAAATTGCCTTTTTATGTGTGACATCACCCATTAGTTTTTATGATAATGTTACGTAATTCAAATTTTATGGTTTAAAAGTGATTTAAATAGCCAAAACGACGAAACGACGTCGTTTTGAGTACAGAACAACATAAAAATGGTCAAAATGATGTCGTTTTGGTCATTTGAACCACTTTTGAACCATAAAATTTGAGTTACGAGACATTTTCTTAATTTTTATTTTAAAGTATATACTTCATACTAAATTACATTTAGCTTTTGGTTTTAAACAAAAAAGAAAAATACCAAAAGAGTGAAAAATAATTATAAAATGATGAAGTTTGTACATTCAATTATGCAAATAAATATTATATGTTCATTAGTTGGAATTTTTTTTAACATTTCATTTTTTTGTTCTCTCTTAAACTATAGAATTTTATATAATAATACGATTTTTTTAAATTAGATAAAATAGATTAGAATTAATGTAGATGAAAATTTAATCTAAACAATGTCAAATATGAGAAATTTTATATTTTAAAATGTCTTATATTGTGTTTATTATTTTTTCTTATTGAAATTGAATTTATTATTGTAATTGAAAAAAAAATTATAATTTGTTTTAGGTAGTTATGATTAAAAAAATTTTAATTTGTAATATGGTACATCAAAATATATATTTTTGTCTAAAAATATAATTAACAATTTATTTATTAATAAGAATGGTTAGATTTTATGTGAATTAGAATTTAAAAAAAGTAATATAATTATGTTAAAATTATAAATTTTATTATATTTCATTTAAATTGAAAAAAAATGCTAACATATGAATATGCCTTCACCAATCTCTCTCATAGTATGAACTTTCAATTTCACGCTGCAAATTTCAGTTACTCCTAATCTTTCTATAAAGTAAAGTGAATAAATCTTTAGGTAAATTTACAATTATTATTCATTAGAATCAAACAATGAAATACCTAAAATGAAATTCAAATAAATTACATCGATTACATATGTAAATTTCTTGCTAATAAAATGTAGACACAAATTATTGCCTTGTTTGCCAACTAATGATGTTGATTTGGAAATAGGCTATTTTAGTTTTATTATTTTTTTGCTAAAATATGAGGAGAAAAAAATTAATAAATGTTGAAAGATATTTTGATTTTTTATAATAAAAAAAAAATCTGCAAAAAATATATAGAAAAAATGGAATTTTTGATTTTTTATATAATTTTTTAAATTTTAACTTTTTTATTGACTTTTTGATTTTTTTAATTATTGTAAAATTAAAAAGTCATGAAAAATGTCAAAAATTCAATTAACTATGTAAAAAGGTTAAAGATTTTCTATTTTGTATTTTTGTACTTTTTTCATAAAAAATTAAAGAATATTAACTTTTTTTTATCCCATTTTAGTTAAGAAGTTAAAAAAATTACTAAAATAGCCTATTTCAAACAAATACTAGTCTTTAGCAATTGCATTCATAAATAATAAAATGACACAAAATAACAAATAAAACACTGACTTAATTATTATAATCAAATTATTGAATATTTTGAATAAATTTGAAAATTTGAAACTACCTGTTAACCCAATAAAAACTTAAAATTCTTAATAATAAACCAAAATCCCATGATTGATTAGTTACAAATGTTTTTTGACAAGTATTTGTCGCAATAGGCTATGTAAACCAGTTACTCTTTGGGAAAAAAAAAACATATAAGTAATTATATTACTTGAAGTGGAAATAGTTTTAGATCGGATAACTTGAATGACAAGTCTTGTTGGAAAACCCTTCAACAATTAAGAAGTTACTAAAGTTTCTTAATATTTTATTCACACTCTAAATTTTCAAACTTTCAAATGGTAACCTCAAGATAGATGTTTTCTCTAAAACTTAGCTTATTTTGTGATGTTTTTCACATTGTTGAGCATGTGCTTATATAGGCATCTTTGGCAAGATCATAAGTCTTCCATAGTTGTGTTCCTTGTGGTTTCCAAGATCACGCGTCGCTAATGGTTAGGCCATATGACATCTTTGGCAGAACCATGTGTCTCTTTTGGTTTCCAAGATCATGTGTTCCTAATGGTTAAGCAAGACCATGTGTCTCTAATAGTTAGGTCATGTGTAGATGTACATGCGTCCTTTATAATTAAGGCATACCATGTGTATTACATGGTTTCCAACATCTCTCATACATCCACATCATGTGTTATATGCACAATCATGTGGATATGTAGATGAGTGTTCCTTGTGGTTTTCAAGATCATGTGTCCGTAATGGTTAGACCATGTGACATCTTTGGCAAAATCATGTGTCCTTCATGGTTTCCAAGACTATGTGTTCCTTATGATTTCTAAGACCATGTGTCCTTAATGGTTAGGCAAGACCATGTGTCTTTCATAGTTAAGTCATACCATGTGTACCACATGGTTTCCAACATCTCGCACACATCCACATCATGTGTTATATGTACAATCATGCAGATGTGTGGATGAGTGTATTTAATGAGGTTGAGAAATGATGATTGTGCATGAGTGAGAAATGTTGGAAATCATGTAATATACATGGTGTGCCTAATCACGAAGGACACAAGGTACTGATGATGCATCCACACATGGCCTAACCATGAGGGACACATGGTCTTGGAAACCATGATGTATACATGGCCTGACCAAAGATGTCTATATGAGCGCATGCTCAACATTGTGAAGATAATCACAAAATAAGTTAACTTCTCTATTTATTCAATTCTATCTTGAGCTTAGGAATTTGGATTAGTAGCTTTTCAATTGACAGAGGTTTTATAGATGAGGCTTGTAATTCAAGCATCTGATTCAAACTCTTTTTGCATCAGATAATATGATTACTCGTATTATTTTTTTCATTAGTATCAGAGCCATATTACTCTTTTTGTCTCATACGATTTGAATGTCGTAGATTAGTTTTATTTATATTTAATTCAATATTATTGAGTATCATGCCAAATTGAGAAAAGTTTTTGGAAAACCCATAAGAGCAGATTTTTTATCTCAAAAACAATATAATTTTTTTTTATGTAATTGAAATTTACATATTTTGAAAGCAATCTTTGTGAGCATTCCATCCATATAAAATGGACTTTAATTGGAGTTATATTGAAAAAGTTATGATTTTTCAAAGATTTTTCAAAGATTTTTAGGTCAAAATTGTTGAAATTTTGGAAAATTATTTTTTCCTGACATATTAATTATTGTGTAAAATTTGATGACTTCTTTTAGTATTGTTAGCATTTATTTTGTGCTATTTAATTGTGGAGCCCACTCGCAAATAACAGGGGTGTAAAAATGGCCCGCGGCCCGTTTAGGCCCGCTTGGGCCCAGCCCGAGCCCCTAGGCTAGGGCTTGGGCTATCGTTTTGAAGGCCCGCTTGGCCCAGCCTATCGGCCCGCTTAAGGCCCACGTACGGCCCAACTCGAAGCTTAGCCCGCGCCGAGGTCCAGTGTATTTTTTAGTGGAAATAATAAACTTTTGATAGAAAAAATTTTAAAAAATTAAAAAAAATGGCTCGGCCCGCCCAAGCCCGAGGCTAAGCCCAGGCCCACCGGCCTAGCCCGAGGCCTGGCCCACTGGCCCGCCCAAGGCCTGAATACCCTTAGGCCTGGGCTAGGGCCTGGGCTTAGTTTTTTGGCCCGTGGGTCGGCCTTCGAAATTTTGGCAGGAGCCCGCGAGGCCCGAGCCATATTTACACCCCTAGCAAATAGTAAGACGCTATTTTATTTTATTTTATTTTTTTCTGCATTCATATATATTATGTGATCCTATACCTATCTCAACGTTACTTATGAGACTTTGTCTTAATACCTCTTAAGATCTGTCAAAAAGATAGTTTTGTTATCTAAAGTGGTTGGACTTAGAAGGGAGACTATATTGACTCTTCTGATCTTCTTAGCATCTTACTTGGTTATTGACCAAAGGATTTTGTAGTGACGTTACCTTGATCTCAATCTTTAGAGTAGAATTTGGGGCATCACATATTATGCATGGTTTAATGTTGTGAATTTAAGAGATGGTTTTGCCTTTTTTATATTATTTTATTCAAAAAATAATTGGGTGTTGTATTTTTTGATCAGCAAAGAAAAATTTCATTAATCAACTTGAAATTAAAGGTACAGGAAGATGAAATGTACTGAGAGAGATTCGGAAGGTACAAAATACCCCTACTACTGCTACTCGCAGCCATACAACCAACCCTTTTGCCTCACGAATTTTTTAAAAAACATAAAAGTTAAGAAGAACTTAACAAAAAGTAAAATACATGATTCCCACCAAATCATCCCACTAAAATACCCAAACAGCTCTTGCAATCCTCTAAACAACAAACTAAAGAAAACTAATTCAACACCCAAGCTGCACTCCCAAGGCCAACCACCCATCTGGATACGCCACCCACGCCTAAGCTTCTGCAACACGCCAAGCCCACACCTAAGCTGCTGCCAACCATGCCTAGCTGACCTGCTCCTGATACTCATACCACCAGCCTTCACCCACGCTTGACATCTCTATCGGGCTTCCCCCACTCTATGGCCGGAACACTGAAACTACACCTATGGCCGGAAAAACTCCATGCCTGGAAAAAAACTCCACACCCAGCACTCATTGCAGCCGAGCACACCCACTGCCATCTCCACTTCCATGGTCGGACACAGCTTTCCAATCCAAACACCGAACACACCCACTGCAAAAGCCCCGGTGATGACAACCCAAAGCATCGAACAACTCCCGAGACACCACCGTACATCTGGATGAAGTTCACCCCTCAAACTCCCACTCGAAAAGGAGCGCTCGAATGAAATCTTAGACAGACCTGAATCAACTTCAACACCCAAATTCCCCGCGAACAAAGCACCGAAGCAACTCCATAGATCCGAAACCGAGCTCATCCCTCAAACTCCCACTCGCAAGAGAGTGCCCGAATGAAGATCCACCCCCTGTTGAAACAAAACAAGCAACCCCAAGGTAGAAAACGAAAAACAGACAGCAAAACAAAACCCCCCAAAGATACATAACAAACACCCGAAGCACCCCCAGGTGAAACAACAAAGGACATCAAAGTGGTTAGAAATTGTGGGAATCAAGTTTATTAACAGCAAAAACCAGCACACAAAGACAAAAGAGAGCTGGGCCAGCCGACCGCCATAGCCAAAGGCGGCGGTCGGCCGGCCAAAAATGAGGCCCGGGGGTGGAGGTTTTTAGAGAGAGAGGTTTAATTGGGTGTTGTATTTTAACTCATAGAAGGAGATAATTATGAGCTTAGCGAAATTTTAGATCTCTCTATGTATGTGGAAATATTATATGTCAATTGTGTTTTTGTGAATTATTTTTTTTAAAAAAATAAAAGAAAAAAAAAGTGTGCTAATGTCAAACCCCGTGCACTAAAATCAGTGAAATGACCTCTAAGAATGTTGTTGCTGACCTCACCAAAGGAGAAAAATTGGATGGGTCCAAGTATGATATGTGACACAGAAAAATTTAATACTTGCTTAATGAACAAAAAGTCCTAGATACTTTGACCACCCTTATGATCTATCCTAAGGAAAGGACCACTACCCAACATCGTCGTGACATGGAAATTCATGAGAAATGGGTCAGGAGAGATCGGTGCACGCTATACTATGCTTAGGAGCATATACATTGATCTCATTGGGGAGTTTGAGGTAAACCACCACTTATGATATGTGGAATCAACTAAAAATTACCTATCGGACTACATCTGCAACTAATTGCGTGCTCTAATTTTGAAATTTGAGCGATATGATATGGATCCAAAACATTCAATGGTTAAGCATCTTAGAGCTATGTTAGCCATGATACGTGAATTTAAGGCTGTTGGTAATATTCTTACTGATGAGCAGCAGTTTACATCTGTGATGCGTTCTTTGCCCAATTCATGTGGTAATATTTTTACTGATGAGCAGCAGTTTACATTTGTGAATCTCATCTTTTTTTTTCCTTCATAATTTTTTTTTCCTGTCCTGTTGTGTTATAATTTTCCTAATTATTTTACTAGTGTCATATTTTATGTTGTTATGATTGATTTTCAGACAGAAAATAATTAACTAAAAAATTACGAGTAAAATTATTTGGAAAATATTATTTGTAAAGTTATTGAAAAAAGTAAAATTATTTAATTTTCAAATATTGGATTGCTAAAATGGTGGGAAAACAACACAAACAAGAATTATGGAGTAGAAAAAGGAATTTTTTTATACTTTTCGTTTTTTTTTGTGTTTAATTGAAATGTAAACCCATTTATTTCAAATAATGTTACTACAAATTTTATATAAATTATTAAATTATTTTACATATATTCACGTCAGTTGTGTTGTGTTGTGGGTTTCACTTTTATGCAAATATTTTGTTTAATACTTTGTAATTTATTTGGATTCATAACATAGCATTGTTCTTAATTATATTTTAAAGTTGAAATTTTGGGACGAGGGGTCACTGCAGTGACCCACTCACTGCTGTGCCTGTCATGTTTGAACGACCCTGTTTTACGTTTTGTTTAATTTTTTTTTTAGAGGTTTATATTAATTTCTGTAACTAATTAATATTAGGTGATATGCTAAAAAAAAATAAAAAATTCTATGAATCTCAAATAATTTATCAAATTTTCTATCATCTCTCTTATATAGGGATGAGATCCACACAAATTCACATGTGTAGATTATTTAGGATCTCTAAATTATTTGATAGATTATTTGGGATCCCTAAATTGTTTGGCAGATTATTTAGAGTCTCTAGATTATGTGGTAAATTATTGTGTGTCACCATAGTATTGTTTACCAAATATTAATTAGCTATAGGAATTAATTTAAACCTTCAAAAAAAAAAATTATACAAAATGTAAAACGGTGTCGTTCAAACAGTATCGCAGGCACAACAGTGATTGGATCATGCAGTGACTCCTCATCCGAAATTTTGACATTTTCAAAAAATTTGAGCAATTAATGGTGGGTAGCGTTAATGCCACAATAAATTGTTTTTTTGTGTGTGACGTCACCCATAAGTTTTTATTTTCCCTTTTGGTATTCACTTTTATTTGTCTAAAGCATATACTTTGTACTAAATTACATCTAGTTTTTGAGGTTAAACAAAAAAGTGAAAGAGTGAAAAATAATTATAAAATGATGAAGTTTGTGCATTCAATTATGCAAATAAATATTATATGTTCATTAGTTTGAGTTTTTTTTAACATTTCATTTTTTTAAAGTTCTTTCTTAAAATATAGAGTTTTATATAATAATATTGATTTTTTTAATTAGATTAAATAGATTAGAATTAATGTAGATGAAAATATAATCTAAACAATGTCAAATATGATAAATTTTATGAAATATTTTTTTTGGAAGTGCCTATCATATATCTTAATTATGTAATACATTGATTTATTGTGATTATTATTTTAGTTATATTTTAAAATGTCTTATATTGTGTTTATTATTTTTTTATTGAAATTGAATTTATTATTATAATTGAAAAAAAAGGTTATAATTTGTTTTAGCTAGTTATGATTAAAAAAATTTAAATTCATATTATGGTACATCAAAATATATATTTTTGTCTAAAAATATTTATTTATTAATAAGAATGATTAGATTTTATGTGAATTAGAATTTAAAACAAATAATATAATTATGTTAAAATTATAAATTTTATTATATTTTATTTAAATTAAAAAAAAACTAACATATGAATATGGCTTCACCAATCTCTCTCATAAGCCCCGTTTGGTAAAACTTATTTGTAGCTTAAAGCCACTTATAGCTTAAAATAAGTTATTTTAGAGTGTTTGGAAAAAATTATTTCACCAACTTATAGCTTAAATAAAACTAATTTTCAACTTATTTTCCAAGTGGGTCTGGAGATGCTTAAGTAGATAGCTTAAGCGCACAACTGTTATACATGGTGCTAAAATTACTCAAATGCCCTCCTAATCTCCATTATTTACGAAATGCCGCTATATATACACCACATCTCAACATTGTTCACGAACCAGAGAGAGACGCAGGCGATTTCCGGCGACGTGTCCCTCGCTCCGGCGATGAAACAAAGATCTCTCTCTGCTCTCTCTCTCCCTCGCTCTCGCTCTATGTGTGTGTGTGTGTGTGTGTCTCTCTCTCTCTCTCTCTCTCTCTCTCCCCCTCTGTAGCGCCAGTCGATCTCAAGTTCGTCGCCATCGCAATCACGAAGCTCGCTCTGTCTCTCTCTCTCTCTCCGGCGTTGGTTTGTCGTCATTGCGATCTAAACCAACACCATCGTCGATCTGAACCAACGCCGTCACGATCTGAGCCGTCGCCGGTCATCACCCCTGTGCTTTTCAAACCCTAGAAAATAAATTGAAAAAAAAGAAAAATATCAATATTAATATTAATTAAAAATGAAAAAATTACTTTTTAGAATTAATAAAAACAGAATTAATAGTTAATATGAAAAAAATTAAAAAAATTACATTTCAGAATTAATATTTAACACAATTTATTTCAATTAATATTTACTTTTCATAATTAAAAAAAATACTTTTCAGAATTAATATTTACTAAAAATGAAATATTACTAAAAATAATTAAAATGAATAATAACAAAGAATAATAATAATATGAAAAATAATAATAATAATACTAATTGATGGACAAAATGATACTAATTTTAATATTTAACACAATTTATTTCAATTACTATTTACTTTTCATAATTAATATTTACTAAAAATGAAATATTACTAAAAATAATTAAAATGAATAATAATAAAGAATAATAATTGATGGACAAAATGATACTAATTTTAATATTTACAACAATTTATTTCAATTAATATTTACTTTTCGTAATTAATATTTACTAAAAATGAAATATTACTAAAAATAATTAAAATGAATAATAATAAAGAATAATAATATTATGAAAAATAATAATAATAATTGATGGACAAAATGATACTAATTTTAATATTTAACACAATTTATTTCATTTAATATTTACTTTTCATATTAATAAAGAAAAGAAATACAAAGAAAGAATATACGAAAAAAATTAATAATTTTGATAATGAATATATGAAAGATAATATGTAATGAAATCACAACATTAATATAAATTAGAACATGAATATTAATTTTAATGAATTAATAAATTAAAAAAAATTAACAAAGAAAGAAGAGAAGAAAAAAAAATTAAAAAGAAAAGAAAAGAAAATAAAATGAAAAAGAAAAAGAAAAAAATGTATTATAAATGAAATCACAAATTTTATGTCTTATAAGGGCAAAAAATGACAATTATACAGAAAAAATTATTTTACAGTTTATTTACCAAATACTACTCTGTTGCTTAAATCCATAATCCCACAGCTGCACTAAACAGGTTACCAGCTTATGTTCACAGTTATAAATTATAATCTGTTAAGTTATAATCTATAATCACTTTTCCACAGCTCTACCAAACGAGACCATAGTAAGAACTTTCAATTTCACGCTACATATTTCAGTTTCTACTAATCTTTCTATAAAGTAAAGTGAATAAATCTTTACATATATTTATAGTTATTATTCATTTGAATCAAACAATGAAATACCTAAAATGAAATTCAAATAAATTACATCGACTACATATGTAAATTTCTTGCTAATAAAATTTGGACACAATTTATTGCCTTGTGTGCCAACTAATGATGTTGATTTGGAAATAGGCTGTTTTAGTTTTTTTATTTTTATTTTTATTTTTTTCTTGGCTAAAATATGAGGAGAAAAAAATTAATAAATGTTGAAAGATTTTTTGATTTTTTTTTATAAAAAAAAAAATCTGCAAAAAAAAATATAGAAAAAATGGAATTTTTATTTTTTATATAATTTTTTTAATTTTTAACTTTTTTTAGTATTTTTTGATTTTTTAATTATTGTAAAATTAAAAAGTCATGAAAAATGTCAAAAATTCAATTAACTATGTAAAAGGGTTAAAGATTTTCTATTTTGTTTTTTGTACTTTTTTTCATAAAAAATTAAAAAATATCTCAAACTTTTTTTTTTTACCTCATTTTAGTTAAAAAGTTAAAAAATTACTAAAATAGTCTATTTCAAACAAATATTAGTCTTTAGCAATTGCATTCATAAATAATAGAATGACACACAAAATAACAAGTAAAACATTGGCTTAATTATTATAAATCAAATTATTGAATATTTTGAATAAATCTCAAAATTTGAAACTACCTGCTACCCAATAAAAACTTAAAATTCTTAATAATAAACCAAAATCACATGACTGATTAGTTACAAATGTTTTTTGACAAGTATTTGTCGTAACAAGTTGCGTAAACCAGTTGCTCTTTGAAGAAAAAATATACAGGTAATTATATTACTTGAAGTGGAAATAGTTTTAGATCGGATAACTTAAATTACGAGCCTTGTCTCGCAAACCGTTCGACAATTGAGAAGTTACTAGAGTTTTTTAATATTTTATCCACACTCCAAATTTTCAAACTTTCAAATGGTAATCTCAAGATAGATGAATAGAGAAACTTGGCTTATTTTGTGATGTTTTTCACATTGTTGAGCATGTACTTATATAGACATCTTTGAAAAGATCATATGTCCCTCATAGTTTCCAAGACCATGTATTCCTCGTGGTTTTCAAGATCATGTGTCCCTAATGGTTAGGCCATGTGACATCTTTGGCAAAATCATGTGTCCCTTATGGATTCTAAGACCATGTGTCCCTTATGGTTTCTAAGACCATGTGTCCCTAATGGTTAGGCAAGACCATGTGTCCCTAATAGTTAGGCCATGTGTAGATGTACCATGTGTAACATGTGTCCTTCATAATTAAGTCATACCATGTGTACCACATGGTTTCCAACTTCTCTCACACATCCGCATCATGTGTTATATGCACAATCATGTGGATGTGTAGATGAGTGGTCCTCATGATTTCCAAGATCATGTGTCCCTAATGGTTAGGCCATGTGACATCTTTGGCAAAATCACGTGTCCCCTCATGATTTCCAAGACTATGTGTCCCTTATGGTTTTCAAGACCATGCGTCTCTAATGATTAGGCAATACCACGTGTCCTTCATAGTTAAGTCATACCATGTGTACCACATGGTTTCCAACATCTCTTACACATCCACATCGTGTGTCATATGCACAATCATGTGGATGTGTGGATGGGTGGATTTAATGAGAGGTTGAGAAATAATGATTGTGCATGAGTGAGAGGTGTTGAAAATCATGTGATATACATGGTGTGCCTAATCATGAAGGACACAACGTATTGATGGTGCATCCACACATGGCCTAACCATGAGGGACACATGGTCTTGGAAACCATGAGATACACATGGCCTGACCAAAGATGTTTATATGAGAGCATGCTCAACATTGTAAAGATAATCACAAAATAAGTTAACTTCTCTATTTATTCATTTATCTTGAGGTTACCATTTGAAAGCCTAGGAATTTGGATTAGTAGCTTCTCAATTGACAGAGATTTTCTAGATGAGACTCATAATTCAAGCATCCGATCCAAACTATTTTCACATTAGATAATATGATTACTCGTATTTTTTTTCATTGGTATTAGAGCCATATTACTCTTTCTGCCGCATATGATTTGAATGTCATAGATTAGTTTTATTCATATTTAATTCAATATTATTGAATATCATGCCATGTTGAGAAAAGTTTTTGGAAAACTTCATTAGAGCAGATTCTTTATCTCAAAAACAATATAAAATTTTTTGTTTTTATGTAATTGAAATTTACATATTTTGAAAGTAATCTTTGTGAGCATTCCATCCATATAAAATGGACTTTAATTGGAGTTATATGGAAAAAGTTACAATTTTTCAAAGATTTTTAGGTCAAAATCGTTGAAATTTTGGAAAATTATTTTTTCCTGACATATTTATTATTGTGTATAATTTGATGACTCATTTTAGTATTGTTAGCATTTATTTTGTGCTATTTAATTGTGGAGCCCACTCGCAAATAGTATGACGCTATTTTATTTATTTATTTATTTATTTTTGCATTGATATATATTATGTGATCCTATACCTATCTCAACATTACTTATGAGACTTAGTCTTAATACTTCTTAAGATCTGTCAAAAAGATAGTTTTGTTATCTAAAGTGGTTGGACTTAGAAGGGAGACTATATTGACTCTTCCGACCTTCTTGGCATCTTACTTGGTTATTGACCAAAGGATTTTGTAGTGACGTTACCTTGATCTCAATCTTTAGAGTAGAATTTGGGGCATCACATATCATGCATGGTTTAATGTTGTGGATTTAAGAAATGGTTTTGCCTTTTTTATATTATTTTATTCAAAAATTAATTGGGTGCTATATTTTAACTCATATAGAAGGAAATGATTATGAGTTTAGTGAAATTTTAGATCTCTTTCTATGTAAGTGAAAATATTGTCAATTGTGTTTTTGGGAATTTTTTTTATTTTTTTAATTTTTTTTTAAAAAGAGAAAGTGTGCTAATGTCAAACCCCGTGGACTAAAATTAGTGAAATGACCTCTAAGAATGTTGTTGCTGACCTCGCCAAAGGAGAAAAATTGGATGGGTCCAATTATGATATGTGGCATGAAAAAATTCAATACTTGCTTAATGATCAAAAGTCCTAGATACTTTGACCACCCTTATGATCTGCCCTGAGGAAAGGACCACTGCCAGCACCGTCATGACATGGAAATTCATGAGAAATGGGTCAGGAGAGATTGGTGCACGCTATACTATGCTTACGAACATGTACATTGATCTCATTAGGGAGTTTGAGGTAAGCCCCACTACTTATGATATGTGGAATCAACCAAAAATTACTTATGGGACTACATCTACAACTAGTTGCATGCTTTAATTTTGAAATTTGAGCAATATGATATGGATCAAAACACTCAATGGTTGAGCATCTTAGAGCTACGTTAGCCATGATACGTGATTTGAAGACTGCTGGTAATATTCTTACTGATAAGTAACAGTTTACATTTGTGATACGTTCTTTGTCCAATTCACGGGGGCAAATGAAACTTGTGCTTACACTAGAAAATGACTCATTCGAATCCCAGTTACGTAGAAGTGAACATGGAACCATTCCTCGTCATTTTGATGAGATTAAGGGGGAATCTTTCATATGTACTCTGCTGCATCTTGATGAGCTTGCTTCCTATGAGAAAGCATTAGTTTCACCTAATGCTAATCAATGGATGGCTACTGTGAAGGTTGAAATGAGTTCTATGGCTCAGAACCAAGTTTAGGAGTTGGTTGACCTTCTAGCTAAGCGCAAGTTTGGGAGTTGATTGACCTTTCACCTGGGCACAAGACCATTGGTAACAAATGGGCCTTAAAAATTAAGCGTAAGGCTGATGGGTCAATTGATAAGTACAAAGACTATCTTGTGGTGAAAGGCTATATCCAAAGAGAGGGTATAGATTATCATGAGACATTCTCCTCGGTGGTGAGATTTGCCTCTATTTACCTAATTCTAACTATTGTCGTGCATTTGTATTTGAAACTTTTTCAAATGGATAAGGAGATCTATATTGATCAACCAGTAGACTTTGAGGTCAATGGACAAGAACACAAAGTATGCCTCATCAAACATTCCATTTATGGCCTAAAACAATCGTCTAGACAATGATACTTTAGATTTCATAAGTCATCGTTTCGACTAGGCTTGAGAATTCTTAATAATAAACCAAATCACATACTTGATTAGCTACAAATGCTTTTTGACAAGCATTTCTTGTAACAGGCTATGTAAACTAGTTGCTCTTTGAAGGAAAAACATACAGGTAAGTATATATTACCTGAAGCGGAAATAGTTTTAGATCGGATAACTTGAATTACGAGCCTTGTCTAGAAAACCCTCCGTCAATTGAGAAACTACTAGAGTTTCTCAATATTTTATCCACGCTCTAAATTCCTAGGCTTTCAAATGTTTACCTGAAGAGAGATGAAGAGAGAGAGAGAGAGAGAGAGAGAGAGAGAGAGAGAGAGAGAGAGAGAGAACTTAGCTTATTTTGTGATGATTTTCACAATGTTAAGTATGCACTTAATAGGCATCTTTGGCAAGGTCATGTACGCCTCATGATTCCCAAGACCGTGTGTCCCTCATGGTGTCTCATGTTTGGGTATCTGAGAGCGCTAAATAGTTCGGACTCTCGATTTCTTTGATCTAGTCTCACGAGTACAATGTGAAATATAGATGAAACTCCAGATCTGACAACTTTTATAGAAAATCCATTTTATTAAAAAAAAATTTGCCAGAAATTGACTGTATCACTAGATCTTAGAGTCACCACCTAATCTTTTTGGAAAACTAGAAAACTCGTGGCTTATGCCAAAGGCCACTGTTCATCATAAGTAAAGTTATCTCGGTTCAGAACCTTAGGTATGATGAGGAAGCTCATTAATTGAGCACCCCTGCTCACTTGATCAAAAAATCAGCCTCTACTAAACCATGATATGAGTTTTATTGACTTTATATGTTCATATTTTGATTATTTAATAATGCTAAAAATTATTATGTGAAACAAACAAGTATAGACTATGTCGTTCATTTTGGAATGTTTAATTTCATGTATTTTTGTAAGAGTTTTGAATAATGCACAACTCAAAAGAAATTGAGTTCACAAACATGAAAAACGATATTATTCAAAATTGAACAACCCAACCTCTATCCACTGACATTCATAGAGATATATCACTTAAGCAAGTTGTCACATGGTAGGATTGTCAGATATGGTAGGATTGTCAGACATAGTAGGAAAAGCACTCACAAGCGGGATGCTAAAGCATAAATATTTACATAGTATTTACTGGCATCCCGCAGAAGACTGCAAAAGAAAGTTAGAAAAATATACATGATCTTATATGCAAAATCCTAATACAATACATACACAAGAATGCGACTATAGATTCGGTTACTATTACATGACATGTGAATCATCTCAAAGGCATGAGGTAGCACATATAATCACGTAATAATTGATTAAATTCACATATGCAAATGAGCCAAATCTAAATGCATGAAATATAGATGCAAAGCATGGATATGATAAATAGAAAATATGATGATATTTATTGCTATGGAAAGCGAGTAAAGAAAAGGGATAGAAATAAATGCGGTTGGAAGACATACATGAAAAGGGATAAAAAGAAGCGAGGGTTGGGAATTATTACAACACTAAATATTTATAAAACCGAATAAAAGACATGGAGTGGGAATTATTACAACATCAAATAAAAGAAATGGGGTTGGAAATTATTATAACAAGTTGAATCTAACAAACCATATAACTAATTTATTTACATCATCTAAGGATAGGTGGCTAAGCCAACCATTTCTAACAAGCTAAATTAGATATATAAAATAAGAAATAAAATTCAAAATAAAGAAATTACATCAGGTGGCTTGGCCAGTCATTTCTAACAAGCTAAATCACATAATTAAAAAAGCAAGAGAAAAAAAAAAGGAAACTACATCAGGTTGCTCAGCCATCCATCTTTAACAAGCTAAATCACATATTTAAAGACAAGAGAAATAGAAATAAAATAAATGTGAAAATTGCAAAAACTCACCTTTGGAGAAAATGATGAATTTTCTTATTACCAAACTTTCTTCATAACACCCACACAGTTATGGAGTATGCTTTGAAATCTAAGCAAGAAGTTTCAAGTTTAAGCTTTAATGGAATTTTGGATGGTATATATAAGTGAAGAACCAATGAAAAGAACAGAGAGAAAGGTTGGTGGAAAGCTTTGGTTCAAAAGGCACTCTCGCTCTCAAAATAACTCAAGGTTTTTGAAAATCAATTTCTCTCCCTCAAGATTTTTTGAAACAAAAATTCTCTTAACCAACATTTTCTCTTCTCAGGCTTTTGAAACAAAGTTTTCTCTTTTTTTTCTAAACAACAAAATAAGGGGATATTTATACAATTCCAAAACACCTAAAGCACATGGCTAACCATGTGGTATTTCCAAAAACATGTCACTTGCCACGTGGTATGAGAGATGATTTTTCTGGTCGCTTGAGCGAGATTTCCTTCACTCGAGCGAGCCTGGTTTACATCAGTACACAGTAGCACCGTTTTGCTACATTTTTTATCTCATTTTTCACTCCCAAACCCTAAATTAGCAGTTTCTCTCTCTAGAAGTCACTTTCTCTCTAAGGTTTCATCTACATTCATTGTGTTCGTGTTGATCCAAGTAAGGGTTGCTTTCGTCATCTTTGGAATTTCGAGCTTGCTTGTTTGTCTTCTACACTTGAAGTAGGGATTTTCTACACTCTAATATGACTTTTAGCTTAGTTATTTGCTATTGTGTATAGATGATGAGATTTGGCTGTGGTTTGGACAAATCTAAGTTTTGGGTGTCTTATGAAAAGAGGGATTTTTGATGAAATTGGCATAAATGGGTTTGAGGTTTGAATACAAGGTTGTATTGCACCAAAATAGTTGATTTTGGGGTTTGGGTTGGTATTTGGTGAAAAGGAGAATTTTGCCCTAATTTGATTAAATCATTATTTTGCATAAATAATGGGGATTAACATTTAAAATGTGAAATTGGAAGGTTGTGGTTATAAATGGTGATATTGGATATGTATTATCTCACCTATGGAAGTTTTGAATAAACTATTTATTCCAATGTTGAACATCTAATTGGAAATAATTGTATTGGGCTATCGGTGGATGATAGTTATGATTGTTTTAGAAATTGCACGACGATTAGGCGATTTAATGCTAATCCATTGTTGGTGTCATCGAATATGGCTATGTTATAAATACATTGTATATGTATGTTTATTAGGAGGAGAAAGGGGATGTACTCCGTATATGACTACGCATATAACTATCGTATATGACTACGCATATAACTACATTGTATATGTATGTTTATTAGAAGGAGAAAGGGGATGTACTCCAAGTGTGATTACGTTTATAAAATACATTACATATATATGTATTTGTTTGGGAGGAGATAGGGGATGTACTCCATGTGTACTTATGCTTATAAATATATAGCATATGTATATTTGTTTGGGAGGAGAAAGGGGATAGACTCCATTTAAAGCAAGTTAGTCGGAGTGTCCAGGGTAAAAGACCTGAAAACTTATATATAAATGGGTGTCCGTTCCTTCGGACGAAATATCCGTAAAATGGCAAGTTTGAAGTGTTTATATGTGTTTTGCCAAATTGGAAAACCATTAAATTGTAGTCTCATGTTAGTTGTTGAAAGATAATGAATTTAATTCATGAATTGAGTAGCATATATGAATTGGAAATGAATTGATAGAAAATTGAAATAAGATTGGCCTTGTGGATGCTTCCATATTGGTATTGTTTATGTACGTGGTATTTATACCTTTGCTAAACCTCATAAATTGCGTTAGATTATCTCTACTGGGTTGTTAGCTCACCCTATACAGGAATATCATTTTCAAGTGCAGGTGAGGTGTTACCTCTAAGGCAATAGCATGGATGGACTCACGGGAAGCAAGAGCTTCTTATTTATGCTTTATGTGTGTATGTTTGTTATTTGTAAAGCCAAGGGCTTAAGTTGTAATGAGCGAGTCTCAATTTGTGTAACCAAGCAATGACTTGGAGAGATGTAAGCCTACATGGCATTTAACTGGTTGTTAAACAGTAAACTCTGATGAATGAAAGTACTGTATTTCTGTTATATTCTTCCGCATGCTATATAGGTTTATTGTATTATTTTAGGGACATTACAACTTGGTATCAGAGCGTACTGCGTTTGAATACTTTGGGTACGTGAGAAGTGGTTAGTACCACAATGGGTTTGTCTCGCTTGATTGAGATGATAGCATGTATTGTATGCTTATGTGATAACATGCTTATGTGATTATGTGCGTATAAAATTTAGTTCCTAAGATGTTGATTGGGTCTATGGGTTTGTGGAAGTCCTATTGGAAGAGCACTTGATCACTGCTATTTGTAATTGGAACTTTAGCAACGCCGTGGGACGATCATTATCTAGGAAGGAAATTCGTATGTGTTTATGTGATTAATTGTCTATATGGAGTGATTTACTTTTGTCCAATGTATTAGGACGCAAGTGAGTTAGCCTTGGCACGTTTGAAAATGTGCTAATCCTGTTGTTCCCTTTATTAGGATGTCAAGACGTGGACGTGGTGGTAACAGGCGTGGTAGGCCTAAGAGTCATGAGGTGCCTTTACCGAATGATATTTCGGCACAGGAAAAAGGAGTTGGTCAAGCCAATGTGGCCAAGCCGGTTAATCAACAGGCCATGGGCGCCTTAGTCCGTGAAATGGTCGGAGCATTGAGGGAATCTATGGATATTCTCCGAGCTGAGAATCAAGTCCAGGCCCAAGTAGCTGAAGCAGGGCCATCTTTCTTAAAGAGGGAGTTTTTCCAGTCAAATCCGGATGAGTTTGTGGGTGATCCTAGAGAGCCATTGAAGGCAGATGAATGGCTAGAGCAGTTGTTGAAAACATTCGAGATGCTTGACATCGAGGATGACCATTTGAGGGTGACCTTGGCATCATTCCAGCTGAAGGGAGATGCGGGTCAGTGGTGGAAGTATGCGCGTGGACGCACTGGGATGACTTAGGAGGCCTTTGTCAATGCTTTCCAAGACAAGTTTCTACCTCCCACGGTTAGGGAGAAGTTGAAAGATCAATTCTCTAAATTGGCGCAGTTGAGTACACCTATGGCTGAATTTGAGGCAACCTTTACTAGCTTGTCTAGTTTCGCACCGGAGTTAGTGGCGACTGAGGAGCGCCGTTGTTTGGAATTTGAGAAACAGTTGATGACTGGACTCAAGCTTTGAGTGGTCAGGTCCATGATTAGAGATTTTAGGTGCCTTGTGGAGGCAGCAGCCCATCTTGAGATTGTTATGCAAGAAGAGGAGGAAATGAGGAGCTCTAGGAGGAGTCAGAATAGTCAAGGGGACAGTAAGAGGCAGAGAGGTTTTAACTCTCAGCAGTCCCAGGGGTTTCAATCGAGGTCCACTTTTCCAGTACCGAGTTCGGGTTCTGGGAGGGGTGGCCAAGGAAATTTCACTTGTTTTAAGTGTGGTCAGTTGGGCCACAAGTCTCCATCATGTCCTCAGAGAGGGGGAGGGCAGCAAGCAGCATCATTTTCGACCCGTTTTTAGAGCCAGAGTCAAGGAAGAGGCCAGCCACTCACTTGTTATCAGCGCGAACAAGCGGGGCACCTGAAGAGGTTTTGCCCATAGTTGAGTGGTACACCTGGTGCGTCTGGTTCGAGATAGACACAGAGTCACCAGCCAGCACAGTTAGCACAGGCCTCGAGGGCCAATCAGGGAGTCTCTTCGGCTCAATCTGTGCATTAGGCTTATGCTCCGAGGGGTGAGCAGGTTGAGTAGAGGCCTACTGGACCTATGTATACGATTGTAGGGCCAGATCTTGTACCTGATCCTTCTGTAGTGAGAGGTACCTTGTTGTTTTGTAATTCAGTTGCTAATGTGTTGATTGATACGGGTGCATCCCATTCTTTTATTTCGTATGCGTTTGCATCAGTTTTGGGTTTGGAGTTGGCATAGCTAGCATCTCCTATTTGTGTAGAGTCACCTATTGGTGGTCAAACTGTCTTGAGATAGGGATGTCGGGATTGTGACATCGAGGTTGCTGGTTGTAGATTACCTTTTGCATTTGTGTTGATTGACATGCTTAGTTTTGATGTCATATTGGGTGTGGATTGGTTATCGTCATATCGGGCTATTATAGATTGCTACCGTCAGAGGGTTACTGTATGTACCTTGAGCGGTGATTGTTTTTATTTCTTGGGGGACCATGTGGATAGAGTCTTATCACCAGTATGTGATCCGCGTGGGCGGAGTGAACTTAGTTGTCTCCTTGCTAGCTTTTTGAGTAGTGAGAGTGATGAAATTCGGGTTGAATTGATGAGGGTAGTTTGTGAATACTCGGATGTTTTTCCCGAGGATCTTGTCAGTTTACCGTCTCATCGAGAGATCGAATTCTCTATTGATTGAGTGCTTGGCACGGCACCAGTTTCTATGGCTCTATATAGATTTGCACCTGCTGAATTGAGTGAGTTGAAGATTCAACTCCAGGAATTGCTAGATAAGAGTTTTATTCGCCCTAGTACTTCACCCTGGGGAGAGCCGACTCTCTTTGCTAAAAAGAAAGATGGAGAATTACGGCTTTGTATTGATTACAGAAAATTAAACCGGGTTACTGTTAAGAATAAGTACCCAATGCCCCATATAGATGATATGTTTGATCTGTTGAAAGGGTCTCATTGTTTCTCTAAGATAGACTTGAGATCGAGTTATCATCAGTTGAGGGTAAGGGAGGAGGATATTCCAAAGACGACATTCCGTCTGCAGTATGGCCATTATGAATTTCTTGTGATGCCTTTTGGGCTAACTAATGCTCCAACTGTGTTTATGGATTTAATGAATCGGATCTTCCGTGAATTCTTAGATCGTTTTGTGATTGTCTTTGTGGACGACATTTTGATTTATTCACCTTCTGAGAAGGAACACGAGGAACATTTACGAGTAGTACATGAGTTACTTTGAGCCCATAAACTGTATGCTAAGTTTGGGAAATGTGACTTTTGGCTGGAAGAGGTTAAATTCCTAGGGCATGTAGTGTCAAGGGAAGGGGTGACTGTAGATTCATCCAAGATAGAGGCAGTACAAGATTGGGCAAAACATAAGAATGCTTTCGAGATTCATAGTTTCTTGGGGTTGGCCAGGTATTACCGTCGGTTTGTGAAGGATTTCTCTAGACTAGCTTCACCTTTGACTAAGTTGACTAGAAAGGAAATCAAGTTTGTGTAGAGTGAGACTTGTGAAAAGTCATTCCAAGAGCTCAAGATTAGACTCACCACTGCTCCAGTATTGATTATACCGGAGAGGGGTTTGGGTTATTCAGTTTATTGTGATGCTTTACGAGAAGGTCTAGGTTGTGTATTGATGCAAGAGGGTAAGGTGGTAGCCTATAGTTCACGGCAGTTGAAGACACATGAGAGAAATTATCCTACCCATGACCTAGAGTTAGCAGTGGTGATATTTGCCTTGAAGATTTGGAGGCACTATTTGTATGGTGAGAAATTTGAGGTGTTCTTTGATCACAAGAGTCTGAAATATCTATTTACACAGAAAGACTTAAATTTGAGGCAGAGGAGATGGATGGAATTCATATAGGATTATGATTTTGAGTTGCATTATCATCTTGGGAAGGCCAATGTTGTGGCTGATGCCTCGAGTAGAAAACCAGTTAGCAGTGTAGCTTCTATTGCCATTCGAGAGTGGGAAATGTTGAGTACTCTTAATAAGTTTGACTTATAACTGGGCGAGTTTGTTGAGTCTGCAGTTTTGTTTTCAATAGTTGCACAGCCTACACTTGTGAATCGTGTGTTGGAAGCGCAGAGGGGTGACCTTGAGGTAGAATCGTTCCAAGAGAAGATTTCTAATTGGAAGGTAGAAAGAGGTTTGACTGTGTATCCCGACCAAAGTGTGAGATACCGTGATCGCTTGTTTGTGCTGGAGTCTTGCCTAGAGGAAGTACTTCGAGAGTTTCACTATTCGCACCTTGCGGTGCACCTGGGAGGCACAAAGATGTATCATGACCTTAGTCGCCAGTTTTGGTGGAGAGGTATGAAGAAGGATGTAGCTGTGTTTGTATCAAAGTGCCTTACTTGTCAACAAGTGAAGGCCGAGCATCAAAGGCCAGCGGGTTTGTTGCAACCCTTGCCTATAGTTGAGTGAAAGTGGGAGCATGTTACGATGGACTTCGTTGTGGGCCTTCCAAGAACTCAACGGGGTAGTGATGCCATTTGGATGGTCGTTGACCGATTGACTAAGTCGGTGCATTTTATTCTCATGCGCGTAAGTGACTCGGTAGATTATCTTGCCGACCTGTATATTAGGGACATAGTGAGGTTGCACGGGGTCCCTCTAATGATTGTTTCGGATAGAGATCCGCGTTTCACTGCTCGGTTGTGGCAAAGTTTACAGAGTGCCTTGGGTACTAGATTGACTTTTAGTACTGCGTATCATCCTCAGATTGATAGGTAGTCCGAATGTACTATTCAGATCCTTGAGGATATGCTTAGAGGTTGTGTCCTTGATTTTAAGGGGTCGTAGGAGAGACACTTACCCTTAGTGGAGTTTGCCTACAATAATAGTTTCCAATCGAGTATTAATATGGCACCGTTTGAGGCCTTGTATGGTCGACTGTGTAGATCTCCAGTGTGTTGGGCCGAGGTGGATGATGCACCTTTGTTGGGTCAAGAGTTGGTTCGGGAAACTACAGAGAAAGTTGCACTTATCCGTAAGAGGCTAGCTACGGCTCAGAGTCGCCAGAAAAGTTATGCCGACCGTAGGAGGAGACCTTTGTCTTTTGAGGTGGGTGATCATGTCTTTTTGAAAATATCACCTAGGCGGGGTTTGATGAGGTTTGGGAAGAGTGGGAAGAGTGGGAAGTTATCTCCTCGATTTATTGTCCCTTTTGAAATCCTTGAACGGATTGGGGAGGTCGTTTATCGTTTGGCGCTACTGCCACAAATTTTTGGGATTCATGATGTGTTTCATATTTGTATGCTTCGGAAATATGAGCCAGATCCATCGCACGTGTTGGATTGGACCGACTTAGAGGTAGATGAGGATGCCTCGTATGAGGAGAGACCGGTGGAGGTCTTGGATAGACAGGATCAAGTTTTGCGAGGCAAGACAATTCCCTTGGTAAAAGTATTGTGGAAACATCACGGAGCTAAGGAAGTGACTTGGGAACATGAATTAGGAGTCCGAGAGAAATATCTGGATTTGTTTGTTGATGCATGAGTATGTATTGAGAATTTATTGTATTAATGAAAAGCCTAAGCATTGTATATGTTTTAACTTATGAAAACATTATATATGTTGTGATTGTTTGGGAAGAACATGGATTCAATATAAACATTGCTTATGTTTTGAGAATTTGGAATATTGATGATGTTGTATCATTTTGGAAGCATTGTATATGCTATGTACGAATTTTGAAAATTTGGACTTTGGTTAAACACTGTAAATGTTTTGGGAAAATTGAAAATTTCATTTTAATTTGGGACTTGTGAATCGAGTCGGTGTGAATAGATGACCGGAGAATGGGTCATGGTGTTGAACTTATGGGAATAATATGGTTGTGACTAGTTCAATTGTGTTTTAGAGCCTGGTTTGTAATTTCGGGAAAGAAATTTCCTAAGGTGGGGAGGTCATAGCGACCCCGGTTTTACCCCGATCTTTAATATGTTCCGGACTCGAGTTCTATGGTTGTACATTGTTGTATATGTCTTGTTTCCTTCCTTTAATTCTTTGAATTAGAGTTTTGGGACTGGTTGGGCGAGTTTGGAACAAGTTGGTTGTCTTTTGGTACAAATGGTAGTTGCCCAGATTTTGGCTTCTTCGCTTGAGCGAGACTTCTTGCACTTGAGCGAGCCTTGTGTAAACTGTTCTTCGCTCGAGCAAGAACTCTTGCGCTCGAGCGTGCATCTGCATCTTTGTAAGACCTGAAGGTTGGTGTTCTTCGCTCGAGCGAGCTTTCCTTCGCTACAGCGTGCTTCTGCGTTGTAGACCTGAAGCTTTGCATTGTTCGCTCGAGCAACACTTCCTTCGCTCGAGCGAGGTGACCTTTTTGTTTCTGGTCACTTGAGCGAGATTTCCTTCGCTTGAGCGAGCTTGGTTTACATCAGTACACAGTAGTGCCGTTTTGCTACATTTTTTATCTCATTTTTCACTCCCAAACCCTAAATCAACAACTTCTCTCTCTAGAAGTCACCTTCTCTCTAAGGTTTCATCTACATTCATTGTGTTCTTGACCCGTGTGTCTTTGAGAATAAGGTAGAGGGCTTCAAGAGCTTCGTGTTGATCCAAGTAAGGGTTGATTTCGTCATCTTTGGAATTTCGAGCTTGCTTGTTCATCTTCTACACTTGAAGTAGGGATTTTCTACACTCTAATATGGCTTTTAGCATAGTCATTTGCTATTGTGTATAGATGATGAGATTTGGTTGTGGTTTGGACAAATCTAAGTTTTGGATGTCTTATGAAAAGAGGGATTTTTGATGAAATTGGCATAAATGGGTTTGAGGTTTGAATACAAGGTTGTATTGCACCAAAATACTTGATTTTGGGGTTTGGGTTGGTATTTGGTAAAAAGGGGAATTTTGCCCTAATTTGATTAAATCATTATTTTGCATAAATAATGGGGATTAACATTTAAAATGTGAAATTGGAAGGTTGTGGTTATAAATGGTGATACTGGATATGTATTATCTCACCTATGGAAGTTTTGAATAAACTATTTATTCTAATGTTGAACATCTAATTGCAAAAAATTATGTTGGGCTATCGGTGGAGGATAGTTATGATTGTTTTAGAAATTGTACGAGGATTAGGCAATTTAATGCTAATCCATTGTTGGTGTCATTAAATATGACTATGTTATAAATACATTGTATATATATGTTTATTAGGAGGAGAAAGGGGATGTACTCCGTATATAACTATGCATATAACTACATTATATATGTATGTTTATTGGAAAGAGAAATGGGATGTACTCCAAGCGTGATTACGTTTATAAAATACATTACATATATATGTATTTGTTTGGGAGGAGATAGGGGATGTACTCCATGTGTACTTATGCTTTTAAATATATAGCATATGTATATTTGTTTGGGAGGAGAAAGGAGATGGACTCCATTTAAAGCAAGTTGGTTGGAGTGTCTAGGGTGAAAGACTCGAAACTTATATATAAATGGGTGTCGGTTCATTCGGACGAAATATTCGTAAAATGGCAAGTTTGAAGTGTTTATATGTGTTTTGCCAAATTGGAAAACCATTAAATTGTAGTCTCATGTTAGTTGTTGAAAGATAATGAATTTAACTCATGAATTGAGCAGCATATATGAATTGGAAATGAATTGATGAAAAATTGGAATAAGATTGGCCTTGTGGATGCTTCCATATCGATATTGTTTATGTACGTGGTATTTATACCTTTGCTAAACCGCATAAATTGTGTTAGATTATCTCTATTGGGCTATTAGCTCACCCTATACGGGAATATCATTTTCAGGTGCAGGTGAGGTGTTACCTCCAAGGCATTAGCATGGATGGTCTTACGGGAAGCAAGAGCTTCTTATTTATGCTTTATGTGTGTATGTTTGTTATTTGTAAAGCCAAGGGCTTAAGTTGTAATGAGCGAGTCTCAATTTGTGTAACCAAGCAATGACTTGGAGAGATGTAAGCCTACATGGCATTTAACTGGTTGTTAAATAGTAAACTCTGATGAATGAAAGTACTGTATTTCTGTGATATTCTTCTGCATGCTATATAGGTTTATTGTATTATTTTGACGGCGTTACAGAGTCACCACCTAAATATTTTTAGAAAATTTGGGAAACCCATGACTCGTGCCAAAGGCCACGTGTCCGTCATTACCAAGATTGTCTCGGCTCAGGAACTTAGGTACGAGAGAGAAAGGTCATGAATTGATCACCCCCGATCGCCCGATCAAAGATCGGCCTCTACTAATCATGATATGAATCTTATCTACATTATATGGTTTTGTTTCGGTTATTAGGCTAACTTACTATGTGATGTACACACACACAAGTATAGACTAACTTGCAAAAAAATGGAACACTTGAGTCTTGTTTGTTTGCAAAATTGTTTCAAATATGTACTACTTGAAAAAGTGATCGCTTATGTACATCACTCAAATTATTCCAATTCAAGCAACTAGCCTTCATTCACAGGCATTCAAACAGTTTATCATTTAAGCACTTAGCCTCATGGCAAGCATGCTAGACATGACAACAACCACATTCGTGCAATATGCTAAAGCGAATAAAAGCTCACTTAGTACTTCAAGCCAAAAAGGTGAAAGAGTTAGGAAAAATGCATGATCCTAACTATGCAATGTGACTAATGCAATGCATGAGATATGCAATCTAAATAGGCTCAACTACTTAACATAACATGTGAATCAATTTGATAGCATGCGGTCTAAGCATGTTTTCAAAGAAGCGTTAAACTAACAATGCAAGTTAGAATGATGCGTCGAGCCCAATGCATGCAAGACAAGTGGATCCAAACATGAAACATGCTAATCAAAACATGATGTTTTAATCTAATCATCGTAAGTAGTTAAATAAAAGGGAGAAAGATGTGGGGGTTGGAAAACATACACGTTATTACAAGATTTGCGCCATCACACAGGAGGGTCCGAATAAACTATCTAGCTAAGCTAATTACTACGAATTAACTAACTATTACAGAACGAATAAATAAATTAGCTAAGCTACTTAACTAATTATTACAACAACAAATGAAATAATTAACTAAACTAGCTAATTAATTATTACAAAAAATTAGAACTAAATAGTCTATGTAACTAACTAATTAATTACAACATGAATACAATATAAGAGAAGTATTAAGCTAACTACTCTAACTACTTTGCCTCGGGAAACGAGGAATGCTCATGCAGGCGCGCGGATTTTCACCCAAAAAAGGCCACTGTTTTGTTGCCAAATGCCTTTGTTGCACAGTCGAACACTTGCACTGTTTTTCACCTGAAAACCAACTCTGTTCCATTTCAAAAAGCCACTGCTGGGTTTTGCAAAGGTGGCCAGCAAGCTAGAAGTGGTGGCCTACCGGCCACTGATGCCTGGTTTTCTTGCTGCAAAAGAGAGCAAACAGAGCAAGAGTAGGGTATTCTCAAGGGTTGTTTGCACAACTTATCCCTCCTCATCATCAAACAGCTCAAAGGAGTAATAAATTTGATTCACAAACCATCAATGGATGCAATTTCATTGCATGATGGGCTATGAACCAAAGGGTTTAAGTTCAACAAATGCAACAAATAAGACTCTCAAACCCCCTCCCTATCATGGATTGATCAAGGGAAGTGGTCGACAATGACTCTTGAACTGTTTACATCACTAACAAGTACGAAATGATTCAAGACTCACAGGTTCAATAAACGTCCAATTGAACCTAAACAAAATTATTATCTTGTATTATTTTTAGTCCTCATTTTATTACTCCATTTTAATTACCAACCATTCCTTAGTAGATTAAGTCCAAAGGTGAGCTTTAAGTCCTCTAATGGAAAGAAGCATCAAACCAAGAGTTATTTTAGGCATGAAAGAAGTGTCATGCCGTTGGTAATGAACCCCTAAAGGGATTAAACCATTAAGCACAAGACCTCAATCTCATGCTTTAAACAAGCAACTAGTTTGAACCAACTTTCAAAGCAAAGCAAAAGCCAAGAAAGGAGGGAGGTTGCAAAAGTGATTAGGGGTGAATACAAGTATGGAAAGCCGTAAACAAATGCTATCAACTCAAATAGGATGGTGGCTAATGCCTAAACCACCAAACCTATGAGAACAATTACACCACAAGCATGCAATACAAGGCTCAAATGCAATGGACACTTAAAAACAGTCCTAAAACAGTGCTAAATAAGTCCTAAAACATGCTGGAATTAAGACAAAAATAGGTAGAACAATAAGCTAAAACATAAAGTTATGTAAGATAGTAAGCAAGACACAAGGAGGGGAGGCTACCCCCTCCATTTTTGGACTTCAAAACAATATTTTAGCTACTAAAAAAGCTCTGAAAATCAGTGTTTAAAAGCTTAAAAAAAGATAGTCTAAAGGTGGGAAACGCAAGGGTAAAGGCTAGAGAAACAAGGTGGAAAGAAAGGTAAACCAACCCTCCACCCTTTAAGGCCTTAAACCACAAGTTTCAGTCCAAAATTACAGAGTTTATACAGCACAAAAATAGTAGAAAAACAGTAGGAAACAAAGCAATTAAAGCAAAACAATAAGCAAAGGCTTATACCTCTTGAAGAAGAGAACACTTCTAAGCAACAATTCTATACATACACACCCTCAAGAGCTCAAAGTAGGCTCAAAAGTACCTCAGCTCAAAGATGGTAAGGTTTGGTTTAGAGTGTATAGGCAAAGGTGCAATAACTAGAAAGAGAGAGAAAATAATTTTGCTCCAAAATTTTTCTAACCTTGAAAGCAAGAGAGGAGGCCCTCTGTATATAGACAAACATCAAGCACCCTCAGAAATATCAATACATACACACATAAGCAAATGCATGCATCTGTGACAACAGCTGGCACAACTGGCAGAAAATATCTGCAAAACACACTTGTGGCCAGTAGGCCACTAATTCTGGCCGGCAGGCCACACAAGTGGCCGGTAGCCAAGAACAGTGGCCGGCAGCCAATAGTGGTGGCTGGCAGGCCTCAACATTTTTCAGGCTTGAAAAGCTAGGGTTTTGGTCCAAAACAAGGCAAGAGGTGTGTGAGGTTTGAAGGCTCAAAACTGTGGCATTCTGCTGGGGACTTCGAGAACTTAACAAGCATATTCACATTCATCATCAGGTGTGCAAGTAATGACGTCCAAGTCGTAAGGGCGGTAAAAAATAGGGTGTCTACAGATACTCATGCGATTAACATGGATTTGACTTCTGTGGCATCGCCTAACAAAGTTGATACAATCACTTTCCATGGTTAACTAGTAATATCCTTGTCTAAGAATTTTTCTGGCCAACATTATAACGTTTATGTGGGCTCCACACTCTCCTCCATAGGTGGCCTCCATAATACGTTTTTCCTCATCCTCTACTATGCATAACTTGTGTATCCCAAGATGTCCCCTCTTATATAACTTATCTCTACAAATGATGAAATGAGTGGCCAGACGTTGTATCCCCCTTTTGTCATTGGCATATGCCCCGTGCGGGTATCTGTTACTTTCTAGAAAGTTCCAAATATCAAAGTACCAGGGATTTTCATCTTGCACTTTTTCTATCACGGTTATCATCTCGTATGCCGGTGTATACCTGTGCTCTATAAGGATTAGACGCATCTTGACCCCAATTGGTATGTCCACCATCGAGGCCAAGGTCACCAAAGCATCAACAAATTGGTTATTCTCTCTCACCAGGTGTGTAAATGTTAGTCTTTCAAACCTTGAGATTAGAATCCAAGGTCCAGTGGTAAACTTTCATCTTCTCTTCCTTGACCTTCCAGTCCCCATTGGCTTGAGAGACGACTAAATTTGAATCCTCGATCACATTAAAACTTATTGCCCCTAGTTCTAGGGCTACTTCCAATCCGGCGATGCATGCCTCATACTCTGCTTGGTTGTTGGATACTCTGAATCGGAGTTTGAAAGCTATGGGTATGTGAGAATCAGCTGGTGCTATAAGCAACACCCCTGTCCCATAGCCAAATTGATTGAATGCACCATCAAAGTACAACTTTCAAGTACTTTTCTCCACCTGCATAATTTCTTAATTTGGGAATGAGTACTCTGCATCTTCTTCTCCTCCTTCAACTGAATGATCAGCCAAAAATTCTGATACGGCCCCTCCTTTGATAATTTGCGAGTGACATATCTAAGGTCAAACTCAGAAAGCAAAAGCAACCATAAAGCTAGCCTTTGGGTAAGCCCTGGTTTCTCAAAAAGATATTTGATAGGATCTAATCTCAAAACCAGAATTACTGAGTATTCTAATAGATAGTGCCTCAATTTCCTAATAGCCCAAACGAAGGCTAGACAAGCTTTTTCCAAGTGAGTGTAGCGGGTCTCGTATTTCAGCATCTTTTTTCTCAAGTAGTAGATGGCCTTCTCCATTTTCTTATCCGACTCTTGCACAAGCATACACCCCATAATCGATTCGGTCACTAATAAGTAAAAGATCAACGGCTTCCACGGCTCAGGCGGTGATAACACAGGTGGATTCTGCAGATACTACTTGACTTGCTTGAATGCAAATTGACATCAATCATCCCATCAGAACTTCTTTTCTTTCTTCAAGAGACCAAACAATGGTTCACAAGTCAAGGTTGGCTTTGAAATAAACCTCCTCATGAATTGAGCTTTTCCCCAAAAAGCCCCACACCTCCTTTTCAATCTTTTATGGTGGTAATCCTAAGATGGCTTTGATTTTTTATGGATCAACTTCAATTCCTCATTCGGTAATTAGAAATCCCATCATGTTACTCACAGTCACCCCAAATGTATAGTTTTGTGGATCCAGCCTTAGTATGTACTCCCTTATTCTTTCGAAGAACCTCTTTAGTGCCCTCTCACTCTTTGGACTTGATGATCATGTCATCCACATATACCTCAACCTCATTGTGGATCATGTAATGTAGTATTGTGGTTGCAGCTCATTGATATGTAGCTCTAGCATTCTTTAGCCTAAACGACATAACTCTATAACAGTATGTTGCCTATGGAGTTGTAAATGCAGCCTTTTCCCTGTCCTCCAAAGCCATAAAAATTTGATTGTACCCAGAGAAACCATCCATGAATGATAGCAAGGCATGCCTTGTTATGAAGTCTACCAGCTCGCCAATATGTGGTTATGAAAAGTCATCCTTTGGACTGGCTTTGTTCAAATCCCGAAAGTTGACACAAACTTTAATTCTTCCATTTTTTTTTGAAATCGGCACAATGTTGGCCAACTAGGTTGGATACTCTGATACTATCAAAAATCCTGTATCTATCTGCTTGGTGATTTCCTCCTTGATTTTCAATGCCCAGTCTCGACAGATTCTGCGAAGCTTTTGTTTAATAGGATGGGCCTCGGGGTCAAGTGGGATCTCATGCTATACAATCTCAGGATCAATTCCGGGCATGTCTTCGTAGGACCACGCAAGAATATCTTTGAAATCTTTTAACAAAAAAACTAATCACTCCCGTTCCCCTGAAGACAACGTGGAACCAATCTAGACCAAGCGAGGATCCTTCTTAGTACCCACATTGACTGAAATAATCATATCCAACAAGGTGTAGACACCCCATTTTTGACCGTCCTCAAGGCTTGGACGTCATCGTTTGAACACGAGATGATTATCCATGCTTGTGTTTGTTTTGAGTTTCGAAAAGTCTTGGTTGCGCGCCTTGCCTTAGAATCTCTTAACTTCTTTGTTTTGTGCTTGGTTGCACCAAGAGCTTGTGGATGTGTTCCTGAGGGAAGGGGGTAGCCTGCCGACCAAGTCTCCTGCCCACCGGCCACCTTGATTTTCAATCGGCCAAATGTGATGGCCGGCCGGCCAGTTTGACTGCCGGTTGACCAGTTTGATAGCCGGCCGGCCAAATGTGATTTTCAACAGATATTTCTGTAGACAGCTGGCAGCTGTCATTCTAGGCCATACCCCAGCCCATGCCTGGACGTGGGTGTTCTGAGGAGCTACAGATTGATACATATCTATATCAATCAAGCTCTCTCACATAAGAGAAAAAGAGAAGGAAGAGATATACAACTTGGAGCAAAAAAATCTCTCTCTCTACATTTTTTGCCTCTCTCTCTAAGGTTTAGGGCTTGTTTGTGCTCAAAAGTGCATTTTCTTTGCACTTTTGCATACAAACACCTAGTTCTCTACTCCCTTTATTGAGCTGAGATCCTTGGAGGTGATTCTTAGGGTGATTTGAAGCCCTTTTTTGGTCCAAAAGTTACTGATTTGCGGCTGTGCTACAAGGGTAAGACTTTTGTCCCTTTTTACCCCTTTTTTGCAAAGCTTTTTAGCCTATCTTGCATCTATTTTTGAGCTTAGTATATAACATAGAAAAGTCTTTTTTTTTAGTGCTCTAAATAGTTTGTTAAGGGTGTTTTAAGCTTTGGGGTTGTTTGACCCCTCTTAAGGCTTGTTTGGCCTTTGTTTTGTGCCATTTCGGTTGAGCTCTGGGACCATTGTGTTTGGACCTCCTCACCACTGAAATCTTGAGGGATTTCAGAGGTGAGGATGGTGTGTTGAGGTCCTAAGAAGGAGAGGGCCACCCCCTCTCCTTGTTGTCCTTGAAAAGGGCTATTTTTGCCTCTTGAGGGAGCATCTTGTTTAAGTGTATGTTGGCCATGCTTCAACTGATTTTTGTGCTTATTATGTCATAATATGCCTCTGTTTTTAGTTGGTTTGGACACACCTTGCATGCCTTGCATACATGTCTTGTAATGCCACATTTTTGCCTTAACATCCTTTAGGTGTAGACCCTTGTTCTAGCATGATTTAGGCTTAGCCTTGTGAAGCTTATATGCATATTTTGATGTGCTAAGGAACTATTTTAGGTCATTTGAGTCATTCATATCTTGCTTTGTATAGCTACCATGCAATCCCTCTTGAATGCCTTAAGCTTTGGCCTCTCTAGCATGCATTACTTGCATTGTTTCAGTGGTCTGGAACCACTTATCATGTTATTTCAGTCCTTATAACATGCTTGTATCCTTGCCTTTGATGCCTCTTTGATGCCTCTAAGAGGTGGTGTTGTATGCTCCATGTTTAAGCATTTGTGCATGCCTCCATGTGTAGATCATTTAGATGCCATCTAGGTGGTTTTTAGGACTTTCCTTAACATGATTTGGGACTGTTTTGGTCCACTTTGGTCATTTGCTTCATGTGTCATTTAACCATAGTTTAAGTTCTTGGGCTTGGTTGCATGCCTTGCTTGCATTGGTAGTTGGATTTGGTATCATCTTAACATGATTTTCAGAGTTTGATGTGCATGCCATTTGTCCATGATTATCCTCTTTAAGTGTGCTTAAAAGATGTTCTTTAATGCTTAAGCGTTGGGCCATTTTTGCTTGCATTGTTTGTGTGTGTATTTGCCTCCATTCCATAGCATTTTGGCTTCCTATTTAGACATGGCCGAGGCTTGTCCATATTGGTCTAAGTCCACCTTTCGCATGTTGTTCAAATGTGATCACATTGCTACATGCTTGCATGCTTCGGTTGTATAATGTTTGCATGCTCATTACTTGCATTGTTGACACATGCTTAGCTATATTGCATTTTGTTGCATGCTTCCCCCATGTTCATATAGCATACTAGTTTGCATGCCTAGGTTACATGCCATCTAGCATGCATGCCTTGTCCCTTGATCTAGTGATAGGGATTGGGCCTTGGTTTGTGTGTGTGCATTGCATTTGAAATCAAAATGCATACTTGGTCCCTTGGGCCATCATGCATGGAAATGCGTGATTAGTGGCCCGAGAATCGAGGCCCATCCTCTTTTGAGTCATAAACATGATAAGGAGTGTAGTTGGTGCATACATTTGCTTGAAATACATTGCCATGCCTTGCCTGCCCTCTGCTGCTGTCAAACAGGTTCCAGTAGGAAGAATTGGCCGGCCGGCAGTGTTGGGTGCCGACTGGCCAAACAGGTTTGGCCGAGAGCATAATTTTGTGGCCGGTGACCATTTTCCATGGCCGGTGGAGTTCTCACTCAGTCGGTAGTTTCCCACAACACTCAGAGAAGCAACCTTGAGAGTTGTGAAATTTTCAGAGAAGCAGAACAGTCAAAGCAGAGGCAAACTTGTGCATGGCGGTGGATTTCCGAGCAAACCCGAGCACGCGCGCATTGGATCCTCTTCCCGAGGCCTTTACTTCTTTCTTAAGCTTAGTAAATTTGCTTAATTAATTAGGTGGCCTGTAATAATTAATTAGCTTGTAGGTTAATTAATTTGTATTATTCTTTTGGTCCCTCCGAGCGAGAGTGAATTTGTAATAAGTGTGGGTGCGTGTGTGCATGTCTTCCAACCCCCACTTCTTTCTCCCTTTTACTTACCTGCTTTAATGGTTAGTATTAGGACATATTTACTTTAGCATACCTTATGCTATGCATGCGTGCATCATTCATTAGTCTTGCATGCACCAGGCTCGGCGCATCATACTAATTGCATAAGTATTTCAAATCTAACTTGAATACGTGCTACTTGTGCATTTTCACATGTCATTTATAGACTAGCCGAGCCTACTCTAGTGACATTTCGTATGCGTTGCATTAGGCATTTAAACATGGACTTGGATCATGCATGATTGCTAAGATGTTCTTGTTTTGGCACGAAGTACTAGGTGAGCTCTTTATGCTTTAGCATACCGCATGCGTGTGAGTGTTACCATAATAGCATGATTACCATGAGGCTAGCTACTTATGTGATATAACTGCTTGAATGCCTGTGGATGGAGGTTGAATTACCTAAATTGGAATAATGCATTAAAACTGTGAGTTTTAAGCCCACTAGATAGTGGCAAAACCATCTTTTCTAAAGCCCACTTGAGGGTGGCAAAATCTGCATTTCAGCCTACTTGCGAGTAGCAAACCATTTTCAAAACAAGCATGAAATGTTTTGTTCCAATTTAGGAGATTTGGTCTATACTTGTTTGCCGTGCGTATAACATAGTAATTCTAGGCTAACAAATGGAATAAGAACACATAACGTTTTCAAAAACGAATATCACGGTTAGTAGAGGCCGATCTTCGGATCGGGCGAGAGGGGGTGCTCATAGCTGACCTTCCCCAATCATACCCAAGCTCCCGAACCGAGGTAACTTTGATGATGACGGACACGTGGCCTTTGGCACCAAGTCAGGGTTTCCTAAATTCCCCATAAAAAATATTTAGGTGGCGACTCTGTATCTGGCAAAGCAGTCCATGTTTGGCACTTCTTTTCAAAAATCTGTTTCTCAAAACGATTTGCTAGATTTGGACTCTTTGGTTCAGATTAAGAATCGTGACAATCTGAGAGTCCTAAACTGTAGTAGACCCACAAAACGAACAGAACGGGACCTCACCCTCCCGGGGCGTTCGGGGACGTCTACACAAGGGCGTAGCATGCCTCTCTTCCTTCCAATTAATCAAGATTTTCAAAGCTTGAAGAATTTCTTCCTCTTCGTTTTCATCAAAATTTTGAAAATTTTAGTCTATGCAATGAGCCAATGGCACAGAGAAGTAAGCGGAAACTACTGCATTTTCATTCAAAAACTATGGTTTAGCGGTTTCAATGGACTCAAAAGAAAACGAAAAAGATGACCTGGATAGGACAATAGCATTTGGGTTAACACTCCTAAAAGCGCCAGACTCTGACTCACTAGACTGACTTGAGCCGGATTCTGACTCTACATACTCGGTGGAATCAGACCCGGACTCATCATCTGACTCAGAACTCACAATACAACCCTTCTCAAATTGCCAAGTCAAGTGCATGCCATCCACATTGTCCAGAATCAAACTAATGTAATTAACAGGTGGCCATTCCTCGATCACAGAAATAGTCATGTTATCCCCCAAGTTCACTGGTTTAGCGCTAGTAGCAAAAACTATCAAAAAGTCAGCTAGTGTCAAATCCAGGACTTTTTCGGTGTTGTCCTCCGAGCTACTATCTCTATCTTGACGAAAATCAATACTAGAATCCACCTACTCCTTGTCACTATCGGAGAGCTGATGACCAAAAAAGATCTCAAACCCAAGGTATCTCTTCTTCTCCACTTGATCAATCCATGGCTCAGGAAAACCACAAAAAGGGAAGTCTTCTCCTTGGTGGACAAAGCGTCCGTTAAAGGTCCCACGGATTGGCCTGCAAACCAGCTCATACTTTTTTCCAGCCTTCTTTGCGTTGATTCTCTCTCTCATTTCCTTTCCTTTCCTCTCCTAGTCTTCTATTGTAGGTTCACACATACGGGTTATGGATTATCTCTATTATCTCTGTAATGCCTTGCCGTCCGCTCCTTCCCAATCCAAATCTTGGGATGTATCCTAGCTTGCTCATCATGTAGACTGATTGAGCACTCGTATATTTACTCTCCTCTTCTGCCATGATTGTCTGCACTAGCTGTGCTTCTACCAAGGTAAAACCCAAGAGGAAAACATCCTTCTCTCCATGTTATATCTCCAGCAATGGCGTTACGACTTCTGGAGGAGGATGGATCGTAGAATTACCAAAAACTATGACAATCCCTCCATTGTGTGGGTACTTCACCAACTAGTATATGGTTGAAGAAACTGCTCTCATCTTATGCAACCAAGGCCTGCCCAACAATAGGTTAAAAGTTACCAAGACATCCATGACATGGAATTCTACTTCATGCTCAAAAAGACCAACCAATATCTGGACTTTGAAAGTCCCCATAGCATCCCTACTAGTACTATCATATGCCCAGACAACTTGGCTTGTTGGCGTGAAGTTAGCCAGTTTCAACCTAATCGCATAGGCAGTCCTTACTGGACAAACATTAATGGTTGAACTGGTATCAACCAGAACTACCGAGATCCACTTCTTTCTACATTCCAAAGTCACATACTAAGGCTTATTGTGATCAACTCCCTCAGGTGGTATCTCTTTGTTAGTAAATGATAACACAAGAATTGTGTCTCCTGACATGATTAAAGATACCAGCTAATCTGGTGTTATCTCAATTGATAGTTTGGCCTTATCCAAAGCCGAAAGCATTGCTTGGCGGTGTTCACGAGAAGCCATGAGCAATCCCCAGATTGAGATGTTGGCTTGAATCTTCTTCAACTATTTGAACACAAGATCTACCTCTGCTTCTTTCTCATTTTCTTTGTCATTCTCAACATCTTTTCTTGATGGTTCGCCTTGATCTAAGTGTGGGGGCTTAAAGTAATGCCCACTTCTAGTTAAGTGATCAACCTCCTTAGTATACCAAGTCTCATTAGGGGCATTGGCCCCATCCTTCGTCGATGTAGGCAAAGTTCAGATCACTGTCCTTCCATTATTCTCTTTCAATTATCGAATGGCAATTGTCCGACTCTACTTGAACTTCGTCTTCATTATGAACCCCACCCTTAGGCTGATCATTTTCCAGATTTTCTCCCTCAAGGAAATGGAAGTAATCTAGGTTTCCCTCTATGTTTCCCAGAATATCCGAAGTCTGTGTTACTACTGTGTCATGAGTCAAAGCCGCCCCTAGAGGTATGGATCATAACTGGCCAATAATCACATGATTACCTATGACCTCAAACAGAATACAAAATGTTTAATATAATGGGGCCTGAAACAGAAGCAACAAAAATAATTTCGTTTATTGAGCAGTGCATAAATGATATAACAACCACATACTTATACTATTAGATACACATAACATATATATACATCCAATAACATTTACATTTACAAATCTTCAAATTCTGACTTCTCAAATGTTTTTCAAAGGAGGCAATCATAGGCCTTGGCTCGGGTGACAATTCCAAAAGCTTCACAAGGGTTGGCGAAAGCAAAACTCTAAACTTGAACCTCTTGTTAAATACCTATATACATATAGGGGAAGGGGTGAGATAAACATCTTAACATAATCCAACAACTTTCGGGAATAAAACATTCAATAGCTTTATCCATATTCAAATTTAACATAACGACCTCGAGTCCAGTATAAAATGGAACGACCTTAGGTCCAATCATGCAGAACAATCTCAGGTCTAATCATATGGATGACCTCTTTTCCAACATATATAACAGCTGTTCGGAATGACCTCATGTCCAATTATATCATAGATAGAGCAGAACGACCTCGGGTCCACATATTGAAACATAATTTTAGAAAAACATAACATTTCATATTGTTTCAAAATAAATACTTAGAACGTATCTTTACAAAATTATTTCTCACAGCGAGTTTAATCTTGCAATGTCCCCTCGGGCAAACAACCTACATAACACATCACATGAATTTGATAAAACAAAACATTCATTTACTTAAACTTTCCTTACTTATTCACATTAATTACAATGGATTTCTAAATGTCTTTTAATTTTTCGAAGGGTCAAAACGAGTTCAAAAACATATTCAGAAGGTTAAAAAAATCAAAAGAAATTAAACCATATTCCTCATGTTTTCCGCACGTGCAAGCCCCTAGCCACACATGCGATAAAAGCAGTAGCCTTGCCCCTATTTTGGTTTGCCTTCCACATGTGCGGGGCTCACAGTCGCATGTGCGATTCTGGGTAATTTTGAGTAGTCTGAAAATTTAACAAGTGTAAGCCTTCCAAACCCAATTTGGTGTCCAAAACTTGTACAAAAACCTCATTAAATATGAAGAATATACATGAACCATGTTCAATTTCAACTCAATTAAATCAAAACTTTTATTAACTTCAAAATCAAACTCCTAATTTCCATGAATTCAAGAATTCCATTGCTTAAGTTTCAAACTCATTTATATACACACTTACATGGATGAATCCTTTATATAATCTTCTTGCATGTAAATTATATAGATCAATTCTTGTATAAATATCAAAATTAAACTCAAACTTTACAAATTTAAGGGGTTAGAACTCATGTTCTCGAACCTAGTTTAATTGATCAAACAAACCCAATTCCTAGAAAATTATATGTTTAATCTTTAAATTACTTCTTGAATTCAAGAAATTGTTGAATTATCTACAAGATTTCTAGTTAAATTACATACCTTAAGCTCAATTTTTGAGTTCTCCTTCAAGATCTTCACTTTCCTAAGCTCTTCTCCCTCAAAACCTTGAGTTCCTCTCTTTCTCTCTAACTTCTCCTTATGTTCCAGCACAAACAAATAAAAGCTTCTAAGTCTTCATTCTTCTAGAGGTCTCAACATTTATTTGATTTAATTAGCTAATTATTAATTGTATATTAGATTAGTTAAACTCTCCTTAGACTTAATTAATCAACTAGTTTAACTCCTAATTAAGTATGGCATTAAGTAATTTATCTTCACTTAATTGACTCAATGATTTATGATTAAAACTTTTAATCCAATTATTTAATCTAATCTCAATTTAAACTTAATCAATTATTTTTAATTTACATCAATATGAATTGAATTTTTAATTAAACTCTCATAATGCTCTAAACATTCATTTAAGTTGATTAAGCTCGTCACTTAAAGATTTCTAAGTCATTCTGACTTTCAATTTCTGATTCAAAATAAAAGAAGTCCCCTAATACACATATTGTAAATAAAATATAAATTCTAATTAATTAATCACTTGCAGCTCTAGTCAATTAGAATTAATTCTTGATCATAATTAATTTAATTAATCTCAATTAATTTATCAATCTTAAGGTCCATTACTCCTCCTTAATTTTAATTAAGTTCCCAAAAGCTTTACACATTGGACCAGACTTATTAAACTCCCCACTTACGGTTTCTGAATTAGATAATCATTCAATTTTTTATTCAAACAAAATTTCTATTAATATAATTCCTTCCATTAACTCATTAATCTTGATTCAGTGTAATTAATTATTTAATTTCGTTAATTCTAATCGATTTTCTGATGAGGTGTCTTAAATAGTATAAGGTAATCAAATTCAATTAAATCTATTTTTTTAAAATTGATTTTAATGATTATTTTGACAAAGAAATTCATGTGTTCCCAACTCTTTAATTATATTCTTTTCCAAGCATTAATTTAATTATTCTATATAATCACATAGGCTTAATTTTGATTTAAGGCATTTGAAGGTGATTAATTTTAATTATCATAAATGGCATTATTCGGGGTGTTATATACTGCTACCACAGGGTTTTGGGGTTTTGGCTGGGATTGAGGTGCATCTATCATACACAAATCAGTGCTATTTGGAATAAGCACCTCAGGTCTAAGTAGATGGGAAAATGTGATATATATGCTAGGGTTAAAGGTGGGTGGTAATGTGTGGATGGGGTTGAGACTAGGATGGGGTGGTAGCCTGTTGTAGGGTGGTAACAGGTTGGTGGTGACATTGGGCTTTTGTTGTTGTGGTTATGGTGGAGCTATGATTTTGTTGTCAATGAGATCTTAAATCTCATGATGAAGGGTGATATCAATGATCAGTCTCATGACCGTGTTGTTGATGAAAGGCGCAATATTTAGCAGGATCATGTCTAGCTGGTAAAGGATCAGAAATAGGTCGAGGGTCAAGGGGTTTAAGGTACCCCTTTTCTATCAAGACTTTCATGGCACAAGTTAGGGATATGTGGAGAGGGGTGAAGGTTCTAATTGGGGCTCGGGTTGAGTTGGTTGTTTGTGGGCCAGCATTGGCGAAGGGATAGGCAGTTTTGGAAGTGGTGGTGACGACTGTATTGATTTATGTGGGTTTGGTTATGGCAATTGGGCTACTACTAGGAGCAGCATTGGAACTGCAAATGAATGGCTTTCTCACGGGATCATTTCCTTCTAAAATGATCCCCTATTTGATGACATCCTCAATTTGAACCCTAATCTCATGAAGGCCTTTGAAGTTGAAGAGAGGAAGAACTATCATTTTCTGTAAGATCTTCCCATGTAGATTTCTTACAACCATGCAGACTTGATCTTTCTCCGGAGGTCTATTTGTCATCACGGCCACTTTTGCCCTCCATCTGGTGATGAAAGCCACAAAACTCTCATTAGGCTCTTGGCAAGTTGCCTACAACTCTCGAGTGGTTATTTCAATCTATGTGTTGTAGGAGTATTATGCAATAAACGCTTTAGCCAACTCCTCCCAATTCTTTTTGATAGAATCGTCTAACTTGGCATACCAAGTAACAGCCACCCCTAACATGGTTCTTCTGAACAAAGAATGCTTCTGAGCTTGAGTCAAGCCCATGGACTTCAAGATGTCTGAAAAAAGACAGATGTGAACCATAGGGTCACCGGCCCGCATAAAAAATGTCTATGTGCGGCATTTTGAACCGCTCTGGCAACCTCATGGCTGTCTTCATATACTCGTCCTCGAGGTTCGGAATATAATTAACCCCTTGTGACTTTTTGAACAATTTCTCTAGCTGGGCTATCTTTAACATGGCTGGGTCAAAGTCATTGGGATCAAGGGGGAAGAGTTCTCCAGCTGGCTATGCTAGAACCCTGATATCCTCTTGTAGGTTTGAACCTTGAAGGTCCTCAATTGGCGGAGGTGGATTTGGAACTAGATGGTTGACTGGAGGTAGATGAGTAGTAGAGGCCCTAGATAGGTGCTACAATGCGACGAGGGTTTTAGCTTAGGCGGCAACTATGTGATTAAGAGCTTCTATACTCCACTAAAGGGACATAAGCATGTCCGCTATGTCTACAGGGTTTTGAGCCATCATAGAATCTGGTGAATTAGCAACTGGGGAACTGAGCGAGGATGATCTTACCCTTCTTCTTCTAACCACTGGTGGAAGAGAAACTAACACTTGCTGACCCTAAACCAAATTGTAGACACACTATTTTTTACGGCCCTTACGACTTGGACACCATTGCATGCACACCTAATGATGAGTTTATATGCTTGCCAAGTGCTCGAAGTCCTCCGCGGAATGCCACAACTTTGAGCCTTTCAAACCCTGTACCTTTGTTGTTCTAGTTTTGGACGAAGCTTCGCTTTTCCAGCCTGCAGCCTCTGGTGGCCTGCCAGCCACCCCTTTTGGGCTGCCGGCCATCACTTTTGGGCTGTCGACCATTGATGTGGCTTGCCGGCCACCAGTGATGGTCGGCCAACCACCACTGATAGCCAGTTGGCCGGCCACCAGTGTATTTTACAAATATTTTATGCTAGTTGTGCCAGCTGCTTGCACAAATGCATGCATCTATCCCTACGTGTAGGGCTGGATCTCCTTGAGGAAATTTCATCTTTTCCATATATAGGAGGCCCCTCTCTCATGTTTTAGGGTTAGAAAATTTTGAGGTCAAAAATTTTCCTCTCTCTATAATTCTCTCTCTCTACCAAATCTTTACACTTTTGCCTACAAATCTTTAACCTTTGCCTATACACCCTTTACCAAATCTTCTCATCTTTGAGCTGAGGTAATTTTGAGCTTGGTTTGAACTCTAGAGGGTGTGTTTACTTGGTTTTGTTGCTTGGAATTGCTCTTCTCTTCAAAAGGTATAAGGCTTTGCTTGTATCTTTGTTTTATTTGCTATTATTCATACTATTTTTCCATTGTTTTGGGACTGTCAAAACTCTGTATTTTTGGGCTAAAGCTTGGGTCTAAGGGCCATTAAAGGTTGAGGGGTTGAGAGCCCTTCTTTGTACCTTGTTTTGGTGGAATTTTCCATTGTGTTTTTCACCCTTTTACTATCTTTTTCTAAGCTTTTAAAAACTGATTTTTAGAGCTTTTTCAGTGGCCAAAATCATGTTTTGAAGTTCAAATTTGGAGGGGTTAGCCTCCCCTTCTTGTGTCTTGCTTACTAGCATAGTTTGTGCTATGTTTTAACATGTTAATCTAGTTTTTTTTAGCTCAATTCTAGCATGTTTTAGGACTGTATTAGACCTTTTTTAGCACTATTTTGAGCTGTTGGTTGCATTTGAGCTTTGCTTTGCATGCTTATAGTGTGATAGTCCTCATGAGTTTGGTGTTCCAGGCCTTAGACACCATCTTGTTTGAGTTGATAGCATTTATTTATGCTTTTCTCACTCATTTTCAGCACTTAATCATCTCTGTAACCTCTCTCCTTTCTTGGATTTTTATTTTGCTTTGAAAGTGGTTCAAACAATTTGTTTGTTTAAAGTATGAGATTGAGATGTCATGCTTAATGGTTTAATCCCTTAAGCCGTTCGTTACCAACAACATGATGTATCTTTCATGCCTAAATCAACTTTTTAGTTTGAGCCTTCTTTCCATTTAGAGGACTTAAACTCACCATTGGACTTAATTGATTAAAGAATGGTTGGTAAACTAAAATGAGTAACTAAAATTGGAATTTAAAAATGGTGCAAGATAATAATTGGTTGTGTTCAATCAGACGTTACTTGAACATATGGAAACTTGAACCATTTCATACTCATTAGTGATGAAATGATTCAAGGTTCCAAGGTCACCACTTCCCTTGATCATTCATGAAAGGGAGGGGGTTTGTGTCTTATTTTGCATTTATTGAACTTGCACACTTGGTTTCACAAGCCATCATGTAATGAAATTGCATCCATTGATGGTTTGTGAACCGAACTTGCTACTCATTTGATTTGCTCATGAAAAGGAGGGGTGAGTTATGCAAACAAACCCTTGAAATACCCTGCATATGCTTTGTTTGTCCTCTGTTACAGCAAGATGAACTTGTGCAGTAGTGGCCAGTAGGCCGCCGGCAACCTTCATCACTGGCCAGCCAGCCACTGATGAAAAATTGAGCAGTGTGTTGGTAAGGTGGAACAAAGTTGTTCTGGAAATGGGCAACAGTGTTGGTGTTCAATTGTGCAAACAAAGGCATTCAAAAGCACAACAATGGTCTTTTAAGAGGAAAACCGAGCATGCACATGCACATCACTCGTTTCCCGAGGTGTAGTAGTTAGTTGTTTAGTTTAATTACTTATTTTAATTGCACTTTAGTTGTAATTATTTAATTAGTTAGTTAACTAGTTAGTTAATTCAAGTGTTGTAATAATTAGTTAAGTAGCTTAGCTAGTTTATTCATTTTGGTTTGTAATAATTAGCTTAATTAGCTTTAGCTCTAATTACTTAGGTAGTTAGATAGTTTATTCATTCGAACTCTCCTTTGTGAGAGCACAATGTAATAATGTGTATGTCTTCCAACCCCACATCTTCTCCCTTTTATTTAACTGCTTACAATGGTTAATTTAGAGGCATCATATTTCAATTAGCATTCTCCATATTTGCATTCATTTGTCTTGCATGCACTGAGGGTCGGCACATCATTCTAACTGCATTGTTAGTTTAATATTTCTTTGAATACGTGCTTAGACCGCATGCTATTTAAATTACTTCATATGCCATATTAGTAGCCGAGCCTATTTAATTGCATATTGCATGTGTTGCATTAGTCATATTGCATAATTAGGAATTATGCATTTTTTTTCTAACTCTTTTGTCTCTTTTGGCTTGGAGTACTAAGCGAGCCTTTACTCACTTTAGCATAATTGCATGAGTGTTGATGTTGCCATGTTTAGCATGCTTGCCATAAGGCTAATTGCTTAACTGCTATAACTGCTTGAATGCCTATGGATGAAGGTTTGTTGCTTGAATTGAAATAATTTGAGCAATGTTCATATGCGATCACTTTTTCAAGTGGTATATATGTGGAAACAATTTTCTAAACGAACATGACTTGAAATGCTCCAGTTCTTGCAAAGTTAGTCTATATTTGTGTGTGTATGCATCACATAGTAATGCTAGCCTAATAAACCGGAACAAGAGCATATAATGTTGATAAAAATCATATCATGATTAGTAGAGGCCGATCTTTGATCGGGCGAGCGGGGGTGCTCAAATGTATTCATGACCTTCTCCTCTCGTACCCAAGTTTCCGAGCCGAGACAATCTTGGTGATGACGGATACGTGGCCTTTGGCATGAGTCATGGGTTTCCTAAATTTCTTAAAAATATTTAGGTGGCGACTCTGTATCTGGTGACTCTGTATCTGGCAAAGTAGTCCATTTGATTCAAAATTGATTTTCCAAAAGATTTGCCGGATTTGGACTCTTTGGTGTTTATCAATTTCACATTGCACTTGTGAGATTAGATTTAAAACTGCGGGAGTCCGAACTGGAGGGCTTATTTTGACCTTCTGAAAGAGGGGGCGCAAAAAAGTCAAGCTATAATTTTTGGCGACTCCGCTGGGGAAATAGAGAACTTGACTTGAAATTCATCATATGAAATTTTATCTACACTTATATGTTTCTTTGCATTGCATTTGCATTGGTGCATTTAAGTCACTGTGTTTGCTATCTGTTATTCCTGGACGGTTTGCCGGAGGCTTGCCTAAAAGATTGCCAAAAGGTTGACCGGTCACGGGCCATGCCATGATGGGAACACAACCCTTGGATTTGGACTACCGCTGTACCGTTTGATCCTCCTTTCACTTCTCAGTGTTAGGTGTGAGAGGTATATTAGGTGGTCTTATCGAGGTATCTTTTTTACCATTTGGCCTAGTTGCATATCGAAAGCCATAGAGACTGATCCAAACTAGGATAGGATGATCACCCGAGTACAGCAAGATTACGTGAAACCACTTTGTTTGCATAGTGAACCCTAGCTCCTAACAAATCTAGGACAGGGTAACCCTACCCCCCTCATAGGGGTGTTTTGGTTCTCACTTAACTGGTATGTGCTTTACAGTGAAACTGTGCTGGAATGTGCGTATTAGTTGCAAGTTGGGTATCAGTTTTGGGGGCAGAATTCAGTGTTGAGTGCAGTCCTATCAGCTTTGATTATATCTATGTGTTGTTAACATCTGAGCTGAGCTACTGTGCGGTTTCTGATTACTGCTTTCTTTTTGTTTTATTTCTTTTTGCTAGGTAGTATAACATCATAGCTTCAGATAGTTCAGATATCCCCCAAGTGCTCTGGACCCGTGTCAGGAGGCTTTACAGATCTGGAGATCTTGTTATGGGACAACCTGTTTTTGCTTCGCTTCCACCAGTTACTAGACGGAGAAGAGTTAAGCACAATTCACCAGCCCAGCAATCACCTACATCTAGTCAGGCTCAGTCTTCTACATCTAGTCTAGAATGAGATCATTCGCCTATTCCGATGGCACAATTTCCCCCGGTCAGCATGGAAGACTTAATTCACCACTTTCAACAAACAGTTGAAACCATACAGCAAGACACTACTCGTCGTGCCGAGCTCACAATACGTCAGGCTGAGGTCATAAATAGGCTGTAACAACAATAGCCACAGTCGGCAGCGGCTTTTGCATCCCATGCACCTCCCATGGGTACGCCAGCACTCGGAGACACAGTCCATAATGTTAATGCCCAGGTTGAGAATCAGGGCAATCCAGCAGAGCCAATCCCACCACAGGCCTCCAAAGCACCTGTGTATCAAACCGAGGCTCCATTTGAGTTTGAGGTTGACTCGACTATGCTTAAGGTCAACAAAATGGAGAAGCACTTCAAGAGGGCACAGGGTGTTAACTCTATCCCCGATATAGAAGATGGGTATACCGACTCTGCAATGACATTGCCAAACCGGTTCAAAATGCCACATATCGATAGATTTGATGGTTCCGGAGACCCCATGGTTCATCTTCGGTTGTTTTTAGACATGCTGCGGCCGATGGGCCTGACTCGACTGCAGAAGCTCTCACTCTTTGGCTGGACTATGTCGGGAATAGCCGCCATATGGTATGCGAAGCTGGAGGATTTTGTGAAGTAAAGTTAGGAGGAAATGACTGAGGCCTTTGTTGTAAAATACTCGTATAACACGCAAATTGAGGTCACAACCCGTGATCTCGAAGCAACACGCCAAGAGCCAAATGAGGACTTTTCAGAATTCATGACAAGGTGGAGGGCTAAAGCTTCAATGATTACTACACGATCTTCAGAGAAAGATCAGATAAGGATGGCAGTCCACAATCTGCATGGGGAAATTGCTGCAAAAAATGATAGTCCTACCTCTGTTCACATTCACAAAGCTCCATGAGATGGGAGTTCAGATTGAAGACGCCATAAAACAAGGGTTGATTACTGATGAGAAAGAGCAGGCCAAGAGGCTTTTTGTGTGCAGTTCCAACGCAACCACCAGTGGTAGCACAGTTGCGCGGCCACCCGATGTGAGTGTTGTCACCACCACAACCAAGACCACCAATCCTTTTGCCAATACAACACCACAAACTACAAACAACCCTGCCTGATCTGAGAGGACCTTTACCCCACTCTATATGCCTTTATCTCAAGCCATGAAGGTGTTGATCAAAAAAGGGCACCTCAAGCCATTAGAGCCATGCCCAATACCCGATCCTCTCCCACCGAAACACAACCCAGCCAAGTACTGTGCGTTTCACCAGCAGCACAGTCACAACACTGACCAATGTTTCAGGCTACGTCATGAGATTCAAGACCTCATTGACAACAAGGTGATTGCACCACCCCAAAAGCCAAATGCAACTACCAACCCTCTCTCGGCCCACAATCAAGTTCCCCCACCTCAGAACCTAAACCTAATCCATACACTGGCCATCCCATATGACCCCAACGTATACATAACCCCTTCCCACCTACCTAGATCGACGGTGCTCATTCCTGAAAGAATAGACTTGTGCATGATGGACACGTCTGTACTTCGACCTAAGCCTGTGATGGTGACAGTGGCAGAAGAAGGGAGGTTGGCCGTAGAGGAAAGTACGAGTCCGTTGCCGAAGTGCTCTGAAGAATTGTTTGAGGGGGTGTACAATCTGAGCTGCTACATTGTGCCGATTGATCAAGTCAAATCGGAAGTGGTATTGCCAACTACAGTGGAGGTCAATATAGTTAGAGAGGACAGCCCGAGCCAAGGTTTGGATGATTTGGTGGAGCTTGAGGAGGACTTAGACAACCTGCAGTTCTTCGATGAATAAGATCAAGGAGATGTGCAGATTGACTGGTTCGATTTGAATGGGTCGGTAGACAACTCTAGGTGGTTGAGGGATGAACCTCACAGGGAGGAAGGAACTGAAACAAAACCGGAGGAAAAGGAAGCAAGAATTGTTGTAGTGGCCAGAATGGCCGATGAAAAGGGAAAACCGCCGGAGAACACCGGTGTGAATGATTCAATTCAGGAATTGGGCACTATGAGTACTGTGAACACAGAACAAGAAGCTACGTTGAAGCAGTTTGAACAAGAGAGGATGAAAGACAACCAGAAAGCTAGAATAGCCCAACACCCTACTGTAGACACCCCATTTTTGACCGTCCTCGAGACTTGGGCGTCGTCTTTTGAACACTTGATGATTTTGTATGCTCGTGTTCGTGTTGAGTGCCCGAAGATCTTGGCCGAGCGCCTCGTCTTTGTGCCTTCGAACCTTATCTGTTTTGTGCTTGGTTATGGACTAAGAGCTTGTTGTTTCAAATCTGGAGGAGAGGGTGGCCTGTCGGCCATCCCCATAGCTTATCGGCCATGACTTGTGCCTGTCGGCCACCAGTGGTGGCCAGTCAGCTATGTTGTTGGCCGGTCGGCTACATTGATGGCCGGTTAGCCACTGGTGTTGGCTGACAACCATTTTTCTCCTTTTTCAGATATTTGTTTGCCAATTGTGCTAGCTGTTGTTCACTGAAGTGCATCTCCATACACGTGTATAGTAGGATGATTTCAGCCTAAACCTTGATTTTCTATATATAGGGAGTGCTCTCCTCCATTTGGAGGGGTTAGAAAATTTGGATCAAATTTCTCTCTCTCTCTCTAGAATTCTCTCTCTTTCTTCTTATTTTGTGCCTTAAAGCCTTGTTTCTCTACACCTTTGTACATCAAGCCTTAACCAAACACCCTTACCTTTGAGCTGAGGTTCTTTGGGGTCTAGTTTGAGCTCTTGAAGGAGATTTGAGCTGGAATTTATGCCTATTTTGTGCTATGCTTCAAGAGGTATAAGACTTACCTTTTAAGCTTTGTTTTGACTACTTGTTTTACCATCTTTTTGTACTATTTTTGAGCTGGTTTTCAACTATAAAAAAACTCTATTTTTGAGGATTAACATGATGGTTTGAGGTCATTTTGTGTAAAGGGGTAGTCCACCATTCTTGTTGTTTAATTGTGTAAGCTTTTGCACCATCTTTTAGCATATTCACATCAAAATTTTTGGCCCTTTAAACCACTGAAATTCAGAGTTATTTCAGTGGCAAAAACCTGGTTTTGAAGTCCAAAATTGGAGGGGGTAGCCTCCCCTCCTTGTGTCTTGTTTGCAAGCCTAGATAGCTAAACATGTGAGCATGTTTTTCTAGCATTTTGTACCTTAATCTCAGCATGTTTTTTCTACTATTTTGACTGGTTTCAGCTCTGTTTTGAGCTGGCTTGGTCCTTTGAGGCTTGTATTGTGTGGTTGTAGTGCAATTTCCTTTATTAGCTTAATGTTTTAGGTTTTTTAGCATGAATTGCATGAGTTGCTTGCATGTTTTAGTGTCATTTTGCACTCCATTTTAGCACTAAAATCTCTGCAACCTCCCTCTATTCTTCACTCTTTCATTTGTTTTGAAAGTGGCTTTGAACCCCTTGTTGGCTTGAGTGTGAAATTGAGACCCTTATGCCTAATGGTTTAATTCCTTTTGGAGCTCATTACCAACAGTATGAGGTCTCTTTCATGCTCAAGGTACTTGTGGTTTAAGCCCTCTTTCCATTAGAGGACACTCACCTTTTGGACTAATCAAATGAAGAATGGATTGGTAAGTTAAAATGTGTAAACAAAATGAACAAAGTAAAAGAGGCAAAATTAAGCATCTTCGTGTTGCATTGCATGTGTTCGGATAGGACATTAATTGGAACACGAGAAAAATGAGACGTTTCATACTCAAAGTGATGAAACGTGTCATTTTTCTTGGTCACCATCACCCTTGATCATGCATGATAGGGTTATGGTCTTGTCGAGTCTTGTTTCAGATTCATTAACTTGTGCAAGCTTGGCTCCTTAACCATCATGCATTGAAAATGCTTGGTTGATGGTTTGAGGACCGAGAATTACACTTTTGTGAACTAGTGTAATGATAAGGAGAGTAGCAATGCACACAAACCTTGAGAATACACTACTTTGCCTCTGTTTGCTCTCTGTTGTAACAAAAAAAGGAAGTTCAAGAAAGGGGTGGCCGATCGGCGACCAGCAACAGCTGATCTGCCACCAATGGTAGCCGACAGCCACCGTTGGTAGCCGACCGGCCAGGAATGAATTTTTCACAAGTGTGTTCCTGAGTTGGAGCAGAAGTTAAGAACATTGTTGGTGTTCAAGCTTGTGCAAACAAAGGCTGCAAAGGCAAGGCAGTGGTATTTTCGGGTGGAGCAACCGAGCATACATGCGTCCCTCACCCTCGAGGCCATTTTATTGCTTTAATTAGTTTAGAATAGCTAGTTAATTCAAATGCTGTAATTATTTGATTAATTAATTTGTTTTGTAATTAATTAGCTTAATTCAGTTTGTAATATTTAGCTAGCTTAGAATAGTTGGTTAATTTATTCCAATTGTTGTAATAATTAGCTAGAATAGTTAATTAGTTTTTGGTTTGTAATAGTTAGCTTGATTAGCGTAGCTAGTTAGCTTATTCATTCAGATCCTCCTCCGCAAGGGCGTAATATTGTAATAAGTGTGCGTGCGTGTGTGTATGTCTTCCAACCCCACGTCTTTCTCCCTTTTATTTAATTGCTTTCGATGGTTAGATTAGGGTCATGTTTTGATTAGCATATTGCATGCTTGCATCCATTCATTTGTCTTGCCTGCACCGAGGCTCGGCGCATCATTCAAACTGCATCATAATTTTGAATATACTTCCGTGAATACGTGTTTCAAAACATGCTATCAAAGTATTGCAAATACCATGATTAGGTAGCCGAGTCTTTTAGTTGCATTATTGCATGTGTTGCATTAGGCATTTTGTATAGTTAGAATCATGCATATTTCTAATTAGCTTCTATTTTGGCTTGGAGTACTCGGTAAGTCTTTATGCTTTAGCATACTTGCATGAGTGTGATTGCCATATTGCCATGTTTTGCATGCTTGCCATGAGGTTATGTGCTTAAATGCTAAACTGCGTGAATGCCTGTGGGTGGAGGCTTTGTTGTTTGAATTGGAACAATTCAACGAATGTGAGTCTTAAGCCCACTTTGCGAAATGGAAAACCTGTTTTAAGCCCCCTTGAGGTGGCAAATCCGCATCTTAAGCCCACTTGAGGGTGGAAAATTCAAACCATTTTCAAAACAAACGTGACTTGAAATGTTCCAATTCTTACGATTAGTCTATACTTGTTTGTATGCATCACATAGTAAAGTTAGATTAATAACCAGAATAAGAACACATGAGGTTTATAAAAGAACATATAATGATTAGTAGAGGCTGATCTTTGATCGGGCGAGCAGGGGTGCTCATTTCAGGACCTTCCCCCTTCGTACCTAAGTTCCCAAGCCGAGGCAACTTTGGTGATGACGGACACGTGGCCTTTGGCACGAGTCAGGGTTTCCTAAATTTTCCAAAAAATAAAATATTTAGGTGGCGACTCTGTAATCTGGCAAACCAGTCCAATTTTGGCATTACTTGATTTAAAATTGATTTTCCAAAAGATTTGTCGGATTTGGACTCTTTGGTGTTTATCAGTTTTACATTGCACTTGTGAGACTAGATTCAGGACCGCAGGAGTCTGAACTGTGGGGGCTTCTTTTCAAACCCTTTTCGAAAGGCGGGGGCGCGAGAAAAAGGCGAGTCCGCACCTGCAGGGGATACTCATGATGTGAGAATGATCAAAATAGAGCTGGACAATTATTTGTCGATTGCCGAAGGTGTATGGTGGGAGGATGACGATCTACATCTGGCCCACACCGATGAAGGCTGGGATGAGTCCCTTCCAGATAACACGTGGTACGCTGAAGAGATAGACTACATGACAAGAAGTGGGTGGTATTTCAAGCCACCGCACTTAGACCAAGCTGAGGCCTTTGGGAAAGATAGAGAGGTTGAAAAACAGAAAGAAAAGCAGTTTGAGGAAGATGCAGTGTTGAAGCAACTAAAGAAAATCCAAGCCGACATCTCAATCTGGGGTCTTCTTATGGCCTCCCGGGTGCATCGACAGGCTGTGTTATCAGCAATGGACAAAGCTAAGTTGTCCATTGACACTACCCCTGATCAGCTTGTGGGATTGGTCTTCCCAAGAGGCGACGAGCCAACCCTAACCTTTTCTGATAAACAAATGCCGCTAGAAGGCTCAGTACACAACAAACACCTGTACATATCTATTGAGTGCAGGGAAAAATGCGTGCCAGTTAGGGCTGGGCATAGGGTCATCCGACTCGCCCAAACTGCCCTACCCGATCCGAACCGCGCATGTATGGGCGGTTTCGCAAACACATTAGGGTAGGGTACGGTTTGGATTTTATCTAATTTTCGGGTTGCGGGCGGGTTGCGGGTTTGACCCGCACCCGACCAACCCGCACCGCATAATTTTTTTTTTTTTTTTTTTTTTTTTTTTTTTTTTTTAAATCTGGCCGTTCAAAAAAACCCCTTTTATTTTTATTTATTTTTTTGCATTTTGGATGAATGTAAGTTAATGAAGAATTACCCTCTTTTTTTTTGTATTTGGGTTAGGAATGATGAATGTAGGCTTTTTTAATTTGGGTTAGGAATGATGAATGTAGGATGAATGCAAGTTAATGATGAATGTACATTTTGAATGATTTGTTTAGGTTACGAATTGAGATGAATGCAAGTTAATGATGAAGGTAAATTTTGAATGATTTGTTTGGGTTACGAATTGATTTTGTTGTGTTTTTTATTTTATAAGTTTTTTATAAGTTTTAATTCATTAATTATTAATGTTAGAGTATTTTAGAAAATGGGAGGAAAAAGGTCTAAAAGAAATATTAATAAAAAATGGGGAAAAAAAAGGGTTTAACAAAAAAAATTTGAAAAAAAGGTTCAATTCGCAAACCGCCAGCGCAACCACGAACCCTATCTGCACAAACCGCAAACCGCATTGTGGGCGGTTGCGGGTTGACTTTTCCTCAAACCGCATACATGCGGGCGGGTCCAAACCGAACCGCAAACCGTCCCAAACCGAACCGCGGACACCCCTAGTGCCAGTGGTGTTGGTCGATACTGGGTCAGCTATGGATGTAAGGTGAGATGGCCGGCCGACCATCATTGGTGGCCAACAACCTTCATCACTGGCCGGCCAGCTACTAATGTAAAATTGAGCAGTGTGTTGGTAAGGTGGAGCAAAGTTATTCTGGAAGTAGGCAACAGTGTTGGTGTTCAATTGTGCAAACAGAGGCATTCAGACGCAAAACGGTGGTCTTTTCGGGTAGAAACCGAGCATACGCCTGCACATCGCTCGCTTCCCGAGGCGTAGTAGTTAGTTGTTTAGCTTAATTACTTATTTTAATTGCACTTGCGTTGTAATTATTTAATTAGTTAGTTAACTAGTTGGTTAATTCAAGTGTTGTAATAATTAGTTAAGTAGCTTAGAGTGTTTATTCATTTCGGTTTATAATAATTAGCTTAATTAGCTTTAGCTCTAATTAGTTAGGTAGTTAGCTAGTTTATTCATTCGGACTCTCCTTTGTGAGAGCACAATGTAATAATGTGTATGTCTTCCAACCCCACATCTTCTCCCTTTTATTTAACTGGTTACGATGGTTAATTTAGGGACATTATATTTCAATTAGCATTCTCCATATTTGCATTCATTTGTCTTGCATGCACCGAGGGTCAGCGTATCATTCTAATTGCATTGTTAGTTTAATATTTCTTTGAATACGTGCTTAGACCGCATGCTATTTAAATTGCTTCATATGCCATATTAGTAGCCGAGCCTATTTAATTGCATATCGCATGTGTTGCATTAGTCATATTGCATAGTTAGGAATCATGCATTTTTTTTTCTAACTCTTTTGTCTCTTTTAGCTTGGAGTACTAGGTGAGCCTTTACTCGCTTTAGCATAATTCCATAAGTGCTGATGTTGCCATGTTTAGCATGCTTGCCATAAGGCTAATTGCTTAACTGCTATAACTACTTGAATGCCTGTGGATAAAGGCTAGCTGCTTGAATTGTAATTATTTGAGCAATGTTCATATGCACTCACTTTTTTAAGTGGTACATATTTCGAAACAATTTTCGAAACGAACATGACTCGAAATGTTCCAGTTCTTGCAAAGTTAGTCTATATTTGTGTGTGTGCGCATCACATAGTAATGCTAGCCTAATAAACCGGAACAAGAGCATATAATGTTGATAAAAATCATATCATGATTAGTTGAGGTCGATCTTTGATCAGGCGAGCGGGGGTGCTCAAATGTATTCATGAGCTTCCCCTCTCGTATCCAAGTTCCCGAGCTGAGACAATCTTGGTGATGACGGACACGTGGCCTTTGGCACGAGTCATGGGTTTCCAAAAATTTTCAAAAATATTTAGGTGGTGACTTTATATCTAGCAAAGCAGTCTATTTTTGGTAATTTGATTCAAAAACGATTTTCCAAAAGATTTACCGGATTTGGACTCTTTGGTGTTTATCAATTTCACATTGTACTTGTGAGATTAGATTCAGAACCGCAGGAGTCCGAATTGTAGGGTTTATTTCGACCTTCCGAAGAGGGGCGTGTAAAAAAGTCGAGCTACATAAATTTGTATTTTTGCAAAGTCTACCAACGCGAGTCTATAGAACTTAGGGGATATCAGACATTTCAGAAGTTATGGTTGTAATGCCCCAAAATAATAACACTACAACATCCCATGATAATTAATAGATAACAGTACATTCTAAATAATAATCTTTCATTAATAAGAGTTTGATGTACAAAAGGTGACATGTGCAATATACAATCATAAACCCTACATCCTACATCTACAGCATATGTCACATACAAGTGAAATGAAATAAAAGGCTAAACAGATAATTAACGCCTTGGTTACACAAAAATGAGTTTAACTCAATACAGTTTAAGCCCAAGGCTTTTACAATATAATTACAACAAGTAAACAAAAGGCAGTCTTAGGCTCCAAGTCCTCCCAAGCTACGTCCTTGTGGAGGCATATCATCAGTACTTGAAAGTTGTTTTCTACATAGGGTGAGCCAAAGCCCAGTAGAGATACTATAACACTGTGTATGAATCTTAACGAAGTCATAAGATGAATGCATATGCCATGCCCTTGTCAAAACGTTTCACATTTTCAACTCAAAACAATGCAATGCCAAATTATATATCAATTCATGAAAATAAACCTTCTATATCAGAAAACAGGGTAGTGGATACAAAACACTGGGAACCTCTAGATACATGTCTGCAAGTAAACTATACAAGCATGACCAAATCCATTTTACCAGTTCTAACCGGAAGGATCGGCACCTAACCGTGCGAGTTCTTGGACTTTTACCACGGACACACAGGTCAACATAATAATAACCACAACTACACCCCTTAACCAGATTCACCAAGGTATTCACCCATTTTTCTCAAAACCAGTACATTTTCAATGTTTAAGTGTGCAAAACTGCTCAATGCAATATGTATAAGAAATTAGTTTTAATTCACCTAATCTTTATGTAATTTCTACAGCAATCAAACTCCACTAATAGCCTAAAATAGATATTTCTATTTAAAAGATAATTTCCAATAAAATATAATTTCATCATTTCCAAGATGAGAGTGATATTACATATCTAACTCCACCATCATCCTCAACACATATATTCTTTCAAAACAAACATCATTTTCCAATATTTCATCACAAGCCCAAAATCCATGGTTTTATAACAAAAACCCTTTTTATTTCCAAAATCACTTTCGAGTAAAAAACAACACATTTTCAACATATCTCAACTACGATTACATACTTACAACCTTTTCCAAGAACCCATTTGAAAACCTCTCTTTTACATTTCAATTCCAAACCCTAAGTTTTGCCCAAAACACCCAAACCACTAGATTCTTGAAATAGCAAATAACTAAGGTGAAACTCATACTAAAGGTCAAGAAATCCCTACCTCAAGTGTAGAAAAAGAAGAGAGCAAGAGGTAAAACCTGATGGAGTCGAAAACAAGATTTGTTCAGATTAAAATGGAGCCCACAACGTGCTCTACCTTTTTCCCCAAAGGCCTATGGTGAAGAAATCGACAGATGGAGTATTTGGGGTTTGAAATCAAGAACTATAGAGAAAGGAAGAAGATTTAGGGTTTTGAAATGTTTAGAGAGAGAGATATGAAAAATAATCTAAAAAGTGACTTCATCAAACTGATAGACGCACAGACCGCTCAAGCAATCAAAACACCACTCGAGCGAACAGACACAATAAGTGACACCGCTCGAGCGAACAAAGTTACCGCTCCAACGCACAATAACCCCTTCTTAGAAGTTTTGCAGACAAGTAGACCGCTTGAGCTCAAGAAATTTCGCTCGAGCGAAGAACAACATACTCCTAAAAGTTTTGCAAGCCTGTAAAAGTACTGAAAGATCTCAAATACCACTCGGTCACAAGAAAGATTGCTCGAGCGAACAAGCGAAAATCTAGGCAATAACTCTTTTGAAAAACTAACTCCCAACCTGTTCCAAACGTAACCACAAAACCCAAATAACCAATGTCAACAAGCAACAAGATGAATAAGGATATGAATAACCATTCAAGACAAGGAATCCTAGATTCAAAACAATAAATGGGTCGGGTCTAAACCAAAACCGTTATAATCTCCCCCCCCCCCTTAAGGAATTTCATTCCCGAAATTTAATTCAAATCAACAACCACCGTTTTAAATCAAACCATTGATCACCCATACTTGTCACTATGATAAACAAGTCTTTCAACACGAATATTACAACTCAACTTTCCAAAACATTACAATGTTTATATATTACACACTACGCATAAAATTTCCAATACAAGTTTCAAACATTAACAAATAGGTCTGGATACTTCTCACGGACTTCTGCCTCACGTTACCAAGTTCCTTCCTCAACCTCGTGATGTCGCCACAACACCTTAACCAATGGGATGGTCTTGCCTCTCAAGACTTGATCCCGAGTATCTAAAACCCGAACATGTCTCTCCTCGTATGAGGCATCCTCATCTACCTGTAACTTGGTCCAATCCAACACGTGTGAAGGATCGGGCTCATACTTTCAAAGCATACAAATATGAAACACGTTATAAACCCTAGAAAGCTAGGGTGGCAAGGCCAAGCGATAAGTTACCTCCCCAATCTGTTCTAGGATCTCAAAAGGCCCAATAAATCTAGGAGACAACTTCTCACTCTTTCCAAATCTCATCAAACCCCGTCTTGGTTATATTTTCAGGAATACATGATCTCCTACCTCAAAAGATAATGGTGTCCTCCTATGGTCGGCATAGCTCTTCTGGCAACTTTGAGTCGTAACCAACCTCTTACAAATAAGCGCAACCTTCTCCATCTTTTCCCGAACTAATTGAGGACCTAACATAGGTGTGTCACCCCCCTTGGCCCAACACACTGGATATCTACACGATCGGCCATACAAGGCCTCAAACAGTGCCATGCCAATACTCACCTAAAAACTGTTACTATAGGCAAACTCCACTAAAGGTAAATGCCTCTCCCACGACCCCTTAAAATAAAGGACACAACCTCGAAGCATATCCTCTAAGATTTGAATGGTATGCTCTGACTACCTGTCAGTATGAGGATGATAGGCGGTACTAAAAGTCAATTTAGTGCCCAAAGCATTCTATAGGCTCTGCCACAATCAAGTCGTAAAACGAGGATCTCTATCCGAAATGATAGTCACAGGGATCCCATGAAATTGAACTATGTCCCTAACATAAAGGTCGACAAGATAATCTATCGAGTCACTCATGCGCATAGGTACAAAGTGTGTTGACTATGTTTATCAGTTAACTACCACCTATATTGCATCATTACCCCATTGAGTCCTCGGAAGACTTGCAACAAAATCCATCATGATATGCTCCCATTTCCACTCGACTATAAGTAAGGGTTGCAACAAACCTGCTAGCCTCTGATGCTCAGCTTTCACTTGTTGACAAGTAAGGCACCTTGAAACAAACAAGGCTATGTCGCTCTTCATCCCTCTCCACCAAAACTGGCGAGTAAGGTCATGATACATCTTTGTGCCTCCTGGGTGTACCACAAGACGCGAATGGTGGAACTCTCGGAGTACCTCCTCCTTACAAAATTTTGGCACAAAAAGACAGTCTAGATGTCTCACACTAGAGTCAGAATACACATTCAAACCCTTCTCTACCTTCCCACAAGATATCCTCCCTCAAATAGCCTCTACTTTGAGATCACCCCGCTGTGCTTCTATAACTCAACTCACTAGTGTAGGTTTTGGAACCACAGTGAACAAGACAGCTGACTCAATAGACTAACCAAGATGCAAGTCAAACTCGCTAATAACACCCAATATCTCCTATTCCCGAACGGCAATACTAGCTACACTGCTAATGGATTTCCTACTCAAAGTGTCGGTCACTACATTGGCCTTCCCCAGATAATAGTGCAACTCAAAATCATAATACTCCATAAACTTCATCCACCTCCTCCACCTCAAATTCAAATCTTTCTGTGTAAACAGGTATTTCAAACTCTTGTGATCAAAAAACACTTCAAACCTTTTCCCATAAAGGTAGGTTTGCCCTTAATCATTGGGCCACCTGAGTGAGTCGGATATTTAGTTTTTGCTAAAATAATTTCATAGGTATCTTCAGTTTTGCATGACCCAGATGCACTAACAATTATATATACTCTACGTATGTAATTTGCTTGGAGATGTAATACCGGATATTTTTTTTTTTTTTGTAACTAGAATATGAAGAAGTTAGCAAATGTTTGAAAACATAGAGCCAAACATAAACAATTTGTTCAGATATTAAATACTGAACAATGTCAAATAATTTGGAAACACAACGCCAAATATATGAAATTTTTTTAGAAATAAGTTTCCGAATAAATATAATTTGTTCGGTATTGAATTTCTACACAAATTTTGAAAATCCATTCACCAAAAATGATGAAGATAAACAAAAAGCCTACATTCTCTATAAAACAGTTTGGACACGTCTTCTTCATTGTTTGTTGTTGACTTCAATATGAAATAGAATGCAAGAATGATTGATTCAAGAGGAATAGGCTTGATTATGAAGATGTAAAGTGAAGAAAGTGAAAAGAGAAGAGAGAAGAAAATATTGAGATTGATTATGAGATGGGGTATACAAAACATTATGATTTGCACTTTTTTTAATATTAAGTACTTTTTGATCAACCAACTAGGTCTAGCTTAGTTGACCACCATGATTTTCCTAATGGCTTAGTTCCAATGGGGAGATCATAGGTTCAACTCTCCCTAAGGGAAAGTTGAATTAAGGAGGCAAGCACTTGGTACTTCGCATGGATAGGAAGGCTATCGTCCATAGGTGTTAATTTAATAACTAACAACTAACTTTTGCCGATCCAAAAAAAATACTTTTTGGTCATTTTGAATAGGGACATAATAGTAATAATTTTTTTTTTATTAAGTTGGGGTGTCCAACCAATGTTTTGGGGTGTAAATAGAGCCACTCCTCCAACGCTCGTTTGTATAGATGTGGATTTCAAATCAAGGGATTTGAGGTTGGATTTTATAAAAATATTAGATTACCGATTATAGGTGGATAGAAAAACTAGAAAAAAAAAATGTAGTTTTTGTAGTATCTTTGTAGTTAAAAGGGGAATCATTGGCATGATTTTCAAATTACTTTTGCATAGGTATTCAATTGCATCATGTTAAAGCTCTTCAATATAATCTTTAAATACTTAGCTAAACTATTCAAATCTTAATTTTGAGTTATTCTTCTTCCTTTCTCCTTTGAATGAATAATCCCAAATCCATACATTTCAACTTCACAAATACAAATCATGGAGCTAATATTTTTATAAAATTCAACCTCAACTCTCTTGATTAGAAATCCATGTGCATCCAAATAGACTCTTAAATTGCCCAACATTCTAATATGCATGCTTCTTTGGGATAGCAAATCTGAAAATGGAACTACCTAAGACAACCCCGTCCTAGTAAAGTTCAGAAAATCCCACTTGTGTCTTCCTTTTGAAACAGTTTATCTTTATTGATTGGGTTGTTTGTTGTTGACGTTACAGGCAACATTTGAGAATGGAATGGTAGATGAGGCTATAGCAAAAAACCACAGTACAACGAAGGAAGCCATTGAAGTTGGGAACTATGTTGGAGCATATCATATCATTCTTACCCACTTCAGCCAAAGATACCCTAAGATTCCAGTGTTTGATGAAACTCACGTGCACAAAACTTGTATCGCCTTCTGTCACACCATATTTTTTATTACTCGAATTTCATTACCAGACCATTATTATAGATTCAATTTCAAAGATAACATGCAGAAACTCTTTACATTTACAAGAACACATGAATATAGATTCTCTCATCTGAATACAATATGAATGCAACAGGAGTTATAATTAAATAAATTGTCCATAGGCTTACATCTTTTAAATTAAGAGAAAGGGTTTAACCATTTTTCATCAATGGCATTCCACCCACAAATAAAAGACCTCGTAACCAACAAAGAAAGAAGATCCTTAACCTTGAAACACTTCTCGACGTTCACCTGAAAAAGGATTAGCAACGTGAGATGAACATAAAGTCTAGTTGGAATCTCAACATGATCCTAAACAATAACAACATACAGATAGCTATGCTCATGAATGCTTTATATCATATCATATACATAATGTGACCGTTTATACTGAACATATATTTATATAGGTACTTTTTCTAAAATCATTCAATTTACCCAACAACACAAACAATTCACTTTTCTTTAAAAGTTCCCATTTATAAATAACGCATCAAAACTGGTTGTTTTTTTTAAAAAAATACTTTCACAAAACCCCAATTACTTCTCATTATTTACGCCCAATATGAAACATACATTCACTTCTGACACATTCATCACATTCCTTCAGCCCTAAGTATGTGGTCAAGAAACAATTTCAACAACTCATCCATTACGCTTGTGAACATACGTATATGTCCTAACACGAATACGAAATCAAAACATGTACAATGATTACTAAACTATCACATGAAACAACCCGGCCTCACCCAACCATAACCATCACCTGCTCATGATATACAAGGATACACCGAGACAAAACGAGAAACAAAACAATGCTCTACCTACCTTAAGCATGGTAATCCAATGATACACCTTTCCATAACAAAATGCCAATTTATCAGACACAAGTTGGAAGGTATGGTACCTCTGCCAATTTACCAAACACCGGCTAAAAGGTAATGGTACCTCTGCCAAGTTCTCCAGGCGCTAGCTGGAAGGTACTAGTACCTCTCATTCTTAGCGCGGCCAATTCTCTAAGCGCTAGCTGGAAGGTAATGGTACCTCTCATTCTCAGTGCGTGAACATTTCCAACCATCTCAACATACTAGAATGCATAATAACACAAGTGTACTACATATACGACATTATTCAACACCACAATGCCATCCTTCACCGATGACCAAGGACAAAACCTCTAAGCATATGTATTAAATACACGTAAGACAACAATCTAATACTCACGAGACCTTAAGTCCAATAATAATAATAATAATAATAATATGCAAATGTTTCAAAATCCGACCTCAAATTCATTATTACTTTACGAAAGGTTATGATGTCATTTTCTTTCCAAAAATTAATTTTTCTTATTTTTCAATCCACACTACTCCAATGATTTTGTAAAAATTCATTCATTTAATTAAAAACCATATCATTGATGCCAAAGCCACAACTCAACCCCACTCAACATGATTAATCCAAACAATTTCAATACCATGGTTACCTCTCCCTTTTAGATATTAACACAATTACATAATCCGTATTAACAAAATACAAAAGGTTATTCAACTTCCTTCCTTTTAAATCCATTAAGTCAACAATATTAAATTAGGGCTTTCCTTCCTCTCAACATAGACATGTTAAACTACTCCCCAATTAACCTAAGCAACAACCAACTAAACAACTTTAGGCACAAATATCAAACCCTAGATCCCTTTACATAACTTTTATGGAAATCCATAATGAACATGGTTTTTATGCAACAAAATCTATCACATGTCTATCTATAGACGAAGTATTGAAAAGGAGAAAAGAAATCCTTACCTCTTAAAGTGAAGAGGAGACAACCCAAAAATCACTGGCGACGAAACCACAAACTACTTGGATCAAAAGGAAGCCCTTGACGATATCTACAATCTTTCTCAAAGGACCAAGGTGAAAAGATAGCTCTAGGTGAGTAGATCTAAAGATCTAAGTGAAAAAGTCGAGTTTAGAGAGAGAAGAAAGAGACTCATGGTGTAGAGATGAAAAAGAGAAAAAGAGAGGAAAGAAAATAATGAAGAAAGTGTGTTTGGAGCCTATTTATAGTAGTAGAATAATAGCTCCAAAGTAAATGAAAAGAATAAGTCAAAACCCCCGCAAAGTAGGGCCCAAACCGCACTCAAATCTAAAATTTACTCATAGGAGTCGACCCTTAGGACAATGGTGTTGACCCTTACGAAGAAATGCTGAGACACCAATGTGTGCAATAAACAAGGGTCGACCCTTGGAACCAGAGTTGTCGACCCTTTATTTCAGTAGCAATACCCAGAACACAGCAGCAAACAAGGGTCGACCCTTGGAGCCAGTGGTGTTGACCCTTTAAACCTGTAGAGACACTAAGAGCAAGGCAGAAAGGTGGTGTCAACCCTCAAGAAGGCTAGTGTCGACACCAGAACAAAATTTTGAAGTTCCCAAAGAACTTTTCAACAAAAACAAGCATGCACGAACAATCCCAACAAGTCCAAATCGAATTGTATTCATTCAAAACCAAGATATAACAACTCCAATGACTCCCAAAATGAAGATAAAGGAATTAAATACACTCTCCAATAGTTTAAAGGACACAAGTGCTACACCTCCGATTTGATGAGTGTTAACTTAGTAGATCTACATGTGCTTTCCAAAGTTCTTCCTTATTTCAAAATTCTTTTTAGGGATGATATGATTGTTGATGAATTTGATGATGTTGTCAATGCTGCAAGTGCAGCTAATTAAATGCGACAATTTTGTAACACATTGTTGGTGTTGTATGGCCCTATTGGGCTTGAAAGGTGTTGTTTCTTGTGAACAAACAACATCAGCATGATTCGTCAAAAATAATGGGATCTAAATGTGCTAATTGGAGGACATACTGCCCAAAGGAATTGGGCCATAGAATGTACATTTGAACGGATTAGATTTTTTAGCCTGTTTGGGATTAGTAATGACATGGAATTGAAGTCAGATTAGTAATAATCTAGAACATGAGATGAGATTATATATATCATGGAATTACTTCAACTGTGTTTGATTTATGGTAGGATATAATAAGAGGAAGGTTCTTTGTAACAATTAGATAGAGTGAGATGAGTAATCCATTGTTAAACCCGTCCCCACCTCACTTCTCATTGGGGTAAGGAAAATCCATGCGAAGCTGTGTGAGGAATGTGAGAATAGAGCGAGGCAGGGAAAAACGGCCATCCCTACTTACATAGGGTCCTTTTTTTAAATAAAAATCAAATGAACACTTGACCCGACTCAAGTTGTAGCTCAAGTGGTCATGTGTGAACATTCAGATGCCAATGAGACAAGATCTCAAGTTCGTGTTAATGAAGTGATGTCGACTTGCTGTAGTAATTTAACTCTACTAACCCATTAACCCATTAACATATTATCATGTGACAACATATATATATATATATATATATCGAAAGCATGATCAAAAAAAAAATATTTGACAATAAGGACTACCATTCAAAGTCTAGAATCAATGTATAAGATAGTAATCGTATGTAGAATCATTTGAAAAGGAGGATCAATTATAAATTTTACAATAATGACTCATTTTAAATCACAAAATTCCGTGCATAGCACGAGTAACATGCTAGTATAGTATTATAAAAAATTAAAATAAAAAAAAAAGAAAAGAAAAAGAGACTTCATGTGGGCTTTATGGTAATGTGATATTATATAATAATAAAAAAATTAGGACAAGTTACGACGATACTCCCTGTGTTTTAGTTTGTCATTTTGGTCTTTGTAATTTCAATTAACTCAATTTTGACTCTAAATTTATAACTTTGTTTCAATTTGATCTAGTTGATTAAAACTCTTAACATTTTTTTGTTAAAAAAAGACGCATATAAGTGACATGTTATATTTTTAACAGCAAAATGATAAACTTACTCAATTCAATTTAGTGAGTTAATCTCAACCAATTCAATGATTATTTTACTTGCTGATACTTCAACTAAAGACCTCATCCATCACAACCCAAACTACACTGCCAAGCTCCATCAATATAGACCTTGATATCTCTTGAAAGAACTGCAAATGAAAAGGCTTCCTGTCACGACCCAAACCTGCCTCTATAGGTTTAGCATGATAACTGGCCAGTAATCCGTAAATTACCGAAGGCCTGTTAATAATAATCAAATAATTAGGGGCTAGAGGAAGCACATACACAAAATACAACATCCATAGAGCTATGCAAACTTATATGGGACAGAAAATTTAAAACTTATATTCACAAATATACTCATAGTGATGTCATAGGCATATACACATCATTATCTTACGTCACCCACTGCTAAACAAAACCAAAAAGAGACTTAGCCCAAAATTCAGATTATACAAAAGTTTGGTTCAACAGAAGAAGAAAAAGATAAAAACAGATATCACGTGCACTGTTAGATCACTGAAGCACTTAGGAACCTCCTCGGGAGGCACGGTAGTTGGCTTGACACAACGGAACTCCATGCTGGCAACTTAGGCCTGGTCTCACATCTAATCACCTACATACATAAATAAAACAGTGAGCTGGAGCCTAGTGAATAACAACAGGGTAAAGGGTTTATGAATGATGTCCAAAACAGAATCAGAAATCAGAGTTCATATCAGAAAGCAGTTATATGTGGTACATCCATTAGCTATTAGATCAGATTGGTCATAAACCCATATGCATAGTCAATACTGATGACCATAAAGGTTAATATCTTTGTGCACAAATAGCCATGGTATTGTTACCCCCAAGTGAGGGCCACGTGAACATAGGCCTAAATATTGTTACCCCCAGGCAAGGGCCACATGAACATAGACCACGATATTATTACCCCCCGGCAAGGGCTACGTGCATAAGCCACAGTACTGTTACCCTCGGGCGAGGGCCACATGAACATAAGCCACGGTAATGTTACCCCCCGGGAGAGGGCCACGTGAACTAAGAATGCCACAAATACATTTCAGAAAAATGAGCATTCATTCATGATTCATAAAATAGCAGTTCAGAAAACAGATCATATCATATCAGTCAGAAAATACTTATAATCAAACATAGCTTTACAGAGTTGTTACTCACAGATAGCTCCAGTAGGAGGATAGATCACTTGACCAGAACAGATTGATCAAGCGGGCGATAACACATGACAGATACACATTGGACACATGTCTCAAAGGTGTTTAACTTATCATTTTTCTTCCTTAGCGTGTGTTTCTAACTCTTATCCTCATTATTGTAGCTTAACCATGGCTTAGAAATTCCTAACATGCAATGAGGATGCCAAAATATACTTAAAAACACTTTGCAAAATTTTCAAAAACAGGGTAGTTCGCTCGAGCGCAACTTTTGTCGCTCGAGCGGACCCCTTGGTCTGTAAAACTTCTGAGAGCTCTTATTTGACGTTCAAGCGCAACTTCTGGTTACTCGAGCCAAGGCTTAAAAATAAGAGTTGTCGCTCGAGCACAGGTTCTATCGCTCGAGCTAACCCCCAATTCTATAAAAGTACTGGGAGCTCGTATTCTTAGCTCGAGCGCAGATTCCACCGCTCGAGTGAATAGTGCAAATACTTGAATTTCCAAATTGCTCTTCAGGCTTCAAAACACAATTCTAATGTGTCAAAACACATTCTTTTGGGCCAAAACTCGAGATAACATGTAGAAAATCATAGAACTTTATGAATTGAAAGTCGTTTTGCAAAATCAAGCCCAAAAGCAAGTGAGTTATTTCAAAAGTGAACTTGAAATTGTGAAAACATAACATGCATGTAATGATATGAGATTCAACCTTCCAAAACATGATCAATTGAGATGCTTAGCATAAAAACATGTTGAATTCCTAAAACATAGCCAAGAAAAGAACATGCATGTGAGAATTTTTTGAAATCAAACTCAAATTGTGATGAAATGGATATGCATGCACGGAATGCTCTTCTTTCTACCCTTCAAACTCAATTCTCATGTTTAAACACTTAAACCTCTTGAATTCATCCACTGATGTCGTGAATATAATGCCTAAGAGTATGATTCTTACCTAGGGTTCCCAATTCCTCCAATTCTCTTCAATTCTTCTAGCAATCTTTAGCAATTCTTCCTTAATCTCCTTAAATTCAATCTCTTCCTTTGGTCTCTCTCTCTCTCTCTCTCTCTCTCTCTCTCTCACACACACACACACATTTTTGTTCTCAAGGAAATGAAGATGAAATGTTGTTGAGTCACCGTTAGCCTTATATAGGCTTGATTAGTGGGGTTTAATTAAGCTTGGCTTATGACTGATCAATTGGTCTTAATTTATTTTAATTATTTGAATCCAAATCAAAATTTAATTAAACGTATCATAAAATTTTAAAAATTCAAAATAACACATAGATTTAGTCAATTTCATGTTCGGATGTCGATAAGGCCTTCAATTCATATATTGAAACAGAAATTCAAACAGATATTCAAACAGATATTTCTATGTCAGACAAGTATAAATACAAATAACACATAACACATGCAATTAACGTAGAATTTCATCTTAATTACTTGTAAGTCATTCTTAATCAAGGATTATAGACTAATGACGGGTCGGGTTATTACACTTCCAAACAAAATGACATAATTGAAATAGTTGCACTGTTACTTTTATTAAGATTTGCCTCTTGCACCTAGCTCTCTCGCCACCTCACAATAAAGTAAGTGGTCCACCAACTCCTTGTCTTTGCGGCACGTGCAACACGAATTAGGAAAATAAAATCAAGAGCAGCTATCCACACAAAGAAAGGCACCTACAACGAAGCCCCTGACTTCCAAGTGTTTTCCCAAGGAAACAATTGCTTGATTCCCCCCACAAGGACAGATGGAAAGATTTAAGTGAATTTTCCATTCCCTCCCATTATGGATTGTATCATATTGCTGATATTGGTGATGGTGACAATTTGTAGTCAACAATAGAATTCCATCAGATTGTTGATTATGTTCTACTCCACACATTCTATTGAGTAAAATAAAGATAAAACACCAAGGTAAAAGATAAAACACTAAAGGCACGTTTGGTTACTTGATAAGGGAGGGAGGATTTGATTATTTATCTATGAGACCCATTTATGCCACGTTTGGTTGCACAATTTGATAATGGGACAATGTGTCTGAATATGACGCTTTATTAATCCCCCACAAACGGGGAATAAACTCAATCCCGTGGTTTGACCCTTGGACTCCAGGGGATAAAGTGGAACAGGATAAAAACCTATGGACAAAGTTCCCAAGCATATAATAATGCCACCCCCAATCTAGTCCTCCGCAAATATAGAATGGGAAACTATGCATTATCTTCCATAATCCTCTTTATCCCATGGGATACATAAAACCCCCACCCATCCAAGGAAGGTCCTATCGCCCATTTATCCAATCTAGTAACCAAACATGGCCTAAGGACTCACAAGCAGAGTTTATAACAGTTCCTTATCATGTTCATAAGAATTATAAAAAGTAAATTTAGCTCTCAATATGAGAAGAAAGAAAAGGAAGTTGGACAAAGTGAATCACCATGAGAGTGAAAGTGGCTGGCCAGCAGAAATCAATGACGAAGCCGATAATTGGGCTGATATAATGAAATATCTTGATATAGTTGGTTCATTTTCTTGAAACTTTTCTAACAGTTGTTAAAACTGTTTTTACCTTCATCAGATACAAGCATATATTGAAAAGGCATGCTCTCCACAACTGGTATCTCCTGTATTCCTATTACCAAATTGAAACTACCCAAAAAGATATTTAGGCATATAATATAGGTTTAAATCTAAAAAAGTTAGGGGGCACTTTTGGTATTGTTTTATCTCTGCTTTTTGTTCTCAAACAAAAAAAAAAAAAAAGGACTTTTCTCATGTGTGCCTTGCATATGGTATGCAAGGCACTTACACCTTTCTATTTTGCATTTACACATTTATATGTATTGGGTTATATCAAAATATTTGGAAACTTACACATTGGTGACCTGCTAAGCAGGTCACTTTCCAGGTAAATTAATAAAATAATATATTATATGACAAAAGGTGTAAATGGTCACAAGAAAAGTATAAGTTTTCAAGAAAGGCGTAAGGAATTTCAGAAAAAGGCGTAACTGATTATTGAAAAGTATAAATCATTTACACCTTTTATGAACACTTACTCCTTTTGTGTAAGAATTTTTGGCATAAGATTTATACCTTTTGCTTCGAACATACACCTTTTGTGGAAGCCCAACTTAAAACTTTTCGGAAGTCACTTATACCTTTTGTGAAAAAATAAATTCATCAAATTTACACCTTTTGCTTCAGCTTATACCTTTTCGTGGAACTGCTTATATTTTTTTTGAAAAGTTACTCCTTTTGTGAAATAATTTTTGTCATAAGATTTATACTTTCTTTTTCTTCAAACTTACTCCTGTTGTGAAAGAGTATATAACCACAAAAGTATAAATGTTATGCCAAAAATTCTTACACAAAAGGAGTAACTTTTAAAAAAATATATAAGCACTTCCACGAAAAGGTATAAGCTTAATAAAAAGGTGTAAATTTGATGAAATCTTTTTTTCACAAAAGGTATAAGTGACTTCCGAAATAGGTTTAAGTTGGCCTTTTACAAAAGGTGTAAGTTCGAAGAAAAAGTATAAATCTCATGCCAAAAATTCTTACACAAAAGCAGTAACTTTTCAAAAATTGTGTAAACATTTTCACGAAAAGTATGAAGGAGTAACATTTCAAAGCGTTGATAACCAGAAAAGGAGTAACAAAGGGTTCATTTCAAAATGTTCGTAAACACAGGAGTAACATATGTTCATTTGAAAGTAGTAAACACAGAAGGAGTAACATTTCGAAGTGTTCATAAACCCAATTGAGACAACCACTGAACAAATCAAAGGGTCGTGACCCCCGCTGACCACCCAAGCGTCGGTGGGCTCCGGTGCTCACAGCCATCTGAGATCGGCACCTCCACTGGCACCGCCGCCGCAAATCAAAGGTTTTTTGAAAGATTGGCTATCGATCTTGGTCTCTCTGTGTCGATGTCGGTCTCTCTCTGTCGATCCCTGTTTATCTCGGTCTGTCTCCAGCGATCTTGGTCTGTCGGTGTCCATGTGGGTCTCTTCTCGGTCGATCTTTGTCGATTTCGGTCCCTCTGTCGATCAGTGTCCATCCAGGTCTCTATGTCTGTTGAGCTCAGTCTATCTTTCTCCTCTATCTCTCTATCCGTTGCTCTATATTAAAAACGGTCTCTATGTCTGTCGATCTTAGTCTGTCGATCAGTTATACCTTTTGTGGAAAAATAAATTCATCAAATTTACACCTTTTTCCTAAGCTTATACCTTTTTGTGGAAGTGCTTATATTTTTTTTGAAAAGTTACTCCTTTTGGGTAAGAATTTTTGGCATAAGATTATACCTTTTCTTCGAACTTACACCGTTTGTGGAAGGCCAACTTAAAGCTTTTTCGCAAGTCACTTATACCTTTTGTGAAAAGATAAATTCATTAAATTTACACCTTTTGCATAAGCTTATACCTTTTCGTGGAAGTGCTTAAATTTTTTTTGAAAAGTTACTCCTTTTGTGTAAGAATTTTTGGCATAAGATTTATACCTTTTCTTCGAACTTACACCGTTTGTGGAAGGCCAACTTAAACCTTTTTCGGAAGTCACTTATACCTTTTGTGAACAGATAAATTCATCAAATTTACACCTTTTGCTTAAGCTTATACCTTTTCGTGGAAGTGCTTATATTTTTTTTGAAAAGTTACTCCTTTTGTGTAAGAATTTTTGGCATAACATTTATACATTTTCTTCGAACTTACACCTTTTGTGGATGCCCAACTTAAAGCTTTTTCGCAAGTCAGTTATACCTTTTGTGAAAAAATAAATTCATCAAATTTACACCTTTTGCTTCAGCTTATACCTTTTCGTGAAACTGCTTATATTTTTCTTGAAAAGTTACTCCTTTTGTGAAATAATTTTTCTCATAAGATTTATACTTTTTCTTCAAACTTACACCTTCTGTGAAAGAGTATATAAGCACAAAAGTATAAATGTTATGCCAAAAATTCTTACACAAAAGGAGTAACTTTTCAAAAATGGTGTAAGTATTTTCAATAAAAAGTGTAAGCTTAAGCAAAAGGTGCAAAATTAATGAATTTTTTTTTTCACAAAAGGTATAAGTGACTTCCGAAATAGGTTTAAGTTGGGCTTTCACAAAAGGTGTCAGTTCGAAGAAAAAGTCCAAAGTATAAATCTTATGCCAACAATTCTTACACAAAAGGAGTAACTTTTCCAAAATGGTGTAAATATTTTAACGAAGGAGTAACATTTCAAAGCGTTGATAACCAGAAAAGAAGTAACAAAGGGTTCATTTCGAAATGTTCGTAAACACAGGAGTAACATATGTTCATCTCAAAGTAGTAAACACAAAAGGAGTAACATTTCGAAGTGTTCATAAACCAATTGACACAATCACTGAACAAATCAAAGGGTTCGTGACCCCCGCTGACCACCCAAGCGCGGTGGGCTCCGGTGCTCACAGCCTTCTGAGATCGGCAACTCCACTTGCACCGACGCCGCAAATCAAAGATTTTTTGAAAGATTGGCTATCGATCTTGGACTCTCTGTGTCGATGTCGGTCTGTCTCTGTCGATCCCTGTTTATCTCGGTCTGTCTCCAGCGATCTTGGTCTGTCGGTGTCCATGTGGGTCTCTTCTCTGTCGATCTCTGTCGATTTCGGTCCCTCTGTCGATCAGTGTCCATCTAGGTCTCTATGTCTGTTGATCTCAGTCTATCTCTCTCTCTCTCTCTCTCTCTGTCCGTTGCTCTATATTAAAAACGGTTCTCTTTTACATTGACATAGTTGGTTGGATTTGGGGTCGGAGTCGCAATTCCAAGCCCTCCCAGACTCGTCTTCTCTGAAACGGAGTTCTACTGGGAGAAAGGCCAAGCCCTCCAAAACGCCCTTCTCTCTCACATTGCCATTATCTGAACAAGACAAATACAGTGTGATTGGATTTTAGGAACTTACAAAAAAAACGGAAGTTGGACGTTTTGCGAAGTTACTTACATCTCTTTGTGGCATAGATCTATACGTTTTCTCCGAACTTACACCTTTTGTGAAAGTCCAACTTAAAGCTTTTTTGGAAGTCTGTTATACCATTTGTGAAAAAATTAATTCATCAAATTTACACCTTTTGCTTAAGCTTATACCTTTTCGTGGAAGTGCTTATATTTTTTTTGAAAAGTTACTCCTTTTGTGTAAGATTTTTTGGCATAAAATTTATACATTTTCTTCGAACTTACACCGTTTGTGAAAGCCCAACTTAAAGGTTTTTCGGAAGTCAGTTATACCTTTTGTGGAAAAATAAATTCATCAAATTTACACCTTTTGCCTAAGCTTATACCTTTTAGTGAAAGTGCTTATATTTTTTTTCAAAAATTACTCCTTTTGTGTAAGAATTTTTGGCATAAGATTTATACCCTTTCTTCGAACTTACACCTTTTGTGGAAGCCCAACTTAAAGGTTTTTCGGAAGTCAGTTATACCTTTTGTGGAAAAATAAATTCATCAAATTTACACCTTTTGCCTAAGCTTATACCTTTTCGTGGAAGTGCTTATATTTTTTTTTGAAAAGTTACTCTTTTTGTGTAAGAATTTTTGGCATAAGATTTATACCTTTTCTTCGAACTTACACCGTTTGTGGAAGGCCAACTTAAACCTTTTTCACAAGTCACTTATACCTTTTGTGAAAAGATAAATTCATTAAATTTACACCTTTTGCTTAAGCTTATACCTTTTCGTGGAAGTGCTAATATTTTTTTTGAAAAGTTACTCATTTTGTGTAAGAATTTTTGGCATAAGATTTATACCTTTTCTTCGAACTTACACCGTTTGTGGAAGGCCAACTTAAACCTTTTTCGGAAGTCACTTATACCTTTTGTGAAAAGATAAATTCATCAAATTTACACCTTTTGGTTAAGCTTATACCTTTTCGTGGAAGTGCTTATATTTTTTTGGAAAACTTACTCCTTTTGTGTAACAATTTTTGGCATAACTTTTATACCTTTTCTTCGAACTTACACCGTTTGTGGAAGGCCAACTTAAAGCTTTTTCGCAAGTCACTTATACCTTTTGTGAAAAGATAAATTCATCAAATTTACACCTTTTGCTTAAGGTTTTACCTTCTCGTGGAAGTGCTTATATTTTTTTTCAAAAGTTACTCCTTTTGTGAAATAATTTTTGTCATAAGATTTATACTTTTTCTTCAAACTTACACCTCTTGTGAAAGAGTATATAACCACAAAAGTATAAACTTTATGCCAAAAATTCTTACACAAAAGGAGTAACTTTTCAAAAAAAATATAAGCACTTCCACGAAAATGTATAAGCTTAAGAAAAAGGTGTAAATTTGATGAATTTTTTTTTTTTTCACAAAAGGTATAAATGACTTCCGAAATAGGTTTAAGTTGGCCTTTCACAAAAGGTGTAAGTTCGAAGAAAAAGTATAAATCTCATGCCAACATTTCTTACACAAAAGCAGTAACTTTTCAAAAATGGTGTAAACATTTTCACGAAAAGTATGAAGGAGTAACATTTCAAAGCGTTGATAACCATAAAAGGAGTAACAAATGGTTCATTTCAAAATGTTCGTAAACACAGAAGGAGTAACATATGTTCATCTGAAAGTAGTAAACACAGAAGGAGTAACATTTCGAAGTGTTCATAAACCAATTGACACAACCACTGAACAAATCAAAGGGTCGTGACTCCCGCTGACCACCCAAGCGTCGGTGGGCTCCGATGCTCACAGCCTTCTGAGATCGGCACCTCCACTGGCACCGCCGCCGCAAATCAAAGGTTTTTTGAAAGATTGGCTATCGATCTTGGTCTCTCTGTGTCGATGTCGGTCTCTCTCTGTCGATCCCTGTTTATCTCGGTCTGTCTCCAGCGATCTTGGTCTGTCGGTGTCCATGTGGGTCTCTTCTCTGTCGATCTCTGTCGATTTCGGTCCCTCTGTCGATCAGTGTCCATCTAGGTCTCTATGTCTGTCGATCTCAGTCTATCTCTCTCTCTCTCTCTCTCTCTCTGTCCGTTGCTCTATATTAAAAACGGTTCTCTTTTACATTGACATACTTGGTTGGATTTGGGGTCGGAGTTGCTATTCCAAGCCCTCACAGACTCGTCTTCTCTGAAACGGAGTTCTACTAGGACAAAGGCCAAGCCCTCCGAAACGCCCTTCTCTCTCACATTGCCATTATCTGAACAAGAAAAATACAGTGTGATTGGATTTTAGGAACTTACAAAAAAAACGGAACTTGGACGTTTTGCGAAGTTACTTACATCTCTTTGTGGCATAGATATATACGTTTTCTCCGAACTTACACCTTTTGTGAAAGTCCAACTTAAAGCTTTTTTGGAAGTCAGTTATACCATTTGTGAGAAAATAAATTCATCAAATTTACACACTTTGCTTAAGCTTATACCTTTTCGTGGAAGTGCTTATATTTTTTTTGAAAAGATACTCCTTTTGTGTAAGATTTTTTGGCATAACATTTGTACCTTTTCTTCGAACTTACACCTTTTGTGAAAGCCCAACTTAAAGGTTTGTCGGAAGTCAGTTATACCTTTTGTGGAAAGATAAATTCATCAAATTTGCACCTTTTGCCTAAACTTATACCTTTTAGTGGAAGTGCTTATATTTTTTTTGAAAAGTTACTCCTTTTGTGTAAGAATTTTTGGCATAACATTTATACCTTTTCTTCGGACTTACACCGTTTGTGGAAGGCCAACTTAAAGCTTTTTCGCAAGTCACTTATACCTTTTGTGAAAAGATAAATTCATTAAATTTACACCTTTTGCTTAAGCTTATACCTTTTCGTGGAAGTGCTTATAATTTTTTTTGAAAAGTTACTCCTTTTGTGTAAGAATTTTTGGCATAAGATTTATACCCTTTCTTCGAACTTACACCGTTTGTGGAAGGCCAACTTAAACCTTTTTCGCAAGTCACTTATACCTTTTGTGAAAAGATAAATTCATCAAATTTACACCTTTTGCTTAAGCTTATACCTTTTCGTGGAAGTGCTTATATTTTTTTTGAAAAGTTACTCCTTTTGTGTAAGAATTTTTGGCATAAGATTTATACCTTTTCTTCGAACTTACACCGTTTGTGGAAGGCCAACTTAAACCTTTTTCGGAAGTCACTTATACCTTTTGTGAAAAGATAAATTCATCAAATTTACACCTTTTGCTTAGGCTTATACCTTTTCGTGGAAGTGCTTATATTTTTTTTGAAAAGTTACTCCTTTTGTGTAACAATTTTTGGCATAAGATTTATACCTTTTCTTCGAACTTACACCGTTTGTGGAAGGCCAACTTAAACCTTTTTCGAAAGTCACTTATACCTTTTGTGAAAAGATAAATTCATCAAATTTACACCTTTTGCTTAAGCTTATACCTTTTCGTGGAAGTGGTTATATTTTTTTTGAAAAGTTACTCCTTTTCTGTAAAAATGTTTGGCATAACTTTTATAGCTTTTCTTCGAACTTATACCGTTTGTGGATGCCCAACTTAAAGCTTTTTCGCAAGTTAGTTATACCTTTTGTGAAAAAATAAATTCATCAAATTTACACCTTTTGCTTCGGCTTATACCTTTTCGTCAAACTGCTTATATTTTTCTTGAAAAGTTGCTCCTTTTGTGAAATAATTTTCCTCATAAGATTTATACTTTTTCTTCAAACTTACACCTTCTGTGAAAGTGTATATAAGCACAAAAGTATAAATGTTATGCCAAAAATTCTTACACAAAAGGAGTAACTTTTCAAAAATGGTGTAAGTATTTTCAGGAAAAAGTGTAAGCATAAGCAAAAGGTGTAAAATTAATGAATTTTTTTTTTCACAAAAGGTATAAGTGACTTCCGAAATAGGTTTAAGTTGGACTTTCACAAAAACTGTCAGTTCGAAGAAAAAGTATAAATCTTATGCCAACAATTCTTACACAAAAGGAGTAACTTTTCCAAAATGGTGTAAATATATTAACGAAGGAGTAACATTTCAAAGTGTTGATAACCAGAAAAGGAATAACAAAGGGTTCATTTCAAAATGTTCGTAAACATAGAAGGAGTAACATCAAGTGTTCATTTCAAAGTAATCGTAGTAAACACAAAAGGAGTAACATTTCGAAGTGTTCATAAACCAATTGACACAACCACTGAACAAATCAAAGGGTTCGTGACCCCCGCTGACCACCCAAGCGTCGGTGGGCTCCGGTGCTCACAGCCTTCTCAGATCGGCAACTCCACTTGCACCGCCGCCGCAAAGCAAAGATTTTTTGAAAGATTGGCTATCGATCTTGGACTCTCTGTGTCGATGTCGGTCTGTCTCTGTCGATCCCTGTTTATCTCGGTCTGTCTCCAGCGTGGGTCTCTTCTCTGTCGATCTCTGTCGATTTCGGTCCCTCTGTCGATAAGTGTCCATCTAGGTCTCTATGTCTGTTGACCTCAGTCTATCTCTCTCTCTCTCTCTCTCTCTGTCCATTGCTCTATATTAAAAACGGTTCTCTTTTACATTGACATACTTGGTTGGATTTGGACTCGGAGTCGCTATTGGAAGCCCTCCCAGACTCGTCTTGTATGAAACGGAGTTCTACTGGGAGAAAGGCCAAGCCCTCCGAAACGCCCTTCTCTCTCACATTGCCATTATCTGAACAAGACAAATACAGTGTGATTGGATTTTAGGAACTTATAGGTTTTCGGGGGAAAAAACCGAACTTAGACGTTTTGCGAAGTTACTGACATCTCTTTGTGGCATAAGATTTATACTTTTTCTTCGAACTTACACCGTTTGTGAAAGCCCAACTTAAACCTTTTGTGTAACAATTTTTTTCATAAGATTTATACTTTTTCTCCGAAGTTACACCTTTTGTGGAAAAAAAAAATACATCAAATTTACACATTTTCCTTAAGCTTACACCTTTTCGTGGAAGTGCTTACACCATTTTTCAAAAGTTACTCCTTTGGTGTAAGAACTTTTGGCATACCATTTATACTTTGTCTTCGAACTTACACCATATGTGAAAGGCCAACTTAAAGCTTCGTCGGAAGTCACTTATACCATTTGTGAAAAAAAAAAAAATTCATAAAATTTAGACATTTTGCTTAAGCTTACACCTTTTTGGGAACATATTTACACCATTTTTGAAAAGGTACTCCTTTTGTGTAACAATTTTTGGTACTTTTTCTTCCAATTTACACCTTTTGTGAAAGACCAAGTTAAAGCATCTTCGGAAGTCACTTATACCTTTTGTGAAAAACAAAATTAATGAAATTTACACCTTTTGCTTAAGCTTACACCTTTTTGGGAACATATTTACACCATTTTTGAAAATGTACTCCTTTTGTGTAAGAATTTTGGTCATAACATTTACTCCTTTTGTGCTTATACACTCTTTCACAAAAGGTGTAAGTTGGAAGAAAAGTATAAATGTTATGCCAAAAATTCTTACACAAAAGGAGTACCTTTTCAAAAATGGTGTAAGTATTTTCACGAAAAGGTGTAATCTTAAGAAAAATGTGTAAATTTGATGATTTTTTTTTTCCCAAAAGGTGTAAGTGACTTCCGAATAAAGCTTTAAGTTGGGGTTTCACAAAAGGTGTAAGTTGGAAGTTAAAGTATAAATGTTATGCCAAAAATTCTTACACAAAAAGAGTAACTTTTCAAAATGGTGTAAGCCCTGCCACGAAAAGGTGTAAGCTTAAGCAAAATGTGTATATTTTATGTTTTTTTTATCACAAATGCTATAAGTGACTTCCGACGAAGCTTTATGTTGCCGCTCACAAACGGTACAATTTCTTGAACAAAAGGAGTAACTTTTCAAAAATGGTGTAAGTATTTTCACGAAAAGTATGAAGGAGTAACATTTCAAAGTGTTCATAACCACAAATGGAGTAACAAAGCATTCATTTCAAAATGTTCGTAAACACAGAAGGAGTAACATCAAGTGTTCATTTCAAAGTATTCGTAGTAAACACAAAAGGAGTAACATCAAGTGTTCATTTCGAAGTGTTCATAAACAAATTGGGACAACCACTGAACAAATCAAAGGGTTCGTGACCCCCGCTGACCACCCAAGCGTCGGTGGCCTCCGGTGCTCACAGCCTTCTGAGATCGGCACCTCCACTGGGACCGCCGCCGCAAATCAAAGGTTTTTTTCTCTCTGGCTATCGATCTTGGTCTCTCTGTGTCGATGTCGGCCTATTCTCCGTCGATGTCGGTCTCTCTCTATCGATCCCTGTTTATCTCGGTCTGTCTCCAGCGATCTTGATCTGTCTGTGTCCATGTGGGTCTCTTCTCCGTCGATCTCTGTCGATTTCGGTCCCTCTGTCGATCTCGGAGTGGCTGCTCTGTCGATCAGTGTCCATCTAGGTCTCTATGTCTGTTGATCTCAGTCTATCTCTCTCTCTCTCTCTCTCTCTCTCTCTCTCTCGCTCTCTCTGTCTGTCCGTTGCTCTATATTAAAAACGGTTCTCTTTTACATTGACATACTTGGTTGGATTTGGACTTGGAGTCGCTATTCGAAGCCCTCCTAGACTCGTCGTCACTGAAATGGAGTTCTACTCAGAGAAAGGCCAAGCCCTCCGAAACGCCCTTCTCTCTCACATTGCCATTATTTGAACAAGACAAATACAGTGTGATTGGATTTTAGGAACTTCCAGGTATTGGGGGGAAAAAACGGAACTTACACGTTTTGTGAAGTTACTCACATCCCTTGTGAAAAAACTTACAGTATTTGTGAAAAGGTTACACATTTGTGAAATAATTTATTTTACAAAATTTAGACCTTTTCGTTGAAATACTTAAACCTTTTGTGAGATGTTACTAATTTATTAAAAATCATGTCTATTAAAAAATTTACACGTTTTATTGGAACTTACACTTTTTATGAGAACAGAACTTACACTTTTTTTGAAATAAGTTGCATCTTTTCTGAACATGCTTACACCTTTTATGGAAATCTGAATTATATTTTCCTAAATTTTAAACCTTCAATGGGAAGTTACACCATTGTGACATATCTTTCATGTTTTGTGAAAACTACATACATGTTTTTGAAAATATACACCTTGCATGGAAGGAGTATTTGAATAAAATTTATACCTTTTGTTAAAAACATAAACCTTTTTTGAATGATTACACCTTTTTGTGGGAATGCTTACACCGTTTCTGAATGGTTACTGCTTTTGTGAATAACTGTTTTCATAAAATTTAGACTTTTTATGGGATATTACAACTTTTCTGCCAGCAAAACTTACACTTTTTTAAAAAATTTACACCTATGGAAAATATGTTTTCAGCAAGTTTACACCTTATTTTAAAAGCTTACACCTCTTCTAAAAAGGTACTCCTTTTGTGAAGCAAACATGTTTAAAAAATTGTACACCTTTTAAATAGGAGTTACATCTTTGGTGAAGACAGTTAGACCTTTTTTGAAAATTTACACGTTTTATGGAAAATAAGCTTTTGATAAAGTTTGTTAAGGCCGTTTGGTAACACTTACGTTTTCAGTTTTCTGTTTATATTTACAAAAACTTAAAAAACTCAAATAAAAACTTGTTTGGAAAAATTTTTGATTTATAAATCAGTGGTCTCAGTTTATAAATTTGGCCAAAAAATAAAAACACAAAAAATGTGTTTCCATTTTGAGCTTTCAGTTTTTTTTTTTTTTTACCACCCAACACTAGCCACCACCCGCCACCATTTTCCACCACCGTCTTCCGCCTCCGCCACCACCACCCACCCCCACCCCCACCCCCACCACCCACCACCCACTTGCCATCCAACCGCCACCACCCACCACTTGCCATTACCATCCACCGCTCGCCACCACCACCTACTTGCCACCACCACTCACCACCCACCTGCCACCACCACCTGCCACCACTAGCCACCCACCACCACCTGCCACTCACCTGCCACCACCACTACCCACCACCACCATCACCTATCACCCACCTGGCACCCAGCTGCCACCACCACCCGCCACCCGCCACCACCACCACCCACTCGTTACCACCTATCACCCGCCACCGTCACCCACCCACCCACCCACCCACCACCACCACCACCACCACCATCCATCACCTACCCGCCACCACCCACCACCACCCGCCATCCGCCATCCGCCACCCACCTGCCACCACCACCCACCACCCGCCGCCACCACCACCACCACCACCCGCCACCGTCACCCACCCACCCACCATCACCACCCGCCACCACTCGCTATCCGCCACCCACCTGCCACCACCACCCACCACCCGCCACCATCACCACCACCACCTACTCGTTACCACCCACCAACCGCCGCTGTCACCCACCCACCCACCCACCATCACCACTCGCCACCACCTACCACCTACCACCACCCGCCATCCGCCATCCGCCACCCACCTGCCACCACCACCCACTTGCTACCACCCACCACCCGCCACCGTTACCCATCCACACACCACCACCACCCACCACCCGCCACCACCACCACCACCACCACCACCACCCACTCGCTACCACCTGCCACCAACACCCACCCACCACCACCACCACCACCCACCACTCACCGTCACCACTTTCCACCACCGTCTTCCGCTGCCACTTGCCATCACTCGCCATTTCTCACTCTTTTTTATATTTTAAATTTTTTTTAAACATTTTGTCAATTACCAAACGTGTTTGTAGTTTATGTTTTTCAAAAAATAAACAAAAACTAGTTTATAAAATTTTTGCAAATATAAACTGAAAATGTAAACGTTACCAAACACACCAAGAAATTATTTGACAAAAGGTATAACCTTTTCAAATATGGTGTATGTTTGTCCGAAGAAGGTGTAAATGACCATAGAAAAGATGTAAGTTTTGTTTTTCACTAAAGGTGTAACTTGAAATAATAAGTGTAAATTTTACGAAAAAGGTTTTTCCACAAAATGTGTCATTTTTCAAGAAGTTGTAAATATTTCCGAGAGGAGGTGTAAATTTTTAGGAAAGGTGTAAACTTTAGGAATAGTTGTAAACTTTGTGAGTTTTTACAAAAGGTACAAGTTCCCAAGACCAATCATCGAAGCTGAATGTTTCGTTTTTACAAAAGATATAAGTTCCCAAAGAAGACCAATCCCAATGAAAGCTGAATGTTTCGTTTTTAGAAAAGATCCAAGGTGTAACTTTTACTAAGAAAATTAATGTAATGTAAAGATATAAAGTTCCAAGGTGTAACTTTTATGAAGAAAATGAATTTATAAATGATGTTAGTTTTCATTAAAAGGTGTCGGTTGTCAGAACAAGTATAAAACTTTAAAAAATCCCGAAGTGTTCAGAAGAGGTGTAAGTTCCGTCGGCCCGTCCGTCTCTCTTCCATCTCGGACCTCTCTCTTTGTTTGTCTTTCTGTCTGCCCGTCTCTCCGTTGTTCCATTTCCCCGTAGCTGTAGGGTTTTACAGAGAACAATATTTGAGTGCTGAGCTTGAGTTCTTGGGAAGGCTAGCCATGGAAGTGGATGCGTAAATACTTTTTTTGAGTTGATTTTTGTCGGTGGAGCACAACCGCAAGGGTTAATCGAGCACCACCGTCGGTTCGTCTGATCCGGTTGGTATTTCCTTTATTTCGTGCTGGTACATTATCTGTCTCCTTGTTTGTCTTCTATCATTCGCATATACCTTCACACCCAACCCGAAATCGACCCAATAGGAACTGTTCTGTACTCCATTTTGGTATTTTGTGCTATTCGAATAGGAACTCTTCCCTCTGCTAACCGAAATGGACCCAATAGGAACTGTTCTGTACTCGATTTTTGTATTTTCTCCCTTTCGAATAGGAAGTCTTCCCTCTGCTATCAGTGCTGCGAGTTGAACATAGGTATGATAGTAGTTAGCAACAAGCATAAAAGGTGTTCTGCATTTACATGGCGAACTTGTTAGGTTGGGTTATATATAACGAAAGAAGACTTTAAAAGAAATTTGTGTAATGTTGGCACGGGAAAAACAAATTTTTTTTTTTTTCGAGTAGCCAAAAAAGCAAAAATAAGAAACTCGATAAACAAACAATGACTAATCTTGTTTCCGCAACAGGTAGCACACTCGGTTGAATTGTGCTTTAAATTTTGTAGTACTCGGTGATTTTATATTGCCAGAACTTATGTTTAGAAACAATCTGTGGTACACGGACTCTTCAAAATAGATCAAATACCTGTGTCGGACACCTGAGAGTCGGACAAGGGTATGGGATATGTGTCGGATACTTTTCAACGGACACTTCTTATATAATTGTATAAAACACAATTATTATATGTGCAAATTATTGTGAAATTACTATAAATGTGATTTTGACACCGTGAGTTACATATAGTACCATTTTATGGCACATATTAGATTAAAAATATGATATTTTTTCCCCACACCGTGTACCATTGAATGTAGGGTTAAGATTTAATGAGTCGGACCTGTACATACATACCGCACCTGGGACCTGTACCCGAGTCCGTGTAACACAGTAAACAACTCTTTCTTTCAGTGCTGAAGTTCATGCATAGTTGACGGTATTCAACTTAAAACATAGGAAAGCCAATTGAAAGAGTTGAAATGAGGATGACGATTTCCAAATTTTGTAGAGAGCTATTCGTTCCCACACCCAATTCTGAATCAAGAGTTGTAGCATTCACTTTCATGGCTAGCCTTTCCAACAACTTAAGTGGCCGGAGACGATGGCTGAAAACCAATACCTTCTCCCCACCTGATTCGGACAACCCTAACAGATTAAGGAAGAAGTTTGGCTTCAGTCCTTGTCTAATATCCAAATTTTCTAAGATATGGTCCATCCGGGCATCGTCAATGCCCTCTGTTTCTGTGGTTGACGTGTCTGTAGGTGAAATCTTTAGGAGGGATCTCAACTGTGCGTGCACATACAGTGTGCTCCCATCCCAGGTGATGTTCAACTGCTTAACGAAGTTGTTCAGTTCTTCAACTTCACGAACTGTCGTAAGGGTGAGGTGAAGAAATTCAGAGAGGTCAACAAGCCCAGGCAATTCACGAAGAAAATCTAATTTGTAGAAATAGACAACCTTGCCTGTCATTGCACGCAACTTTTGAATGACGGTTACCTTTCTATTGAAGTTATCATCTTGCATATATATACAGCAGTTACATTTGAAGAGGAAGGTAGCTGTCATTCATGAGTTGCGGGCTGTCTGGACTTTATTGAGCGAGTTCATGAATGCGTACTCTCATTTGTCTTTTTTATGACCTTCATGCAGAATGAGAATGGATGGGTACGTTAGTAATATTTTTTGGCAGGCAGTGGCAGTCTTGCTTGTTTCATTGTCACATACAATTGATGAAACTTGTTTGTACGCCCGGAAAAGTATTCTTCTCTGATCTGTCCACTGTCTGAGCACCCGAAGGTAATGGAGCATGGGCCAGGATTGACCCACCTCGATTCTCTGCAACCAAGTTGCTCAGTAGGAAATTGAAGCCCTCAACTTGATGGCTGGCCTTGCCAACAACTTAAGTGGCCGGAGACGATGGCTGAAAACCAATACCTTCTCCCCACCTGAGTCGGACAACCCTAACAAATTAAGGAAGAAGTTTGCCTTCAGTCCTTGTCTAATATCCAACTTTTCAAAGATGTGGTCCATCCGGGCATCGTCAATGCCCTCTGTTTCTGTGGTTGACGTGTCTGTAGGTGAACTCTGAACAACGTAGTTAAGAAGTTGAACATCACCTCGGATGGGAGCACACTGTATGTGCACGCACAGTTGAGATCCCTCCTAAAGAGTTCACCTACAGACAAGTCAACCACAGAAACAGAGGGCATTGACGATGCCCGGATGGACCACATCTTAGAAAAGTTGGATATTAGACAAGGACTGAAGCCAAACTTCTTCCTTAATCTGTTAGGGTTATCCGACTCAGGTGGGGAGAAGGTATTGGTTTTCAGCGAACGTCTCCGGCCGCTTAAGTTGTTGGAAAGGCCAGCCATCAAGTTGAGGGCTTCAATTTCCTTGCTTGTTTCATTGTGACATACAATTGATGAAACTTGCTTGTACGCCCGGAAAAGTATTCTTCTCTGATCTGACCACCTGAAGGTAATGGAGCATGGGCCACGATGCAGCCACCTCGATTCTCTACAACCAAGTTGCTCAGTAGGAAATTGAAGCCCTCAACTTGATGGATGGGGTTTCATCTGGTTTTTGTGCCTGGGATGAGCACCAATTTCTGTCACAGAAGAATCGTGTCCTGATTGTTTAACCCCGTCATGAAATAGTTCAGTTGCTTCTTTGTCATTTGTAGTCGGGCCTTCATAAAAGTATGTGCGTGTAGTCCTTCAGCCCTAAATGAAAAACACAATGTAGTCCTTCCTCTTGAAGATTTGGGAAATTATGCATTTATCGCTTGTACACATAATTGTTTTAATTGTAAGCTGTGTGAACGAAATGCAAAATTTCCATGTGTGCCCTTTCTTTTGTCTGTTTCAAAATCTGTATATGTGTTGGGAAATTCTACGTGTTGTTGTCTGTGTTTACGCAAAATTTTAAGGTTAACAGCCACATGTTGCAGCCGTTTGTTTGTGTTCTTGTAAATATTGATTGCAATACTTTGCAGGAGTTGTCGTCATTGCATCTGATGGATATTGGTCACCTCGCACCAACAATGTTAGTTTTCTCCTTAAAGACTTGCTACCAGTTGGTTTCGTACATATGTTTGTAAACAAACGAAATCCATCACCAAGGAATACGCTGATTTTTTTCTGGATCAATTCTTACAGCAGCCCTTGTACTTTTGTGTTTGTGTTATTTGTTTTGCACAAATTTTGAATGGCCTCGCTTTGCACCATCAATTTTGAACTTTTGTTTCAATTACGTCCATTTGATTTCAACTCTTCACTGTTTTGTATCAGAAAATATGCATATACGTGGCAACTGTACTTTTTGTTGTAGTCAACTTATAACTTTACTGAACTTACATAATCTCAATCAATTGACATTACAATCTTTGTTTTAAAAATGACAAATGGCATTAGCAATTTGACCGAAAATGTCCACGAAATTTGAAATGGACTGTCATAATTTAGGTAGTTTAAAGTGCATCGATCGAAATTAGACAACGGACAAAATGTGTACACCACCCCTGTAATTCTCCCTTCAATCTAATTTGTATGATTTGCTCTTTCATAAGGGGAAGGAAAAGATTGAAGACAATTGCCGAACAACATATCCAAATGTCTGACACTATCGCTGGCTCTTGTCGAAAGCGGCCAGTTGCACCATTCATTTGTTACAGGTACTAGTTGTTTATTTTGACAATCTGGAATTACATATTTTGTACTGAAATTACGCGCCTCGTCGAAGTTCAGTTTGTGATGTTTCAAATTGGTTTTGTTCCGCATGTCTGAAAATGTTTAACTTGGTGTCGATTCAGTCCCAGATGTACGAAAGCTGTCTTATGCCGATTTCGGGGCCAGCTTGACATAAAAACTTGCATATATATATATATATATGTATTCATATTTCACATTTAGTGATGATAAGCTTGACGATGCTTGCATGCAGCCAGCAACAATTCAAGGAAATGCAAGGGCCAGACAACACTCGACGAAAAATGGTGAGTGTTGAAATCTGTATTCTCTATAATACACTATGATGGAAACACATCGCTGGGTTGCTATCCACACGTTGTATTGAATGGTCGTAGTGGGCTTGTGATTGTTTCGCGTTTGTAGGATTGTAGCATGTAATAATGTCACCTTCCTATTGTTTTTGTAAATTTCAATTCGTTGTAAAAGTCCAGCTACGTTTTGTCGCTGACTTTTTGCTGCAACTGTTATTAGTATTTGCAATCTTATTTAATTACCAACAATGCACACGGATTGCGTTTGGCATAAAGTTGTAGTTACAGTAATTTCGGACTCATAGTTGTTACTTGTCTTGTACGTCTGTCATTTTCTTGGTTAAAGACTAGAAAGGAGATTGGGGAAAGGTGGAAGGCACTCCCCTCTGATGAGAAAAAGAGGTTTGTGGAAATGGCTAAGGCGAGCGCTGAGGAACACGCCAAAGTAGTACCATGTGCACCGAAGTCTGAAAAGGTCATTACGTACTTCATGTTTTCGTAAATGCATTTGGCTAGGTCCTGCTTTGCTGACATTGTTGGTTGTATTTTTGTATTAATTTAAGGGTAAAAAATGTGTAGGGTAAAAGGCAACTCCGCATATCATTGAAGTCAATTGTTGAGCTAGTTAACCGGTTCAACGAAGCACAAAAGCAGGCAGTCATTGACATTGGGTTTGCTGGCCTCCTGGGGATGAAGTGTACACGTATAGATCACGACTTGTGCGCATGGTTGGTACAGAACTTCGATCCTGACAGTAGTTCATTGAATGTTCATGGTTGTCAAGTCAGGCTCACGTGTAAGGCAGTTAATGTTTTATTGGGAATACGGTGTGAAGGCGATGACGTGCAGTTGGCTGGGTCATTGGAAGCATATCCCAATATCTACGATGAGGTTGGAGTTGTTAACGGAATCATTCCTTTGAACAAGTTGAGACTTTATCTGACCGAGACTGCTGGTGCGGAGGACGAGTTTCAGCGAAAATTTGCGTTGTACGTGTTGGGGGCCATGTTGTGTCCTACCACAATGACCGGGTTGAAGCCTTCGTTCATTCATGCCGTGAAGGACGTGAATCGTATGCGAGCTTGTAATTGGGCAAAGTTGACACTGCAATTCCTTCACAACGGTGTTCGGAAGTATAAAGGTCATCGCGGTGCAACTGGATGTGTTTTCCTACTAATGGTATGCCAATACCTTGAATTTTTTTTCCATTCCCCCCTTCATGTGTTTCATGCATTGTTCTGTCATGGTTCAACAAATTGGCCTTGATTGGGACATACAATGGTACCTGTTTTGTGAGTACGACAAACAGCACTCTTCCTGACCAAGTATGGTACTTGCAGAAATAAATTTTGTGTGACTACCGTCATGAATTTAAGAACAAAGAGTACAGGGAAAAAAGTATGCTGAACCTCAATGGAGGAACCAATTAAAACTACGTTGCGAAGAGGGGAACATGTACATAAATTTTTTTTCTTGGTTTCATCAATAAAGTCCTTGGTGTGCTGTACAATTTTTTCCCCAAAAAACATTGCATGATATGTGCCTATAAAGTTGACAGCATCCTCAACAAAATCGGTATGCTATGTACGTTCCACTGCAAAATTGAGAATAATGAATGCCATTGTTACTGAATATAGTTCATTTCTGTGGGAAGAACAACTTAATTATGGTGTGCCCCTTAATGTCCACAGCTATTGTACCTTGATTGTGTTTGTCTGAGCTCGAGTACGATGCGGTCCACACCTCGGCTTCATGATTGGGGTGATACCCAAATACGGGAGACGCTGCGACGTATCAGAAGGAAGCAAAATTTCCCAACAATTGCGGTAAGCACTCCTACCACTGTGCACATTTCACACCATCGACCCACTTGTCTTCAACATACAATGTCAGACTTCATTTATGCGTTTCTATGATTAGGTGGAGTTTGATTACAGTAACGCCGATGATGCTGACATGGATGCATGCCATGTCGAGAACCAACAAACAGGATAGTACAATGAAGTCCGTATGAGCAATTTGGAGTCCGACATTCGTGAACTGAAGGAAATGATGAAGCAAGTTCTCCACAACCAAACAGATTTAATGGAGATGTTGCGACATTTCGAAGGCAAGCAAGTTGTTCGCAATGACAAGGTAATCCATCCAAGCATTATGCAATTTTCACACAGTTGAGCCACATCATTTGAAGATGGTTTGTAAGACTAAGTTCACGAATGTGTATGTATAATTAGGTGGAAGGCAATGATGTGTGTATCATTAACCTCTCCTCCAATGTTGCTCAACTGAAGGAAATGCTGAAGCAACTGCTTCAACGTTTCAGTTTGGGCTGCAACGAACCGTTCACTGAACAAACCAATTTACGTGAACTGAAGCAAATGCTACACCACCTCATCGAAGGTATATTCTCTACACCGCAACCGGCAGGCGTGGCCAAACAGGGTGTGGACCCTGCTGTTGGAGTCGAGGCGCATGAGGATGGCGTGGTCAAACCATCGGACGAAGTTAACCCAATGGAGTGTAATATTTCAGATGTACAAGGGGTGGATCACCAACAACATATTTTGAAGGGAACCTTGGCAAGGGACAAAAGTCATTTGCATGATGGGCACAAGCTGAACATCGAAGAAGGTGGGGATAACAACAAGAAGGGAGGCCTTCAGTCAGGGGAAACATATGAAACTGAAGATAAATACAGTCCTGACCTTCAGTCAGGACTGGGCGTGAAGAACGTGGCGTGCGATGTGCATACTTCTCCTACTAAGCTTGGCAAACCATTGGGAGCAACTGGAATCGTTAGAGGAAGTGCAAAGGGAAGACGAAAAGGAAAAGGAAAAGGAAAAATGTGCGGAAGTGGAGTTCAAGCCACTGAGGTCGGGGATATGCAATTGTGCATCGATAGCAAAACAAATAGTGGAGTTGACGACAGCAGTTCACCTATGGATGTTGATGGTGTGGACAACGTGAACAAGGTACAAATACTGCCTTTAATGCCCCACAAGTTGTGAATACCCAATTCATGCCCACATCAATAATGTGAATCAGTAATTTTACAATCATCTGTGTTGTATTGTACTAGTTGTCAAAGAATTGCATGTTTGGAGTTATGACTGCTGCCATATGTTAGTACACATTTCTAACAAACTCCGCACCAAACATCACAAGTTGGGAAAACTCTGAGGCTCACAGTTTTTACATCATTTCACGTTTTTTTTTATGACTACAGACCTTGTAATATAAGCTTCAATATTTTTATGAAATGTGTACTGTTAGTTGGCTGTTTATTTTTGTAGGACTCGTTGACGATGTTGGACAGCGAAGGGTTGTTATCGGCGGAGGAACAAAAACTTCTTCACTATGTATTTGACGATAGCAAAAATGAAATGTATTGTTTCATTTACTACTTGCAAATTTTCAATGACAGTCCACTGTGAAATAATTATCGTTCTAAGGATCATTTATTGCTTGTAGGGACATTGTTGTTTCCATGAATCTTCATGGACGGGCATGTGAAGTTGGCAACCGGTGTGACATGCGCACGCTCAAACCAGGGTCGTGGCTATCCGACACTGTAAGTGTTGGCTGCACAAATATGAATCTGCGTTTTTCAGTACCCCTAACTCAGAAACCTTTCTAATCAACTTGCCTTGTGTCTTGCATACAATGTTCCAGCCAATCAACTTGGTGGTGGTGCAATTGACTAATCGACAGAGGGATTTACACAATGACGGAAGGCACACTGATTGGTTCTTTCCCGTATATCTGTCGGTAAGTAAATGTTTAAAGCTACGTTGTGTATTGTGTATGACATATTTTGACAAATGTTTCCGTCAATGACCTTTACGCATTACACATGCAGACTATGATTCTAAATAAAGATATGCAACCTCTGGACCATGAACATATCGTCACATCATTTTTCGGACATGACAGATACACTGGTGCGATTGATGCATGCCAGAGGGTAATATCAATGTTCATCCCGTTATATTAAAACGAAAATATGAAAGCCATTACATGTTTGCATGGCCTCTAAACAAGGTCTGCCGTTGTGTTTTCGTGTAGATTTACATGTCTTTCAATTACAGAGGAGTGCATTGGTTGTGCGTTAAAATTAATATGGTGGACCGTGTAGCCTACCTATTCGACTCAGTCCCATCCAACCGACCAAACAAAAGGAAGCTAAATGCAGCTAAAATTTTGGTATGTCCTTCTGGTGCATTTCTGAACACTACAAAAAACTTGAACATCCTTTACGTAAACCAACTTCAACCTTGTGGAACAGGTTGAAACTATGCACGACTTGCTGCAACTACACTTTGGAAATGATTATGTTACAGACGTGCGTAGCTTCCACCGCTGCATGTTAGATGAGAGGCCAGTACAACAACTGGACGAGTAATCCACAATCCCTCCCTCACATTAATGTCTAAGCTGCATGACTGACTTAATGAACCTATTACGTATTGACGACAACTTTAATGTGAAATTATTTTTGTAGCACGTTTGACTGTGGGATGTTCGTCATCAAATTCATGCAGCAACCTGATTTAAGCCCCGGTCCACACAAGGTACATTCTATCGCTTAATTTCCATTTGTCAATCAAATCCTTCCTCGTACGTCCTCCAATTTTAACTGATTTGTCTTACGATTTTTGTGGACAAAGTTCGCTCCCTCTGTGCGTCATAAGTTGTTGGTTGACATCGTTATGGATGTCAATAATGCAACGATCGCAGAGTACCGGGAGTGCCTTCATATGAGCAATGCCACAAGCTAGGCCAGTGATGGGAATGGGCTGCCAGTACGCCAGTAATTTGGGTGGCAATAGGACTTTAACTAATTTTTTATTCTTTGATTTCAATATGGATGTTAATTATGGGTCCCCAGTATTGTTTTTGCTGGACGATGTAAATATGGACCAACTGTAAACATGGATTAAACATGTCGATGTAAACATGGATCAAACATGTCGATGTGGCTGCTGACTTAGTACTATTTTGTTTACGCATGTTTCTTGTTCGGATGAATGCGACTGTAACTGTATATAATTTACGGCTGCTTTTGTTGCCGAAGTTAATTTATAATTTAATTACAAAAAAGGGAAAATTAATTTTCAAAAATGAAAGAAACCACATTATGAATGAAAACTCAATACTCTTCGTAGGTAAGTTATATATCAGCCCATTAGCACATATGACTCCAGCCAAAAAAAAACTTTCATGGCTTACAGGGAAGGATAAAAAAAAAAAAATCAAATCTACATATCTGCTGCATCATCAGCAGCGTCTTCTGAAGAGTTGTCCGTACTGTCTGACTGACTGTCCTCATCCATTGTCTTATCAGACTTCGCTTCGTCCGCCGCCAATTTGTCATCGGTCAGCAAATCAACGTTCTGCTTGATAGCGCCGACTTGCCGCTCCAAACTTGACAACCGTGTGTCCACTTCATTCAGCCTTTCGTAGATAGCTTGCAACTGCTGGAATACAGGAGCAACATGAGCTTCAACAATAGCTTCAATCTTGTTTGAATCGGACATTTTGTAGGAATATGTGTATGGTCTATTTTACTGACTACTTTTTTAAAGGAATGTACAGATTCATAATATTACACAACACTATGCTGTAAGTATTTGTAATATATGGTACATGACTTGTATGTTTGCAGAAGACCTCATGCATTGTGACATACATCGTATTAATTTCTCAAACTGGCCGAATTCATCTTGCAAAAATTCGTTCCTTCTTGCATGCACCAAGTCATCCGTTCAGTACCCCTGATCGTCCATTATTTGGCATTTCCAACACACATGCATTGTACCTTCCATCAGTACTATCCCACTGTCATTGATTTCCACACTCACAATTCATCATACAGTCACATTCGTCATTTGTATTTGTGCCCCAACCCAATTACATGTCTACTCATCCATAAAGGTTAGCAAAATTGCTCTTATCAGATACATATGCCGTTCCAATTGCACCGAACCTTTAAATGCAATACCCGCAGTCATTAAGTTGCTTTTACGCAGTTTGGGTAGTTGTTGCCACCAAACAACAATAAGTGTGTTCACATCTTTAAACCTACCACCAACGTATTAATGACTATGGGTTGAAGGTAATTTAACATTTACAACCAACCACAAAAAAGTTTGCAACCAGTGTTGTTTCCTTTGCATTTGGGTTTGTTTTTGCGTCCATATATTCTTCGTGAACCTGCGAAAACAAAGTTGGACTCAATCAAGAAGCTTCACACCTATGGATGCACACCACGGTAAACGTGGTCGTGGACAATCACTTGCAACGGCTGGCAGCTCCCGACCGAAGTCACCAGGATTGGATTATGCAGGTGGGTATATTGATTCCTTCGGTGATCGACGTTTCTTTGAAACAGGGTTCCCACTATGGAGTTTTGAACCTCTACGGGATTACAACTGCACCCCAATACAAGATGCTTGCCTGGGGAAGTATTTTGGAATTCCAGTTTCACTGTTTGCCAAACGAGTTCAGTGTGAACACCACTGTCGATGTGCTTTTCTGAAGGTCACAAAAGCCCGATCGGTTGAAATGCAGCGGCAATTCCCTCATGTCAGCGACTCCCAACTTAGGCATCGTTTGTAAAGTGAGGTTGATCAAATGACTCGTCGACTCATTAGGAACTCACAGATAGAGGACGCAAAGGCAGAGTCGAAGATACAAGGATTGAACCCGGCATCTACGATAAAGGCTATAATGGAGGATCCTGCACTGGTATCGGACCCTGACCTTTCAGATTACTCAGACTCCGAAGTTGTTGATTTGAGCGAGGATTAGCAGACCTGGACATGTGTATGACATAGTAAGCGTAGTCTTGTGAGATGGCATCGTCGCGCGAAAATAAACGACTTAGAAACTAACAGACCGTCATACTCTGCTAACCATTGCAACGGTGCATGCGTTAATGTCTTCATCAAAATGATTTGTTGAAGGTATTTTTTTGGGTCACCGTCCTCGACTAAAATCTGTCTTATGATTTTTGTTGGTACGATGACAAGGTAATTTTTTTGTAATGTCAATGACCGATATCAGAAACCATCATTAACCTACGTTTTGTTGATTACTTCATGTTTGTGAATCGTTCAATATGGACAACAAGGTTTAAGTGTCGGAATCATTGACTGGAATCACAAGCTGTAATTGCAAACAAAAATTGTGCACAACCAGCCAACGGTCTCATACACTCTTAACATCAATATGAGCACAAAATGTTTTGTTTTTTCAAAGATGACGGTTGTGTGGAAGCATACCCCATGGGGTCAACCTGTGCATTAGCAATTTTTCTCCCATTGTGCATTGTTATGAACTAATCAGCTCCCCTTCAAACAAAAAAATATACAATAGACCATGCAGAAACAGAGTATTGATATTCATTAATGAAGAAGTCAGCACGATGGTGAAGAAATGTACCACGCATCCTATATCTGCTTTCAACTTGCCAACAGATAATAGTTGAGGCCACAGATAAGTGACAAACAGATACTAGTTGACAAATAACAGATTTGCCAAATCTGTTAATTACAAACAAACCTGCAACACATAACAGAAGTTGTTCATTACAACCAAAATTGATGCACCCAGATAAGAGAACCTGCAACAGAAAACAGGCCACAGATAAGTGACAATGCACCGAAAAAAATCAGTCATCCACAAAGCATCCATAAAATTCATCCACAGAGCATCCACAAAAATGAATCCACATACCATCCACAAAATTCGTCCACAGATCTGCCAAATAGCATCCACAAAGCTCTTACGATGACACCAATGTTTCCCAAAATTCATTACAGACTAACATTATAAGTCACATCATAATAACTTATAAAATTCATTCCGTACATTCATTCCATAATAAAATTCATTCCACAAAGCTATTAAGTAAGTTACATAAGTTACATCATAATAAAATTCATTCCATAAACATTACTTACATAATGAAGTACAATACAACAAAAACTGGTACAAACTTCCATTCAATTTCCCAAAATACAAATAAGTACGAAAGTTACATGATCAAGTACAAAATGATAGAAGGGCTGTGCTACATCCCCCGAATTTGGGGGCCCCTAATCCCCCGAAAAATCAGAACAAGGCAAAAAAAAAAACATGCCCAAAACGACGTTGCTTTGGGCATTAGGGGGATTAGGGGGGGCATTTTTAGGGGGACAAATCATTTCTCAATGATAGAAAATAGGAAAATGATTTGTCCCCCTAAAAATGCCCCCCCTAATCCCCCTAATGCCCCAAACGACGTCGTTTTGGGCAAATTTTATTTATTTTTTTTTCCCTTTTTTTTTTGCCTTGGTTTGAAATTTAGGGGGATTAGGGGGCCAAAAATTAGGGGCATGTAGCAAGGCCCTAGAAAAAATAATGAAATACACCATCGCTTTGATTATATTTTCTATCCTTTCAAGCCTTCGACCATGGTCATTTCCCAAGTCATGAAGCCTCGTCCTTACATCGTTGAAGTGTTCTACTGTTAAAGCATCACCAGCTCTAGTGTTGGAAGGGATTGTGGACATAACGCCTTCATCATCTTCAGCCACGAAGTTCAAGTAATTGCAATGGGGAGTGGGAGTGGTACTCTACAATGCATGACAATCAGTTAGTTGAATACGACAAATATTACTGTGACTACTAAAGGATTAAAATTTCCAATACATACTTACATATTTTGATGGGCAAACAAAGCACAAACGCCCTTCATTTCCATTCTTATTGTTCTGACAATACGTATGGCAGCGGTTCTTCCACAATTGCACAGCCTCGTTTGTAATCTTATGTTGCTAATGTTAGAAGAAGAAGCCATTTTTTAAATCCGCATACATGAGAAATTTGTAGTGGTCTGCTATGCTTCTGTTTGATGGGGTTAATAGCAGGTCTAGCTTAATTTGAGGGACATAGTGTGTCTTTACTGAAAATATCTATTTGTTCAAACTGCCATGTTTAATAGCATTTGCACAGAGGTTACACAGACTAAACTGTTAATAGCATTTGAACAAACATCGCAGCTCAATGTACACACGTAGCATTTTGAAACTGAACAAATACAGCAGTTTCAAACATAGCATTTGTGATTAATTACACACATGTTACACACATAGCATTTTCAATCTGAACAAACATGGCAGTTTTACAAACATATCAGGTCAATGTCAAGTAAATTATCAATCACACATGTTAAACAACTATTATCAACAAATCATGCTGAAGTGAAATGATTAGGGGCAGATTGTTGGAGACTGTGATTCAGTAGTTATCAAACTGAAATAGTTATCAACAAATGACACATGCGATTTTCAACAAAGCACACTGAAATACTTATCAACAAATCAGTAATAGTTATGAACATTTAAGTTCAGTTTGATAATAGTTATCAATGTTGATAATAGTTAATTCAAGTCACGCAGCTAACACATTAGTTGATAGTAGTTCATTACAACAATTCATGCGTGATTGACAACAAATTTAGCAAAATCACATTATAAATCACACATTGAAAATTACACAACTATATGCATTCGTTCAACTAATTATCAATCTGCATAATCATACTATGTTCTGCAAAGATGTGATCCTTTCATTTTATGTTGGATCAGTTTCTGCGTATTCATACTACGTTCTGCAAAATTTATACTTTAACTCTAAAAGGTAAATGCATAAATGTTCGTCACAATATGTGCCGCATTTTTCAAGCATACCATTTATCTATCTGCATAACAGTAATTTTCAAATATATTTTGTGAATCACAACCCTAACTTTTTTATTTCAGCGTTTGGAGGACGAACCTGGTTCATCTATGGCCTGAAAGCTCACGTTATCCTCAACAAATTCCTTCTCTACAGTCGATGGTGGTCGCGGTCGAGCTATGGTTCGCGAAGTAGAGAAAATGAGGGCTACAGCGGTGGGTTGGGTTTACGAGTGGGTGGCCGTCGGGAGTGGTCGCCGGTGAGGCTGGGTTCGGTGGAGGAGGAGTGAGTGTGACAGTGAGGGGGAGTGAGAATGAGATTGAGGTGTATACTCTGTATAACCTGTATAGCAGAGCGGGAAAACGGAAATTTATGTTTGGTTTGCATTTGGGAGACGAGTTTTAAAGAAAAAAATTTCTAAAAAATTGTTTGGTTTGAGTTTTTGTAAAAAAAATTTCAAAATCACTTTCTCTCACTTACATATCAATCAATCACTTTTTCTCTCTCCTCTCTCCTTTCCAATCACTTTTTCTCTCACACACATCTACTCAAATTCTCCCAAAATATCAAATCATCCCAAACTCCCCAAAAAACAACTCTCTCAAAATACACAACCATTGTTAACATAAATTTCAGAACATAAACCTTACACTTTTGATCATTTACCATGTGTATTATCAAGAAATCAAGACAAAATGACATACCTGAATCCATTGATGAACGGTTAAACGGAAGCGTGATTATCAATGAACTCTTTGTTATTGATTATGTTATTGCCTTCTAATCCTTTCCCCTTTGGTGCCTTATGTTTTTCCTTGAGAGGATTTAGAAAATAAAATGGTAGTGTTCTTCTTTTTTCACCTTTTTCACTTGGGAAGGAATAGGGACCATAACCTTTTAAAGGTTGTAATTGGTTTTCAAAACTGAAAGGTTGTGGAAGTTCAAAATGAATGAAAACCAACTTTAACCATTATTGGTTTTAATTTCTATTTATTGGTTTTCAAAACTGAAAGGTTGTGGAAGTTCAAAAGGAATGAAAACCAATTTTAACCAATATGTTTTAATTTCTATTTCTGCCTCTCATAGAAATAGAAATTATACAACTAGCTAGTATCTACACATTAGGTCCATAACACATATACCCTTAAGCCTATTAACTAAATTGAATCACTTAAATTGTAGGCTTCTTATAAATGATAACACCACATTTAATTATGTGGTCCCATTGAGACATTATCTAACAATCTCCCACTGGACCACATATGTATCCTGAAAAATGTGCTTAACTTTACTGAGCTTAGAAATTTGTTATCATAACTTGAGGGTATCCAAACAATCTTGTCCATTAACTATATTAATATAGGATCAAAGCGGTCTTCATTACATCAATCGTAACTCGACCCACCAATGGTCACGTATACTAATACAGCTAAATGACATAGATCAATCATGAATGCGTAGCATGGAAATTACATGTGATGTGATCCATACATGCCTATTTCCAACTGGTCCTACTTAACTTTATTGAGATCAATACTTCACAATACGTAACAGAGCGTAATAAACAGAATATTTCATTTCTGCAGAAATTAATCAAATTACATAGATAAAACTCAAGGCTGACATAAAGCAGTAATATAAATACAAACTCCCACTAAACCAGAATGTTCTCAAATAGAACAACACCCATCTGAGCAGTGTGCTCATGAAAAACCTTGGGTGGTAGTCCCTTCGTAAGTGGATCCGCTATCATGGAGTTTGTCCCAATGTGCTCTATGGAAATCTGTTCACTCTGCACTCTTTCTTTTACAACTAGGAACTTGATATCAATATGCTTTGATTTTGTCGAGCTCCTGTTGTTATTTAAAAGAACAAACCCAAAAAAATTTTAAACTCTCTCCCCAAATTTTTTTTCAAAAACAACTCTCCCAAAAACAAACCAAACAGTCTTCATTTTAATTTTTAGTCCATAAGCCAAAAAATCACTAACAAAAGACAAAATGAATTAAGACTGGGACCCCCTTTCCCCGTACAAGGATCCTCTCCTTGCAAGCCCCTCCTTGTGCCCATCCTTGCAGAGCCTTCGGGCCTACTTTTAGGCCCAATTTTGATAATCCAAACCGTTCATATTTTCTGATTTATTCAGTATATCATACCTGTAAAAAATCAAGTTGATTTATTCACTCTCTCTGCTTCCAAGTCCCTATGGAGCCTCCCTTTCTCCTCCCTACCTTGGCGCGCTCGCCCTCCAATTCCCTCTAGAGATCGCCCACTCTGCTATTCACCTCGTCCTTCTGCCTGACCAGCTCCTCATTATTGCTCATAGCCTCTTCATGTCGCTCGACCGCAGCGGCACAGGCTCTTTGGACCTCGTCGAACTTCTTCTGCTCGCCAGCAAGTTGGAACTCGAGCGACACAACCTGGCGGCGTGTGTCCTCTAGCTCCGCCTGAACCGTTTGCAGCTCAGTGTGGGCACTCTCCCAACTTGCACTCTTCTCCTTCAACTTTGCAAGCTGGGCCTTGGCCTCATCTGCCTTGAGTTTGGCACCCCTAGCCTTCCTCAGCAGGGCCCCTGCTGAGGTGGTTACCTCCATTTGAGCGAAGTATAACCCCCTTAGCAGCTCAGCCTCGTTGAATCTGGAGGCCGAGCGCAAGGCTGCCTCTTCTACAATCCCTACAAGGTGATCTGCCCCTGCTCTGGCTGGGCCTTCTTCTCCCTCCAACCGCCCTGCGGTCCTATCGACTCCTCCTTCTTGAGGTACAAGACCCCCCTGAGGCTGTCCCTCCCTCCTTGGCCCAGAGCCAACAGCCTCATCCTCCACTTGCCTTACGGGGACGACCTTTGCGCCCCCTACGGCGATCGCCGCCACCACTGGCACCACCTCCATGACCTTTGAGGCAAGCATTTATTACGACAACACCTCTCCGTCGGAACAGGACCCCCTTACCCTGAGCAAGGTAAGCTACAGCATAGGCTTTCGGCAAGGAGAGCAGGTCGGAAGGGACAACGAAATGATGAGAAAAGGATATAAGCAAATGTTGTAGACAAGAAAAAGGTTAAGTTCTCTATCTGGAATCCTCTCTCATATACTCTGCTTCTCTTCCTAACTTGCTCGTCGGAGAGTTCGCTGGGGGACTACTCCGTTCCCCGTTGAACTTTTCTGCAGGTTATCTGGTGGGCTTGATCATTTGGACACGGCCTGGAGGAGCTTAGACCTGTCTGATCCATACTGGGACGAACAGCATTAACACATAATCAGTGCAAATTTCCTGTCACAAACATCATATCCAAGTACAACAAAATCTATTACTTTGAAAACACAAAAAATTAAATTTAAAAAATATGAAAATACTAAAATAACATAAAAATAGCAACTTCCTAACCACCTTTTAGGGCTGGTTTGGCATGTTTACAAAAAGCCAAAAGTCAAAAAGTCAATATTTTTACTTGGATCACATTATTTTAAGTCACATCACCTCTCACACACATCATTTCAACCCCTAACCCAAACGGAACTCATATTTCACAAAAAGTGAAAAAATACATTTATTTATATTTAAAAAGTGAGGAAAAAAATTGGACTAAAAAAGTGCAATTTTTGTCTTTGTGGATGAAAAAAATGTGGATGTTTGGGTTAACTTTTTGACTTTTATAAAAAAATGTGTATTACAAAATTTTATAAATTAATGTGTAAGGCAAAATTAGAATTCGGAGTTGTGTAGGAGTAATTTTTGACTTCCTGTGAATAGTAATAACTTTTTGACTTTTTGGTTTTTTTTCCCAACTTGCCAAACTTGGCCTTAATATGTAGTGTCACGTACGTTTCCGTTTCCCTCCCAAATTTGGAACAAAAACCAAAGTAGGCAGACAGCGCTTTTGAAATCCCACAGACGCAGTACTTTTCATGATGACACACATGCCGTAGCCTTTCTAATCTCACCAACTCATTTCCATTTCCCATACAAATTTCGGCTACTTTGCTGTCCCTCCTTCTCTCTCCATTTCGATTTTGCTGTCCACCTCCAGTAACACACTCTCTCTCTGTGTCTCCATTTCGACTGCGCCAGGTCACCGACGGTAACAGTCACCATTTTCTCGGGCATGTGTGAGTCTGTCTATTTTTTATTTCGGAGCACATTATTATTATGACCTACTGTGTTCCACTCGCACGACATTACCATTTATGAACTATGAAACTGTTCCTCCTTAGGTAATTGAAACCATACGTACGATTAGGTATACAAACTACACGGGTGACAAACTGATATTGCCATTGAGGAGTTCCAAACTGACAGACGGTCTTCGTTGAGCAGTGTAGTCGGGTTTTTATTTCTCTGCATGAAGGTAAGTTGCGTATGGGTGCTGTTGGGTTGAATGTCCGATGTGGCCCTGTTTCAAGTGTGCGCATTGGTTGTTGATTCGGGCTTCAAGTCGTAAATACTATAAAACGAGTACAACATATGGCCAATTAATTTTCGTAAAACAGTGGCATGCCATATCTGCATAAATTAACGACAACATATCGTAGTTGAAAATAAACGAAAAGTACCACTCGTACAATGCACGTACGACTCAATGGTCCATTGATTGTAAGTTGTTAACAGTCAATTTCGTTTTGTTACAATGTGGGAGTAACGTTCTTCCTGCATCCTTATGAATATTGCATGCAATTCTTTGCAGGAATTATCGTAATTGGATATGGGCGACATGTCAGACAATGCGAAGCAACTGTGAGTTTATGTCGTTCAGTATTTGATACAGTTAGGTTTCCAAGGTTATGTTTCCTGTACCTACTAAATACCACGGTTTGTTCGTGTATGGCATATTGTGCCGTTATGTACTGCCATCAGGAGGTTGTGCGATTTGAGTTTGATACATTTGCGATAGCCTCAAATTGCACCATGAATTTCATGTAATGGATTAAAACTGATTCGATTTCTTACCAGAATATGTGCACATACGGCACATGTCGCGTATTCTGCGGAGAGCATTTGTGAAATCCATAATTCACTGAGTTATACTAAACCACTTCAGTTCATCATTTTCGGTGACAACGGAAAACGACGTTACCAATTTCACGAAAATGGCACAACTTTTGAAATGGGAAGGCAAGATTGACTAACTTGAAAGTTAATCGACGAAGATGATAGGATGCACAAAACGTACATACCACCGATGTAATTTGGCCTTGAACAAAATTTCATTTACGCTGATATTTGTTACAGGCAAAGGAAAACATTGAAGGCAAGTGGCAAAGGTTCAGGAATGGAAAGGGTTGACATTACCGAGCCCCCTCGTCGAAAGCGGCCACTTGGGCCATTTATTTTTTACAGGTTCGATCCGTGTCCTTCAAAGCGGCCCACAGTACGAATCCCTCTCGTCAGAAACATGTGACAGTATTTTTGCACAATTCTGCATTACATATTTTGAACTCATAGCTTGCGCCTGTGCAGATTTCAGTTTGTACTCACAAGAAATTAAGATTTTAGAGACCAAAAGTAAGGGCCAAAATAATTTGGACCATTTATAATTGTTGTTGCAGAAATGATGTGGTTATTATATTTTTAGCAACCAAAATTGGACATTCGGATGCATTATTATGTAGTTGGGACCAAATTTGTTTGTGTCACAAATTGTGTACATATATGTATATATATCCATCCATATCTAACATATACTTGCGCCGAAATTGACAATGGTTGCAGCCAGGAACAATTCAAGGAAAGACGAGAAGCAGACAACCCCGGACCGAATATGGTTAGTGTGCAGACATGTAGTAAGTAGAGTACCGTGATGGAAACACGTGACTGCTGTGATAGCAAAGTATGGACTTCTATTCCATGCGCGCACCAGTCATGTGCTTCTATTGTGTCGCTTTCAGCGATTTCCAGCAGTCATAGAAGCCATATTGCATGTTCTTATAAACTCCGATTATTTGTAAAATTCCATGTCCGTTTTTATTTCAACTGTGTGCGAAATAGTAATTTGTATGTGCAAACATATGTAAATACCAGAAAATGTGCACACATTGCGAGTGATACAACTTTTGCTGACAATTATTTTGGACTTACAGCTCCTATTTGTCCTGTATGTGCGTCACGTTGGTGTAACACTTACAGAGCCGAAAGGATATTGGGGAAAGGTGGAAGGAACTCCCCTGTGATGAGAAGAAGAGGTTTCAGGACATGGCTAAGGCAAGTGCCAAGGAACTGGGCGAAGAAGTTGCAAAGTAATCTGCAAAGGTACTTACGTGCTTAGCGTTTTCGTAACTGCATTTGGGGAGGACCTGCTATCGACACAATGTTGGTTACTTTTTTGTATTAATGTTCACGTTAATAACATTGCAGAGTAAAATGCAAGTCCGCATATCATTGAAGGCAATTTTTGATATCGTGAACCGGTGTAACGAAGCACAAAAGCAGGCAGTCATTGATATTGGGTTCGGTGGCCTCCTGGGGTTAAAGTGTACCCGTATAGATCACAACATGTGCCAATGGTTGGTACAGAACTTCGATCCCGACACGTGTTCGTTGACTGTTCATGGCCGTCACCTGAGGCTCACCTGTGAGGAAGTGCATGTCTTATTGGGTATACGGTCAGAAGGCAATGATGTGCAGTTCACTGGTTCAATAGACGCATATCCCAATATCTACGAAGAGGTTGGAGCTGTTAAAGGAATCATTCCTTTGAACCAGTTGAGAGTTTATCTGACTGAGAGTGATGGTGCGGATGACGAGTTTCAGCGGAAGTTTGCGCTGTACGTGTTGGGGGCCATGTTGTGTCCTACCACAATGACCGCGTTGAGCCTGTCATTCGTTCATGCCGTGAAGGACGTGACCGTTATGGGGGCATGTAATTGGGCAAATGTGACACTGCAATTCCTTGAGAAAGGTGTTCGGAAGTATAAGATGAAACTTCAGCGCCAGGCAACTGGATGTGTTTTCCTTCTAATGGTAACGTAATCAACCGTTGTTTGTTTGTACCATGCCGATTACATATTTCATCCATTGCTGTGCATATGGTTCAATAAAATGGCAGTCGTTGTGAAATACAAACTTACCTGTTATTGAACAGCATAACAAATATACCTGTACGGGCCACATTTTTTGTAACCACGAAAAGCTTATCTTTTGAACCGGAAAGCTGCATGGGGATTCTGCCATCGAGACACATAAACACATACATATGATTGTGTTGTAAGTTGTATGCATTGTTAGCGAATACGGATTACTTTGCTCGGAAGTGTATAGTAAATATCTTTTCCCCCTTACAATGCAGCTATTTTACTTGGATCGTTTTGCCCCTCCCTGCAAGAGTACGTCGGCTACTACACGCTCCATCCCTCGGCTAAATGATTGGGGTGATGCCGAAATACGGGAGACGAGGCGACTTATGGGAAGGAAGCAAATGTTGCAGCAACATGAGGTAATCAACCCATTCGTTCTGCACATTTGACAGCATTGCCCCACCTGTGTTATGGATAACGGTGACAGATAGAATATGTGTTCCTATGACTAGGTGACAAGCAGCGACAAACAGTGACCCATTCCTTAGCGTACGTCATATTTTCAGTTTGTCCCTCCCTATTTACTCTGAAATACTCGAACTTTTGGGGGAAAAACATGAAGTTTCCATGTGGACGATGTTGTAGCCTTACAAATTCAATTTTATGTACTACTTCTGTTACGAAATGAATTTTCGTTAAGCCCTGAAGTCAGATTTTTGGAAAAGCTTGAAGATTTTGGTTTTTTAACCTTGTAAAAAGGTCAAAACGTTGTCGTTCAGTTATAGTTAGTTAGTTTGTAATTGAAAGTTTCTCTTTGTTTATGTAATTGGGAAAAGGTAAAATGGTAAACATGGGATCGACTGTGAAGTTTTTATCCACACCAGATGAGCATCATTTACAGCAACATTTTTTTTCCATTTCAGACGAATGGTGTAATTAATTTTTATTAGATATATTTAATATGTAAAGTGTGTACACATATGTTGTGTGCAACTTAAGAAAGCAGACGGAAACTTTACGATTCACAGTTGAGCTCGATTAACGATTCAGTGCATTACCATTTTCATTTATGATTTGAATCCCGATTTGACAACTATGTTAGGTGGAGTTTCATCCAACAAAAGCGGAAAGCAACGACATTGATGACGCAATTGACACACACCATGTCAATAACAAACAGAAACCACGGATTGATGATGTTCGTTTGAGCAAGGTTGAGACCGACATTGGTGAACTGAAGGAAACCATGAAGCAAGTGCTTCACAGCAATGCGGAAATAAGGGACATGTTGCTCAATTTCCGACGGAAGGAAGCTGTTCACAATGCAAAGGTAAGCAAAAGCAATCAGTACACATGCTTCACACAGTTCACAGAGGTTACTTGAAGATGAAATATCATACCAGGTTAATGTATGTGTTTGTGTGATTAGGTGGAGTCGACTGAAAGAAATTGTAACATTAACATATCCTCCAGCATTGGTGAACTGAAAGGAATGCTGAACGAACTGGTTGCAGCTATATTGTCTGGGAAACAACCGTTTACTGAACAGACACACATTGCTGAAATGAAGCAAATGATGCAGCAAGTGCTGGCAGGTTTATCGGAAACAGCACAATTGGCTCGCTCAGAGGAAAAGGGTGTTGACCCTACCATGGGAGTCGAGTTGCATGATGGCGGCGTGGTCTTCCCAAATTATTATGGTAGCCCAAATGAGGGTAATGTTCAAGATTTACAGGGGGTGGATTGGGAGGACAATTATGCGAATGGAATGTTGTCCAATGAGATAATTGATATACACGTTGGACAGTTGCGTACCGTCCAAGAAGTTGGGGACATGCACAACATCCGTCGCCTTGCGTTGGAGGAAACATACGCAAGCGAAGAAAGCAAATCTCTTTCAGTTCAGTTTCTGTCCATGAAGAACGTTGCAAAACAGAGTTTATCTTCGTTTGATGATTTGCAAACCTTGCCACCAATGTGAGGAGAAGCAGACAATGTGCATCCTTCTGCTGGTAAGGTTGCCCAAACATTGGGAGCGGGACAAATTGTAACAGGCACACGAAAGGGAAGAGGAAGAGGAAGAGGTGTTGAAGCGACAGACGTAGGGGATATGCATTCGTGCAATGATAGCAAAATAAGTACTCGACTTACTGCCGAAAAATTCCCAAGTCGCCACATCACTTCACCTTTCGTATGTTTCATTACCAATTGATGCCGACAGCATTACTGATCATAATAGAACCATTATTTGTGTTGTATTTTAATATTTGTCATTCTACTGCAAGTTTGCAGTAACAAATGTTGTACAATTGTCTTACAGATTTCGGACAAACTCCTGTCCAAACTGCACAGGTTGGACAAGCGGTTCCGTTCAGAGGTTAGACATCACTTCACCAATTTTAGATGCATAAGGATGTGTTATGTACTTTGCAAATTAAATTTCTGAACAGTGGTGAGTTAGTTAATTGTTTATATTAATAGGAGGAGTTGATGTTACTTGATTGTTTATATTGATAGAAGGACTTGATAACACTGGAGAGCAGAGAGGTTTTATCAGCGGCCCAAGACGAAGTTGTTGACTCTGTACTTGACGACAGAAACAATGAAAGGTACGGATGAGTTTAGTACTCGCAATTAACCTGTTCCGTAGTATTTGTGAAATAAGTTTGAATTCCACAATTTTCATGTGTCGTGCTATGTTTATTTGATTCTTGTAGGTATCAGTTCTTTAATTTTTCATTCTCTATGATTTTGATGGGTTTATGATGGGTTTATGATGGGTTTATCCATGTCGTATGTAGGATTCTCTTTGAATTTAATGCAGTGGGCTACGGAAAGATCAGTGGCTAAATTTCCTGTCTGAAGTTTTCTTCTTTGGTCTTATCCTGCACACATGTACCTATTGGGAAAATTGCAAACCACTGATATTTTCACAAAAATATTTACACATTCATGGAAACCTTTATAATTTTAATTATGAAACTTAATAAAGTTTACCAATGATTTGCAAATTTTTTTGAGAACTTATAATGAAGTGCAATTTTCCCTACCTATTTTCTTCTACTCTGCTTACATTTTCCATTTTGATCATTTTGGGATATTGTTGGCTCCAGTTTGTAAAAAACATGTTTCTTTTTTTTTAACTTGCTGACCTGTAAATGAGCATTTCAATTTTCACATATTATTTTAGCAAATACTATTGGACATGTCATGAGTTGTAATATCTAAAACTTTGTCTTTTCATTTTGTTTTTTAAAAACTTAAAACTAATCTTCATTGGATTGGAGCCTAGTAGAATCAGGAATATCTGCCATAGTTGTACAACAGGAAAAACTAATCTTATGTTGTAGAGTTAAGCCAGATACGTTTAAGTTTTACTAGGCTGTAGGTTGCTTCTTACTGATTGATGTATACATTTTATGTAGGGACATTGTCGTGTCTATGAATCTGCATGAAATGCCTTGCGAATGTGCTACACGACGTGACATGCGCACGCTGAAACCAGGGGCATGGCTATCCGACACTGTAAGTCGTGGCATCTGACAATGTTATTTCCACTATATTTGCATGATGGACATATCCATGTAGGGACATTGTTATTTCGTATTACATTTAAACAAATGGCAAACCTTATTTCGCAGGTTGCCTGGTCTGTTACAATGTTCCAGCCAATCAACTTGGTTGCGGTTCAATTGACTAACGGACAGCGGCAAGTACACAAAGACGGGAGGCATACTGCGTGGTTCTTTCCAGTATATTTGTCGGTAAGTAAGTGTTTTAGGTCGGTTGTGTATTGCAGAAGACATATTTTCAGAAAACTTTGGCTGACTGAACTTTACACACTAAACATGCAGACTTTGATACTAAATCAAAAAACTCAACCTCTTGTAGACGCGCCCGTGGGCCTCGCTACAGTTCGGACTCGATTTGTGTCACGGTTCTAAATCTGAACCAAAGAGTCCAAATCCGGCAAATCGTTTTGAGAAAAATAAATTTTGAAAGAAGTGCCAAACATGGACTGCTTTGCCAGATACAGAGTCGCCACCTAAATATTTTATTTTGGGAGAATTTAGGAAACCCTGACTCGGTGCCAAAGGCCACGTGTCCGTCATCACCAAAGCTGCCTCGGCTCGGGAACTTGGGTACGATTGGGGAAGGTCAGCTATGAGCACCCCCTCTCGCCTGATCCGAAGATCGGCCTCTACTAACCATGATATCCCGTTTTGACAACGTTATGTGTTCTTATTCCGGTTTTTAGCCTAGAATTACTATGTTATGCGCACAGCAAACAAGTATAGACCAAATCGCTTAAATCGGAATGAAACATAGCATGTTTGTTTTGAAAATGGTTTGCTACTCGCAAGTAGGCTAAAATGCAGGTTTTGCCACCCTCAAGTGGGCTTTAGAAAAGATGGTTTTTCCACTATCTAGTGGGCTTAAAACTCACAGTTTTAATGCATTATTCCAATTTAGGTAATTTGACCTCCATCCACAGGCACTCAAGCAGTTATATCACATAAGCAGCTAGCCTCATGGTAATCATGCTATCATGGCAACATTCACACGCATGCGATATGCTAAAGCATAAAAGCTTACCTAGTACTCCGAGCCAAAACAGAAACTAGTTAGTAATCATATGCATGATCCTAGTTCATGTTAAAAATGGCTAATGCAATACATGCAAAGATGCAATCTAAACAGGCTCGGCTATCCTAAAGATGGCATGTGAAATGCTGCAACTAATAAGTACTCATCTTGGGATTGAAATATAAGTGCAGTTAGCATGATGTGCTGAGCCTGGTGCATGTAAGACAAATGTATGGATGCACGCATGCTATCATACTGTTATGCTAATTTAAATATGCCCTAGTCTACCATCATAAGCGGGTAAATAAAAGGGAGAAAGAAGTGGGGGTTGGAAGACATGCACACACGCACCCACACTTATTACAAGTTTGCCCTCGCTCGGAGGGACCAAAAGAATAATACAGTCCGAATGATAAATCGACTATCCTAGCTAATTAATTATTACAAACCCTTAATTAATTAACAAAATAAATGCAGCAAGAAGATGGCCGCAGCCCTGCCTTGGGATGTGTGAGTGATGCATGCTCGGATCCGTCTCGCCCGAAAAGCCCGTACCATAACACTGCCACCTCTGCTTATACTGCCCTGTCTCTCTGAAAATTGCCAAAACTCCAGGACAGGTTCCTTGCATGCTGCAGAGCACCACCGGCTAGGGGAAATTCCCACCGGCAGTTCACAACTTCCATCGGCTGTTTATTGGGTCACCGGCATTTCAAAAAGTGCCGGTCGGCACTAAATTCTGCCGGTCGGCAGAAGCTCCCTACAGAAGACAGTTTTGACAGCAACAGAGAATAGACAGCATATGGCATAGGATTTCAGGCACATGTATGCATGGACATACTCCCTATCATGTAATGGACTCAAGGGAACATGGCCCTCGACCCTCGGGCCACCAATCACGCATTTCGATGCATGATGGCCAAAGAGTCAAGTATGCATTTCAATGTCAAATGCAATGCACACAAAACATACAAGGGACCCAACCTCAATCATGGTTGGTCAAGAGGCGAGGCAATGCACAACAATGCACATGCGACCTAAGCATGCAAGCAAACATACAAACATGCAATATAACTACATGGCACACACAATGCTAACAACATAACATGCACAACGTATTGAAACATGGCATACACAATGCAAGATGGACTTACACCAATGTGAGTGGACCTCAGCCGCACCCACATCAGTGGCCATAAGATGAAAATGACGTGCCTCGAAATGCGTGCACACGGGCACGCAAACCGAGGCAATGGCATATGCAATGCAATGGCATGGAAAATGATATGAAAACATGCTAATGGGATTTCAGCACTGAAATGTTGGGGAAAACAGCCCCGAAATGAGGCGAAAGTACACCCGATGCATGGAATAGTCCCTAAACATGAATTTTGGCACCCGAAATGGCCTATAGCTATACCAAACATGCGCAATATGGACATGAAATGAATAGACAGTAGCAAGGCAGCCCCAAAATAAGCATTTTTCCAGTTCAAAGCATGGCCAAACAGAAAACATAAATAGGGCAAAACTAGTATGCAAAAATGGCCCTAAATATGAGATTATGAAGCAACTCACAGCTGATGACTCCAAACAGGTTAGGGCCCTTCAACAACATTGAAGAGGGGCCCAAAATATGCACATTTATAGAACTATAAAAACCCCAAAAACAAACATAGGTATGGCTGAGCTCTTATGCAAGAAATGGGCCAAAAGGTGGCCAAAGAAGCAAGTATACAAAACATTCATCAAACAGCCAAAGACCCTTAATGAAACATGACAAGGGGGTCAAAATATGGCTGTTTTTAGTTCGGACCAAAGTCCAAAAACAGCAACATCAGGGGCTGCCAAGGCATGCAAAAATGGGACCAAAAAGAGAATATAAAGGCAAGTATAACATGGAGGTCCCAAACAGTGTTGAGCCCTTCTTCAATGTTGAATAGGGGCTCAAAATAAGCCTATTTTCAGTTTACATCAGGCTCTAAAACAGATCATACACAGGCCAAAAAATACATGCAAGATTATGGCATTTAAGAAGGACAATGAAGCAAGTGCAAGAGGGGGGGCTCAAACAGTGTTGAGCCCTTAATGAAACATGAAAAATGGCTCAAAATGAGCTTAACTTCAGTTAGGGTCGGAGCCCAAAGATGTAAGCACAAGGAGCTAAGATATAGGCCAAAAAGATGCACAAAAGAGGGAAAATGGGACTCACCCTTGTAGAACCAATCTTTAGCAACCTTTGGACCGAGTTTGGGAACTTTTAACCTCTGGAGGACAGCCTCAAGCTGCTGGAATGGGCGTTGGAGGTATTGTGCTATGGCTTGGTGTGTAAATGGCCAAGAATAATGAACTTTGGAGCTTGGAAGAGAGGGTTGAATGTATAGATATAGGGTTGTATGTATAATGGTGCCTCAGCTGGTTTTTTCAACCTAGTATAAGGAAGAGGAGAGCTTCCTTTATAGAGCCAAGGGAGTAAGACTTCTCTTAGAAGCTTCAAAACCAAGAGCCAAGATCCTCCATACACGTGTATGGACGATCCAGTCTGTGCCCTCCAGCTGGCACAGCTGGAATCCACTCAATCTGCAGAATGCTCCGGAAGGTCGTCGGCTAGCAAAAATGGTCGGTCGGCTACTTTAATCTGCCGGTCGGCAATCTATTTGGCCGGACGGCCATCTGTTCTGGCCGGTCGGCCATCTATTTGGCCGGTCGGCATAATGTTTGGCCGGCCGGCAGGAAAAATCTGCTCTGCAGGTCCAACTTCAAACGGGCATAACTTCTTCATATGAACTCCTTTTCAGGTCAATCTTGTGTCCAAATTGAAGCCCCGGAAGTAAGATTTCCAATGGAACCAGCCTTACATCAAAATTCCAACTGTGAAAAAAGTTATGCTTGTTTTGGTGAAGGCTGCTCAGTTTCGGCTCAACCGGGATGATGCCCAACTTCAACCAATCATATCTCCGCCCTACGGACTCGGATTTAAGAGATTCTTGAGTGCAAAATGAAGCCCCGGAAGTCTTCTTTCCAATGGTGGTGACCTCATAACTAAAATCCAAGTGTACAGATAGATAATCCCGATTCAGCGAGGGCTGCTCGACTTGCTTCTACCCGGATTCATGCCGAACTTCTCCCAAACTAGTTTTCTCCTCTCCTTTCCTCTCTTCTTCAACTCCAAACCCCTAAACAAAGTGTTTTGAAGGATTTGCCTCTCTCCTTGCTGAAGAAACTGAACATTTGCCCTGTACACCTTTCTCCGCCAAGCAAAACATCAGTGGTGCCCAAGTCTTAAGAGCGGTCAAAAATGGGGTGTCTACACCTCTGAACCATGAAAATATGGTCAAATCATATTTTGGACATGACAGATATACTGGGGTGCTTGATGCATGTGAGAAGGTAATATGAATGTCCATCCCATTGAAGCGAGTAGATTTAATATGGACGTCGGTAATATGAATGTCGATCCCATTTACTTGAATGTCAATGTAAATATGAAAGTGCGTACATGTTCGCATGCCCTCTAAACAATGTCTTCACTTGTGTTTATGTTTATGTGTAGATTTACATGCCTTTCAATTATCGAGGAGTACATTGGGTGTGCCTAAAAATAGATATGGTAGACCGTGTGGCGTACCTATTTGACTCATTGGCATCTGCCACACTGGACACCAACAAGCTGAACACAGCAAAAATGTTGGTATGTCGTGCTGAATTTCACAAATCTACTTCCACACTGTCACATCCTTCACATAAACTAACCGTCTCATTCTGCAACAGGTTCAAACAATGCATGCCTTACTGCAACTACAGTTTGGAAATGAATATGCTGTAGACATGCGTACCTTTGAGGTGCGCATGTTAGAACAAAGGCCATTACAACAGCTGGACGAGTAATCCACAAACCCTGTGTCACATTGACTTCACTCTTGAATCACTCATTTAACGAACCTGCTTATATTTTACGAGAAACTGAATGTTACATTTCATTTGTAGCACTTTCGACTGTGGGATGTTTGTGATCAAGTACATACAGCGGCCTGATATACCCAGCGGTCCACACAAGGTACATTGTATCGCTTAATTTCCAATTGCGAAATAAATCCGTTTATTCCCTACCGCTGTAACTGTACCTGATTTGTGTTATTCGCTTTCTGTACATAGTTTCATCCTTCTGTGCGCCGGAAGTTGGTGCTTGACTTCGTTATGGATGTGAACAATACAAAGATGGGCGAGTATCGTTCGTGCATGTGATTGATTGCAATTACAACAAATAGTGCAGCGATTTTATCATGGCCTGCCAGTACGAGTGTAATTTCGATGCCCAACCACAACTGGATTACTGCATCAGCTTGTCGTGACAACTTTTTAGGTCGCAGCTATGATAATACTAATTTCCCACGCGTATTGATTGTACACATAATTCCAATGTTTGGGACTCGAACAAACGAGGGAAAGTAGTCATGTTTGTTTGCTTTTATCGTGGCCTGTACGTAATGTGATACACATAATTCCAATGTTATGGGTACAGTACAAAACAAACAATGCAATGTCATATTTGCCCAAATGACTATAGTAATGTTTGTCCAGTGCAATGTGATATTTGTCCAACAAACAATGCAAGTTGAAAGTAGTAATGTTTGTTCGCTTTTACCACATGAATTATGTTTGTTCGATTTTTTTGAATGCCATGATTTTGTCCAAAACAAAGCAAAAAAAAAGCCCACAGAACAAACAAATAGCGGTGACTATAATGCACTTTGAAGGGGAATTTATTACTTCATAAAAATGCACAAACGGTGAAAAATTGCACAAAAAATAAAAACAACCATACAACAGACCATTAAAAACACAGAGTATTGATATTCAATTTTTTTTTTTTTTGTTCAGCAAAACAAAAAACTGTATTGATGAAAAAGCACATACAAGGTGTCAATGATACATCAACAAAGAGGAGGTTGGAGACCAACGAAGAGAAACAAAAACAGAAGGAAAACAATAAGAATGTAACTCGAAGCCCATCCTCACAAAACCACATAACAGGGCAACCAGATGAAACTCCAAGGCAGCATGAACAAACTTCAGACCATACAGCCACCATTGAGACTTGAGCCTGAACCTTCAACCTCCATTGAGACTTGAGCCTGATCCTTCAACCTCCAAAAAAAAAAATTAGTACAGCAGCAGACCAACAATTACAACAAGGCCCGTAGCAGACCTCCAATAACTTTCCCCAATCCAGCAGCAGACTTCCAATACAGCACACCAAAACATCATTCAAACAATTGCAAAAAGGCCAATATGCAGCAGCAGACTTAAGCCTATTCGTTGATCCCATATAGCAGCAGCAGAGTACATATATAGCAGAGCAGATTTGAAGCACAGCAGAGCAGCAACCAGAAATGAGCATGCTTGACCCCATAAACTAAGCCAGAGCAACAAGCCAAAAATAAGGCAAAGCATAGCAACATTGAAGCACAGCAGAGCAAAAGTAGCCACCAAGAAGATATGGTAATACCACAGACTAACCAAAATCCTGCATACCACAGCTTGACCAAACTCCTGCACCCCAGTTTCAAAAAACAGCAAACACCACCCCCTAAATGAGACTTTGATACTATCCAGAATACAATATATGTCGTCCACTGAATACGATAGGCCTCTATAACTTTGCTTACAGCAAAGTGCAACCCTCACTTTTACCATCTCAGCCAATTCAGGCCCATCAACAATCTTATCATTAAAAAGGCAATCATTCCTACCTTTCCAAATCATTCCTAGGTGTGCAATACAAAAGAATACATATATAAACTAGCCTAGGATTTGGGGAACAGAACGGCTAGAACACCCCACTCTGATTGAGCATCTGCCAGCATGGCTTGGGCTTGGTCCAACTCAGCTTTAGTTGTCTGAATGGATGCAGAACGATGTCTAATTTGGGAGAGCATCATCCTTGCTTCTTGATTAAGCTGGTCATGTTGCTGCTGCAGATGAGCCTTTCTTTGCCAGACAGAGGCAAGTTCTGCCATGAGTTTGGCTTCCTCAAGTTCAAGTGCTGAGTGTTGCTGAAGAATGGCTGCAGAGGTCTGCTGGCTGAGTTTGAGTGAAGTAGATATGGTGTGGGCTTCGTTTAGGAAATCCTTATTGGTTTGAATATCCTTCGAGCAAGTCTGAACCATCTCTGAAAGGGTTGGCCATTCTGTGATGATCTTGGCCAATTGCTTTAGTTGAATGGGGTTAAAAGGATTAGGGGAGAGGTTTACAACAGCAGAAAGACAGGCCAAGGTTTCATCAGGTTTGTGGAGAATGATTTCTTCAACTGGGGTGTTAATGAGGTTGATGAAGGTGGTTAAGGTTTGTTGAGTTTCAGCATCAAACAGATGTAGCCTTTGAGGCAATGGGGATATTTCGTCTAGATCTTGTTGAAGAATAGAAAGTTCGGCCCAAATATCCTGGCATGAACCGACGGCCTGTGAACATTAATAGTTTGGTGAGAATATATTCTTGCATGTAATAAAGAGTAAATAGGATGAGGTTGGAAATGGTAGTACCTGTCCTGATAACGTGCACGCAGACGGTTGGCCTTGTTCAGCTGTGGTTGTCGCATGAGGACGAGTTGTTTCTGGTACTGATGAAATGGCAGCATCAGCGCCTTGAGGGTGTTTCTCTGGTTCTGCTAGCAGGGGAAAGTCATGAGGACCTTCAAGTTCTGTCTCGCCCATTGGTCGTGGAGATGAGTCCTGTATTATGTCCATCCCTGTAAATTGGAGAACAATACCAGTTACTTAAAGAGAAGTTTTTTTTTCCCAAACGAACAGTAACATTTGTATTTCTATTTACCTTGGTTGTGGTGAACTTCTGGTTGAGGGGATTTTGTGTTGTCATCTGTTGGAGAGGATTGGCTGTTGATTGAAATGTCAAATTCAATCCTCTGTGATTCTTTGTTTGACGTTTGGGAATTGGAGGGGTTGGATGGTGATGGTTGAGGGCTAGAGACAGAAGGGACAATGTGTTGAGGAGAAGTGGAAGGATGTTGTGATGCAGACTGTGTGGATTGCTGTGGCGAAGACTGTGAAGCAGGTTGTAAGGAAGTTTGTTGCGATGCTTCAGGTGGTGGTGGAGTTGGTTGTACAGTGGGTTCTGTGGGTACATTACTGATTGGACTGGGAATTTGATGAATGTGTTGAGGAGAAGTGGAAGCATCATCATCAGCAGCAGCAAGGAGTAATCTCCTTCTTTTTCTCTGCACAAAAGTAAGTGATCAGTCGGGCGTGAATGCAAATTCGGATGCTGTAAATATGTAAAGTGAAGGCTTACTTGGTAGAGCTGCCCTAAAGGATTTGATATTGTTTGGCCAACCATTTGGTTGAAAGGGATATCCCACTCACTTAGGTCTGTGCTTAGAGCAGGAGCAGTGGAAGGCTCTTCTCTCTTCTTCGCCGTGACCTCTGTCTCAGTAGGGGTACGGGTGGTAGCTCCTCTCTGTGCTTGTGTCTGCGCGGATGCGAAAGAGTCTGCCATTAATTTCGGAACTGAGGGGGTGTTTGTCTGAGTAGTTGCATCCATTGGATCCTTGCCTTTACGTTGGTCCCTAACCAATGGTTCAGCAGCAGGCCCAATTTTGGCTGTCAAGGGTTAAACAAGTTAGTGTTGTAGAGAAAAAAACAAAACAAATTGCATGACACAGTCAGGGATATGAAGTATATGAAGGAAGGATACCTGTAGCCTTAAGCTTGGAAGGCGAGGATATGCGGCCCTGAATATGAATACAAGTATCGTTAAGGCAGCTTTCAAGTGGCTTGCAGAAAATAATGGCAGTCACAAGTCCCCACCAATGGTCAAAAGCAGCTGAGCAGTCCGAAGCAGGTTTGAAGAAGAAGGGGCCAAAATCTTGGAAAAGTTTGGTGTTCTCTGTCAGAATGGATTCAGCTTGTGTAGGATCTTTCAAGTGGATTCTGGACCCAATCTCCTCATGGATGGTTGGGTGGAAATAAGGATAAGGGATAGCCTGGGAAAGACCAAATTGCCTGGACCATTGATTGGGACAGTATGTCTCAAAACTGCAGCTGGATAGCTTGGCGGAGGATATGGAACAGCCAACCAAGACATGTCTAGAGGTGAGAATGTGTCTCCAACTCTCATTTTGTTCTTGGACTTGCTCATTGTGTAAATCAAAAGGGTCTGTGAAGAGGAAGCGAAGTCTACTGGAGGAGAATTCAAAGTTTTGAAATGGCATGTACAGGTTGGAAGGTCTCTGCGAATGAAGGTTGTAAAACATGGTAAGATGATTTGTGAAAGTGAGTTTTGAATGGCTGTTATAAGTGAGCAGTTGCTCAGCATAGGAGTGGCAAACAGGTTTCAAGGTGTTAGGTGGTGGGGGTCGTGCCTCAGGGAAATAGGCATACAACCAGGCCTGGAAGAGCCAGAATGGGCCACCACAGTTGCCAGAAATCTTCTTGTCGACAAAGGAAAATAGGGCCTTGTAAAGGGTGGCAAGAAGATAAGGGGCTAAAGCCATAAGTTGGCCGTCTTGCATACACAAGGCAAGGGGGAGGTATTCTTTCGTGATCTTGTACCCAGGGACACAAAAAAGAAACTCACAAAGCCAAAGTAAGTAAAAAGCAGTTCTTTCTTTGTCATCGACAGGGGAACCACGCTTGCCTTGGTATTTTTTAGCAAAATCTGTATAGCACATGTCAGTGTTTAAAGTAAATGTCACTTTTGGAGGCTCAAGGAGAGCATGAATTGGATTGCCCAAGATTGGCAGACCAGTCAAGTGAGCTACATCTAAGATGGTAGGGGAAATCATACCAAAATTGAGGAGTAGGGAGTTACTAGACTGCGACCAAAAGCATGCAGCAGCAGCAATCAGCCCTTTCTCCACGTCATAAATTTTAGTCGACAGTCTAATTGCTTCAGCAATGCCCTGGTGCTTCCATACTTCGGCGTCGTGACCTTCAATTCTCCTGGCCCAGCTTCGCCAATCAGAGTCTGGTGACCTCCACCCTCTGAGTGGGTTTTTGCTGACATTCCAGTTAGTCCACTTGAGTCCAGCTTGGTTGAGAAGAAGGTTCTCACCATTACCAAGGGGATAGTATGGAGCTAGCTCGTCTGGGAAGTAAGACGCGAAGGTGGGGCCTAGAGTAGCCTTAGCGACAGAGCTTGGGCTGGGCAATAGGGTTGCAGCAAATTTTAGAGGAGCGATAAGTGCACTGATAGGGTCCGGGAAGCGGAGTAGGTCTTCATTGTTCTCCTCAGATGGAGATGGTTGAGATTTTTTCGGTGCCATGGCTTAGGGTTTTGTGGTGCTCTGGTTTTGAACGGCAATGGTTGAGAAGAAGGAGTACAGTCTGGGGAGTTCGAATCAGAGGGAAATGAAGTGGTTTGAAGTTGAAAGGGTAGGTCTTTTATAGCTTATGATGGGGCCAGTATATTTAAAAGCTCTTATATTGGGCTGTACTTTATGTTTGTTTTGGGCCCAAACAATGGCCCCCTCGTTGAAGTTAAATATCATATGACTTGGACCCCCATTACCCCCTCTCTCTCTGATTGGCCACTTTTTTTTTTTCAATTTCTTATTTTTTTTCCTTCTCCAAACAGCAGCCCCCACGTGTGTGTGTGGGGGGGGTGGTGGTGATTGGGGGGGTCTCAATCACTTCCGCAATATTTAACTTGAACATGGGGGCCATTGTTTGCACCAAGTTTTGCCAGTCTCTGTCGACAGATGGTCCACTTAATCGAGGGCATGTGGCCAAGTCTGAAGGAATGTCCAAAACCTGAAAGTGGGCTCTCTGGATGTGGGTCACCTAGAAGTGATAGGGGAAGTTTTTACCACCAGTCATGGAGTTAGCGGGCACACTTTCAGGAGGAAGCATGAGACAAAGCAGGAGCCTTGCTCTGTCGATAGAAGTTTAAAACAGTTGGTGGCCATGAAATAAACACAAGAAAAGGGAGCTCGACAGATAGAAGTGGAGGTTTAGTATTGATATCCGTATACTGTTTTTGTGGCCCATCATTGGATGATCCCACACGTCTACACCATAACTGCCACTGTAACTGCCCCGACTTCGAATCTTCAAGTCCACTCTGCCAAATATTGACTCTTCCCTGTCGACCTTCCTTTCCACCATTGTGGGGCATGTCCCTCATCATTATGAGACAAAAATCGACAGAATATTGTCCACTAAACACAACCACAGTCCTTGCAAACTGGGTCAATGAACCGCAACACTTGGCCACTCACAGTTACTGCCCCTGACTATGAATCATCAAACTCTGCCAAATATTGAATTTTCCCTGTAATTTAATCAAAATATATTCAATGTCGGTAAACTTGAAAATACGTTTGAAATAACCTTTTTCTGTATTGTAATCACTTAAACACAATTGTTGTCCTACATTTTACGTAACGAGAATACACAACTTATTTATATCAAAAACAAAATATACATCTCGGGTTTATAATAAAAAAAATGGGAACTACTTTTTTTTTAAAAAAAGTTCACTCATATTTTCACCTACATTCTGATTGGATATTAGATTAAAAATTCCTCTTTGCACCTATTTTTCCCACATCCTCCCAACAGCTGCTCCATTCAACTAACATTGAATCTTGCATGCCACCTGACTTACACACTGGAGCAGTTACTGGCAGTGCTCATGGATTTAGTGGCCACCCTCCAAGAGGAAACATGAACGAATTGAGAGTCTGTATCTGTCGAGGAAAGGCTAAAAGGACCTGGGCACAGGTGGTAACTTCAATTATATGCACTTCGACAGGTGGCAACTTACTTTCTACATTGTAACTTCTGTGTAGTTTTTTCCCTTCTACTTTCTACTTTGTTACAAACAACACAACAACACAACAACTTACTTTCTACTTTCTACTTTCTACTTTGTTACTTTCTACTTTGTTACCATCAGTTCATCGAAAGAAGTCTTCATCCATTTCAGGCATTTGAACCAATACCACAATTGCTTGATTTTCTTCTTGAACTTGTCAACTTTAAATTACTGCATCGTTGCTGTCCATATAGGCCCACCATAATTTTACTAACAATAAACCCATACTTCCATAGTAAACATTAAATAATTTCACAACTCCTGTTCGTAACTCGTAATTCATACACCGATCGGCATGGAGATAAAGTAACGAGTTCGTTGGGTTACTTTCTCCAAGTAACACCCAAAATTAACTGCCACTTGGATTATATACAAAATGCATGTGCTGGTATGTAATTTTGCAAACCCACTTGGACAAAATTCGTATTTTACTCGAAATATAATACTAATTTACGGACACAAGTCATAACAAATCAATACGAAGTGAAACACATCGTTAGTTGATAAACCACACCGCAAAAAACCCTTCAGTTAGATCCAACCAAATATGAAACAGAAACAAGCAACCTGCAATAGGAATCTTGGAATACAGACATAAGCCAATTTCCCACCCAAAACAACACACAGACAACCCATATATATCTTACCTCACCTTCAGTTAGTTTTGAAAATGACAAGTCACTGCAAACACAAATGACAACATCACTCTAAACAATATGGGAAATTTACAACTCGTGGCCTTGTACATAAGTAACGTTGTGCCATTTCCTGGCATTGTACATAACCAATTATTTACACGTTACGTACAGCAATCCGTGCAAAATGAAAACTACATACATTATTTCCATGTGTTTTCAATAGCTAAGGGAATAAGTAAATCATACAAATTATACAATTACCTGATTCACCTCATCAATTGTGTTCGAATCATTTTTCCACACTGCTGCTTCAACACTACCGTATTGGCCCACAGGCTGCTTGGAATCAGGAGAAACATCAAAAAATAGTTGCCGTTGCTTAATGTGCGGTGTACTTGGATCCACCAACCCAGTTTTGCAGCGAACGGGCAATGACTCCGCATTGTACTCACGGTCAGTTATGTGGGGTGTATCTGCATCTGAGTTATTACCCACTGTTCGGCTAAACCGAACCTTAGGACACGTTCGCTTTGTGTGCCCAATGCATTTGCAATTCCCACATTTTCTTGGTCTTCGACAGTTGGACAAGGCCCGTCCTGGGTTCCCTTTTGTCTTCACAACATCAGGATCTTCTACTCCAAATTGTCGACGGAATGAATGTTTCCCTTTGTCTCCATTCCCACCGTTCAAATTCCTCTCATATAACTCCTTCATCCGGCTCGTCATCGGAAGACATGCATCCCTAGCATCCTTGAAACCTTCCGTTGATTGCGAGGCATAGAAACACATTTCGTTGTAGGAAGAACACAATATCCCATACCGGGCCATCTGTGTTGTAGTGCTATCAATTGAGGGTTGAGGCCATTGCTGGCCATCCTTGCTTGCAGCCCTTGTCCATCTATGCAGCACACAAGTTGAGGAAATTTGCGTTAAATTTTCAGTTTTCATAACACATATCATGTGGCAGCAAGGTAGCCCCAACGACTCAAACTTCATGCAAGAACATCTCATTGCAACATCTATTGGACTGTGTGTTACTATCCATGATCTGTCCTTCACTCTGTACTTATGAATATAGTAGCATTTCTGACCATCCGGCAAAGGGAACACATCCTTCACATTCAACTTCCCCTCTTCTAAGATTTCATCACGGAACATTCTAAATATATTTCGGGTGAATAGCTCAGCTCCATGTCTCTCTATATCTCGCAATGGAGTAATCAATACCGGAAAAGTGTTATTTGTTTCAGCATCATCTCCAGCCTCGTTATACCTTATCCTTGCAAGAGCCCGATCATAGTGCCTAACAAATTCATATAGCTTCAATTTGTGTTGGAGGAAGGGATTGAAATAAGCATTCATACACTCCGAGCGCTGAGTGCTCTTCATCCCAGCAAAGAAATGTCCACGCATATATGCCTCAGCCCACATATGACGCTTCTCATATGTCTCCAACACCCAACTGTTGGTTTGAAGTCCAAATTCTTCGACCATTGTCGTCCAGCCATGCTCAAACTTTGTCTCATCCGTTTCCATGTCCATGCACTGCTTGAAAGCATGTGCAAAGCCACTTATGTGAACATTTGAAACAGCATTTTTCCCAAGATGCCAATTACATAATCGATGTCTTGCATCTGGAAATACTCTTCTGATTGCCTCTCGCATCGACTTATCCCCATCTGTCAGTACGGACACAGGTGCTTTATTGCCCATCGCCTCCATAAATGTTTCCAAAACCCATGTGTATGTCTCAATTGTCTCATTAGCTAGCAAAACACATGCAAATATCGTGGTCCTAAAGTGGCTAGTCACACCAGCCAACATGACAAACGGTTTCTTGTATGCATTGGTTCTGTAAGTTGAGTCAAATATCAACACATCACCAAACTTTGCGTAGTCGGCCCGCGATTTCGAATCTGCCCAGAACAGATTTTGTAACTTGTTATCGTTACACACATCATACTTGTAAAAAAAACGTGCATCAACATCAAGTTTTGCGCATAGGTAAACCAACGCACCCTGCGCATCACCATCCTCAACTTCTGCTCTACGTTCGGCTTGAATATGGTTGTGCAGATCCGTGCGGATGAAACCAACATTCTCATAAGACCCGGACTGATTTACCATATAGTCCATGATTTGGCTAGTCTTCACACCGACATTGCGCATAGCCATTGCTTGAGCTTTGTCACCGCTGTTTAAACTGCGATGTGACCTCAGATACATCACACAGTGTTGTTCCGCCAATTCATGGTTGTGGTCTGCGACGAAGTGAGTCACAACATACTTTCCCCCTTCACCAGCATCCGCATCGTACCGTATGCGAAATTGGGCTTTGCAACCTACTCTTGTTAGTGCCTTGGGAGCTTTACTCTTCTCAGCAACACGGTCCAAGTATTTTGGAAATCTCTGACCTTCCCTTGAACACAACCACAGCCTACTAACGACCTTTCCCTCTTTATTTGTGTTAAATCTAGATTTTCGTATACTAAATCCCTTGGCTTTAGCATACGCATTGTAGAAATCTTCTCCATCTTCGACCGAATCAAATTTCTGTTCCAGAATAGCACGTTCAACATCACCAACCATGTCATTGCGATGAGCATCGTCAACCATTTCTTTTTTCACATCGGCTCCGCCATCTTCAACATTCATGTTGGTTGCTTCTTCATTGCTCGGACTAGCTTCGCAACCATGATCAGGTTCTGCCCGACTTTCATTCATCAAACGGATGTCATCTGCTTCATTTGGAATGTCATAATCATCACCTTCCCTTTTAACTTCTGTTGGGGCCATACTGCACATGACATTACTACCAACAATTACTTGATGACCGAAAATTGTTAACACAAACACAAACATGACATTTTCACACGGTTTACCTGTTTGTGCAAACACAAACACTCGCTTGAGAAACAGAAAGAGAAAGGTTAGCTGCCAATGGAGGGGTTTCCGTTGGAGCGAAGCGTAGAGCGGTTGAAGTTAGGATGGGGGTTTAGTTGAGGGAAAATAGCTGAAGTGAACGGGCCAGAGAGACAGAGAGGGAGACAGAGAGAGGGACACAGCTCCATACCTCATATCTAGTTCGAGAGAAGGGCTTCACTTCAGCAATGGAACCAACACAGCCTTCTAGTTACGTTGTTGTTGGAAATCACCCGTTATAATGTTCCCTACAGAGCTTCGTCAATGGAACGAACCCAATAGGGGCTTCTCCCTGTTAATGGAAATCAACGGTTACACTGACTGAACCTTACACAGAGAGGAGAACAGAGAGAGATAGAGATGAAATACAGAGAGTGAGTGGGATGCAATCATGCAAATACAAGCATTAACCGGTTGCCCCGGTTTCAACTTTTTCACGATTAAACAATTCAATGGTCTTGATCAATTATTGTAATCTAACGGCTAACAATTGGGTTGCATATGGTGTGCAACCTTAAGGGGGTTGTACACTTAAGCATGACCCAAAAAAAAATAACAAATAAGAAAACTGATTCTTAAAACTTGTTTGGCAAATTGTTTCTAAAAAATGTTTTTTGGAAAATTTTTAAAACACTTTTTTAGAAAACTTAAATTGTTTATTGAATTTTCAGAAAATCATTTTTGCACAAAATTAAAACGATATAAAAAAATGGTGTTTTCAAACTTTTCGTTATTTTTATTTTTGAAATACAAAAAACAAAAACATCAAAAAAGAAAACTATACCAAGTAGGCCTTATCATATGACTTCTATCACAAAGTAAAATCACCTCTTTCAAATTGTCAATTACAAAAAAATTCTTAGGTAAATAGGTCGCATTAATGCCATCCATTCCACCCCTCCCCCAAATTGTGAAGCAGTAAATTCAATAAATTGACCAAACTTTACTAAAATTTCCAATTGGAAGGACCAGAAGTCACAAACGGTACAGTCTTCCCCCACATGGAAGACCAAAATAATTATCAGGCAAGCCAATCACAAATTATGGGCCTACCACTTCCTCGAGCCCCAATTACCTTGATTGAGGCAGTAATTGTTCTTTTAAACTGATTTTAAGCCAAAAATAAATGAAAGATCAACTTGAGATTTCACACTCTATCAAGACAAGTAAGATAGCAAAGACAGTATCATTTGCAAATCACCAAAATTCTCCATCACCTTATGCTCTAAATTTCACTGTAAGACGCTAAAGCCAAGTTCTCATCGTTTGAATTGGTAATAAGTCCACTTATCAAAGGTAAATTGAGTAAACTATAGTTCGTCTCCGGGAAATTCTATTTCCACCACCCTGATAAACTCAGTGAACACACTTAGTGAAAAATTAGATTAATGACAATTATATCCTAATTAAAAATTACTATAATAGCCATTGATCAACACTTCTAATATTATATATACAAATTCTTTATACACATCTTTTAGAAATAAAAATATCTCAATATACACTTTTTCTTTTGTAGTCACTTTGCTAGGGTGCTCTAACGTGATATTGCAATCTGAGTGTCGTCCAACTAGCAAGGTTTCCTTAAATTCTTGAACTTGGTCGCTATTTTTAAGGGGATTGAAGGGTTTGGGATCAAGAACTGAAGGTGGGTTGTCGAGGAGGAAGATGTTCTTGAGGATGGTGTTGTTCTTGAGGACAGTGAATACAGGGATTGTCTTCTCTTGTTCTTGTGCTTCTTCTCTCTTATCAGAAGCAGCCATGGTGGGGGCAAAAGTTGCAGAGAGAGAGAGAGAGAGAATTGATTCGGAGGTTAAACTACAAAGTTATGAATTTTTTTCGGAATTTAATGGACGAAATTATGCATAATATTCGGAAATCAAGTTCCGAATGAAACACATATATTCGGAAACCCAGTGCCGAGCACTTCCAGCTACAAAACAAACATACTTTCATGCCAATGGAGTGAAGAGAGATCCGAAAATTGTCAATCTAATAACAAAATGATAAATGTAATAATAAAATTGAAAGATTTCTTACCTTAAACAAAGTTTTCAACAGTGTTTAGTAGATATTCAATGGAGCTCTTGAAATCTTCAATGGAGGTGAGGAAAGTGCAGATTTTTTTATTTTTTTTTAGTTTCCTGTTTGAACTTCTTCTTCTTCCTTCCTGCTTGAAGTACAAATGTAAATTGGGGTCACTCTGGTCTTCACGAGTGGGTGAAAATTAAAGTGTGTATTTTGAGGGTAAATTGTGTGTATATGAGTGAAGGATTTATTTGTAATTTTAAGGATGTGGGTTGAGATAATTACTTAATAATTAAATTAATAAGGATGTGTATTGAGAAAAGATTTTCCCTGAGTTTATTAGAGGGGTGGAAATAGAATTACCCTTCGTCTCCGGGCCTGATCATTCTAATTACCCTTGTTCAATGAAGGTTTATTAATTAAAGCTATGGCCTGTTGAATCCAAAATCCACCTCAAAAATAAATCTATACTATTATATATGTGAAGGCTTCTCAATTTCAGAACACCTTTGCCACAATTATCTAGATGCCAATCCTCTAGGAGCTTACCTCCTTCTAGAGTAACTTTGCCTGTATCTTCTAGACAATCAACTTCTGATCCATTAGAACCTGTGATAGGAGTCAGAATATTCGAAAATTTATATAATAGAAGGCCGGGAAATCATAGGGAAAGCCCCAAGTTATGATTTGGTTTGGTAAAGTGCAAATTTTGAATTTACAATTGAAAGAATGAAAGAGATACGTGTGCTTAACTTTCTTTTTCCTGTTAAACAAGGAATAGAGATGGATCAATGACTGAGATTGAGATCACTTTAAAAAATCAAGGTTTAAATTAAAACAAATTTAAATTAAAACTCAAGATTCAATTTGTTAAGAGTCAAACCAAAGTATTTGTTTTTGGTATTTCCCCTTTATTTTATTCAAAATAACAAACCACCGGTAGTCTCTCTTATCATTTTGAGAACGTATTGGCTGACCAATACAGATGGGATAGTACATGATTTCATATTGATCTACCAGTACAACTCTAACAACCAACGTGACAGATGTTCATTTTGACAACACCTGTTGATTTGATTTCTTCCAACACAAACAAATATACAAAACAACAAACCATTTCACAGCTTCTGTATTTTTCCAAGTGTAACATAAATGCTACCGTAAAACTCATAATGTTCTGCATTCACATTATTTTACAAAGTGTTCTTAACATGAGAGTATCATTGTATTGAAAGAATAATCCAGAAAATCGGGTCCAACAAAAAAAGCTCTTCAAACTTTCACAAAACCCGGCAAAGTTGTTCAATTATCTATCATCCCCTCATTTTTTCTCTTCAGAAGCTTCAAGATCACATCCCTTTCCAAATCCGAGTTCTGACATGTCTTGCTTTGCCATCAAGTTCCTGCATACGTCAATAAAAACTTTTACTATAGCCTCAATACTGAAATTAGTTATTTACTATATCATTTCATTTTGCAATACTCCAAAAGACAAATTGTGGGTTTTCTTCTATCATTTAATGAGCTATTGAGCAATCAAACAGATTTGGAACCACGGTTTGATAGTTCCACAAACAACAGCCGCTGCATACCCTTATTTATAGTTCAAAATCCATAACGTTAAGGACATTTTAACGTCCTCACAAATAAAGCAAGCACAGTAGATATAAGCAACCATGTTCTTTATGCATACTTGCATACTTAATTTTGTTTAACTATACTGATCTATAAGCAACGAAGAAAAAGAAAAGATACAGGCAATGGATCATCTATACATTGAGCACAACAATTTTTTTTTTTTAAAAAAAAAAAGTGATGTAACAGTAAGAGAGAATTAATCCCCAGGCATAGAACTACAAATTATTTTTTAACATGGGAAACATAATTGCATCAAACAACTTTCTGTTAAGGCAATTCTTATCACTAGTATCTCTGTAAACTGAAAAAACACAGATTATGCAGCGGATTAAAATGATCAGATCATACCTTCTTGATGATAGAACCTTCTTGGATAAATCACGTGCTTCCAGGAAACTTCTTGATGAACCAACCCAGCAGTGGAGTGATATCACAGATTGAATATCACCCACACTAACCACAGTGTCAAAGACTTGATCGTTGTGTTTTTTGGAAGAGAGTCAGAATGTGGGTAGAAAAACAGACTACGTTGTTTTTTTCTTTTTCTCTGATTACCCATAACCATATCAGATATTTAATATATTATAATATCTATCCATATCAGTTAAGATACAGATAATATCTAATATATATTATATCTATCTATATCAGTTCAAACTGATAACGTCTGTTTCAAGAGTGGTTATCCTAAATAGGTTTGATTTCAAAATCAAAACCTATTTGGATAAGGATCAAATGTTAAATTTAAATGGTCATGCCACATGGGCGCCCATTACTAACATCTCCCACTCGCACACGAGTTGGCATGACACTGCCACATCTCTATCTCAATCTCCCCAAAAACGAACAATCTCATACTAGCCAATGCACCGTGCGACCGCTGAGAACACCTGCAAGTGGGAGCTCTATACTAGAAACTCAACATGAGTCAGCATAGAGACATCAACCCAAAAAGAACAGAAATAGTGTCTCATGTACCCAGACCCATCTAGCTACATCAGTCCAAAAACATCTCTAATCCCTCAAAGAGCATGTTTGACTTTCCTAGGTCCCGCATTATATTCACACCCAATCAGCATCCTATAAAGAGCGATGTGAGTTGTCGACAGTGAATATAGAGCAGAGATGTAGAACTAGATGATCTTCCCTTCACCCTCATATCATTCAATTTGAAATTGACCGCTTTCCCAGTAATGTCCCTTAAAGCCGAATCATACATGACCGCAGGCAACATACCAAAGTAGCTGAACATCAACTCCTCATCTTATGACATAGTCAAAGGTCACAAAAGGCACAAAGTAAAGTCAAAAAAAGACTTTTAGGACTCACACGGTGAAGAAGCAGGGATCCATTCTTTCACCTCGCTAACGGGTCGATAAGCACATGCAGTATGAATGCATGTTATAGTGGAGTTACTCTTCCAAAGAGTGATGTTAAACTCACACACCATACAGATCTTAGTCTAGTCGCTCTTAAGCGCACGAGTCGCTTCCTAGCGTCTAACTCGAATTCTCTATTTGCTCGCCTCTCAGGCATCAAATGAGATCTCGCATCTGGCTATCCATAACAGACATATCATGGAAAAGTGGGTACTCTCATATCCATGGTCGGTCTCTAACAAGACCTCATCTTGGCTTCAACCAAGGCGACATAGCTAGTGGATAATTTTAGCTTCTAGTCTCATCCTTACTCGCTACCCAGCGCTAAGGGCGATTGCTCGTGTGAGTGAGCCAATCTTGCCTGCTAACATCAATTTAATTGTTTTGTGTATGCTAATTCACAAACCATTACTAAAAGTAGTAAACATAAATGTGTGATAGAAACAAGTATGAATACTAATGGCATTAATATCCCCAAAAAAAAAGAGTTCAACTGAATACACATAAAAAATCACCACCTACGTAGTCCTAAAGCCCTAACATGAGTAAGATAAACATCTCTAGCAATAGGCTTAGTCAAAGGGTCCGCAACCATGCGACTTGTAGGGATGTGCTCCAGGATCACTTCTTTCTGCGCCAAAATATCTCTGATAAAATTAAACCTCACATCAATGTGTTTGGTTCTGCCATGGTATTTAGGATCCTTAACGTAAGCGAGTGCAGCCATGCTGTCACAATGGATAGTCACAGGATCTGAAGTGTGTGTGACAACATCCAAATGCTGAAGGAATCTCCTCAACCACACGGCTTCCTGAACGGCAGATGAACAAGCCACAAACTCAGCCTCCATGGTCGATAAGGCGATGCAGGATTGCTTCTTACTGCTCCAAGAAATAGCACCATCGCTAAGCATGAAAGCATATCCTGAAGTAGACTTACGCTCATCTAGGTCTCCTCCCCAGTCAGCATCACAATAGCCAACTAGATGTAGATCTGAACTCTGGTAGCAAAGTGTGTAATCTGCAGTTCCTCTAAGATATCGTAATATCCTCTTAACTGCTTTCCAATGAGCTGGTCCTGGGTTGGATTGGTAACGACTCACCAATCCGACTGCATAACAAATGTCAGGACGTGTACACATCATAGCATACATCAAGCTTCCAACAGCATTTGCATAGGGAACACGGGCCATCTTTTCATTTTCTTCTTGAGTCTTAGGACCCATATCAAGGCTTAGGCTCTCGCCTTTTGCAACAGGAGTGTCAATGGGTTTGCAGCTCTGCATCTGGAACCGCTCTAGAATAGTCTTAATGTAAGTCTCTTGAGACAAACCAAGAAGTCTCCTAGAGCGATCCCTGAGGATCTTAACACCGAGCACATAGCTCGCCTCACCCATGTCCTTCATTTCAAATGTAGAGAACAACCACATTTTAGTGGCGACAATCATCTCCTTGTCATTTCCAGCCAATAATATGTCATCTACATATAATGACAATATCAGAAAAATGTCCTTGGACCGCTTAACGTACACACAGTGATCTTCATCAATCATCGTAAACCCATTTGAAATAATGGCTCGATGAAATCTCAGATTCCACTGTCTGGATGATTGCTTTAAGCCATAAATAGATCGTTGAAGCTTGCAAACTTTGCGCTCCTGACCTACTGCCACAAAGCCTTCTGGTTGATCCATATAGATCTCTTCATCCAGTTCTCCATTGAGAAATGCAGTTTTAACGTCCATCTGATATAGCTCTAAGTCCAACTGAGCTACTATGGCCAGGATTAGGCGAATAGAGGCAAACCTTACAACTGGTGAAAAAGTTTCCTCATAGTCCACACCCTCTCGTTGGGTGTAACCTTTCGCCACTAGGCGAGCCTTATACCTTTCTATGGAACCATCCGCCTTGCGCTTGATTTTGAGAACCCATTTGTTCCCAATAGTCTTGCGCCCTAGCGGCAAATCAACCAAGTCCCAGACATGATTTTTCTTCATAGACTCTATTTCTTCTTCCATTGCAGTACTCCATTCTTTACTAGCAGGGGATGAGAGAGCCTCTTTGAGATTCTTAGGCTCCATCTCATCACTCGGAGCAATCATGAATGCTTCCCCTTCAATCTCAAAACGACGACGGGGTATAGCTCCACGTTTGCTTCTACGTAGTTGAGAATCCTCATCCATTGGATCCAATCCATGGGTAAGTAGATCGCTCCCACTGTCCCTAGGAGCTTGAGGAATTATTTCCTCATTCTCTACTAAGCTACTAGGTGCGCCTTCAAGTAGATCCTCCATCTCGTAGAATTCTACTTCTCTAGTTACCTCACCTCTGCTAGGGAAATCCTCCTCTAGGAAATCCACATCTCGCGACTCAATTTCAGTCACACTTCCATCCGGATGCTCCCCAACAAACACATAGCCCTTAGAATGCTCACTATAGCGAATGAAGATACACTTCTTTCCTCTAGGGCCCAACTTCCCAAACTTATGAGAAGCGTTGTGTATGTAAGCTGCCGAACCCCAAGGCCGCAAATTGCCCAAATCAGGCTTTTTGCCAGTCCACATCTCATATGGGGTGGAAGGAACTGATTTGGAGGGCACACGGTTAAGGACGTAGGCAGCAGTCAACAAAGCATCTCCCCAATAAGAAATTGGAAGATTAGCTTGCGCCATCATTGATCTAACCATGTCAAGCAATGTGCGATTCCTTCTCTCCGCTACACCATTTTGTTGCGGAGTCCTAGGAATTGTCAATTGCCTGATAACTCCTTTTTCCTCACAGAGCACTTTAAATTGCTCAGATAGATACTCACGTCCTCGGTCAGTCCTTAGAGCTTTAATGCTCTTGTCTAATTGATTCTCAACCTCATTAACATACCGTCTAAAGCAATCCAATGCTTCTGACTTGTGAGAAATCAGATAAACATGACCAAAACGTGTGCAATCATCTATAAATGTGATGAAATAGGGGGCTCCATGCCTTGCCCTCACATTCATTGGTCCACATATATCAGAATGAATAAGTTGCAATGGGATAGATGCCCTTATGGCTTTCCCAAATGGTTTTCTTGTTGCCTTTCCAGCAAGACAGTGCTCACAAGTAGGCAAAGTGACTCTAGCGAGTGGGCCTAAAAGACCTTCTCTAGCCAATCTAGTCATCCTGTCTTGCCCTATGTGGCCTAATCTAGCATGCCATCTCATAGAATCATTATCACAAAAAGATGCAATATTAGAAATAGAGCCATTGGCATTTTTATTGATACTAGAATCATCCACATCCAAAACTAAAAAACCATCTGAAAGATAACCAAAACCATAAAAAATTGTTCCCAAATAAATGCTAACACCATTATTCTCAAAACAAAAGCTAAAACCAAGGCTCATCATGCTAATAACTGAAACTAAGTTTCGCCGAATATCCGGAGCATAAAGAACATCATGAAGATACAAGGTGCGCCCTCGTCGCATTTCCAGCTTGAATGTGCCTATGCCAAGCACCTCCACACTGGACTCGTTCCCCATGTAAACTTTTCTGCTCCCAGCAGGTACTCGACGATACTCAACGAACCCTACTCTGTCCCTCGCGATGTGGTCTGTTGCTCCGGAGTCTACAACCCAAAAATGAGGAGAATGAGCAATTAATGCTTGACTAGACACAAAGCATTGAATGCGAGAAATTAAGTAAGGGAGTACCTTCTTCTGCTCAGGGCAATCCCGAGCGAAGTGTCCTTCTTTGTTACAGTTAAAGCATGTCAATTTAGCCTTTGCCTTCTTACCACCTCTCTTGCCCCTACGCTTGAAATTTCTAGCGCCATTGGGCTTAAGCGCAGCCGCTGCTTGCTTCTTGGGGGCACCTTTTGCTTTTCCACGTTTGAACTGAGAAGTCCTACGTGAGCTTGACTCAACCACCATAGCAGAACCATCAGACTTAGCCGCCTCAAGGCGCTCAGCCTCTAGCTCCAAATGACGCGATATGTCTTCGAATGTTTTCACACTCTCATTATGCATCATGTTCTGCTTCATCTGCTCCCAAGAATTTGGCAGAGAGCGTATCACAGCCTGTACTTGCTGCTCTTGAGTCAAATTATGCCCAGCAGCCGCAAGCTCACGTATCATGGCTGACATGACTCTCAAATGCTGCTTCATCGAGTGATGCGCCCTTTTCTGATATGAGTCAAACTTCATAGTCAGCCCACGTAGCTTTGCCAAAGAGGTAATACCAAACTTTTGCTTGAGAGCTTCCCACATCTCAAATGCAGTCGGGCAATGCTCAAACTCACTAATCAAGTCGTTGTGCATGCTGCTCAACATAGTAAAGCGCGCACACCGATCTTTGTTACGCCAAGTCTGAAAGGCTTCAAGATCACGACGATGTTGAGCTGTATTGCCCTGCTCTGGCTCAACCATCACTTGTTCAAGTGTGGTCAACACTTCTTGCTCATTGAGGAGGTATTGGATCTTACGGCGCCATATGTCGTAATTGTCGCCATCCAATTTCTCTCCCTTAGTTAAGTCTGCCACCACTGACTTAGCAGCCATTTCTACATACAGAGTAAATAAAAATGCGCAGGGGATATTAATGATAGCAACACAAAACAAAATATTTTGCAGCAAAAAAGAATCTAAATTAAATAATGATAATTTTACACATGTCTCAAGATCGAAAATTTGCTATGCTCGTAATCATCTCTTGCGCCTCTAGTGATAATTATCAAAATTTAATTTCATTCCATGCGCAAAAAATAATCAAACAATCTCCCACTATTTATGGCATATACAAAGCATGATAAATTCCATACAATAGCATCTCAATATAAATTTGCAAACAACTCATGCTATATTTATTTAATGATGGAATTCAAATAAATAAATAAATAAATAATCATGCTTTAATTGCAACATATTAAAAAACCAAAAAAAAATTGTATTTAATATGCAGATTATGCCATAATTAAAGTGTACATCATTTTTTGAAATTTTCTGGAATTTTCTAAAATTTTCTGGAATTTTCTGAAATTTTCTGGAATTTTAAATAACTAATTAAACACACATAAAATTAGAAATAAAAAATCCAGAAACTAGTAAACAGAAACAATATTCAGATTATGCCATAATTAAAATGTACATTGTTCTGAAATATTCTGAAATTTTTCTGAAATATTCTGGAATTTTAAATGACTAATAAATACACATAAAATTAGAAATAAAAAATCCAGAAACTGATAAAATGAGACAATATTACCAGTAAATAATAAAACCTTTCAGAAGTCTACAATAAATATTTCAGCCCCAGAAAATTATTTATGCAATACCAGAATCATTTTAAAGCATAAAAAATGAATTATTAACACAGGAAAAATAATTTATATTTTCTGAAAATTTTCAAAATTTTACAGAATGTAGAAAACTTAATTCTGAGTCTAACAGTATAAGCCACGCATAAAACAAATATGTAATGAATTAATTATGATCATTTAACGCAGTTCAGAATTAAAAACAAAACAAACAGTGCCTAATCGCCAGCAGCCAAGCCAGCCGAGGAAAACGGCGCGGCTCAGCACGCGGCTCGGCTCGAGGCTCGGCTCACGGCTCGGCTAGCGGCTCAGCGCGCGGCTCGGCTCGCGGCTCAGCGCGCGGCTCGGCTCACGGCTCGGCTCGCGGCTCAGCGCACGGCGCGCGTGCGTGGCGCGGAGGGCGCGCGCGTGACTGCGCCGCTGACGCGTGCGTGAGAGCGCGTGCAAGCGCGTCGGGTGAGCAGCTGGCGCGTGGAGGCGCGTGGAAACGGCCCACGGCGTCAGGTGGCGCGTGCAGGCCATGCGCCGCCTTCCAGGGTGTTTTCTGGTCCGATTTTTGTACTGCCGGACTCCTTTTTTCAAAATAAAACTATTTATGATATGAAAAAAGACATTAAAGAACATAAAAAAAATATTTTTATGCTCCTAATCTGAAAAAAAAAAATTTCTACAAATATTCATGTGTATAATATATACATATACATATAAAAGTATACACATGAGGAAAACACGAAAATATCCATTAACAGGCTCTGATACCAATGTAAACTGAAAAAACACAGATTATGCAGCGGATTAAAATGATCAGATCATACCTTCTTGATGATAGAACCTTCTTGGATAAATCACGTGCTTCCAGGAAACTTCTTGATGAACCAACCCAGCAGTGGAGTGATATCACAGATTGAATATCACCCACACTAACCACAGTGTCAAAGACTTGATCGTTGTGTTTTTTGGAAGAGAGTCAGAATGTGGGTAGAAAAACAGACTACGTTGTTTTTTTCTTTTTCTCTGATTACCCATAACCATATCAGATATTTAATATATTATAATATCTATCCATATCAGTTAAGATACAGATAATATCTAATATATATTATATCTATCTATATCAGTTCAAACTGATAACGTCTGTTTCAAGAGTGGTTATCCTAAATAGGTTTGATTTCAAAATCAAAACCTATTTGGATAAGGATCAAATGTTAAATTTAAATGGTCATGCCACATGGGCGCCCATTACTAACATAAACTGCTATTTCACAAATTGAAGTAAAATCCACAAGCATATATGATACTTGAATCATTCTCATTCATATAAAAAATCTTTCCTCTTAAAGCAGTTTCTGAAGACACCCTACATCAAACTGCAACCTCATAGAGATACAAGGAAAATTTATGTAACAAATTCGAAAGAGGTTAATTCTATATCAGTATAAGTGTGAGTACCAAATTTCCCAATTTTTGACTGAGACAATATCACAGATGGCCACCAGAGCACTATTCTGACGCAATTTGACTAGCAGTTCATACATGGAAGGAACCAAGCAGACCGAACAGAATTCTAAAACCAATTGCCTCTCCCGATTTACATTAAACCCTGAGCAAAGCTATGACAAGGGCTGCAATGCCAAATTTTCGAAATACAATTACTTTTTTAACTCACACAAGCATGATCTTACTAGGAAGGAAATGACCAGCCTTAAAATAGCTATACAGCCATCAGTTTCATAGCTGAAGCAAGATTTTAAACACAAAACAGAAATGATGTCGTGCAGACCTACCCTATGAGCTTCACCTAAGAAGAACCTTCAATTATACAAAATATTACAAACTTTCCCCCTTTCCAAAGCCTTAGTTCTGAATGATTGCTGTGCCTGCTTTTACATATCATACTAGATACTGAAACTACTTATACTTGCAAGGAATCTTTAAACTGAAACTACTAATACTTCTAACAGCAAGTTTAAGACTACTGAAAGTAGAATGCCAAAGAAGATGACAGAGAGGAGAGATGAGTAAAGAAAAGCATTATTGGTCAAGCCTATTCGGTTGCTTTTCAGTGATAATGTCTCATAAATTGATCAAAATGCAGCAGAAGGAACCAAAACAGCCTTAGAAATGCCTTCAATATCACAAACACTGCAGGATACATAATAATAAAAATCTCCATGTGGCAGCAGTGAATGTATGAAGCTTAAGGTATATAAATATAGTAAGGCATGATGAATTTATCTTAATGTTTATGACCACAATAGTTGAGGATGAAGATGGTAGTTTTATGCATGGTTGACATCATATAAGTTGCATAAAATCCTAAGTTTGACATCACTAAACAAAGACATGAATAAGACCAGTAACAAAAATGAGTTAGAGAATCATCATCATTTTTTTTTTTTTTTTGATAACCGAGTGTCTGGGCCAACTTTCGTGCACCTCCACTAATCCCAGGGCCCTGAAGTTAATGACCAAGCAAGCCTCTAGTAGCCCTAAGGTGTGACTCGAACTCAAGACCTGTGGATTTTATTCTCCAGGTTTTACCACTCGGCCATTTACCTTGGGGTTAGAAAATCATCAATTTAGGCCTCGTTTGGCATGTGCCTGTTTTAGTCTAAAAGCCAAAAATTTACTAAAAAACCCAAAAAGTCTATAACCTATACCAAAAAGTCGAAAATTCTCTTTTCTCTCTACTTTTTGCATACCTTTTCGTAAAAAACCAAAATGTCATTCCAAACATACTACTTTTTTTTACCTCATTTTTAGCCAAAAAGTACTAAAATAGCCTGTTCCCAAACGAGGTCTTAATTCACTGTTCAATTCTTGTGTTGGAAGAATTGTCTTTCAAGACTACAATCCCAAAAGAGAGAAGCCAATAAGCATATAGAGAAAATGTGGAAAAAGAAAATAAACAATTTCTGTAGTTTCAATTTCCGAAGGTTAAGTACTGTAATTTTATCAATATCTACATTATATAGATGAAATTTCATGTCACTCCTTTGACAAGGCACTATATTATCTTGCCATTAGCTTTAACAACATTTTAGGCCCACCACATATCTAACCTAACGGGTGTAAATAAATTTCAGAAGTTGGCTCTAAATAAGCCTCTTCCCATGATCTTTTTACTCTGTGTAAAAACACAAACTTAATTTTTTTTTTTTTTTTTTTTTTAAAAAAACAAAAGGAAAAACCAACAAAACTCACTTTTCCATGCGACATTCAAGGTACGTTTCGGAGAAGTGCCTACACTTTTCAGATTTATGACCACCGTATTTAAGACAATTGATGTATTCTTTCTTCTCCTGAAACAAAATGTAAAAATAAGCAATCATAAAAGTTGAGTTCAAAATCAACAAAGATATCATCAGGAATTCCACGCAAATGTCTACGAGTTGCAGCTTTTTTATTTTTTTATTTTTTTAGGTGCCGAAAAAAGAAAAGTAAATAAGTTTCCTGAAGGAGCCTTTAAGTGATACTACCAGGTCACATAGATGCATGTGATCTAAAGGGAAGACTCCTTTTTCTGGTGGTACTGGTCTCACTCCCCTATTCCCACCAAATGCTCCACCTACAAAAATTACAAAGCTTTGTCAAAACACACACGCACAGAGTACACAAATTTTTTATTTTATTTTATTTTATATTTCAATTAAGATTAACTAAGAAAATCCATTTCTTCTACTGAATTTAACAGGAATGAAAATAGTCGACAGAGACTACCACAACATGAAGGCCAACCTAGTTTACGAAAAATAATGAAGTAAATTGATTGTTTCATAAGGTAGAAGCCGCGCGCGTGCACACAAACCCGGGGGGGGGGGGGGGGGGGGGGGGGTGTGTTTGAAAAGGAGAAATTATTATGACAAAACACTTTTCATTGCCAATGTGACAAAATTCTAAAGTAACCAGCTAGGACAGTCTACCTAGAATCCATATCTGTATGCAAAGTGATTACTAAGAATACAAAATTAGGGTTCTCAATATAAGGTTTTTGACTCAATCAATCAAGAAATAAACTTTTGATTTATGATTAAGTTTAAATTAGGCATTTGCAATTCTGCTCTAGAAACATGATATTGATAAACATATATAAATAAATAAACCAAAAAATATGGACAAATATATGTAAAGCACAGACACATGAGCTTTTCAATGGGACTCAATTCACAGCTTGATTCACTATTTCAGGATATTTATGAATCTTTTGATCACATGCATACCCACTTTACTATTGTTTTGGAAGAATAGAAAAAGCCCTAATTCTTATTACACCATGAATTCATATCACCATGGTTGTTTTATTGAAGCTGAATGATGCAAACTAGAACAATTTACAAATATATATAAATAAATAAATAAAAATAAAAAAAAAGTAAATTAGATAATGAAAACCTAGAGAGAGAGAGAGAGATTGACCAGCACTCATATGTGAGATTTTGGTTCTGCTTCTGTTACTTCAATGGCTGTCTAAAAGCTTCTTTCTTTTGTTGCCAGTGCACCGTGATTTCCCCCTTCTCTCTTTCTATCTATGCTGCAGATCTGAAGATTACATGGGATCGATGATCATGATTTTTTTTGGGTAATTACAAGATCGCAAAATTACCAGACTAGATTACATTTGTCCGACTCGATTTTAATAAAAACAAATTTGGAAACGTATTGATACGGTAGAGTAAAATGTAAGGATAATTAGGGTAGAGTAAAATACGAAATATCGTTAAAAAGTGCCGTTAGTAACACTTTGCGTTTTTAATTTTTTATTTATATTTATAAAATTTTTAAAAATTTAAATAAAAATTTGTTTGATAAAATTTTTTATTTATAAATTAATGGTCTCAGTTTATAAATTTAGTCAAAAAATAAAAACACAAAAAATGTGTTTTCATTTTGAGTTTTTAGTTTTTTTTTTATCACCCAACATTAGTCACCACACGCTACCATTTTCCACCACCGTCTTCCGCCATCACCACCCACCACCTACCCTCCACCACCACCACCTGCCACCACCACCCGCCGCCATCACCCACCCCTCGTAGTCGCCGCCGCCGCCACCACCACCCCCCACTCACCTGCTATCCACCCGCCACCACCCACCACCCGCCACTACCATCTACCGCCCACCACCACCACCCGCCACCTACTTGCCACCACCACTCACCACCCACCACCTGCCACCACCAGCCACCCACCACCACTACCCACCTGCTATCCACCCGTCACCACCACCACCACCACCACCCACCACCCACCCGCCACCCACCTACCACCACCAACCACCCACTCGCTACCACCTACCACCCGCCACCGTCACCCACCCACCGACCACCACCACCCGCCACCTGCCACCACCACCACCACCCGCCTCGCTACCACCCGCTACTGTCACCCACCATCACCACCCGACACCACCACCCACTCGTTACCACCCGCCATCGTCACCCACCCACCCCCCACCACCACCACCACCACCACTCCCACCACCCACCCGCCACCACCCGCCATCTGCCACCCACTTGCCAGCACCCCCCACTCACTACCACCCACCATCCGCCACCGTCACCTACCCACCCACCCACCCACCACCACCACCCACCCGCCATCACCAGCTACCCACCACCCACCGTCACCACTTTCTACCACCGTCTTTCGCCGCCACTTGCCATTTCTCACTCTTTTTTATATTTTTAATTTTTTTTAAACATTTTGTCAATTACCAAACGCGTTTATAGTTTATGTTTTTCTAAAAATAAACAAAAATCAATTTATAAAATTTTTATAAATATAAACTGAAAACGTAAACGTTACCAAACACACCTTAAAATTGTCGAGTTTAAAGTCAAAAAATCAAGTGTAAAAACTAAAAAAAATTTGATCCATTGGCATCCAATGGCTACAGATATATGGGGTGTAAATATCACATTTTATTGTGTTTTGAGAAGGTACTTTCTCCCTGTTTGTTTTCAAAGGCAGAATGGAGGGAATTAATAGTGAGGGGATTGTTAGTGAGGGGATTAAGTAAAATTGTGTTTGTTTTGATGATAGTTGTTAATATAGGAATTGTTAAATTATTTTATATAAAATAATAAAACAAATAAAAAATATAAAAAATTAAACATTAATATTTTAAAAAAATCCCAATATATAAAAAATAAAAAAATTTCTAATCCCCTCACTATTTTTCTAATACCATCTTCACCTCCTCCATCTCAACCCCCCTTCCAACCTCCATTTATATCACCTCCTCCATCGTAATCCCCTCCCAAACTCTACAAACAAACACAAGACTAAATAACTCCACCTCTATTCTAATTAGGGGTGTGCATAATACCGCCGAAACCGCCAAAACCGCACCGAACCGCACCGCCAAGGCAAATTCGTTATTATTTGTCAATCGAACCGCCGGTTTTTGGTAAGAAAAATGGCAAATTCTAGTGACACTTTTATCAATCCGCCGGTTTCTATTTTTCTTCCAAACTGCACCGACCCGCACCACTATTAAATCATGTTTTATAGGATTCTAAAAATTCTTTTTTACTTAAGTTTGCTTATTGTTCTATACCTTAGAATATAGTATTACATTACTGCTCGAGGGGAATTTTATGTATTGTATTTGATCATTGTAGCTTCCACAGATGCTTGTAATGAACTGATGGCATAGTTATTGATATTATCATGTTGTTGCTACACTTGCTGCATCAGAAGAAAGTTTCGCAAGATGCTTAACATCATGATATCTCTCCTCTTTTTTTTACTCTTTGATTTAAGTTTTGTAATTTGAATTATATTTTTTATAAACCGCCAATCCGCCCGAACCGCCAAGGCAAATCCGCCATTATTTGCCAACCGAACCGCCGGTTTTTGATAAGAAAAATGGCAAATTCTAGTGACACTTTTATCAATCCGCCACCCGCCATACGGTTTCTATTTTTCTCTCAAACCGTACCGACCCGCACCGCGCACACCCCTAATTCTAATCCCCTCCCATCTATTTAACCCCAAAACAAACGGGGCCTTTAAATAATGGCTGAAGTGCCATCGAATATCTTTTAAACTCAATATGATCCACAATAGACAAAGGGTATTCAGGCAAGATTAAAGCTCTCTCCTAGCAATATCTTCATCAAAACTATAAGAGACTTTCAGGCTCTCCTTGTTAAAGTTGCTATTTAAAACTCTTTGTCTCGTGTCCATTTCGTCACTTTTCTTAAGACAACTCCTATAGTGAACATGCAAATGTGAGGTTCCATGTTACGGATTACCCCCAAGATGATTCTTACAATAATTACATATTGTCTTCCATACCCCATCAATTTCTTCCTTCTTAAAGTATTGCCATATAAAACTTGGGTTTTTTCTAGTAGCTAAACTAAAATCAGAATCATCTATATCAAGAACATTTTGATTTGGGAGGGGAGGCTGTGATGGTAGAGAGGTCTTGCTCAACTGATATTGATGGTTGTAAACCATCAACGGGTAATTAGGAGTTTGCTTGAGAGTTTGCTCCAGCTTCAGACATTTTCAATACTTAAAAATCTTGGAGCATCCAACTTCAGACCATTAAAATTTTAAACCTTGCTTTTCTATGGTTAATAATCTCTAGTTAATTTTTAAATTCTATATATAAAAAAAAAAACCGAGTGTTTTGTTTTTAAATTTTTTTATTGGCAATAAAATCACCAGTGTTTATATCATGATGATATATAAATGAAAAAAAGTTACATTCGCATGCAAATTTTTGTGCAATGGATTGTTTCATGTTGTGTACATAGTCAAACATTTTTTTTTATAACATAGAATAATTGGTTCTAAGCAGGGTCCATTAGATCCAAACTACAATAGATTGAAGTTTTAGAAATGAAAATTTATGGATGAAATTTCTTAATTATTAATGATTAAATTGGACATTTATTAGTAAAAAATGGGTCATTTGTCATACGATTAAAAACATAAAAAGGCAAAATGTAATAATTTAAAACAAATGAGTCAAGCTTGATTCAAAATCCTCATTATCAAAAAAAAAAACCCCAGAATCCTCATTATCTAAATAAATAAAGAGAGGAAAACAGAGAGGCCTACCAGAGAATTCATCCAGCACAAGGAAAGGATCAAAGTATTTGAGTTCAAACCTGCAAAAAGAAACATAAATAAAAAATAAAAAAGTATTAGGCATTTTGTCAAACAGCTGAGATCTACAATAAAAAACGTGAACATATTGTTGAGGTGATTTCAGTGCACCACACACCCACACACATATATATATATATATATATATAATTCCATAATACGTATACATGTATATGCATTTATAAAGGTCAATTAATAGCAATTGTTAGGGTAAGGGCATGAAATATGTAAAAATTGTTGAATTGTTGAGGGATTTGAGGTATATATTAAACACAACCTATAGGAATTGTTGAGGGATTTCAGATATATATTAAACACAACCTATAGGCTGGGGGGCGGGGGCGGGGGCGGGGGCGGGGGCGGGGGCGGGGGTGCGGTGGTGGTGGTGGTGGTATCCTTTGAATATTTAAAGGGTAAATTATACTTTGGCTGTGGTTGATTGGACGGACTGGATAAGAAGGTTAGAATCCATTAGACTTGAATTTTGAGACTGTGAATCTCTCAGACTATTTGGTTGGATTAGATGTGTATCCCGTATTTATTTTTTCATGAAATTAGATATTTGGAAATTACTATTTTTAGTTAATCTAATGTTTGATTGGACGAACTGGATAGGATAAATAAATAAAAGATATTTTATCATTTTTCAATTGTTTACTAAGTAATAGCAATATTAAACATATCTTTAATATTTTAATTATTTTTAGTTAGATTAAATAAAATTTTATTTTATTTTATTTTTTACACAATTACATAAATAAAATATCAATAAAAATATATGTTATTTTTTTAATTAAAATTTTAAATAAATTTATTTTTAAAAATAATAATAATTAAACAATGAAATTAAATAAAACATCTATTAAAATTTAAATAATGAAGTTAAATAAAATATAAACAAAATTTTAAAATAAAACATCAATAAAATATCTATAAAAAATTATTTTAAAAAACTTAAATAAATAAAACATCAATAAAAAGTTAAACAAAATTATTTTATTTTTACTTTGAGACATTTAAATTTTATTGAATTTTACTAAATATAATATATAATTAAATAGTAGATTGTCAAAATGGTCATTTCACATTCTAATCCCAACAGTAAATAGTCCAACGAAAATTGTCCCATACCCCCCTAGGATAGTATAATCCCCCATATGGGGGATAAGGAGTCCGGCCGGACTCCATGTCCGGCGGACTAAAAAAAAAAACAAACACCGGATAAAAAACTTCTCCCGAATTACAATCCTAATAGTGGATAGTCCCCCCTTATCACCCTAATCAAACACACCTTTTGGGTGTGTTCGATTGGACGGACTGGATAAGAGGGAATTAGAATCCATCGGACTTGAGTTTTGGGACTGCGAATCCCTTGGACTATTTGGCTGGATTGAATATGTATCATGTGTTTGTTTTTTCATGGGATTAGATGTTGAGAGGGAGATTAATGATATGGACTTTGTGCCAGACAGATTTGGGCCGGACAGATTTGGGCCGGACAGAGTTGTGCCGGACAGATTTGGGCCGGACAGAGTTGTGCCGGACAGATTTGGGCCAGACAGAGTTGTGCCGGACAGATTTGGGCCGGGCAGAGTTGTGCCAGACAGATTTGGGCCGAACAAGTGTTGGGCCAAGTTGTGTGGCTCGGCCTTGAAGGAAGCTGCTCGGTTAAGGCAGCGCGTTGATTGACCGAGCTGCAAGGATCCGTGATTACGAAGCCGGTCAGGTGAAAAGTCCAGCACCAGGAAAGGCAAGGTTGGACCGAATTACCTGTTTGCTTGGCAGGTAGGTCGACCGCAGACAAGCGTAAGTAGTCCCGAGCTCGGCTTTGCCGAGATGCCGCTGAGTCCGGTCCTCATCTAAGCTTAGCTGTTGGAGTACTTGGGCATGAAGCGCAGCATGGCAGACGATGGCCGAGATGGAATTGCCCGGCTGCCGAGCTCCCAGGAGAATGGGCAGGCAGTTGGATTAGGTGATGTTCAGCAAGGTTTATGCTGACAGATGGGATAACGGAGCCACGTGTCAAGAGATGACTGGGAGTGGATATGGGGCGCAGAGGGTATATAAGCATGTCTGCGCCTCCCATACGTAGACAGATGAACACTTTGTAAGGAATTTCTTACACTTAAACTCCTCTCTCCCTCTTTCTCTCTATCCTAAGGTGTGTGCTAACTTGATCGTCGGAGGGTTTTTCCGGCCACACACCGCCGGGTAGCTCACCGTTACTTGCTCGCAGGTGATCGGACATCGACGGAGCTCGGAAGAAAGGAATACGGGCTTGCCGGAATATTTGCTCCCCGTACAATTGGCGCCGTCTGTGGGAAGCTTGACAGACAAAACCTTGTCTTCCAGGTTCATCTGATCGCCGTCCATGGCGAACAACGACGAGTTTCCGTTGTCCGCCATCGACGGAGCCACCCCGGAGTATACCCGAAGGAGAGAGGGACCTCCTGCTGTCCACCCAATGGCTGACTTGGGAACGCCCACTAGCGGACAGTCGGGAGACGCGCGGGATAAGCGCGAAAGAAGTCATGGTCATTCACGGAGTCCAGACGGTCACCGGCGGAGGAGAGACTCACACGCCAGACGTCTGGAAAATAAGTTGAGGGACCAAGACGCTGTCATCCGGCGAATGGCGGCGGAGATGGAGGATCTGAAGCAGCATGTCAAAGGGAAAGGTGAAGCTAGAGTGGGTGACCACAGTGAGCGCACCCCATCCCGCCGTTCAGGCGGTCAAAGTCAGCGACGCATTTCATCCATTTCTATTACCAGAAGTTACCAGGTTGGTGATTCCGACGTGCGTGCAGAGAAGTCTAGCGCGCAAGACAGCACCTACCGGCCCTCACGTCCGGTGACGACTTCGAGGTACTCTTACTCCGCTCATTCAGAGGATTTGCGGGCGGTCTTAAAGGAGCGGGTTCGTCGGCGCGAAGCTCAGAGGATACCGGCGTTCCAGCGGCTATCCTACGGGGTTCACGCCAGCGAGGAGGTCGGAATGCCTCCACCCCGCCAAGCGGCACCACTCCTAGTGGATTCAGATTTGGCCAGGTTGAGTGCCACCCCTTTCTCCCTGGAAATAGAAACTACACCGCTTCCGGCAGGCTTCCACCAGCCAAAGTTCGCGCTTTACGACGGGAAAACCGATCCTTACCTGCATGTGAGCCACTTCCGACAGGTTATGGCCGGACATAGGCGAAATGACGGACTTATGTGCCTGATCTTCCCGTCAAGTTTAGGCGAGCTGGGCTTGAAGTGGTTCGAGAGGTTGCCGGAAGGGAGCATACAACGATGGCATCAGTTGGCCGAAGCGTTTGTGATGCGCTTCAAAACCAACACAAAAACACCAAAGGAAGTCGATCATTTACTTAGTGTCAAGATGGAACCAAGCGACACACTGAAGGCATACAACTCGAGGTATTGGGAAACCTTCAACGAGATCTTGGATTGCCCGGTCAACCTTGCAATCACGCAATACAAGCGCGGTCTCCCGCTCGGACATAGGCTGAGGGATTCGCTTACAATGAACCAGCAGACATCCATGTGGCACCTAATGCAGCGCATCAATGAGCACATCCGAGTAGAGGATGATGCGGCGACGTCCACCGCGGAGACAACCTCGATGGCAACGAGCAAGTGGGCGACTGGGTTTTAAGGAAGGTCATGGGTAACGCACTAGTGCCGGGTGAAGGCAAGCTAGGGGCAAACTAGGAGGAGCCTTACAAGATAACCGGGCAAGGGGGCATACAACTTAGAAGATTTGGATGGCAAAGGCGTACCCCGGCCATGGAATGCGGCCTTATGTAATTTTTTAAGGGACTTGTTTCCCCTACACTTCTGAATGCAAATACTCTTTTTGTCAATGTAATAGAAGTGAATTACTTTTGCTGAAGAGCTTTGTTGTGTCCGAAATAATAGTGGATGAGGGGCCTACTCTTCTGTTCCAGCCGAGATGATTTACTCCGGTTGGAAGAGTTGGTGTTTTGTCCAACTTCGGATTCCCAACCGAGATGATTTACTCCGGTTGGAAGAGTTGGCGTTTTGTCCAACTTAGGATTCCCAACCGAGATGATTTACTCCGGTTGGAAGAGTTGGTGTTTTGTCCAACTTCGGATTCCCAACCGAGATGGTTTACTCTGGTTAGAAGAGTTGGTGTTTTGTCCAACTTAGGATTCCCAACCGAGATGGTTTACTCCGGTCGGAAGAGTTGGTGTTTTGTCCAACTTAGGATTCCCAACCGAGATGATTTACTCCGGTTGGAAGAGTTGGCGTTTTGTCCAACTTAGGATTCCCAACCGAGATGATTTACTCCGGTTGGAAGAGTTGGCGTTTTGTCCAACTTAGGATTCCCAACCGAGATGATTTACTCCGGTTGGAAGAGTTGGTGTTTTGTCCAACTTCGGATTCCCAACCGAGATGGTTTACTCCGGTTGGAAGAGTTGGGGTTTTGTCCAACTTCGGATTCCCAACCGAGATGGTTTACTCCGGTTGGAAGAGTTGGCGTTTTGTCCAACTTAGGATTCCCAACCGAGATGATTTACTCCGGTTGGAAGAGTTGGTGTTTTGTCCAACTTCGGATTCCCAACCGAGATGGTTTACTCCGGTTGGAAGAGTTGGCGTTTTGTCCAACTTAGGATTCCCAACCGAGATGATTTACTCTGGTTGGAAGAGTTGGCGTTTTGTCCAACTTCGGATCCCCAATCGAGATGATTTACTCCGGTTGGAAGAGTTGGTGTTTTGTCCAACTTAGGATCCCCAACCGAGATGATTTACTCCGGCTGAAGAGTTGATGATTTGTTCAACTCCGAGGTTCCAGCCAAGATGATTTACTCCGGCTGGCGAGTTGATGATTTGTTCAACTCCGAGGTTCCAGCCGAGATGTTTTACTCCGGCTGGCGAGTTGATGATTTGTTCAACTGCGAGGGTCCAACTGAGATGATTTACTCCGGCTGAAGAGTTGATGATTTGCTCAACTGCAAGGTTCAAGCCGAGATGATTTACTCCGGCTGAAGAGTTGATGGTTTGTTCAACTCCGAGGTTCCAGCCGAGATGTTTTACTCCGGCTGGCGAGTTGATGATTTGTTCAATTGCGAGGTTCCAGCCGAGATGTTTTACTCTGGCTGACGGGTTGATGATTTGCTCAACTCCGAGGGTCCAGCCGAGATGATTTACTCCGGCTGAAGAGTTGATGATTTGCTCAACTGTAAGGTTCAAGCCGAGATGATTTACTCCAGCTGAAGAGTTGATGGTTTGTTCAACTCCGAGGTTCCAGCCGAGATGTTTTACTCCGGCTGGCGAGTTGATGATTTGTTCAACTGCGAGGTTCCAGCCGAGATGTTTTATTCTGGCTGACGGGTTGATGATTTGCTCAACTCCGAGGGTCCAGCCGAGATGATTTACTCCGACTGAAGAGTTGATGATTTGCTCAACTGTAAGGTTCCACCCGAGATGATTTACTCCTGCTGAAGAGTTGATGATTTGTTCAACTCCGAGGTTCCAGCCAAGATGATTTACTCCGGCTGGCGAGTTGATGATTTGTTCAACTCCGAGGTTCCAGCCGAGATGTTTTACTCCGGCTGGCGAGTTGATGATTTGTTCAACTGCGAGGTTCCAGCCGAGATGTTTTACTCTGGCTGACGGGTTGATGATTTGCTCAACTCCGAGGGTCCAGCCGAGATGATTTACTCCGGCTGAAGAGTTGATGATTTGCTCAACTGCGAGGTTCCAGCCGAGATGTTTTACTCTGGCTGGCGAGTTGATGATTTGTTTAACTCCGAAGTTTCAGCCGAGCTAATGTTGCTCGCCAAGAAAGAAGGAAGTCGCGAAGCGGACCTTGCTCGCCTTCTTTGGAGTTCCTTGGCCGAGCTGATCTTGTCCGCCAAGAAGGAAGTCGCGGAGCGGACCTAGCTCGCCTTCTTTGGAGTTCCTTGGCCGAGCTGATCTTGTCCGCCAAGAAGGAAGTGGCGGAGCGGACCTTGCTCCCCTTCTTTGTAGTTCCTTGGCCGAGCTGATCTTGTCCGCCAAGAAGGAAGTCGCGGAGCGGACCTAGCTCGCCTTCTTTGGAGTTCCTTGGCCGAGCTGATCTTGTCCGCCAAGAAGGAAGTGGCGGAGCGGACCTTGCTCCCCTTCTTTGTAGTTCCTTGGCCGAGCTGATCTTGTCCGCCAAGAAGGAAGTCGCGGAGCGGACCTAGCTCGCCTTCTTTGGAGTTCCTTGGCCGAGCTGATCTTGTCCGCCAAGAAGGAAGTCGAGGAGCGGACCTAGCTCCCCTTCTTTGGAGTTCCTTGGCCGAGCTGATCTTGTCCGCCAAGAAGGAAGTCGCGGAGCGGACCTAGCTTCCCTTCTTTGGAGTTCCTTGGCCGAGCTGATCTTGTCCGCCAAGAAGGAAGTCGCGGAGCGGACCTTGCTCGCTTTCCTCGGAGTTCCTTGACCGAGTTGATGTTGTTCGCCAAGAAGGAAGTCGTGGAGCGGACCTTGCTTTCCTTCCTCGGAGTTCCTTGACCGAGCTGATGTTGCTCGCCAAGAAGCACGTCGCGGAGCGGACCTTGCTCGCCAACCTTGGAAGTTCCTTGACCGAGCTGATGTTGCTCGCCAAGAAGCACGTCGCGGAGCGGACCTTGCTCGCCGACCTTGGAAGTTCCTTGACCGAGCTGATGTTGCTCGCCAAGAAGCACGTCGCGGAGCGGACCTTGCTCGCCAACCTTGGAAGTTCCTTGCCGAGCTGTTGTTGCTCGCCAAGAAGGAAGTCGCGGAGCGGACTTTGCTCGCCTTCCTCGGAGTTCCTTGACCGAGTTGATGTTGTTCGCCAAGAAGGAAGTCGCGGAGCGGACCTTGCTCGCCTTCCTCGGAGTTCCTTGACCGAGCTGATGTTGCTCGCCAAGAAGCACGTCGCGGAGCGGACCTTGCTCGCCGACCTTGGAAGTTCCTTGACTGAGCTGATGTTGCTCGCCAAGAAGCACGTCGCGGAGCGGACCTTGCTCGCCGACCTTGGAAGTTCCTTGACTGAGCTGATGTTGCTCGCCAAGAAGCACGTCGCGGAGCGGACCTTGCTCGCCAACCTTGGAAGTTCCTTGCCGAGCTGATGTTGCTCGCCAAGAAGCAAGTCGCGGAGCGGACCTTGCTCGCCGACCTTGGAAGTTCTTTGCCGAGCTGTTGTTGCTCGCCAAGAAGCAAGTCGCGGAGCGGACCTTGCTCGCCGACCTTGGAAGTTCCTTGACCGAGCTGATGTTGCTCGCCAAGAAGCACGTCGCGGAGCGGACCTTGCTCGCCAACCTTGGAAGTTCCTTGCCGAGCTGTTGTTGCTCGCCAAGAAGCAAGTCGCGGAGCGGACCTTGCTCGCTGACCTTGGAAGTTCTTTGCCGAGCTGTTGTTGCTCGCCAAGAAGCAAGTCGCGGTGCGGACCTTGCTCGCCGACCTTGGAAGTTCCTTGACCGAGCTGATGTTGCTCGCCAAGAAGGAAGTTGTGGAGCGGACCTTGCTCGCTTTCTTAGTGCGGTCACCATCTTGCATATTGAGGACCGAGGAAGTATTACCCCGGTCAGGATAGGTAATCCCAGTCACGCTTCAGCGGACGGAATTAAGGGGCAATTGAGAGGGATATTAATGATATGGACTTTGTGCCAGACAGATTTGGGCCGGACAGATTTGGGCCGGACAGAGTTGTGCCGGACAGATTTGGGCCGGACAGAGTTGTGCCGGACAGATTTGGGCCAGACAGAGTTGTGCCGGACAGATTTGGGCCGGGCAGAGTTATGCCAGACAGATTTGGGCCGAACAGGTGTTGGGCCAAGTTGTGTGGCCCGGCCTTGAAGGAAGCTGCTCGGTTAAGGCAGCGCGTTGACTGACCGAGCTGCAAGGATCCGTGATTACGAAGCCGGTCAGGTGAAAAGTCCAGCACCAGGAAAGGCAAGGTTGGACCGAATTACCTGTTTGCTTGGCAGGTAGGTCGACCGCAGACAAGCGTAAGTAGTCCCGAGCTCGGCTTTGCCGAGATGCCGCTGAGTCCGGTCCTCATCTAAGCTTAGCTGTTGGAGTACTTGGGCATGAAGCGCAGCATGGCAGACGATGGCCGAGATGGAATTGCCCGGCTGCCGAGCTCCCAGGAGAATGGGCAGGCAGTTGGATTAGGTGATGTTCAGCAAGGTTTATGCTGACAGATGGGATAACGGAGCCACGTGTCAAGAGATGACTGGGAGTGGATATGGGGCGCAGAGGGTATATAAGCATGTCTGCGCCTCCCATACGTAGACAGATGAACACTTTGTAAGGAATTTCTTACACTTAAACTCCTCTCTCCCTCTTTCTCTCTATCCTAAGGTGTGTGCTAACTTGATCGCCGGAGGGTTTTTCCGGCCACACACCGCCGGGTAGCTCACCGTTACTTGCTCGCAGGTGATCGGACATCGACGGAGCTCGAAAGAAAGGAATACGGGCTTGCCGGAATATTTGCTCCCCGTACAATTGGCGCCGTCTGTGGGAAGCTTGACAGACAAAACCTTGTCTTCCAGGTTCATCTGATCGCCGTCCATGGCGAACAACGACGAGTTTCCGTTGTCCGCCATCGACGGAGCCACCCCGGAGTATACCCGAAGGAGAGAGGGACCTCCTGCTGTCCACCCAATGGCTGACTTGGGAACGCCCACTAGCGGACAGTCGGGAGACGCGCGGGATAAGCGCGAAAGAAGTCATGGTCATTCACGGAGTCCAGACGGTCACCGGCGGAGGAGAGACTCACACGCCAGACGTCTGGAAAATAAGTTGAGGGACCAAGACGCTGTCATCCGGCGAATGGCGGCGGAGATGGAGGATCTGAAGCAGCATGTCAAAGGGAAAGGTGAAGCTAGAGTGGGTGACCACAGTGAGCGCACCCCATCCCGCCGTTCAGGCGGTCAAAGTCAGCGACGCATTTCATCCATTTCTATTACCAGAAGTTACCAGGTTGGTGATTCCGACGTGCGTGCAGAGAAGTCTAGCGCGCAAGACAGCACCTACCGGCCCTCACGTCCGGTGACGACTTCGAGGTACTCTTACTCCGCTCATTCAGAGGATTTGCGGGCGGTCTTAAAGGAGCGGGTTCGTCGGCGCGAAGCTCAGAGGATACCGGCGTTCCAGCGGCTATCCTACGGGGTTCACGCCAGCGAGGAGGTCGGAATGCCTCCACCCCGCCAAGCGGCACCACTCCTAGTGGATTCAGATTTGGCCAGGTTGAGTGCCACCCCTTTCTCCCTGGAAATAGAAACTACACCGCTTCCGGCAGGCTTCCACCAGCCAAAGTTCGCGCTTTACGACGGGAAAACCGATCCTTACCTGCATGTGAGCCACTTCCGACAGGTTATGGCCGGACATAGGCGAAATGACGGACTTATGTGCCTGATCTTCCCGTCAAGTTTAGGCGAGCTGGGCTTGAAGTGGTTCGAGAGGTTGCCGGAAGGGAGCATACAACGATGGCATCAGTTGGCCGAAGCGTTTGTGATGCGCTTCAAAACCAACACAAAAACACCAAAGGAAGTCGATCATTTACTTAGTGTCAAGATGGAACCAAGCGACACACTGAAGGCATACAACTCGAGGTATTGGGAAACCTTCAACGAGATCTTGGATTGCCCGGTCAACCTTGCAATCACGCAATACAAGCGCGGTCTCCCGCTCGGACATAGGCTGAGGGATTCGCTTACAATGAACCAGCAGACATCCATGTGGCACCTAATGCAGCGCATCAATGAGCACATCCGAGTAGAGGATGATGCGGCGACGTCCACCGCGGAGACAACCTCGATGGCAACGAGCAAGTGGGCGACTGGGTTTTAAGGAAGGTCATGGGTAACGCACTAGTGCCGGGTGAAGGCAAGCTAGGGGCAAACTAGGAGGAGCCTTACAAGATAACCGGGCAAGGGGGCATACAACTTAGAAGATTTGGATGGCAAAGGCGTACCCCGGCCATGGAATGCGGCCTTATGTAATTTTTTAAGGGACTTGTTTCCCCTACACTTCTGAATGCAAATACTCTTTTTGTCAATGTAATAGAAGTGAATTACTTTTGCTGAAGAGCTTTGTTGTGTCCGAAATAATAGTGGATGAGGGGCCTACTCTTCTGTTCCAGCCGAGATGATTTACTCCGGTTGGAAGAGTTGGTGTTTTGTCCAACTTCGGATTCCCAACCGAGATGATTTACTCCGGTTGGAAGAGTTGGCGTTTTGTCCAACTTAGGATTCCCAACCGAGATGATTTACTCCGGTTGGAAGAGTTGGTGTTTTGTCCAACTTCGGATTCCCAACCGAGATGGTTTACTCTGGTTAGAAGAGTTGGTGTTTTGTCCAACTTAGGATTCCCAACCGAGATGGTTTACTCCGGTCGGAAGAGTTGGTGTTTTGTCCAACTTAGGATTCCCAACCGAGATGATTTACTCCGGTTGGAAGAGTTGGCGTTTTGTCCAACTTAGGATTCCCAACCGAGATGATTTACTCCGGTTGGAAGAGTTGGCGTTTTGTCCAACTTAGGATTCCCAACCGAGATGATTTACTCCGGTTGGAAGAGTTGGTGTTTTGTCCAACTTCGGATTCCCAACCGAGATGGTTTACTCCGGTTGGAAGAGTTGGGGTTTTGTCCAACTTCGGATTCCCAACCGAGATGGTTTACTCCGGTTGGAAGAGTTGGCGTTTTGTCCAACTTAGGATTCCCAACCGAGATGATTTACTCCGGTTGGAAGAGTTGGTGTTTTGTCCAACTTCGGATTCCCAACCGAGATGGTTTACTCCGGTTGGAAGAGTTGGCGTTTTGTCCAACTTAGGATTCCCAACCGAGATGATTTACTCTGGTTGGAAGAGTTGGCGTTTTGTCCAACTTCGGATCCCCAATCGAGATGATTTACTCCGGTTGGAAGAGTTGGTGTTTTGTCCAACTTAGGATCCCCAACCGAGATGATTTACTCCGGCTGAAGAGTTGATGATTTGTTCAACTCCGAGGTTCCAGCCAAGATGATTTACTCCGGCTGGCGAGTTGATGATTTGTTCAACTCCGAGGTTCCAGCCGAGATGTTTTACTCCGGCTGGCGAGTTGATGATTTGTTCAACTGCGAGGGTCCGACTGAGATGATTTACTCCGGCTGAAGAGTTGATGATTTGCTCAACTGCAAGGTTCAAGCCGAGATGATTTACTCCGGCTGAAGAGTTGATGGTTTGTTCAACTCCGAGGTTCCAGCCGAGATGTTTTACTCCGGCTGGCGAGTTGATGATTTGTTCAATTGCGAGGTTCCAGCCGAGATGTTTTACTCTGGCTGACGGGTTGATGATTTGCTCAACTCCGAGGGTCCAGCCGAGATGATTTACTCCGGCTGAAGAGTTGATGATTTGCTCAACTGTAAGGTTCAAGCCGAGATGATTTACTCCAGCTGAAGAGTTGATGGTTTGTTCAACTCCGAGGTTCCAGCCGAGATGTTTTACTCCGGCTGGCGAGTTGATGATTTGTTCAACTGCGAGGTTCCAGCCGAGATGTTTTATTCTGGCTGACGGGTTGATGATTTGCTCAACTCCGAGGGTCCAGCCGAGATGATTTACTCCGACTGAAGAGTTGATGATTTGCTCAACTGTAAGGTTCCACCCGAGATGATTTACTCCTGCTGAAGAGTTGATGATTTGTTCAACTCCGAGGTTCCAGCCAAGATGATTTACTCCGGCTGGCGAGTTGATGATTTGTTCAACTCCGAGGTTCCAGCCGAGATGTTTTACTCCGGCTGGCGAGTTGATGATTTGTTCAACTGCGAGGTTCCAGCCGAGATGTTTTACTCTGGCTGACGGGTTGATGATTTGCTCAACTCCGAGGGTCCAGCCGAGATGATTTACTCCGGCTGAAGAGTTGATGATTTGCTCAACTGCGAGGTTCCAGCCGAGATGTTTTACTCTGGCTGGCGAGTTGATGATTTGTTTAACTCCGAAGTTTCAGCCGAGCTAATGTTGCTCGCCAAGAAAGAAGGAAGTCGCGAAGCGGACCTTGCTCGCCTTCTTTGGAGTTCCTTGGCCGAGCTGATCTTGTCCGCCAAGAAGGAAGTCGCGGAGCGGACCTAGCTCGCCTTCTTTGGAGTTCCTTGGCCGAGCTGATCTTGTCCGCCAAGAAGGAAGTGGCGGAGCGGACCTTGCTCCCCTTCTTTGTAGTTCCTTGGCCGAGCTGATCTTGTCCGCCAAGAAGGAAGTCGCGGAGCGGACCTAGCTCGCCTTCTTTGGAGTTCCTTGGCCGAGCTGATCTTGTCCGCCAAGAAGGAAGTGGCGGAGCGGACCTTGCTCCCCTTCTTTGTAGTTCCTTGGCCGAGCTGATCTTGTCCGCCAAGAAGGAAGTCGCGGAGCGGACCTAGCTCGCCTTCTTTGGAGTTCCTTGGCCGAGCTGATCTTGTCCGCCAAGAAGGAAGTCGAGGAGCGGACCTAGCTCCCCTTCTTTGGAGTTCCTTGGCCGAGCTGATCTTGTCCGCCAAGAAGGAAGTCGCGGAGCGGACCTAGCTTCCCTTCTTTGGAGTTCCTTGGCCGAGCTGATCTTGTCCGCCAAGAAGGAAGTCGCGGAGCGGACCTTGCTCGCTTTCCTCGGAGTTCCTTGACCGAGTTGATGTTGTTCGCCAAGAAGGAAGTCGTGGAGCGGACCTTGCTTTCCTTCCTCGGAGTTCCTTGACCGAGCTGATGTTGCTCGCCAAGAAGCACGTCGCGGAGCGGACCTTGCTCGCCGACCTTGGAAGTTCCTTGACCGAGCTGATGTTGCTCGCCAAGAAGCACGTCGCGGAGCGGACCTTGCTCGCCAACCTTGGAAGTTCCTTGCCGAGCTGTTGTTGCTCGCCAAGAAGGAAGTCGCGGAGCGGACTTTGCTCGCCTTCCTCGGAGTTCCTTGACCGAGTTGATGTTGTTCGCCAAGAAGGAAGTCGCGGAGCGGACCTTGCTCGCCTTCCTCGGAGTTCCTTGACCGAGCTGATGTTGCTCGCCAAGAAGCACGTCGCGGAGCGGACCTTGCTCGCCGACCTTGGAAGTTCCTTGACTGAGCTGATGTTGCTCGCCAAGAAGCACGTCGCGGAGCGGACCTTGCTCGCCGACCTTGGAAGTTCCTTGACTGAGCTGATGTTGCTCGCCAAGAAGCACGTCGCGGAGCGGACCTTGCTCGCCAACCTTGGAAGTTCCTTGCCGAGCTGATGTTGCTCGCCAAGAAGCAAGTCGCGGAGCGGACCTTGCTCGCCGACCTTGGAAGTTCTTTGCCGAGCTGTTGTTGCTCGCCAAGAAGCAAGTCGCGGAGCGGACCTTGCTCGCCGACCTTGGAAGTTCCTTGACCGAGCTGATGTTGCTCGCCAAGAAGCACGTCGCGGAGCGGACCTTGCTCGCCAACCTTGGAAGTTCCTTGCCGAGCTGTTGTTGCTCGCCAAGAAGCAAGTCGCGGAGCGGACCTTGCTCGCTGACCTTGGAAGTTCTTTGCCGAGCTGTTGTTGCTCGCCAAGAAGCAAGTCGCGGTGCGGACCTTGCTCGCCGACCTTGGAAGTTCCTTGACCGAGCTGATGTTGCTCGCCAAGAAGGAAGTTGTGGAGCGGACCTTGCTCGCTTTCTTAGTGCGGTCACCATCTTGCATATTGAGGACCGAGGAAGTATTACCCCGGTCAGGATAGGTAATCCCAGTCACGCTTCAGCGGACGGAATTAAGGGGCAATTGAGAGGGATATTAATGATATGGACTTTGTGCCAGACAGATTTGGGCCGGACAGATTTGGGCCGGACAGAGTTGTGCCGGACAGATTTGGGCCGGACAGAGTTGTGCCGGACAGATTTGGGCCAGACAGAGTTGTGCCGGACAGATTTGGGCCGGGCAGAGTTATGCCAGACAGATTTGGGCCGAACAGGTGTTGGGCCAAGTTGTGTGGCCCGGCCTTGAAGGAAGCTGCTCGGTTAAGGCAGCGCGTTGACTGACCGAGCTGCAAGGATCCGTGATTACGAAGCCGGTCAGGTGAAAAGTCCAGCACCAGGAAAGGCAAGGTTGGACCGAATTACCTGTTTGCTTGGCAGGTAGGTCGACCGCAGACAAGCGTAAGTAGTCCCGAGCTCGGCTTTGCCGAGATGCCGCTGAGTCCGGTCCTCATCTAAGCTTAGCTGTTGGAGTACTTGGGCATGAAGCGCAGCATGGCAGACGATGGCCGAGATGGAATTGCCCGGCTGCCGAGCTCCCAGGAGAATGGGCAGGCAGTTGGATTAGGTGATGTTCAGCAAGGTTTATGCTGACAGATGGGATAACGGAGCCACGTGTCAAGAGATGACTGGGAGTGGATATGGGGCGCAGAGGGTATATAAGCATGTCTGCGCCTCCCATACGTAGACAGATGAACACTTTGTAAGGAATTTCTTACACTTAAACTCCTCTCTCCCTCTTTCTCTCTATCCTAAGGTGTGTGCTAACTTGATCGCCGGAGGGTTTTTCCGGCCACACACCGCCGGGTAGCTCACCGTTACTTGCTCGCAGGTGATCGGACATCGACGGAGCTCGGAAGAAAGGAATACGGGCTTGCCGGAATATTTGCTCCCCGTACAGATGTCTAGAAAAGATTATTTTTAGTGAATCCATCGTTTGGTTGGACGGATTGGATAGGATAAATGAACAAAAGACTATTTTACCATTTTTCAATTATTTACTAAGTAATAGCAATATTAAACCTATCTTTAATATTTTAATTATTTTTAGCTAGATTAAATAACAATTTATTTTATTTTATTTTTTACACAATTAAATAAATTTATTTTTTTAAATAAAATAAATAAAATATCAATAAAAATATATGTTATTTTTTTAATTAAAATTTAAAATTTTATTATTTTTAAAAATAATAATAATTAAACAATGAAATTAAATAAAACATCTATTAAATTTAAATAATGAAATTAAATAAAATATAAACAAAATTTTAAAATAAAACATCAATAAAATATCTATAAAAAATTATTTTTAAAAAATTAAATAAATAAAACATCAATAAAAAGTTAAATAAAATTATTTTAATTTTAAATTGAGACATTAAAATTTTATTGAATTTTATTAAATATAATACATAATTAAATCGTAGATGGTCAAAATGGTCATTTTACCACCTAATCCCAACACTGGATAGTCCCCCAAAAATTGTGTCATACCCCCCTAGGACACAATAGTCCCCCGTATGGGGAATAAGGTGTCCGGCCGGACTCCATGTCCGGCGAACTAAAAAAACAAACAAATGGCGGATTGGATACTTCCCCCGAATTACAATCCGCACAGTAAATAGTCTCCCCTCTTATCCCTCCAATTAAGCACACCCTTTGTCCCTAAAGTTTCATTTATTTCTCACTTTGGTCTTTTAAATTTGATTTTTCTTACTTTGATATTTTATGTTTACATTCCTTCCTCGTTTGGTCATTTATGTTTACAATATGTTTCACTTTAGCCCTTTAAATTTGATTTTTTCCACTTTAACCCTTCATATTTGTAATACTTCCCACTTTAACCTTTCATGTTTGCAATCTTTCTCACTTTACTCCTAGACTAACTTCTATCCAAAAAAAAAAAGTAACAAAATTTGTCACGTCACTAACACATCAGCTCCATATGTAATGTAAAAAATTCACTAAAGAAACAAAAAATAAAAAATTAGAATTTTTTTTAGTTTTTAACTAAAAAAGAAAAAAGTTTACTAAAGACGAAAAAAAAATAATAGTAAATTTTTCATTTCAGAATTGACAATATAAGTGCTTAAGTCAGTATATTTTCATTTTTTTCGTCTTTAGTAAACTTATTTTTTTAGTTAAATTTGTTTTTATTTTTTTAGCTGCATCTAATCTGGATGAATCTATAATGTAATAATATTTATAAATAAATTTGAAACAAAAAAGTTTACTAAAGACTAAAAAACAAATTTCAATTTTTTTGTTTTCTATTTTTTATTTTCTGCATATTTAGTGAATTTTTTACATCACACATAGAGTTGATGTGTTAGTGATGTGGCAGATTCGGTTAGTTTTTTAGATGGAAGTTATTCTATGAATAAAGTGGGAAAGATTCCAAATATAAAGGGTCAAAATAGAATGGATTGCAAACATGAAGGGGGCAAAGTGAGAAAAATTAAACTTAAAAGACCAAAATGAGAATGGGTGAAACTTTAAGGAAGCAAAGTGTAATTTACTCAATATTTAAAAAACACCACTTAAGGAAAAAAAAAATCATATATTTGGATTAGGTCTCTATAAGTACCATAGGTAGGTTCTCATTGCCATCTCTAATTTCACCCGCTCCTTAATTATAACTGCCTGTGGTCAATTTTAGTAGCGACTCCATTAAAAAATGGGTAAATTACACTGACACCTCATGAGGTTTATGTTTATTACAGTTCTCCCCTCACATTTGGGAAATTGCACTGACCCCTGTTAATTTAATTTTATGTATGATGATCATTACGGTGAGGGGAGAACTGTTATGAAACTTTAAACCTCACGGGGCAATCTGTAATGAAACTTTAAACCTTAAGAAGGGAAATGTAATTTCCAAAATATGAGGAGGGAAACTGTAATAAACATAAATCTCAGGAAGTGTCAATATAATTTATCCTTAAAAAATTTAACCGGTTCAATCATTATCTCAAACTTATAACGATATCATTATGTTGCATTTATAATGGCATTATAGTAGAACTATAAGATTAGGGTTTGGCTTTCATCCAGTCTAAGATCGGATAATACTGTGCTGTTGGGCCCGTGAGAGTTCATTACGGGTCCCATTTTGATAATCCGAACCGTTAAATGTGTAAAACTCGTCGATGATTAAATGGTATAAAAATCCACATTGATCGGATATCGATAACTATGTGATCAAAACAGTTTTTTCTCAACCGTTAATTTGTTCACCATCCATTTTTTTCATACAAAACTAATTTGATCACATAGCTGTTGATATCCGATCAATAAGAATTTTTAGAAATATATAGTACTTGACGAATTCTACATATCTAACGGTTTGGATTATCAAAATGGAACTCGTAATAGGCCCCCGTGGACCCAACAGTATGATCCAATCCAATCTTGAACTAGACCAAAGCCAAACCCATAAGATTACTATCATACCAAACTACTGAAGCTACTAGTTGAATGCCATAATGATACTAGTTAGCAAGTATGAAATTGTTATACATTTTTTTATAAAAATATTTATTGGAAATAATATATAATTATTTTAAATTTTGTTAATCAATGTCCTGACGAGGATACACTAGAAAAAAAATAGTAGCATTCAAGAACAAAATATCATTATGCATTATATATTTAGTTTGATCCATATCTATTTTAATTTTGCACTTTACTCAATCCGTGATCTAAAAAAAATAAGTTACAAATATGATTTTTGTACTAAGGCTTTGTTTGTGAAGCCCAACTTGGGGCTTTTTTTGGCTATTTTAGTCACAAAAAATAAAATAGGCTTTTTAATTCAATAAGACAAAATATCACATTCAACCCATAATCATTACATTCTTTTTCTCACAAAAAAGTCAAAAAAGTAAAAAAAAACCAAAAACCTGTCCCAAACCAGGTTTTTTAGGCCCCAGGTTAAAATAACCAAAAAAGTCAAAAAGCTAAAAAGGTAACCTACTTTCCAAACAAACCCTAAAAACACATTCAAAATGATGTATCAATAATATTTTTGAAACTATAAAGACAATAGTGACCGTTTTGATTGAAAATAAAAGAGTTACAGAAACCTCATTATTTTCTATAAAACTTCTAACAAATTTGACTAATAATTAAAAAAAATTAAATATGTGCCTATTTGCCCACCACCATGACAATATCCATTGAACCAAAACTAAAAATGATATACAAATAGAATTTTGTACATTATCTATTTTTTATTAACATTGTTAGGGATACTACACATTTATTAATAATTTTTAGGGATAAGCATGGTTCGGTTTGGTTTGGATTGGGATAGATCAGGACTAATCCATTATCTATGACTTCAAAAAAATTAGAACCAAACCAATCCATTTAAATTATGGAATCAATTTGAACCAATCTATTTAAACACCGTTTGACTCGGTTTGGAATCACAGTTTTACATAACATGTTCACAAGAAAAATCATATAACATTTTTAAAAAATTATAAAACTCCCATCAAGCATAATATTGTTCCATCATTAATTAACTTAAACATTCACATTGTTCCACCATTAATTTAAACAAACATAATAGTTAGTAAATAAAATATTGTTCAACATGTAGCAAGCATAGGTATATGGTTTAAATTACATACGGTCCGGTTCGATTCTAATCTAGAACCGTAGAGTTAAAATCCGAAATCGATCCGTGGAGACTAGTTCATAAATTTTCCAAACCAAGAGCATATCACGAATTAAAAAAATCAAACCAAACCTACGGGATTGGACTGGATCAGACCAGTTTAGTTTGCGGATTTTCCAATTTCCTTGCTCAGTCCAAATAATTTTACTAACACACTCACAAGTTTTGATAGAATTAACTATCACTTGGTATGAAACCCACATCAATTATCAGTAAATGTGTTAATATCCCTAACATTTTTCTATTTTTATGTAAAATAATGTGATTCTTATATTTGTTTTTATTTTTAATTAAATCACTTATTATTATCCTTATAATTTTATAAATGTCAATGATATATCATTCTAAATGTAATTTTTTTATATGAAATTTCTATTTAAAAATATTTTTTTAACCAAAAGCTATAACAATGTCTCAACTCAAACTCAACAATTTGAAGCATCCCATCACCAATTATATCCAACAAATAAAAACGTATACTCGCTACCACGGCGTCGCCCCTGGTCAATTCCTATATTTCAAAAACTGAATTCCATTATATGATTCTCCTCTAGCTACCAAGCAAACATGTTTTGTCATTTCTGTAAACAAATATGATTGATTGATTAGTTTAAGAGGTTTATATTACTTTTATTTATTATTTTTGATAAATTACACTAATTTTTTTTAAGATTTGAAAAAAAATAAAATTAATCCCCACACTTCAAACATAATTACACTAGCCTCCCTCAAACTTTTAATTCACATAGCACTTAAAGTCATTTTTCATCAATAATTCGTGAGCTATATGGATAAAAAGTTAATGTTATCATCTTCTTTCTAATAAAATGCATATTTACCATTGTTTATTTCATTGTGTACCAATTATTTGTATTAATTTTGATCCTTGAAATTTTATTAAGAGGGAAGTCAGTATAATTATTTTAAATATATAAAGTTTACTGTATTTTTTTAAAAACTTTAAGGAAAGTATAGTTTATCCTTCCTTTTCTTTTCTTATACACTCACCAAGGAATATATACTTAGCACGAACTTGCTAGTTTTTATTCTATATTTTTGGTTACTTGATAGGAGAAAAGTTATAGGGAAATTATATAATATACGCTTCAAAAATAGGGCATTGAAAAATGCCTCATATACCTACTGAGAGTCGACCCCCAGTGAGGTGGCACTCCATTATTGGCCAAAAAAAACTGTTTTTTTTTTTTTTTTTTTTTTTGAAAGTTTCAACCAGTGGGGGCGCGATACCTCACTGGGGGTGCGACCCCCCACTGGGGGTATGCAGCACTTTATATTTCTCAATTACAACCTTTTGTCGTATTTAATTATGACTTAGTGTTGTATTGTGATTGTTATTTAATTATTGACAAAAGAGGTATTTGATTATGCCTCAAGTAATATTTGATTATGATCTTGTCACGCCCCAAGTTCCGTGACAACGCCGCACACTCATTTAAGTGAGCATGCAAGGCTAAGGGTCCAACACATAACCAACATTGTAAAATACTCAAATTAAATCCTTAAATATCATAATGCTAAAAACCATACAAATAGATAATTCTTATCATATGAAATTGTCCACCAAGTCCACTAATAAAAGAAATAATAATAATAATCCAAGTACTTAAATCATAGTCCTATTCTCGGCACTCCCACAAGTAAAAACCCCGCGCAGCTCTACTCCTCAGAATCTGAAAAATAAAATAAGGGTAAGCTAGACAGCCCAGTAAATAACCAACCATCACTGTTAGCTGGATCAAGTATACAAAAAAAAATAGTAGATAACCAATAAATATATTTTTTTGCTACCATTCAATAAATGAACAATTATTTTGTAGGATGTTTCGTAGCTGAAAATAAACAGTGTAGCAATACATTTTAATTGAAAAGACAATGAGGTAATTCAATGAAATTTCGTTGTTCAAAATTGATGGTTCGATATTCAAATGGTTCAATGATGCAATTCACAAAACCCAAGTCTTGGTGACTACGGTCACTTAGCCCGTGACAAGGCCCAGAACCACACGTAGGCCGGTGGTAAAGCCCCAAAAGAAACTAGTTTCTGTGCCAATAAATAACCCCCATTGGCTAGGGTCCAAATCATAGTCAGACTAGAGTGATGTTCAAAATTCAAACAATATACAACTTTTAAATAAAACATTCGATATTTTCAGAATAAACGTTTAGTACAATTTTCAGAATAGTTTTACCAAATATTCAAATAATTTTCATAATAATATTCGATGTTGTTTTATACTTGACCCATATTTTATTTTAAGAGAACATGAAGGTTATAAATAAATATTTATGATTTTAAACGATTCGATACGAATGAAAATGAACCAACAGTGATAGAGGGTTACTTACCTTCAAACAGCTAAAATAATATTTTCCAAGCTAATCTCAATTTACCAAGATCCACCTCAATCTCACAAACCTAATAAAATATTACACCGCATAAACAATTATTATGTGCATCCATTCATCTCTTCTTGTAACAACAATAAAATAAATTAACCCAATTGCCTATTGAGAACTCCCCCAATTTAGCATCAAAACAAAGCCATCACGGTTTCGGAAATTCTCAACCCATATTATTCTATTGTTGTTTATATACACGTAACAATTTGTAATTGCTTGTAGTCAATCGTGTATCCCACAAATACACCACCATTAAACTTAACCCATCACATATCAATCTCAAAATATGAACCACCCAAATGGGATGCAAAATACACTCTAAAATTGAGCAAAATTGAGACCCCCAACATAGACTACATCAATATATCTATTTAATCATATATGCCCATAAAATCATCTATTGATATATTAACACTAAAATCATAGATAGGAATACAATAAAATAAATCTTACCTAAGTGATGAATAAAGCAAAACCACCACTCTTATGAATCCTCCCTCTTCCTTGGTTTGGGTTTCTTTTCTTTAATTTTAAACTTTTCCAAACCCTTGCTTGCTGCCTTCACCTTCAACTCTTCCAAACCCTTTCTGCAGCACAAGCCTCTCTTCTCTTTTTCTTTTCTTTTATCTTTTACCTTCTCAAACCCTAGCCGCCTATGGCACAATTCATAGCCTCTGTTTTGTTTGTTTTCCAAGACTTAAAGCCACAATAGGTGGGCTTATTAACCTAATTTCTCAAAGTTACAAAATTACCCATCTAAGTAATAGGAAATATAATGCCATCTCATAACTAATTCTTTGATATTAATAAATGACTCATATAAGTTAATTTAATTACTAATCTATCCAATAAAATAATAATATTTAAAACTTGGGTTTTACAGATCTATTGTGGTCTCTTTAGTTATAACTGAAAGTGATTTGATGATGATATCAAAGCCACAAAATATCATAACTTGCATGTTATAGTTTTTTTTTTTTTTTTAAATTTTTAATTTAAATTTTTTTTGAGTATGTGCATTGTAGAATTTTTCAACAATACCCTTCATATCCAATAATTGTAACATCCAATAAATGCTGAACAAGTTTTCCCCTCGTCAAACTGCTCAAAATTATTGAATGATTTTTTTTTCATTCATCAAACCGCCTCTTAATCATCAAACTAATCAAAAATTTAAATATAACATTAAAAATGTATTACGTTTGCACCCATCACAAATATAAATAAAAGTAAATAAATACGAGATGCGAAAATATGTATGGTATTTGTAATTAATCTATTAAAAATTAAACATCTACAATATATGAAAAACATGTAAAGACAAACAACAATGCTAGAGGGCCACAATTTTTGTGACCACAATGGCTCAAAACTGTCAAAACGACGTCGTTTTGGCATGTTTTGCACCCAAAACGACGTCGTTTTGACAGTTTTGAGCCATTATGGCCACAAAAATTGTGGCCCTCAAACATTTTTCAAAGACAAAATCATACAAACCCACGTGTAAATGGAAATAGACAACTCACTTCCAAATGAAAATATAGAGACTCTTAAGTAACACGTTACCTAAGGCTTATTTTGACATATGGGTTAAAAGTCAATTTTTTTAATTTTTTTAGGTTATATTACCTCTTTATTTTTTTACATGTTTATTAAAATAAAATATAAAAAATAAATTTAAAAATTGACTTTTAACCTACTTCTCAAAACATTCCCAAATTAGCTGAAATTACTAGCTCTCTTTAGGTAATATAATGCAGACCTAACAGGATTTAATTGAGTAGATAAAACTCGTTAAATACACATTGATAGCACACTTTTTGGGTGGCTGGTAAAACAATTAGTCACAAGCATTTGTCAAAATATTCTTTTACATGCAATGCTTTACATAAAATGCTAATAAATCATTTGGTAAGATGGGATTATCATATCGTAACCAAAAGATTAGGAAAGGTCTCTCTTCTTTCTTGTGTTTATTGCCTTAAAGGTATATATAGGTCTATGTGGCTTAAGCCAAACCTTGTCCAGTTGCTTGGGAGAGAGAGAGGCTTTCTTCTCAACAATATGTGACTTTATTAATTCAACCCAACCAATAAAAGATAAATGAGATTGTGATCAAGACACTTCATTCAAATGATTTGTGAAAATTGACCAATTTTGAGCTGCTAAATTATTAATATTTAAAAAAAGTACTGTTGTATATCATTTTGAATTGGTTTCACCTACATAACAAGATGAATTTTTTCAAAGAAAAGGTTTTTCTCCAACCCATTATGGAGGAACTATATCCCAAACGATGTGACAACTTGCTATTGGTCACTTGTTAACTAAACCAAAGTATATTCAATATTAACCTTTTTTTTTTTCTTCTTTTTGTGGCTACCTCAAATGTTAACGTAAGGAAAAACATATCAGTAGGAATCTAAGATATTTGGGAAAAAAAAATTTAGGGTCCTTTGTATTAAAATTTTATAGGATAAAGGATATGTAATATTTTCATAGTGATTGGGGTCCCTCAACAATTTTCAAAGAAAATTTTAATCTAGAGAAATTTAAAAATATAGAGAAATATGTATGTTAGTGTATAATTGTTAATAGCTGTTATAGCGCATCATAGCTTAGCATTATAGCGCATCATAGCTTAGCATTATAGCTTTAGCACTTTATCTTTTATGTTGTAAATTCTTTATGCTTTCGGTGGGCATCCAATACATCATATTCTCTCTATAAAGAGAGTGCATTCTCTTTGTACAATATACACACAATTACAGACAAACAATTCAGTCTCTCTCTCTCTCTCTCTCTCTCTCTCTCTCTATCCTCTCTCTCTTTATCAAACTATTGTTTCGTGGTATCAGAGCCCAGGTATATAATTCTGGCATTTTTCAATTTTGGTCTTTAGTCCCGTCAACAGTGGAACTACACCAAATAGCTCGGAATCTTCTTACGATTCCAACGGCACCACGCACGTCATCAGAAACCCCTTCACGCGCTCTCACGCGCCTCCTTTGTGATCGGCGCGTCACTTCTTCCGTCGCCACTCTCACACGCGCCTTCACGCGCCTTCAGGTCTGCTCCTTCGTGCGCCACGCCTGCTACCGTGCACCCACGTGCACTATCCCTCTACCGTGAGCTGCGCCTGCGCCGTTCCACTATCGTGCACCTGCCTGCGCCATCCTGCTATTGTGAGCCGCGCCTGCGCATCTTGCTATTGTGAGCCCCGCGTGCGCCAGTTTTGCTAACGTGCGCCGCTGACATCATCTTGCATTCTGTTGACATCATCTCTACACAGCACACCTTTCCTAGCTATTTTCGACCTTTCGGACTCATTGGTACACTCTGTTTTACCTAATTTTGCTCCTACAGGTCTATTCCTATTAATTTAGTCCGACTCAACTAGTATTATGGATGGTCATGATGCTTCTCATCCCATTTCCGTTATTTTGAATGGTTCAAACTATGTTTTGTGGGCCCAAGCCATGTCCTCCTTCCTTAAAGGAAAGAAGCTCTGGCGAATTGTCACCGGGGATGTGACTAAACCGGTGAAAGACAGTGACACTAATGAAACTACTGCTCCTACTGCTACATATGAAGACCGACTTGAGGAATGGGACAGTAAGAATTACCAAATCATTACCTGGTTTCGTAATACATTTGTCACCTCTATCAGTCTTCAGTTTGGTCGCTTTTAGCTTGACTCTGTAACTACTCCTACAAAAGACATCTGGGATTTTTTGAAAGAACGATACCATACTACTGGTCTTGCCCATCAATATCAACTTCAGAACCAACTTCACCGTATGCGCCAAGAATCCACTCAGTCTATTAATGACTTCCTTTCTCAAATGTACTCTGTTTGGGATCAGCTTGCTCTTTCAGAACCAACTTGGCATAACCAAGAAGATGCTGTTTTATTTACTATCTATCGCAACCAGCAAAGGTTGGTGCACTTTCTCATGGCTCTTACTTCCTCTTTTGAGCCCGTACGTGCCTCTCTGCTTCATCGCCATCCATTGCCCATTCTTGAACAAGCAATTTCTGAGTTACTATTTGAGGAGACTCGTCTCGGTACTCTTCAAACTCATCATGTAGACTCTATTCTTGCCACTCCTCCGTACCGGCCATCATTTACCCAGCGGACCACTGCTTGCCTCTATTGTCAGAATCGGGGCTTTCCTTCAACCCATCTCCTGGTCAATTGCCCCGTCAGATCCTGCCGCTACTGCAACAAACTTGGTCCTGGTCATCTACAACAGGATTGTTTTCGCAATCCATCCCGATCATCCTCCAATAGCCACTCCTCTCGCGGTGGCTCTTCCCGGGGAAGCTTTCATCGTTTCGGGAATCAATCTCATCACACTGCTGCTGCTGCTTTCGGGAATCAGTCTCATCACACTGATGCTGCTGCCTCTGCGGGGTTCTCTGAGTCACCTGCTCCGTCTACCCCTCGCTTTTCTCCGACGGATGTAGAGGCCATGCTCAAACAACTTCTCTCCCTTTCCGGTACACCTCCTCCTACTGTTTTGTCTGTAATCCCAGGTAACACTTCTTGGTATTTCGAATCTGCCTGTTGTAATCATATGACCTCCAGTTCTACTATCTTTTCTTCCTTCTCCTCATCTCCTCATATTCCCTCAATTCATACTGCTGATGGTTCCCTCATGTCTATCCGTCATGTTGGTACTGTTTCCACATCTTCTTTATCTATACCTCAAGTTTATCATATCCCTGCTCTCACCTTAAACCTTATTTCCATTGGTCAATTATGTGAACTTGGTCTAACTGTCACATTTTCTGCTACTGATTGTTTGGTACAGGACCCTCAGACGGGGCAGACTATTGGGATCGGCCGTAAGCATGGACGTCTCTATGAACTCATTCACATTCATGTTCCTGCCTCTCCTCAGATCACTACTCCTGCATCTACTTCCTCATTATCTCCCTTTCATCTTTGGCATTGTCGCTTAGGGCATATTTATATTAATCGCTTAAAGTCTTTGGTTTCTAGTGGACAGTTGGGTCATGTAATTCCCGATAATTTCGATTGTATACCTTGTCAACTTGCCAAACAACCTGCCTTATCATTTAATAAAAGTACTTCTGTTTCCCTTGCACCTTTTGATCTTATACATTCGGATATTTGGGGCCCCTCCCCTACTACTACTATGGGGGGATCCCGCTATTTTGTTGTTTTTATTGATGATTTTTCCCGGTTTACTTGGTTTTTTCTCATGAAAAATAGGTCTGAACTTAAACACATTTGTTATAGATTTGCCCAAATGGTCCACACCCAATTCTCCAAATCCATCAAAATTTTTCGCTCTGACAATGCTATGGAATATCGGGATTCAGATTTCCTTTCCTTTCTTTAGCATCATGGTACACTGCCTCATCGTTCCTGTGCTGGCACGTCCCAGCAAAATGGCTGCGCTGAACGGAAGCATAGGCATATTCTTGACATTACTCGCGCTCTCCTTCTATCTTCTTCTTGCCCTGAAAACTTTTGGGGGGAACTGCCCTCACTGCTGTTTACACTATCAACTGTGCTCCTACCCCTGTCATCCATAATCAAACTCCCTTTGAACGTCTGCATGGCACTCCCCCTCCTTACACCAATCTTCAGGTTTTTGGCTTTGCTTGCTTTGTTCTACTTCAATCCCATGAACACACCAAGCTTGAACCTCGTTCTCCTCTTTGTTGCTTTCTTGGGTATGGAATTGAACATAAAGGCTTTCGCTGTTGGGATCCTCTCTCTAAACGTCTTCATATCTCCCGCCATGTCGTTTTCTGGAAGCACCAAATGTTTTCCTCGCTATCCTCCTTTCACTTACCCGGACTTTCCACTACTGTACTGTTTACTAACCCTTCCATAGATCTTTTCTCTGCTGATTTTGATACAGGTTCCTCCTTCATCGAGACGCCCTTGCTCACTCCTGATCCCGTCCAGCCTGCTCTCTCTGAAGTTCTACCTCTCATTGCCACACCTCCTTCTCCACCGGTTCTTCCTCCCACCGATCCTCCTACGGGTCGACCACGCCGGGTAACTCAACCTCCTATCCATCTTCGTGATTATATTGTTGGATCTGCTGTCTTCTCTACTTATGAACCTACCTCATATCGTGAGGCTTGTACTAATCCTCTTTGGCAGCAAGCTATGACTGATGAACTCCAGGCCTTAGACAAAGCTCATACTTGGGATCTTGTTGATCTTCCTCCTGGCAAGACTGCGATTGGCTGCAAACGGGTTTACAAAATCAAAACACATTCTGATGGCTCTATTGAATGTTACAAAGCTCGTCTTGTTGCCAAGGGTTTCAACCAGGAATATGGTATTGATTATGAGGAGACATTCTCTCCTGTTGCTCGGCTTACCTCTGTTCGCAGTTTACTTGCTGTTGCTACTGCTCGCCACTGGGGGCTCTTTCAGATGGATGTCAAAAATGCTTTCCTCAATGGTCATCTTCTTAAGGAGGTCTACATGCAACCTCCACCTGGGTCCACTTTTCTACCACATCAGGTTTGCAAACTACAACGTGCTCTCTATGGCCTCAAGCAAGCGCCTCGTGCTTGGTTTGCTAAGTTTAGTTCTACCATTCATGACTTCGGGTTCACCTCTAGCTCCTATGACTCTGCTCTTTTTATACGGACTACTTCTCATGGCACCACTCTTCTTCTTTTGTATGTGGATAATATGATTATCACTGGTAATGATGAAGCTGGTATTCTCCACCTCAAACAGTTTCTCCACCGTCAGTTTGAGATGAAGGACCTTGGTATTCTTAACTACTTCTTAGGCCTTGAAGTCTTTCATGATTCTACTGGTTCCTATTTGTCCCAGGCCAAATATGCATCCGATCTTCTGGCTCGTGCTGGTCTTACTGATTGCAAAACTACATTTACTCCAGTTGATCCTCAGATTCGTCTCACTCCTCTCGATGGGACTCTTCTCTCTGATGCTACTCTTTATCGCCAGCTCGTCGGCAGTCTTGTCTATTTCACAGTAACTCGTCCTGACATTGCCTATGCTGTTCACATTGTCAATCAGTACATGTTGTCTCCTCGCACTCCCCACTATACTGCTCTACTCCGCATCCTTCGCTACCTCAAAGGCACTCTGTTCCATGGCCTTCACTTCTCTGCTTCCTCCTCTCTTGAACTGCGTGCCTTTTCCGATGCTGATTGGGCTGGGGATCCTACGGATCGATGCTCTACCACGGGATTCTGCTTCTTCTTAGGGGATTCTCTTCTTGCTTGGCGTAGCAAAAAACAATCCCTCACTGCCCGCTCTAGCACCGAAGCTGAATACCGAGCTCTTGCTGATACTACTCAGGAACTTCTCTGGCTTCGCTGGCTCCTTGCTGATATGGGTGTTTCTTCTTCTGGTCCTACCCCTCTCAATTGTGACAATTAGAGTGCCATTCAGATTGCTCGCAATGATGTTTTTCATGATCGCACCAAACATATTGAGATTGATTATCATTTCATTCGCCAGCATGTTACCTGCGGTACTGTTCATCTTCTCCCTATTGCTTCAGTCGATCAACCCGCTGATATCTTCACTAAGGCTCATCCTCCTGGCCGCTTCAATGATCTTGTTTCCAAACTCAACTTGGTTGATGCTTTCCCTCCTTGAGTTTGCGGGGGGATGTTAGTGTATAATTGTTAATAGCTGTTATAGCGCATCATAGCTTAGCATTATAGCTTTAGCACTTTATCTTTTATGTTGTAAATTCTTTATGCTTTCGGTGGGCATCCAATGCATCATATTCTCTCTATAAAGAGAGTGCATTCTCTTTGTAAAATATACACACAATTACAGACAAACAATTCAGTGTCTCTCTCTTTCTCTCTATCCTCTCTCTCTCTATCAAACTATTGTTTCAATGTATATTAAAATTTCTCTGGTTTGCTCAATTTCTCTGATTTTCTTTGTATTTTGAAATTTTTCTGCATTGAAATTGCTGTCATTTGCTCATAAATTTCACTGTGTTTTGACAAATTTTCTCTAGTTTGATCCCAATTTTCTCTGTATTTTGACAAAACAAGAGAAAATTGAACTACAAAATTGATGATGAGTCATTGCAAGATCTTCCAGCATCTACAGATCAATTAAGTCGACTGTGAGTTCATTGTTTTTAAAAATCATATCACTATTTTGTATGTTGATAACAAAAGTGTTTTGGATGCATAAGTCTTTAGATTTTTTTTTTCATTAAATGGGTTTGACTCATTTTTTGCCTTAAAGTGCATGTCTGCGAATATATATACATTATACAGTGGGGAGAGAGAGAGAGAGAGATATGATGAGAAATGTGGTTGAAGAATTTTTGCTTCAACTCTTTCCGCAATTAAAGGTTCAGATGAACCCAAATTCTATATATATATATATATATATGTATATAGAGTGAGAGAAAGAGAAGTGTTGGAAATTTTATTTTTATAAGCTTATTTTGGGCCAACTTTGACCCCAAATTTAAGTGAGGCCCACACGTCTTTTGAGGTGGGTTCAAGTGGTGATGTGTTCCTTGTCGCATGGCAAGTCATACGGTGATGACGATTAATCAAAACCATTTATGGGTGAATGGGAAGTTGAAGTCGTTTTCGATTTCGTGAAATGAAAAGTTGAAGAGACCATTTATGGCTACCTTGTTTTGGTTGTCCCACATAGAAATAATAAGAGAGCTTGTATGAGTATATAAGCTCTAGATTAACATACTTGAAATGAGCCTCAAGGGGTACCACATGTTTTGTAAGGAGGAGAGTTATGGGCAAAGTGGGTTTGACCCAAATCCACCACAAACGGTCCGTCCGTTCGACCCTGCGTGGTGTGGTCCTGGGCTGGGTCGGGTCGGGTCCTAGCTTTAATTTTTTGAAAAAAATTCGTTTGAATTTTTTTAAATTCTTATAGGAAAATTTGAATTCCTAACGAATTAATTCAAAGTTTTGCGCCAAAATTCAAATTTGAATCCTTTTCTGGTCATCTTCTTTCAATTTTTCGGAGGTTCAAGTTCTTGCCTATTCAGATGGATTTTTTTCCCTTCCGAACAGGCACCATTGTGCCTATAAATAGATGATTCTCCAGCAAGTTCATTCATTCAATTCCTTTCTTCTCATTTTCCTTTCCTCCTACATTTGTTATTCATACTAGTTCTTAGAGTTTTAGAGAGTTACAGAACTCATCGCTAGAACAGATTGTTTGTAGTGCTACTACAATTTGTGAGAGTGATCATTGTATCTTGGGAGATAGACATCGATAATCCATGGGCACCTATGTGGCGGCGAATCTGTCTTAAGGACAGAGTGTCACACACTCGACTTGATCGACATTTTGCCGTTTTGATTTTTGATACAAGAATAATTCTGCAAGTAATTTATTTTTGTTATTTCAATTTTGTTTTTACATGGAAGATTGTTCCAACAATCTTGAGACAGATTTGAATTATTTTGTTTTTTTCAAAATTTTTCATTTGTTTCATTTTCAAAATTATTTTTAGTTTTATTACATAAATTATTTTCTCTGTGAAGTTTTTCAGAAATAATATTCTGGGTTTTCATTAATTAAAATTCTGATTTTCAGTATTTTAATTTTTGAAATGTACAGAAATAATATTCAGTGTGGAATTAATTTGATTAAATAAAAGTTTATTGTCAAAGTAATTCGGAATAAAAGTTACAATTTTGTTTCTTTTATTTTTTACAGAATTATATTCTGTGTTTTATGGTTTAATTTTCTATGTAGTATAAAATTATAATTATAATTCTGTTTTATAATTTAGAATTCAATGGCTACTGAAACTACTTAAACCTCTAATCCGACTAATGTTGCGAATGCCTCAATCCTTGTTGTTGTGACAGTGTTGGTGAATCATGGGAAAAGCCAAAAAAGTTCTTAGGAACTGACTTAAAAGATGGCAATATAAAATGTTATTCTATTTTACTACTTTAAATCTGACACGTTTCCTACGTGAGGATGCTCCTGTTCTGAAAGAAGATGAAACCGACCGACAAGTGGTTGTTGCGGTCGATGCTTGGAAGCATGCGGATTTCCTTTACCGCAACTATATCTTGAATGGGCTTGATAATACATTGTACAACGTTTATAGCCCTATCAAGATGACAAAGGAATTATGGGAGTTGTTGGAGAAAAAAATACAAACAGAAGATGCTGGCTCGAAAAAATTTGTGGTGGGCAAATTTCTAGATTTTGTGATGGTTGATTCAAAGACTGTGATCAGCCAAGTTCAGGATCTCTAACTTATTCTGCATGGCATCCATGCACAAGGCATGTCATTACACAAGTCCTTCCAAGTCGTTGCCATAATTGAAAAATTACCACAAGAATGAAAGGAATTCAAGAACTATCTCCAGTACAAACGCAAAGAAATGACTTTAGAAGAATTAATTGTGCAACTGAGAATTGAGGAAGACAATCAGACTTCTAAGAAGAGGGTTGAAAAGCATCCTGCGGAGTCAAAGGCTAATGTGGTGGAACATGCACCAAAAGCAAAAAAATGAAAATTTATTGGAGAAAGTTCCTCTAAAGGCTCTAAAGGAGGGGACATCAAGAAGTTCAAGTTTAATGGCAAATGCTACATCAGTGACAAAGAGGGACATCGGGCCAAAGATTGTTGTAACAAGCACAGAGATAAAGGAAGTTCAAGTAAGAAACCTACTCAAGCCAATGTCACCGAAGTGGATCGAATCTCCAATGGTATTGATGACATAAACCTTTCAGCCGTTGTCTCCGAGGTCAACGTTGTCAGAAATCTCAAAGAATGGTGGATGGACACTAGAGCCACCCGTCACATCTGTGCCAGCAAAAAGATGTTTTCATCCTATTCTATGGTGGACAAAATTGTTCATGGGCAACTCCTCGACTTCTAAAGTCGAAGGACATGGAAATGTTATTCTGAAGATGACATCTGGAAAGGAACCCACCCTCAACAATGTGCTGCATGTACCGGACATTCGTAAGAATCTTGTTTTCGGATCTTTGTTAAGCAAGAATGGGTTTAGGTTAGTTTTTTAGAGTGACAAATTTGTACTTACCAAAAACAGGATGTATGTAGAAAAATGTTACATGCCGGATGGCTTTTTCAAAATGAACGTAATGACTATTGTATCTTCTATGATTAATAAAAATACATCTTCTTCTTACTTGCTTGAGTCTTCAAATGTTGGGCATGGTAGATTAGGACATGTTAATTATAGATCTTTTGTGTAGATTAATTAATATGCAATGTTTACCTAAATTTGAAATTGATCCAAATCATAAATGTGAAATTTGTATTGAGGCAAAATTAATAAAACTCATTTTCATTCAATTGAAAGAAGTATTGAACCACTTGAATTAATTTATAGTGACATTTGTGATTTTAAATCAATTCAAACTAGAGGTGGAAAAAAATATTTTATCACTTTCATGGATGACTAAACTAGATATAGTTATGTTTATTTAATTCAAACCAATGATGAAATTTTGGAAACTTTCATTCAATATAAGAATGAAATTGAAAATCAACTTGGCAAGAAAATTAAAATTCTAAGAAGTGATAGAAATGGTGAATATGAATCACCTTTTGGTGATTTTGTAAAGAACGTGGAGTAATTTATCAAATCACCACTTCTTACTCACCTCTACAAAATGGAATGGCTGGAAGGAAAAATAGAACTTTAAGAGAAATGATGAATGCCATGTTAATAAGCTCTGGATTACCTCAGAACTTGTGGGGGGAAGCAATACTTTCTGCTAATTATATAGAATCTCAAATTTTTTTGATCCAGATTTTCTGACTTTTTTGTTAGAAAATAAGCCTTTAACCTTTAAAGAAGTTTTGTCCAGTCCTGAGGCTCCTTTGTAGAAAGAGCCTGTAAATATGTAAATAGCGAAATTGAATCCATCTTGCAAAATCACACATGGGAATTGGTGGATTTTCCACCAGGTTGTAAACTTCTTGGATATAAGTGGATTTTTTAGAGGAAAATGAAAGCGGATGGATCAATTGACAAATACAAGGCAAGACTTGTGGTCAATGGATATAGACAAAAAGAAGGTCTTGATTATTTTGACACATACTTTCTAGTTACTAGAATAGCATTTATTAAAATGCTAATTGTCATTGCATCTTTGTACAATATAGAAGTTCATCAAATGGATGTGAAAATAGTTTTCTTCAATGGTGAGTTAAATGAAGAAATTTAAATAGAACAACTAGAAGGATTTTCTGTTCTAGGAAAAGAAAAGAAAAGAAATATGTAAATAGGTTAAATCGTTATATGGTTTAAAACAAGCGCCAAAGCAGTGACATGAGAAATTTAACAATGCAATGATGTCAAATGGATTTAAAATTAATGAATTTGAAAAATGTGTTTATGTAAAGAACACAAACAAAGGTTATGTTATGGTATGTCTTTATGTTGATGATATGCTCATCATAGGTAGTAACAACGACATGATTAAAACTACTAAGAAAATGTTGAATAAACGTTTTGACATGAAGGACATGGGATTGCTGATGTAATTCTTGGTATAAAAATTACCAAAATATCAGAAGGATATGCTTTGTCACAATCACATTATATTGAGAAAACACTTGACAAATTTAGTAAAGATGATAATCGTCTTGCTAGAACACTTGTGGATGTTAATTTGTTTATTTCTAAGAATGTAGAGGATATGGCCAAATTACTAGAAGCTTAATGTACTTGATGAACTATACTCGCCCAGACACAGTTTATGCAGTAAATAAATTAAGTAGATATATGAGTAATTAAGCAGTAGAACACTAGAAAGCTATTATAAGGGTTCTAAGATATCTCCTATTTACTCGTAACATTAGACTATACTATACTAAATATACAGCGGTATTTGAAGGATACTGCGATGCAAACTGAATATCGGATACTAGAGACTCAAAATCCACCAGTGGGTATATCTTTACTCTTGGTGGTGTGGCTATATCTTGGAAATCTTCCAAACAAACTTGCATTGCTAGGTCTACTATGGAATCAGAGTTTATAGCTTTAGATAAAGCTGGGGAAGAAGCAGAATGGCTTCGTCACTTCCTTGAAGATATTCCAATATGGTTGAAGCTTGTGCCTGCTATATGTATATATTGCGATAGTCAATCGACAATAAGTAGAGCACAGAGTCATATGTATAACGGTAAGTCTCGAAACATTCGCCATCGACATAACACTATAATGGTTCCGGTCTAGACCCGACCCATTTCATGCTCTTAGATCCAAGATTGTAGACACCCCAGTTTACCGTCCTCAAGACTTGGATGTGCTTGCAGGTACATCCGATTACAAGTTTGATTGCTCGCTGGGCGCTCTACTTTCGCGACGAAATGCCAGGTTTGCTCTTTCCAAACCCTATTTCCATTCTGTCTCATTTTTGGACCATGCCTTGGTCCCTCCATATTGATGTTTGTGATGGCTTGCCAGCCATGGAGAAGGGGCTGCCGACCATGGATTTGGCCCTACCGGCCATTGATAAAGCATGCCGGCCTCCACTAATGGCCGGCAGGACACCTTGTTTCAGCAGATATTGTTTTAGATCTTTTGAGCCAGCTGTTTTTCACTGAGCCATCCTCCATATGTATGGAGGGATGGAGGCCATTTCAAGCTTGTCAAGCAAGCTTTGCATTGCATTGCTCTATATAAGGGAAGGCTCCTCCCCTTTTCCAGAGGTTTAGATTTTTAGAGACAAAATCTTTTTCTCTCTCTAGAATTCTCACACTCTCTCTCTATATTGTGCTCAATAGTGCCTTAAAAGTGTGTTTTCTTCACATTTTTGCAAAGGAACACCTAGTCAAACACCATTACCTTGGAGCTGAGACTTTTGGCGGTGTGTTTGGAACTCAAAAGGTTGGTTTTGGCTCAGAAAATGACCTGTCTTGCTGTTGTACTTCAAGGGTGAGCATGTTCCTCTTTCAGGCATATTTTTGTATACCATGTTAGCCCTCCTTGCATGCTATTTTAGGCTTGGTTGTTAACTACAAAAAGTTCTATTTTTGAGTGCTTAGAATGGTTGTTTGAGGCCTCTTTGGTGTTGAGGATGTTCTAGCCTCTTATGTGCCTTATTTGCTTAGGTTTGGTACCATTCCTTTAGGGCCTTGAGTTCACCTTTGTTTGGCCTTTCCATCACTGAATTCCAGAGGAATTTCAGTGGTAGAAAGTAGGTTTTGAGACCCAAAATGGATGGGGGTGGTCCCCCCTCCTTTTGTGCTTTGTTTGCATGTGTTGTTGGCTCAACACTTTGGCGTGTTTTTCTACCTTCTTAAGGCTCTATCTCAGCATGTTTTAGGCCTTATTTTAACATGTTATGACTCTATTTTGGGTTGATTTGGTTGCCACTTGCATGCTTCATGTACTTGTAGTGCAATCTTGTTTACTAGCCTAGCATGTTTGGTGTTTTAGCCTATTGATCTAGCATGTTTATGCTCTACTCCAGCACATTTTTGGCTTTGATTTAACATGCTTTAGGTCTGATTTGACTGGTTTTGGTTGTGCATGCCTTGCTTTGTGCGGCTCTAGTGCGATTGGCCTTGCTAGCCTTAAGCTTTGAGACCTCTAGTATGTCATATTTGAGCTTTTTGCATGGCATGACATCATTTGGCATGTTATTTCAGATCATATACCTCTGCCATATTCTTGTATTTATCGCCCTTTTGTTATGCTTTAGGGTTGAGCCTTATGCTTCACTTATAAGCCAATATGTATGCATGCTTGCCTAAGCTTTGGGGCTATCATCTCAGCATGTTTTTGGTGTTACTTTGCCATGTTACAACTCTATTTTTTGTTGGTAGAGTCACCTCTTACTTGGTTTTGGTATGTGTAGTGTAATCCCACTCATTGGCCTTGCATGCAGCATGCTTCATGCCTCCCATTCTAGCTTATTTTGGCTACACTTCACCATGTTTCTAGCATTGTTTTGGCCTGCCTTAGGACTGTTTTGAGTAATCTTGGTCCTTCGGGGCTTGCTTGATATGGCCATGGTGCAAGTACCTTAGCTAGTCTTGAGTTTTGAGCACCGTAGTATGCTATGTTTGTGATGATTGCATGTTTGGGCATCGTTTAACATGTTATTTCAGAGTGTATATATGTGTCATGTTCTTACTTCTTTCATTCCTTGAGAGCTTTTGAGAGTTATGTTTAATGCCTAGCTTGCGAGCCAATGCATGAGCATGTTGTTGTAGCTTTTGGTGCTTCATTTCCAGCAGGATTTTGCCACTGTTTTGGCATGTATGGGGTCTGTTTGGTGTTGGTTTAGTCCATCAAGCACTGCTTTGCATGATTCTAGTGTTGTGTCCTTCACTAGCTTTTCATGCTTAAGTGTTCTAGTATGTTGTGCATGAGTGTTTGCATGTTAGAGTCTTGCATTTCATGCCAAGATTAGCATGTTGTTTGCATGTCATGTTGCTTTCTTTGCATTGTATTCAATCGGATGTTGTATTGAACACAAGGTGGATTAGTTCATTTCATACTTGAAGTGATAAAGTGAGCCAATCTCCCTTGGTCTCCATTGCCTTTGATCTCTCATGATAAGGACATGGTCTAAGTGTCTTGTTTGTCATGCATTTGTTGAATTTGTACATGTTGGATCTTTGGCCATCATGCATTGAGATGCTTGATTGATGGTTTTGGATTCAACGATGCCTCTCCCTTGATGCTTTGAGGTGATATGGAGGGGTATGGTACATACATGTCCTTGGGAGACCCTCACTTTCCTCTATTTTGAGCTCTGTTGCAGAATGGAGTTTCAGTACATCAGTGGCCGGTAAGGTTCAGCAGCAAGTTCTTGGAGAAACCCTGCAAACAGAACCTCTAAAGAGCAAACCAGAGAGCTTTCCGGGGCGGAAACCGAGCATGCATCCTTCATTGTTTAAGGCAGAGCTGTGGCAGCCTAATTTAGATGCTTTTCATACTTAGGTTGTCTTGTAACTTAATTAATTTGATTAATTAGTCAAAGTTTTGTAATAATTAATTAGCTTAGCATAGTTAATTAGTTGGTTTGTAATAATTAGTTTAATTAGCATAGCTAGTTAGCTAAATTCATTCGGACCCTCCGTCGAGAGGGCACAATGTTGTAATAAGTGTGCGTGAGTGTGTGGATGTCTTCCAACCCCACGTCTTTCTCCCTTTTATTTACCAACTTTTGATGGTTAGTTTTAGGGCATGTTTCAATTAGCATACTTATGCTTTGCATGCGTGCATCATTCATTCGTATTGCATGCACTTGGCTCGCCGCATCATTCAAACCACATCGTATTTCAATACTTACTTGAATACGTGTTTCAAAGCATGTTATCGAGTGTTGCATTCATATGCCATCTTAGATAGCCAAGCCTATTTAGTTGCATTTTGCATGTGTTGCACTAGGCATCTTAACATAGCTAGGATCATGCATTGATTTCTAACTAGTTTTCTTTTTTGGCTCGAAGTACACTGTGAGTGTCTACGCTTTAGCATACTGCATAAGTGTGAGTGATTGCCATGTTCAGCATGCTTGCCATGAGGCTATCTGCTTAAATGTTTAAACTGCCTGAATGCCTGTGGATGAAGGCTTCATTGCTTAAATTGGAACAATTCATCAAAATGTGTGTTTTAAGCCCACTTGTTTGTGACAAATCATGTTTTAAGCCCACTTGAGGGTGACAAATCCACACTTTAGCCTACTCAAGGGTAGTACTTTCAAACCATTTTCGAAAAACAAACATGAGATGTTTTGTTCCAAATTGAGTTATTTAGTCTATACTTGTGTGTTGTGCGCATCACATAGTAAGTTAGCAAATAATCAGAATAAGAACACATGTGTTTTCAAAAACAACATATCATGCTTAGTAGAGGCCGATTCTTTGATCAGGCGAGCGGGGGTGCTCATTTCAAGACCTTCCCCTCTCGTACCCAAGTTCCCAAGCCGAGGTAACTTTGGTGATGACGGACACATGGCCTTAGGCACGAGTCAGGCTTTCCTAAATTTCTCAAAATAAAATATTTAGGTGGCGACTCTGAAATCTGGCAAAACAATCCATGTTTGGCATTTTTTGATTAAAATCAATTTTTCAAAACGATTTGCCAGATTTGGACTCTTTGGTGATTTATCAGTCTTACATTGCACTTTGTAAGATTAGATTCAGAACCGTGACAGGAGTCTGAACTGTAGTAGCTAGAACACAATCCGCGCCCTCTCCAAAAAGGAGGCGCGCGGAGCGAGTTCGGGCAGTCTACAAGGATTCTGTGTCTTGAATTGTTGTTTGTGCCCTTTATCATCTTCTCAGTAGTTGAGTTGAGTTGTTGGTTATGTTTGAAACAGGTTGGAAGTTAGTTTTTCAAAAGAGTTGCTGTCCTGTTTTCTTCTTGCTCGCTTAAGCAGTGTATTGGTCACTCGAGCAGTCTTTAAGATCTCCTAGTATTTCTGCAGGTCTGCAAAACTTTTAGGAGTGAGGTATATTCGCTTGAATGGTTTTTCTTGTGCTCGAGCAGTTTCTGCTATCTGCAAAACTTTTGAGAGGGGGTTGTTGTGCACTTAAGCAGTGTTTTGGTCACTCGAGCGATCTCACTTATTGTGTCTGATGCTCGAGTGGTGGCTTTGTCGCTTGAGCAGTCTATGCGTATATCAGCTCGGGGAAATTGGGTTTTTGAATCACTTTTCATTCCTCTCTCTCTCTCTCTCTCTAAAACACCCCTAATCCTAATTTCTTCACTTTCTCTCTCTAGTTCTTGCTTAAAACCTCAAATACACTATCACCCATTGATTTCTCCACCACAGTTCCTTGGAGAAAAAGGTAAATCTCCACAAAGGCTTTGTTTTAATCAGAGAGGATCTTGTTTTTGGCTCCATCAAACTTATACTCTTGTTTTCTTCCTCTTCTAAACTTGAGGTAGGTATTTCTTCAACCTTTAGTATGATTGTTAACTTAGTTATTTGCTTTTTAAAAAGGTTCTGTGATTTGGCAGTTTTTGGTTAAATCTAGGGTTTGATTGTGAAAGGTAAAAGAGGGGTTTTTCAAATAAATTCTTGAGAAGGATAGTGGAAGAGTGTATGTTATTGGGTAGTGTTGGAAATTTCTTATTTAAATATGATTTTGAAAATAAATGAGGTTTTGTTTGAGAAATCATTAATGTTGGATTATGAAAGAAAATGAAAGGATGTTTAGGTTTTGAAAAGATATGTAGAATGTATTTGTTGATGATGAGAGTGGAGTTGGATATTTATTACCGCTCCCATTTTGAAATTTATGAGATTTATACTTGTTGAAAATTTATTTGTTTAATAGAGATATCTGTTTTGGGCTATCGGTGGAGGATAGTATTGATTGTTGTAGAAATTGCATGAGGATTAGGTCAATTGAAACTAATTACTCATACATTTTGCATTGACCATTATTTCATACTTAAACATTAAAAATGTGTTGTTTTTGAGAAAAAAATGGTGTATATCTTGGTGAATCTAGTTAGGGGTGTGGTTGTGGTTGATGTTGTTGGCCTGTGTGTCCTTGGTGAAAGTCCAAAAACCCGCGTGGTTAGGTGCAAATCCTTCTTCCGGTTAGTACTGGAAAAATAGCTTTGGTAGTGCTTATATAGCCTGCTAGCAAACTCGTACCTAGAGATTTCCAGTGTTTTGTATCCACTGCCCTATTTTCTTATATAAAAAAAAAGAGTATTTTCATGAATTAAAATATAAGAATGATGGCATTGCATTGTTTTGAGATGGAAAAGTATAATTTTTAGCAAATAACATGCATATGCTTTCACCTTATGACTTTGTTAAGTTTCATACTTAGTGTCAAATTAGCTCTACTGGGCTTTAGCTCACCCTATGTAGAAAATAACTTTTAGCTACTGATGATATGCTTTCACCAAGGACTTAGCTTGGGAGGATCGTGGAGCTGAAGGCTCGTTTTTGTTTTGTTATTGTAATTATATTTTGTACAAGCCTCGGACTTTTTAATTGTTTTGGACTGGATCCATTTTGTTCTAGATGTAGCCACTAGGGCATAAACTTATCTGTGTTGCCTTTTATTTCAGTTCATTTATATTTGAGATATGCTATAGATTCAGCATCTAGGATTGATGAATGTATACTCGCATAAGTCATCTTTTGTAAGGAAAATGGAATATATATGACAGGTTAATATTTCGCATGTTTATGTTTCTATTGGATATCATGGTATGGGTTGTCATTATTATTTCAGGGCGTTACAACTTGATATCAAATCTACTAGGTTTGAATACTTTGGGATTGTGGGACATGGTTTTTACCACAATGGGTTTATCTCGCTTGATAATATCAGAAGTAGACCTGGTATGCTATGTGATAATATGTTTATATGACTAGATAAGTATGTGATTTGGTTTCTAAGATATTAATTGGATCTATGAATTTCTAGAAATCCTATTAGAAGAGTACTTGATCACTGCTTATTCTAACTGGAACTCTAGCAATGTCGCCGAACAATTAATTCTCTGGAAAAGAAATTCATTTGTGATTACATGATTCGATGCTTATGTGGAATGAATTAATTGTTGTCCACTATATTAGGACGTGAGTGAGTTAGCTTTGGCACATTTGTAAATGTGCTAAACTATTGTGTTACCTTTATTAGAATGTTAGGACGAGGACTTGATGGTGGCAGGCGTGGCAGGCCTAGGCGGCAGAAAGTGCCAATATCAGATGGAATTCCGGCACAAGAGGAGGGAGTGGGTCAGGCCAACGTAGTCGAGCCAGCTAGTCAGCAAGCCATGGGCGCTTTAGCCCACGAAATGGCAAGAGCATTACGGGAATCTATGGACATTCTTAGGGTTGAGAATCAAGCCCAGGCCCATGTTGTAGAAACATGGCCATCCTTTCTGAAGACGGAGTTTTTCTGGTCAAATCCATACGAGTTTATAGGGGATCTAAAAGAGCCATTGAAGGCTAGCGAGTGGCTTGAATAGATGGTGAAGATGTTCAAGATGCTTGGCATCGAGGAGGATGGGTTGAGGGTAACCTTGGCGTCTTTCCAGCTGATGAGAGATGTGGGTCAGTGGTGGAAATATGCACGACGGCATGTTGGGGTGACTTGGGAGGCTTTTGCCAATGCCTTCCAGGGCAAGTTCTAGTCACCTACTGCTATAGAGAAGTTGAGAGACTGGTTTCTAAAGCTTAAGCAGCTAAACATGCTAGTAGCTAAGTTTAAGGTGGCTTTCACTAGTTTATTGAGGTTTGCACTGGAACTTGTGGCAATGGAAGAACACCTTTGCATCGAGTTCGAGAAGAGATTAAGGACCGACCACCTTTTTAAGGTGGCTAGGTCAATGATTAGGGATTAAGGCCGTCTAGTGGAGTCGGCAGCCCATTTAGAGACCGTGATCTAAGTAGAGGAAGAGCAGATGAGGGGCTCCAGGTAGAGGTTCCAGGATATTCAGGGGGACACTAGGGACAACAAACGACAAAAGGGTTCCATTTCACAACAATGCTAGGCTACACAGTTTAGATCCACCTTTCCTGTACTAAGTTCAGGTTCAGGGAGAAGTAATTATGGTGGGTTCAGTTGCTTCAAATGTGATCAGTTGAGCCACAAGTCTTCAGTTTGCCCACAGAGAGAAAAAGGGCAACAGTCTACGCTATTTTCATCTTGTCCTTGGAGCCAGAGTCAGGGGTGAGGTTAGCTATAGAGTTTCTGGTTTGGACCCGACCCATTTGATGTTTTGGATCCGGGCTTTTGTCATATATAGTTATCCATGTCTTGTTTCTCCTTATATCTCTTTGAGTTTGGCTTTTAAGATGTGTTGAATACGTTTGGAACAGGTTGGTAGCTTGTTTTTCAAACTTTCGTTTCCTAGATTTTTGTTCTTTCGCTTAGGCAAAGCTTCTTGTGCTCGAGCAGTCTTTGTAAACCTTTAGTACTTTTGCAGGTCTGTAAAATTACTGGGAGCATGTATTCTTCGCTCGAGCAAAGGTTCTCGCATTTGAGAGATGGTCTTCTGTCTGTAAAACTACTGGGAGTTTGTATTCTACGCTCGAGCGACACATCTTACGCTCGAGCGGAACAACTTTTTGTATCTGGTTGCTCGAGCGACACATCTTGCGCTCGAGCGAATTGTGTGTGTATCAGTTCATAAAATCGCTTTTCTGAGTCACTTTTTCACCTCTCTCTCTAAACATTTTAAAACCCTTATTTTCTCTCACACTCTCTCTAAAACTCACCTATTTCCCTCAAATACACCTATATCCGTCGATTTTTTCACCCGTATGCCTTTGTTAAAAAGATAGAGTTCGATGTGGGCTTCGTTCTAACCAGAGCAAAGTTAGTTTTTGGCATCTTTGGGTTTCCCTCACTCTCTCTCTCTCTCGTGTTCTATCTTGAGGTAGGGATACTTTCCACACTTTTTATGAGTTTTAACTTAGTTATTTGTTATTTCTAAGCCATGTTGAGATTTTTGGAAGATTTGGAACAATCTAGGGTTTTGGGTAAAAAGCAAAAGAGGGGTTTTTCAAATAGATCATTGAGAATGATTTTTATATAGAAGATAATGTTGAGTAGGAAATAAATTGTTGATTTTGAATGATGGAAATGATTTTGGGAGAATAAGGGATTTTGTCCTAAATGCCTCAAATATTGATTTTGTATAAATTTTGAAATTGATATTGGAATTGTGAAATTGGGATGATGTTGGTGAGTATGGTGGAGTTAGATATGTATTATCACTCACCACTTGAAAATTTGGAAAGTTTATCTTTATTGATAATTGGTTATCTGTTTAGAAATATCTGTTTTGGGCTATTGGTGGAGAATAACTATGAGTGTTGTAGAAATTGCATGTGAATTAGGAGAATTGAAACTATTTTCTCATTCATTTCATTGAGCATTATTTACACACTTATACATTGGAAATGTTACTGTTTTAAGAAAATGGGTGAATCTGGGAAAGGAATTATTGTTATATCAATTAAGTTGACCTGTGTGTCCTGAGTGAAAGTCCCGAAAACTGAGCGTATACATGGATGCCAATCCCGCGGATGAAATTTCTGTGATATGGCAATAGTAGTGCTTGTATAGCCTACGTTTACATGAGTGCTGGTTTATGGTTTCCTCCGGACAAAATTTCTGAAAAAGGCTGTATTGTTTTGAAATTCCTAGAGTGTGATTCACTACCCTATTTTCTATTGAAATGGAAATGATTTATGGATCGAGACATTAACTTGGCATTGCATAGTTTTGGAAGGAGGTATATAAATGTTTTGGCACAAGCATTGCATATGCATTCACCTTATAGCTTTGTTAAAATTCATATAATGTGTTGGATAATTTCTACTGAGCTTTGGCTCACCCTATGCGGGAAAAACATTTTTGGTGCTAATGACATGCCTCCACCTAGGCAATAGCTTGAGAGGACTTGGAGCGACAACCTCTTTTTGTTTATTTATTGTATTTATTTCGTACAAGCCAAGGGCTTAAACTGTATTGGACTTAAGTCCACTTTTGTTGTAACCAAGAACTATCTTGGAAAGTTGTAAACCTTTAGGGCATTTATTTATTTGTTTTACTTTCAGATCTTATCTCTTGTTGTACATATGCTATAAATTCAGGGTTAGACATATGAATTTATATCTGCATATGTCACCTCTTATACAAGATATTGAGATAAATGAAAGATAATTATTTCATCACGTGTTGTTATGTAATCGATATTGTGGATGGTTTATATAATTTATTTCGGGGCGTTACAACTTGGTATCATAGCTTACGGGGTTTGAATACTTTAGGTACGTGGGGAGTGATTATTACCATAATGGGTTTGTCTCGCTTGACAAAGATATTCATATGTATGGTTTGCTTATGTGATAACATGCTTATGTGAGAACATGCTTATATGATTATATGGGTATGTGATTTAGTTCCTAAGATTTTGATTGGGTTTATGAGTTTCTAGAAGTTTTATTAAAAGAGCACTTAATCACTGCTGTTTCTAATTGGAACTCTGGCAATGCAGTAGGACGGTCATTCTCTAGGAAGGAAGTATGTATGTGTTTATATGACTATGTGCCTATGTGGAGTGAATTACTATTGTTTACCGTATTAGGACGTGTGTGAATTAGCTTCAACACATTTGTAAATGTGCTAATCTCTTTTGTTACCTTCATTAGGATGTCAAGACGTAGATGCGGTGGTGGTAGGTGTGGTAGCCTAGAAGGCATGAGGTGCCTTTACCAGATGAGATTTTGGCGCAAGAGGAAGGGGATGGTCAGGCCAATGTGGCCAAACTAGTTGGTCAGCAGGCCATGGGCGCTTTGGCTCGTGACATGTCCGGTGCATTACGGAAATCTATGGACATTCTCAAGGTTGAGAATCAAGTCCAAGCCCAAGTTGTTGAGGCAGGGTCGCCATTCTTAAAGAGGGAGTTCTTCTGATCCAATCCGAACGAGTTTTTGGGCGATTATAAGGAGCCACTGCAGGCGGATGAGTGGTTAGAGTAGATGGTGAAGACATTTGAGATACTTTGCATCGAAGACGACGGATTGAGGGTGACCTTGGCATCCTTCCAACTGAAGGGAGATGTGGGTCAATGGTGGAAGTATGCGCGTGGGCGCATTTGAGTGACTTAAGAGGCTTTTGTCAATACCTTCCAGGACAAGTTCTTGCCTCTCACTGCTAGGGAGAAGTTGAAAGGCCAGTTTCTGAAGCTCAAGCAGCTAGTTTGCCAGTAGCCGAGTTTGAGGCATCTTTCACAAGCATCTCTAGATTTGCACCGAAACTCATGGCGATAGAGGAACACCGTTGTATCGAGTTCGAGAAGAGACTGAGGACCAAGCTTCTTTTCATGGTAGCTAGGTCAATGATTAAGGACTACAGATGCCTTGTGGAGGCGGCGACTCATCTTGAGACTATAGTTCAGGCAGGGGAGGAATGGATAAGGGGCTCCAAGAGGAGTCAGGAGGTTCAGGAGGAGAGTCGAGACGATAAGAGGTAGAGAGGTCCTGCTCCACAATAATCCTAGACTGCATAGTCTAGATCCACTTTCCCTATGCCAAGTTCAAGTTCAAGTTCAAGGAGAGGTAATCCGGGAGGTTTCTTTTGTTACAAGTGTGGCTAGTTGGGTCACAAGTCTCTAACTTGCTAGCAGAGAGGAGGAGGGCAACAGTCCGCACCAACAACAGCTTGTTCTCAGAGCTAGAGTCATGGGAGAGGGCAACCGCCTTCCTATTACTAGTGTGGGCAATCAGGGCATGTGAGGAGGTTTTGCCTTCAATTAGGTAACACACTTGGTGCGTTTGGTTCAAGGCAGACACAGAGCCACCAGCCCACAGAGGCCTTGATAGCCAATCAAGGAGCCTCTTCGGCTTAGTCAGTGCATTAAACTTATGCTCCGAGGGGTGAGCGGGTGGAGTAGAGACCTATAGAGCGTATGTATGCTGTTACCACGCCAGACCTAGTGCCAGTGCCTTCAGTTGTGAGAGGCACTTTCTTATTATGCAATTATATTTCCAATGTGTTAATTGATACGGGTGCATCCCATTCATTCATCTCGTCTGCATTTGCATCGATATTGGGGTTAGAATTGGCTCGGTTAGCATCTCCACTCAGTGTAGAGTCACCTATTAGTGGTGAGATTGTTTTGGAACAGGGGTGTCGAGGTTGTGAGATAGAGATTGCCGGCCGTCGACTTCCTTTTGCATTTGTGTTGATTGACATGTCGAGTTTTGATGCTATATTGGATATGGACTGGTTGTCATCGTATCGGGCTGTCATAGATTGTTACCGTCAGAGGGTTATTGTATGTACCTTAAGCGGTGATTGTTTTTATTTCATGGAGGACAGAGCTGATAGAGTTTTATCACCAGTGTGTGATCGGCGAGGACAGAGTGAGCTTAGTTGTCTTCTTGCAAACTTATTGGGTAGTGAGTGTGACGACATCTGAATTGATTTGCCAAGGGTAGTTTGTGAATACCTAGAAGTTTTTCTTGAGGATCTCACTAGTTTGCCACCCCATCGTGAGATTGAGTTCTCTATTAACTTAGTGCCTGGCATGACATCGATTTTTATGGCACCATATAGATTTGCACCTGCTGAGTTGAGTGAGTTGAAGATTCAACTCCAAGAATTACTAGATAAGGGTTTTATTCACCCTAGTACTTCATGTTGAGGAGCACCGGCTCTCTTTACCAAGAAGAAATATGGTGCATTATGACTTTGTATTGATTATTGGAAGTTAAACTAGGTAACTGTTAAGAACAAGTACCCAATGCCACGCATAATTGATTTGTTTGACCAGTTGAAAAGGTCTTGTTGTTTTTCTAAGATAGACCTGAGATCAGGTTGTCACCAGTTAAGGGTAAGAGAGGAAGATATCCAGAAGACGGCATTCCGTATGTGGTATAGCCATTATGAGTTCCTAGTGATGCCTTTTGGGCTAACTAATACACTAGCCGTGTTTATGGATCTAATGAATCGAATATTCCGTGAGTTTTTAGATCGTTTTGTAGTTGTCTTCGCTGATGACATTCTGATTTACTCACCTTCGAGGAGAACAAACGAGGAACATTTGTGAGTTGTGCTTGAGTGGCTTAGAGCCCACAAATTGTATGCTAAGTTCAAGAAGTGTGAATTATGGTTGAAAGAAGTTAAGTTCTTAGGCCACGTCGTATCCGGGAAAGGAGTGACCGTAGACTCTTTGAAGATAGAAGCAATGCAAGATTGGGAACAACCCAAGAATGCCTTTGAGATCCGTAGTTTCTTGGAGTTGGCCGAGTAATATCTTTGGTTTGTGAAGGACTTCTCTAAGTTAGCCTCACCTTTGGCTAGACTAACGAGAAAGGGAATCAAGTTTACATGGAATGAGACTTGTGAAAAGTCTTTTCAAGAGCTTAAGGTTAGATTTACCATTGCTCCAGTGTTGATTATTCCGGAGAGGGGTTTGCGCTATTCTGTGTATTGTGATGCTTCACGGGAAGGTTTGGATTGTGTTTTGATGCAAGAGGGAAAGGTAGTAGCTTATGGCTCACGTCAGTTGAAAAGCATATGAGAGGAACTACCCTATCCATGATTTAGAATTAGTAGCTGTGATCTTCGCTTTGAAGATTTGGAGGCATTACCTTTATGGTGAGAAGTTTGAGGTGTTTTCTGATCATAAGAGTTTGAAATATCTATTCTCACAGAAAGACCTAAATTTGAGGCAGATGAGGTGGATGGAGTTTATGGAAGGCTATGACTTTAAGTTACACTATCATTTGGGGAAAGCCAATACAGTGGCTGATGCCTTGAGTAGAAAGTCCTTTAGCAGTGTAGTGAGTATTGTCATACAGGAATGGGAGATGTTGGGTGCTATTGGCGAGTTTGACTTACATCTTGGGGAGTCCGTTGAGTCAACAACCTTGTTTTTGGTAGTTGCATAACCTACACTTGTGAGCCGAATTATAGAAGCACAGAGGGGTGACCTTGAGGTAGAAACCCCTCGAGAGAAGATTTCCAGTGGGAAGGTAGAAAGAGGCTTGAACGTGTACTCTGACTCAAGTGTTAGATACCTTGACCGTCTTTTCATGCCAGAGTCTTGTCGAAATGAGGTACTCTAAGAGTTTCACCATTCATGCCTTGCGGTGCATCCGGGTGGCACAAAGATGTATCACAACCTTAGTCGTTAGTTTTGGTGAAAGGGGATGAAGAAGCACGTAGCCGTATTTGTGTCAAAGTGCCTTACTTGTCAAAAAGTAGAGACCGAGCATCAGAGGCCAGTGAGTTTGCTGCAACCTTTGCCTATAGCCGAGTGAAAATGGGAACATGTCGTGATGGATTTTGTTGTAGGTCTTATGAGGACTCAACAGGATAATGATGCCATTTGGGTGGTAGTTGACCAATTAACCAAGTTAGCGCACTTTGTACCTATGCGCACGTGTGACTTGATAGATTTTCTAGCCGACATTTACATTAGGGATATTGTTTGACTTCATGGGGTCCTTGTGACTATTGTCTCGGATAGAGATCCGCGTCTTACGGCTTGGTTGTGGTAGAGCCTGTAGAATGCTTTGGGCACTAGGTTGACTTTCAGTACTGCCTATTATTTTCAGACTGACGGGCAGTCCAAGTGTACGATTCAGATCCTTGAGGATATGCTTCGAGGTTGTGTCCTTGACTTTAAGGTTTCCTGGGAGAGGCACTTGCCCTTAGTGGAGTTTACCTATAACAACAGCTTCCAGTCAAGTATTGGTATGGCACCGTTTGAGGCCTTGTATGGCCGACCATGTAGGTCTCTTGTTTGTTGGGCTGATGTGGGTAATGCACCTATGTTGGGTCTAGAGTTAGTCCGGGAAACGATGGAGAAAGTTTCACTTATCCGTAAGAGGTTGGTCACGGCTTAGAGTCGTCAGAAGAGCTGTATCGACCGGAGGAGGAGACTGTTGTCCTTTGAGGTGGGAGATCACGTCTTCTTGAAGATATCACCTAGACGGGATTTGATGAGGTTTGGAAAAAGTAAGAAGTTATCTCCTAGACTTATTGGGCCTTTTGAGATCCTAGTGCAGATTAGGGAGGTAACTTATCGTTTGGTCTTGCCACTACAACTTTCTAGGGTTCATGACATGTTCCATATCTGTATGCTTCAAAAGTGTGAGCCGGATCCTTCATATGTGTTGGATTGGACTGAGTTAGAGGTTGACAAGGATGCCTCGTATAAGGAGAGACCGATTAGAGTTTTAGATGCTCGAGACCAAGTCTTGCGAGGCAAGACAATTCTTTTGATAAAAGTGTTATGGCGACACCACAAGATAGAGGAGGCCACTTAGGAGCGTGAGGTGGAAGTTCGCGAGAAATATCCAGACTTGTTTATTGATCTTTGAACATGTATTGAAGCTTTGTTATGTTAATGTACTATAAACATTTTATATGTTTTGAAAATATGAATTGTATATTTAGTAATGAACAGATATTTATCTTGTTAATGAGAATGGGTGATCGGTGGATAAGTCATGGTGATGATTTGGAATTATTATCAATGTTGTTATTGGTCAAATCATGGTTTTAAATGTTTGGTTTAAATTTTGAGGACGAAATTCCTTAAAAGGAGAGGTTATAGCGTTTCTGGTTTGGACTGGACCCATTTTATGTTTTGCATCTGGGCTTTTTGTCGTATATAGTTATGCATGTCTTGTTTCCCCTTATATCTCTTTGAGTTTGGCTTTGGGATGTGTTGATTGTGTTTGGAACAAGTGGGTAGCTTGTTTTTCAAATTTATGTTGCCCAGATTTTTGTCCCTTCGCTCGAGCAGTTTTTGTGAATCTCCAGTACTTTTGCAAGTCTGTAAAACTACTAGGAGTCTGTATTCTTCACTCTAGCGAAGCTTTTTGTGCTTGAGTGGCAGTCTTCTGTCTGTAAAACTATTGGGAGTTTGTATTTTGTGCTCGAGCAACACTTCTTGAGCTCGAGTGGAACAACTTATTGTGTCTGGTCGTTTGAGCGACACATCTTACGCTCGAGCGAACTATGCGTATATCAGTTCGTAAAATCACTTTTCTGAGTCACTTTTTCTCCTCTTGCTCTCTCTAAAAATTTCAAAACCCCATTTCTCTCACTTTCTCTCTCTAAAACTCACATATTTCCCTCAAATACACCTAGATCACTCGATCTTTTCACCCGTGTGCCTTTGCTAAAAAGATATAGCTCGACGTGGGCTTCGTTCTAACCGGAGCAAAGTTGGTTTTTGGTATCTTTGGATTTCCCTCAGTCTCTCTCTCTCTCGTGTTCTAGCTTGAGGTAAGGATACTATCCACACTTTTTATAAGTTTTAACTTAGTTATTTGTTATTTCTAAGCCAAGTTGAGATTTTTGGAAAATCTAGGGTTTTGGGTAAAAATCAAAAGAGGGGTTTTTCAAATGGATCCTTAAGAATGATTTTTATATAGAAGATAATGTTGAGTTGGGAATAAATTGTTGATTTTGAATGATGGGATTGATTACGGGAGAAAAAGGGATTTTTCCCTAAATACCTCAAATATTGAATTTGTATAAATATTGAAATTGATATTGGAATTGTGAAATTGGGATGATTATAGCTAGTTTCTCGTGCTCTTCGGAGGGGTTTAGTCTCCTTGAATACAATAGCCCTACAATTCAGACTCCCGTGATTCTGAATCTGGTTTCACAAATGTAATGTGAAACAGAAAAACACAAACGAGAGTTCAAGTCTGGCAAATCTTAGAAAATCCATTTATCATTAGAGATGCCAAAGATGGACTGCATTGCCAGATTTCAGAGTCACCATCTAAATATTTTTGGAAAATTTAGAAAACCCGTGACTCGTACCGAAGGCCACTTGTCCATCAAAACCAAAGTGTATTGGCTTGGGAACTTAGATATGAGAGGAGAATGTCATGAATTGAGCACCCCACTCACCCAATCAAAAATCGACCTTTACTAATCATGATGTGATTTCTATGTACAGTATATGCTTATGTTCTGGTTATTATGCTAACATTACTATGTGAGGCATACAAGTATAGATTAAGTCACCCACTTTGGAATGCTTTAATTTTATGTTTAGTTGAAACGAGTTTTGAATATGTGCCACTTAGAAAAGCGAGCTCATATGTACATTAACCCAAGTCATCCTAACTCAAGTGAAATAGACTTCATCCACAGGCATTCAAACAGGTATATCAAGTACGCACTTAGCCTCATGGTAATGTGCTTGATATGGCAACACAAACGCACATGCAATATGCTAAAGCAAGAAATGCTCATCTAGTACTCAATCAAGGCAAGCTAAAGGTAAGAAAATAATTAGAAAAATGAATGCTCTAATATGCAAGTGACTGATGCAACACATACAAAATGCAACTACTAGGTTCGGTTTATTTTAACATATCATATGGATCAACTCAAAGCATGTGGCAATGCACGTATTCAAGTAAGTAGGAAATGACAACGACATTAAAATGATGAACCGAACCCGACACATGCAAAAATGGATACTAAGCATGATAATGATATGAAACGAAAAATATGAGGCCACCACAATAAGCATATAAATAAAAGAGAGAAAGAAATGTGTGTTGGAAGACATACACAATATTACAAGTGCTACAAATTTGCCTTCACATAAGAGGGTCCGAATGAATGTCCTAATTAAACTAATTATAACAAACTCAAATGAATAAACTAGACTAATTAATTATCTATTACAAGTTCAAATAAAAGTAAAGCAAGTAATTAATTACAACATACTAATATTAAAACACTAATTTAATGGACTTGAACGGGAGGCGAGGAGCCACATGCGCACAACCGAGAATATCCTCTCAGAAATCTCTCTATTTGTTGCCAAAATCTGCTCTGTTTGCTATCAGAAAATTATTTTGTTTTGGCCTCAGATTCTGCTATATTCTGTTGTAAAAATGCCATTGCCTGTACAAAATAGGTGGCCAGCTGGCCTTGAAAAGTGGTTGGCCGTGTAGAACGATGGCCGGCCGGCCACTGCTTCTAGAGGATACCTTGATGCCACAGAGCTGAAACAGAGCAAAAACAGAGTGTTTCCAGGAGATGTTTATCCTTTATGCCCTTCCTTATCATGAACATGATTAAGAAATGAGTAGATTCGTTTCTCAAATCATCAATTGTCGCAAATTTGTTGGTGATGATCTTAGAAACAATAGGACAAGAGATCAATAAATTAAACAAAACATAGGTAATACCTCCTTCCTATCATGGAGTTACCTCAAGAGAATGGGTAGACATTACTTCATGAATCATTAAACATCATGAAAAAGTATGCAATGATCCAAGACGCAATGGGTTCAATATAACGTTCGATTGAATCTAACCCAATTTTATTACCTTTTTTACCTCTTTTTTTTAGCCTTTTTTTATATTACCTTTCTATTTCTTATCTTTTCTTCATTTTTGTCGAAAGCCGATGATTACGTCCACTAAATCCAAAGCAACAGAGAATAGCAAGCACGACTTAACCTGAGAAATGAGCTTTTAAAGCCCTTTTCTATAGGGAAAATTACAAAGGAAGAATCAAATCTATTTACAAGCGATAATCAATTCTAAGTCAAACCCAAAATGAGCGATAACGACTAGTCAAACTCGAAAAGAGCAATAATGATTAATCAAACTCAAAATGAGCGATCATGACGTCAAATCCAAACTTGATAATAAGTTATAATGACACTTTCCTTTGTGATATCCATGGGTTTAACTAGAAAGTTAGTCCATTAGAAGTAATGCATCGGCGAGAAAGAGAAGTATCAAACAACAGATCACGCTTAGCATAAAAAAGATGTAATGCCCTGGTAATAAACTTCCGAAGAGATTAAACCATTTAGCATGAAGGGTCTCTTTCTTATTCCTTGAGCGGTAATCTTTTGTTTGATTCAACACTTTAATCAAAAGAAACAAAGAATGGAGGAAGGTTGCCGAGATAGAAGAATGATTACAATGGTGTGAATATGTATTTGAAAGCCATAAAAATGAAAGAAAAGAATATCAACTCAAATGGATTGGAAGCTATGGTCTATACACAAATCGTGAGGACTTATAACAACATAAGGATAATATTCAAAGCATAAAGTAAATAAACACTTAAAATAACCCCTAAACAGCAAAAAACAGTGCTGAAAATCATTTTGAATAGGGCAGAAAACTTGAACAAAAATGAGAGGAAACAAGCCTAGTAAGCAAGCCAAAGAAGGATGGCTAGCCCCTCCACCTTTGGAACTTTAAATCATATATTTTCAGCCTTTGAAAATAGCCCAAAATAGTGTATAAAGAGTAGTATGAACAAAGGAGAAGATGGCCAAAACTTATACCTCTTGAAGAGATGATGCTCTTGCTTAAGAAAACTTGATTCAAAGCACTCTCATGTTTCTAAAAGTAGGCTCAAAATCTTAGTAGGAAGCTTCAAGTTTGAGCTCTAAAGGTGTATTTATCTTGTATCTATAATTAAGAGGGTAGAGAAGATGACTTAGATTTCACTAGCTCTTGAATGAATTCTTTAAACCCCAAAACCTAAGGGCAAGCCTTATATTTATAGAATTTCGCTTTCTCACGTCCGAAATAACTGTATAGGGTCAGATGGTGCAAAGCATGGGCATGGGGACAACTGGCAACTATAAAATATCTGTTGTCTCTAAACATGGTCGGTCGACTATGAGGAAGTATGACCGACCAATCAAATTTGGCCTACCGGCCATCTGTTGGTTTACAGTTGTTTGGGTGATCAGGCTAAATGAAAAGTGGTTTTGATCAAAAAAGGCTGTAAGGTTTAGGCTTGAAGGGTTTTTGAAGTTCAAAAGTGAATTCCTCTTGTTGAAGATCCGAACGCTTGCTCAGTGTAACGTTTCATCATCGAGTACTCGGAATAAAGCGCCCAAGTCTTATGGGCGGTCAAAATGGAGTGTCTACAGTTGCCCCTCTTTGATAGAGCTCGAAGTCATGAAATGACATGAGTGAATGTCAAAGCTCGAAGATGACCCATTTGACAAGGCCATAAGATTTAGGCCAGTAATCAAAATGTAAATGCAATTGGTTGAACTCGAAAGTTGCCTACGTATTCCTTTGCAAGGAATCAAACCAGCGTAGTTCAAGGACAAGATGCAAATGACATGCTCAAGACTACACTTGAAAGCTAGACTTACACGCTTTGCGAAGTCGACTATTGTGAAAATCCATGATCATGCAAGACAATGCAATGAGCAATAACAAGATGACAACATATGAATGAAAAGCTTAAATCAACAAATCTAACCGTGTCTCACATGAAAAGGAGTAAGCAAACAACAATTCTAAACATGTTTCACATGAAAAGAGAAAAAAAGGTACAACCAACAGGCGTATCTAACCGTATTTCATACGGAGAGAGGAAAGGTTGTAACCAGGTAAATCAACATCCCAACGCGCTTCACGCGAAAGGAGGGAAGGGTGGTGTAACCAATAGGCATATCTCACCATATTTCATATAGAGAGAGGGAATGTTGCAACCAGGTGAAAACAACGTCCTAACGCATTTCACACAAAAGGACGGAAGGGTGGTGTAACCAATAGGCGCATCTCAACGTATTTCATACGGAGAGAGGGAAGGTTGTAACTTGGTGAAAACAACGTCCTAACACATTTCACAGAAAAGGACGGAAGGGTGGTGTAACCAATAGGCGTATCTCAACGTATTTCATATGGAGAGAGGGAAGGTTGTAACTCGATGAAAACAACTTCCTAACACTTTTCATGCGAAAAGACAAAAGGGTCGTGTAACCAACAGGCGTATCTCACTGTATTTTATATGGAGAGAGGGAAGGTTTCAACCGAGTGAAAACAACGTCATAATGTGTTTCACGTGAAATGACGGAAGGGTGGTGTAACCAACAGGTGTATCTCACCATATTTCATACGGAGAGAGGGAAGGTTGTAACCAGGTAAATCAACATCCCAATGTGTTTCACACGAAGAGAGGGAAGGATGGTGTAACCAACATGCATATCTCAGCGTATTTCATACGGAGAGAGGAAAGGTTTTAACCGGGTCAAAACAACGTCCTAACGTGTTTCACGCAAAAGGATGAAATGGTGATTTAACCAATAGGCGTATCTCACCATATTTCATACGGAGAGAGCGAAGGTTTTAACCAAGTGAAAACAACGTCTTAACTCGTTTCACGTGAAAGAACGGAAGGGTGGTATAACCAATAGGCGTATCTCACCATATTTCATACGAAGAGAGGGAAGGTTTTAACCAAGTGAAAACAATGTCCTAATGCATTTTGCGCAAAAGGACCGAAGGTGGTGTAACTAACGGGCGTATCTCACCATATTTCATACGGAGAGTGGAAAGGTTTTAACCGAGGAAAAGAATGCTAGCCAATCTATGTTTCACGTAGAGAGGAGGTAAGACAAAAGGTACAAGCCAAACTACGCTTCGCGGAGAAAGCGGAAGGGGTGCAAGCTAAATGACACTCGTGTGAAAAGGGTGAACACAATAAATGAAAAGTATGTTGCTCATGAATACAACATAATTGCTGTAATTGTTGTAATTGATGCGAAACATAATGCGATGCATGCTCCATGCAACATAACATATAGCATAATGAACAAAAAGCGGTGGTTTTGAAAACACCTCATAAAGATCTCCGACTTCTAGTTCAGAGGTCCTCAAAGGCTCAGAAAAGGATAAAACTTGCTCAAGCTTGAGATCGGGGCACTTTCATCTTTGGAGAAATGACTAACCTCGGGATGATGCATTCGGAATGCAATTTTGGAATTTTTTGAAGCTGAAGCAAACCTAAATTCTTCAACTCTCCTTGTTAGGATGAACACAAGACCCTCCATGCACAAAATAAGAAAGATCTCTGCAAAAACACATCAGGACCACTTAAGGAGTCGACTTGCCAAAACAAAGGGCCGGCCGTACACATAATTGGCCGACCGGCCAACCGTGTTGATTTTAGGGGTAAAAATGGGTTTTCACACCCGTGGCCCTTTAAAACATAACAAAGGCTCACTTTTCACACACCTTGCATTCCGAAACCTCATATCTCTCACTCTAGGTGCTCTCTCGCTCTAGATTTTCACTTTATTCACATTACCCAACGACCCACGCAAACTTTATTCATAAAACCCTCTTGTCCCTCTATGTTTTGAATCGACTGGATTTTGTTTTGGTCGAGTTTTTGGGTTTCTCATTGTTTTTGGCTCATTCTCACGGGTTTTTCTTGTTCTTTGGTACTTTCTCCCGAGTTTTGACTTTTTCCTCTATTTTTCTTTGTCCTAGGGTTTAATTTTGGGATTTTTGCCTATTTCCCTCATTTTTCTCATTTTTCTCTCTCTAGCCACTATATTTCTCATGGCTGATGATATTCCACATGATGTTGTCCCTCTTGAGGTGCCAATGCTTCTACCTATTGCGGATATAGAGGAGCTGATGATATAAGAGGCTGGCGGGGTGGTAGAGGACATTGTTACCGATATTGCTGCGGAGGAGATCTACTCTCTAGAGCTTGAGCCAAAGCTACTGTCGTTGAGGGTGAGGCTTTTTGATCCTGCCACCTATCACCTCCGTGCGCATGCGATGGCTCCCAAAGGCATCTTGCGGTTTGAGGACTTCACCTAGGGCGTGCCTGAGGACTTTGTCTTGCTAGAGTTCACTTTACACCTTTCTTATGATGCTTCTGAGGTAAGAACCTTGCTTTCATGTTGTTTGCTTGTTTTGCCACTTGATTACAATCTTTCATCTTGTTACGCATCTGACACATTCGACTTTCACCGTAGGGTGACGCTTATGCTTAGAGGGGCTATAGAGCAGTGACTGCTAGAGATTGGTACTAGAAGCTTCTCACTCGAGCCAAAGAGCTGGTCGATGAGGTAGGCTTCGGCCTATTCTACTCGGGGCTTGCACAACTTAGGCTAGTCGAGCCTTACTTGGTGCTTTGGTGGAGAGGTGGTGGGACAACACCAACTCCTTTCACTTCTCCTCCACCGAGGAGATGACGATGACCTCTTATGATTTCTCCATGCTCACGGGGTTGAGAGTAGGTGTAGCTTGCTTTTCATGCTCCTTTCGGATATGACTAGCCCTACAGTTCGGACTCTCGTGGTTCTGAATCTGATTTCACAAGTGCGATGTGAAACAATGAAAATATAAAAATAGTCCAAGTCTGGCAATTCTTTTGGAAAATCAATGTTTGAATCAAATGTCAAAAATGGATTGCTTTGCCAGATTTCAGAGTCTTCACCTAAATATTTTTGAAAAATTTAGGTAACTCGGGACTTGTGCCAAAGGCCACTTATTCGTCATCACCAAAGTGTCTCGGCTCGGGAACTTAGGTATGAGAAGGGAAGGTCATGAATTAAGCACTCCACTAACCCAATCAAAGATCGGCCTCTACTAATCATGATGTGATTCTTGTTTACATTATATGCTCTTGTTTCGATTTATTAGCTATTTTATGCACGCAAGTATAGACTAATTTGCAAAAGTTGGAACTCTTTGATTTCATGTTTGTTTGAAAAATAATTTTTAATACGCGTCACTTAAAAAAGTGAGTTTGTATGCATATTAATCAATTTATCCCAATTCAAGCAATTAGCCTTCATCCACTAGCATTCAAACAAATATATCACTTAAGCAATTAGCCTCATGGAAAGCATGCTTGACATGGAAACAATCACATGCAATGCAAGATGCTAAAGCAATAAATGCTCACCTAGTACTCCAAGGCAAGGCAAACAAAGCAAAATAATTAGAAAATTTGCATGTTCCTAAATAATGCAATGTGACTAATGCAATGCACACATTTATGCAATTTTTATAGGCTCGGCTATGACCATGGTATATGTTCCGATTCAAAACATGTGATAAATCACGTATTCAAGAAATGAAATTGAATTTTGACACTGATTAGTATGATGAGCTGAACCTAAATGCATGTGATACGAGTGTATACAAACATGAGAATGCTAAGTAAACATGATTCTCTATACTATCATCATAAGTGGAGAAATAAAAGGGAGAAAAAAATGGGGATTGGAAGACACATACGCTTATTACATAGTTGTCCTCGTGCAAGAGGGTCCGAATGAGTGTCCAAATGTCCAGACTAATAGCTAACTATTACAAATTCAAATGAATACTAATTAGCTAAATTAATTAACTACTTATCATGAATTCAAGGAACACTAAGCTACCTATCTAATTTATTACAACAAGGATATTTGAATGAGCAATAAACTATCAATCTAAGTTAATCAACAATAAACATTCATAATTATATTTAATTAGAACGATAATGAGAGCATTAATTTACAACATTTGATAAAACTAAGAAGCACAAGGATGGCATGCACGTGACAGTTTTCAGAAGTGACTCTGTCTGCCTTCCTTGGAATTTGCCCTGTTTCACCTTCAGTCACTGCCCTCTGTTTCTGCAAAGCACTCTGTTTACCAAACATCAGAGGCCGTCCGGCCCCCAATGAAGCTCGACCGGGCCAAAATAGGGCTGCCCTAATTTTGTGCAAAACTCTGTTTTGTGCTTTGAGGTGAAAACAGTGCAGACAGAGTTTTTCTGAGCCCTGTTTGTCCCTTCTACCCTTCTCTGTCACGGAACTCAAGAGAAGAGTGAATTTGAGTCCGAAACCGTCAATAGCCAAAAGTTAATGGCTTGACGATTTCGAACACAATTTGGACAAAACAATTAATAAATGCAACGAAGACAACCACCCCTCCCTCTCATCATGGAGGCTCAAAGAGGGAGATAGACACACCTCAAGTTGCGTCAAAATATCATGGATTGATACGTGACAATTCTTGAAGCGATGGATCCGGCATAATGTTCAGCTGAATCTAACCAATTTTAAACATTTTCTTTAGGTTGGTTTCATTGAGTTTAAGCTAATTTCATCTATCCCTTTTGACTTACCTTTCCATTACTTAACCATTTTGTCCAAAGTGATTTTTAAGTCCACTAAATGAGAAGAAATGTCAAACGAGAAGTGATCCATAGCACAAAAGAGACTACACGTTGACGATGAACCTCCGTAGAGATCAAGCCATTGAGCATAGGTCTCTTTCTCATGCATTGAATAACAATCAATCACTTGAAATGACTCTCAAACAAAGAAAAACTAAGAAAGAACGGAGAGTGCAGAAATGAATATGTGAGATTGATTATTTAAAATGAAGCTCTTCGCATGAAAACTAAGTAAATAAAGCTATCAACTCATATGACTCGGTGTCTAAGGCCTAAACAACCAAAGCCATGAGGACTGACAACACAAGAAGTATGATTTTCAAAGCATAAACTATTTAAATGAATTAAACAACCCATAACAGCCCCTAAAATGTGAAAAAACAGTAGCTAAAAGCAAGAGAAATTAAGTAAAAATAGTAGAGAAAAAGCTATGGAACAAATCCTAAGGAAGGGTGGCTAACCTCTCTACTTTTTGCGATTCTAAATCACATATTTCAACCCCAAAATAGTCCAAGAACAGTCCCAAAATAGCCCAAAAACAATGGCTAAAAGTGTGTTTAAAGAGCACAAAAAGATAGACAAAAGCAAAAGATATAAAGCTAATAAGCAAAATCAAGGAGAGGTGGCTAATCCCTCAACTTTTGAGACTTTTAAACCATGTTTTTCAGCCGTTTTAAACTCTGAAAATCAGTGTAAAAAACAAAGAAAAGAGTGCAAGAACAAAGGGTATGAGCTATGAAATAAGGTGCAAGAAAGGGAGTTTAACCTTTCTACCTTTGGTAGCTATTCAACCCCAAATTCCAACACTTAGAATGGATCCAAAACAGTAGGGAAACACAAGAAAAACATAGAAAAAGATTGAAATCAAAGCAAGGAAAAAGGTGATAAACTTATACCTGTTGCAGAGAGCCAGCTTTGGTTGTTGATCAAACTTGATTCTAACCCTCAAGTTTATTAAATATGGTTTGAAACTTCAACAAAAAGCTTCAAGAACAAGCTCTAATGGTGCATGTATTATGTATGTATTGTTCAAGGATGTTTGAAGATCAAAGGAAGCAAGGATGATGGTTTTAGCTCTTAATCTCCCTCAAAGCCCTTAGGAAAATCTTCTAACCTCAAAATCCAAATATAGGGGATCTATTTATAGAATTTGAGCCAATTTGGTCAAAAATATCTTCAAAAAACAATAGCTGGAGAATTCCCGCCAACTATCCTGTTTCTTGCCAGTGAGACCTGGCCGGGCCCAAAACATACGGCCGGGCCTAAAAATCAACTGTGGAAAAGTTTTCATAGAGACCCGGTGTAGACACCCCATTTTTGACCGTCCTCAAGACTTGGACGTCACCGGTTGAACACCTGGTGATCATCCATGTTTGTGTTCGTTTGGAGTTCCCGGAGGTCTCGGCTACGCGCTTTGCCTCAGAATCTCCGAACTCGACTGTTTAGTGTCTGGTTTTGCACCAAACACTTGTGTTTTGCCTTGGAGGGGCAGGGAATGCCTTGTGAGGCATCCCCACACACCACCAGCCATGGCTAGAGGCCACCGGCTGGTTTTTTGTTGCCATCGGCAATGTATATTGCCGGTCGGCATTATTTATTGCCGGTCGGCAGTCCATTTTGTCAAAATGGCATTTTTGGGCAGCCGACTACTATTCATCTGCTTTTGTAGATATTTTAATACAGCTGGATGGCATTTTGTTCCCCTCCATACACGTGTATGGAGGGATGGCTTCCTTGTTAGCTTACCTTGTAAGCTTTACAAGATTGGCTCCTCTATAAGAGGAGCCCTCCCCTCTTGGCTTTAGGGTTAGACATTTTAGAGACAAAAAATACAGAGGAGAGCTCTGGTTCTAGGGTTAGTATAGTTGTAGCTATTCTATCTCTCTTTTTCTCTCTTGAGTGTTCTAGGTGCATTTGTTCTTAGTATTGCACACAAACACCTACCATTACACCTTCCCTTGGCTATTGAGGTTCTAAGGGATTGTTTTCAAAGTTTTGGAGCTGGTTTGGAGCTTAAGGAGCTGCTGGAGCTCCATTTTTGAAGAAAGTCTACAAGGGTAAGAAACTAGTCCCTTTATTTTCCATTTTTGCATACTATTTTTGCCTATCTTAGAACTATTTTTGAGCTTAGTGTATAATATAAAAAGTTCTATTTTTAGGCCCTCTAAATAGTTTGTTTAAAGTGTTTTGTGGTTTGGAGGTGTTTGACCCCTCTTAGGCCTTGAGAGGCCCCATTTTGTGCTATTTTGAGTGAGCTCCGGGACCTTGGTGTTTGGGCTTCCTCACCACTGAAATCTTGAGGGATTTCAGAGGTGAAGATGGTGCCTTGAGGTCCTAGGGAGGAGAGGGCCACCCCCTCTCCTTGTTGTCCTTGAAAAGGGCCATTTTTGCCTCTTGAGGGAGCACCTAGCTAAGCTTCATGTTGACCATGCCTTAGCTGATTTTTATACTTATTATGTTATAATATGCCTCTATTTTTTGTTGGTTTTGGTACACCATGCATGCTTAGCATACCTACCTTGTAATGCCATGTTTAGGCCTTAACATGCCTTAGGTTGTAAACCATTGTTCAAGCATGTTTTAGGTCTAGCTTTGTGAAGCTTTTGTGCTTATTTTGCCATGTTTGAGGTCTGTCCATAGTTGTTTGGGTCAACTTTGCCATGCATTATACGTCCCCTTTGTATTTTGGCTTGTTGGCCTTAAGTGTGTGAGTGTGTAGCATGCATTACTTGCTTTATTCTAATGATTTGGCACCATTTATAGCATCATTTCAGTCCCTTTAACATGCTTGTATGCTTGCCTTGGATGCCTCTTTGAAGCTTTGAAAGCTTGTCTTGCATGCTCCATGTTTTGGCCATTGTGCATACCCTTTGGATTTGAGCCGCTTAGATGTCATCTAGGTGTCCCTTGGGTGTGGTCTAGGTCTTCCTTGGACCTGTTTTAAGCCCTCTTGGCCTTGTGAGGTTTGGTTGGCTTAACCATGGTTTAAGCCCCTCTTGACTTGCTTCAAGTACTTGGGCCATTTGCATGCTAATGTTTAGCCTATCTTGTTTGCTTGGTATGGCAACATGTTCTCGCATAATTTTCAGAGCTTAATGCATGTCATTTGTCCATGTTTGCACCCTCTTGAGTGTGCTCGAGAATTGCTCTTTAATGCTTAAGTGTTGGTCCTTGTGTGCATTCATGTTTGCATGTCATTTAGCCCTCATTTCATAGCACTTTGGCCACTGTTTTAGGCCTAGTTAGGACTGCCCAAATCATGTTTAAGTCCATCCCTTTGTTTGTTGTATGTACTCCTTGTATGTTGTAGCATATTGGTAAGTTGTTGCATAATTGAACTTGCATGATTGAATGAAGTCACATGTTTGTTTACATGCTTAAACACCCACGTTGTGCCTTGCATACTTGTTGGTTGCATTATCCCATGCCTTGCATGCCTGTTTGCATTACCATGTTGCATGCCTAGTCAACATGCTTAGGTTGCATTGCATGCATGCTTTGCCTCTTGATCATCCATGATTGAGGTTGGGTTCCTCATTTGTTTGTTGGTTTGCATTGCATTTTGAAATCAACATGCATAAATTGGTCCCTTGGGCCATCACGCATTGAAATGCGCGATTATTGGTCCGAGAACCAAGAAGCATGTCCCCTTGAGTCACTAACATGATAAGGGACATGATTGGTGCATACATTGCTTGAATTGTATTGCCATGCTCTGCCTTGCCCTCTGTTGCTGTCAATTGCAGATTCTGTAGGAGCTCTCTGCCGACCGGCAGTGCTTAGTGCCGACCGGTAATCCTCCCTCTGCCGATAGCTTCACCAATGGCCGGTGACCATATACCACTGCTGGTGGCAATTCTACTCAGCCGGTGATGTCTCCCAATGTCCAGGGAAGCAATCCTGAGTCTGTGGAAGTCTCCAGAGGAGTATAGCAAGGAAAACAGAGGCAGCCTATGCATGACGGTGCACTTTCGAGCAAGACCCGAGCACGCATTGCATTGAGCTCTCTTCCCGAGGCGGTTTACTATTTTTCCTAGCTTAGTTAGTTTGTTAACTAATTAGGTAATTTGTAATAATTAATTAGCTTGTGAGTTAGTTAATTTGTAATATTTATTTGGTCCCTCCGAGCGAGGGCAAATTTGTAATAAGTGTGGGTGAGTGTGTGCATGTCTTCCAACCCCCACTTCTTTCTCCCTTTTACTTACCTGTTTTGATGGTTAGTAATAGGTCATATTTAAATTAGCATACCTTATGCTATGCATGCGTGCATCCATACATTTGTCTTGCATGCACCGGGCTCGGTACATCATGCTAACTAAATTTGTACTTCAATTCCAAATTGAATACGTGCATCAATTGATTGCATTTCACATGCCACGTCTAGGTTAGCCGAGCCTACTCTAATTGCATCCTGTATGTGTTGCATTAGACATTTAAACATGGACTTGGATCATGCATTGATTACTAACGAGTTCTTTGTTTTGGCACGGAGTACGATGTAAGTATTTTTCATGCTTCAGCATATCGCATGCGTGTGAATGCTATCATGACAGCATGCTTACCATGTGGCTAGATGCTTATGTGATAAACTGTTTGAGTGCCTGTGGGTGAAGGTTAGATTTTCTGAGTTGGAAAAACTCGTTGAAATCCGTATTTTAGCCTACTTGCGAGTAGCAAATTCCAAAGTGTTTTTCAAGACAAACGGATATGCAATGTTTATTTTCAAATTAGGCAATCTAGTCTATACTTGCGTGCTGTGCGCATAACATAGTAATTCTAGGCTAATGAATGGAATAAGAACATATAACGTTTTCAAAAACGGATATCATGGTTAGTAGAGGCCGATCTTCGGATCGGGCGAGAGGGGGCGCTCATAGCTGACCTTCCTCAATCGTACCCAAGTTCCCGAGCCGAGGCAACTTTGGTGATGACGAACACGTGGCCTTTGGCACCGAGTCAGGGTTTCCTAAATTCCCCCCATTTTAAAATATTTAGGTGGCGACTCTGTATCTGGCAAAGCAGTCCATGTTTGGCACTTCTTTTCAAAAAATCTGTTTCTCAAAACGATTTGCCGGATTTGGACTCTTTGGTTCAGATTAAGAACCGTGGCAATTTGAGAGTCCGAACTGTAGTGAACCCACAAAACGAACAGAACGGGACTCTTCCTCGCGGGGCATTCGGGGACGTCTACACCCGGTTGGGTCTAAATGAGGCACGACTGGTTCTAAATGGACCCGGCCATGTCCAAAAATCTACATTTAGGCCTGACTTCAAACAGGCATATCTCCTTCATTCGGACTCAGTTTTCGGTGATTCTTGAGTCTAAATTAAATCCCCAAAAGTATACCTTCCAATAATGGTGGCCTTACATCTAAATTATAAGTGGTCAGAGAGATATGCCTAATTTAGTGAAGGCTGCTTATTTTTTCTCAACGGTTCGATGCTCAACTTTTTCCTAAACTAGTTTTCTTCTCACCCCTCCTATTTCCTTCAACTCTAAACCTATAAATAAGTTGTTTTTAAAGATTTTTCAAAAATTTCAACTTCCTTCCATTTATTTCCACTTTGTCCTTACTCGGTTTACCAAAAAGTGTAATGTTTTAAACGAAATGTAAGCCTCGAAATATCGTAGAAGCATTTGGAAAAATATTTTGAAAGGAGGGTTGTAAGGTCTAAAATAGTTTGACCAAGATGGGGTGTAAGGTCTGGGATTAGAGCTTGAATCCAAATTTCTTCATTGAGAATTCAAAAGATTGCATAGTGTAACTTTCATCATCGGGTGTTCGGAATAAAGTGCCCAAGTCTTAAGGGCGGGCAAAAATGGGGTGTCTATAGTAAGGGGTGATCCGACCCCCTTTGACATTGACATAGACTAGTGGGAGGCAGGTTGGATCTGTTTGGTCGGAGCACGTTCCCCCTTGGATAGGCCGACCATGGTTAGATATAGTTGGTTCTACGACCACTTCCACGGGAGTCAGCTAAAGACTCAAGAGTAGGTCAAGCAGTACGCCTGGGGTTTCCTGATATATCTCCTCTGTACCACCTTGTTTGCAAACAGGTGGAATACCGTAGGTTTATATCTGCTTAGTGCTTTGGTGGTATGGCCCCGGTTACGGTTCTATGATTTGGGTGGTGTTGGCCTCGTCACTCTGCATGGCTATATGAGCTCTGATTCCCGCAATAAGGGGAACAAGGTCGGAGGCTACTGGAGAGCTTGAGAGGTACACATTGCACTTCCTGTTCATTTCTGTTTGCCCATTATGCTTTATGTTTTGTATTTTCAGTCTTTATTTCTGTTTTTTCCTGTTGACACATAAACTGATCTTTTCGTGCAACTCTAGCTATATGCCTACTTTTCTGCCCTCGCCCTAATTCCACGAGATAAGGTGGAGGCAACTGTGCCCTACTGCAGACAATACGACGGCAGGTGCCACCATTGGCACCGTAGTGTTACCATCTTCTCCTATTTTTGCCATTTCTTCGATACGGTGATAGTGCACGAGGTAATCTGAAACCCATGCCCATCCCATTTCATTTTTACTGCTTTGACCTATTCCATTCTCTGATAACTGACAGCAATTAACGACTCTGAACTCTTTGTTCGCAGGTGACGTGGTAGCCTTGGATAGCTATGCCGACCGGGACGAGGGACGAGTACGCCCTGTCCTAGGATACCTCCCGGATGCGGATTCTGCTGGAGGGTCCTTTTTACAGGACCTGTTACTTAGGGAAGAGGTTCATACACCATCCCTAGGGCTACCAGACTCCATTGTTCCTGCTCCTCCTCTACCATCCATAAGGATTGCTGATAGACTCTCAGTCGAGGCTATTATACAGTTCATGGCGGGATAGGATGCCGATCTATTCCGCGGGGTTGGGGATTATGCTAAGTTCATCTGGACCACCTCATGTCGCCCCTAATCGAAGATCACGCGGGAGGTGCTGCAGATGTTCCTGTTGCAAAGGTGTCGTTCATGTGGTCGAGCCCGATATTGGAGGGGCTGCCTCTGCTGTACATGTTGTAGGCCTTCACGCGTCTCGACTGCAATCACATATTGGCGGTCGAGTGGGACGGCTTACCATATTCCGATTGAGCACCCAGATGAGTAGCATGAGTACGTTAGGGACCCTGATGTACAACAGGTATGTTTTTTATCTCGCAGTTTATGTTTCATATTCCCTTTCTATATACAGATGTTCAAGCTCATTTGCAGGTGCCAGTGGGTTACGTGGATGGCCTCCTTCTGCTGGTTGGCTCTTTGATCCACATGGTGCGGAGGAGAGAGGCATTACTTACTCTCCATGGTCATCAGGTATCTTGTTTTTCTCATCTGACATGCACTGATTCTATTCTTGCCATATTCATACTGTTTTTACACTAATACTATACTGATGCTCTGTTCCTTGCTTTTAGCCTCCACCTGCACTATGCAGGTGGCATCAGCGGCACCCCCTCCGGCTACAGGGAGAAGAGGTAGACAGACTCCTGTACGTGGCAGGGGCGAGGGTAGAGGTCGGGGTAGAGGTAGAGGTGCCCAGAGTCAGAGTGGAGAGTCTCAGGCGCAGGAGAGTTCCTCATCTTCAGAGCCGGTTTTGAGTGGAGATGGTGCTGAAACCAGCGGTACTGAGGAGACGATGAGCGGGCACTCTGGGTTTGGGAACGGGGAGGATGAGGCTGGTTCTGGGTCAGAGAGCAGAGAGGATAATGTCAGCTCTGAGTTCCACTCCTTTGATGGTAGAGGTGCTGATGGTGACAGCGATCCTGAGTCCCCTTCTCAAAAGAAGACGAAGAGGGCCTCTCGACGCACTTGATGTGACTGACACCAATTTTTGCACTCTTTTTGCTTTTTTCTTTTGTTTTGGTAGTTCAAAAATTTATATAACTTCAGATAGGTCTTTACTTTTTGTTTTTGAAAACTTATATTTTCTCTTTTGTAAAAAATATGATCGGGTCAAACCCTGTCGTTTTATAAAAGAAGGAACTTTTGCTCTACACAGCATCTCGAGAGCAACACAACACTTTCATATAATTGGCTGTATTTGAATTTGAAATTTTGCGAATGATCACATTCGAACAAGTTCGTAACCGGATATCGAGCCTACAATCGACCAAAATATAAAATACAACTCAATAAAAGAAAAACAAAGTAAAACAACTTAAACACAGCTATCCACACCTGCTAAAAACAAAGACTCAAAAGTAAAAAGGGCCAACATAACACTGTTGCCAGCAAACTTGGTCGGTCGGCCAATAGAATGGACGGCCGACCAAGACTTGAGGCTGGACAGCTGGCAACAACTGTCAGCCACTCACCTAACCTTATCTTCTATAAAGGTCTTCTCTTGCCCCTTCTTTAACAGAATACCATCTTTTTGCTAGTTTTCTCTAGAAATGGAGATTTTTCTTGTTGAGAGGCTCAAGGATTGGATGGCATGGAAAAGGTAAATTTCCACGATTTTGGCATAAACACTCTTTTTCGGTTGAGCCACACTTTGCTTTGTTTTCCGTTTCTTCACACTGCTGCCCGATGTTGGGATCCACTCACTCATGTGTTTTGTTTCGGAACATAGGAGATATGTCTAACTCTTGAAGAGTTTCAAGCATTAATGGAGTCTTGCTATAATGAGGAGATTATGCCTCAACCCCGTTTTGGCCATGCACGGGCTCTAGAACGGATGTGTGGGCTTACTTTATACGAGGCTCGATCCTTGGCTCATGACAGGGAGTTGGATATACCTGGCTTGATTTATCGATTTTCCGACATTGAAGACAGAAGTGACCTTCTTTGGCGAGGTTATTGTCAACACGCCCTCTGTTTATGTTTACTTGCACACTTCCTACTTGCCACTAATTGCAGCGGACCTAGCATTAGGTTGATCGAAGTGGCCCAATGTCTCAAGGGGGGCTGGAGTTGCAGAGGTTTGGCACTGGCCAAAACTTTGATGGGCTTGGATGCTTTCCGTCGGCGGGAGACTTATTGGTTTGCGAGGAGTCCACTGCTTCTCCAGGTATTGTTTCCTACCCTCTCTTATTTATGATTCCTCACATCACTTTGGCACCCATTCTCTATTTTCTCTTAAAGTCCTTTCCTTACTTTTCTCTCAACGTACATCTCTCTATTCTTTAATTTCTCTCTTTTTTTATTTTTTATTTTTTATTTTTTTATTTTTTTATATCCCTTCCAAGGTGTGGTTGATGGATAAGCTGAAGGTCATGGACCCTTGTCTCGAGTATTCCGCCAGATCCTACTTCTTTCACCCGCGGCTAGTGGACTTTCCCGTAGAGGGACTGTGGTGCAACTGGATGTGCAGCAGATCTACGGCTGACCTTGCTTGGCGTTGCCCTAGCTTAACCTGACTGAGATGAGCTACTACATGTCTCGCCAACTGGGTATACAGTTGATCGGCCTCACACACTGTGTCTTCTACTTCCCCTTCGGGTTTAGATGCCAATTTGGACGTGATCAAACCCGTCTAGATGAAGGGGTGGAATACGCTGCTCCATTTCCAATTCGTGCTCCACACTTAGGTTGATACCTTGCTGCTTGGAGGATGAGAGAGCTTCTGGCCCTTGTTGCTAGCTTCAGTTACGCCTTTTCTGGCAAGTGCTTGGCTTGGTTTGAGGACGAGACACAGGTTGGGCCATCCTTGGCTGTAGAGACTTCAGAGAGCATGAACAAGAGGCAGAGGATGATCACTTGAGTTATCTGTGTCCCTAGTTTATTGCTTTGATTTTTCTTTTCAAGTTTTTATGATGTAAAAGTAACTTTGATTTAACCCGAGAGTTGGAGGATGTACTTGTGTTGAAATCATGTAATTAAAGTTGTGAGTACTGAAAATTTATCCATTATGGTCCAAATAATGGTCTATGTTGTAAAAAGTAAAATTTTGAGAAAATTAGCTTCATTAAAACTCTTCAGAACAATTTTTGCAAACAGCCATTACCTAACACACACGGAATCAATCCTCAAGATGTACAGCCCCGAATCAAAAAAAGATCACACCTGCCCACAACTTCATTCACTACTACTCTATCTTGCAACTGGCCCTTCTGCCAAATGGAGGTAACACAACCAAGCTACCAAACGACGAAAAAGATGGACCGATCAAACAAATGGATAAGAGAGCTGAGTCAAAAATGGTTATGGCCGAACTTCAGGGTGAAGTTGCCTACGTATCCCAAAGATGGGAATCAGGCCTTACGTAGTTCGATTAGGGTTCCCTCGAGTATTTACTCTCTCCTTTTGTGCTCTAACTTTTGCCAAAGCTGCTCTTTTGGGTTTTCAACCTTGCGAGCTCTATTTTCCCTTATTTCCAAATTTTTATGCTCTAACTTTTGCCTAGGTTACCCTTCCAGGTTTTCGACCTAGCGAGCCTCTCAAGGGTAGTATTTCTTCAACTTGTCCATGTTGATCGGTTGTGAGAATTCCAAACCATCCAAATCTATGAAGATGATGGCTTCTCCTGACCAGATGGATTTGATGATGTAAAGACCTATCTAATTAGGTCTGAACTTGCCCCTAGGGTCAGAGATGGGGGCTCGATTGTCTTTAAGCACCTTATCTCTTTCTTTGAGGTTTCTGGATTTGACTTTCTTGTTGAAGGCCCTAGCAATTCTGCGCTAATATCCTTGGATGTGATACAACGCGTTCAACCTTCTTTCGTCAAACAACGTCAATTCTTCAAATTTGTTCTGCTACCCATTCACCTTTGCTATCTGACACTCGGCCATGATTCTCAGTGTCAGTATTGCAATCTCGATTTGCAAAATAGCTTCCATCCCATATACTAAAGAGTAGGGGGTTTCCCCTGTAGATGTTCGAACTGACGTTCTATAACCCCAGAGTACAAACGACAACTTATCTAGCTAGTCTTTGTAAGTTTCCACCATCTTTTGCAAGATGTTCTTGATATTCTTGTTGGCGGCTTCAACGGCTCCATTGGTTTGTGGTCTATACGTTGATGACTTCTGAAAAGCCACAGTTTATTTTTCAAGCAAATCTACCACTACTCTCTTGAAGTGTGAGCCATTGTCTGATATGATCTCATTTGGCACTCCATAGTTGCAGATGATGTTATTCTTGATGAACTTGGCCACATGTAACGCTTTCAACACAGAATAAGACTGAGCTTTTACCCATGGTAAAATAGTTGATTGCCATTAAAATAAACTCATGTCCATTTGAACCCTTTGGCGAGACTGCTCTAATGACGTCAATTCCCCAGACAGAGAAAGGCCATGGTGAAGTCATGTTGTAGAGCTTTGACGGCGGGATATTCATGCGATTGGCATGAATTTGACATTTGTGGCATCGCTGAACAAAGTTGATACAATCTTCCCCCATAGTTGAACAATAATAGCCTTGCTTGAGGATCTTCCTAGCCAGCATCACACCATTCATGTGCGCTCCACACTCTCCTTTGTGGATGGCCTCCGTAAGACGTTTCGACTCTTTTTCTTCGACACAGAGCTTATGCATTCCCAGATGCCCTTCTTGTACAACTTATTTCCACAGATGATGAACTGGATGACTAGACGCCATATTTCTCGTTTATCTTTGGCATTTGCCCCCGGTGGATACGCATCCTTCTCCAAAAAGTTCTAAATGTCATGATACTAGGGGTCTTTGTCTTGAACTTCGTCTATTGCGGCTATTGTCTCGTAAGTAGACACATACTTCTATTCAATGATAATCGAACGCATCTTCACCCCGAGCGATATGTCTACCATGGAGGATAGAGTTGCCAGTGCATCAGCAAACCAATTGTTCTTTCTTAGTAAATGTGTAAATGTTAGTTTTTCAAACCTCAGAATCAAAATGTCCAAGGTTTGATAATAAACTTTCGTTTTTTGTTCTTTGACTTTCTAGTCTCCATTGGCTTGAGAAACAACCAAGTTTGATTCTCCGATGACGTCCAATCTTATTGCCCATAGTTCTAGGGCAGCTTCCAATCCAGTGATACACATCTCGTACACTGCTTCATTGTTGAAGACTTTGAACCGGAGTTTGAAAGCTAGAGGTATATGGGAATCATCGGGTGCTATATGCAATACGCTGATCTGTAGACACCCTATTTTTGACCATCCTCAAGACTGGGTTGTGCTTGCAGGTACATCCAGCCACAAGTTCGATTTCTCGTTGAGTGCTCGACTTTCGCGGTGGAACGTCACAGGTTTGAGCTTTCCAAACCCTGTATCCTTTCTGTCCCTTTTTTTTGACCAGGTGTTGGTCCTTTCTGCTTGATTCTCATGGGACACTGCCGGCCACTGTTTGGCACTGCCGGCCATTCACTTTCCCCTGCCTACTACTGATGATGGCTGCCGGCCATCAATGAAGCACTGCCGACCACCTCTGATGGCTGGCAGAATACTTGTCTCAGCAAGTTTCACGCCAAATCTTTTGAGCCAGCTAGTTTTCACTCATCTCCTCTCCATACACGTGTATGGAGGGATGGAGCTCTTACCAAGCTTGTTTAACAAGCTTTGCTTTGTCTCTCTTCTATATAAGGAGAGGCTCCTCCTCCATTTCAGAGGTTCAGAAAATTGAGGCTTGAGAGATAGATATATATTTGTATCTATTTTTCTTTGTTTACTCTTGTTTTGTGCTTAAAAGTGTAGTATTGTCTTACTTTTGTACACAAACACACACTCAAACACCTTGCTTGTGTTGCTGAGGCTTCTTGAGGATGTTTTTGGTGTTCTTGGGCTGGTTTGAGCTTAAACAAGTGGCTGGAGTTGTAGTGTTAAAGAAGGTCTTAAAGGGTGAGTCTTTAACCTTTAGATCCCCCTTTCTTGATTAAGCTTTTAGCCCTTCTTGAATACGTTTTTAAGCTTAACTCTTAACTAGAAAAAGTTTTGTTTTTGCATGATTAAAATATTTGTTTAAGGTCACTTTTTCATTTGGGGTGATTTACCCCCCTCTTAGGCCTTGTTAGGCCTTGTTTTGAGCCATCCCTTTAGGCTTTTGTTGAACCCTTTGCATGACCTTTCTACCACTAAAATCTAGAGGATTTTTAGTGGTGGAAAGGTGGTTTTGGTGTCCTAAATAGGAGATGGTCATCCCCTCTCCTTGTATTGTGTCTACTAGCTTCATATGCCTCATGTTTGAGCACCTTTGATAAGCTTGTGTTAGCTTGTTCTTAGCTAGTATTTGTGGTTATTTTGCTGAGGCATGCCGCTGTTTTTACTTGCTTTGGTCACTCCATGCATGGTTAATACACTTGTAGTGTAAATCACACAAACTAGCTTTGTATGCCTTATGAGGTAGCATATCTTTCTAGCATGTTTTGGGTCCATCTTAGTAGGTTTTTGGTGTTGTTTTACCATGTCATACCTCTGTTAGAGCTTGGTTTGATAGCCCCTTGCATGCTCCATGAACTTGTAGTGCAATTCCATGAAATAGCCTAACATGTATCATGTTGTAACATGTCATTTTAGCATGCTTTTGGCTTAGCCCTAAGAAGATTTTGTTCATGTTTTACCATGTTTAAGGTCTAACTTTGGTTGTTTTTTCCATGCATGACTTGCTTTGTATAGCCTTGGTTCAATCTGGCTTGTAGCCTTGTGTATTGAGTCTTCTAGCATGCATTGCTTGGACTATTCTATTGATTTGGCATCATTCATAATGTGATTTCAGTGCATGTTTCATGTCCATGTATTCACATTTGTCATGATTTCGATGCCTTGAAGAGTTGGTGTTTTATGCCTTATGAATGGATCATTGTGCATGCCTCTATGCTTAGGTCTTTGGGATACCATCTCAGTAGGTTTTTGGGCTTATTTTGACATGATGTAACTCTATTTTATGTTGTCCAAGTCATGCCATGTTTGGTTTTAATAGGTGTAGTGCAACACCCCTTTTGTAGCCTTGCATGCTTCATGTTTTCGGCCTTTTGTTCTAGCTTGTTATGGCTAGGTTCAAGCATGTTTTTAGACTCACCTTGACCTGCCTTGGGACTGTTTTTGATGCCCTTGCCCCTTTGAGGCTTGCTTTGCATGGCCATGGCTTAAGTCCCTTTGCTAGTTTCGAGCTTTGAGCTTTCTTGCATGCTTTGTTTGTCTTACTAGGGTGGTTTGGCACCATTCCATGCATGTTTCCAGAACTTATGGTGCTATCAGATATCCTTGCTTGTCACTCTTTAAGTGTGCTTAAGAGTCGCATCTTTGTGCTTTGATCCTTGAGCCAATTGGCACGCATGTTTGCCTTGCCTTTTCATGTTCTTCATACCATCTTTTTAGCACTAATGGCCACTGATTTGGGGCATGATTGAGGTTTGCCCCTTTTGGTTTAAGTCCATTTGGCATGTTTACTTGCATGTTGCTTGTACGCTTATTTTGCTTTACATTGAGTATGTATATCCCAAACGTTGCTAATTTATCCTTGTAGCATTGCATTGTGCATGCATGCATTAACATTGTTCGCATATCATTAGCTTTGTTAAGTTAATCATGTTACATTGCATTGAGTATGCCATGTAGTTGCATGTTTGCATGCTTAAGTCATATTGCATGTTTGCCATGTTTATGTTGCATTGTCGTTTGGATTAAGTATTAATCCAAGCACGAGAAACGGGGGACGTTTTATACTTGAAGTGATGAAACGTTCCTCGATTCTCAGTCACCGACGCTCTTGACGGTGCATGATAGAGTTCTAGGCATTTATGTGTTTTTTTGTGCATCCATTCTACATTGATTCGCACAAGTTGGATCTTTGGCCATCATGCATTGAGATGCGTGATTGATGGTCTTGGATCCGACTATGCCTCTCCCTTGATGTTTTGAGGTGATATGGGGTGGCATAGTGCATACATACCCTTGGGAGACCCTCCCTTTCCTCTGTTTTGTGCTCTGTTACAGCTTGGTGTCACAGTACACCAGTGCCCGACAGGCTGTCATCCTTGGCCGGCACCCCCCTTATCCTTGGTCAGCAGTGGGGTTGGCAGTAGCTTCTCATGGCTGGCAGGCCACTGGTGCACTCCTCAACACTATTTTGGTAAGATTCAGCAGCCAGTTCTCAAAGACACCCTGCAGACAGAGCCTCTAAAGAGCATTTGGAGAGCTTTCGGGATAGCAACCGAGCATGCATCCTCTTCTCCTTCAACCAAAGCTGGAACAGCTTAGTTTAATGCTTACTTGTTAATTAGCTTCAATTTGTAATTAATTAATTAATTTGTTAATTAGTTAATTGTTGTAATAATTAGTTATAGCTAGTTATTCATTTGGTAATGTAATAATTAATTAGCTTGTTAGTTAGTTAATTAGTTGGTTTGTATTATTTATTCGGACCCTCCATCGAGAGGGCGTATTGTTGTAATAAGCGTGCGTGTGTGCGATGCATGTCTTCTAACCCCACGTCTTTCTCCCTTTTACTTACCTGCTTTCAGTGGTTAGTTTTAGGGCATATTTCAATTAGTATCCTCATGCTTTGCATGCGTGCATCCATTCATCTGTCTTGCATGCACCGGGCTCAGCGCATCATACTAACTGCATTATATTTCAATTCCGATTTGAATACATCTACTAAGTTGCATTTCACATGCCATTTTAGAATAGCCGGGCCTATTTCTAGTTGCATTTTGTATGTGTTGCATTAGCCATCATAACATAGCTAGGATCATACATTGATTACTAACTAGCTATTGTTTTGGCTTGGAGTACTAGGTAAGCTTTTTATGCTTTAGCATCTTGCATGAGTGTGAGTGTTGCCATGATAGCATGCTTGCCATGAGGCTATGTGCTTAACTGTTTAACTGCCTGAATGCCTGTGGGTGAAGGTTGGATTACTTGAATTGGAACAATTCATTGAAATCCTCGATTTAGCCTACTTGCGAGTAGCAAACTTCAAACTGTTTTTAAACAAACAAATATGCAATGTTTTGTTCCAACTTAGGCGATCTAGTCTATACTTGTATGTTGTGCGCATCACATAGTAATTCTAGGCTTAATAAACGGAATAAGAGCGCATGTGTTTTCAAAAACAAGATATCATGCTTAGTACAGGTCGATCCTTTGATCGGGCGAGCTGGGGTGCTCATTGCATGACCTTCCCATCTCGTACCCAAGTTCCCGAGCCAAGACAACTTTGGTGATGACGGACACGTGGCCTTAGGCATGAGTCAGGGTTTCCTAAATTTCCCCCAAAACAAAATATTTAGGTGGCGACTCTGTATCTGGCAAAGCAGTCCATGTTTGGCACTTCTTTATAAAAATCAATTTTCCAAAATGATTTGCCGGAGTTGGACTCTTTAGTGATTTATCAGTCTTGCATTGCACTTTGCAAGATTAGATTCAGAACTTTGACATTTGAGTCCGAATTGTAGTAAGCCCAAATGAACAAAACAGGATTTCCCGGGACGTTCGGGCACGTCTACACGATCCCATAATCGTATTGATTAACTGCTCCATCAAAGTACATTGTTCACATCTCTTCTTTGACCTGCAAGATCTCCTCATCTGGGAACAAATACTCTATTGCTTCATCTTCTTCCACTGGGTTGTCTGCCAAAAATTCCGCTACTGCTCTCCCTTTGATTGACTTGTGAGTGATGTACTTGAGGTCAAACTCAGAGAGAAGAAGCAACCAACGAGTTAGCCTACCCGTAAATGTTGGTTTCTCAAAGAGATATTTGATGGGATCTAATCTCGAAACCAAAATTACGGAGTAGGCTAACAGGTAGTGTCTCAACTTCCTAGTGGCCCAAACCAAAGCAAAGCAAGCCTTCTCCAGAGGAGTGTAGCGGGTCTCGTAATCCAACATCTTCTTGCTCAGGTAGCTTTTGATTCTTGTGCTAGCATGCACCCCATGGTTGACTCTGTCATGGACAGATACATGATCAATGGCTTTCCTGGCTTTGGTGGCGACAATACAGGCGGATTTTGAGGTACTACTTAACTTGTTCGAAAGTGAACTGACATCGATCATCCCATCAGAACTTCTTCTCTTTTTTCCAAAGACCAAATAGCGGTTCACAAGTTAAGGTTAATTTTGAGATAAACCGTCTTATGAATTGCACTTTTCCTATAAAGCCACGCACATCTTTTTCAGTCCTTGGTGGTGGCATTTCTAAGATGGCCTTGATCTTGGATGGATCTACTTCAATTCCCCTCTGTGTAATCAAAAATCCCAACGTTTTCCCAGTAGTTACCCCAAAAGTGCATTTTTGCGGGTTCAATCTCAGCCTGTACTCCCTGATTCGTTCAAAGAACTTTTCTAGTGCGATGTAATGGCCTTCTCACTCTTTAGATTTTACAATAGTGTCATCCACATACACCTCAACTTCTTTATGGATCATGTTGTGCAAGATTGTGGTTGCAGCTCTCTGATATGTAGCTCCGACGTTCTTCAACCCGAATGGCATAACCCTGTAGTAGTAGGTACCCTACGGCGTAGCAAATGCTGTCTTTTCTCTGTCTTCAGGTGCCATCAAGATCTGGTTATACCCGGAAAACCCATCCATGAATGATAACAAGGCATGCCCAGTGGTGAAGTCTACTAATTCATCGATGTGTGGCAATGGAAAGTCGTCTTTCAGACTAGCCTTATTTAGATCCCAGCAGTCGGTGCAAACCCTGATTCTGCTGTCCTTCTTCAAAACTAGAACAATGTTGGCCAACCAAGTTGGATATTTGGATACCATCAAGAATCCTGCATCAATCTGCTTGGTGACTTCTCTTTAATTTTCAATGCCCAATCGAGATGAATCCTGCAGAGTTTCTGCTTAACTGGTCGGGCCTTAAGGTTAAGAGGGATCTAGTGTTGTACAATCTCATGATCGATTCCAGGCATGTCTTCGTAGGACCACGCGAAAACATCTTTGAAGTCTTTTAATAAAGCAATTAAATGCTCGCGTTCCTTCGAAGACAACATGGACCCAATCTAGACTAAGCGGGGATCTTTCTCAGTACCCACATTAATTGCAATGATCTCATCTATGCAGAGCTTAAGGCGCCTCTCTTGTTCTCAATCAATCAAGTTTTCAAAGCCCGAGGAATTTCTTTCCCTTCGTTTTCATTAAAATTTTGAAAATCTTGGTCAATGTAATAAATTAATGGCATAGAGAAGTAAACGGAATCTACAGCATTCTCATTCAGAAGTTTTGGCTCCTCGATTACAGCAGACTCAAAAAAATATATATATATACAAAAAAGGACCTAGACAGGACCTTGGCACCGGGGTTACCACCCTCAGAAGTACTAGACTCAAACTCCTCGGACTAACTCGAATCTGATTCTAACTCAACAAACTCGATGGAATCAGACTCAGGCTCATCATCCGATTCAGAACTAGCAATAAAGCCCTTCTCAAACTGCCAAGTGAGGCATGACGCCCTCGACGCATCCAGAATGCAACTAGTGGAGTCCACAACTGGTTCTTCTCTGATTATAGAAACAGTAAAGGTATCCCCCAAGTTCTCTGTACTGGCCTCAGGATTTATCAGGAGATTAGCCAATGCTGCCCATTCTCCAACCTCACTGTTGTCTGAATCGTCATCTTTATTCTGGCCTGCATTGATACTTGGATTAGCCCCCTCTTCATCACTGTCTTGAAGTTGGTGGTCGAAAAAGATTTCGAATACAGGGAAACGCTTTTTTGTTGAGGAATCGACCTAAGGCTAGGGAAAGCCGCAGAAGGGGAAATCCTCTCATTCTTTAACAAAGCATCCATTCAATGTTCCCCAAATTGGCCTGTGAACCAACTCATAGTGTATCTCGGCTTTTTTGACCTTGGCCCTTTCTCTCATTTCTTCTCCCTTCCTTCTCCAATCGTCCTTGGTGGGCACATAACCAAACCCAAATGTATGTGGATTGTGTGGCATACTAGCTAGCACTGTAACACCTTTTCTCCCACTCCTTCTGAGCCTAATTCTGGGAATATGCCACAATTTTTTCATGAAATAAATGGACTAAGCACTGACATACATGCCTTCGTCTTCGACTAAGATGGTTTGTACCACTTGGGCTTCTGGTAGAGTGAATCCTAAAAGAAATACATCCTTATCACCATGATTGATTTCCAGCAAAGGTGTAGTTACCTCTGGCAGTGGATGAATAGACGAATTCCCAAAAACAGTTGCCACTCCTCCCTCATGAGGGTATTTTAGCATTTGGTGCATGGTGGAGGACACAACCTTTATGTAATGCAACCAGGGCTTCCCCAGAAGTAGGTTAAAGGTAGTTCGCACATCAAGTACATGGAACTCAATCTCATGCTTAGAAGGGCCCACTTGGGCCTGTACTTTCACCATCCCCATAACTTTTCTGCTCTTATTGTCATATGCCTGGATCACCTGGGTTATGGGGATGAAATCTGCCAGCTTTAGGCCTATTGTATAGGTGGTACGAGGACAAAAGTTGATAGCAGAGCCGGTATCCACTTGAACTATGGGAACCCATTTTCCTTTGCACTCGATAGATAGGTATAGTGGCTTGTTGTGAGTCAATCCTTCTAGTGGCAGCTCTTTATCGGAGAAGGTGAGCATAGGCTTGGTGCTACCTGGGAAGATCAGGCTGATGAGTTGTTCTGGTGTAGTATCAGTGGATAGCTTGGCCTTATCCATCGCCGACAAAACTGGCTGTCGGTGTACTCGTGAAGCCATAAGGAGGCCCCAAATGGAAATGTCAGCCTGAATCTTTTTGAATTGTTTCAGAACCAACTTCGCTTCCAACTTCTTCTCCTTTTCCTTTTCAACCTCCCGATCTTTTCTTGAAGGTTCAGCCTGATCCAAATATGGAGGTTTGAAATACCGTCCACTCCTGGTCAGGTGGTCTATTTCCTCTACCTACCAAGTACTGTTTGGGATATTATCCCCCCAGTCTTCGTCGGTATGGATGAGATGCAAAGCGCTATCTTCCCACCATTCACCTTAATTCGTTGATAAACAGTTGTAAGGCTTAACTTGAATCACTCTCAGATTATAATTACCCCCCTCAGGGTGACAAGATGTTGCGGCCTTCCGATTATCTTCGATCCTCTCCCGTTCAAACTGCCTCAGTACAGCTTCCCGTTCAGCATCTGTAATTTCAACAACACCCAATTCTTGGGTTTGTTTTTCTGTACTTTTACTCTCAGGCATTTTCCCTTTCTCTTCGGCCTCTCTGGCTACCATAACTGCCATGACTCTCTTTTCCTTCAGTTTAACTCTAGTTTCCTTTTCTTTGTCAGTGTCATCACTCGGCCATCCCCTATTGTCAGTTGATAGGCTCCGATTAAACCAACCAATCTGTACGTTGCCTTGGTCCTGTTCTTAAAAGAATTGGAGGTTGTCCAAGTCTTCCTCAAGATCTACAAGATCATCCAACTCTTGGCTTAGGCCGTCTTCCCTGACCACATTAATGTCCACTGAGGTCATCAGTACTACTTCAGGCCTGGTTTGAGTAACGAGAACAATATAGTGGCTCAGGTCATAATCCTCCTCTGATAATTCCTCAGGAATTCCCAGTGACAGACTGGCACAACCTCCTCTTCTTCGGGTGTTGTAACCACAGATTTGTAAGGCTTGGGTTGTGGGTTGGATATGTTCATCATGCACAAGTCTATGCTTTTAGGGATGAACAACACCGGCTTTGGTAGGTGGGAGGGGGTGATATAGACTGTAATGACCCCAAAATGCGTATAAGAAATCATCTTTATTTCCCTATGAAATAATGTGATTTAATTTAATTATATCTATTAGAATTGAAGCATTATCAGTTGAGTTACGGACTTAAAATGGGAATTACCGACCTTTATAGGTTCAAAAATCAAAATTGAGTACTTGGATATGTTAATGGGAATTTTTGGAATTATTTGGGAAAATTAATTTGAAATTTAATTTGTCTGATTCGTTAATGGACGTTTGGGTAATTAACTTTATACTGCAAATTAAAGGCCTTAAAGACTTCAGATACCGGAACAGGGGACATATTTATGATCAGCATAATTTTTAGAGTTATCTGGGAAGTTTAATTGAAATGTGATTTTGTGCAATTCGTAAGGGCGTGTTTGGCCCTTCCTATTTGTGGGAAGCTTTTATATATGCATATATGCCTTATGAGTTGTTGAACTCATCTATTTTGAACCAAACAAAAAATAAAAATATCTAGAGAAAGGGGAAGGAGAACCGTGAGAGAGAGAGAGAGGGAGAGAGAGAAGAGGCAAAGCTTCTCCCTAAGGAATTCAACATCCATGGAAGCTTGAAGATGGTTGAAGAAGATAGAAGAGAGAGGAAAAATCAACCAAAAGCTTGGGAAAAATTGAAGAGACTAAGGGATGAACAAAGGTTTGGGTAAGGTATGTGGCTCTAATTACTAACCTTGTATAGAATCCATCTACTACTTGAAATCATGGATTGATATAGAAGATGTGAGCTTTGAACCCATGAACCTTGATTTTCTAAGAATTCCTTGATTGAAGAAGTAAAATCATTAAATTTGTTTATTGTGAGATTATGGTGTTTGATGAAGAATAATAATGTGAAATTGGTCATGTATTAAAGGGTTTTGGGCTTTGATTTACATGTAATTAAGGTTTGATTTTTGAAAATGAGAAGTCCCACAATTTCAGCCATTTTCGGACTGCTGCTGTCCAGGGCTGCACGTGCGGCACTGTTCACCCGCACGTGTGGAGACAGCTCTGTCCAGCCAACTTTGAATAGGTATATCTTTTGCATCCGGACTCCGTTTTGAGTGATTCTCGAGCCTAAAATCAAGCCCCGGAAGTCTAGTTTCCAATGGCGCTAGTCTCACTCCCAAATTCTAAATATAGAAAAAGTTATACCCAAATTAGTGACGACTTTTCACGTTATGTCAATTAGTAATGTACCATTTCTTCACCTAAACCATTTCCTATCGATTTCTCCTGTTTTCTAAGACATGGATTACAACATATTAAAGAATAATGAGCTTGGTACCACCATGACTAATTGATTGAATGATCAAAGAGAATAAGTAAAGGATCGAGTATGACCTCATATTATGTGTTGTGCACTGTAATTGTAGGTCGAGACGAGGACATTGTACCATTACCACCGGGAACCGATCACTGTGAGTAGTAGTACTTTGATGTACCTTTAACCATTTATCGTTATTGATGTTAAATCTTCGTCGTAAGAATTATGTTGACATAAATGTTATGAATGCTATGTGAGAAACACTGTGATATTATGGAAACTTCGAAAGAGTTTATGAAGTTATGTATGTTATGTGAGAAACATTATGGAATTATGAAAACATCAAAGGAACTTGTGATTGTGTGAACCCCTCAGGCCAAGGGCCGAAACTGTGAAATTGTGAAACCAATAAAGTCATCTATAATTTAATGAGAATGTACTTACTTTTCGTTACTAATTATCAGGAATGTCCTGTTAACTTTACGTTAATTATGTCAACTCATGGGAATGATGTAACAGTTACCATTAGGACTATGTTAATTACAAAGCAAGGCAATTATGTTAACATATAAGAACGATTAAACAAAGGTGTATGCTATTGATAAGAGAGCACGTAAAGTAAGTCATTTACCCAAAAGAATTTATGTTCATTCTTGAAGAATGGATTCTGAGTAAATATAAGAGTAGCTACATGTATCCAGATGAATTGAAGTTAATTTGTTATATTGCTTATGAATTGGAAGTGATCCAGAATCTACGATATAAGTGCAAAGTTTAGCATCATTATGTGACCCTCATGAGAATGTGAATTAGTCTCTCATTGTTAAGCGTACGATAATGACACGATACAACAAGAAATGCTCTAGTTATGATATGTTCCGTTTGAATTAATGAATGATGTTCAAGTATGTTTCAGGCATGTTTCCAGTATGTTACAAGTTCAAGTATGTTCAGGTATGTTTTAAGTATATGTTACAAGTTTAAGTCTGTCACAAGTTTACGTATGTTACCAGTTTATGTATGTACATGTTCAAGTATGCTACAAGTTCACAATGTTGGGGGATTCCTTTATGGAACGAACAAAAAAAAATACTTATTATTGATTTGCTAGCACTATTACAGTGCCAAGTATAAGCAAGTATGAATTCTGATTTCTATTTATGATTCAAGCATAATGCATATGTATGAATTTATTTCTGGGGTATGATATTACATGTATGGTTTGGTCTGTAAGACCTAATGATTATTGGTATGGAACAAAGTGCTACTTGGAACTAAGTGCTACATTGTGAGCCACCGCTAGAGTCCATGTGAGACACCTCTTGAGTCCATACATATGTGAAAATTATGAGGCTTATAGCCATCCGTATAAGTTGTTATGAAATGAAACAAAGTGCTACACGGAACTAAGTGCTACATTGTGAGTTACCTCTAGAGTCCGTGTGAGACACCTCTTGGGTTCATATATGCATGTCCAAAGGCTTCATGCCAACTTTTCAAGGGCTTCATGCCAACTTTACAAGGGCTTTATGCCATATGTTTCAAGGGCCTTAGTGCCATATGTTACAAGGGCTTTATGCCATATGTTTCAAGGGCCTTAGTGCCATATGTTACAAGGGCTTTATGCCACATGCTTCAAGGGCCTTAGTGCCACAAGTTTCAAGGGCTTATAGCCACCATGTTTCAAGGGCCTCGTGCCACCATGTTTCAAGGGCTTATAGCCACCATGTTTATGTTGCAAGATTGAACTTAAGGCCGTTATGTACGTAGCACAGAATCAGACTAACTATGTGAACTCTACATCTTTATATGCATTGCTATGTGTTATGTTTCAATTTAAGCATCGTTTTATTTATGTATTACTATTCACTGAGCTTGGCTCACTTTGTCTAATGTATGTTTCTGTAGGTAACCAACCAAGTGGTTAGTCCTAGTCATGACACCCGTTTTCTTTTGTCAACCTGCGTGGGTTCAGGCACTGCACGAAGCCATTTGTTTTTGTAAAGTCTATTGAAATGTTGCCTTAATTTTGATTACCCATTTAAAGTTAAAGAGGTAGAACTTCAATGATTTTTATATAAGCCCAATGATGGGGCTGGGTCTGTACATATGGTTGTTTATCACCAATGCTACAACATATGGTTTGGAGCTTTATCTATTTTCCATGATGAATGTCATGTATAAGAGGTCCTGGCATGTAGATGTAGCTCAATGGAATTTATATGTATAGTTATTTTCTTACTTTATGCTTCCGATGAGGCCCCATATGTTATTTACTATAGATTAAGTGTTCGTTTTCAAACGGGTCATGCCCAAACTTTTAGGGGCGGGTTTGGGGCGTGACATAGACGCTCGGGTTGAAGGTGGGCGGTAGTGTATGGATGAGGTGGATAGTTCTAGATGGGGGACTTGGTTGTGGATAGGGAGTGGGTTGGTGGTTACATTTGGTTTTGATGGTGGACCTATGACTTTGTTGTCGATGCGATCTTGAATCTCATGACGTAGGCGGAAGCACCTGTCTATTTCGTGGCCGTGCTGTTGATGGAAAGCATAGTATTTGGTGGGATTGTGCTTGGGTGGAAGAGGGTTTGGAAGTGGTCGAGGTTTTAGGGGTTTCAGATGCCCCTTTTTGATAAACACATGCATGGCTCGAGATAGAGTCATGTAAAGTTGGTTCAAAGTCCTACCCAGAGGTCGGGTGGGTTGGAAGTTTGTGGGCTCATATTGGCAAAGGGGTCTGCAGTTTTGGTGGTGGTGACAACACTCACCTCTGACGGCCTCGCAGCTATGCTACCCCCAACTGCATTGGAACTGTGAATAAAAGTCATCTTGGCCGGCTCCTTGTCATCTGAGATGATGCCCTGTTTCATTGCGTCTTCAATCTGAACTCCCATTTCATGAAGTTCTTTGAATGTGAATAAGGGGAAAATGATCATCTTTTGCAGCAACTTGTCATGAAGATTCTAGACAACCATCCAGATTTGGTCTTTCTCTGAGGGTCGGGTGGTCATCATCGATGCCTTAGCCCTCCATCTAGTTAGAAACTCGGAGAAGCCCTCTTTCGGTTCCTAATGCGTCGCTTCTAGATCACGAGTTGTGACCTCGATCTGCATGTTGTAGGAGAATTGAGCAATGAAAGATTCGGTTAATTCCTCCCAGCTCTGTTTCACAGAGTCCTCCAACTTAGCATACCAAATGGCAGCTATACCCAACATGGTTCGGCCGAAGAGCGACAACTTCTGATGTCTAGTCAAACCCATTAGTCGCAGGATATCTAAAAACAGACGTAGATGTATCATTGGGTCTCCAACGCCGTTGAAGCAGTCAATATAAGACATTTTGAACTGCACCAGCAAAGTAATGGCGGATTCGGTATACCCATCCTCTATATTTAGAATGGAGTTAACCCCCAGTGCTTTCTTGAACAGTTTTTCAAGTTTGTTGACTTTAAGCATGGTAGGGTTAACCTCGAATTCAAAAGGTGCCTCAGTCTAGTAAATTGGGTCTATAGATGTCTGTACTGGGATTTGGTCTATATGGACAGAAAAACCCGAAACACCCTCGGCTTGTGGATCCTGAGCGGTAGCAGTATTGGCAGTGGTACTGGGTATGGGGATAGTCATGTTAGGTGTATGCAAATCAGAAGTCGGAGCTAGTTACTATTGTTGTTGTTGCAACCTAGTCATGATCTCAGTTTGGCGGGCCATGTCGTGCTAGAGTGAGTCGACCAACTGCTGCAGACGGATTAGTAATTCCTCCAAATCTGATGAGGGATACTAAGCCATTCTAGGAGTAGGTGGTTGTGCTTGAGATGGACTAAGTATAGGTGAGCTGAGGGGTGATTGTTGAAATAGCTGGACTGGTGGACTTTGTCTGACCCTTCTCTTCCTTGCAACTGGTAACAGTGAGGCAAACACTGGTTGTCCTTGAACAAGATCTCTGACCTTACAAAGTCTTCCGACATGGGTCCAGAGTACTTGGGGGATATCAAAACTTTCTGAAGCTATGGTTTAGACTACCTAGCAAAAGAAATAAAGAAAAAGCAACAATTAGAAATCGGACAGCACCTCAGCTAAGATTTCATCAGAACAGATATGATCAAAGCTGTAGGACTGTACTCCCCACTGAATTCTGCCCCACAAACTGATACCAATTGTACCACTGATATAAAGCACCCCTGTACAGTTTCATTGTAAAGCATATACCAGGTAAAAAGAGCCAAAACACCCCTATAAGGGGGTAGGGTTACCCTGTCCTCGCTTTGGCATGGTCTAGGGTTTCACTACTTTAAGCAAGTAGTTTCACAAAATCCTGTATACGGGTGAGCATCCTGTCCTTTGTTGGAATAGTCATTATGGCTTTACTATATGCAGTAGGTCGATTGGTCAAAGGGGTACCTCAGCATGATTACCTGATATACCTCTCACACCTAACATTGAGAAGTGAAAGCAGGATCAAACGGCATAGCGATAATCCAGATCCGAGGGTTGTGTTTCCAGGATGGCAGAGCCCACGACCGGCTAGCCTTTTGGCAAGCTTTTTAGGAAAGCCTCTGACAAGCCATCCAAGAATAGCAAATGGAAAACGAAGTGACTTAAGAGCACCAATGCAAATGCAAAGCAATGAACATATATCTGTAAATAAAATGTCTCATCATGAAGTATAAGTCAAGTTCTCTAATTTCCCCAGCAGAGTCGCCAGAAACTGTAGCTGGTTTCTCGTGCTCCTCGGAGGGGTTTAGTCTTCTTAAATACGATAGCCCAATAGTTTGGACTCCCATGGTTCTGAATCTGGTTTCACAAGTGTAATGTGAAACAGAAAAACACAAATCAAAGTCCAAGTCCGGCAAATCTTAGAAAATCCATTTATCATCAGAGATGCCAAAAATGGACTGCACTGCCAGATTTTAGAGTCGCCACCTAAATATTTTTGGGAAATTTTAAAAACTTGTGACTCGTACCAAATGCCACTTGTCTGTCATAACCAAAGTGTATTGGCTTAGGAACTTAGATATGAGAGGGGAAGGTCATGAATTGACCACCTCACTCACCCGATCAAAGATCAGCCTCTACTAATCATGATGTGATTTTTATGTACAGTATATGCTCATGTTCTGGTTATTATACTAACATTACTAGGTGAGGCACAAAAGTATAGACTAAGTCATCCTCTTTGGAATGCTTTGATTTTATGTTTAGTTGGAACAAGTTTTGAATATGTGCCACTTAAAATAGCGAGCTCATATGTACATTAACCAAAGTTATCCCAACTCAAGTGAAATAGACTTCATCCACAGGCATTCAAAGAGGTATATCAAATAAGCACTTATTCTTATGGTAATGTGCTTGATATGGCAACACAAACACACATGCAATATGCTAAAGTAAGAAATCCTCACCTTGTACTCAACCGAGGCAAGCCAAAGAGAAGAAAATAATTAGAAAAATGCATGCTTTAATATGCAAGTGACTCATGCAACACATACAAAATGCAACTACTAGGTTCGGTTTATTTTAACATGTCATATGGATTAGCCCAAATCACGCAGCAACGCAGGTATTCAAGTAAGTAGGAAATGACAATGACGTTAGAATGATGAACTGAACCCGACACATGCAAAAATGGGTATTAAGCATGACAATGATATGAAATGAAAAATATAATGCTACCACGGTAAGCATATAAATAAAAGGGAGAAAGAAATGGGGGTTGGAAGGCATACATAATATAACAAGTGTTACAAATTTGCCCTCACACAAGAGGGTCTGAATGAATGTCCTAATTAAACTAATTATGACAAACTCAAATGAATAAACTAGACTAATTAATTATCTATTACAAGTCCAAATAAAAGTAACGCATGTAATTAATTACAATATATAATATTAAAGCACTAATTTAATGGACTTGAATGGGAGGCGAGGAGCCACTTGCGCACAACTGAGAACATCCTCTGGGAAACCTCTCTGTTTGCTGCCAGAATCTGCTCTGTTTATTGTCAGAAAATTATTCAGTTTTGGCCTCAGATTCTACTCTATTTTGTTGTAAAAATGCCACTGCCTGTACAAAATAGGTGTCTGGCCGGCTTTGAAAAGTGGTCGGCCGTGCAGAATAATGGTCGGTTAGCCACTGCTTCTGGAGGATACCCTGATGCCACAGAGCTGAAACAAAGCAAAAACAGAGTGTTTCCAGTAGATGTTTATCCTCTCTGCCCTTCCCTATCATGAAGATGATTAAGTATGGAGTAGATTAGTTTCTGAAATCATTAATTGTCGTAAATTTGTTGGTGATGATCTTAGAAACAATAGGACAAGAGCTCAATAAATTAGACAAAAGATATGCAATAAATCATCTCTATCATGGAACGGGAAGGGGTAGACATTACTTCATGAATCATTAACATCATGAAAAAGTATGCAATGATTCAAGACACAATAGGTTCAATATAACATCTTATTTAACCTAACCCAATTTTGTTACCTTTTTCACCTCTTTTTATTAGCCTTTTTTTACATTACCTTTCCATTTCTGATTTTTTCTTCATTTTTGTCGAAAGACCATGATTACGTCCACTAAATCCAAAGCAATAGAGAATAGCATGCACGACTTAACCCGAGAAATGAGATTTTCAAGCCCTTTTCTTTGGAGAAATTACAAAGAAAGAATCAAACCCATTTACAAGCGATAATGAATTCTAAGTTAAACCCAAAATGAGCTATAATGACTAGTCAAACTCGAAAGAGCGATAATGACTAATCAAACTCAAAATGAGCGATCATGACTCCAAATCCAAACTTGATAATAAGCTATAATGACACTTTCCTTTGTGATATCCAAGGGTTTAACTAGAAAGTTAGTCCCTTAGAAGTAATACACCAGCGAGAAAGAGAAGTATCCAACGGTAGATCATGCTTAGCATAAAACAGATGTAATGCCCTGGTAATAAACCTTCAAAGAGATTAAACCATTTAGCATGAAGGGTCTCTTTCTTATGCCTTGAGCGGTAATCTTTTGTTTGATTCAACACTTTAATCAAAAGAAACAAAGAATGGAGGGAGGTTGTAGAGATAGAAGAATGATTACAATGGTGTAAATATGTATATGAAAGCCATAAAAATGAAAGAAAAGACTATCAACTCAAATGGATTGGAAGCTATGGCCTATACACAAATCACGAGGACTTACAACAACATAAGGATAATATTCAAAGCATAAAGTAAATAAACACTTAAAATAACCCCTAAATAGCAAAAAACAGTGCTGAAAATCATTTTGAAAAGGGTATAAAACTTGAACAAAAATTGGAGGAAACAAGCCTAGTAAGCAAGCCAAAGAAGGATGGCTAGCTCCTCCACCTTTAGAACTTTAATCACATACTTTCAGCCTTTGAAAATAGCCCAAAACAGTGTATAAACAAAGTAAAAAAAAATGGAAAGAGTAGTATGAACAAAGGAGAAGATGGCCAAAGCTTATATCTCTTGAAGAGAGGATGCTCTTGGTTAAGCAAACTTGATTCAAAAGTAGGCTCAAAATCTTATTAGGAAGCTTCAAGTTTGAGCTCCAAAGGTGTATCTATCTTGTATCTATAATTGAGAGGGTAGAGAAGATGGCTTAGATTTCACTAAGCTCTTGAATGAATTTTTTCAACCCCAAAACCTAAGGGCAAGCCTTCTATTTAAATAATTTTGCCTTCTCACGTCAGAAATAGCTGTGTAGGGACAGTTGGGGCAAAGCATGGGCATGAGGATAGCTAGAAGCTGTAAAATATCTGCTATTTCTAAACATGGCCGGCCGACCATGAGGAGGGACGGCCGATCAATCAAATTTGGCCTATCAACTATCTATTGGTTGGTAGTTGGTTGGGTGGTCAGGCTAAATGAAAAGTGGTTTTGATCAAAAAAGGGTGTAAGGTTTAGGCTTGAAGGGTTTTTGTAGCTCAAAAGTGAATTCCTCTTGCTGAAGATTCGAACGATTGCTCAGTGTAACGTTTCATCATTGAGTACTCAGAACAAAGTGCCCTAGTCTTATGGGCAGTCAAAATGTGGTGTTTACAGTTGCCTCTGTTTGACAGAGCTTGAAATCATGAAATGACATGAGTGAATGTCAAAGTTCGAAGATGACCCATTTGACAAGGCCATAAGACTTGGTGTAGACACCCCATTTTTGACCGCCCTTAAGACTTGGGCACTACTGATGGTTTGCTCGGTGTTGAGAGATGTGCAGGGCAAAGAATCAGTTTCTTCGGCTAGAAGAGAGGCAAATCTTTCTAAACGCTTTGTTTAGGGTTTTGGAGTTGAAGAAAAGAGGAAAGGAGAGGAGAAAACTAGTTTGGGAGAAGTTCGGCATGAATCCGGGTAGAAGCGAGTCGAGCAGCTCTCGCTGAATCGGGCTTATCTGTCTGTACACTTGGAGTTTAGCTATGGGGCCACCACCATCGGAAAGCTTACTTCCGGGGCTTCATTTTGCACTCAAGAATCTCCTAGAGCCAAGTCCGGGTGGGGGAGATATGATCAGTTGAAGTCGGGCATCATCCCGGTTGGATCGAATCTGCGCGGCTTCACAAAAAAGGGCATAACTTTTTGCACAGGAGGAATTTTGATGCAAGGTTTGCGCCATTGGAAAGCTAACTTCCAGGGCTTCAATTTTCATACCCACCGGCCATTTTTTGACATTGGAATCATCTATCGGCAATCTATTTTTCCGACCGGAAAAATATTATGCCGACCGGCACTTTATTTTGGCCGACGACCAAATTTTCTGGCCGGTTTGCACCATTTGCACTCTCCAAGCCTGGTGCATCCCAGCTGTGCCAGTTGGAATGCACCAGCACACTCCCCCGTGCATATATGTTGCTATTTTGAACCCTTGACCACCTTTGGACCCCTCTTTTGCACCCTTTGCTCAAGGCTTCTTGAGGAAGCCTCGACCCCTTATCTTGGCTTCCTCAAGAAGCCTACCAGCTGTCCAAGCTTCTCCAATAAACCTTGACCTCCCCTTTAAACCCCTTTGACCCTTTGAAGCTTGTCTTAGAAGCTTAGTATTGCCTATATAAGGGGCCTCTCCTCCTCCATTGGTGGGGTTGGATTTTTGGAACAAAAAACCAGAGATATATAGATATATCTGATATATACATACATATATCCCTTCATCTCTCACTATATCTCTCCCATTCAACCATCAAACACCCTTGTTCTTGGGCCATTTCTTCATCAACTCATAGCACAAGGCATCCAACGCCCATTCCAGCAGCTTGAGGCTGTTCTCCAGAGCTTAGGAGCACCTAAACTTGGTCCAAGAGGTGCTTGTTTGCTGGTCTTCAAGGGTGAGTCCTCCTCTTCCCTTTTCTAGTCTTTTCTTGCTTCATATCTAAGCCATAGTTGCTTGCATTTTTGGGCTCCGACCCAAACTGTAAATCATCATATTTTGAGGTCCTCTTCATGTTTGATTGAGGACCTCTTGCTGTTTGAGGACAGTAGCTTGCACTTGCTTCAATATCCTCCTTGAATGCCATAATCTTGCATAGAATTTTTGGCTTGCGTGTGATCTGTTTTAGAGACTAATGTAAACTGAAAATAGGCTTATTTTGAGCCCCTCTTCAACATTGAAGAAGGGCTCAACACTGTTTGGGACCTCCATGTTATACTTGCCTTTATATCCTCTCTTTGGTCCCCATTTTTGCATGCTTTGGCAGCCTATCATGCTTCTGTTTTTGGCCTTTTTACAGTTCTGTAAATATGCTTATTTTTGGTCCCTCTTCAATTTTGTAGAAGGGAATTTTTCATTTTGGGCTGTGCACATACCACTTGCCTCTTTGGCCACATTTTGGCCCTTTTTCTTGCATAAGAGCTTAGCCATATCTATGTTTGTTTTTAGGGTTTTTACAGTTCTGTAAAGTGGCTTATTTGTGGCCCCTCTTCAATGTTGTTGAAGGGCCCTAACATGTTTGGGGTCAGCAGCTGTGAGTTGCTTCATAATCTCATGTTTAGGGCCGTTTTTGTATGCCATTTTAGCCCTATCTTTGCTTGCTGTTTGGCCATGTCATAAACTGTAAAAATGCTTGTCTCAGAGCTGTCTTGCTTCTGCCTTCATGCTCCATGTCCATATTGTGCATGCTTTGTATAGCTGTAAGCCATTTCGGGTGCCAAAAGTCCATGTTTCGGGACTATTCCATGCATCGGGTGTGTTTTCGCCTCATTTCGGGGCTGTTTTCCCCCACATTTCAGTGCTGAAATCCCATTGGCATGTTTGCATATCATTTTTCATGCCATTGCATTGCATATGCCATTGCCTCGGTTTGCGTGCCCGTGTGCACGCATTTCGAGGCACTTCATTTTCATCCATCGGCCTCTCATGTGAGTGTGGTTGAGGCTCTCTCATGTTAGTATAAGTCCATGTTGCATTCTATATGCCATTTTAGCCATTGCATTACATATGTCATTGTCTCGGTTTGCGTGCCCGCGTGCACGCATTTCGAGGCACTTCATTTTCATCTTATGGCCACTGATGTGGGTGCGGCTGAGGTTCACTCACATTGGTGTAAGTCCATCTTGCATTGTGTATGCCATGTTTCAAAGCGTTGCGCATGTTATGTTGTTAGCATTGTGTATGCCATGTAGTTGCATAGCATGCTTGTATTCTTGTTTGCGTACCTAGGTTGCATTGCATTGGCATGCATGCCTTGCCTCTTGATCATGTGATAGAGGTTGGGCTTTATGTGTTTGTTTGGTTTGCATGACATTTGAAATCAAAGCGCATACTTGGTTTCTTAGACCATCACGCATCGAAATGCGCAATTGGTGGTCCGAGAATCAAGGAACATACCCCTTTGAGTCAAAAGCATGATAAGGGATGTGTTGGTGCACACATTTGCTTGAAATTTCATGCCATAAACTGCCTGTCCTTTGTTGCTGTCAAAACTGTCTTCTGCAGGAAGTTTCTGCCGACCGGCAACATTCAGTGCCGACCGGCCATTTATTCAGTGCCGATAGCTTTATCTCCAGCCGATGGATATTGTACACGGCCGGTGGCCATTCCTCCCAGCCGATGATGTTCTGCAATGCTCATAGAAGGTTCTCTGGGACTTTGACAAGTTTTCAGAGAAGAAAAGGCAGTGAAAACAGAGGCAGTAGTGCTATGGCAACGAGTTTCCGGGCAAGTTGGATCGAACGTGCATTATTCACGCATCCCGAGGCGGGGGCTGCGGCCATCTTCCTTTGGCACCTTTTTTTTTATTAGACTAGAAGTCTTGTAATAATTATTTGGGCTGTATTATTATTTTGGTCCCTCCGAGTGAGGGCGTGTCTGTAATAAGTGTGTGTGCGTGGTGTGCATGTCTTCCAACCTCCACTTCTTTCTTCCCTTTTATTTACCTGCTTATGATGGTAGATTAGGGCACATTTATTTTAGCATACCTTATGCTATGCATGCGTGCATTCATGCATTTGTTGACATGCACCGGGCTCGGTACATCATACAAACTACATTGTACTTTTCAATTCCAAATTGAATACATGTTACTTGTAGCATTTCATATGCCATTTGGGGGTTAGCCGAGCCTGTTTAGATTGCATCTTTGCATGTGTTGCATTAGCCATTTTTAACATGAACTAGGATCATGCATATGATTACTGACTAGTTTCTGTTTTGGCTCGGAGTACTAGGTAAGCTTTTATGCTTTAGCATATCGCATGCGTGTGAGTGTTGCCATGACAGTATGATTACCATGAGACTAGCTACTTATGTGATATAACTGCTTGAATACCTGTGGATGGAGGTTGAATTACCTAAATTGGAATAATGCATTAAAACTGTGAGTTTTAAGCCCACTAGATAGTGGCAAAATCATCCTTTCTAAAAGCCCACTTGAGGGTGGCAAAATCTGCATTTTAGCCTACTTGCGAGTAGCAAACCATTTTCAAAACAAACATGAAATGTTTTGTTCCAATTTGGGCGATTTGGTCTATACTTGTTTGTTGTGCGCACAACATAGTAATTCTAGGCTAATAACCGGATTAAGAACACATAACGTTTTCAAAATTGGATATCACGGTTAGTAGAGGCCGGTCCTCGGACCGGGCGAAAGGGGGTGCTCATAGCTGATCTTCCCCGATCGTACCCAAGCTCCCGAGCCGAGACAACTCCGGTGATGACGGACATGTGGCCTTCGGCACCGAGTCAGGGTTTCCTAAATTCTCCCATTTTAAAATATTTAGGTGGCGACTCTGTATCTGGCAAAGCAGTCCATGTTTGGCACTTCTTTTCAAAAAATCTGTTTCTCAAAACGATTTGCCAGATTTGGACTCTTTGGTTCAGATTAAGAACCGTGATACAAATCGAGTCCGAACTGTAGTAGCGAGGCCCTCCGCGGGCGCGTCTACACTTGGGTAAGCAATGAAAATGTAAATGCAATTGGTTAAACTCAAAAGTTGCCTACGTATCCCTTTGCAACAAATCAAACCAGCGTAGTTGAAGGGCAAGATGCAAATGACATGCTTAACACTACACTTGAAAGCTGGACTTACACGCTTCGTGAAGCCGGCTATTGTGAAGATCCATGATCATGCAAGACAATGTAACGAGCAATAACAAGATGACAACATATGAATGAAAAGCTTAAATCAACAAATCTAATCGTGCCTCATACGAAAAGGAGTAAGCAAACAGCAATTCCAAATACGTATCAAGTGAAAAGAGGAAAAACGCTGCAACCAGCAGGTGTATCTAAGCGTATTTCATACGGAGAGAGAGAGAAGGTTGTAACCAGGTAAATCAACATCCCAATGCGCTTCACGCGAATGGAAGAAAGGGTTGTATAACCAATAGGCATATCTCACTGTATTTCATACAGAGAGAAGGAAGGTTGTAACCTGGTGAAAACAACATCCTAACGCGTTTTACGCAAAAGGATGGAAGGGTGGTGTAACCAACAAGCATATCTCAATGTATTTCATATGGAGAGAGGGAAGGTTATAACCCGGTGAAAACAACGTCCTAACGTGGTTTATGGGAAAGGACAGAATGGTGGTGTAACCAACAGGTGTATCTCACCGTATTTCATATAGAGAGAGGGAAGGTTTTAACCGAGTGAAAACAACAACTTAGCGCGTTTCACGCGAAAGGATGGAAGGATGGTGTAACCAACAGGTGTATCTCATTGTATTTCATACGGAGAAAGGGAATGTGGTAACCAGGTAAATCAACATCCCATTGTGTTTCACACGAAGGGAAGGAAGGGTGGTGTAACTAACAGACATATCTCAACGTATTTCATACGGAGAGAGAAAGGTATTAACCGGGTCAAAACAACATCCTAACATATTTCACGCGAAAGGATGGAAGGGTGATTTAACCAATAGGCATATCTCACCGTATTTCATACGGAGAGAGGGAAGGTTTTAACCAAGTGAAAACAACGTCCTAACACGTTTCACGTGAAAGGACGGAAGGGTGGTGTAACCAATAGACGTATATCACCGTATTTCATACAGAGAGAGAGAAGGTTTTAACCAAGTGAAAACAATGTCCTAATGTGTTTCACGCGAAAGGACAAAATGGTAGTGTAACCAACAAGCGTACCTCAGCGTATTTGATACGGAGAGAGGGAAAGTTTTAACCGGGAAAAGAATGCAAGCCAATCTACGTTTCACGTAAAGAGGAGGTAAGATAAAAGGTACAAGCCAAACTACGCTTCGCAGAGAAAGCAGAAGGGGTGCAAGCCAAATGACACTCGTGTGAAAAGGGTGAACACAATAAATGAAAAGTATGATGCTCATGAATGCAAAATAATTGCTGTAATTGCTGTAATTGATGCGAAACATGATGCGATTCATGCTCTATGCAACATAACATATAACATAATGAACAAAAAATGGTGGTTTTGAAAACACCTCATAAAGATCTCTGACTTATAGTTCGGAGGTCCTCAAATGCTCAGAAAAGGATAGAACTTGCTCAAGCTTGAGATCGGTGCACTTTCCATCTTCAGAGAAATGACGGTGCTCGAGACGATGCATCCGAAATGCAATTTTGGAATTTTCTAAAGCCAAAGCAAACCTCGAATTCTTCAACTTTCCTTGTTAAGATGAACACAAGACCCTTCATGCACAGAATAAGCAAGATCTCTACAAAAACACATTAAGACCACTTGAGGAGTTGGTTGGCCAAAATAAAGGGTCGGTCATAGACACAATTGGCTGGCTGGCCAACCGTGTTGATTTCGGGGGTAAAAACGGGTTTTGACACCCGTGGCCCTTTAAAACATAACAAAGGCTCACTTTTCACACACCTTACATTTCGAAAACCTCTTATCTCTCTCTCTCTAGGTGCTCTCTCTCTCTAGATTTTCACTTTATTCACGTTACCCAATGACCTGCGCAAACTTTATTCGTAAAACCCTCTTGTCCCTCTATGTTTTGAACCGAATGGACTTTGTTTTGGTTATTTTTTGGGTTTCTCATTGTTTTTCGCTCATTCTCACGGGTTTTTCTTGGTCTTTGGTACTTTCTCTCGAGTTTTGAATTTTTCCTCTATTTTTCTCTGTCTTAGGGTTTGATTTTGGGATTTTCGCCAATTTCCATCAATTTTCTCATTTTTCTCTCTCTACCCACTATATTTCTCATGGCTGATGATATTCCATATGATTGTGCCCCTTCCAAGGTGTCAGTGTTTTCACCTACTATGGATATAGAGGAGCCAAAGATATAAAAGGCTGGCGGGGTGGCAGAGGACATTGTCGCCAATATTATTGCGGAGGAGATATACCCTCTAGAGCCTGAGTTGGAGCTACTGCCATTGAGGGTGTGGCCTTTTGATCCCGCCACCTATCAGCCCCGCACACATGCGATGGCTCTCAAAGGCACCTTGCTGTGTGAGGACTCCCAACGTGAAATTTGGCGGATTAGTAGAAAACGTGACTTTAGGAAGGATCCATAATGATGCAACATGCATGGCCAGATGGTTCTTAGATCAATTGAACAAGCAATGCGCAAACTAAAAATAGGCCGGGCTCGAAATTGCATGAAATTTAGAAGGTTAGTAGAAAATGTGATTTTAGGAAGTATCAATGGTGATGCAGTATGCATGGCCATACGATTCTTCGATAAAATGGACAGGCAATGCAAGAGCCAAAAATTGGTTGGGCTTTGAATTGCGTAAAATTTGGCGGGTCATTAAAAAACGTGATTTTAGGAATGATCCATGACGATGTAGAATGCATGGCCATACGATTCTTGGATCAAGTGCACAGGCAATGCAGAAGACAAAAAGTGGCCGGGCTTGGAATCGCGTGAAATTTGGCGAATTAGTACAAAAGGTGATTTTAGGAAGGAGTCGTGACGATGTAGCATGCATGGCCATACGATTCTTGGATCAAACGGACAGGCAATGTGAAAGTCAAAAATGGGTTGGGATCAGAATCACTAGAAATTTAGCGGGTCAGTAGAATAGGTGATTTTAGGAAGGAGCCATGATGATGTAGCATGCATGGCCATACGATTCTTGGGTCAAACGGATAGGCAATATGACAGCCAAAAACGGGCAAAGCTAGGAATCGCGAAAAATTTGATGGGTTAGTAGAAAACGTGATTTTAGGAAGGAGCCATGATGATGTAGCATGCATGGCCATATAATTCTTCGATCAAACGGACAGGCAATGCGAAAGCCAAAAATGGGGCTGGGCTCAGAATCGAGTGAAATTTGAGCCGGTTAGTTGAAGACGTGATTTTAGGAAGGATCCATGATGATGCAGTATGCATGGCCACATGATTCTTGGATCAAACGGACATGCAATACGAATGCCAAAAATGGGCTGGGCTTGAAATTGCAAAAAAATTGATGGGTTAGTAGAAAGGTGATTTTAGGAAGGAGCCATGATGATGTAGCATGTATGTAGCATGCATGGCATACGATTCTTAGATCAAACGGACAGGCAATGCAAAGGCCAAAAATAGGGCAGGGCTCAGAATCGTGTGAAATTTGGCGGGTCAGTAGAAAACGTGATTGATGTAGCATACATGGCCATACGATTCTTGGATCAAATGGATAGGCAATGCGAAAGTCAAAAACGGGCCGGGATCAGAATTGCTAGAAATTTGGCGAGTCCGTAGAATAGGTGATTTTAGGAAGGAGCCATGATGATGTAGCATGCATGGCCATACAATTCTTGGATCAAATGGATAGGCAATGTGACAGCCAAAAAACGGACGGCTTTGGAATCGCGTGATATTTGGCGTGCCTATAGAAAACGTGATTTTAGGAAGGATCCATGATGATACAGCATGCATGACCATAGGATTCTTGGATCAAATGAAAACGCAATGCGAAAGCCAAAAACGAGTCGGGCTCAGAATCACGTGAAATTTTGGCGGGTCAGTAGAAAACGTGATTTTAGGAAGAATCCATGATGATGCAACGAATCTTGGATCAAATAGACAGGCAATGCGAAAGCCAAAAACAGGACAGGCTCAGAATCGCGTCAAATTTGGCGAGTCAGTAGAAAACATGATTTCAGTAAGAATGCAGGATGATGCAGCATACATGGCAATACATTTCTTATATAAATGAACAAGCAATGCGAAAGCCAAAAACGGGGCTAGTCTCAGAATCGAGTGAAATTTGGCGGGTTAGTAGGAAAGGTGATTTTAGGAAGGATCCATAATGATGCAGCATGTATGGCCATACGATTCTTGGATCAAACGGACAAGCAATGCGAGTGCCAAAAACGGGTCAGGCTTGGAATCGCATGAAATTTGGCGAGTTAGTAGAAAAAGTGATTTTAAGAAGGATTCATGATGATGTAACATGCATGGCCATACGATTCTTGGATCAAATGGACAGGTAATGAAAAAGTAAAAAACGGGTCGGGATCAGAATCACTAGAAATTTGCCAGGTCAGTAGAATAGTTGATTTTAGGAAGGAGCTATGATGATGTAGCATGCATGGCCATACGATTCTTGGATCAAACGGACAGGAAATGCGAAAGACAAAAAACGGGGCTGGGTGTTCAGAATTGCATGAAATTTGGCGGGTTAGTAGAAAACGTGATTTTAAGAAAGATCCATAATGATGTAGCATGCATGGCCATATGATTCTTGGATCAAATAAATAGGCAATGCGAAAGTCAAAAACAGGCCAAGATCAAAATCATTAGAAATATGGCGGGTCAGTAGAATAGGTGATTTTAGGAAGGAGCCATGATGGTGTAGCATTCGTGGCCGTACGATTCTTGGATCAAATGGACAAGCAATGCAACAGTCAAAACGGGACGGTTTCGGAATTGCGTGATATTTGGCGTGTCTGTAGAAACTGTGATTTTAGGAACGATCCATGATGATGCAGCATGCATGGCCATACGATTCTTGGATCAAATGAAAAGGCAATGCGAAAGCCAAAAACGAGCCGAGCTTAGAATTGCGTGAAATTTTGGCAGTTCAGTAGAAAACATGATTTTAGGAAGAATCCATGATGATGTCGCGTGCATAGCTATACGAATCTTGGATAAAATAGATAGGCAATGCGATAGCCAAAAACGGATCAGGCTCAGAATCGCGTCAAATTTGGCAGGTCAATAGAAAACATGATTTCAACAAGAATCCAGGATGATGCAGCATGTATGGAAATACGATTCTTAGATCAAATGGACAGGAAATGCAAAAGCCAAAAATGAGCCGAGCTCGAAATCGCATGAAATTTGGCGAGATAGTAGGAAAGTTGATTTTAGGGTGGAGCCATGATGATGTGGCATGCATGGCGATACCATTCTAGGATCAATTGGACTGGCAATGCAAAAACCAAAAACGAGCAGGGCTCGGAATCTCGTGAAATTTGAAAGGTTAGTAGAAAACGTGATTTTAGGAAAGATCATGCATGGCCGTATGATTCTCAGGTCAAATGGGCAGGTAATGCGAAAGCCAAAAATGGGCCAGGCTCGGAATCTCTCAAAATTTGGTGGGTCAGTAGAAAACGTGACTTTAGGAAGGATCCATGATGATGTAGCATGCATGGCCATACAATTGTAAAAGCCAAAAATGGGCCAGGTTTGAAATCGCATGAAATTCGACGAGTCAGTAGAAAACGTTATTTTAGGAAGGATCCATGATGATTCAGCATACATAGCCATACTATTCTTGGATCTACTATACAGGCATTGCGAAGGCCAAAAACGGGTTGGGCTTGATATCACATGAAATTTGTTGGGTCAGAAGAAAATGTTATTTTAGGAAGGAGCCATGATTATATAGCATGCATGGCAATGCGATTCTTGGATCCATGCATGCTGATCAATGGATAGGCAATGCGAAAGCCGAAAATGGGCCGGGCTTGAAATCGCGTGAAATTTGGCAGGTCAGTAGAAAACGTGATTTTAGGAAGGATCCATGATGATGGAGCATGAATGACCATACAATTCTTGGATGAAATTGACAGGCAACGCGAATCCAAAAAACAGTCGGACTCAAAATCGCGTGAAATTTGGCGGGTGAGTAGGAAATGTGATTTTAGGAAGGAGCCATTACGATATAGAATGCATGGTCATACGATTCTAGGATCAAATGAATAGGCACTGCGAAAGCCAAAAACGGGCCAGGCTCAGAATCGCGTGAAATTTGGCAGGTCAATAGAAAACGTGAAGCTCGAAATCGCGTGAAATTTGGCTGGTCAGTAGAAAATGTGATTATTGGAAGGATCCATGAGGATGCAGCATGCATGGCCAAATGAATTTTGGATCAATTGGACAGGCAGTGCGAAATCCAAAAATAGGCCAAGCTTGGAATCGCCTGAAATTTGGCGGGTTGGTAGAAAATGTAATTTTATAAAGAAACCCTGATGATGCTGTGTGCATGGCCATACGATTCTTGGATCAAATGGACAGGCAATGCGAAAGCCAAAAACGAGTCAGGCTCGGTATCGTGGGAAATTTGTTGGGTCAGTAGAAAAGATGATTTTAGGAAGGAGCCATGATTATGTAGCCTGCATGGAAATGCAATTCTTGGATCAAATGGATAGGCAATGCGAAAGCCAAAAACGGGCCGGGCTTGGAATCACGTAAAATTTGACGTGTCAATGGAAAACATGATTTTTGTACGGATCCATGGTGATGTAGCATGCACAGCCATAAGATTTTTGGATCAAATCAACTGGCAATGCGAAAGTAAAAAACGGGCCGGGCTCAAAATCGCATGAAATTTGTCAAGTCAGTAGTAAAGGAGGATCCATGATGATGCAGCATGTATGGCCATACGATTCTTAGATCAAATAGGCAGGCAATGCGAAAGCAAAAAACAAGATGGTCTCGGAATCGCATGATATTTGACAGGTTAGTAGAAAGCGTGATTTTAGGAAGGATCCATGAGGATGCAGTATACATGGCCATATGAGTCTTGGATCAAATGGACAGGCAATGCGAGAGCCAAAAACGGGCCGAGCTCGAAATCGGGTGAAATTTGGTGGGTCAGTAGCAAACGTGATTTTAGGAAGGATCCATGATGATGTAGTATGCATGGCCATACGATTCTTGGATCAAATGGAGAGGCAGTGCAAAAGCCAAAAATAGGTCGGGCACAAAATCATGTGAAATTCAACGAGTCAGTAGGAAAGGTGATTTTACGAAGGAGCCATGATGGTGTAGCATGCATGGCCATACGATTTTGGGATCAAATGGACCGTCAATGCGAAAGCCAAAAACGGGTTAGGCTCAAAATCACGTCAAATTTGGTGGGTCAATAGAAAATGTGATTTTAGGAAGGATCCATAATGATGTAACATGCATGGTTATATGATTCTTGGATCAAATGGACAGGCAATAAGAAATCCAAAAACAGGTCGAGCTCGAAATCGCATGAAATTTGTCGGGTCAGTAGCAAAGGTGATTTTAGAAAGGAGCCTTGATGATGTAGCATCCATGGCCATATGATTCTTGGATCAAATGGGCAGTCAATGCGATACCAAAATTAGGCAGGGCTCCGAATCACGTTAAATTTGGCGGGTCAGTAGAAAACGTGATTTTAGGAAACATCCATCATGACGCAGCATATATGGCCATATGATTCTTAGATCAGTGGACAAGCAATGGAAAAACCAAAAACGGATCGGGCTCGAAAAAGCGTGAAGTTTGGCGGGTTAGTAGAAAACTTGATTTTAGGAAGGACCCATGATGATGTCGTACACATGGCCATACAATTCTTAGATCAAATGGATAGGTAATGCAAAAGAAAAAAAAGGGTCGGGCTCAGGATCGCATGAAATGTGGCTGGTTAGAAGAAAATGTGAATTTAGGAAGGATCCATTAGGATACAATAGGCATGGCTATATGATTCTTGGATCAAATGAACAGGCAATGCAGAAGCCAAAAACGGGCTTGGCTCAGAATCGCGTGAAATTTGGCGAGTCAGTAGAAAACGTGATTTTGGAAGGATCCATGATGATGCTGCACACATAGCCATACAATTCTTGGATTAAATAGACAGGCAATGTGAAAGCCAAAAATGTGTTGGGCTCGAAATCGTGTGAAATTTGACGAGTCAATAGAAAATGTGATTTTAGGAAAGATCCATGATAATGCGGCATGCATGGCCATACGATTCTTAGATCAAATGGACAAACAATGCGAAATCCAAAACTGGGCCGAGCTCCGAATCGTATTAAATTTGGATGGTAATTAAAAAACGTGATTTTAGGAAAGTTCCACGATGATGCAGCATGCATGGCCATACGATTCTCAGTTCAAAAGGACAAGCAATGCAAAAGAAAAAAATGGGTCGGGCTCGGAATCGGGTAAAATTTGGCGGGTTAGTAGAAAACATGATTTTAGGAAGGACCCATGATGATGTCGCATGCATGGCCATACGATTCTTGGATCAAATGGACAGGCAATGTGAAAACCAAAAACGGGTCGGGTTCAAAATCACGTGAAATTTGGCAGGTCAGTAGAAAACGTGATTTTAGGAGGGATCCACGATGATGCAGCAAACATGGCAATACAATTCTTTCATCAAGTGGACAGGCATGCGAAAGCCAAAAATGGGCCTGGCTCAGAATCACGTGAAGTTTGGCAGATTAGTAGAAAACATGATTCTATAAAGGATCCATGAGGATGTAGTATGCATTGCCATACGTTTCTTGGATAAAATGGACTGGTAATGCGAAAGCCAAAAACGAGCCAGGCTCAGAATCATGTGAAGTTTGGCGGGTCATTAGAAAACATGATTTTAGAAAGGATCCATGATGATGTAGCTTGGATGGCCAAAGGATTCTTTGATCAAATGGACAGGCAATACGAAAGATAAAAACTGGTTGGGCTCAGAATCGCGTGAATGTTGGCTGGTCAGTAGAAAACGTGATTTTAGGAAGGATCCATGACAATGTAGTAGCTTCGCCATACGATTCTTGGATCAAATGGACAAGCAATGCGATAGCAAAAAATGGGTCGGGTTCGGAATCACATGAAATTTGACGAGTCAGTAATCTTAGGAAGGATCCTTGTTAATGTAGCATGCATGGCGATACGATTCTTGGATCAAATGGACAGGCAATATGAAAGAAAAACTGAATTGGCTCAAAATCGTGTGAAATTTGGCAGGTCAGCAGAAAACGTGACTTTAGGAAGGATCCATGATGATATAGCATGCATGCCCACATGATTCTTCGATCAAAAGGACAGGGAATGCGAGATCCAATAACTGAACGAGCTTAGAATCGCATGAAATTTCGTGGGTCACCAAAAAACGTGATTTTAGGAAGGATCCAAGATGATGTTGCATGCATGGCCATACGATTCTTGGATCAAATGGACAGGCAATGTGAAATCCAAAAACGGGCTGGGATCAGAATTGCGTGAAGTTTAGCGGGTCCGTACAAAACGTGGTTTTAAGAAGGATCCATAATGATGTGGAACACATGGCCATACAATTCTTGGATCAAATGGGCTGGCAATACGAATGACAAAAGCGGGCCGAGCTCTGAATCGCGTAAAATTTGGCGGGTCAGTAGGAAACGTGATTTTATGACGGATCCATGAACAGTAAGGCCATGTCAAATTTCATACGATACAGATAGGAAATCTATTTTTGGCTTTCGCATTGACTGTCCATTTGATCCAAGAATGATATGGCCATGCATGCTACATCATCATGTATCCTTCCTAAAATCATGTTTTCTACTGACCCGCCAAATTTCACGCGGTTGTAAGCCCAGCCCAGCCCATAGGGGCCGGGATCAGAATTGCATGAAGTTTGGCGGTACAAAACGTGATTTTAGGAAGGATCCATAATGATGTGGAACACATGGCCATACAATTCTTGGATCAAATGGACTGGCAATGCGAATAATAAAAGCGGGTCGGGCTCAAAATCGATTGAAATTTGGCGGGTCAATAGGAAACGTGATTTTATGACAGATCTATGAACGGTATGGCCATGTCAAATTTCATGCGGTACGGACTGGCAATCCGTTTTTGGATAGGCAATCCATTTTTGGCTTTTGCATTGTCTATCCATTTCATCCAAGAATGATATGGCTGTGCATGCTACATCATCATGTATCCTTCCTAAAATCATGTTTTCTATTGACCCACCATATTTCACGCGGTTGCAAACCCAACCCATTTTTTGCTTTCACATTGCCTGTCCATTTGATCCAATAATTGTATGGCCATGCATGCTATATCATTATGGATCCTTCCTAAAATCGCATTTTCTATTGACCTGCCAAAGTTCACCAGATTCTGAGCCTGGCCCATTTTTGGCTTTCACATTGCTTGTCCATTTGGTCCAAGAATCGTATGGCCATCCCTGCTACATCATCATGTATCCTTCTGAAAATCACATTTTCTACTGACCCGCCAAACTTCACACGATTCCATGCCCAGCTCATTTTTGCCTTTCGCATTGCCTTTCCATTTGATCCAAGTATGGCCAGGCATGCTATATCATCACAAATCCCTCCTAAAATGTCGTTTTCTACTAACTCGCCAAATTTCCCTCAATTTTGAGCCCAACCAATTTTTGGCTTCACATTGCCTGTCCATTTGATCCAAGAATCGTATGGCCATTCATGCTACAAATCATAGATGCTTCCAAAAATCACGTTTTCTACTGACCCGCCAAATTTCACGTGATTTTAAACCCGACCTATTTTTAGCTTTCGCATTGCCTGTCCATTGTATCCAAGAATTAAATGGTCAAGCATGCTACATCATCATAGATCCTTCCTAAAATGACGTTTTCAACAGACCAGCCAAATTGCACGCGATTCTGAGCTCAACCCATTTTTGGTATTTGCATTTCTAGTCTATTTGATCCAAGAATTGTATGACCTTACATGTGACATCATCGTGGATGCTTCCTAAAATCACATGAATCGTATGGACATGCACGCTACATCATCATGGATCCTTCCTAAAATCACATCTTCTACTGACCTGCCAAATTACAATCGATTCAGAGCCTGGTTTGTTTTTGGATTTTTGCATTGTCTGTCCATTTGGTCCAAGAATCATAAGGCCATGCATGTTACATCATCATGGATCCTTCCTAAAATCACGTTTTCTACAGACCCATCAAATTTCAAGCGATTCCAAGCCCAACTCATTTTTGGCTTTTGCATTGTCTATCCATTTGATCCAAGAATCATATGGCCATGCATGCAACATCATCAAGGACGCTTCCAAAAATAACGTTATCTACTGACCTGCCAAACTTCACGCGATTTCGAGCTTGGCTTATTTTTTTCTTTCGCATTGCCTGTCCATTTGATCCGAGAATCGTATGGTTATGCATGCTACATCATCATGTATCTTTCCTAAAATTACGTTTTCTACTGACTCGCCAAATTTCACACGATTTCAAGCCCCGCCCATTTTTTTCTTTCGCGTTGCCTGTCTATTTATCCAAGAATCGTTTGGCCATACTTGCTACATCATGATGGATGCTTCCTAAAATCACGTTTTCTACTGACCCACCAAATTTCACGATATTTCGAGCCTGACCCGTTTTTGGCTTTCGCAATGCCTGTCCATTTGATCCAAGAATCGTACGGCCATGCATGCTACATCATCATGGATCCTTCCCAAAATCTCGTTTTCTTCCGATCCGTAAACTACACGTGATTCCTAGCTAGGCTCATTTTTGGCTTTTGCATTGCCTGCTCATTTGATCCAGGAATCGTATTGGCACGCTTCCTACATATTCATGGATCCTTACTAAAATCTCGTTTTCTCTCTGACCCGCCAAATTTCAAGCCATTTCGAACACGACCCGTTTTTGGCTTTAGCATTATGTATCCATTTGATCCAAGGATCGTATGGCCATGTATGCTACATCATCATGGATGCTTCCAAAAATAATATTTTGTACTGACCCGCCAAACTTCACATGATTTCGAGCTTGGCCTATTTTTTTCTTTCGCATTGCCTGTCCATTTGATCCAAGAATTATATGGCCATGCAGGCGACATCATCATGAATACTTCCTAAAATCACGTTTTGTGCTGACCTGCCAAATTACAAGTGATTCCGAGCCTGACCCATCTGTGGTTCTTACATTGCCTGTTTATTTGATCCAAGAATCGTATGGCCATGCATGCTACATTATCATGGATCCTTCCTGAAATCATACTTTCTACTGACCCACCAAATTTCACACGATTTAGAGCCTGATCTATTTTTGGACTTCACATTGCCTATCCATTTGATCCAAGAATCGTATGGCCTTGCATGTTACATCATCATGGATCCTTCCTAAAATCACGTCTTCTACTGACCCGCCAAATTTCACACTATTCGCAGCCTAGCTTGTTTCTGAATTTCACGTTGCCTGTCCATTTGATCCAATAATCGTATGGTCATATGCTACATCTTCATGGATCCTTCTTAAAATCATGTTTTCTACTAACCCGCCAAATTTCACATGATTTAGAGCCCGACTCATTTTTGATTTTCGCGTTGCCTATCCATTTGATCCAAGAATCGTATGGCCATGCTTTCTATATCATCATGGATCCTTCATAAAATCACGTTTTCTACTAACCTGCCAAATTTCACATGATTTCGATCCCGACCTGTTTTTGGCTTCCTCCATACTGGTCCATTTGATCCAAGAATTGCAGGGCCATGCATGCTACGTCATCATGGATCCTTTTTAAAATCACGTTTTCTACTTACCCACTAAACAACACGTGATTTCGAGCCTAGTCCCTTTTTGGCTTTCGTAATGCCTGTCCATTTGATCCAAGAATCGTATGGCCATGCATGCTACATCATCATGGATCCTTCCTAAAATCACTATTTCTACTAACTCGCCAAATTTAACGCGATTCTGAGCCTGGCCCATTTTTGGCTTTCGTATTGCCTTTCTGTTTAATCCATGAATCATATCGCCATGCATGCAACATCCTCATGTATCTTTCATAAAATTATGTTTTCTACTAACCCACCAAATTTCACACGATTCTAAGCCCGACCCATTTTTGGTTTTCGAATTGCTTGCCCATTCAATCCAAAATCGAATGGCCACGCATGCTACATCATCATGGATCCATCTTGAAATCACATTTTCTACTGACCTAAAAATTTCACGCAATTTTGAGCTCGGCCGATTTTTAGCTTTCACATTACTTGTCCATTAGATCCAAGAATCATATTGCCATGTATGATACATCATCATAGATGTTTCCTAAAATCACATTTTCTACTAACCCGCCAAATTACACGCGATTCGGAGCCTAGCTCATTTTTGGATTTCGTATTGCCTGTGCATTTATTCCACGAATCGTAAGGCCATGCATGCTATATAATCATGGATCCTTCTTAAAGTCACGTTTTCTACTAACGAGCCAAATTTCACGCGATATTGAGCCGACTTGTTTTTGTCTTTCGCGTTGCTTGTACATTTGATCCAAGAATCGTATGGCCACGCTTGCTACATATTCATGGATCCTTCCTAAAATCATGTTTTCCACTAACCCGCCAAACTTCACAGGATTCCGAGCCCGGCCCATTTTTGGCTTTCGCATTGCATGTCCATTTGATCCAAGAATTGTATGGCCATATATGCTGCATCATCATGCATCCTTCCTAAAATCATGTTTTTTACTGACCTGCCAATTTCACACGATTCCGAGCTCAACCCATTTTAAGCTTTCACATTGTCTGTCTGTTTGATCCATGAATCGTATGCCCATGCATGATACATCATCATGGATGCTTCCAAAAATCATATGGCCATGCACGCTACATTATCATGGATCGTTTCTAAAATCACATTTTATACTGACCCGCCAAATTAAATGCGATTCGGAGCTTGGCTAATTTTTGGATCTCGCATTGCCTGCCCATTTGATCTGAGAATCCTAAGGTCATACATGTTGCATCATCATGGATCCTTCCTAAAATTACGTTTTCTGCTGACCCGCCAAATTTCACGTGATTTTGAGCCTACTCATTTTTGGCTTTCTCGTTGCTTGTATATTTGACCCAAGAATCGTACAGCCACACTAGCTACATATTCATGGATCCTTCCTAAAATCACATTTTCTACAGAAACGCAAAATTTCAAGTGATTCCAAGCTTGACCCATTTTTGGCTTTCGCATTGTCTGTCCATTTGATCCATGAATCGTTTGGCCATGTATGCTACATCATCACGGATCTTTCCTAAAATAACATTTTCTACTGACCCGCCAAACATCACATTATTCAAAACCCGGCCCGTTTTTGGCTATCGCATTATCTATCCATTTGATCCAAGAATCGTATGGCCATGCATGCTACATCATTATAGATGCTTCCAAAAATCACGTTTCTACTGACCCGCCAAACATCACGTGATTCTGAGCCTGGCCCATTTTTGGCTTTTGCGTTGCCTGTCCATTTGATCCAAGGATCATATGGCCATGCATGCTACATCATCATGGATCATTCATAAAATCACATTTTCTACTGAACCGCCAAATTTCACGCGATTTCGAGATTGACCTCTTTTCAAATTCACATTGCCTGTCCATTTGATCCACGAATCATATGGCCATGTATGCTATGTCATCATGGATCCTTCCTAAAATCATGTTTTCGACTGGCCCGCCAAATTTCATTCGATTCTAGGCCTAGCCCTTTTTTGACTTTCCCATTGCCTATCCATTTGATCCAAGAATCGTATGGACATACATGCTACATAATCATGGATCCTTTCTAAAATCACGTTTTCTGCTGACCCGTCAAATTTCACGCGATTCCAAAAATGATCCGTGTTTGGTTTTCGCATTGCCTGTCCATTTGATCCAAGAATCGTATGGCCATGCATGCTACATCATCATGGATCCTACCTGAAATCACATTTTCTGCAGACCCGCCAAATTTCATGTGATTCTAAGCCCGACCCATTTTTGACTTTCGCATTGCCTATCCATTTGATGCAAGAATCATAAGGCCATGCACGCAACCTCATCGTGGATCCTTCATAAAATCATGTCTTCTACTAACCTGCCATTTCACACGTTTCGGAGCCGAGCTTGTTTTTGAATTTCACATTAACTGTCCATTTGATCTAAGAATCATATGGCCATGCATGCTACATCATCATGGATCTTTCCTAAAATTACGTTTTCTACTGACTTGTAAAATTTCAAGTGATTTCAAGCCCGGCACATTTTTGGCTTCCACGTTGCATGTCCGTTTGGTCCAGGAATCGTATTGCCATGCATGCTACATCATCATGGATCCATCCTAGAATCACGTTTTCTACGAACAAGCTAAACTTCACGGAATTACGAGCCCGACTAGTTTTTGGCATTCGCATTGCCTGTCCATTTGATCCAAGAATCATATGGCCATTCATGCTGCATCATCATGGATCCGTCCTAGAATCACGTTTCTTCTAACCTGGTGCGATTCCAAGCATGGCCCGTCTTTGGCTTTCGCATTGTCTGTTCATCTGATCCATGAATCATATGGCCATGCATGTTGCATCATCATGGATCCTTTCTAGAATCACGTTTTCTACTGACCCACAAAATTTCACGCGATTTTGAGCACGGCCAGTTTTTTGCTTTCGCATTGCCTATCCATTTGATCTAAGAATCATACGTCCATGCATGCTACGTCATCATGGATCCATCCTTAAATCATGTTTTCTTCTAACTTGGCAAATTTCACGCGATTTTGAGCTCGGCCCATTTTTGGCTTTCGCATTACCTGTCCATTTGATCCCAGAATCGTATAGCCATGTATGCTACATCATCATGGATCTGTCCTAAAATCACGTTTTCTAATGACCAGTCAAATTTTATGCCATTCCGAGCCTGACCTATTTTTGGCTTTCGCGTTGCCTGTCCATTTGATCCAAGAATTGTATGGCCATGCATTCTGCCTCATGATGGATCCTTCCTAAAATCACGTTTTCTACTGACCCGCCAAATTTCACGCGATTCGGATTTGTCTTTCGCATGGTTTGTCCATTTGATCAAAAAATCGCATGGCCATACATGCTGCATCATCATGGAACCTTCTTAAAGTCACGTTTTCTACTAACCTGACAAATTTCACTCGATTCCGAGCACGGCCCATTTTTGTCTTTTGCATTGCCTATCCATTTGATCCAAGAATCGTATGGCCATGCATGCTCCATCATCTTGGATCCTCTCTAAAATCACGATTTCTACTGACACAAAAAATTTCATGTGATTCCAAGCCCGGTCCATTTTTGGCTTTCGCATTGCCTATCCGTTTGATCTAAGAGTCATATGGCCATGCATGCTACATCATCATGGATCCATCTTAAAATCACATTTTCTACTGGCCCGCCATATTTTACGCAATTTCGAGCTTGACACGTTTTTGGCTGTTGCACTGCTTGTCTGTTTAATCCAAGAATCGTATGGCCATGCATGCTACATCATCATGGATCCTTCCTAAAATCATGTTTTCTACTGACCCACACAATTTCACGCGATTCTGAGCCCGACCCGTTTTTTGGCTCTCGCATTGCCTGTCCATTTGATCCAAGAATCGTATGGCCATGCATGCTGCATCATCATGGATCCTTCCAAAAATCAAATTTTCTATTGACCCACCAAATTTCACACGATTTCGAGCCTGCCTGTTCGTGGCTTTTGCATTACCTATCTATTTGATCCAAGAATCGTATGGCCATTCATACTGCATCATCATGGATCCTTCCTAAAATCACGTTTTACTAACCCGGCGCGATTCCGAGCCCAGCCCATTTTTGGTTTTCTCATTGCCTATCCATTTGATCCAAGAATCGTATGGCCATGTATACTACATCATCATGCATCCTTCCTAAAATCACGTTTTCTACTGAATGGCCAAATTTAACGCGATTCCGAGCCCGACCTGTTTTTGTCTTTTGCATTGCCTGTTCATTTGATCCAAGAATAGTACGGCCATGCATGCTACGACATCATGGTGCCTTTCTAGAATCACGTTTTCTATTGACCGGCCAAATTCCAAGCGATTCTAAGCCCTACTGTTTTTTGCTTTTGCATTCCCTGGTCGTTTGATCCAAGAATCGTATGGCCATATCATCATGGATCCTTCCTGAAATGACGTTTTTTATTGGTCTACAAATTTCACACGATTCCGAGCCCAAACTGTTTTTGGCTTTTGCATTGCCTGGCCATTTGATCCAAGAATCGTATGGCCATGCATGCTACATCATCACGAATGCTTTATAAAATGATATTTTTTACTAATCTGCCAAATTTCATGTGATTCCGAAACCGCCCCATTTTTTGCTTTCACATTGCCTGTCCTTTTGATCCAAGAATCGTATGGCCATGCACGTTACATCATCATGGATCCTTCCTAAAATCACGTTTTCTACTGACTTGCCAAATTTCACGCGATTGCAAGCCTAACCCATTTTTGGCTTTCACACCGCCTGTCTATTTAATCCGAGAATCGTATGGCCATGCATGCTGCATTATCATGGATCCTTCCAAAAATCATATTTTTTAATGACCCGCCAAATTTCACATGATTTTGAGCCCAACCTGTTTTTGGCTTTCACATTGCCTGTCCATTTGATCAAGAATCATATGGCCATGCATGTTGCATCAACATAGATCTTTCCTAAAATCACGCTTTCTACTGACCCACCAAATTTCACGCGATTACCGACACGACCTGTTTTTGGCCTTCGCATTGCCTATCCATTTGATCCAAGAATCATATGGCCATGCATCATCATGGATCCATCCTAAAATCACATTTTCTACTAACCCGCCAAATTTCATACGATTCGATTCCCAACCCTTTTTTGTCTTTCGCATTGCATGTTCATTTCATCCAAGAATCGTATGGCCATGCATACTGCATCTTTATGGATCCTTCACAAAATCATGTTTTCTACTGATAGCCAAACTTCACGCGATTCTGATCCTGGCCCATTTTTGGCTTTCGCATTGCTTGTCCATTTGATCCAAGAATCGTATGGCCATGCATGCAGCAGAATCATGGATCCTTTCAAAAATCACGTTTTCTACTGACTCGCCAAATTTCAAGCGATTCCGAGCCAGGCCCGTTTTTGGCTTTCACATTGCCTGTCCATTTGATCCAAGAATCATATGGCCATGCGTGCTGCATCATCATGGATCATTCCTAAAATCACGTTTTCTATTGACTTGCCAAATTTCAAGCAATTCCGAGCCAAGCCCATTTTTGGCTTTCACATTGCCTATCCATTTGATCCAAGAATCGTATGGCCATGCGTGCTGCATCATCATGGATCCTTCCTAAAATCACGTTTTCTACTGACCCACAAAATTTCACGCGATTCCCAGCCCGGCCCATTTTTTGCTTTCAAATTGCCTGTCCATTCGATCCAAGAATTGCATGGCCATGCATACTACATCATCATGGATCCTTCCCAAAACCACGTTTTCTACTGACCCGCCAAATTTCACCAGATTCTGAGCCTGACTCGTTTTTGGCTTTTGCATTACCTGCCCATTTGATCCAAGAATCGTATGGCCATGCATGCTGCATCATCATAGAACTTTCCTAAAATCACGTTTTCTACTAACACGCCAAATTTCACGCGATTTTGAGGTCGGCCAGTTTTTGGCTTTCGCATTGCCTGTCCCTTTGATCCATGAATCGTATGGCCATGCACGCTACGTCATCATGAATCATTCGTAAAATTACGTTTTCTACTAACCTGCTAAATTTCATGCGGTTCCGAGCCTGTCATGTTTTTGGCTTTCGCATTGCCTGTCCATTTGATCCAAGAATCGTTTGGCCATGTTGCATCATCATGCATCCTTCCTAAAATCTCATTTTCTACTGACCTACCAAATTTCACACGATTCTAATCCTGGCCCGTTTTTGGCCAACGAACTTCACCAACCACTGGGGAAGTCAAACTACAACTCGCATCCCAATCAACCACACCTCTAAACACACACTTCTAGGTTACCAACACCGAGGTTAAACTCATTCCCTAACCTTATCGACACATATGAGTTCAGACCTAACTCTTTGTGTCCTAAAACTCTGACACCATCTACACCTCTTCACTAAATTACCAAACTTCAGCAACATACCCCAATTAGGGAAACACACCCCACACTACATCTCATACACTTAACCGGTCAAGGTCACAACTAACTCTGAAAACATACCAGTCCTAGGACTACCAACTAACACCAAACCTACACGATATCACTCATGTGAGCATAAGATCTCCACCCTCACACCGTCACGAAGAACTCGAAAACTCATCGTCTCTCAAAGACATACTAATCATCACCAGGGCAACCAATGCTAATTAACAACCAATACTAATACATAACCGATATAGCACACACCGAGGTGCCCACTCCAAGTTCACTACTCCTTTCTAAACGTCTCTATAAAAGAGACAACACCCATAACCTAGGATACATAACATTGGTACCCTTCTCCAAAATACTAATACAACACAATCACATAACAATTATTCAAACAACCACATTGAGACTCCAATCAATTCACATACCACCTATCACATAACACATAACACATAATCGAGCTAAGTCTACAAAGATAATTATTTGTTCCAGTACTCACTTAGATTTCTCATTAGAAACAACGTCGATCAAGCGTGTTTCCAATAAGACCTCCAAGTTAGTTAACTAGACACCGAATAATATCTATGAGTCTCAACACCATGCCCACATAAAATGCAACACATAAACATGTTATCACTTAGCACACAATATACAAATGTCCTCACTAAGCATGATAAACCCACTATGGCTAACCGTTTCCCACGAGCCCAAGGTTTTCAAACTTGGTTAGCTCTGATACCAACTGTAACGTCCCGGATTTTCAGAGTCCGGCACCGTTAAAATACCCCAAAAAGTCAATAAGTGAAAGATGACAACCAGATATAATAAATAATATCTCTAATGCAATAGATACAATAGTGTTACACAATACATATGTTATTCCAATTTCATACACCCTACATTTACATCTATGTGGAATAGATGAATGTTAACTAAAACATATAATAGATAGTATATATTAAATTGAAATGCCAAAGGCTTACATCATAATCAAAGGGTGTCACTACTACAAAAATAGTTAAAGATCACACTTTGACAAGAAAAAAGATCTCACTTTTATTGGAAGTGTGATAAAAAAATTAGATTGATATTTTAATCACACTTAATTTGATTGAGTGTGATAATATTTATTTTTTATGTCACTTTTCAATTAAGTGTGATTATATATATATTTTTTAATCACACCTTCTAATTAAAAGTGTGATTATATATACATTACTACTTTTTAATCACACTTTTTAAACAAGTGTGATTATATATATATTTTTTAATCACACATTCTAATTAAAGTGTGATTGTTTATATATTTTTTAGTCACACCTTTTAATTAAAGTGTGATTATATATACACTACTACTTTTTAATCACACTTTTTAAACAAGTGTGATTATATATATATTTTTTAATCACACATTCTAATTAAAGTGTGATTATTTATATATTTTTTAATCACACCTTTTTAACTAAAGTGTGATGGTATATACACTACTACTTTTTAATCACACTTTTTAAGTAAGTGTGATTATATATATATATTTTAATCACACATTCTAATTAAAGTGTGATTTTTTATATATTTTTTAATCACACCTTTTAATTAAAGTGTGATTATATATACACTACTACTTTTTAATCACACTTTTTAAACAAGTATGATTATTTATATATTTTTTAATCACGCCTTTTTAATTAAAGTGTGATTGTATATACACTACTACTTTTTAATCACACTTTTTAAGTAAGTGTGATTATATATATATTTTTTAATCACACATTCTAATTAAAGTGTGATTATTTATATATTTTTTAATCACATCTTTTTAATTAAAGTGTGATTTCATATACACTTCTACTTTTTAATCATACTTTTTAAGTAACACTACAAGAAAAGTGGGCTTATGAGACGGAACTTTTTGTGACGGCACATTTGCCGTCGCAAAAAGTCATTTTTTGTGACGGCACAACTTGCCGTCGCAAAAAATGTGACCTTTTGAGACGGCACAATTTGTCGTCGCAAAAAATGTGACCTTTTGAGACGGCACAACTTGCTGTCGCAAAAAATGTGCCTTTTTGAGACAGCATAGGTTGTCGTCGTAAAAAAAATGTGACTTTTTGAGACGGCACAACTTGCCGCCGCAAAAAATTTGACCTTTTGAGACGACATAATTTCCCGTCGTAAAAAAAATAACTTTTTGAGACGACACCATGCTTGAATTAAGGTGTGGAATTGTGATTTGAAATCACAACCAAATACATTTTCTTATTTTCCGTATTTTTTTTTGTTTTTACTAATTTTTTTTTAATATTTTAAACATTTTTTTACTTTTTAGACACACTTAACATAAATACACCTAAAAAGTAAAAAATTTGTAAAAAAAAACTTTTAAAAATTCACTAAATGCCAAAAATACAAAAAAAAAATACAAGAATTTAGTACATTTTTTGTATTTTTATGCATTTATTAAAATTTTAAAATATTTTTTCACAAATTTTTTACTTTTTAGATACATCTAAGTAAGGTGCATCTAAAAAAGTAAAAAAAATGTTTAAATTTAAAAAATATTCACTAAAAACAAAAAAATACGAAAACCAAAAAAGTCAGTTTTCAAAAAACTTAATTCAGAAAACTCAAACCAAACACACTGAATGGTATTTTTCTATCATAAAAAAAAAGAAAAAAAACGGCGTCGTCTTACTCTTTTGATATAACATTTCTCTTTTCATCAATTTTTTCATTTTCCTGTCTCTCTGTCTCTATCTCTGTCTCTCTTCTCTTTCTCTCTCTCACTCATCACTCTTCTCTGTCTGTCTGTCTGTCTCTCTCTCTCTCTCTTTCTCTTTGTGTCTCTGTCTCTCTTCTCTTTCTCTCTCCCACGCATCACTCTTCTCTGTCTGTCTGTCTGTCTGTTTCTTTTGCTTTATGTCTCTGTCTCTCTATCTCTCTGTCTCTCTCTCACTCATCACTCTTCTCTGTTTGTCTGTCTCTATTTCTCTCTGTCTCTCGCTCAACTCTCTTCTCTTTCTGTCTCTCTCTCGTTTATCTCTTTTCGCTATTTTCTCTCTCCCCCTCTCCCTTTGTCTATCTCTCGAACATCTTTTGTTTCTCTCTTTTTTTTGTCTCTCTCTCTCTATCTCTCTGTCTCTCTCGTTCATCTCTCTTCTCTCTCTCTCTCTCTTTTTCTATGTCTCTCTCTCGTTAATCTCTTTTCGCTTTCTTTCTCCCTTTTTTTGTTTATCTCTTACTCATCTCTTGTTTCGCTCTCTTTTTCTGTCCCACTCTCTCTCTATCTTTTTCTCTCTTTGTCTATCTTTATCTCTTTCTCTCGCTATCTTTGTATCTGTCTATCACTCATCACTCTTCTCTTTCTCTGTCTACCTGTCTGTCTGTCTGTCTGTCTGTCTCTCTCTCACTGTGTTCGCCTTGCTCACTCTCTCCCTCATCTCTTCTCTATTTATTGAGCTCCCTCTCGATTTATCGATCCAACCATGTTGGGAACCCTCAGTGGGCGGTGACCCCCAGCACCCCCACTTCCACGTGGGGGGCTGTGAGAGCAAGAGTGAAAATAAATAAATAAATAAATTTTTTTGAACCAATCAGAAAACAGTAAGGGTGGTGGGGGTCACTCCCACTAGGAATCTAGGGCATTTTCCTTATCGATCCACTACAAGAAAATGCACTTTTAGCAACCACTTTGTCTCTTTCTCGCTCATCACTTTGTCTCTGTCTCTCTATCTCTCTTCTCTATCTATGTCTCACTCATCTCTCCCTCTCACCACCCATCTCCTCTACCACATTTACCACTACTGCAAATGTCATTTCACTACCACCACTACTACCACTATTGCCACTCTACCTCTACGATTACCATTACTACCATCATCACTACCACTGCACTACCACCACTACCACTACTACCACTACTACTATCATTATCTCTCCTCCACCACTGCCACTCCATCTCCTCTGACTGTCTCTCCCTTTCTCTATGTGTCTCTGTCTTTCTTCTCTCTCTCTCTCACTCATCACTCTTCTCTGTCTGTCCGTCTCTCTCATTCTCTTTGTGTCTCTGTCTCTCTTCTCTTTCTCTCTCTCACTCATCACTTTTCTTTGTCTGTCTGTCTCTCTATTTTTCTCTATGTCTCTCGTCCATCTCTCTTCTCTCTATCTCTTTCATCTATCTTCTCTCTCTGTCTCTTTTCTCTCTCTTTTTTTTTCTCTCTCGCTCTCTCGGTCATCTCTTTTTGTCTCTCTCTCGTTTGTCTCTTTTCGCTCTTTCTGTCTCTCTCTCGTTTATCTCTTTTCGCTCTCTCTCTCTATATATATATATTTTCACCTATTTTTTATCTTCCTTTCTTTCTTTTTTTTCTCTCTCTCATTCATTACTCTTCTCTCTCTGTCTGTCTATTTGTCTCTCTCTCTCTCTCCCTCCCCCACTGCGTTCGCGTTGCTCACTATTTCCCTTCCGTATTCTATATTTACTAAACTCCCTATCGATTTATTGATTCACTACAAGAAAATACACTTTTAGCACCACTTTGTCTCTCTTTCGCTCACCACTCTGTCTCTGTCTCTGTCTCTCCTCTATCTGTCTCCCACTTATCTCTCTCTCTCACCATCCATCTCCTCTACCACCTTCATTACTACTGCAAACGCCATTTCACTACCACCACTACTACCACAGTCGCCACTTCACCACTACGACTACCATTACAATATTTTTTATTAAAATATTACCCCTACTTCTACCAAATAAAAAATAATAATATTTTTTTTTTCATTAAAATAAAAATGAAACAAATAAATTTTCAAGTTTAGTAACTAAAATAAAATAATTTTTTTTAAAAAAATTCTATTTTAACAAAAAATAAAATTTTTTGGCGACGGCAATCCCTGTCGCAAAAAATAAATAAATTAAACAGCGTTATTTTATTATTTTAAATTTTTTTTTTTGATTTTTTCTTCCCCCTCCCCCTCTTTTTCCATTCCCCTCCCCTTTTTTTTTTCCATTCCCGCTCTGTTCCCCGCCGCGCGCCCTAAACCAAAAAACCCTAATCTCTTCTTATCCCTCCCTCTCTATCGATCGATCGAGCGGCGGCAGACGACGGAAAGCGGAGAGAGAGAGAGAGGCGGAGAGATGGTATGCGGCAACACATTTGCGAAGACCATATGCTCAATCTGCTACAAAGATCTCATACCCATCGTCGAAGACCTTCAATCCATCTCCATTTGCGGTCACGTCTTCCACGAGCTCTGGTCAGTCATCACTCATTCATATTTCATATATATATATATACACACACTCATTCACATTAATCGATTGAAAATTCTGTTATTTACCTTTGTAAAAACCCTAGCATTCAACAATGGTTCGAGTACTGTTCAAATGGGAAGAAGAGAAATTGTCCTGTATGCAAGTAGACCTGTTCGGAGGCCAAGCAGACCTGTTCGAAGAATTGAATGTCTGCTGACTTGTTGAAGGGTTTATATGTGGAGATGAAGTTTGAGAGGCCAAGTAAGATCCAGACGATCAGTTTGCCTATGATTCTGAACCCTCCTTACAAGCACTTGATCGCTCAGGCACACAATGGTTCTGGCAAGACTACTTGTTTCGTGCTTGGCATGTTGAGCCGTGTTGATCCCAAACTCACTGCTCCTCAGGCGCTCTGTATCTGCCCTACCCGAGAATTGGTGATCCAGGTTCGTTAACATATGCAAATCTGTACATAATTTCTATTTGTTGATGTTTACAAGTATCTGAATGTTTGAACTTTGTTTAATATATATATATTTTTGGCATGCGAATTTGGTTTTAATTAATGGTACTCTTTGGGTTGGGATTTCAGAGTTTTAATCATATTTACTTATTCCTTTATGTATATTTTGTTCTCTTTTGATCCTTGAAGTGTCTTTGTGAATTCCGGGTTCCCCTCAACCTTTGGATAGGGAAAGGGATCATGGATTATTCTCTTCTCTCTCTCTCTCTCTCTCACTCACTTTATTTATTTATTTTTATTTTTGATCTTCAATGCTTGAATCTGATGCTCTAGATCGACGACCCTCTGTGATCTCCAAATTCGCTCTTAATCTCCAAATTCGACTCCCTCAAGTAAAAGATCTCTACTTTGTTTCATGGTTTATATATGTGTTCTATTAATTTCTTCTTTTCACCTTCATTTTTGTTCTACATCTCTTCTTTATCTTTTATTACATTCACTAAACTTGATTGAATTCATTGTTATTGTTTGTGTATACACACACAAATATATATATATTTGTCAATTTGTGGTGATTTGTGATTTTATGTTTTTGATTTAGGGGTTTCATCATTTCATTATAAAAAAATTGCAATTAATTCCTGTGAAATTTTTGTCCCAATATCTGTGGAACTAGTTTTTTTTTTCCTCTTGCCCTTTTGATTCAGGGGTTTCATGATTTTGTTTTCATTATAAATAAATTTTGATTAATTTCTTTTTGGAAGATTTACGATGTTTTATTCTTTGCTTATTTCATGAGAGAAAATTATTAGAGCGTAGTTATTAGTAACTTTTCATTGGATTAATTAACTTTATTGAAGGAGAAAGTGATGATATTTGTTCCCATATCTTTTATGGTTGATGAAGTTGTTATCATGTTTAATGATCTTTTTGTTTGCTTTTGTACTTGGTTTGCTTAAGAAACACATTGCTTTCCATATTGCATGAGCAAGAAGGTGCACTTTGTTTATTCGATTCCTCTATTTTTCTATTTTCAGGTATGGTCCTCTCTCTCACTCAATTTCTCTATTTTTCTATCTTTGTTTTCCCTAATTTTTAGAATTAATATTTTCCCTAATTTTTTGAAACTAATGAGACACGCAGTGTCCCATATGTGATTTCTTCGGACTATATTTTGTATTTAAAGGTTATGTTCATCTTAGTTTCCATGTGCTTGCCATGTTATTGGTTCTTTATGGGCATCTTGTATTTTGCATAAATTTTCAGTTTGAATATAGTAATTGAGAGCAATTAGACAGTTTAAGTAGTGGTAATTTAGAAGTGCCCATCTTTGTTACTTATCAGGAGGACTACCATAGTAGAAGAGGCATTTTCTGCGATTTTTTTTGTGAATTGAATGGGTGACCAAAGAATTTATGATAGCATGGTTGTGTCTATTGAGAAATACATTTGAAATAGCATTCCAAATGAGGTTATTGTGTATCATTTTCAACATAAAAAAGTTGTGGAAGCCATTTGTAAATCAAATTTGCAAGAAATATTTGATTTTTCATTTTCAACTTGTTTTAATGATCAATTAGGATACAATTTCATGTGTGATTTTAGGTAAGTTTGGGTAAGGCATATCAAGTTTCCTATGGAAAAAAGAGTAGTAGAATAAGTCTGATTGACCTCATAAAGGGACTGGCCATAGCCAAAAATGAAATCAACAGAGTCTTGGATGAAGCAATTATTGAAATAGTGAAGGCCCTTGTGATCATAAAGGGTGTCTTGATCACCATAAAAACTGCAGTTATAAAATGCAGCCTTAGTCCCTGATGTCCTTAGCACCACTGCTTACCCTCTTGCTAATCCATCCTCATGCGCTGCTGTGTTCTGCATTACCTCCCACCCACATAATTTAACAGAAAAGCCAAACACCAAGAATTTATGCTCAGAATTTTATTCCCAAAATTATTAATGTACGGTTCAAATTTAACTTTTGTATGTTGAAGCAATGAATCCGAACCATACATTGAAATTTTTTAGTAAAAATTTTGTGTACGTAGTATTGTAGAGAATTTAATGATGTAGAGACTCGAAAAAAAAAGGAAAAAAAAAAGATGGTCCATAAGCCTAATTTGTTGTGTTGTGGGAACTTTGCAGTTGTTGTGAGTTGGCTTGGATTAAAGCCATGAAGGTTCTGAATTTCTTTTCTGAAAACCCGTGATCTCATGAATGTGTAGTTCTTATGGACTCCATAAGGGATGCCAATTTTGATTGTTTTGGTCTTTTGGAGTGATTCAAGTAGCAGGGGAATGTCTTTTTGTCTCTTCTTATTCTATCATATACAACAGTCTCTTCTTGTAAGCCATAATAAATTGTTGTTGGATATGCAACAAAATATGGTCAAGGCAACATCTAGTTACAGTAATGTTATACTTAACACAAACAAAATCTAATTATCTTATTATTAATTGAATTATTAGGACTATGTGGCATTGGTGACTATCAAGCATTTGGCCAAGGAAGCTTGCAGTCTAATTTTTAAACTCTGGCATCTAATTCCCTTTTTTCTTGAATTGTTTAGGATTTCAAACCACTTACATAGTTTCTCACATAAAATCCTGACTATTTATTGTAGTCTAATCCAACAAAGCCTTATTATTTATATGTATATATTCTTTTTCTGGGTGCTGTTGGTATGTTTGTCCCCTTCCCTCTTATAAGCACTTCTAGAGACAGAGGGAAAGAGAGCAAGAGAGGTACTAATGTGCTGGAATTTCCCTTTGGATGGCATGTGGCAACATCATGATAGGACATAGTCAAGATGGGTAGTGTCCCTTGGTCATATGGACAATCAATATTCAAAATGGTAAAAGAACTGTGCCAGGGAGTCTATGGCTTTCAACTGAAGTTCTCAAATCTGGACCATCCTTTCTTCCTCTGGCTAAGGTGTCACCTATTGGATTAATTGCATGGAAGATGTCATTTATGTACCCATAAGATCACAGCCATGATCACTACTCATAACATGAATCAAGTGCTTATAATTTATAGCTATGTACGAATTTAGGTAATTTATGAGATTGGGTAATTTTAGTTTTCCTCTGCATTAGTTGATCAATAGAAATTCAGTGATTAACATCAAGAGAATGGCCATGTTTACGATGTAGAATGTATGGCAAAAAATTGGACACGATGACATTGTTTTATTTTTTGTCAGTGAAGTATGCTATTTTTTGAAAAAACATCAAAGTATTTTATTTGTTTTTTTTTTTTTTTGTAGCAATGTTATATGTTATTAATTTTTCATTATCTTTTTATATTACTATTTATATGAATCATCATATGATATATCTTATTTAGTGATAATTATTAAAAAAATCAGAGCATAAACAACTCCAGCTTCCAAATCCTTAAATACCTTCTAGAAGCATAACAACCAAAGTGAACAATTACTGAAAAAGCTCTACCTCAACTAAGCCTTATAGTAAGCCTTAGAGGGGTGATCAAATTTAGAAACCAAGTTCAATGACATGGTAGTAGATATAATGGATTAAAATGACGAACTCACCAAATTCTTTGGTTTTATCTTATCTGGTTTTGGTTTAGCTTTGGTTGGTGATTGGCATTTGTACGAGAAATTAGCTCCAAATTCTCTGATGTTGTTTCTCCCAAAAAACTTGATGTCTGGTGCTTTAGTTTGTTTTTTTACTTCAGAATTCATTTGGAACTAGGACTGTTTAGTGGATCTGTTGAGGAATTGATTTGTGTTGCCTTATCTGTATTGTTTTTTGGATTTGTGTTTGCTTCCTATAGTTTGATTTTTTGAATATTGATTGTTTCAAATGAAAGAAGAGTAAATTACCTATGCACAAGCTTTAATTTGCAATTTTAATTAGTAAAAAATCAACAACTGTGTAGCTTAAACATTTTGTATGTGTTCCCTATATATAAATCCCCCAATACACATTACGTATGAATGCATTACCTCTATTGCGCTTACATTTAACATCAACAAGATGCTATTGGTGAAGAGAAGTTAGAAACAAAGATATATATAGTTGTGCTTTTGACTTTTTGTTGTCCATTGTTTTAGGAAGTGAATTGCTTAATAAGCAGTTTTGTTTTTTTTTTTTTTAATAAAAGCATCAGGGACTTTCTGGGTTCACATTCATCCTCATTATGTGTTTTTGTTGTTGTACTTTTTTAAGATGGTGGCTGGGAGAATCGGTGGGTTAAATCTGATTGGAAGAAAGATGAAAACTTGGCTGGGGAGTGGAACTTTACTTCTGGTAAATGGAATGGAGATGCTGAGGATAAAGGTACCTTTTTACTCTTTCTTATTCTTGTATGTCTATGACAGTATACAATTTCTTATTCTAGTATGTCTAAGAGATAATGATTTTTGCAGTTCACCCATTTGTTCTGTCTTTTTGTCAAAAATGAGTTCCATGCATTGTTTAGATCATAACTCCATTTACACACAATCTGACTTGTTGCGACTAGCGGCATTTGAAAATGGACTTAATAAGGAACACTTCGACCAAATTTCATGATCTCTGAGTAAGTAGATTAAGAGATGTGCATTCTCAAAGTTGATGGTTCTGGAGTAGGTGTTGTCAACACAGCACTCTAATAATAAATTAAAGCTAATTTTGACCCTCATGCCTTAATCCTTAACCTGGCATGGTGGTACACAGATTACTCAGTGTGTGTGAAACACTTGACTTTTCGTTTTAAATTTTAAATGTAAATTATAATAGGCATGTCTGATCAACACATAATTGTTAATTAAAGGTGTCTGTTAACGCCAAGGGTTTGGCCTGATGGATGAGGCCTGGACTTGGTAAACTCTGATAGAAAGTGAACCTATTAGTAAACTTTGATTGAGTGGGAGCAAATATTGTTTTAAAGAAAGTGATTTATTGCGCTTCAAAGCCTTCTGTTAACAGATTTCTTTTAAACGTTTGGTTGAACTGATGCTATCACTTTCCAGCCAACCCCTGTATTATTGGGATCAAACCCAAGTACATTTTGTTTTTGGATCCTGCAACATATTTATGCCTTGTTTAACAGATCATTTGACTATGGCTGACTATTGTACACTGCAAGGTTATATCTCCCATGATTAATTCTTTCCGAAATTATATATTGGTGTAGTGAGCTAATTTTGAATTTTATTTTAATGTGAATTGCAGAAGCAACACCTAAGACAATTATGAGAACAATGGGGGTAAAAGGTCTTGCCCTTTATCACTTGAAATCACATCTTTTGTTGTTTCCAATTTTTTTGTATGCATATAATTTGATATTGTTCTCTAGTTTTGTTTGTTTGACATGCTCAATTGTCAAACCTCTTTCCCATGACCCTACCTATTCACAAGCACAAAGGAAAATATGAGAAAAAGAAAAGACTCCTTGAGATTTCCTGCTGGAAGGGGTTGAACATTTGAATACCAATTTGAACCATTCTTTTTCAGTTTCATTCTGTTGATTTGTAACTAGCTTTGCTCATTTGCTGGCTCTATAGATAACAATCTTTAATGTATTCACAGGCATAGTATTTGGTGTCTCATTTTTGCAGAAATGTCGTTTGGGGAAGCAATCTTGCAAGGAGTTACCTGACAGCTCTAAAGATGGTATCAACCTTGTTCTCACTATAATGCTTAGTAGTTTGTACATTGCGTTATTGATAAACCATATGAAATTTAGCCCATCTACTACATTTGTATGTTGAATTTAAGGTGATCTTCAAATCAAGCTAATAAAAATAAGTTAGAACTACTTGTAAATTTAAATGCACACAAATGTGACAGCACAGAAATCCACCCAAAATCCACACAAATGTGATTAGTCGGACTTTATCTTTTGTAAGGCTAGAACAATCTCTACAAATAATTAATTTATTCATATGTTTCTAGTGGTGTCTGAATTAATTTGTGTTTTTATTTTTCAGGTTAGAAATTTCTTGGAGAGATGCAAAATATGGTCAAAGAATTCAAGGACTTAATTTTTCAAGTTTTTTTCATTTTTATTTTTTAATATATGTAAGCACAGTTTAAATTTTTTTATTTAATTCCTTTGTATATACTTTTGAACATATTTAACTTTCATTTATGAAATATATGATGTTATTTCATTGAATATGTGGTTATGATTTAAAGTATAGTATATAGTGTGTATTATATTCTTGAAATGCGCGTACAAAAATAATATTGATTATTCTTCAAATATGTCGAATCTTTTTAGTAATTAATCACACTTAAAAGATGTGATCTAAATGTTATTAATCACACTTAAAAGATGTGATCTAAAGTTTATTATCACAGGTTTTATTAGTTTTTAATCACACTTAAAAGATGTGATCTAAATATTTTTAATCACACTTAAAAGATGTGATCTAAATGTTATTAATCACACTTAAAAGGTGTGATCTAAAGTTTATTATCACAGATTTTATTAGTTTTTAATCACACTTAAAAAATGTGATCTAAATGTTTTTAATCACACTTAAAAGGTGTGATCTAAATGTTATTAATCACACTTTAAATGTGTGATCTAAAGTTTATTATCACAGGTTTTATTAGTTTTTAATCACACTTAAAAGGTGTGATCTAAAGTTTATTATCACAGGTTTTATTAGTTTTTAATCACACTTAAAAGGTGTGATCTAAATATTATTAATTACACTTAAAAGGTGTGATTAAAAATGATCCTTTTTAATCACACTCCCAAAGATCACACTTTAATAAAACTTAAAAGGTGTGATTAAATAACAAACATCACACAAAAAAAGTGTGATCTTTATCTGTTTTTGTAGTAGTGTGTAACCCTTACAAGAATGGCACACAACCAAATGAATAAAACAAATGGCCCAAGGCCTACAAATAATGGAACCACCCTACCCAGCTTTAATCAGCACTCTAATGTTTGTACACGCAACACACTTAAAAAACATTTTCAACCACGTAGGGTGAGCATAAAACCTGGTAAAGAATATTTCAAACACTAAACATGCTCCACTAGCATAAATGATCATGATGCAGTACATATATACGATATGACCAATACCCTTTTCAAAATCTATCCGATTTCCTAACAAAAATCCATTTTGTTCCAATCATCAAACTATTCGTTTATTCAAAACGTTTTTCGAGTTCGAAACATCTGTTGAACCAAAATTATTTCCAAAACAAGTCTGGTATATTACAATACCAACCAGCTGTGTTCTCAAAATCACAAACCACTATTTCTTTAAAACTGGAAATAGGGCGGTAAATACACACACTAGGAATTCCTAGGTACGTGTCTATAAGTAAGCTATACAAGAACTACCAAAGCCATTTTACTGGTACTATTCGGAAGGATCGGCATCTAACCGCGCAGGTTTCTCGACTTTCACAAAGGACAAAGAACCCAACTTAATTACCACAACCCATACCCCCTATCCAGATTCATCACGGTATTCACCCCTTTTTCGTTTGCACAATAAATGTATTCCAAAAACATCTTTAAATAATGCCAAGTGTTCTAAAACATGATACAAGAATTTCCAAAACATTCTTTCCAAAACATACAGTTTTGAGTTCCAAAATCCATTACATACTCCATGATATGAATGATTTAAGTTTGCCTAATCCACATGCAATTTCTAACACACAACAATGCTATCCTCCACCAATAGCCAAAACAGTTATCTCTATTACCATAATTAAAAGATAACTAAACAGATAAATAGTTCAAAATTCCAAAACTCATATATAAGTATTTCCCAATATTCCACTAGTTTCCAATTGCCTCCACATTTTCATTTCAAACAAATCGTTTCCAAAAATCAGTCCCGATCCCAAAAACAATATTATTTAGGGTTTTTCACAAATTGGGCCTTTTTCTCTTTTAGAAATCCATACGCAATTGTTAATACCGAAAATAGATTTAATAACAAAATCATAGCCAAACAACCCCCAATTTGGAACAAATCCCTAACCTGAAATTAATTTCAAAATCAATGGAACTACCACAAATCTATCTACCAAGATACGCCACAAATACATTACCAAATTCATATCGAGTTAAGGAAATAGACCCTACCTCTTGAAACGAAAAGGAAACATGTCCAAAAAATCGCTAGCGACGAAAAGACGATATGCTCAGATTAAATGGAAGCCCTCACCGAGCTCTACATTTTGGGATAGAAGGTGGGTAAAAATAGATAAAACCAAGCTTTAGAGCTTAAAAAGCTCAAAAATGGAAAAATATGTGTGTGTGTGTGTGTGTGTGTGTGAGAGAGAGAGAGAGAGAGAGAGAGAGAGAAATAGATATTTTTCACTTTTGGACTGGAATTTATAGAGAAAGACTATTCACGGGCGAGAACCCCATGCTCGCGGCCACTACCTGCCTAGGTGGCATGACCGCGGGCACGATGCCCTTGACCGCAGGCGTGACCGTGCATACCGCGGCCCCCCCATCGCGGGCCATGCACTCATATCTGGGCTAACAGACCTAAGGCCTAAATTGCAAACCGTGGGCATGACCTACCAAACTCAAAACTCTGGGATGCTGCCTAGCAGCCAGCCCAAGGCATTTCCAAGGCCCAAACTATACCGAAAGGCCCACGTCACTCGCAACAACCACTTGTCCCAACCAAAAACAAAATTGGATCGGGTTAAACTGACCTGGGCAACTACAAATTCATCACTTTTTATAGCATTTTTAAGAGAATGTTATAAAAAAAAATATTATTAAAAGTATTTTTTTCTTATAGTGTAGGTGGTGGCGATATATTTGAAATTGAATTAGGGTTTGAAATTGAATTAGGGATCGTGATATAAATAGAGAAGATACAGAAAAAACTAAAACTTAAGGACGAAAGAAGGCAAGAGAAAGTACTTGGTATCTTATCTTTATTCATCGAATAGAACTGCCTTTATATATGTTCATACATAACAAATAATAGCATAAAAATAGGTACTACACAAAACTGCAAGATAAACCCCTATAGACTAGGTAAATAGAAACAAACTTATTAATCAATTCCTAAAGACTTGGTCAAAACAACTACTGACTAAAGCTTTTGATAAATACTAATAAATATGAAATAACACATTTAAGTCTTAACTGATAACAAAGAACATCTATTTCATATATCATTGAATAATCATTGAGTACAATATATATAACCTAAATGAAATAAACCCTAATAATCTAATAGACTAAACTACCCTAAATAACTAATAGAAAATACAATAATCTTCACACCCCCCCTCAAACTGAGGATGCGAGCGCAGAAAGCATCGAAAGTTTGCTAAGAAGAAAACGAAAACGAGCAACAATATGAGTCTTTGTAAAAAAATCGGCTAACTGAAGAGAGGACGGAACAAAAGGAAGAGAAATAGTGCCAGCCTGAAGGTGCTGTCGGACAAAGTGACAATCGATTTCAACATGCTTGGTCCGCTCATGGAAGACTGAATTATGAGCAATCTGAACAGCACTCTGATTATCACAATACAACAGAGTCGGATCAGAAAGAGAGATGCCCATATCAGAGAGAAGCCAGCGAAGCCAGACTATCTCGGAAGTAGCATGAGCCATGGCGCGATACTCAGCCTCAGCAGTGGAACGAGCGACAACAGACTGTTTCTTACTTTTCCAAGATATGAGAGAATCACCAAGGAAAACACAAAGACCAGAAGTGGATTTGCGATCAGAGATGTCACCGGCCCAATCAGCGTCAGCATAGGCACGGAGAGTCAAGTCCGAAGAGGCGGATAACAGCAGACATTGTAACAAAGTGCCCTGAAGGTAGCGCAGAGTACGGAGTAAGGCAGCCCAGTGTGTGGAGCGAGGAGCAGAAACAAACTGACTGAGAATGTGCACAGCATAGGAGATATCCGGACGAGTAACGGTGAGATAAACAAGGCACCCAACCAACTCACGATACAAAGTGGGATCCTCAAGAGGAACTCCATCAGAAGCAGAAAACTTAGCATGCAACTCAAGAGGAGTGTCGACAATCTTATCATCAGTGAGATTGGCACGAGAAAGAATATCACGGGCATATTTAGTCTGAGAAAGAAGATACCCAGTAGGAGAAGTAGCAACCTCAATACCAAGAAAATATCGAAGAGACCCCAAATCTTTCATCTTGAACTCCTGAAACAACTGATGCTTAACCTCCTTAATAGTATTACAATCAGAGCTTGTGATGATCATATCATCCACATATAAGAGAAGAAGAACAAGGCCAACAGAAGTACGCCGAACAAATAGAGCACAATCATGATGACTAGGGCAAAACCCAAGCTGAAGTGCAACAGAGTGAAATCGCTCATACCAAGCACGAGGAGACTGCTTAAGACCATAGAGAGCACGGCGAAGACGACAAACCATACCAGGAGGGTGTGAGAGACCCGGTGGAGGGCGCATATATACTTCCTCTGCAAGATGCCCATTCAGAAAGGCATTTTTGACATCAAGTTGAAACAAAGGCCAGTGATGGGCAGCAGCAACAGAGATAAGAGTGCGAACAGTAGTCATCTTGGCAACGGGGGCAAAAGTCTCATCGTAATCAATCCCATACTCCTGAGAAAAGCCCTGGGCAACCAAACGAGCCTTGTATCATTCCAAAGAACCATCAGAAAAGGTTTTGACCTTATAAACCCATTTAGAGCCTACAATATTCTTGCCAGTAGGTAATGGAACCAAATCCCAAGTCTGAGTATTAGCTAAAGCAGTTAACTCGTCATTCATGGCAGCAATCCAATTGGGATCATGACAAGCTTCCTTGTAGGACCTAGGCTCAAAATAAGTATGAAGACAAGAAAGAAAAGACTGATATGAAAGGGAAAAATATGTATTACCAAAACCATACCAGTTCGGAGCACGACGATCACGCGTGGGAAAACGACGGGCAGGAGGAGCGGGATCCAAAGAAACAGCTGGAGGGACAGTAGAGCTAGAGACAGGCGAACTCGAAAGTGCTTTGCGACGCTGATAAACAAGAAGAGGAGCAGGGGAAGTGGGAGCTGGAGAGGGAGGAGCTGCTGAGATATTAGAGGTACTAGGAGGAGGCAAGGTAGAGATCTCAAGATCATAAACAAACTCATCAGAAGAAACATCAGAAGGAAATGGGTCAATGTGAACCAATTCCTCCTTGGTAATAGGGATAGGGGTGGAAGGTATAGTGTAGTAGGGTAGTTTTTCCAAAAAAGTGACATGCCTAGACACATAAAGCTTTTTGGTGGCAGGATCATAGCACCGATAACCTTTCTGATTAATGCCATACCCTAAAAAGACACATAGGACACAACGAGGACTAAGCTTAGAGCGCGCCCGTTTAGGAAGGAGCACAAAGCATGTAGAACCAAAAACACGAAGAAGAGAATAATTGGGAGTAACACCAAGAAGACGCTCATACGGAGAGGAGCCGGAGAGAAGAGGAGTAGGCATCCGATTGAGAAGATATGCAGCAGTGAGCACAGCTTCGCCCCAAAAGACAGAAGGGACAAAGGATGAGAGTAGCAAAGAACGAGCTGTATCAAGAAGATGGCAATGTTTGCGCTCAGCGCGACCATTTTGGGCAGGAGTGTCTGAACAAGAAGACTGATGAATAGTACCATGAGTAGTTAAAAACTCCTCAAACTCAGACAAGTAATACTCACCCCCCAAATCAGAACGAAGAACTTTAATGGTGGTGGAAAATTGAGTGCAAATCATGGAGTGAAAATTGGAATATATTTTGTAAAAATCAGATTTTCGTGTCATCAAATAAACCCATGTAAACCGACTGTAATCATCCACAAAAGATACATAATATTGCGAACTGCCCTTAGTAACTATAGGGGAAGGACCCCAAACATCAGTATGAACCAATTGAAAAGGAGAAGATGAAATAGAACTACTTTTATTAAAGGGAAGAGCAGACATTTTAGCCAGTTTACAACCACGACACTCTGAAATATCAGCAATGGGAAAATGGCCTAAATGTCCAGACTGAACTAACATCCTCAAACGATCACTCGACAAATGACCTAACCTAGAATGCCAAATATAAAATAAAGAGGACTTATTGTTTAAACAAAAAGAAGACAATGCAGTAGAAGACACATCTAAAGGAACATGTAAGCTATCCAAGATATATAGTTCTCCAACTCTACGCCCGATCCCAATCTGCCTCTTGGAGACCCGATCCTGCACAACACAATGAGAGGAAGAGAAAACAACATCAAAACCAGAATCAGATAATTGACTAATAGAAATAAGACTAAGTGAGAGGTGAGGTACATAAAATACAGGAGAAAGAGACAAATGGGAAGAGAAAATAGAACCAATAGAGGAGACAGGCATAGATGAACCATTAGCAGTAGCAATAGTGATAGGAGAAGGAGGGGAGACACAATTACTAAGAAGAGATGCAACAGGGGTCATATGATATGAACAACCAGAATCAAAGATCCACGAAGTGTGGATATTATCTGAGGATGATGAACCAGACAAACCTAATTGAGTGGTAGTCATAGCGGAAGCCTGGGACGAATGAGTTGGATTGGCCACCATGAAAGACTTGAACTGCTCAAACATAGACTGCATATTGGAAGATAGACCATTCTCAAAAACTGGTGCAGAAAAGGCGGCAGATGAGCGAGATCCCGAAGATGTCGGCTTAGAGGATGGTGGACCAGGTGAACGGCCTTTGGGCTGCACCAGCTTAGGACAAGCATGTTTCCAATGACCTTTCTGATGACAGAAGCTGCACTCATCCATAGAAACCCGAGGCTTGGGCTTACTAGTAACTTGAAATAAAGAAGATGGTGGGGTTGGCAAGAGCGGAGGAGTGGCAAAAACTGATTGGGAATGAGGAGTACCATGAGCCACCTTAAAGCGAGTTTCTTCTGCAATAAGCTCACGGACAGCACCATCAACAGAAGGCAAGGGGGACCGATGAAGAATAGCGCCCCGAAGTGGCTCAAACTGATCACGAAGGGCCATAAGAAACTGAACAAGACGTTGCTTCTCCCGATACTTGGTATAACTGTCAAGTAACTGCAAATCTGATGGTTCCATTAGAGCAAGCTGATCCCAATAAGTAGTCATCTCATTATAAAATTCCTGAATGGACTTATCTTTCTGACTAGCACTGCGAATGGACATCTCAAGTTCATACTGTTTGGCAAAGTTAGACTCAAGGTACATAGTTTTCAAATAGTCCCAAACTTGTTTAGAAGTAAAATACTTGGAGAAATTCATACCAATGGTGGTTTGAACTGAATTATGAAACCATGTAAGAATTTGTGCATTTTCCTTATCCCATTTAGCAACATCAGCCTCGGTTTCTTTGGATTCTAATGGTCGAGTAGTTACACCAATAACATAGTTCCACATACCTTTACCCATGATAAAATTTTTCATTACATGAGACCAATAAGAATAATTTGTGCCATCCAACTTAGTCGTGATGGCTTGCAATTTATCATCAGCCATATTGCTATAATCAAACAACCCAGTGCAAATAACAAACAGTACCAGACACAGATACACACTGAACCAGAGCACACGATGACGAAGTGCGAAGAGAAGAGAGAGAGAGTAGTACCAGTCAGAGAGATACAGTGAGCCAGAGATCACGATGAGGAAGGGCGAAGGAGAGAGTCCCAATCCCAGCGACCAGAACCACGAACGACCAGAGAGAAATCAAAGCAGAGTCAGGCAGTCGCGATTGACGAAAGAATGACGAACGACATCGACGACTTGGAGCCGAAATTACTGAGAGAACCACGAACGAAATTCATGAAGCAGAACAGAAGAGGTAGGCGCGAGACAGGGCAGTCGGGTCTCGAAGCCAGGCAGAGGCATTCGCGAGAGAACTGTTGGTCGCTAGAAGCCTTCAATCACACCAGACAATCACAGGGAAGAAGACGTCGACTCAAGGGCTTCTAGAGGTTTGACTCAGAACCTGCTCTGATACCATGATAACAAAGAACATCTATTTCATATATCATTGAATAATCATTGAGTACAATATATATAACCTAAATGAAATAAACCCTAATAATCTAATAGACTAAACTACCCTAAATAACTAATAGAAAATACAATAATCTTCACAACCCTCCCTTAAACTGAAATCTGCAGAAATCAGTTTGAAAGAAATTTAAAAAATAAATCTTGCGCAAAGTCTTCCTTTAAAGCAGCACCTGAACAAACTCCAAGTAATCCATGCAGCTTCACAAATGCAGCCAACTTGAGAGGCTTGTTCTGTATATCTGCGACTTGATCTTCACTTTGACAGTAAACCAGCTCAATTTCTCCATGATTGCTAAGATCTCTTAAAAAATAATACTTCACATCAATGTGTTTGCTCCTTCCATGTGGCCTAGGGTTTTTTGAAAGTTTGATGGCTGAGTTGTTGTCACAAAAAATAGTAATAGCTCCCACTTGCTTGAACTATAGCATTTTAAGAACTTTCCTCAGGCAGATAGCTCGACAAGCACATGTTGTTGCAATAACAAATTCAGCTTCGGTGGTTGACGAAGTGACAATTGGTTACTTCTTAGATGACCACGAAACAGCTCTAGAACTCATCATAAAAACAAAACCATAAGTACTTTTTCTATCATCAATATCTCCAACATTGTTGTCTGAAAAACCAATCCACTTGACTCTCCACCATTTTTATAAAAAAAATTCAAAATTTGTTGTACATTTCAAATAGCAGAAAATTCTTTTTGCTACTAAGAGGTGAACTTCAGTTGGATTCTCCATGTATCTGCTAATTGAACTAACAGCATGCATAATATATGGTCTTGTTGAGGTCAAATACATAAGACTCCCAACAATTTGCTTGTAAAGAGTTGCATCTATCTTCCTTCTTGATCCATTCTTCATGAGCTTCAAATCAAGTTCAATTGAGATGGAAACTAAGTTGCAGTCTTGCATTCTGAACTTGTCTAAAATTTCCAAAACATATTTTTGTTGTGAAATGAAGATACCAGCAGGAGAATGCACTACTTCAATGACAAGAAAATAGTGCATCAACCCCAAATTTGTAATGTCAAATTCATTCATCATAGATTTCTTAAACTCAACAAGCATGGCTCCATCATTACTGACATAAATAAGGTCATCGACATATAAGCACGCAATAAGCATCTTCCCATCTGCTATAAATTTAGTATAGAGTGTATGCTTATAAGGACATTTAAGAAAGCCTTCTTTAACAAAGTAAGAATCTATACGACTATACCAAGCTCTAGGTGCTTGTTTTAGTCCATATAATGCCCTTTTTAACTTTTATACTTGTTTTTCGTGACCATGTTTCACATATCCAGGAGGTTGATCAATGTACACCTTTTCTTTCAATTCCCCATGCAAAAATGCAAACTTTACATATAATTGAAAAATAGGCCAAGAGTTTTGAGCAGCTAAATAGATTACCAATCGAATTGTGTCTAGCCTTGCAACTAGAGCAAACACCTCTTTGTAATCAACACCATACTCTTGCTTGCATTCCTTTGCCACCAGACGAGCCTTGTGCTTGTCTATCTCACCTTTCTCATTCAACTTGGTTTTAAGAACCCATTTCACACCAATAGTTTTCTATCCTTTTAGCAAGTCAATCAGTTCCCATGTATTATTTTTCTCTATAGATTTGATCTCAGCATTCATTGCCTTTTTCCATTTAGCGTTCTTGACTACTTCCTCAAATGTGATAGGATCAAAATCTGCAAACAATGCAAAGTGAGCAATAGTCTCATCATCAGAGGGTTCATCTCCACTTACATAGTCAATCATCCAAGCTGGTCTTTTCCTTGGACGTTGATTCTCAGGTGGCTGTTCATTTGTTGGTGTAATCTCTAAAGAACTGGGCAAGTGTTCATCTAAGGACTGTTGCTGCATTTCAGTCCTATTCTCTACATCATCAAAAATAACTGGAATTTGCTGCATCTCTTTGCCTTTTCCAATCCAATCCCACATCTTTTCTTCATCAAAAACCACGTCTCAGCTGGTAATTATTTTCCCAGTAATTGGATTGAACAACTTGTAGGCTTTGGAGTGTTCACTAACTCCAAGGAAGACACATTTGTCTCCTTTGTCATCAAGCTTTTTCCTTTTCTCATCTGGGACATGTGCATAAGCTATGCAGCCAAAAATTCTAAACTAATCTACAGCTGGTGTGCGCCCACTCCAAGCCTCCTCACATGTCATGTTTTGAACAAAAAAAGTAGGACTTCTGTTCAACACATGAATGCTTCAATTTACTGCCTCAGGCCAAAACCTTTTTGAAATGTTTCCTCTTGCCAGCAAGCTTCTTACCATGTTTAGGATTTCCTCTCTGATACACCATTATGCTACGGTATATAAGTAGCTGTAAGTTCCCTTCGAATACCTTGATCTTTACAAAAGCCTTCAAATTCTTTTGAGTAGTATTCTCCACCATGATCAGTATGGAGAGTTTTGATGGCTTTTCCTGTTTCATTTTCAACACATGTCTTGAAGCTTTTAAATGTAATAAAAGCTTCTGATTTCGCCTACAAAAAATAAACCCAAGTTTTTCCAGTATAATCATCAATGAAGGTAATAAAATATCTTTTACCCTTATTAGAAGATGGATTTATCAGCCCATAAATATCTGAATGAACCAGCGCCAAGATATGTTTTGCTCTCCACGACTTTCCTTGAGGGAATAGAGAACGATGTGGTTTGCCAACAACACATTTTTCACAAACTTGAGAAGGAATGGAAATTTGAGGGAGGCCTGTAACCATAACTTTCTATTGGAGAGTCTTTAATCTGCCAAAATTCAAGTGGCCATAGCGAAAATGCCAAAGCCATGAGGGGTCTTTTATTCCAACCATTAAACAAGGTTGAATGTTCTTATCTTCAAAGGAATCAACCTATTTGAACTCATCTGAACAACAGCAATTGCTCCTCTTGAAGGATCATAAATCTCACAAGCACTTTTTTTAATAAATATCTCATAACCTTTTTCTTGCAACTGACTAGTACTTAACAAATTACTTTTCAAGTCAAGAACATAAAAACTATTGGAAATTGTTTCTACAAAACCATTCTTGGTTCGAATATTAATATCACCTTTTCCCATTACTTTCACAATAGAAAAATCACCAAAGCTCACTTTAGAATGAAAGTCTTCATTTAAGCAAGTAAAAGAAGACTTACTTCCACACATGTGGTTACAGCAGCCCGTATCTACATACCAAACATCTGACTTAGGTTCCTTATTGACATGAAAAGCCATTAACAGAGTTTCTACTTTCTTGTTTTCTATAAAATTTGATTTCTTCCCTTTTTCTTTGTTGTTAGGAAGTTTAGTATAACAGTCGGAACGATAATGACCAAATATATGACATCTGAAGCATTCTACCATGGATTTGTCAAATTGTTGATCTCGTTGATCCCGTCCTTTGCCTCTACTTTGAAATTGATCATCATCAACCTTAAAATGTTGATAATGTCTTATGCCATCTATATTGCATCGACCTCTCATTCCTCTACCTTTACCACTTCCTCTAGAATTTGAGAACTGAGTAAGGGTAAAAGCTTGTAAAGCTTGCTCATCCGTAGTGGAACTTTGGTTTATCTTTTGTTCATGGACCAATAATGAGCTTTGGAGTTTATCAAGTGAAAGCTCATCTACATCTTTCGATTCTTCGATTGAGCAAACAACATAATCATGCTTTGGGGCCAACTATAACGCAAAATCTTCTCAACAATGGCCACATCTTCCATCTTTTCACCATTAAAGCACATCTTGTTTGCTATCCCCATAGTTCTTGTACAATAACTGGTAACATACTCTCCACCTTTCATCTGTAGAGTCTCAAAATCCCTTCTCAAGGCTTGAAGCTGTGCACACTTCACTCTTGATGAGCCTTGATATTTTTTCTTCATTAAATTCCAAATATCCTTGGAAGTTTCTTTGCTAAGAATTGTTTCTAGGATAGATCGATCGATGGCCTGAAACATGGTAATTCTTTGCCTTCAAATCTTTTAACTTTAGTCCTTCAATCTCTGTTTTTTGTGCATCTGTGACTGCCACGCCAGCTGCTAGTGATACTATACTAGATTTAATGACAGACCAGTACTCTTTAGACCTCAAGAAGTTCTCCATCAGCATGCTCCAATGGTCATACTGACCATTGAAGCGAGGAATTGCTGACTTAGGTTCCTTATTGGTGATGGTGATAGTGATGGTGGAACGAAGGAAGAGGTAGACATGGTGGCGTAGTTGTGGGTTGGTGTGGTGGTGGAGCGAGAGTAGCAATGGTGCTGACATTAGTGAGTTTAATTGGAAAGCATTTTTTACTTTTTAAAATTAAAAAATATTTTCTACTCAAATATGCTTGATTTTTGTTGTTTATGAAAAATATTTACTATTAATTTTTGTTTTTCATTGCACCAAACACTAAAATCACAAAAAATATTTTTTAATCCAAACAAACGAAGTGTTAGTTCTTTTCATTTCCAAGTTATCCAAAATATGTGATTTGGGAGAAGAGACTTTTCTTTTCTTTTTTTTGCCTTTTCTCTTCATTTTTTTGCCTTTTCTCTTCATTTTTTTTCTTCTCTCCCAATCCACCGTCAAACAGAAAGAGAAATCAATTTAATCGTTAGCTAGTGTGCAAAAAAAAAAAAAAAAAAAACTCAAAATGTGTAATTCAAAAAGGAAAATTTTAAACATACATAAAATTTATATATAAAGCTTATAATTATTGTAAATAGATTTATTTTCAATTATGTTTTGTTTTGAAATAAAAAAATTCATAATAAATCACATTATTATGTATGAAAATTATGTATATTTTTTTATTTTTTTAATTTTTTTTTAGCATACTCATATGAAAAAGGGAAGCAAGGAGTGTGTTGTGCTTTGGTTGGGACCCCCCTCACGTTTAATCTTACCGAAATTTGGATCAGGTGACCGCGTGTGAGTGTGTGTCAATTTAATAATGTGTATATATATATATATAGGAAAATGAGTTGGACCCTAGTGGAGGTGTTGGAGGTCGTCTCTGATTGGCCCAAATTTTTTTTTTTTTTTTTTTTGGTTTTGAGCCATTGGCAGTGCGCCAACTGTCACTGGGGGTGCTGGGAGTCGCCCCCACTGGGGGTCCCCAGCATTGCCCATATATATATTGGAACTTACGAGCAGGTTTTAAAAAGTGAACTTATTATTTAATAGGTTTTATGGTAATTAATAACATTTTTCATAAAATATTATTAAAAAGTCATTAATTGTTAATTTTTGACAATAATTTGAAATTTTTGTCACAAAAAAATGTCACTAATTATAAGTTTTAGCGACAGTTTAAACAAATCGTTACAAAAAAAGTCACTAATTTACAACTTTCAGAGACAGTTTGAAAATTTTATCACACAAAAACGTCACTAATGGTAAGTTTTAGCGACAATTTATAAAAATCATAACAAAAAAATGTCACTAATTGTCAATTTTTAGCGACATGTAAAAAATCGTCACAAAAAATTATTTTTAGCGATGATTTTAATAAGACTTATTTTCAATAGGACTTAATGAGAATTAAGTCCAACTATTTGGATCTATTGATAGTTTATCTTTTTTCTTCTTTTTTTTTCTTTTTTTGTAGGGCATGTAATTATTTAGGTCATTGCTATTGGTTGAGTATATCGTGAACATAAAATTTTCGGAACACATAATAATTACTCATAATCTTATAATCCAAATTATTTCAAAAATACTAGATATTTTAAATGAATTATCAAATATTTTACATAATAATACTCACATAGGCATGAGACCCATACCACATGAGATCTATATGAGTGCCATAATAACCATGTCAGTATTGTATAAAATATTTAATAATTTATTTGAGATTCCTAACATTGCTCAAATCATTTATTTTGTGGAGTTCATTTCAAACACAGTAATCACATATTCAAATTATATTTATCTTTACAAAAAAAATGGTAAATGTGAATTTAAAAATAACTTCTTCATTTTTTTAAAAGTCAAATATAATGTGATCGTGTGGATACCGATATCTAATCTTCTTAATTTTTTTTTGTATGGATAATCCTTTTATGGATCTTATAATTTGAAGGATTTGGATCACAAAATAGACCAGAGATGGTGCCAAGTGATGGAAAATAAATAAATGATGAAAAATGAACATGGTAGAACGTAAAGTCAAAGAAAATAAAATATATTTATTGTATAAATTTGATTATAACAAGAAAAAATTAAAAACAAAATAAGAATTTTAATTAGTAATTACTTTTATAAACACATTTAAACTTCTTCTTATATTTTTTGCCAAAAAAAAAAACTAAAACTAAAAGCTTAGAGTCTATTTGGTAACATTTATATTTATAATTGTGTTTATATTTGCAAAATTTTTAAAAATTATAAACAAAAACTCATTTGGTATGTGTTTCCATTTTCAAAAAATTATAAACGTAAAAAAGTTGGTTTTTATTTATTTATTTATTTATTTTCTTTCTTCTACTCAATCAGACTATCACCTATTACTCATTACTACTTGTTACTATTGCCAATGACCTCATCTCCCATCCACTTCCTTCAATCACCAACTGTGGGGAAGTATTTTGAGAATGACGCCATGTGGCTAAGGCAACACCGGGATATCGGCCGAGGTGCCACGTGGACGGATCATGTTTGTCGAGATGATCATGACACTGTAGAGGTTCTCTGCAGTAATACTAGAATCCGAGATATTTGGATAGAGGACAAAAGTCTTGGATAAGAGAAGACACTTGGTCTAAATAAGGATAAGGCTCACATAGAGTTTATCCCTACACAACTAAGAGTCCAAGATCAGCATTGTATTTGAGTCCTATGAAGTGAGACTTCTAGGGGATCAGGGCAGTGTTGGTTATAAAAGAAAGGCACCCCCGTGAGTTTGAGGTATGCATTGATTTGTGAGTTTATTTCTTGTTTGATATCTTATGAGAAATAAGACTGACTGACTTGATTGTCAGAGTGCCCCAGAGTGGACGAGCCACCATGGTATTCTCATTTTGTTATTGGCAAGTTGTTGGTTCATTCTATTCTGCCGATACTCTCCAGCTAAGTTCCTTGTTTGGTTGTTAGGTCAAAAATCAACACCCACAATTTGGCGCCGTCTGTGGGAACTTAGTGAGGATAAAATGGCCAACAACGGACAAGAGGTGAGAATTGGAGACGACATTCACAGTGTGGAGGAGGAACAAATGGGTCCAAACACTAGAGGGGGGAACAACAATGAAGACATACAAGAAGTAGATCCCGAGGCAAAATGGGAACAAGAAGGGTAGTTAGGATGAGTATTACCATGAAAACGATCTTCGAGTATGGAAGGATAGATGCCTAAGAAGAGATGAGGAACCGAAAGATATGGCGAACAAATTGACGAACCTGCAGACAATAGTCAACTTTATGATGCAGAACAATGTGATGCAACTAGTTTTTCCTTTGCAAGAAACGCTGACACCAATAACCAAAGTCGGTGTCCAGAAAGGAGGGCATAAGACGATACTGGTCATCCCGCAGCATGGTAAGGGACAGGGAAACTCACATCGACAATCGCGAGATGCCGAGAGGACAGAGTCAAAGCGAGGGGAGTCTCAAAGGGCACCATAAACCAAGGGGACCTATGTTAGAGGATCTCGATAGATCCACGGGCAGGGCCTTTGTTTTGATGAAATAGAGAACATAGAAAAGTCTAAGAGAACACATCCTAACACAAGAAACAACGCACCAAAAAGGCTAAAGTCAATTGACAGCTGAGCACCTAGACGAACAAAGGATGTCTTGAGAGACTACCTCCAAAGGAAAAGACACGATGCCGAGATCACATTCAACGCCCAGCCGAAGAAGCCGTTCTCAGTGGAATTAGATGCATTCAAAGCACCGAAAATATTCAGCATGCCAAGGTTTCAAATCTATGGTGGTAAGTCAGATCCAAACTTTCATGTCAGTTTATATCTAAATTCAATGGCTTTGTGAAGTGGGAACAAACAACTGTTATGCAAGGTATTTCCATCATCATTTGGAAAACAAGCATCGGATTGGTTCCACAAATTGCCGAAAGGATGTGTTAAGAGTTAAGAAGGCCTGGCCGAGATATTTGTGGCCAGGTTTGTTACGAACAAGTTGCAGCCATTAAGGGTGGATTCCTTATTGGCTCTAAAGATTAACGATGATCAAAGCCTCAAGGCTTACGCCAAGAGATACTATGAGGTTTACAACCAAATCCCAGCTTATAAAACGGAACTTGCAGTCGTTTCCTTCAAGAACGGCTTGGATGATGATTGCCCATTTCGGTAATCCCTTGCAAAAACTTTACCAAACAATATGGAAGAGCTCATGGCATGTACCGAGAAGTACACCAGAGCAGAAGAAGGCAGGAAGAGGTCATCAAGTTACTGGCATAGTTTCAGAGTTGTCGGTTATAGCAGGTCAGCTGAGATGATAACAGAGATGTTGATGCCCTAGCAAACCTAGCCAGTGCTATAAAGTCAAACGAACTAAGGACAATTATGGTGGACTATCTGTCAAGACCAAAGTGTGGAACCAATTATAACAAAGTATGAAGCAATGTGCGTGGAGTTGGGTCCAAGTTGGATGGACGCCATAGTCATGTTCCTTAGAGATAGCAGGCTGCCAGAAGACAAAAGAGAAGCACACAAGATCAGACTGAAGTCAGCCAAGTTCTACCAGTCAGCAGAAAGCCATTTGTACAAATGATCTTTCACAGGACCTTTACTGTGATGTGTGCACCCATCTCAAGTAGAAGACTTCTTATACGAGATCCACCAAGGAGTATGTGGAAGTCATGTGTAGGCACTCCATTTTTTACCGACCTCAAGACTTTGACGTCATCGTTTGTGCACTCGATGATTGCGTATGTTTGTGCTCATTTTGAGCGCCCGAAGGTCTCGGTTGAGTGCCTTGTCTTTGAGCCTCTAAACCCCCTGTGTTTTGGCCTTGTTTTTGGGCCAAACCTTGGTGTCTCTTGCCTGGAGGGGAGAAGGGTCTTGCCGGCCACTTTTGGCTATTGCCGACCACTTTTCCTTCTTGCCAGCCACTTGAAGTGGTCGGTCGGCTAAGAAAGGTGGCCGGTCGGCTACCTGAAGTGGCCGACGGCCAATTTTCTCCTTTTTCAGATATTTTTTTGTGCTAGCTGTTGATCACTGAATGCATCCTCCATAAATGTGTATGGAGGGATGAAGCAAGGTTTTTGCTTGCTTATTCTATATAAGGGGAGGTCCCTCCTCCTTTTTGAGGGTTCTAAAATTTTGGAAGCAAAATTTTACCTCTCTAGAATTCTCTATCTCTCTCTCTCTCTATATTCTGCTTGAAAGTGAGCTTTCTTTGCATTTTTACACACAACCTCTTAGCCAACTTAGACTACCTTGTTGCTGAGGTGCTTGAAGGTCTTATTTGGGCTGTTGGAGGCTGGTTTTGGGTCAGAAGTTGCTTCTTTGCTGCTGTGCTTCAAGGGTAAGGATTTACCCCTTTTAAGCCTGTTTTTGTACACTAGTTTAGGCCACCTTTGCATGCTGTTTTGGCCTAGTTATCAACTAAAAAAACCTCTATTTTTAAGTGTTAAAAATGGTAGTTTGAGGCCCTTTTGGAGTTAAGGGTGGTCCACCCTCTTTTGTAACTTGTTTGCTAAGCTTTGTGCCATCTTTTAAAGCCTTTAAAACAATATTTTTTTTGGCCTTTTAACCACTGAATTCCAGGAGAATTTCAGTGGTACAAAGTTAGTTTTGAGGTCCCAAATAGGAGGGGGTCGCCTCCCCTCCTTGTGTTTTGTTTGCATGTGTTGATGGCCTAATAAGTGAGCTTCTATTTCTACCTTTTTGAAGCTTAGTTCAAGCATGTTTTAGGCTTTATTTTGACCTACCTTAACTCTATTTTTGGCTGGTTGGGTCAATTCTTGCTTGCTTTTTGTACTTGTAGTGCAATCATGCTTACTAGCCTTGAATCCCTAATAAGTTAGTTTATCATTCTAGCCTGAATTAGCTTAACTCCAGCACATCTTTACTACTGATTTGCTATGCTTTAGCTCCGTTTTGGGTGGTCTTGGTCATATATGCTTTGCTTTGTATAGCTGTAGTGTAGTTGGCCTTTACTAGCTTTGTGTTTTAGGCCCTCTAGCATGCTTTATTTGTGATGTTTGCATGATATGGCATCATTTAGCATGTGATTTCAGAGCATATACCTCTGTTACACACTCACATATATCGCTTTTTAATTGCTTTTGAGAGTTGTACCTTATGCCTTGCTTGCGAGCCAACATGTGCGCATGATCTTCTGCTCTTTTGTGCCTTAATTTCAACATGTTTAGGCCATTGATTTGGCATGTTTTAGGTCTGTCCATAGCTGGTTTGGTTGTTTGAGCTTGATATTGCATGCTTCTAGTGTAATACACTTCACTAGCTTTGATGCCTTTGGCTATTAACATGTTGTACATATGTCGATTGCATGATTTAGTATCTTTAGCATGTCATTTCAGCACTAAAAATTCTGCCACCTCCCTCCATTCTTCACTTTTTTAATTCTCTTTTGGCAGTGCTCTTGAGCCTCTTGTTGGCTTGAGTGTGAATTTGAGGTTCTTATGCCCAATGGTTTTTACCCTTTTCTTGGGGGTTTCTACTAACCAACAGCATGAGACCTCTTCATGCTCAAAACACTTGTGGCTTAGACCATCTCTCCAATTAGAGGACTTTTCACATTGGACTTAACCGTTTAAAGGACTAATTGGTAAGCTAAAATGTGTAAACAAGAATTGAACCAAGTAAAACTTGTGCAAGATAAGCATTTGTGTTGCATTGCATGTGTTTGGATCGGATGTTAATCCAAACACAAGAAATGTGGGACGTTTCATACTTGAAGTCATGAAACGTGTCACATTTCTTGGTCGCCAACACCCTTGATCATGCATGATAGGGTGGAGGCTCTTTGTGTATTGTTTGTGCATTCACTAAGCTTGTACATTCTTGGTTTTTGGGCCATCATGCATTGAGATGTTTGGTTGGTGGCTTGAGAGCCAAGTACCACACTCCTTTGAGCTTGAGACATGATGAGGAAAGTGACAGTACACACATTCCCTTGCAAATACATTGTCTTGCCTCTGTTGTTCTCTGTTGTAGCAAAACCAGAAGCCTGGAAAAGCAGGTGGCCGACCGGCCGCTTGAAGTAGCTGACCGACCAGTTAAGGTGGCCGGCAGCCACTTTTTGTGGCCAACCGGCCACCAGTCCATTTTTGTGCAGAAATGATCCTGTTTTGGAGCAGAAACAGTGTGGAGGTTGGTTCAATGTTTAGAAACCAAGGCGAGTGCAAACAGAGGCAATTGACGGCAAAGCAATGGATTTCCAAGCGGACGCCAACCGAGCATGCATATCTCCCTCGCCCGCGAGGCCACTTTATCGCTTTAATTAGTTAGTATAGATAATTATTCAAGCGTTGTAATATTTTAATTAGTTTGTGTAACTAGTTATTTAAATTCAAATTGTATTGTAATTAATTAGCTAAGTTAGTTAATTAGTTGTTTGTAATAATTAGCTTAGCTTAGTGTAGCTTAGCCTATTTATTCGGACCCTTCTTCGAGAGGGCACAATGTTGTATAAGGGTGCGTATGTGTGTGCATGTCTTCCAACCTCACTTCTTTCTCTTTTTTACTTAACCGTTTTCGATGGTTAGTCTAGGGCATGTTTTGATTAGCATACCTTATGCTTGCAAGTTTGCATCATTCATTTGTCTTGCATGCACCGGGTTCGGCGCATCATTCAAACTGCATTGTCAATTCAATACCTATTTGAAAACGTGTATCAAATCATTGTATTCATATTCCATCTTAGATAGCCGAGCCTATTTCATTTCATATTGCACGTGTTGCATTAGGTATCTTGTACAGCTAAGATCATGCATTGTTTCTAACTAGTTTTTGTTTTGGCTTGGAGTACACTGTAAGTGTTACGCTTTAGCATACTTGCATGAGTGTGAGTCTTTCCATGATAGCATGCTTGCCATGAGGCTATTTGCTTAAATGCTTAACTGCATGAATGCCTATGGGTGAAGGCTAGATTGACTGAATTGGAACAACTCAATGATTGTGAGTTTTAAGCCCACTTTGCAAAGTGGAAAAATCATGTTTTAAGCCCACTTGAGGGTGGCAAATCCGCACTTTAGCCTACTTGCGAGTGGCACTTTCAAAACATTTTCAAAAACAAACATGAGTTGTTTTGTTCCAATTCTTGAGATTTAGTCTATACTTGTATGTGTGCATCACATAGTAAAGTTAGCTAATAATCAGAATAAGAACACATGAGGTTTATAAAATAACATATCATGCTTAGTAGAGGCCGATCCTTTGATTGGGCGAGCAGGGGTGCTCATTTCAAGACCTTCCCCTCTCATACCCAAGTTCCCGAGCCGAGGCAACTTTGGTGATGATGGACACGTGGCCTTTGGCACGAGTCAGGGTTTCCTAAATTTTCTAAAAATAAAATATTTAGGTGGCGACTCTGTAATCTGGCAAAGCAGTCCATGTTTGGCGCTTTTTATTCAAAATCAATTTTCCAAAATGATTTGCCGGATTTGGACTCTTTGGTGTTTATCAGTTTCATATTGCACTTTGTGAGATTAAATTCAAAACCGTGACAGGAGTCCAAACTGTAGTAAGACCAATTTGCGCCTTCTCCGAAAGGGGGGCGCGCGAAGAAAGTCGGGTCTACATCATGCAGGCGGCATGTCACTTGCCCAAAAGGCTATATCATAAGGGTACTGGTGCCCTTACGTGCAAAAGGATACCGAAGCCTAGGTAAAGAAGTGTGAAAAGTGTTAGAGATTTGCACCTCTGATACACTAGCCTGCTGGAGACTTGAATCCAGTATCCAACCCTTCGCCATTTGCCCAGTGGGGCATGGATCTCATTAGGTAGCTACCCAAGGCCACTGGATAGAGGAAGTTCTTGCTTGTAACAACTGACTACTTTACAAAGTGGTGGAGACTAAACCCCTAGCCAAGATCCGAGATATAGATGTAAAGAACTTCATCTAGAAAAATATAATTGCTAGGTTTGGGATCCCCAGAGCCATTGTAGTAGACAATGGCACCCAGTTTGATAGCAAGCTGATCAAGAACTTTTGCACAAAGTACAAGATCAAGAATTACTACTCAACTCCCAACTTCCCTCAAAGCAATGGCCAGGCCGAGACCTCTAACAAAACCATTCTAGATTGAATTAAGAAAAGGCTGAAAGCTGCCAAGAGCAAGTGGGTGGAGGAATTGCCCAATGTCCTATGGGCATATCGCATCACGCCGAGAAGATCCACTAGAGAGTCCTTTTTTGCCATGGCCAATGGCACAGAGGCAGACATACTACTTGAGGATGTCATCCCTGGATTCAGAACCCAGGAAGTGGAATATGAAACAAATGAAGCATTTCTTGCCTGAGATCTAGACCTAATTGAAGAAAGATTGGAAAGAGCAACAATTCGGCTAGGGATATACCAGTAGCAACTTGCCAGGGCAAACAACAAGAAAGGCAATCCAAGGAAGTTTCAGATTGGAGATCTCATCCTTAGGAAAGTCGTCGACAACAAGAAGGATCTTAGGGAGGGAAAGCTTGGCCCAAATTGGGAAGGCCCATATCGCATCATATCGATCGTAGTCAAAAGAGCATACCGGCTTGAAAATAATAATGGTAAGGAGCTGCTAAAACTATGCAGTACCAGTAATTTGAAGTTTTTCTACCATTGATTTTTCTTTCAATTTTTTGTTCTTTTCTTTTGTTATGTAAACAGTTTTCAATAAAAGCATCAATGAAGTACTAGTTTGATTTTTTTTGACAAATTACTACTGAAATTTATGATTATGCGATAAGACTGAGAAAGTCTTAAGGCGATGTTTCCATGGTAAACAAGGCGATTAACTTAGACTTATCATAATGGTAGAGTTGAACTAAGTATAAGGCGATGTTTTTATAAAAAGCAAGGCGAAACCAGCCACGCTTTGGTCAGTTTGAGCGAAAAGTCGAGATAGTTAGTACTCTCGGTGCACTGAGGTTGAGCCTCAAGTGTTTAGTTTGGGCGACCCAAACACAATGACATCGGTCACGAATATCTAAGTTTGACATATGCAAGAAACAGGCGATGCGTCCTTAATGGGAACATAAGTGGTTCTTAGGTTTACATTAGGAAGTAGGAAGCATGAATGAGAATAACACTTGTGAAAATTTTTGAAAACTTTTACAAGTTGAAGTTATTCGAGATGTTTGAAAAAGATATTATCCAAGGTACCCGAGATAATGTACCCGAGGTAAGAAATCAAGTTGTTATACTTGGAAAGATAAGAAAAGGTCTAAGTATGAAAATATACAAGACAAAGAAGATAGCAAATCATACACAAAGTAGTTGTGAAAAGCAAACATCCAACACTAGACAAAATAGAGAAAGATTTGCATTCAGAAAGGAGAGCTTGTTCCATTACAAACAAAACACACTTTGGCTCGACAAAAACAAGAATTGTTCAAGAGACAAAGAAGAAAAAAGTACAAGCAAAAGGAAAAAATCCTAAGTACTGGCACTTGGAGCGTTATCCTCAAACTGTTCCACCTCAATTGTTGGCGTTGTTTTGGCCTTAGTAGACAACTGAGTAGACTTCTCAGCATCGATCTCCTGAAGAGTTTGGTCCAAGCTCTTTTCGGTAACAAGGACCTCGGCTCCAAAAGAGAAGGTTTTTTTCGGCGAGGTGCTCTTGGAAACCCCATCCCTGTCATATTCAAACAAGTCTAAGACCTGATTATTCAAAGTAGAGGACTTGACCCCAGCAGTAGCATCATCATTAGGCTGGATGTCAGCCTCTTTTTCCTCATCTTCCTTCTCCTCAGACTAGACCAGAGAAGGGGGCAAATGAATGTCCAGCCTGTTAATATCTCAGAGTGGCAAATCCTCGGGGACAGATAGTTCTTTCAGTGCAGCCATCCATTCGAGATAGTAACCCTTGTTGCAGGCAAGATTAACCTACTTTTTGTACTAATCTTGGACGGCGACCTGCCCCTCCTCATACATTTTCTCATTAGCCGCCTTGATATCGGCCTCCTTGGTTTCCAGCATTAACTTTAGCTTGGCCTTGGCCCCTACAGCCTTAGTCACAGCCTCGATGAATTTCACCTCAGCTGCCTTGAGCCGCATCCTCAGCCTCCTTGGCTACAGCCTTGGCCTTGTTCTTGGCTACCTTAGCGGCACTGGCCTTGTCCATCAAATTTTTTATCCTGGCTTCAGCCTTGTTGAGTGAAGAAAGGAAGCTTGTAGCTTCTTGGGTCTTCTTGACCAAGTCTTTCTTCATCAACTCATCCTTCACTGCATAGGAGTGGGCATGCTGGATGGCTTCCAAGAAAAAGAACAAGTTAGAAAATTTGGCTACGTGTAAATTATTGGAATGAAAACTGAATAGGCAAATGACAAGTCAAAGACTTAACAATACAAAGTGCCTCATCATCATGGTGAAGTTCTCATATTGATTGAAGTCAGAGATCCTGTCCATGTCAACTGGAAGGAGAAGGCACGTTGTCAGAGTAGCACCGACTTCAATGTCTTGAATGGCACTATCGCCGACCTTTAGTAATTGATCACCAACCTTGATCTCGGGAAGCCAAGTGTCCTCGAGCAGGGCATCCCTCTCCCCCTCTGGTACAACAAATCTCAACTTCTTCAACACAGGGGCATTGGACAACTCAGCCTCGGCTGGCCTTTTCTTGGCATCAGAGGCCTTCTCGATCTCCGCCAACTTTGAAATTGGAATGGTGTCTTTAGTATCCTTCTCAGAGTCAGAAGGGATAGTGGTGACTTTGGCCTTAGCCTTGGCCTTGGCCTTCTTCACCCTCTTTGGTTTCTGAACTGAGAGACATGAAGGAGTGGATTGCACTGTGATGATGTCGGCTATGAAGTCCTCAACGACGGGTGGTTTGTGACCCATTTCTTCAGAAGTTACAGCAATGGTAACTCCTAGTCCAAGTCTGAAAGCTGGTAAGGCAATCGGTGGATTAGCCGGGTTAGACACCGATAAGTTTGAACTTCAGCGCTTTTAGTTTCTAGTTCTGCCGACAAGTGCGTTTAAAGGTTGGCGATGGCGTTCACATTGAGATTGAGGGATATATTGTCTGGAGCCAATGTGGATGGCTCATTAGCAGGATTAGACGTTGATGCCTAATCAGATTGTGATGAAAAGGCATCTAGTTGAGTTAAAGCTGATGGTGGTATCTTGCTCTTCCTAGGGACGTCGAGAAGTGAAGAGCGATATGCCGGTACATAATTTAGAAGGATGAGAGCTTTGCGGACGTTGATAGGTAAATCTAGAAGCTAGATGAGATCTTGGCTTGGGACGTAAAACTGGCAGAAAGATTTGCTTGGCTAAGAAAAAGTTACAAAATGAAAGAAAACATCAGAACATAAAGGAGAAATAAATTCACAAGTGTTAGAAGAAACCGGATTTTGAGGTGACTAAGTTCTTACCCTCGTCTTCCCTAAAGACTCCTCGGCATAAAGGGTAGAGATGAAGATCGTCATCTGGTGGGAACTCCCAATTGCATGAGACATTCAGATAGTCATCTCCAGTGCCTTTGTTGGAGTCAGGGAGGTCGGCTATCAATTTGTACTTGGTGGATCTGGGTTTAAGGTAGTAAGTATAGCCACTGGAAGACCTGAGACCATACATAGTGTAGTAGTACTGGATGTCGGATAAAGTAATCCTAACATTTTGCCAACATGCTAACTTGGCAATACCATTGATGACCCTAAAGGTGTTTACAGCCAATTGCGTTGGGTTAAGGTTGTAGTAGTGCATAATTTCTCGGAAAAGGATGTTGAGGGGGAATCTAATCCCACCCACAATAATGGATACTCCTGCGAAGGGCATGTAGGTTTCTCTAGGCATGATGGAATCCTCCTTCCCAACCAGCCTGAGATGGACATCGGCAGGATTGTCAAACTCCTAGCAAAAGTATTATAATTTGCTAGGTAAGTCTACCCTCCATTTGAACATACCTATGACCTTGGCTAAGGAGAATTTGATAAGGTTCATGGTTTAAAGGACCTCGGCGAAACCCTAGTGAGCACAAGGGCATCGATTATGCACATCAAGGAAAGGTTTTGTTTCATTTAAATCTATGCAAATAGAAAAGAACCCAAGGTAGGAATTTGGAAACAAACAAGGAAAACAGAGAAAAAACAAGATTCAAAATCTGGATAAAGGTGAAGAAGAACACAGATATGGTCAATACGATGACATGAATGTGCAAAGCATAGAACAGTGAATGAAGTTGAAAAACACAGATTCAGAGAACACCAGAAGTGGACTCATAACAACAATCAGTGCCAATGAGCAAGGCATGTAAACCAAATGCAAAAAACATAAAGGTAGACTAAAGAACATGAAGAATAGTAATCAAATATTGGGATGAAGTGAGAAGATTTGACATTACAGTGTGCGCAACAAATCCATACTCAAGAACAGTAAAGATTGAAATTGAAGAAAAAAGAAAGCGGGGACTTACAGATTGAGGCTGACGAAATAAATGTCGGATTCATATTCGTCGAAGTCAAATTCAATCTTAATTGAAACAGGACAGTGGAAGAGCTCGCCGGAGAAGGTGAATGAAGTATTTGCAGAAGGGAATTGAAGCTTTGGCTATGGAGTTTAAAGAGAGAAAAACTTGAGAAGAGAGAAAGTTGTAATTGCAAAAATGAAGAGACAAAAAGAGAAAGGGGAAGTTTTGTCGAAAACTAAAAAGGCGGCAAAATGTAATGAGGCTACGTTGGACAACATGCCTGTCAGACGGCGTGGCAGATTCGATGCGACCTGATGGCGCGTGACAAGTACGGGCCAATTGAATGGCGACATGTGGACAAAACAGTTGAGATAATGGTGCATGACAGCTCATGCGCAATGGGGGCTCTTGAAATTCTTGAACTAGTGGGGCAATGACCTCGACTAGAGGAGCGATCATGGTTGAGATGTTAAAAGAACTTGGTTCTTGATTCTTGATAAAGAGGACAACTGAGCCCTGGTTACTTGAGGTCGACAAGTCATGATCTCGGTGGAAAGCGAACCTTCATTCTGGCACAAAGCCGCCAATATTGTAAAGTGAAACGATGTAGATTCTATCACCTCAGGTTGTTGAGATAATAGAACCTAAGGGGCAATTGTGGGGAAGTATTTTGAGAATAACGCCATGTGGCTAAGGCGATGTTGGGATGTCGGCCGAGGTACCACGTGGACGAATCATGTTTGCTAAGATGACCACAGCACTACCGAGGTTCTCTACGGTAATACCGGAATCCGAGATATTTGGATAGAAGACAAGATTCCTAGATTAGAAAAGACACTTGGTCTAAACAAAGATAAGGCTCATATGGAGTTTAACTCTATCTAGCTAAGAGTCTGAGATCAGCATTGTGCTTGAGTCTTACGAAGTGAGACTTCCAGGGGATCAGGGCAATGTTGGTTATAAAAGAAATGCACCCTCGTGGGTCTGAGGTACGTATTGATTTATGAGTTTAGTTCTTGTTTGACATCTTGTGAGAGATAAAATTGACTGACTTGATTGTCGAAGTGCCCCCGAGTGGACGAGCCACCATAGTATTCTCATTTTCTTGTTAGCAGGTTGTTGGTTCATTCTATTCTGTCGATGCTCTCCAACTAAGTTCCCTGTTTGGTTGTGAGGTCAAAAATCAACACCCACACCAACAATGTGTTATCGCCACCAACCACCTCTCACTAACAGCAACCACCTTTGGTCACCATATTTTCTTGAAAATCACCTTCAACTACCACCTTAAGCAATTGATCGGCTACTATTTCCAACCACCAACAATCATTTTCGGCCACCATTTTTAGTGGCCAACAACTAGCTTCGACCACCACTTCTAGTGCCAACTGCCTCTCACTGATGGCAACCACTTTTGGCAACTACCTCTTGCGGCCAACAACCACCTTCGACCATTATTTTTAATTGTTGATAACCACCTCCCGTAGCCTCTCATTGTCACTTGTTTCAAAATAAAATTTTAATATATTTATGTACCAAATATATTTTTTGTTATCATTTTTACTCAAAATAAACATAAACATGTTTAATATAAACTAAAAACAATAAATTGTAAAAATTTCCAAACTACACCTTAGTTACTATGCTATAATGAGTAGTATAAGAAAAATAATTTTCTTATAACTTCCATCACTTTCATACTAAACAAATTCAAAAAAAAAAAAAGAAAAAAAAATGATATACATATATTTCATTTTCCTCACTTTCCACCACTTTCATCAAACCAAACTTAGCCTTAGGGCACAACATAGTATTGATTTGGAATTTTTCATTAGATAAAAGATTCTAGAGATTCAAATTCATAAAGGTGCAACTATAGTAACGTTTAGGCATAGTTTTTTACTAGCTTTCGCTTCTTCGTCATGCCGAAAAAACATTACAAAGATTAAAAATAAGGAGAAATTTATAATATGCATCCTTTTAAATGGTGCACATTGTAAAAAAAATTATGATTTTTTATGATAAATGTTATGATTATTTGTGATGTGTATTATGATATTTTGTAATAAAGTTATAAATAGCGAATTATAATGTGCACCCTAAAGTTAGAAATGATAATGTTATGACATTTTATGATTTTTGTTATGAAACTTTAAAATTTTATTATGACATTTGTCAATGAAAAAAAAGTTATGACATTTTGGATTTAAGTGATAAAATTTTATAAAAAAGTTATGAAAGACATGTCATATACACATTTCTAATGGTGCACATTGTAACATCTCCCTAAAAATAATTACAAACGTACATGGAGTGTAATTGTTTTCTATGCTAATTAAGAAACCACAGCAAATGTCACACCCCTATCTTTTAGTAAATAATTTCTCCACTTCCCACTAACTTGTAATTCCCCCAAAAGTTTTGGCATTAGCTTATTTGGTTTTTTCTTCTTTATAAAATTTTCAATAAATTTGATTAACGTGATTGTAAACAAGTCAAGTAATGAGTTGTTCAAATTTAACTAAAACAAAATAAATTTAAGAAACAAATTAAAAGATTGTTTTGATTAACTTTTGAATCAATCTCAAAAGTGTTTAAATACTGAACTGCGTGAACTTGATTTTTTTTTATATAATCTTAGAATGCATATGAACTTTTTTAGCAAAGTTTGAATGAAGTTTAAAAAAACAAATTTCGAAATGTGTTAAAATATAACCAATTCACATAAAAACTCAATCTACATTAAATTTTACCAAACCAAAAATGAATGAAACTTGTACCGATTGGTTTATTTTACAACTTAAAATACTCACTTCTTACTTTTTTACAACTCTATTAAACAACTCTTATGTTGTGTTTGGTTGGGAGATTTGGAGAGAGATTTGAAAAGAGAAATGAAAAAGGTAGATGAATTGTGAATAAAACATGTCTATATTTCACCTACTTTCACACACCTTTTCCCTTTCCCTTTCCAAATCCCTCCTCAAATCCCCCAACCAAACACAGCATTGATGTGAAATAAAAATAGAATTGTATTCAAGCAACCAACTATTAATAATTGTATAAAAGCTTGTTAAGTATGATAAAAAAAAGATATTCTTAGTTGAGTTGGTTTCGGTTTTATATTAGCTTATTTGCTGACAAGAGCTAATTTCAATAAACAAGTTCAACTTCCAGCTTTTTCGCAGTTAATACAACTGGGGCACCCTATACGTTTTAGTTGGATGTCGACCTACCACAACTCTCATTTCTCTAGTTTTAAAACCATCTCTATGTAGAAGATAAAATACTAAACAAGATACGAACACAAATAAAATCGATCTATGTAGCCAATTCTAACACTGTGTTTAGTTAGAAGATTTGGAAATAAATTTAAAAAAAGAAAAAGAAAAGACAAGTAAAATGTGAATAAAATATATCTATATTTCATTTAATTTCACACATCTTTTCATTTTCCCTTTTTAAATTCCTTCTTAAATCTCCCAACCAAACACAGTGTAAATGATTAGAACAAAAACTTGGACGAAATATGTCCTTTAGAATTTCATGACCTGTTAAATGACTTGCAAAATAGAAAAAGCACATGTCAAGACCAGATTGTAATCCAGATGTGAGAAACACACGTACTACTGAAAACAAAAGTCGATAAAACAAACACGGTTAATTTGCATCAAGAAGGAAGAAGCATGTGATGTAGAATAGGGTAGATAAAGGAGGAAATCACACAACAGTCACAGCCTAGATTACTGTCAAATATTACACTCGAATTATATTAAGTCAAAATAACAAACTACGCGATACTCAACATATTCAAAGTAATTATAAAGTTAAATCCTAACTCAAACAATACTAGTACTAATAATAAAATAAAAATGAACCAATTATAATTATTGAACTACAAGGTTTTCCGACCCATAGATTTCACCCTAGGCTTCCAAACCGATAATGGGCATCCAAATAATTAAAGGTTGCACCATCAACGGGATGGGTATCGAAAAGGTAGTAAATTACTTGGTACATGTAAGACAACCAAGCAACAAGCAAAGGAAGAAGATGAGATTGTGGATCACTGCCCTAGTATGATGCCAACCAAGGCAAGGAAGCTGATTAAAAACATGAGAAAACCAAGTGAAATGCCGATTCTTCTGTTTCAACAGCCCAAAAGCAGTAATATAAGAATGTGGGATGCTTTCAGGGTTAACTAGATCTCATAAATCACATCAATGGCTCAAGACACTCGAGATCTTTAATTTGTAATTTACTTTGAAGTTTCAAAATAATCACAAAAAAATTCTACCAACGTCAAGAATTTCAATTCAAATATCAAACTCAATGTCGAAGTGTATGCATCAATCATACCTCTCAATATTTCATTGCACTAAGTACTGCATAATTCTAAAAATAGACGCTTTGGTTCTTTAGCTGGAGCAATCACTGTATCAAACAATTACAGACCAACATACCAAATTGCCAAAGACAGATTATTTTGTTTGACTCAGAAAATAACAGAAACATACTCATACAGTAAACTACTGAAAGAACACAACAAAACTACATGTGAAGATCTAATGTCACCACACAAGAGAAACAAACCATATCTACAGCTAAACGGAGTCCCTCTAAACAAAATCCCTTCACACAACAGTATTAAGAAAATGGAATGGCGAAAAACAAACTACAAGTCAAAATTTATACCCGTTCTTTTAACCACGTAAAATGCGAGACTTGCAGGAGAGTGAAGCTGAACTTCTTGTTCCATCACACATGCACTTAGAGCTTCACTTCTCTATCAAAGATCCAGCTAAATGGAACGGTGCGTACTTGTTTAACCCTGCTTTGAGCTCTTTCCTCAAGCCGTCTAATTCTTGGAGTCAACCCACAAACATAATCCTGCGCTTTTTGTCCCTCCCCGGAAAGTCCGGTTAGTTCCTCCACTTTCCACCTACCAACCAAAAATTCCAATATATCTGCGTAGTCCTTAGCAGTGTAGACACCAAGCCCCTGAGCAACAGCTGAAAAGTGCTCAAAAAGGTTATCATCACGGCCATCGTACATCAAGTGGGCTGGCATAGAGATTTTCTTCTTCATCATATCGGCAAGAGCCAGGACAGTTCCATCAGGGTCAATCTCAAAGAGCTTTTCCACTATCTTTGTATAAGCAGTTTCATGGCGCTTCTCATCCGAGGCAATAGTTCCACAAATTTGAGCCAGCTTAATGTCCCCGTACTCCTTGGCATGTCTGGCTGTATTCCCATGAGAGATAAAAGTTGCCCGCTCTTGGAATGATGTATAAATGAATCCAAGGTAGGGATTGTTTTCTGTCCGGGGATCCTGAGACAAGAGAGCAAAATGGTGTCCACAAGTTAAAATTAGATGGGACGATTGGTGTGTCAGATTTAATACTCCCAACTAAAAGACCTCGTTGCACTTGTAGATTCATGCAGTTGGTAGTGGCATACTCATCCAGGAATACAAACAACTCCAACAGCCTTCGACCTGTCTTACTATTTACATCAAAGAAACAGATACTCTTGTAGGAGGGCCATTTCAAAATCCATCTCCAAAAAACTACAGTACCCAAACTTCAAAACATGGAAGTGTTTCATTTGCTCACAGTTATCCCATGCACTTTTCCCAAAACTAAAAAGAAATGATAAGGAAAAAAAATTGTACGTACTTTTGACCAAATACAGAAAGTCAACTAATATATAAGAAAATTTAAAACTTTTTCAGAAATATTTTTCCCAGAAACCCAAATGATAAGCCTACAAAAGCTTCACATTTACTTGAAAATTCAAACAACAATAACTGAATATCAGAAAATCAGAACCAGAAAGTGGTTGGTGAATCATATCTAACAAATATTTGGAAAGCACCAACCATACACGTACAAAGAAATGCTGCAGTTCCTTGTCAAACACATGATAATTGAGAAATCAGAAGATAAGATTTTGTGGGAATAGTAAGAGCAGTATAACCTCACTATACTGAGCAAAGTGAAACTGTTCCTCACTACCTTATATGGTAGGAAAAAAGATTGCATTGAAGAAGTTATGGGTATACTTCTGCCCCTAAGACCTAACTAGATCATAAAGTTATGTAATCATTTCCTCAACCTACTTCACACGTTACCCAAAGTCACATCAATATTGACTTCAGAAGAATTACAAGATTAATAATGGTAAACAGAAAAAGGTCTTGTTAATGTGTGCCCTTAGGAAACATGTTAACAATGCTTAAAAAAATTGTACATTCTTTATTACATGCACTTTCATGCAAGATATACAACCTTTTTAAGCTTCTTAACACGTGTCCTAAGGACACACGTCAACAAAATCCAACAAAAAATTTAGAACTAAAATTATCAAAATACATAGGAAGGATCTTACCATTCCTGACCCAATCAAATACTGAATTGTCTTCTCAATTTGCTTCATGTCCACACGCCCAGATAGGTAGAGATATTTATTGAGAAGATCACCATGCCTATTCTCTTCAGCAGTCCAAGCTCTAGTCCATCTTGCCCAAGAAGAAAGGCTTGCCCCTGTTTCATCCCGAACACCATCTAGGGTATTTAGCATTGTTTGGTAAGTTGGAAGGGCTTCTTCTGTGATCATATCTCCAACCAAAACAACAAAGTAATCATCTGGAATCTCCTTTGCCCTCTCCCTTAGTTCCTTGACTTGATCATGAAATCCCTCAGACGCAGGATCGGGCAAAAAATCTTGAGGTTGCCAACATTTCTCCACTGGCTTCAGGTGAACCAAAATGTTCTCATCAGCCCAATCCTCCAAATTTTTGAAGATCTCTACCTTTTGGGGTGGCATGGAATGTGTTACTTGAACATGAACCTCATGAGGAGGGCTAAAAGGCTTCTTGAGATTCTCAACCTCCCTAAGTAAGACGGGAGAAACATGAATTAGATACTTAGAATTCAGTTTGGGTGCAGGGCAAGGCCAAGACACTGGTTTGATGACCTGAAGTATATATGCACAAATGTTAACATGTAGGTAAAAATAAATAAATTTTTCGCGCTATTGTTTCCTCAAGCCACTATGCTATCCAAGGACACAAGAGCCAACAGAGTACACATTCATGTGCTCAAGTCATTGTTATTCTTAGGTAGTGTTTGGTTCACTGGAATAAAATAGAATGGAATGGTCATTCTCTAGCCTCCTTATGAAATGACTATTCCCTTATAATGGTGAATGATGATTCCATTCGCAATACATTTTTCATCATTTTTTCAATAAACCAACATGGGAACTGACATTTTGATGGAATGATCATTTTATTCCACTTCATTCCAATGAACAAACATACCATTAAGGATTTAATCAGTAGGCAGTGTATCATGTCTAATTAATATTAAACCACATGGAAATTATATTATCTTTCATAATATGGTGAAGATAAAGCAAACATGTTATGTAAAAGTATAATGGAAACGAGTCTATATATACAGATAGGATTCCAGCTCTGTGCTAATCAATCTCATGCATCACCATTAGCACTAGTTGTCAAAACAATACATAATTCAACATTGCTGGCCCATATTAGATTAGAAAAATCAGTAAAACTCAATCCATGTTGATGCAATATATAGATATTTAGTGAATACTAGAGAAGTTACATGAATTCAAGGCCATGGTTTCTTCAAAGGATGGGGAGGAAAAAATTTCAACTTTTATCTCTAATTGGTCCAAGGGATTATAAGATGGAAATAAGGGAAGGTAGCAGGGGAAAGGAATAACTTATCCCTGCTTTTATTTGGTTAAGGAGAAAGGAAAGAAATAGGTGACGTTATTTTACCATTATGCCCTTACAAACTGAAGAAAGAATTCTTTAAAGGATAAAATGGTCAAAAAGAGGAGTTTCTACCTCCCTCTCATTTTTTGAAGGAAAATGGTTGGCTAGAAAAGAAAGTCAATCCCTCCTTTCATTTCCATTTTCTTCTCCTTCATAACAAACAACAGAAAACAAATTCATTACTCCCCTCCTCCCTTTCCTTTTCCTTCCTCCACTCAATCACCCTACTCACAAAGTGTAAGTGTGTTGAGTGACCTCTCGCATAATAATTATTTCTAGAGTTTCATAAGCTATATGAACAAGTAAAACTTCTTACAACAAAAAGATTCAAAATGGAAACAAACCAAGAATACCATATATAACAATGGTACAAAATAACAATGATGTTCCAGTGTCACAGTTCCGGAAAGACCAGCAAACTTCAGTGCCTAATACATCTAATATAATAATGATGGAGCCATTACATTTGCTGATTTTATCTTGTACTGAAACATGATACAAAATTTGTAACGCTGCCTGAGATGTTTTATGTAGGTTCTCCTTACACAAAATGAAAAAATAAAAATAAAAACATAACAAACAAACAAAAAAAACAGAAAAAAAAACAAAAAACAAAAAACAAAAAACAAAAAACCAAAACAAAACAGAACAAACCAGAACAAAACAAAAACAAACAAAACAAAAGAAACAAAAAGAACAAAAAAAATAAATGAACAAAGAGCCCAAAAAAAGGATGCATTAAAATCCAACTTCAGGAGCAGACTCCGCAGGACCTTTTACCCATCTAACTGGCACACTAACCATTTGATTTTTCCTTTGCGCTGTCAAATAAGTTTCAAAATAGTGGCCTATACAATTGAAACTCTAAAGGCGAAACTTTAGCTGGCTGACTGATAACTACCAAAACCAAAAAGAAGAAGAAGAAACAAAGGGAAAAATCAAATAAAAAAATAATTAAAAAATGAAAGACAGGATTATTAGTCAATATAACATGAAATACAGCTGCTAATTTTCAGAAAAAGTCAAAGATGCACCACCTAAAAACATAGACCCAAAGCATTTTCTTTGTTTTTGTTTTTTTTCCCCCCCACTTTTGGGTAGAAACAGGATGGATGATCAAAATATTAGAACTAGGTTCACCAACTTGGATATTATGTCACAAGAAATCAACTAACCACCGAGAACAATAAATTAAAAACCACTTGGCCAAGTTACAAGCGAAAAAAGAAAAAAATGAAACGATCCTATTTAAATTCTCCAAATTGAAAATATTGGCGTGACACTTTCAAGGAGATCAAAAGATAATATACGTGACACCGGAAAAAGGAGAAAAGTGAAAAGGATATGAAAACACAGGAAATACAACCATATGCTAACATGGTAATTCAATTGAACTACAAAGCACAAAACGTACATAGTACAAATGTTGGCCCGGCTTTGATCATTTCCACACACAAACAAACATGCATCAAAAAGCTTCCACATGCATACAAAACCATTTACACCATGGCACATCAGCCAATCATGCACCTGTTCTATAGTATGAATATTACAGAATAAAATGCCAGTATATTAAACCTGATTTTTTTTTTTTTTTTTTTTTTTTTTTTTTTTTAAATGCACATGAATTTTAACCCAGATTTAATTATAAAATTTTATGAACGGGAAGGGTTTTGATGACATGTCACCAGTGAAGAAGTAGATGAAGGACACATTCCAAAAATACGACTCAATTGAGGCATCCAGTCAAAACCAACGAAGCAAAAGTTTCAAACCTAAGTCTCAACACATGAAAACAAACATTTTAATTGAATAATGATAAAAATCATAACCGCCACAGCCGACACAATTGAAAAAGACGAACAAAAGCTGCACAACGCATAAATACAACAAAGCACCAAAACAAAAACAGAAACAACTCTGTTCTAATAATAAAAATTCAAACAGCAGAACCAACTGCCTTTAAGCGAAACTACAATCCAATTCATCAATTCAATCATGCAATTAAAATAACAAATACATGTTGATTCAGATGGAGTGTGTATATATATAAAGATGTAATGACAATAACCATCAACCAAAAAGAAAAAAATAGAAAGCAAAATTAGTACAATTAAATATTATGCACAAGCATGAATCAGATCCTCAAAATTTGATATCTCAACCTACCATGATATCACCAAAAGCTTGTCTTTGAGTTGGTATGTGTGTGCAGAGAGAACCAAAGCCATGAAGATTGAGAAAAACCCATCTCAGGTAACACAATTTAATACACAAGAACGCCAATATCCCAACAGGAAAATTCAAATTGAACCATCTCAAATCCAATTTAGAGAAAGAAAATCATGAACCCAGATCAAGAAACAGAAAGAAACATCAAACTATGAGAAGATCCGAATAAACAAGTGAGATTTGAAAGACAAACTCACTTGGAGCCAGAGTGGAGGGTGGAAGCCATGACAAACTTGGGAGATCTGAGAGTGACCATTGATGGAATAGCAAAAGAAGGGTACTTCTGGGACTGAAAAGTGATGGGGCTGAGCTTCAAAGCCATTTTCTTCTTCCTTGAGAGCTTTTCTTTTCTCTGGTTTTGTTTTCCCCCACAAAACAGAGAAACAAGGAAATGCCAAAATGAGGGAGAGGTGGAGAGACAAGGGGTGGGACAAAGAAGCCACTTGAGGGGTTTTTAAGGGAAAAAAAGTTATTTGGTAGTTTTGGACTTTTGAAACACAATTTATATCATAAAAAAATATATATATATATATATATATATATTATTGATAAGATTAACATAGGGAAATGGTGGAGACCCCCCAGCTCCAGGGCACCCCCAGCACCCCCCACCTCCACGTGGGGGGCTGCTTGTGGCTGAAAACTAAAAAAAAAAAAAAAAAAAAAAAAAAAAAACAGTTTTTTGGACCAATCAGAAGGGACCCCAGTACCCCACTGGGGGTCTCATGCATTTTCCGATTAACATATATTGAAGAAAGTGTAAAAAAATATTATAGTATTGGGGAAATCTACAACGGGCATCGTTACGATTTTTTTTTTATGAAAGTTATGATTTTTTTGATATGTAGAGTATAATAATTTTTTTTTTTTTTTGATAAAGTTATAAATAGTAAATTTATAATATGCATCTCAAAATTGGAATAATAATGTTATAATACTTTGTGATTTTTAAGTCTTGTTTGTCATAATCTAAAAAAGTTAAAAAGTTACTATCTAATTTTAGTCACATCATCTTATTTAAGTCACAACATCTTTTTATCACATCACTTCAAACTCAAACTATATATAATCCAAATTTCATAAAAAAATCAAAAAATATATTTATTTAAATGATCCCAAACCACCCCTTATTATTAAACTTGGTGATTTTGTTATTACACTGGTTTTTGTTGTTGCGTTTACAAAAATAAATAAATAAAAGGTCATGATTTTTGTAGTGAAAATGTTTATGACATTTTCTGTTTAAATTATAAAATTTTATAATAAAAAAAAAAAGGTATGAAAGGCATTTATATACATATTTTTTAGGGCAAATTACATATACACCCCTCCAGGTTTGGCAAAATTACAGATACCCCCCTGAGGTTTGAGAAATTACGAATTCCCCCCTGAATGCTATATTTGCATAAGAAATTAGGGGGTAATTTGTTATGAAATATAAATCTCAGGGGGTAAATTGTTATGAAAATACAAACCTCAGGGGGCGGGATGTAATTTCCGAAACCTCAGGGGGGTATCTGTAATTTAACCAAACCTGGAGGGGTGTATATGTAATTTGCCCTATTTTTTAGGCAACCAAGCTATGTCCCATCATCATAAGGACATGGAAGAGAGAGATAAATAGATAGAGAAGTGTAGATTTACCTCTTCACATAGTTCATTTCCCTATTATTAGGAGTGGATTGGTGGGGGTTAGGGGTGGGCGCGGGTCAGTTGCGGTTACAGAACTTTTAATTCGTCATCCGTTCACTAGATTGGCGGGTTGAAGAAAATCAATCAACATCCGTCTGCCAATCCGGTGGATGTGGATTGAGCGGATTGGCGGATGGATGCGAATCGGTTTGGCGGTTTGAAATTTTATAAATTTTCAACATAGTTCAACTTGTGCACTTCTTCAAAAAAAAAATAATAAAATAAAGTATTACAGTCAATTACTTAAAAAATTATTACAATTATTGCATGCCTCATCCAAAGAAAAAAAATTTAAAACTTTTGAATATCACAATCACTGCATGCCTCATCCATATATTACAATCACAGTATGCCTCATCCACATAAAGTATTATAATATGTGGTTCTTAAAATATAAAAACAATTCAAACTACCAAAACCATGAACAGAGCAATAGTAGAGATTGTATTGTTACATTTATATATGTTTTTTAAAACAAAAACCAATCAGCATGTATCATATTTTCTATTTATTACTTTTAGAGTTAAATTTAAAAACAAAAAAATATAGATAAATAATACGTTTATTTTTTTCAATTCAAAAAATATATTCAAGTTGAAAACTTTTTTTCAACAGAATATTTAAATTATTTTTCAATTGAAAATACAAACAAAATATTTAAACAAATTAAAAACACAAAATCTTATAAATTATTAAGGGTGCTCGCGGTTTGGCGATTCGGTTGCGGCTAAAGGAACCTCAAATCCGCCATCCGTCCGCTAAATTGGCGGATTGAAGAAAATCAATCCGCAACCGTCCGCTCGTCATCACGCATCCATCCAAAATGCGCCGGATCGGATCGGTTCGGTCGATTTTTGAGGATCGATATATCCGCTGCTCACCCCTGGTGGGGACCAAATTAGGAGGCTTTTTCCAAATTAAGCCAAAATAACAACTTATTTCTCAAACTAGGCCTAGTTTGAACGGAATTCTCAAATTAGGTTAAAACATGATTGTGAACCACGCTTTCACCATTTACCTAGCCCTCGCGAGGAAAATTTGTAAAATCGTAAATTATTTTTTTTTTATTTTATAAAACGTGATTACAAATCACGCCTTTAAAAAAAAAAAAATTTTTTTTAAATGTGATTTCAAACCACGCGTTTACTGTTAACCAAATAAAGCGTGAATGATATCCACACTTTTAAACAAAATGTGAAAACGTGTATTAAAAACAGATTTTCAACAAACACTCAAACCCAGCACTTCATTCTATAACACACACACACACACACACACACACACACACACACTCTCTCTCTCTCTCATCCATATATAATTTTTAATATATATAAATTTTATTTTATAAAACTAAGACTAATATTAAATATATATATATATATATAATAATTTATAATAGTAAATAATAATCAACTATATAATTTATATATAATTTTGAAAAAAAATAACTTTTATTGAAAAAATAACTTTTTTTTAATTAATTTTTTTTCAAATAAAATTAATTGAAAAAAAAATTATTAGTAAAATTTTTAAATTTTTGTTTAAAAATCAACGTAAACTCATTTTTTGAATTTATGTTTTTTCTTCAAAATTACAAATTGAGACAACCATTTTTAAACTAAAAAAATTATTAAACAAGTTTTTATGATAAGTTTTTAAATTTTTGTAAATATAAATTGAAAACTGAAAATAAAATGGTTACCAAACATACCTCAGATGGTAAAAATTAATTTGGTTAAGAAATAAGAAATAAGAAATAATTATCATTTAAGGGTAAAAAATAATTATCATTTTAACTTTTAGACAGGTTATATATATACGTATGGTTGTTTCAATTTATTTTGTAAAAAATTATTTCTAACCACTCGAAAGATAAAAATTATATAATACTAATTTATAAATGAGTTTACGTTGATTTTTAAACAAAAATTTAAAAATTTACTAACAAAAATTTTTTTCAATTAATTTTATTTGAAAAAAAAAAGTTATTTTTTTCAAAATTATATAGTTGATTATTATTTGCTATTATAAATTATTATATATATACATATATTTAATATTCATCTTAATTTTATAAAATAAAATTTATATATATTAAAAATTATATATAGATGAGAGAGAGAGAGAGAGAGAGAGAGAGAGAGAGAGAGAGAGAGAGTGTGTGAGTGTGTGTTAGAATGAAGTGTTGGGTTTGAGTGTTTCTTGAAAACGTGTTTTCAAAACACGTTTTCACATTTTGTTTAAAAGCGTGGTTCTCATTCACGTTTTATTTGGTTAATAGTAAAAACGTGGTTCGGAACCACATTTTCTTAAAAAAAAAAAAATCTTAAAAACGTGGTTTGTAACCACGTTTTATGGAGAAAAAAAATTTAATTAAAAGTGTGGTTTATAACCACGTCTTCTTAATTAAAAGCGTGTTTTGTAACCACGCTTTTAAGATTTTATAAATTTTTCACGGGAGGACCACAAAAACGGTAAAAGCGTGGTTTGTAACCACGTTTTAGCCTATTTTGGGAATTCCGTCCGAACTAAGCTTAGTTTGGGAAATAACTTGGCATTTTGGCTTATTTTGGAAAAAGTCCCGCCAAATTAATACTCTCAAGTAGGGGTGTGCGCAGTGCGGTTTGGACGGTTTGATAGTAAAATTATAAACTGAATGGTGGGTTAGCGGATTAGCAGATTGACAAATTACGATTTAGACGGTTTTTCGCGGATTGGTGGATTGAAGAATATTCTAACTAATTATCATACATTTGCATAATATATAATACTAATTTGTGTAATATTTTTTAGATATATAACACAAAATAATTTTACATAATATGTTTCATATATCACAATTTGTAATAAATTTCATTTCTTAAATCTCTCTCACACTCATTTTTACATTGATATTTCATTAGAAGTTAAAAATATATATGTACTAAATATAGTGGAGCAGAGCGGTTCGGTTGGCGAATTATAAATTTTAAAGTTTAAACCATGGTTAGCGGTTAGAATGGTGCAGATTGATGGGGATCGTTGCGGTTTTAACGGATTTGGTGGTATGTTGCACAGCCCTACTTCCAAGCTTTGTAGCATTTTCATAAAGTATGAGTAATTTTTGTATGCGGATAGGATATATGTCATGTAGTACTTTTTATTATTGTGATTGACTTTGATAGTAGAGTCAACTACATTTATGTTAGGTGTTTGGAAAACAATAAAAGACATATATATTTGTGATTGGTGAAAGATAGTATCACAAAATGCCCTATTAACATACAAAAAATTTTCCTAAAGTATAATTTATTGTTTGTTGATATTTATCAAATTATTATCTGACAATTTAATAAAAATATTAGACTTTTTTTTTAATTAATAAATATCGAGTTAGGACATTACATGATCATCAAATAATTTTTTTTTAAATGTTTGAAATATTTAATTTATCACTCATAAAAATTATTCTTAATAATGTGTCTGATAAATATCAAATTTTAATTTGTCAAATATTTTATCATATGAATTTTAATCTCAATACCATATCATTAGAAGTGATAAATTAATGAGTTATAATATTGTTGTGTTTTTTAATTTTAACTCTTTAAATGTAACTTGCCTCCAATTCAATAACTGTACTAGAGGGTTCAGTTTCGTAGATGTCGGCTCATTTTTTATTTATTTTTTTATTTTTTTTTGACTGTGAGTTCAAAGGATTTAATTTTTAAAGATAGTCCAACATATTATTTATATAAAAAAATTAAATTAATTAAATGTTAATAATCATATTATTAGATAATTATTTTTTTAAATATTAAATTCATTTTTGACTCTTATGATTTGGACTTAGAGAACTTTATCTCCTATGATTCAAATATAATTATTAAAAAAAAAATAATTCATGTGATTTTAAACTAAAATGCTACCAATATGTTTTCTGTCTAAACTAATGAAAGGTATATCATACACACTATTTTTTAGAATAAATTTGATTTTCTAAAAAAATAAAATGGAATGAATACAAAAGAAAAGACAATTTTATTCCCATTTTCTCCAAACCTACAACTAAATTAACATGTTAATTAAAATATAATTAATGATTGATCTAAAATATAAAATATAATTAAGGATTGTTTAAAATAAAAATATAAAATAAATAATAATTAAGAATTGATCTAAAATATAATTAAAATTATATTTACATATTAGGAATTACATTAAATAATTAAGAATTTAGAATTAATTGTGATCTAAAATATAATTAAATTAAAATTAAGGGAGACTTATTTATAAGTCCTTTTTCAGACACTTATGCTAGGCTAAGTCCTGTGTGATTTCATATAGAGTCTCAAGTCCTGTTTAGATAGGAATGTATTCCACAAGATTTTACATAAACGTAAGGTGACGTGACACTTACATAAACGTAAGGTGACGTGACACTTACATAAACGTAACGTAACGTGACACCTACATAAACGTAACGTAACGTAACGTGTCACGTTATGTTTCGCAAACTTAATGAGTTTTTATTTTTTTAAATTGAATGTGAAAATGTTGCTGGTTTATGTTGGTGTCACGTTACGTTTCATATAAATATGATATTGCCATAGATCATAGGCGTGACGTTACGTTTATGTAGGGGTCACGTTACGTTACGTTTATGTAGATATGATCTATGGCAACATTCAATTTCCTATATAGGAAATTAAATGTTACCATAGATTATAAGTGTCACTTTACGTTTATGTAGGTGTCACGTTACGTACAGGTGTCACGTTATGTTTATGTAGGTGTCACATTACGTTACGTTTATATAGATATGATCTATGGTAACATTCAATTTCCTATATAGGAAATTAAATGTTACCATAGATTATAGGTGTCACGTTACGTTTATATAGGTGTCACGTTACGTACAGGTGTCGCGTTATATTTATGTAGGTGTCACATTACGTTACGTTTATATAGATATGATCTATGGTAACATTCAATTTCCTATATATGGTTTTACTATTATTTATGATATTAAAAACTAATATTGAGGATAAATGTGTCAACAAACTTCCCACAGGACTTATGGGAAAATAAATTTTTTAGTAGGATCATATGTAGCATAAGTCTCCCTAATAGGACTTATAAATAATTTTTTCTAAAATTAAATTAAGAAGTTAATAATTATAATAAATAATTAAAGGATGAAATACCAATAAACCCCAAACAATGATTTTAAGAACTGTTTGGTTCTTTCTTTTTCTTAGGAAGAGGATCCCCTCCAGTGCTGTTTGGGCTTGTGGGGCCCACTATGGGCCCCATTTCGATAATTCGAACCGTTCATTTTGTCGAACATTTCATGTATTTCATTCATAAAAGAAATTAGGTCAATCCGATAACTGTAACCTGTACAATTTATTGCATTTGTCACTAAAAAAAAGTATGGTTTATTTTTAAAAATACTATTGTTGTCTATTTTTTTAGTGAAAAATTGAATGAGTTATAATTATCAAATCGAGCTAATTTTTTTTGGACAAAATATACAAAGTGCCGGACAAAATGAATGACTCGAATCATCAAAGCAGGACCCGTGGTGGGCTCGACGAACCCAAACAACGCGCTCCAGTCAAAAAACTAGATTGGACAAGATCTGTCTCCTTTTTCTTATAGACCTAAAAGGTCTCATTCTAATGTGCATTACATAAAGGACCAAGTATAAATGTACGTGTGTTATGTGTTGAGGGACAAAATTGGGTTTTCTCATAATATTGAAATTACTAAATATAACACTTCAAAAAAACTCCGTAGTGTACTTTTCCCAAACATAGCATTCTAATGTAACACAATAAAAAAATTCTTTAGTATACTTTTCTCAAACATAACAATGTAACATTCTAAAAAAAACTCTTCAGTGTATTTTTCCTAAGCATAACACTCCAATCAATGTAACTCACAAAAATTCTTTAGTGTACTTTTCCCAAACGTAAACTCACTAAATGATATTCACTTAAACTCAAATGGTACAAAATAACTTTCCAAAATAAAAATAACTAATTGATTCATAAGAAAACTCTTCGGACTAAATGGATCAACATTCCCCATATAGAATTTATGGGTAAATTTTTCATAATTAAATATTTAGGATTAATTATGATTTAAAATATAACTAGAATAAAAAGTTAAGAATTATAATAAATAATTAAGAATTTATAATTAATTGCGATTTAATTGAATTAACATTAGATATTATAAATTATATATATGAGAGAGGAAAGAGAAAGAAAATAACAAATATATATATATATATATATAAGTTGAAAGTTATTTAGTTATTTCACATCTATAGTTAACGGTATTAACAATTTTAATAATAATGCTACACTTACCAACTTTATTTACCACCTTTAATGTATTAATTCATATGTTAATACATCATTAGTGTAACAGGTCTCACTATTTATATTTATCTCTAATAATATGTTAACACGTAAGGTAATACATTAAAAGTGATATAAAAAGATGTTAGGTATAGCATTACTCATATTGTAATTATTTGACTTCATCTCCTTGCATCACTCTCGGCGCACTCATCATTTATCATTTTCTCCCTCTACATTTACATTCCTCCATGCATTCTCTTCATCTACTTTTCTTATCTCTCTCTATATCTCATTTTTTTCAACTACATATTCTCACAACTATCTCTCTCCTCTCCCTCTTGCTAAGATCAAGAATCAAAGATCACTATCATTACTGAGATAAAAAATAAAAAATAAAAACCCCCATCATTCCTGATATCTCCACCAGCGCAGGTAGAGCCTCCATCATCCTTATTGGTGCATGCTGCTCCGTTGCACATCGTTGTCACTTCTATCGCACGTCGTTGTTACCTTCATCCCAAGTCGTCGCCGTCTTTATCACACGTTATTATTGCCTCTATCACATGCCTTTACCACCTTTATCACATGCCTCTACTACCTCCACCATGCGTCGCTGTAAATAGCACTATGAACCATGATTGACCTCCAATATCTACGATCGACTTTGAACCATGACTGTAGCACCCTAAAATTTTGAAGATCATTTTAGACGAAAACTGATTAATTTAAGAGTGATTTATTAAGTAAAATTGTAACAACTCCGGCATGTGATTAACTGCTCAACCATGATTAAGAATACTTAATAAGTAATTAAGATTAAATTTTACGTTAATTACATGTGTTATATGTTATTTTCATTTATATTTATTCATAGTAGGAATATCTGTTTGTATTTCTGATTCAGTATGCGAATTGAAGGCCTCATCGGCATCTAATCACGAAATTGACTTGGTTTATGGGTTATTTAGAATTTTGAGAATGTTATGGTAGGTTTAATTGAAATTTGATTCGGAGCCAAATATATAGAATAAAATAAATATAACTGTTTAATCTAAGCAAGGATTAATTAATCCCACTAATGGCACCTATATAAGCCTAATGTTGTCTCATACCACCAATATACACACACTTCATTATCTTTTTGTCATCAAAACGTCAGAGAGAGAGAGAGAGAGAAGAGAAGACTTGAGCTCAATTAAAGGGAAATTGCTAGAGAATTGGAGGAATTAGAAAGGACTTAAAAGATTAAGCTTCTACACTTGAGAATTCAAAGCCTGAGACAGGAATTCACTTCTTTAGTTGTGTAGTTGTAACACTTAAGGCATGAGTTCAAGAGAATTAAGTAGATTAACTTGAGAATTAAGCTAAAGAAGTAGAATTGGGATTAAACCATCCATGCATGTTTATATCATGGAGTTTTGGAAGTTGATTTCAAAGTTTTCCTACATGCGTGTTCATATTTTGTTCTTGTTATGAGAATTCAACTCATCTTTGTGCTATACATCTCATTCTACCAAGATTTGGAAAGTTTGAACTCAAGGAAATACATGCATGTTATGTTTTCAACATTTCAAATTTAATTTTGTGCAATTGACAAAGCTTTTGGGCTTGAATTTGCAAAATGGTTTCTAATTCTTTACTTACTATGAGTTTCTCAATGTTTTACCAAGTTTTGGCCCAAAAGGATGTGTTTTGTTAGTTTGAAATTGAGTTTTGAACTTGAATCAACAATCTAAAAATTCCAAAATTTGCACCCTCCACTTAAGCGGTAGAGTCTGCGCTCGAGCGGAGAATGCGAGCTCTCAGTTTTTTTGTAGAGTTTGGGGGTTGGCTCGAGCAGCAAAATTTGCGCTTGAGCGGCCACCCTTATTTTGACCTTCCGCTCAAGCGACCGAGGCTGAGCTCAAGCGTAAAATCAGAGCTCCTAGAAGTTTCACAGACTTTTGCAAACCGCTTGAGCGACTCAAGCTGCACTCAAGCGGAGACCCTTTTTACTTAACTTAGCACTCAAGCGATCGTCGAGCGTCTGTCGAGCGGAAAATTCAAGCAACTGAAGTTGCACTCGAGCGGACTGCCCTATTTTTGAAATTTTTTTAAGTGTTCTGAAGTACATTTGGGCATCCTCATTGCATCTTAGGCATTCCTAAGCCCTAATTAAGACATTATAATGAGGATAAAGACTAGAAACACACCAAGGTAGAAAACAAATAAGTTAAGTGTCTTCCGAACGTGTGTTTCAATGTATATCCATTATGTGTTTGTGTAGGTCACGTGCCATAAGCTACCTGGTTATCTGCTCTGTTTGTCTGCTATTGGACCCATCTGAGTGAGTAATAACTCTGTAAATATATGTTCAATATGGGATGCTTTTTGAACATTATGATACGATATGATCAGTTTCTGAAACAAATGGTACAAAATGCTATTTTGAGATTACATGAATGATGGCCCAATTCTTTGAAATGTATTTGTGGTATCCTTAGCAAAGGCCCTCGCCCAGAGGAGATAATACTGCGGCTTATGGTCATGAGGCCCTCACCCGGGGAAAACAATGCCATGGCATGAGGCCCTTGCCCGGGGGAAACAATATTGTGGCTTATGTATGTGATATGACACCCGGTACTAGAGGTTTCATTATAGGACTTGATATGAATGACCAATGTGATTTGTTAACGCTAATGGATGTACCACACATGATTTAAGTATGAATATGTATATGACTCTGTTTCTGATATGACTATGAACATGTTTATGTTTTTGATTGTTAAGGGATTTGAAATATGATTTCTGAATCTATTATGGACATTATTTCATTAAAATCTTTACTTTGTTATTATTCACTAGGCTCCAACTCACCGTATTATTTATGTATGTAAGTGATCAGGCATGTGACCAGGCCTAAGTTGTTGCCTGGAGGTCAGTTTTGTCCAACCAACCACAGTGCCTCTCGAGGAGGTTCCCGGAATGTCGCTGGTCGAGTTTTGTGAATCAAATTATAAGTTTAAGACTTTTGTTTGTTTTAAAGAACAGTTCTTTTGTGGTATATATTTAATGACGATGTAAGATGGATATGTATATGACGTCATATGTGGGTATATGTATATAAGTTTTAAATTTTGTCCCATGTATGTCTGTACAGCTCTATGGACTATGTTTGTTTTATATATTTGCTTCCGCAACCCCTTATTATGTGATGATTTGTTCAGAGGCCTTTGGTAATTCCAAGATTACTGGCCGGTTACGATGCTAAACTTATAGGGGGCGGATTTGGGTCATGACAAAAATATTCTATTTCTTGTCTATATTATCTCTTAAAATAACAAATGGAATGACTAACTTCATTAAATAACCGTTTGATTTACAAACCTATACTTAATTACATAATAAATAACAAAAATGCCATATCCTCAAGTTAAACCTTGGTCTACAATCTTTAGTTAAAAAAGGTAGTGTGTTGTCCTTCAAGAATTAAGGTATCGCTCCGTGATTCATACTTGAAAGAACAATGTGCTCATCACTATCTCTACACTACATGTATGCATGCTTTGCCAAGTATATTCAATAGCTAATATCAACATCAAAGACTACAAAATAATACTTGTGGGAGCTGAATAATTTTGGATCAACAGGAGCGGACCAATCTGGTCCAGAACATAACTTCTATTCGGCAATGACCCTATCCAATTGAGGGGCCGAATAAAAGAGCCAGCATTCCTACCAGTGAAACAAGGGCCATGTAGAAGTACATGGCAAGGACTAGGAGTGGGCCAGGCCCCAAGAGAATACTATAAATACAAGATCTTCAGTCCTAAAGAGGTATGTGAGAACTAATGTGTTTAAACTAGAATACAGATCAATTTGAGTGTAAAGACTAACTTGCTCGTCGGAGTGCTAATTCCGGCACCCCTGACCGGAGTGTTCATTTCTTTTCAGGTGACTAGAAGAGGATCATCAACGTCCCCCAGGATCAGAGGAGTATTTCCAAACCACTTCTCCACAATTGGCGCCGTCTGTGGGAATACTCAAACACATCCATGGCGGGCGTAACGGAAGACCCTCCGATAGTCGTTGATGAAACCACGCAGAGAGACGACCTCACTCCAACGAACATGCTTGGACCGGAAACCATCCCCATAAGTCGCGCTCTGAACTTCGCTTCACCTTCGACTCCAGAGCATGAAGCAATGCAAGCGATCATGGAACAGTCAAAGCAAAACGAACAAAGGTTGGAGAACATGATCGCAGAAAACGAACGTCTCCGTCAGGATTTGGCCTTGGAGGTGGCAAAGTCCAAACAAGCTGCACACCAAGGCCTGGAACGACCTGTGAAAACAGATGGTCGACGATCTCAAGCCCGACAACAAAACACCGTTGACAACTCCGACTCTTTATCCCCGGAGCCCAAGAAGAAGGGACGACCTGAAACCTCCAGCTCTTCTGAAGAGAGTCCCCATATAAGGCATAAGCGAAGAAGAACCAGTTCGGATGAAGATCAACATGATCCTTTTGTACGATGGATTGCAAAGGAAGTGCTACCCAAGAAATTCAAAGCACTGTCATTCACCTTGTACGACGGAAAATCAAACCCCACTGATCACATCCGCCATTACAAGCAAGCTATGACCTTGTATGCAGATGACGAGGCTTTGATGTGCAGAATATTTCCAAGCAGCTTGGGACCATTAGCTGTCAGGTGGTATTACAAACTGGAGCCAGCTTCGATTAAAAGCTTCCACCAACTCCAAAAATCCTTCAGGGCAAGGTTTATCACTAATGAGGTCCAGCCAAAACAAGCCGATTCTCTCTGGGCAATGCAGATTCAACAGGGGGAAACCCTTCATGCCTACTCGGCGCGGTATTGGGAATGTTTCAATCTGGTGGACGATGCTTACAATGATTCCATGGCCATCACCGCCTTTAAGATGGGGTTGCATCCCGACAATTCCCTCCGCAGTTCTTTGACCAGACGGCCCCCCAAAACAGTTTGGTCGTTGATGAAGAAAGTTAAAAAATACTGTAAAGTGGAAGACGATGCCTTGAGAGTTAAAGCCGGCAATGCGACCAACAAAATGGCTTCTGCTGAAATTGCTCAACTGTTAAAATCTATAGCACCTCAGAGCTCTGAACCACAACATTGGGCGAAACGAGATAAGAGACGAGACTCTCGTCGCTCAAACGATCAATGCTCCCACCGAGAAAATGAACAGTTGCAAGTTGACAGCAGGCGCACGAGGCGCGCCGATAAAAAATATACAGAGTTGACTGAGCCGATCAGCGCGGTTATGTCCAAAATCCAACACCTTCCGTTCTTCAAATGGTCGTCAAAAATGGTAGGACCTCCCGACACGAGAAGACGGGATAGACGATATGACTATTACAAGGATCATGGCCATGATACCGATAGTTGTTATGCACTGAAAGACCTCCTGGAAGAATTAATTCAAGATGGCCGGCTGCAACAGTACGTCCGAAAAGGCAACCCAACCAAAGCAATAGCCTTAAGACAGGACTCACCTCCGCTCGACATAATCCACATGATATACAGCCTGCCAATGTCATCAGCGGTGCATGCGATCCAGTCGAAGTCTGAGCCTCAGGACCAACTCACTCTGGCTAAATGGCCCCATGAAGCCGAGGGCATTACTTTTGATGATTCAGATTTGGCCGGAGTAACACTGCCCCATATTGATCCCTTGGTAATCGAGTTACGCATAAACCGGTTCACAATTGAGCACGTACTCATTGATCCAGAGAGCACATCTGAGATTATGTACTATAAGACATTTAACAAACTCAGTTTCTCAGAATCGGATCTCTCTCCGACCCCTTATCCATTATTCGGCTTCAATGCCAATCCAGAGTACCCATTGGGGAAAATCAGACTACCCGTTCGAGCAGGCTCCCAAACAGTGGATATAGAATTCTTGGTCATTAAGCTGTCGTTGCCGTATAATCTCATCATGGGGTGATCCTGGTTGCATACTATGCAGGCCGTGCCAAGCACCTACCATTAGCTGCTACGCTTCTCGACAGAACGCGGTATTGAGCAAATCCGCGGCTCCCATCAATCGGCACAAGCATGTTATCTCCTTGCTGCAAAAACGCCAAAGGAACTGCAGGTGAATTCCATTGAGGTTCCGGATCAAGAGAGCCTCGACGATGCTGGGGGGCTCCCAAATGAAAAGGCCACGGAAGGCTTAAACTGAGTTGAAATCGATGGAAACCCAGACAAGTTCTTCATGGTCGGCGCCTCCTTGAATCAGGCCGACAGACAACAGCTGATCTCTTTCTTGCTTAGCAACCTTGATGTCTTTGCATGGACTCCGTACGAGATGCCAGGTATAGATCCGTCAGTTTCACAGCATCAGATGAATGTTGATCCAAAATGCAAGTCGATCGTTCAGAAAAGTCGGTGGTCAGCCGCAGAGCACACTGCCGCCGTTGTTGAGGAGGTTGACAAGCTACTTGCCGCTGGGGCAATCAGAGAAGTGAACTACCCTACGTGGCTCTCCAATACAGTGGTGGTGAAAAAGAAAAACGGGACTTGGCGAGTGTGTGTCGATTTCACGGATCTAAACAAAGCCTGCCCCAAAGATTGTTTTCCCCTACCTAGAATCGACCAACTTGTAGATGCAACGGCGCGCCATCAGCGCATGAGCTTCCTCGATGCTTACAAAGGCTACCATCAGATCGTCATGCATCCAGAAGACCAGGACAAAACTGCATTCATCACCCCAAGAGGAACCTACTGCTACAAGGTTATGCCTTTTGGGCTGAAGAATGCAGGGGCAACCTACCAAAGATTGATCACCTCCATGTTCAAGGAGCAACTCGGTCACACTATGGAAGTATACATTGCCGACATGGTGGTCAAGTCCAAGGAAGAACATAATCATATAGTCGATCTAGAGAAGACATTCGGCATTTTACGCAAATACAAAATGAAGCTGAATGCTTCCAAATGTGCATCTGGGATCGGCTCTGGCAAGTTCTTGGGCTACATTGTCAACCACCGAGGAATCAAGGCCAACCCGAGGCCATTCACGGCAATCTTGGAACTCGGCTCCCCCCGTTTGGTAAAAGAGGTTCAAAAGTTGATGGGGATGGCCGCCGCACTCAACAGGTTCATTAGTCGGTCCACAGATCGCTGCTGACAATTCTTTCATACACTACGGCTGAGCAAGGCTTTCGAATAGTCCGATGAATGCGAAGCCGCTTTCAACGGGCTCAAGACCTACCTCCGCTCAGTACCACTCTTGACAACACCTGCTGCTGGTGACCCGCTCATTTTGTATCTGGTAGTCTCCAACAGGGCCGTCAGCGCCGTACTAATAAAGGAAGAGTTGGGGGAGCAGCAGCCAATGTATTACGTAAGCAAGGCAATGGTTGACGCCGAAACAGGCTACCTTCCACTAGAAAAACTCATCCTAGCCCTAGTCATGGCGGCAAGAAAGCTGATGCATTACTTCCAGGGCCATAGCATTGGGGTGCTAACAGATTATCCCCTCCGATCAGTACTACGAAGTGCGGAAGCATCATGACGTGTTTCAAAGTGGGCTCTTGAACTCGGCCAGTACGATATTTAGTTTCTACCTAGAACCTCAATCAAGGGACAAGTGTTTGCCGACTTTGTTGCCGACTTTGTTGTCGAATTCACTGGAGGTCTTGCCGATTTCAAGTCCGATGAGAGTCAACCGGAGCCGAACTGGAGAATTTATGTCGGAGACATTTGGTAGTTGTACTGTGATAGATCATCCAATCAGCGGGGCAGTGGAGCAGGAGTTGTGATCATGGCCCCCAACGGCGCTATAATTGAACAAGCCGTCAAGCTCGGCTTTAAAGAGTCAAACAACGAAACCGAATATGAAGCTCTTCTAGCCGGTTTGCGGAATGCACATCTTCTGGGTGTTCGGTGTTTGCTTGTATTTTGTGACTCAAAACTGGCGATCAATCAGCTAAAGGGGGAGTACGCGACAAAAAATGACCGTATGGCGGCTTATATGAAAACGACCAACTCCTTGCTGGCAAAATTTGACCATCATGAATTGAACCAAATAACACGTGATCAGAACACGCACGCAGATGCCCTTGCTTGCCTAGCCTCCGCCATCAACTCAGAGATTAAGCGAACCATCAAAGTAGGATTTATCCCAGAGCCGAGCATTGGCCCTTCGGAGGAAGTTCAGGTCAATGTTATACAATTTGGACCAAGTTGAATGGATCCCATTGCCACATTCCTGTCTTCCGAACAGCTCCCAGAGAACAAGAAAGAAGCGCACAAGCTGCAAAACAAAGCCTTGCGATACTACTTGGACCCGCAAAGAAGGTTTTATAAAAAATCCCTCTCTGGTCCATATCTGGAATGTGTGCACCCGGACAAAGTCGAGAAACTTCTGAATGAAATACACAAAGGCAGCTATGGCGTCCATTCTGGCGGGTGGTCCTTGGCCCATCGAGCCGTGACATAGGGGTATTACTGGCCTACAATGAGAGCAGATGCCGAATGCTACGTGAAAAAGTGTGAGCAGTGCCAGAAGTTCTCTCCTTTGACCTACCTGCCTGCTGAAGAGCTAAGCTCCATAACCAGTCCATGGTCGTTCGCCCAATGGGGACTTGACATCGTTGGACCATTGCCTCGTGCCCCAAGTAACAAGCGATTTTTGATTGTCGCGACAGATTATTTTACAAAATGGGTAAAAGCAGAGGCATTAACCCACATCCGAGATACCGACGTGAAGCGATTCGTTTGGAGAAACATCATAACGCGGCTCGGCATTCCAAGAGCACTTATCTCAGATAGCGACACCCAATTCGATTGTGGGGTCTACCGAGAGCTGTGCAGCAAGTATGGTATACGACCTTATTTCTCTACGCCGGCTTATCCACAAAGCAATGGTCAGGCCGAAGCCTCTAACAAATCTATCTTGGACGGCATCAAGAAGAGGCTAGAGAAAGCTAAAGGCAAATGGACCGAAGAACTGTCGAGTGCGTTATGGGCTCATCGAACTACGCTGAGGCGGTCTACTAGGGAAATCCCGTTTGCTCTACGCTTTGGAACCCAGGCCATCATACCCTTGGAGATCGGCCTCCCAACCTTAAAATCGATAATTTTCGATATGGGCCAAAACGACGTGATGCTGGTCTTGGATTTGGTCCTAATTGAAGAACGAAGAGACCATGCCCTCGCATCCATGGCGCGGTATCAACAGCAGCTTGCGAAGTCGTATAATCAACGTGTTCAGTTGCGCCGCTACACACCAAGAGAGTTGATCCTGAAGAAGGTACTGCCAGCTGCCAAGAAACCGACTGATGGAAAATTGGGTCCTAACTGGGATAGCCCCTATCAGATTGATTCGATCGCAGGAGTAGTGGCATATCGGCTCAAAGACATGTAAGGAAGGAGTCTGCCACGACCTTGGAATTCCACGCATTTACGCAAATTTTATCATTAGCCCAACTTGTGGGACATAATGCTATGTACATCTCTTTTTCTATAATACGAAGATTCCCACTCATTCATCACAGAATATTGTTCAAAGGTGTTCTGAAAAAGCCTCCGAATTCGGAGCGCCCTTCGTGGATATCAAGATTGGCCAATTAAAGTCTCCGGATTCGGAGCCCCATCGGCGCATGATGTCTTTGGGCCAAAAAAGCCTCCAGATTTGGAACGCCCTTCGTGGATATCAAGATTGGCCAATTAAAGTCTCCGGATTCGGAGCCCCATCGGCGCATGACGTCTTTGGACCGAAAAGGCCTCCGGATTCGGAGCGTCCTTCGTAGATATCACGATTGGTCAAATAAAGTCTCTAGATTCGGAGCCCTATCGGCGCATGACGTCTTTGGGCCGAAAAAGCCTCCAGATTCGGAGTGTCCTTCGTGGATATCACGATTGGCCAAATAGTCTCCGGATTCGGAGCCCCATCGGCGCATGACGTCTTTGGACCGAAAAAGCTTCCGAATTTGGAACGCCATCGGCGCATGACGCCTTCAGGCCAAAAAGGCCTTCGCAGAAAATATGCGTGTGCCGAATAAAATTTTCAACGAAGCAAAGTTGAAATAAAATGAGTACAGCCTCCGTAAACGAGGGCCGAAAAATGCAAGTATTCAAACAAGAATGTTCAGAATAAAATGAGTACTAATATAAATAACAAGTGCGCTACAGATTGAGAACTAAGCATTTTGTTAAATTCGGTGAATAAATACATAATTTCACTTTCAATCTACGTAAGCATTACAAGGATTTCTTGGGTTCGGCGGCTTCTTCGTCATCGCTCTTCTCAATTTCGAATGCGGAGAAGGGAAAATCATTCTGTTGATACAACGAAAACGCCGAATCCAACCCTCTCGATTGGAGACTCGCAGCTTGCCGAAGCGCCTTGATCCAACCATGCCTAAATCCACAATTTTCACATCGGCAAACTTCTTCGGCGAGTTTCTCCTTGGTCTTCTGAATTTCGACCTTTCGGCCATCATAGAAGCCTTTTTCATAGGACGTACCCCTCGCAGTCTCGATCACGAACATGCTAGCCGTATTACGATCGGTGATCGCATTGCTAATCAGCCTCTGAGTAACCCTCTCTTCAACAACCAGATTGGGGTGGCTAGTTGATTGGGGCCCGGTAGACTTGATTTTCCTTAGCTCGCGCTCGACCTTCTCGGCGCGAGCTTCTAACTTCCGAATACGTTCATCCCTCTGTTCTATGTCGCGGCGAGTGGCGCAGAGACGCATGCTGATCTCATAAGTCGTGTACAGTCCTCTCACCGCCCCGTGAACGCCTTCACGAAACACTTCGAAATCCTGTCGACCTACCATCGACTACTGAACTTCAGGCGGGAAAATCTGTCGAGCAAACTCGACTGCCACATTTAGATCTTGAATGATCGAGTCCGCCTCTGTCATTGGTCTATTACCCACGAAGATTGCAAAACTCAATGGGCGAGGAGTCGCGTCAGGTTGTCTGTCGGAACCGAGCTAAGGAGACTTACGCTGTTGCTGTTTGTCCCTCCTGGGCGACCTACTCCGACGACGAGGAAATTGGAGCCTCTCTCGATCCCTCGAAGTCCTACTGCCCGTGCGTGAAGGTTCACCGCTTCGACTTATAGTTCCTCTCAGCTCAGCTAGAGTCTTTGTTTCGCCTCTGTTGTTGAAGAAAAGTTTATTTGACATTTGTGCTTGTTCAATCTTTCTCAAAGAGCTGGACTGAAATGCACATAAATAGGACCCTCGTTCACGAAGTACAAGCCCATTTATTCCCTACGGGGGCAGCACCTCCGAGGCAATCCCGTCAATGTTGAAGCGCCAACTACCTAGCGCCGAATGAATCATATGCCCCAATCGCATCTATTCGGAGTTCTACGATCGCGAACCTGCTGGGGCAAGGGCAGATTCATCAATCTAGTCGGCTTAAGTGCCCCAGCTGTTCCCCGAATCGATGCCTCAACAGAAGATTTTTATGGACGTGTTATTCGACGTTCTATGATCGCGAACCCGCCAGGGCAAGGGCAGATTCATCAGTCTAGTAGGCTTAAGTGCCCCAGCCGTTCCCCAAATCAATCTATCAACACAAGATCCTTATCGAACGCGTTATTCGGCGTTCTACAATTGGGAACCCGCTGGGGCAAGGGCAGATTCATCAATCTAGTAGGCTTAAGTGCCCCAGCCGTTCCCCGAATCGATCTATCAACACAAGATCCTTATCGAACGTATTATTTGACATTCTACGATTGGGAACCCACTGGGGCAAGGGCAGATTCATCAATCTAGTCGGCTTAAGTGCCCCAGTCGTTCCCCGAATCGATGCCTTAACACAAGGATCTTATGGACGTGTTATTCGGCGTTCTACGATCGCGAACCCGCTGGGGCAAGGGTAGATTCATCAATCTAGTCGGCTTAAGTGCCCCAGCCGTTCCCCGAATCGATGCCTCAACACAAGGTTCTTATGGACGTGTTATTCGGCATTCTACGATCGGGAACCCGCTGGGGCAAGGGTAGATTCATCAATCTAGTCGGGTTAAGTGCCCCAGCCGTTCCCCGAATCGATCTATCAACACAAGATCCTTATCGAACGCGTTATTCAGCGTTCTACGATCGGGAACCCGCTGGGGCAAGGGCAGATTCATCAATCTAGTCGGCTTAAGTGCCCCAGCCGTTCCCCGAATCGATGCCTCAACACAAGGTTCTTGTGGGCGTGTTATTCGGCATTCTACGATCGCGAACCCGCTGGGGCAAGGGCAGATTCATCAATCTAGTCGGCTTAAGTGCCCCAGCCATTCCCCGAATCGATCTATCAACACATGATCCTTATCGAACGCGTTATTCGGCGTTCTACGATCGCGAACCCGCTGGGGCAAGGGCAGATTCATCAATCTAGTCGGCTTAAGTGCCCCAGCCGTTCCCCGAATCGATGCCTCAACACAAAGTTCTGATGGACGTGTTATTTGGCGTTCTACAATCGCAAACCCGTTGGTGCAAGGGCAGATTCATCAATCTAGTCAGCTTAAGTGCCCCAACTGTTCCCCGAATCGATGCCTCAACACAAGGTTCTTATGGACATGTCATTCGGCGTTCTACGATTGCGAACCCGCTGGGGCAAGGGCAAATTCATCAATCTAGTCGGCTTAAGTGCCCCAGCCGTTCCCCGAATCGATGCCTCAACACAAGGTTCTTATGGACGTGTTATTCGGCATTCTACGATCGTGAACTTGCTGGGGCAAGGGTAGATTCATCAATCTAGCCGGCTTAAGTGCCCCAGCCGTTCCCCAAATCGATGCCTCAACACAAGGTTCTTATGGACATGTCATTCGGCGTTCTACGATCGCGAGCCTACTGGGGTAAGGACAGATTCATCAATCTAGTCGGCTTAAGTGCCCCAGCCGTTCCCCGAATCGATGTCTCAACACAAGGTTGTTATGGACATGTTATTTGGCGTTCTACGATCGCAAACCCGTTGGGGCAAGGGTAGATTCATCAATCTAGTCGGCTTAAGTGCCCCAGTCGTTCCCCAAATCAATGCTGCAACACAAGATTCTTATGGGACGTATTATTCGGCGTTCTACGATCGTGAACTCGTTGGGGCAAAGGCAGATTCATTGTTTTAATTAGATCACTAAGCTCAGTCGGCTTGTAAGTCTGTCGTCTCACATAGTCTTGAAATTTTGTCCTAACCACTGATTCTCCTAATTGTCTACTCATACAACAAACAATACGGGAAATATCTTGAAAGCATATGAAATTTTCATTCATAAATTGGGTGCTAACAGCGGACATTTTACATATGAAAATCCAACATAGATGAAAAGCTACTAAACAAAAACAGACATTGAAATCGAGAAAAATCTAACAAAACTAGAATGTCTCCTAAATCAAGTCTCAGGGTTAGACTCAAGCGACTCAACGTCCACTTGCTCGTAGGGAATTGGCGTGGCCAATGTAACTCCAGCGGCAGCAAGGGCTGTGAGCCAACCGTGTTTGAACCCCCGATTCTCGAATTTGGGGACTTCTTCTACATAGTCCTTAAAGGCGGAGCTCTTCCCAGCCTCGAACACCGCCGAAGACTCAGAGTCGGATTTTTCCTTAGCCTACTTCAACTTTCCAAACTCGGCCTCGAGCTTGGCAAGCGCCTTCTTGGCTAACTTGAGCGACTCCTCACTCACGTTTGCCCTCTCCTCGGCGTCAGACCTAAGTTAATCAGCAATTTTGGCCCTTTCCTTCTCAGCCTCGGCTCGCGCGCTTTCCATCGCGGCTCTCATTGCCTCGAACTCCGCCCTGCTCCTTTAACCCTCGACTTCAGATTGCAAACGGTCAATCCTTTCAACAGCGTCATGCTGGCGGCGGCCCAATTCTGCGATCCTTCCAACCGTCTGCAAAACAAAGGATCGTCATATGCCAAGAAACATCAAATGCAAACCAAACCAAAGATTTAGTCACGTACCAGAAAAGTCGACTGGGCGGCTAATGCTATTGTCGCCAAATCTAGCTCGGCACGAAAGGTCGCCTTGTCAGCCGGCAAGGAGACCGAGGCAGCCAGGCTTAGTGCCACAGCTGCATCTTTCAAAGCTGACGCTTCAGAGGAGATCGGCATATTTTTTTTATCTTTGGTTCAATAACAAAAGGAGCAAGCATAGCCGACTCCTCCAAGCGTGGACGTTTTTCAAAGGGACCCCCTTCGGAGCCGTCCTCACCCTCAGCACCTCGTTTTTCGCCCCGATCCTCTAAAATCGGCCGAACTTCCATAATCGGGCGCTTGACCTCCTTTTTCGTCTCGGCCACGACAACGTGAGCCGTTTTTTGTACGACAATGAGAGCAATAGATTCAGTCGGGACAAGTCCGGAACAGATGGCTACAGCCTTTTATCGGGCGGCCATGCGTTCGGCATTCCTTTTTTGTGCCATCTGCGTAAGATTATCCCCGGCCATATCCTTAGAGAAATCACCATGAAGGTCTCCCAAGTTCGTAAAGATATCTTCGGCGTCCCCTCGGCCTGATGCAGACGGAGGGTCAGAAGAGTTCAACCCGGCTTCCTCAAAAGCCGAATTGATGGCTTCGTCAACTTCCGCGGCCAACTCCTCCGGGTCCTCGGCGATTGGTTCAGCCAATTGTCCTTCCACGTGCTCAGAATCAGACGATTCGAGGCCAATCTGCCTAAAGTTTTTGAAGTTGGGGAAGATGAGGGCCGTCAGTTGGTTATCGCCTCGCGCAATGGGAATATTATCTGCCGCCGAGAACGTCGTATAGGTTGGCTCGTACCGCAGGAGAATGTGGGCTGTCCTCCCTTGTTTTTGAAGGTCTGGACGGCCGATGAACTGTAGTGTGGTTTTAATTTCTGTGAGCATAACTTCGTCGTCTGAAGTCAACACTCTCTTCAAGTCGCTGCCTGCGTAGACAAAACGATTAGGTGAGCCAAAGTGCCGAATACATGCATATGTAAGTAACAGAAGCAGTGATTTGGTCGGCCACCTAGTTCGCCTTTTTGCCTTGGCACAAGATCTAGGCGATCTTCCCCTTCGCCGAATTCCCAATTACCGCGAACAATGACCATCACGTCATCGACACGCTTGCTAGAGCTAGCAAGCATGGCCACTAAGTGGTGGTCAGTGTCCTTGGCTCTAAGGAAGTAGCGTCCTAGACGGCCAGTAGACTTGGCTAGGACATAACAGTGCCGAATGGCGGGAATACCTAAATTAACTCTAAGATGCCGATTTATCTCTAAAATGCCCATTATGATGCGGAAGAAGTTCACATTGGGCTGGGAAGGAATAAGACCCCAGTACCGAAGAACGGCCCTCAAAAGTGGGTGAAGAGGAAAACGGACGCCGCTCTCAGTAATTGATAAGAGAGGAAAGACGATTGTGTTCTCGTCTTCCCTCACCATATCAGTAGTGATGTCTACCAAAAGTGACAGATGGACGTCGTCAGGGATGGAGAAGTGGCATCGAAAGCAAGAGATTCGATCCGCAGAAAGGAGCTCCTTCAAATGTTTCGCCATTCTTGCCGACTCAAGGATTACGAAAAATTAAAAGCAGATAAAGAGGGGGGATCAAAAAATGTAGGAGAAGAAAACTTACACAAGGCGAAGGAAAGATCGAGAAACAAGGGGTTGTAGAAGCCACAGAATGCAGGAGTCCCACTGGAAGACGAGTCAGATATCTTCGAGTATTTAAAGCATACATTCGAAGAGACAAATTTAAATCGCATTAAATGGAGGCAGCGTACGAAGGGGCGGGAAAGCACTATAATGACCAAGAAGCATGTACGCATTCTGACACGCATCGGGAAGAGGAATAACCGCCGGATTTCTAACCTCCAGACTAGAAGCCAAACACGCTGACTAACTGGTGCTAGTGGGGTGTTTGGGGAGCAATTGTGGGAACCGAATAATTTTGGATCAACAGGAGCGGACCAATCCGGTCCAGAACATAACTTCTATTCGGCATTGACCCTATCCAATTGAGGGGCCAAATAAAAGAACCGGCATTCTTGCCAGTGAAACAAGGGCTGTGTAAAAGTACATGGCAAGGACTAGGAGTGGGCCAGGCCCCAAGAGAATACTATAAATACAAGATCTTCAGTCCTAAAGAGGTATGTGAGAAATAATGTGTTTAAACTAGAATACAGATCAATTTGAGTGTAAAGAATAACTTGCCTGTCGGAGTGCTAATTCCGGCACCCCCGACCGGAGTATTCATTTCTTTTCAGGTGACTAGAAGAGGATCATCAACGTCCCCCAGGATCAGAGGAGTATTTCCAAACCACTTCTCCACAATACCCTAATAAGTCCACTAGCATGCACTACTGGCCAATTCTAGTATCATAATAGCTCAACTCAAATAAATACACCCATCATCACAACCTAACTTGTACTTTTTCCCCCTTTTCCATCAAGAACACAACCTGGAGGTCACTAGCCTCTGAGCTTGTGTAGTACCTTTTTCGAGCTCTAATCAGATAATGAACTTCCACATCATTCAATCAAGTTTACACAAACTCGAACCTGCACTATCCATCAACCAATGACCATGATTACTAATTTTCCAAATTTTCTAACTCTCTTGTTAGATAATTAACTCAATTGAGTTATATTATTGATTTCAATTTTTATAACTATTATTTAATTTGGGGAACACAATTAGTCATTTGCCTACCCATAATTTAATCACACAATTTAAGAATATTAAGGCTAACATGCAAATCAAGTGGAATGCACAAATTCAACTAATTGTCCTTCAAATTCAAGAGAGAGAAAAAAAAGGTTCAAAAACCACCTCAAGGAGCCCAAAAGCAGGTCATAGTTCATAACTCATCCAAGTGTAGGTTATCCGACGGACTGTTCGTGGTCATTTGTCAATCTATTAAGTCTTAAAAAGCCTTATTTCCTACGTTTGGACCTTCAAGCAACTCAACCACCTTACTAATTCAATGTAATTTTTTTTTATTGTAATAGAGGGCAGGTTTTCATTGAACACTCAAGCAAATTTAGATACAATACATTCATGACCATATGGGCCCACAACCAACATAAATTGTAACATTTTGAGTTTAAGCGGTGGAGTTACCGCTTGAGTGATGAAGCAAGGCTCTTAGAATCTCCTCTACAGGTCTAAAATCCTGGAAAGGGGGGTTTTTCGATCGAGTGACCAAGTTACCGCTCAAGTGGTTCTTGCTCTTACACTGCTCAAGCGGTCTATTCGGGTTTAGCCAACTTAAAAGTCCTTTTTGGACTCATTCTTTTCACTTTTTTATTTCCTCTTCTCTCTTCGCTCTCTAGTTCTAAAAAACCCTACCTTCTCTCTTTAGAAATCTCTTATCTCACCAAGAATCAAGCTTAAATCCCTTATAAAAATTTAAGCCCACGTAGAGATCGCTTTTTCCACCAATTGGATTGTGTTTTCTTGAAAATTTCTTCTTGGGTCTTGCCTTTTTGCTCTAACTTTTGAGGTAGGGATACCTTTAACTTAATACATATATATATATATATATATGATTTGAGATGTGTATGTGATATTTTTCCTAGTTATATTGATGTATAAGATGAACCACATATTTTCCCATGAAATTTGATGTTAAAAAGGGTGATTTCTTCCAAACCCTTTAATATTTGAATATTATTGACATATTTGAAGATAATACTTGAAGACTAAATGATTTATCAAGGAAATGAGAAAATAAAACCCCAAATTCTTGAAAACCCTAGAATCTAAATGTTAATTTATGAAGGGTTTTGGGATAAATTGATTTCCTACTATGAAATTGAGATTGACTTGTGTAGACACCCCATTTTGACCGACCCTAACACTTAAGTGTTTTCTTTTAATTACTCGATGATGAAAACAAGAATGTGTTTCTTGCAGAATTGTCAGTAAGAAGTATGGAATTTGCGCTTCATTTCAAGCCCTAAGCTTGTTTTGGTCAAGTGTTTAAGTCTCATTCAAAACTCTCTTTCGAAACTTTTTTCCTCGCTTTGTTTCAAATATTTTCATTGTGTTCCGAGGCTCATTTTTAAACTTCAAAATGAAACTTTTTTTGAGGAAATCGAGAAAAGAACAATTTGGAAATATAAGGAAATGATGATAATTCTGTCGAAAAATCCTGTTTCGTGCAAAATAGCCAGCCACGACCAACTTTTTGGGTCAGCCGGCGACCGACTAAGGTTTTTTTGGCAGGCCAGCCAATAAATTGGCGGGCCGGCTAATTTTCCCAGGAGCAGGTCAGTTTCAGCAGAATTTTTGTTGAATTCGTGTGGGTTATGCCAATTTGGATATTATTGATACATTTAGTGCACGCGATACACACCCACCCCCCTCCATTATCCTCTTTTGGTCTCCATTATCAAAAGGATGTTTGTCTCTTACCTAAAAGTGAGCGTCCATTTCACCCACCCTTGTTATCCTATCATCCATGTCTCCTACCTTGTTTCCCACCTCCTTGACTTTGCCTTCCATTCATTATCTATATGGAGGATCAGAATGTATCAATTAGAAAGAGATGAATGAATGAAGAGAAGAGAGTTAGAGAAAAAAAGAGAGAAGTTTAAGTTTTGAGCCAAAACACTTCCATTTTTCCATGAGCCAAATATCAAGAGCCTTGATCAAAAGAGAGTGAGTGTTATCAAAAGAGAGAAAAACAGAGAGTTGTAACTCTCCCCTTTACACATTGTTAAACCACCCAAAAACACCATTCTAATAAGAATTTTGAATTTTCAAACTGAGAATTGAGAACACACCTCCTAAACTTGAGTGTGATCAAAAGGAAGTTTAGCAATCAAATCCTTCTTTGGAAAGTAAATTTTGCACACTTTTCATTTTCTTTTACTTGCTTGCTTTTTCTTTCTTATATTGTTTTTCTTGCTTCAATTTCATGTTCTAAACCTATTGTAAGCTAACTAGAAGTGGTTAGTTGAGCCACTTGCATATTTTTTTGTTTCTTTTTCTTGTGTTTGAAATAAAATAGAGTTTTTGGCCTGGCTTGATAGGCCGGCCAACTCATCTTTTGGCCGGCCAGCCACTTTTTCCTGGACAAAACCCAGTAGCCTCTCAATGATGAGAAAAACAGCCTCCGACTATCTCCGAGGCCCCCATGAAGTTCCTTTTTTTCTGTTTTTCTTTTAGTTTAAGAGAGATTTGTGAGAATATGTTGTTGTACATTTTTATTCCTCTCCTCCTCTATTCGAATTTGTAATATTCAAAGCATTGTAATAATTTCCCACTTCTGCTTCTTTCTTTTCTTTTTTTTTTTTTGATCAGCAAAAGAAAAGACTTTATTGATGATAAGCACATCAGAGTATGAAAGATACATCAATAAAGAGGAGCTTGGAGCTAAAAAAGCTCTAACCTTCTTTTTATCCCATTCTTTTACTCACTTTTCCCAGCTGTACATATGTAATATATTTTGCTTGTCATCATATCCGTGCTAAATCCTGTTAAATTTGCATCTGTGGGTTTAATCGACTATTATGTGATTTTGTATGCTACCTTATGTTTTGAGATGCTTCACATGCCATATATTAGAAGCTGGATCTTTAGTTGCATTTCATAAGTAAATTGCATTAAGATCTTGTATATAGGATCATACATGTTTACTAATTTTGTTTTTGTGCTTATTTGCGGGATGTCAGTAAATATGTAAATTTTTGTGCTTTAGCATCCCGCTTGTATGTTTTCTTATTATGCTTAGCATCCTACCATGCGGCTATTTTCTTATTTGATATAACTCTATACATGCCGATGGATGAAGGCTGTGTTATTTAATTTGGAATAAAATTGATTTTCATGATTGCACTATTCAAAACATTTTCAAGATAATGAAATCTAGTTGTTCCAAAACGGACAACACAGACTATATTTGTTTGCTTCACATAGTAAATTTTAGGATTTATTAAATAAATCAGAACATGAACATATAAAGTAAATAAAGATCATATCATGGTTTAGTAAAGGCTAATTTTTTGATCGGGTGAACGGGGGTGCTCAATTAATGACCTTCCTCTCTCATACCTAAGGTTCTGAGCCAAGCATCCTTAGTTACGACGAACAGTGGCCTTGGCACGAGTCATGAGTTTTCTAAATTTTTCAAAATATTAGGGGCTTGTTGTAACGTTTACGTTTTCAATTTATATTTACAAAAAGTTTATAAACTGATTTTTTTTTATTTTTAGAAAAACATAAACTACAAACGCGTTTGGTTTAGGCAAAATGTTTAAAAAAAATTAAAAATATAAAAAAGAGTGAGAAATAGCAAGTGGTGGCGGGTGGTGGTGGCGGAAGACGGTGGTGAAAAATGGTGGCAGGTGGTAGGTGATGGTGGCAAAAGACGGTGGTGGAAAGTGGTGGCAAATGGAGGGTGGATGGGTGGTGGTGGCGAAAGACGGTGGTGGAAAGTGGTGGCAAGTGGCGGGTGGTGGCGGCGGAAGACGGTGGTGGAAAACTGTGGCGAGTGGGTGGATGGTGGTAGCAGGTGGGTGGTGGATGGCGGGTGGTGGTGGGTGGGTGGTGGTGGCGGGTAGGTGGCGGGTGGTGGGGGTGGTGGCGGGTGGTAGGTGGTGGTGGCAGGTGGGTAGTGGGTGGTGGGTGGTGGTGGCGGGTATGTGGCGGGTGGTGGTCGTGGTAGGTGGGTGGGTGACGGTGGTTGGTGGTGGGTGGTGGTGGTGGATGGGTGGCAGGTGGGTGGTGGTGGTAGTGGTGGTGGCGAGTGGGTGGGTGGCAGGTGGGTGGTGGTGGCGGGTGGGTAGTGGGTGGTCGGTGGTGGTGGTGGCGGGGGGTGGGTGGTGGTGGCAAGTGGGTGGCAGGTGGGTGGTGGCTGGTGGGTGGTGGTGACAGGTGGTGGTGAGTGGTGGTGGCAGGTGGTGGTGGAAGACGGTCGTGGAAAATGGTGACGGGTGGTGGCTAGTGTTGGGTGGTAAAAAAAAAAAAACTCAAAACTCAAAATGGAAACACATTTTTTGAGTTTACATTTTTTGGCCAAATTTATAAACTAAGACCACTGATTTATAAATCAAAAATTTACTAAACAAGTTTTTATTTGAGTTTTTAAAATTTTTGTAAATATAAACTGAAAACTGAAAACGTAAGTATTACCAAACGGCACCCAGGTGGCGACTTTGAGATCTGATGACGCAATCTATTTATGGAAAATATTTTTGCAATAAAATGGATTTTCTATAAAATTGCGAAATCTAGACTCTTATCTACTTTTCACATTGCACTCGTGCGACTAGATCGAAGAAATCGAGGGTCTGAACTGTGTAATGCGCGCGGGTACCCCCAAGCAGTGTTACAGTTTCTGGTGACTCTGTTGGGGAAATTAAGAAATCTTGACTCGAACTCTATGAAATATTTTTCATTTTCAATTATATGTTCATTGCATTACATGCATTGGTGTGCTTAAATCCCATGCTCGTCACATGTTATCCTAGACGACTATTCGAGTTCGGGTGGATAGACGAACATGGGCTCTAATATAACGGGAGCACAAGCCTTGGAATCAGGATCACCATGTACTGCTTGATCTGCCAGATTGAGTAGGTATATCAATGTCTTTCCAGGTATCCTTTTTAACTAAGGCTGACCTAGTACATGTAATATACTATAGCAACTTCCAAAATTAGGGCAGGATGCTACCCTATGCTAAGATGTGTGATGCCACTTGTGTGAATAGTTAAACCCTAAACCATTTCAAAGCTAGGACAGGGTAACCCTACCCTTCATAGGGATGTTTGTTCTCTTTTCTACTATGTGTAATGTATGGGATCTAGGGTTCTCAAATTTGATTAGCAGGTCAGGCATATCATTTTGAGGGGTTGAGTTTAGTGTGCATAATGATCAGTTGATTCGAAATGCTGCCGAATTTTTGATTGGGAGTTCTATTTTGTTTTTGCTAGGCAATCATAGCACTATAGCTTTAGAATGGTCTAATATCCCCCAAGTTTTGTATGGACTTGCGTTGGTAGACTTAGTAGAACCACAAATTTGGTTCAAGGATAGCTAATATTAGTTTCTCTTGCGCTAGTTACAAGGAGGAAGGTTAAAACCACACTATTAGAATCTCGCCAATCGGAATTTCTAGGATCTGTAATGGATCCACCTTCAGTGGTGATAGACCCACTTCTAGTGGTGATGGCCCAACCTCCAGTAGTGACAGACCCACTTCCAATAGTGACGGACCCACCTCTAGTAGTAACAAACCAACCTCCAATAGTAATGGACCAACCTTCAGCAGATATAGCAAACATGTTGTTATCCCTTCAACGAAGCATGGATGCTATTACTAACAAGGTTGCCGCCAATTGTGAGGCTCTTGCCGAATTGAAACACCCATCTGGGGCATCCACATCTCATTCACCTCCAATGGATCATCTGGTTTTGGATCCACCTCCGCCAGTTGAAGAATTGTATGAACATAATCTACAAAAAGATCTTAGTGTTCCTACACAACCAATGAGAGTTTTCTCCATGGATATTGGTGAAACTGACCCAGCTATGCTAAGAATATCCAAATTAGAGAAAATGTTTGGACAATCAAAAAGGATCTACTCTATTCCAAACATCGAGGATGGGCTTATAGAAACAATTGTGAGGTTGCCTGAGTGGTTTAAAATGCCGCACATGGATAGATTTGATAAGGCTAGTGACCCTATGGTCTACATTTGCCTTTCCTCGGATGTTCTAAAACCCATGGGCTTGATTCGGCCTCAGAAAATTTCCTTGTTTGCGAGAACTTTATCTAATGTAGCTGCCATTTGGTATGCTAAATTAGAAGACTCAGAAAAATAGAGTTGGGAGGAGTTAGTTAAGGCTTTCATCACCCACTATTCTTACAACACTCAGATCAAAGTAACCACTCGAGAATTGGAGGTGACTCGACAAGAGCTCAACAAGAGCTTTATGGCATTCATCACCAGGTGGAGGGAAAAAGTAGCTATGATGACAAGTCGAACTTTGGAAAAAGATCAAGTCCGTATGGTGGTCAAAAATTTGCATGGAAGATTCCTACAAAAATGATAGTTCTCATACTCTTTAACTTCAAGGACGTCCATGAGATTAGGGTTCAAATTGAGAATGCTATCAAACAGGGGATTATTATGGAAGGAAATGAGCCCGTGAGAAAGATATTCACTCACAGTTCTAATGCAACTCCCAGTAGTAATATAGCTACCAATGCCATACCCTTAGAAATCAACACTGTCACCATTGCCAAAACAGCCAATCTCTCTGCCAACCCAACCTGAACCTCAACTAGAGCATTTACCCCTCTTTATATATCCCTTACCAAAGCCATGAGAATCTTGATTAAAAAAGGATATCTCAAACCTCTTGATCCTCGACCACTTTCCGATCTGCTCACAGCCAAGCATGACCCTACCAAACACTATGTCTTCCACCAGCAGTCCAGACATGACACTGATCGTTGCTATTGCCTTCGTCATGAGATTCAAGATCTCATTGACAACAAAACAATAGCTCCACCTCAAAAGCCCAATGTCACAACAAACTCATTGCCACCTCATGACAAAATACCACCCATTCCCAACCTCAACCTTATCCATACACTGCTATCCACCTTCAACCCCAGTATATACATCACACTTTCCCATTCGCCCAAGCCTGAGGTGCTTATTCCCGAAAGCGTTGGTTTATTCATGACATATGCACTTTGATTCCAGCCAAAACCCCCAACACCCCGTGGTGGCAGATGATTTGGAGCTAAAATTGGGCATTATGGCAGATAGTCTCACGGGCTTGCAGTTTCTTTTTTTTATAGTTTTCTTGAGCCATGGATTAATCAAGAAGCATAGAAGCACTGAAGAAGTTCTGGGTCTGACACTGGCTGAATCTGTGGTAGATCTTGAGACTAGCACGGGACCAATAATTTCAAGAGATATTGTGACCATTTCTATGACCAGAGATAGACCACCTGCTAAAATTCCGTTCCAGACGTGGTGGATGGCATACACTGTATTTAGCAATTTGAGAATGTTTTCATTTTACTTTCTGAATTGGGTGTTGAGTCTGAACCTGGTTTCGTCAAGTCTATGGAGCTGGTATCAGGATTGAGTGAGTCTTGTGAAATCTGAGTCTAGTGATTTCGGGGGTGATAACCCAGACATTATTGTCATGTTTGTGTCTGTCTTTTCACTATGCATTCGAGTCTGTTCATTGAGCCAAAAAGTTCTGAATGAAAATGCAGTAATTTTCACCTACTTCTCTGTGCCCGTAACTGATTGCATTGACCAAAATTTTCAAAAGTTTTTCCAAAACTTTGATAAAAATAAAAAAATGAAGATGAAGGAATTATTCGGGATTTGAAAAATTGATCGACTGCGAGAAAGAGAGATGTGCTAAGCTTAACGAATGAGATCATTGCTGTTAATGTGAGTATTGAGAAGGATCTTGGCTTAGTCCAGATTGGTTCTACATTATCTTCATAAGTCACTTCATTAAAAGATTTCAAAAAATGTTTTTGTGTGGTCCTGCGAAAACATTCCTGGAATTGATCTTGAGATTGTATAACATAGGATCACTCTCAACCTTGAGACCCGATCCCTTAACTGTCAAACCTTGCTTCAGAATGTTCAATGATCAACCAAAGTATAAGGTTTGCATAGCCGAATTGTAAGCATTCCTTGAACTAGGGGCAAAAAGATAGGATGTAACAGAAGACGGCTTACATAGTGTAACGACCCCGATTCGTAAATAATTACTAATTCGTAATTAAGAATGCTAACTAAGTGCTTAGAATAGAATTATGTGTTATTATTAATTGTGATATGTGCTTTGTAGTAATTTGTGCATATCTATTTGATTTGAAAATTTTTTTTGTCATGATTTCTACTTTGAATCTGAAATTGTTAGCCTAAATGCTTTCAGAAACCGAATTTGAGTTCATGGATTGACTAACTAGCATATTTGGAACCATATGAGAAGTTTTGTTAAAAATTGATTCAGTTCAGTAAAATCGCATGTGATTAGATTGAGCCTCAATTGGAACTATTTTGGATTAATTGAGTCATGTGCTAACCATGATTAATGAAGGTTACTTATGTTTAATTAAGACGATGCATGATTTATGCCTAATTTACTCGTATTCATGATCCAAGATGTGATTAAGTGTATTATGTGCTGAGGCATTCTGTAATGTTGGGTGTAGAGGATTAAATTCCTTTAGTGGGTGTGTGCTGAGAAATCTGTGTGGGTGTATTGAGAAATCTGAGTTGGGCATTTTGTGTTGAGTGTAGGGGATTAAAACCCTTGTGTGTGTGTGTGTGTGTGTGTGTGTGTTTGTGTGTGTGTGTGTGTGTTAGAGTTTTGTGTGTGTGTGTGCACGTGTATTGTGCTCAAGAAGTGTGACGCCCCGGTTCTACACCATTGGTTGCAGTCAAGGGAGAGTCACTAATGAGTCCTATGGTCAATAACCAGTAAGATCCCAGATCGCCGGAGGAGTCAGATTAGCCTCCCTTCTAAATCCAGCTTTCTTAGGCAGCGCACTACCCTTTTGACAGATCTTAAAAGGTATTGACACAAGGTCTCATAAGCAACGATAAGGTTCATACATGTAAATATTAAAGTATAAGTGCATAACAACCATGAATATCCTTAATTTCAAAGCTTGTTCTATTACATTACATCCCAAAAGAAGCTTTAAAACTTTACATGAGTTCTTACAAAATAACAAAAGGAAATTTCTAGCTTTCCTAAGATAGCCAAAAGTCTTCAAATGTTTCAGGTTCGTCGTCTCCAGCTATAAATTCCTCTTCGTCACCTGGCATGATACGCCGTGAGCTTTGAATGCCCAGTAAACACACACACACACCCTACCCCTTTTTCCCAGTCCAATACACAATCACATTTATAACGTCTAATAGCAAAGCATGATACTCCAATAAACAAATAAATACATTAGGAGTTGAGTCAGAAGTTAGTAACTAGAAATCCCCCAAAGAGATTTCGTCCTCCCAACCACAAGAATTGGACGCGGATTATTCGGTATGCCCCCTCTTTTGCTGCTTTGTTGCAGACCTAACCTCGGATGCCTACCAATGGTTATATACCGCGTAGCGCCAACCGCAGGGCCTCAAAAGAGATGGTAAAATAGGGCCTTGCCCGAATCCCTCCTCACACCAAACCACCTAGGGTCCGAATACAACCGCTCCGTTCAAGGGTTCCGAAAACCACTTGCGCAAGACTTTAACTTTCGAATAGGGAACGCATCCCAATAGTCCATATATCACATTTTCTCATCTTTTCATTTCACAAGTGTTCGAAAACCCAATACCCACCCAATTAGGTTTCCCGTTGAATTAGGTGTTTTAAGTCAAGGTTAGTTCAACTAAACGATAAAATAAAATTCACATAAGCATGCCTCCTCAAGATAAGAAGATAAATAACATAACATACCAATACAACATTATGCCAAGATATGATAACAAGCCATAAAACATTTTCATGAATACAAGCGTATAAAACATCCAAACATAACAAATTTCCATATTTAACATCACATGAAGGTCAATATGGAAGGACTACTTAGGTTCACCTACCGGACTCGATTTTCCTATGGTTCGTAGAGAATTTGATCTAGTTCCTAGAACATTTTTCGGAAATGGGATTGCTTTTCCCGATTTTAAGTTATTTACAAAATAGTCCAGCACTGTTCCAGAATCTGCCCAGAATCTGCCCAGATCTGTCAACTGTTACGAAAACTTGATTTTCTCGCAAACCACTCAATTTTTTTCGATGAAACCAATTTTAGTTGAAAGCTAACTCCTTAAGGAAGGTTTTGACATAAAATAGAGGTTCAGAATATTTTTGTACATTTTTCTGGAATTTTTGAAAGTTGACTGAAAAAAACAGGTTTTAAGGTGGAATGCCCAAAACAAGGAAATTTATAAAAAAGGGGTTCCACCATGGGAAAGTTTCATTTCTTTTGTGAAGAAAATATGCTAACTATCACATGTTTAACTCAGAAATTTTTTTTGAAAGAGTGCCCTTGAAAAGTTGAGAGATTTGTACAAAAAGAAGATGGTTTGTGCCAAAATGGGGAAATACAAGAGAGATGGACCCAATACTCAAATCTTAGTATTTTTAACATAAAAACTTGATAATAACAGATCTGGAAAACATTAATTAGAAACTTTAGAACATGCATTAGAAAAGGAAATGAAGGGAAGGTTGTGTTGGTGGCTTACCTTCTAAGCTTTGCACAAGAAACTCTCTTCTCTTCCTCCTTCTCCTCTAGATTCTCTTTCTTGCTCTCCTCTCTCTCTCTCTAACCAAAATGTGTGTGTAAGTGAGTGTGTTGTGTGTATGTTTGCAAGCTAGGGAGGGTGTGGTATATATAGGCAAATTTTGGTGTAAAAGGACATAAAAGCCCTTTAGTTGGAATTGGATGGAAAGTTAGGATTTTGCTTGAATTCTAAAGGAATGGAAGGGACTTAGGAGGTGTGTTCCATTGGTTTAGGCCACCTCTAGTTGTAATGAAACTAATTCTTGGATTTTGTATCCTAGGTAGGTCACTAGGTTGTATTTCTCTAGGATTTCATAATCATGATTATTGAAAATTGGCTCCTCTCTCTTCCCTAGGAGTGTAATGGGTTATTATTTTATTGGTTTTGGTCCTAGAGCACACTCTTCAAGGTGTATATATATATATATCTTACAAGGTTGATGGTACTAATAATATTAGAGTACATGTACTAGTTTTTGTGGTTTATTTTGAATTTAATAAAGAAGTAGGGGCTTGGTGTTAAATACATGTAATTTATGTAGAATTAAATTAGGTTAGGGAACCTAATCCGGCTAAGGTAATTCTTGTTTCGATAAAAATAAATAAATAAATAAAATAAAGTAAAATAGTAATGCTAACCGGCAAGATTCGAATTTATTCAAGTAACCGAGGGGCTTTAAGAAAATAATTCAACATTAGGGTCTGAGAAGTAAATACATATTTCAGGGGCCTTACAACCTATCCCCCTTAAAACAATTTCGTCCTCGAAATTCAGCTACATACTGCTTTCGAAAAGCTCTGGGTAGTTTGCCTTCACCCAATCCTGGCGCTTTCAAGTAGATTCCTCAATTCCCCTGTGATGCCACAGCACTTTCACCAAGTGAACCGTCTTGCCTCTATGGTTCTTCTCTCGACTGTCCTGTATTGCTACCGGTCCTTCTTTAAATGTAACATCCTTGTCAAGGCTGATATCTTCCCATTTGAGGACGTGTGTCGGGTCGGCGATGTATTTTCTCAACATAGATACATGGAAGATGTTGTGTATTCCTGCTAACTGCGGGGGTAGAACAAATCTATATGCTACTTCGCCCACTCTTTCCAATACCTCAAAAAGTCCAATATACCGTGGCGACAGCTTCCCCTTTCTCCCAAAACGTACGACTCCACGCCTGAGTTACACCTTTAGAAACACGTGGCTGCCTACTTCAAACATCAATGGTCTTCTCCTCTTGTCTGCATAATTCTTTTGGCGGTCTTGGGCAGCCTTTAACCGTTGTCGGATCAATTTGACCTTCTCAGTAGTTTCTAGAACAAGTTCGGGGCCTATCAGATTTGCATCTCCCACTTCCGTCCAACAAGTTGGCGATCTGCAAGGTCGTCCGTATAATGCTTCAAAAGGCACCATACCGATGCTAGCTTGAAAGCTGTTGTTGTAGGCGAATTCAACTAGGGGTAGGTGTCGTTCCCAACTTCCTCGAAAATCCATTGCGCAAGCTCTCAACATATCCTCGAGTGTCTGGATGGTGCATTCAGATTGTCCGTCTGTTTGCGGGTGAAAGGCGGTGCTAAAACATAACTCCGTACCAAGAGCTTCCTGCAGGCTTCCCCAAAATTGAGAGGTGAATCATAGATCACGATCTGACACAATAGCTATCGGAATTCCATGTAGTCGAATGATTTCCCCAATGTAGAGTCTGCACATAGACTCTAAGGTGTCGGTCATCTTATAGGGTAAGAAATGTGCTGACTTGGTGAGACGGTCCACTATTACCCATATAGCGTTGCGCCCTCTAGGTGACTTAGGCAACCCTTGTCACAAAATCCATCGTCACATACTCCCACTTCCATTCAGCTATTGGTAGAGGTTGCAACATTCCTCCTGTTTTCTGATGTTCCGCTTTCATTTGTTAGCATGTCGAATACTGCCTCCTCAAATCTTGGTACATTTTAGTCCCTCCTGGATGTACCGCAAATGCAGAATGATGACATTCCTTAAGTACCTTTTCTCTAAGTAACTCGTCACTAGGTACAAACAATCTACCTTGGTACCTTAAACTCCCATCGGGGTGAATTACCCAATCGGGGATGGGCTCTCCTGATTCCAGACGTCCCTTGATATAGGCTACCTCTTGATCGTGCTTCTGGGCCTTCATGACCTCATTCTTCAACTTAGGCATCACCTTCTGCGCACTAAGACATGCTTTTGTGTCTTGAGATTCTACTTGGATCCTGAACTCATTGAGTGTCTTAACCATATCTCATTCCTTGACGGAGATCCTAGCCATCATCCCTCTGCTCTTGCAACTTAGAGCATCTGCTACGACATTGGTTTTACCGGGGTGATATAAGAGAGTGGACTGGTAATCCTCAAGATACTCCATCCATCGTCTCTGTCTCAAGTTAAGGTCCTTCTGCGTGAATAGATACTTCAGGCTCTTGTGCTCTGTGAAAATCTCAAATTGTTCCCCATACAGGGAATGTTGTCACTGCTTTAGGGCAAAAACTACGGCTGCTAACTCCAAGTCATGTGTGGGGTAGTTGTGCTCATGAGGTTTCAACTGCCTAGATCCGTATGTGACTACCTTTCCATTTTGCATGGGCACACAACCTAATCCTTCTTTAGACGCATCGCAATACACAGTGTACCCCTCTTTTTGTTCTGGGATGGTCAAAATTGGTGCACTGGTTAACCTCTTCTTTAGTTCTTGGAAGGATTCTTCGTCCCACTCATACTTTACTCCTTTTTGCGTCAAACGAGTCATTGGTTTAGATAGTTTGGAGAAATCTTGGATGAACCTCTGGTAATAATCGGCCAATCCTAAGAAGTTGCAGATTTCTGACACAGTTTTTAGTTGTCTCCAATCTAATACTGCCTCCACCTTGGTTGGATCTACCGCAATCCCATTCTCTGATACCACGTGTCCTAAGAATTTTACTTCATTTAACCAAGATTCACATTTACTCGCCTTGGCATATAACTGATTATCCCTAAGAACTTGAAGGACAATCCTTAAATGTTGCTCATGCTCTTCTTTGGATCTTGAATATACCAAGATGTCATCAATGAACACTACTACAAACTGGTCAAGGTATGGTCTAAAAATCTTATTCATTAGGCTCATAAATACTGCCGGTGCATTGGTTAGTCCAAAAGGCATTACTTCAAACTCATAGTGGCCATATCTAGTACAAAAGGCAGCCTTTGGTATATCCTCCTCCTTGACTCGTAGTTGATGGTAACCTGACCTGAGATCGATCTTTAAATAGCACCTTGAGCCTCTAAGTTGGTCAAAAGGTCATCAATCCTTGGGAGTGGGTATCGGTTCTTAATCGTGACTCAATTGAGTTGACGATAATCAATGCATAACCTCAACGATCCATCCTTCTTTTTAGCAAACAACACGGGTGCTCCCCATGGCGAAGTACTTGTCCTAATGAATCCTTTCTTGAGCAATTCCTGTAGTTGTGTCTTCAATTCTCGTAGTTCTGCTGGTGCCATGCGATACGGGGCCATGGGTATTGGGGTAGTTCTAGGTTGTAGCTTAATACTAAAGTCTACCTCCCGGGTGGTGGCAATCTTGGTAATTCCGCACATTCGCATACCACGCGTGGAAGTTCTAATTTTTCTTGGCTCTTCTCATTTAAAAATCAGACTTGTTATCCTACCGCGAGTTGATCGCACCACTGCGTCCTTCATTTCATTGAAGTCATGGAGTCTTGTCTATCCCCCTTAAAACGAAAACATGCTCCGTTGGATGGGTAAGTCATCTCATTCTTTTGGCAACTATCGATAATTGCTAACGTACGAGTAACGAATCTATTTTTAAGATGAGGTCAGAGTAGGGTATCTTTATGCGGTTGAGTTTCCTTTCCACAAGCTCCAAATCCTCTTGGATTCTACCTCCTTCCATTCTGAATGTTGTGCCGATTATTTCCACAAGGATGGTAAGACTCTTCCAATATTTGATTCTTGATAGGGTTCAGGATTTTTAGCCACGGTTAATAGTCCATTCTTAAGGTTTCAATTTCCTGGTACCGCATTTCTATTGTTGTTTGCAAGCTCATGTTATTACTTGTCTCGAAGTATGGTCCACCATTTGTTTTTCCTTGAATGGGGTGAGGCGTAAGTCAAATTCTAACTACAGAGGCAATTCATTATGGGTAAGCAACTAATCTTAAGTTAGAGTTTAATTATCCTAGGGTGTTCACACAACACAACTTCATATATACATAATAATAATTACAAGATTCCTAAAATTGGATTGAAGTGGAGACGAAGAATACGAAGCAGTTATGTTGATAACATCAGGATTAACTGAAATATGGATGAATGGTATAATGTTATGGTTTCAATGTGATCAAGGTTATAGATGCAGTGACTAAACTAGATATTCAACTTGAAACTACGTTGGCCATCCGCGTTTCAAACTGAATATCCAAGATTCATCACCGGGCAAAGAAATGAAATTATATATAAGAAGTCTTGGGCTAAATAAAATAATCAAGGGTCAAAGGAGGTCAAATTTACAAATAGTAGTATATAAAACAGGTTACGAATCTTGGGAAAGAATGATATTGAATAAAGGTTACGAATTCAAGATGAGGGTACGACAATCGATAGAAGACGCGTAGAATTAATAGCACCCTCTGCTGCGCGATGTGAGGCCGTACTCAAAGTTAAAACCATTTCACAATCCTGAAGTAGGTCCTCATGAGGTGTGCCCGAAATTCGAAGAAATTCCCTAAGGTAGGTCAAGAAAGGTTCTATGTTTGATGTCTCCTTGTGGGTAGAATAGGTAGTGTAATAATATAACATGGTCGGGGCAAGGTAGTCTCAAATCACAGGTCGAAACGCGTGGGTAAGGGTTGAACCTAGGCTCTGATACCATATTGTGACGCCCCGGTTCTACACCATTAGTTGCAGTCAAGGGAGAGTCACTAATGAGTCCTATGGTCAATAACCAGTAAGATCCCAGATCGCCAGAGGAGTCAGATTAGCCTCCCTTCTAAGTCCAGCTTTCTTAGGCGGCGCACTATCCTTTTTGACAGATCTTAAAAGGTATTGACACAAGGTCTCATAAGCAACGATAAGGTTCATACATGTAAATATTAAAGTATAAGTGCATAACAACCATGAATATCCTTAATTTCAAAGCTTGTTCTATTACATTACATCCCAAAAGAAGCTTTAAAACTTCACATGAGTTCTTACAAAATAACAAAAGGAAATTTCTAGCTTTCCTAAGATAGCCAAAAGTCTTCAAATGTTTCAGGTTCGTCGTCTCCAGCTATAAATTCCGCTTCGTCACCTGGCATGATACGCCGTGAGCTTTGAATGCCTAGTAAACACACACACACACCCCACCCATTTTTCCCAGTCCAATACATAATCACATTTATAACGTTAAATAGCAAAGCATGATACTCCAATAAACAAATAAATACATTAGGAGTTGAGTCAGAAGTTAGTAACTAGAAATCCCCCAAAGAGATTTCGTCCTCCCAACCACAAGAATCGGACGCGGATTATTCGGTATGCCCCCTCTTTTGCTGCTTTGTTGCAGACCTAACCTCGGATGCCTACCAACGGTTATATACCGCGTAGCGCCAACCGCAGGGCCTCAAAAGAGACGGTAAAATAGGGCCTTGCCCGAATCCCTCCTCACACCAAACCACCTAGGGTCCGAATACAACCGCTCCGTTCAAGGGTTCCGAAAACCACTTGCGCAAGACTTTAACTTTCGAATAGGGAACGCATCCCAACAGTCCATATATCACATTTTCTCATCTTTTCATTTCTCAAGTGTTCGAAAACCCAATACCCACCCAATTAGGTTTCCCGTTGAATTAGGTGTTTTAAGTCAAGGTTAGTTCAACTAAACAATAAAATAAAATTCACATAAGCATGCCTCCTCAAGATAAGAAGATAAATAACATAACATACCCATACAACATTATGCCAAGATATGATAACAAGCCATAAAACATTTTCATGAATACAAGGGTATAAAACATCCAAACATAACAAATTTCCATATTTAACATCACATGAAGGTCAATATGGAAGGACTACTTAGGTTCACCTACCGGACTCGGTTTTCCTATGGTTCGTAGAGAATTTGATCTAGTTCCTAGAACATTTTTCGGAAATGGGATTGCTTTTCCCGATTTTAAGTTATTTACAAAATAGTCCAGCACTGTTCCAGAATCTGCCCAGAATCTGCCCAGATCTGTCGACTGTTACGAAAACTTGATTTTCTCGCAAACCACTCAATGTTTTTCGACGAAACCAATTTTAGTTGAAAGATAACTCCTTAAGGAAGGTTTTGACTAAAATAGAGGTTCAGAATATTTTTGTACATTTTTCTGGAATTTTTGAAAGTTGACAGAAAAAAACAGGTTTTAAGGTGAAATGCCCAAAACAAGGAAATTTATAAAAAAGGGGTTCCACCATGGGAAAGTTTCATTTCTTTTGTGAAGAAAATATGCTAACTATCACAGGTTTAACTCAGAAAATTTGTTTGAAAGAGTGCCCTTGAAAAGTTGAGAGATTTGTACAAAAAGAAGATGGTTTGTGCCAAAATTGGGAAATACAAGAGAGATGGACCCAATACTCAAATCTTAGTATTTTTAACATAAAAACTTGATAATAACAGATCTGGAAAACATTATTTAGAAACTTTAGAACATGCATTAGAAAAGGAAATGAAGGGAAGGTTGTGTTGGTGGCTTACCTTCTAAGCTTTGCACAAGAAACTCTCTTCTCTTCCTCCTTCTTCTCCTCTAGATTCTCTTTCTTGCTCTCCTCTCTCTCTCTCTAACCAAAATGTGTGTGTAAGTGAGTGTGTTGTGTGTATGTTTGCAAGCTAGGGAGGGTGTGGTATATATAGGCAAATTTTGGTGTAAAAGGACATAAAAGCCTTTTAGTTGGAATTGGATGGAAAGTTAGGATTTTGCTTGAATTCTAAAGGAATGGAAGGGACTTAGGAGGTGTGTTCCATTGGTTTAGGCCACCTCTAGTTGTAATGAAACTAATTCTTGGATTTTGTATCCTAGGTAGGTCACTAGGTTGTATTTCTCTAGGATTTCATAATCATGATTATTGAAAATTGGCTCCTCTCTCTTCCCTAGGAGTGTAATGGGTTATTATTTTATTGGTTTTGGTCCTAGAGCACACTCTTCAAGGTGTATATATATATATATATATATATCTTACAAGATTGATGGTACTAATAATATTAGAGTACATGTACTAGTTTTTGTGGTTTATTTTGAATTTAATAAAGAAGTAGGGGCTTGGTGTTAAATACATGTAATTTATGTAGAATTAAATTAGGTTAGGGAACCTAATCCGGCTAAGGTAATTCTTGTTTCGATAAAAATAAATAAATAAATAAAATAAAGTAAAATAGTAATGCTAACCGGCAAGATTCGAATTTATTCAAGTAACCGAGGGGCTTTAAGAAAATAATTCAACATTGGGGTCTGAGAAGTAAATACATATTTTAGGGGCGTTACAAGAAATAAGTGTGTGTTGTGTATATTCAGTTGGGTGAGGGAGTGTTTGTATCATTCCTTTGCTTATTTGGTTCTTTGTGTTGAGAGAGTTCAAGCTTAAGCGAGAGAGAGAGTTCAAGCTTAAGTGAGAGAGAGCTCAAAAGTTTGAAGAAGAAGAAGAAAACTAGGGAAATTCATCTCACATTTCTGAATTTAAAGCCTTGGGTAAGGATTCTATGTCTAATTTCTGTAGCTATTCCTCCATGCATCATGATTTCATCAAGTTTTAAGCTACTTTCATGAGAGTGCAAGAAATGGATTTTTGAACATGTAGATTACTTTCATGCGTGTTCATGGTAGATCATCTTTGATTTTATCATTTTGAGTTCGAGTTTTAAAGTCCTTGCATGCATGTGAGTTTAAATCATGTCCATTGTTTTATAAATTTATGAGTTTGTTGATCACCATTTGCATGTTATGAAAAACCATGAAAAGAGTTGAAAAATCTTGCATGAAGGAGTTTTGATTCAAATCTTTCAAGAATTGATGAGTTTTTGAATAAAAGATGTTTTAAGGGTCTTGTATTGAAGTTTTCTAAAGCTATTTTATGTGTTTGATCAAATCATGCATGACCCCAAGTTTTGAAAGTTGTTTGGAAGACATTTTTGTTAAGCTTGGTGCCTAGAAATTCACAGCTGACTCGAGCGAAGAAGTGATGGCTCGAGCCAACATTACGAGCTCCTAGTATTTTGAACTCTGCAAAAGCTGGCTCGAGCGAAGGAGTGGTGGCTCGAGCGAGCTCAGTTTTTGCCTTCAGCTGGCTCTAGCCACGAAAAGCTAACTCTAGCCACCAACTTATTTTCAAAATGTTTTCAAAAGATGTTTTAAGTACATATCTTCACTCTCATCTCTTTTCGAGCATTCTTAGGCATGATTTATGAGCCATTAAGGATTAATAGGCTAAGAAGCAACATATGTAAGTGAATTAGAAATTATGTGTCGAATCCGAATGTGTGATTCTATATGAGCAAGCAATGTGACATGGAATGAATAGGAAGTTAAAGCAAGAAAGCTAAGCCATGTATGGCCACATGAATGACTAATAATGAGACATGTTTTGTGCTATGTAGATTTATGTTTATAGGTCAAGACTCGAAGACTGACCAACCGTTTCTGAAAGCCCACTGTGAGTAACGTTATTGTAAAGATATGTTCATATGAAATATGTTCCAAATGTGATTTGATAAGTTATGATTTCTTAAATGATATTTGTTTACGTGAACGAATGTCCTATGTTTGAAATATATTATGGCATCCATAGATAGTCCCAAGTCATGGGGGATAGCATGTTAATGCAGGTCCATGACATATATGTGATTACGAGATCTCGTTAGCCATTTCATTGTGGTGATATGTGTTTAATTGGTATCCGGAGCCGATTACTCTAGTCGGAAGACGATATGTGATGTGTTCTATAGGATGTACCATTATTATGTTCAGATATGAAGATGATTATGTTATGATCTGTTTTATGATTATGAAATGTTCGGAATTCGTTCACTAACCTCTTTACATTGATTGTATTCACTAGGCTTTAGCTCACTGTGTATATATATATGTATAGGTGAGCGTTTTGGAGATCAGGCTCGAAGACTTTTGTCTGGATCTGTGTCTTGTTGTCAGCCAACCATTGTGCCTCACGTGGAGGTTCCGGAAGTGTCACGTGTCATAAGATCTGGTTGTTTCTGTATATGAGACTCGTTTTGTTTTTGTTGGTTGTACTTAAGATGTTATAGTTGAGTGTGTGGGTATAATGTGAAAATGATTTTTGGTTATGTATATAAAGTTTTAAATATTCTGTTTCATGTAAGTCTACACAGCTCATTGGACAACTATATTTATGTATTTGCTTCCACTAACCCCCTTATTTTGTTAATCAGTTCAGAGGCCTTCGGTAATCTAAGGATTACTGGCCAGTTACGACGCTAAACCCATAGGGGCGGGTTTGGGTCGTGACATATAGCTGGATTGGAAGCAGCCCTCAAACTAGGGGCAAAAAGGTTGGATGTGATTGAAGATTCAAACCAGGTCGTTTCTCAAGCCATTGGATATCAGAAAGAAAGTCAAATCCCAGAATTAGAGAAAAGAAGATTTATTACTGAAGGACAATAGGGTTTATATCCATAACCCTATGGGCAAATTCACACCCAATTAGACGGGTCCCTACATCATCATCAAGACTATTTGGTCAGGAAGAGCGGTCATTTTCATGGATTTAGATGGCCTAGAGATTTCATAACCAATCAATCAATTTGGACAAGCTCAAAAAAGTACTATTCTTGAGAGGCTCGCTGGGCCGAAAACTCGGAAAGGCGATTCAGGTAAAAGTTAGAGAAGAAAAACAAAAATGAAAAATGAAAAAAATAGAAAAAAAACAAAACAAAACAAAACAAAACAAAAACAATTGAAAAATTGAAGAAGAGCTCGTAAGGTCGAAAACCTGAAAGGGCACCTTTGGCAAAAGTTAGAACACAAAAGGAGAGTGTTAATACCTGAGTGAGCCTTACCTGGAACTAAGTAAGGCCTGATTCTTATCTTTGGGATACGTAGGCAACTTCATCTTGAAATTTGGGCCCAACTATTTTCGACTCACTCATCTCGTCCATGTTTGATTTGTGTATCTTTATTCAACTTGGTTATCCTGTGGTTATCCTGTGCATGTTCAAATAGGGTTATCTTCATTCAGTTCGGTTGTCCTACCTATTCTTTGTGATATTGCAAGACAGATCAAGTAGTAATGCAGCGTATCCTACTTGGATTATTTGTTTAATATTGTGCATCTCAAGGGTTCATTCCATGTTGGTCGGGTAGTGGCCATTTGCAAAAACAAATTTTGAGGACTTTTAATGAAGTTGACTAATCTTCTAAAAAATTATTCCATTTTTGCAAAATTCAGACCATTCTTTGGACCGAAAGGAAAATTTTCAATGCTCATAGCTTGACTTACATGATGTCAAACAGAGAGTGAGCATGTTAATCTAACTCTCATGTTGGTCAAAATCTTTATAACAAAAACAAAAAAGAACAAGTCAAAGCAATGAACTAGGGGCATAGTCAAATAGAGATTCTGTCTTCTCCATGCACTCTCGAGTTTCATACATGTTTCAATTGGCCGGCTGACAATTCAATCGGCCGTCCAAGTTGTTAGTTAATTCTAGGTGCTTCTTGATTGTTTTAGCCGGTCGGCCACTTATTTAGCCAACTGGCCAATTTTGTAGCTAGTTCATCAATTCATTCAGCTGACTGATTAATGAATTATCCAATCTATCAATTTTTTTACTTGGTTAGACCACAAATCAGTCGACCGCCCAATCAATTAGCCGGCCGGCCAATTTTAAAAATGGATCCAGAATGGAAAGCTGCAAAATTTGTGTAGGCTCAATGGTTTGTCTTTTAGAGTCTTGTTTTGAGTATCTTTCATTCCAGTAAGTATAAATAAGTGTGTTTGGATAGCTTTTGCTTTTTTTTTCTTTCATTAAGTCGTTTCTTTGATTTTTGGTCAGTTGAGGGCTCAATGTTCAATTTAGAATTCATTACAATTCAATCATTCTCAGATTCAAATTCGAAACAAAATATTTTTCATACTCAAGTGTTGTGCCATTGTAGACACCCCATTTTTGACCGTCCTCGAGACTCGGACGTCATCGTTTGAACACTCGATGATTATCCATGTTTGTGTTCGTCTTGACTTCTCGGAGGTTTCGACTACGCGCCTTGCCTCAAGACATCTCGACTTGTTTGTTTTGTGTTTGGTTTTGCATCAAACACTTGTTGTTTTGCTTCTAAGGGTGGGAAATAGCTTGTAGGCCATCCCCACACCTCACCGGCCATAGTTGGAGGCCACCGACCCTGTTTTCTTTCTACCGGCCAAAGGTGTTAGCCGGTCGGCATTGTGTTTGGTCGGCCGGCCACTGATTTTGGTCAATCGGCCACTTTTTCTGGCCGAGACCTTTTCTTGAGGGGGTTTGAACCTTTTGAACCCTTGTTTTAGCTTCTTGAGGAAGCTTGAACCTTTTGAACCCTTGGTTTTAGCTTCTTGAGGAAGCTTGAACCTTTCGAACCTTTGGTTTTAGCTTCTTGAAGAAGCTTGGACCTTTTGAACCTTTGTTCTAGCTTCTCCAAGAAGCTTGAACCCTTTGCTCCAAGCTTCTAAGAGAAGCTTGACCCCTTTTTAGCTTCTTGAAGAAGCTTGGCCCCTTTGTTCCAAGCTTCTAAGAGAAGCTTGGACCTTTCTTAGCTTCTTGAGGAAGCTTGACCCCTTTGCTCTAGCTTCCTCAAGAAGCTTGACCCTTTTTGCTTTAGCTTCTAAGAGAAGCTTGGCCCCTTTGCTCCAAGCTTCGAACCTTTCTTCCTTTATAAAAGAAGAGCTCCTCTTCCATTGCAAGGGTTGAAAAAATTGGTCTAACGCACAAGAGTTGTGTCTCTCTCTATATTCAAGCTCAAAAGTGCATTGTTCTTGCACCTTTGCATACCATCTCCTAACCTAACCCCTCCACCATCACTCTAAGCATCTTGGAGGCCACTTTCAGAGGCTAAGAGACTGGTTTTTCAGACCAAGAAGCTGCTGTCCCCTTGAGCTTCAAGGGTAACACTTCTTTCCCTCTTTTAAGCATTGTTTTGCTTCGTATTTTTGCCATACTTGCAAGCATATTTGGGCTTTGGAATAAACTGAAAAAAGTCTTATTTTGAGCTCCTTTTGAAGTTTGTTTAAGATCACTTTTGTGTTTGGGGTTGTTTACCCCCTCTTAGGCCTTGTTTGGCCTCATTTTTGTGCATTTTTTGTGAGCTTCGGGACCACCTTGTATTGGCCCTCTCACCACTGAAATCCCTCTGGATTTTAGTGGTGGGGATGGTGTTTTAAGGTCCTAAGAAGGAGAGGGTCATCCCCTCTCCTTGTTGTCTTGTTTGTTGCCTTTTTTGGCCTTCCAAAGGAGCATGCCTCTCTACATTTTTGAGGCTTAGTTCAGGCCATTTTTTGTGACTTCTAGGACCTGCCTTGGCCCTGTCCATGGCTGGTTTGGTCATATTTTGCATGCATCTTGTATGTGTAGTGTAACCCCATTCATAGCTCATCAAAGTAGGATGTTTGCTTAGCTTGTGTTGAGTCCATTTCAGTAGGTTTTTGGTGATGTTTTACCATACCATGGATCTATTTTGGGTTGGTTTTGTCACTCCATGCTTGCATGATACACTTGTAGCGTAAATCCCCTAAACTAGCTTCACATGCTTCATGCTTTGTCATGTCTTGTTAGCTTGTTTGGTTTACATTTCAGCATGTTTTTGGTAATGTTTTGCCATATCATGACCCTATCCATAGTTGGTTTCGTCATCCTTTGCATGCTCCGTATAGGTGTAGAACAAATCTTGTTTACTAGTCTCTTGTGCATGATGTTTTGACTCATCATCCTAGCATATTTTGGCTTTACTCTAACATGATTTTATGCTTATTTTGGGCTATCCTAGGACTTTTTTGGGCTGCCATGGCCATATCACTCATGCTTTGTATAGCTATAGTGTAAATGCTTAGGCTAGTCTTGGGTTTTGAGGCCCCTATCATGCATATCATGAGTGTTTGCATGCTTTGGAGTCATTTTGGAATCATTTAGCATGCCATTTCAGAGCTGGAATGTATGCCATTGTATGCCATGTTTCATCCTTGCATTGCTCTTGGAAAGTTGCATTTTGTACCTTAGGCTTGGAGCCCTTGCGTTGTGCATGTTTGCATGAATCTTGGGCCTTGTTCTCATCTCATATGGCCACTGATTTAGACATGGCTGAGGCTTGTCCATATTAGTTTAAGTCTATCTTTTGCATGTTGCTAAAATGTTGTTACATTGCTTCATGTTTGCATGCTTTGGTTGCATCATGTCTTGCATGCTCATTGTTTGAATATTGTCACATGCTTGCATGTTTGCATGTTTGTCCACATGTTCATGTTGCATACTTAGCTCGTATGCTTAGGTTGCATAGCATATCATGCATCTCTTGCCTCTTGATCAAACCATGATAGAGGTTGGAGGCGTCTTGTTTGTTTTGTGTGTATTTCATTTGACATTGAAATTGCACACTTTGGCTTCTCGGGCCATCATGCATTGAAATGCGCGATTGGTGGCCTGAGGGCCGAGGGCCACACTCCCTTGAGTCCATAGCATGATGGGGAGGGTGGTTGTGCAAACATTTGCTTTAAAAATGCATTGACATGCCTTGTCTGTCCTCTGCTGCTGTCAAACAGGGTTCTGCAGGAAGAAATGGCCGACCGACCACATTCAGTGCCGGCCGGCCATGCATTGTTGGCCGAGAGCCTCACAACTGGTCGATGACCACTTTTCCATAGCCGGTGACCATCTCTCTTGGCCGGTGACATCCCACAGTGTTCAGGGAGTGTTCCAGAACCAACCTTGGGACTTGTGCAGTCTTCAGAGGTGCAGGGCAGTGTAAACAGAGGCAACTGTGGCATGGCAACGAGTTTCCGGGCAAGGCAAATTGAGCATGCATCATCCACGCATTTCGAGACAGAGCTGCGGCGGTCTCTTTTAGTTTCATATTTAGGCTGTTTTTGTAATTATTTTGTTAATTAATTAGAAGTTTTGTAATATTTAATTAGCTAGAGTAGTCAATTATTTATTTGGTTTGTATTATTTATTCGAACCCTCCGAGCGAGGGCAATGTTGTAATAAGTGTGTGTGTGTGTGATGTATGTCTTCCAACCCCACGTCTTTCTCCCTTTTATTTACCAGCTTATGATGGTTAGATTAGGGCACGTTTCAATTAGCATACTTATGCTCGCATGTTTGCATTCACTCATTTGTCTTGCATGCATCGGGCTCGGCGCATCATATTAACTGTATTGTATTTCAATTCCGAGTTGAATATATGTTATCTGTGCATCTCACATGCCATCTTAGAATAGCCGAGCCTATCTTAGTTGCATCTTGCATGCGTTGCATTAGCCATCTTAACATGAGCTAGGATCATACATTTGATTACTAACTAGCTTTTGTTTTGGCTCGGAGTACTAGGTAAGCTTTTATGCTTTAGCATCCTTGCATGTGTGTGAGTGACTGCCATGATAGCATGCTTACCATGAGGCTATTTGCTTATGTGATATAACTGCCTGAATGCTTGTGGGTGAAGGTTGGATTATCTGAATTGGAATAATGCATTGAATACGAGTTTTAAGCCCACTTGAGAGTGGCAAATCACCCTATTTTTCTAAGCCCACTTGAGGGTGGCAAAAATCCTCATTTGGGCCTACCTGCGAGTAGCAAACCATTTTTCAAAATGAATATGCAATGTTTTGTTCCAACTCAGGCGACCTAGTCTATACTTGTATGCTGTGCGCATCACATAGTAATTCTAGGCTAATAAACCGGAATAAGAACACATGTGTTTTCAAAAACAAGATATCATGTTTAGTAATGGCCGATCTTTGATCGGGCGAGCAGGGGTGCTCATAGTTGACCTTTCCCAATCGTACCCAAGTTCCCGAGCCGAGGCAACTTTGGTGATGACGAACACGTGGCCTTAGGCAACAAGTCAGGGTTTCCTAAATTCTCCCAAAATGAACATTTAGAAGGGACTCTGTATCTGGCAAAGCAGTCCATGTTCGGCACTTCTTTCTAAAAAATCTGTTTTCCAAAAATGATTTGCCAAATTTGGACTCTTTGGTGATTTATCACTCTTGCATTGCACTTTGCAAGATCAGATTAAGAACCGTGACAATTTTAGTCCGAACTGTAGTGAGCCCAAACGAACGAAACGGGATTCCCTCCTGGGGCGTTCAGGGGACGTCTACAGCCATTCATGCATGATACGCAAAAATGAAACTCATTTTATTAAACTTCAGGGTGAAGCCTCAATCAGCATTACAAAAAAAAAAAAAATTAAAACAACAGAAGAAAAATCTGAAGCATTGGTGCTCCTTCTAAGCAAAAATAGGGGGGAAAAGGAGAAAAAAAAGGACAAAGAGGGAAAAATTGAAAATACAAAAAAGAAAGGGACTTTTTCTCATATTCTGGCAGTAGCCCAGTGGCAAAGATTATAAACTGACTTCATTGGCAGACAACTTTGTCGTTCGACTCTACCGTTAGTTGCCTCGCCACATTTTCAATCTCAAGAAGCTTTTGAAGACTCTACCTCGACATTGGCAAAGCTTCCGAAAGAAATTACTCGTCGTCGGCCTTCAAATGAGGAATATGAAGGACCTTCGAATCGAACCACAGAGGTCACCTGTCGTTTCAACTCCTTGTTTTGCTTCTTCAAATTGTCGATCTCTTCTCGAGCATCCTTGTACATACGCTGGAGCAAGGTGAGTTGGGCATTTAATCGATGTACCTCACTTGTCCTGTTCTGCAGCCGATGGGACAAATTAGAGACCGCGGTCACCGTCTCCACACAGGACTTCAATGTGTAGTGATTGGCATCAATATCAGACTGTGCTGCCATTGTTTGCTTGAGAATAGGGGCAGAGGCACTTTGTAGAGGCTCGGAGGTGCTGGCCTCAACATTCTCGATTGGGGAATCATTAAGGTCGAGGAAGAGAGTGATAAGACGATGAGAAGATGCCATATCAGATGAGAGTAATGCTTCCAAAGAGAAAATGGACAGAGTAATGGCAGAGGGAGTTTGCAGCTTTTTTCTTTGCTTTCTCGTAAGCCTCAGTTTAAGAAGAAAATGGAAGAGAAGAATAAGCTAAAAGAATAGTGGATTGTCGAGGCAATCTTTGATAATTGCGGTTGGTCTAGCTGCTATTGGTCAGGCGCGCCGTGATTGTTAAAATCGCGCGCCAGACAAGCGCTCGACGAAGACGAACGAGGGAGAAAGTGACAAAACACGGGAGGAGTGTATATATTTTGTATATATATGTCTATGTATCCGTATCCGTATGTCTGTGTATGTATATGTCTATGTATCTATATTTGTATATCTGTGTTCATATATATATATATATATATATATGTATATGGTGTGTACGTATATATTTTGTCTATGTATATATACGCAGTACGTATTTTGTATATTATTTGTATTCGTATATGTATATATGGTATGTATATAAATTTTCAAAAAAAAATCAAAAAAAATTTCAAAAAAAAAATCATTAAAAGAAAAAATAACAAAATAAGAAAAAAAATTTGTAAAAAAAAAAAAGAAGAAGAAGATTTTGGAAAATAAAGGGAAAAAAAATCATTTTATCTGTTGTGCATCCATCATATCATTGCATATTGTATGTCTCACATTGCCCCTTCGTGTTGTTGCATTCACCATCACACTTGGACTGTCTATTACATTTGTCATGCATGGTTACAATCCATTCACATCACTTCAAACCTTTTGGTTACAACTTTTCTCCTTTTCCTAGTTGAAACCATCACCCTATTTTGTATTGAGGTACAGTCTAGGTTTTGTATATTAGTTAAGACCCCTCTCTCTTTCACTCGATTGAAAATCATCACCCTATTTTGTATTGAGGCACGATCAGTCTTGTATATTGATTAAGACCCCTTTCTCTTTTACCCGATTGAAACCATCACCATATTTCGTATTGAGGTACAGTCCAGGTCTTGTATATTGGTTATGACCCATTTCTCTTTTATCTGGTTGAAATCAATCCCCTATTTCGTATCGAGGTAAGGTCTCGCTATTTGATTAAAACATTTTTTTATCCTCTTATGTGAGTCTGTTTGGATTGTACCTTCTTTTTTTTTTTTTTTTGCATCATTTGCATAAAGCTTGTATCACCATATATTACATCTTGCATTGCATAAATCATGCATTTTCAAAAGGAAAAAAGAAAAAAAAGAATTCAACATTTAATTGCATTAGCATATCATTTGCATGGTTACAACTATCATTGTTGCATCACTTGGCTACAATCTATTCACATCAACATTTGATTACAACATTTTCCATCGGTTAATGCTGGCCCCTCTTTGGGATGACGATGCTATCCCTTTCTAGGGTTGGGTTGTCAGTACAAACCATCTTCAGTTAATACCTCCCCTATTTTGGGCTATAGGTTCAAACTATTCATCAGTTACATTTCCTTATCTTATGTGAGTTTGTTTAGATTGTATCCCTTGTTATACTACATTGTACATCATGAATTTTGAAGGAAAAAAAAAAAGAGAGAGAAAAAAAAATTCGACGTCGCGAAGCATGTAAGTCTAATTTTTAATTGCACTTTGAGCATGTCATTTGCATTATGTCCTTGAACTACGCTGGTTTGATTCCTTGCAAAAGAATATGTAGGCAACCCTTGGGTTCAACCAACCATATTTACATCATGTTTGTTTGCCCAAGTCTTACAGCCTTGTCAAAAACGTTGTCTTGGGTTTTGACATTCATTCACGTCAAGAAATGCCTTCGAGTTATGTTAAAGAGGGGCAACTGTAGACACCCCATTTTGACCGGCTCTAAGACTTTGGCGCTTTCTTTTGATTACCCGATGATGAAAACAAGAATATGTTTCTCGCAGAATTCTCAGTAAGAAATATAGAATTTGCGCTTCATTTCCAAACCCTAAGTCTGTTTTGGCCAAGTGTTTAAGTCTTGTTCAAAAACTCTTTTTCGAAACTTTCTTTCCGCGCTTTGTTCCAAATATTTTCGTAGTGTTCTGAGGCTCACTTTTAAACTTTAAAATGAAACTTTTTCTGAGGAAATCGAGAAAAGAACAGTGTGGAAATAGGAGAAAATGATGATAATTCTGTAAAAAAATCATGTTTCGTGCAAAATAATTAGCCACAGCTAACTTTTTGGGTTGGCTGGCCAATGCCAAGGTTTTTATGGCCGACCAGCTAATTTGCCCCGGAGCAGGACAGTTTCGGTAGAATTCTTGTTGAATGCGTGTAGGTCATGCCAATTCAGATATTATTGATACATTCAGTGCACGAGATACACACCCACCCCCCTTCCATTATCCTCCTTTTGCCTCCATTGTCAAAAGGATGTTTGTCTCTTACCCAAAGGAGAGCATCATTTTCACCCGTCCTTGTCATCATATCATCCATGTCTCCCACCTTGTCTCCTACCACCTTGACTTTGCCTACCATTCATTATCTATATGGAGGATCAGAATGTATCAATTAGAAAGAGATGAGAGTTAGAGAGAAAAAGAGAGAAGTTTAAGTTTTGAGCCAAAACACTTCCATTTTTCCATACACTGATATACCATGTTTTCATACATCAAAAGCATCCCATAAATTTTGTTATAGCCAAATTCCAAGAGCCTTGATCAAAAGAGAGTGAGTGCTATCAAAAGTGAGAAAAATAGAGAGATGTAACTCTCCCCCCACACACACTGTTAAACCACCTAAAAACACCATTCTAATAAGAATTTTGAATTTTCAAATTGAGAATTGAAAACACACCTCCCAAACTTGAGGGTGATCAAAATGAAGTTTAGAAATCAAAACCTTCTTTGAAAGGTAAATTTTGCACAGTTTTCATTTTCTTTTACTTTCTTACTTTTTCTTTCTTATATTACTTTTCTTGCTTCAATTTCATGTTATAAACCTATTGTAAGTTAACTGGAAGTGGTTAGTTAAGCCACTTGTATGTTTTCCGTTTGTTTTTCTGATATTTGAAACAAAACTAAGTTTTTGGCTGGCTAGCTAAAAGGTAGCCGGCCAGCCAGCTCATTTTTTGGCCACCCAGCCAGCCACTTTTTCTTGGACAGAACTCAACAGCCTCCCGGTGATGAGCAAAACAGTATCCGACGGTCTCCAAGGCCTCCCTGAAGCTCTTGTTTTTTTTATTTTTCTTTTAGTTTAAGAGAGATTTGTGAGGATGTTTTGTTGCATATTTTTATTCCTCTCCTCCCCTATTCGGATTTCTAATATTCAAAGCGTTGTAATAATTTTTCACTCCCGCTTCTTTCTGTCCCGTTCTTTTACTCACTTTCCCTATCTATACATATGTAATATATTTTGCTTGTCATCATATCCATGCTTTATGCCTTAAGATCCAGCTAAATTTGCATATGCGGGTTTAATCGACTATTATGTGATTTTGTGTACTACCTTATTGTCATGAACCAAACCCGCCCCTATAGGTTTAGCTTCTTAACCGCCAAGTAATTCGTAGATTACCGAAGGCCTCTTAAACAGAAATCAAATTATTAGGGGCTAGCGGAAGCAAATAACAAATATACAATATCCAATGAGTTATGCAGACATATGTGGGATAGAAAAATTTTAAACTTTATATATATATATATATCATACATCACCCTTACGTCATCACATTTATACGAATAAGACAAAAAGGGACTTAGCCCTGAGTACAAAATAAACAAAAACTTAAACTTTAATCAAATAGCCAAAACCACTTGACATATTCGGAACATCCACGGGAGGCACATAGGTTGGCTGACAAGACAGAATCCAGGCAAAAGCTCTAGGCCTGGTCACGCACCTGATCACCTACGTGCATAAATACAGTGAATTGGAGCCCAGTGAATAACAACAAAGTAAAGGTTTTGATGAATGAAGTCCATAATAGATTTAGAAATCAGAATACAAATCAAAAACATATTCTTATACACATTCAAATTTGTAAACAGTTATACGTGGTACATCCATTAACTAGCAGATCAGATTTGCCATAAAGACCCACATGCAGAGTAACAAATCAGATTGACCCATGTGCAGAGTAACAGATCAAATTATTCATAAAGACCTACGTATAGAGTAACAAAGCAGATTGGTCATAAAGACTCACGTGCATATCAGATAGTTGATTATGCATAATCAGTTCCATAAATGGAACCCATGTGAAACCCTAGTACTAGATAACAGATAACAAATAACAGATAATAGATACAAATAATACTAAGGATGCCACGATTACATTTCAGAAAATTGGACATTCATTCATGATTCACAAAATAGCATTTCATAAAATAGATCATATCATATCAGTCAAAAAATACTTATAGTCAAACATAGCTTTACAGAGTTGTTACTCACAGATAGCTCCAAAAGCAGATTAGACAAACGATAGCGCGTGACCTATACAAACACATAACATATACACATTGAAACACAATATCACTTCATTAATCAAACTTGAGTTCTCTTGTCTTTTTCTGTCGTAATCCGAAGTTGTACTACGCTTATTCTTTCTTTATTCAAATGAATCAAGTTCTCATTTCACATATTCTTTCATTACTAAATCCTTATTTTCCAAATAGACTGATTTCTTACTTGGCTTCTTAATCAATTACTACTAAATTAATGATTTATTCTTTAACCAACTAATTTATGTTGATTTAGCTTATTAATTTTCATTTAGTCATAATTCTTTCTTAGAAATGTCTGGGAGGAGAAGAGATGAAAATATGAACAATGTGTGATTTTTCAAAACATGCTGAAAATAGCCTGACCGCTCAAGCCACCTTGGTCGCTCGAGCGAACTGTATTGTCTATAAAAATAGTGGAAGCTCGTAATGTTTGCTCGAGCCATCAATTGGTTGCTCGAGCAGTTTGTAAATTTTTCTGGATTTTCAAAACTGCAGATTTAGCTTCCAAATTTCATTTCAAATTTAGATTCATGCATGACTCAATTTAAACATGTAATGTCATTAATAAATATGAACACATGACTAATTTCCAAATCTCAATACAAAAACCTTTTTAGTTTGTCCAAATTTAAATTTAATTCATTTCCTTCATATCAAACTCAGACCTCGTTTGGGAACAGGCTAATTTAGTAATTTTTTGGTTATTTGGCTAAAATATGAGCTAAAAAAAACTAGTATATTTGGGATGACTTTTTGGCTTTTTACGAAAAGATGTGCAAAAAGTAGAGAGAAAGGAGAATCTTTGACTTTTTGGTATGGATTGTTGGCTTTTTGGCTAATTTAGTAACTTTTTGACTTTTTGGCTAAAATGGAGGGTTCCCAAACAATATTTCAAACTCATAAGTTCTAAATATGAATTAAGCTTCCAAAATATAATTTTAAAACTTAAGTTTAAACATGGCTTGTCTAAAAATATACAATTTTTTAAATAAGTAGAAAACTTGATCATTTTTAAACCATTTATATCAAAACTCATTTAATATAAAAATTAAGCTCATTCTTCATAGACTTATAAATTTTTCAAAATTTAGTTCTTGTTTTATCAAGACATGGAATCAATTCTTAGAAATCTTTAATGCATGTACAATTAGAGTATAAAAATTTGTAGAATTTGTTCATGCATGTTGGAATTAGATATTCACAATCAAATCTAAAATAATTAGTTTTCATAATCATGAACATGCATGTAAAGAATTTTTGAACTTCTTTTTCTTTAAAGTACAAAACATAAAATTGGGTATATAAACTCATAAATTTCTAAAACATTTAACAAGATTTAAGCTTCCATGCATCTAACTTTCAAATTCAAACCAAAAATCATGAAAATCATCTTTCATGAACATGAATCTGTCTTAAGTTCTTATTCAAACCCATTTCCTTACAAATCCCGTGAAATTGATTCCATATCTTTCTTAAATTAAACCCCAATTTCAGATTTATATGTTTAATCCATGCATAGAAGATTACAATCTTTAGGAAAACATTTGTCTACAAAGAATTTGGAGATTAATAGACTTAAAACATACTCTCCATGAAATTTTCTTGAAACTCATCTCAACTGAAAGTTTCTTCAAATCTTTATTTTTAATTCTTTCAAAATCCATCTTGAATCAATTTATGTCTAGATTATTTAAACAATACTAGAAAGAGGATGTAATTTCCTACCTATAATCTTCAATTTGGTGAATCCCTTCACAAATTCTTAAACCTTCTCCTCCTCTCTTTTTCCCTCTCGGTTCTCTCTTTTTCTTTTTTTCTTTTTTTGAGCTTCTCCTCTGCTCAAAATGGGTACAATGAATTGCAAAATCTAGACTCCCAACAGATTAGCATATAATTAAATTAATCATAACTAATCACAAATCTCACATAATTTAATTAGTTTAATTTGACTTCAATTATAGCCCAATTAATTATATTTAAATTTATCAATCTGAATCAGATTTTTAATCAAACGATCAAAAGGTTCCAAATATCAAATTAAACTTATTTCCATCATCAATTTTGGTTTTCTCAAATCTTTAAGGCCTTTAATTTCATATGAAACTCAAAATTTCCATCAATAAATTACATATTCAAATTGAACACCTCATTAGTAAATTTAATTCATAATAATTATAATTCTCAATCCTCATAACCACCTCATAACTTAATTAATCCCAATTTGAACCCAATTTATCAAATCTCAATTTTACTAAACTGAATTGAATGTTTAATTAAACTCCCATATGGTCTAATACTCGAAATTGAACCAATTCAACTCATCAATTTTACTTTCTTAAACTATTTAGGCTTTTAATTTCTAATTCCAAAATAAATCCTTAATCAAATCATAAACGAATCAGACTCCATAATTCTCATAAATCTCAAATTAATTCAAAATAATGGACAATTAAAAACCCAAATCTCCTTAATTAGTTGAATGTCATTTATTATACGTAGTGGGGTCATCACACTCATGTTTTGAGATGTTCCACGTGCCATATATTACAAGCCGGATCTTTAGTTACATTTCATGAGTGAATTGCATTAGGATCTTGTATATAGGATCATGCATGTTTACTAATTTTGTTTTTGTGCCTATTTGCGAGACGTCAGTAAACATATAAGTTTTTGTATTTTAGCATCTTGCTTGTATATTTTTCCTATTATGTTTAGCATCCTACCATGCGGCTATTTTCTTATTTGATATAACTCTATGTATGCCAATGGATGAAGGTTGTGTTATTTAATTTAGAATGAAATTGATTTTCATGATTGTACTATTCAAAACATTTTCAAGATAATGAAATCAAGCTGTTACAAAATGGACAACATGGTTTATATTTGTTTGCTTCACATAGTAAATTTTAGGATTTATTAAATAAATCAGAACATGAACATATAAAGTAAATAAAGATCATATCATGGTTTAGTAAAGGCTAATTTTTTGATCTGGTGAACGGGGTGCTCAATTAATGGCCTTCCCCTCTCATACCTAAGGTTCTGAACATCCTTAGTTACGACAAACAGTGGCCTTGGCACGAGTCATGAGTTTTGTAATTTTTTCAAAATATTAGATGGCGACTCTGAGATCTGATGACGCAATCCATTTATGGCAAATTTTTTTGTAATAAAATGAATTTTTTTATAAAGTTGTCAAATCTAGACTCTCATCTACGTTTTCACATTGCACTCGTGAGACTAGATCGAAAAAATCGAGAGTCTGAACTGTTTAACGCGTACGTATACCCCCGGTAGTGTTACAAGTTGGTATTATTATGTGAGGAATACTTGATTATTACCAACCTTGGAATGTGGTTATAATTGTGGACGTTTGTAAAAAAGGGTTGAAGTTGGTGCTTGAGATTAGCATACATGAATTTCACATTAATGTATTGGATTTTCTTATGATTGAATTGAACCTTAGTTGACATGAAACATTTTCAAAACTCATGTATGGCATGACATTCATGATTATCCATATGATGGTGCATTTGTTGCTTGTTGAGGAATATAAAGAGGGGTTATTGGTGTATGAGTCTTGACAATAAAGTTGGATGACATTATTAAGTCATGTATTGTATTGGTACTCATGCAGGCTGTTTAGGTGATCAATTACTCTGTCTTGAGCTTATAGCCAGATGAATATAGAAAATATTTTTGGGTGTCCACTAGTCCTGTTGTATCAAGCCAAAAAATGTGAAAAAAATAAATGCTTTTGGGTGTCTACTGACCCTGCCATATGATGAGCCAACAAATGTGGTAAGGTTGTGCGATATTTAGGTGTCTATCGCCCTGTCGTATTGTGAGTCAGCAAATATGAGAGTAACTTAATGATGTTTGAGTAACTGGACTTGTAAATTCTTGATATAAACTGGAAATTCTTTGCATCTTGTTTCTTGAAGGAAGGAATGAAGGAAAAACAAGTGTTTTATCTAAACATGTGCATAGCATGATCATACTCATTTCAAGCATATATATATTTTGTTAAATGTATTCCTACAAGGAAACTTTGCTCATCCCAACCATTTACCTTTCAAGAACAGGTGATGTGTTTTTGCCAAATAAATGGACGGTGGTGGTTACTTTTGATGGAGCACGAAATGCTCGTTGGATGTTGATTGTGCTTAAGTTACTGAGCTTAAATGTTTTGGGATTGAACAATTTTATATAATCAAGACATATGTCTTGAAATTTGTGAACCATTAGGGCATTTTTTTCTTCTTTTTTGTTGTATGACTCTAACTCTTTGAACTGTATTGTATAATTAAATGCTCATTATGAAACAATTATGTAATTGATGGGAAAATGGTTCAACAAGAGAGAGTATGTTGCATGAAGGTCTTATGCGTATTTTATCATCATGAAGAATTATATTGAGTATATTGTATTAAAATATCGGGACGTTACATAAATACAAGAGTTTGTTTTATAGCAATTAGTCATTTAACATAACATGTATATATGAAGGAGACATAAATTCATGCATAAGAAATAAAAAATATGGAAATTACAACCCTAACTCCTCAAAACCTCAATGGATCAACTCCATGTTTCCCAATGAGCATGTGACTAATCTTCAAGACTCACTCAAACTTCCACTCTCAAGCCCTAACTCAATAGTGAAGAAAGTTATGAAAACAGAGACTCAACATTCATATATTTTTATTCATTGATAGCTCACACACTTACATTTTACTCAAGATAGTATCTATATATAGAGATCTAATACAGTCTTCTAGAATCTCTACCAGTCTAACAGAATTTGCATATCACAAGTTAGTTACAACTACCCCACGTTTAGTTACAACTGTTTTGGCAACTGTGGCTGCTTCTGTAACTGTTGGCTGCTACTGTAACTGTGGTTGCTGCTGTAACTGTGGCTGAAGTGTGGACTGAGCTGAAGTGGCTTGCTTCTGCAGCTGTAGCTGAAGTGAGGATTGAGTTGAAGCTGCAGCTGAATTATATGCAGGCCTTGTTGGCTCAGTAGGCTCAACATTCCCCTACAAGCTGATGGGCTGCTCAAAGACCATGAGCTTGTCCTTAAGATACTGAAATCTTGAAACAGACAAGGGCTTGGTAAACAAATCAGCTAGTTGATCAACAGTAGGAATGTATTGAACAACAAACTGCTTAGCCAAAATTTTATCTCGCACAAAATGACAATCAATTTCGATATGCTTTGAGCGAGAATGAAATACGGGATTGGAAGCCAAAGCCATGGCAGACAGATTATGACACCAAAGCCCAGGTGTGGTAGATGAAGAGATACCCATTTCAGTGAGCAACATTATAATCCAACTAAGCTCAGCAGCAGTATGTGCTAAAGCACGATACTCTGCCTCAGTTGCGAGCGGGACACAGTGGCCTGTTTCTTTGCAGACCACGACACCAGATTATCCCCCAAAAACACACAGTAACCTGAGATAGACTTTCTATCATGAATATCACCAGCCCAATTAGCATCTGAAAAATCATGAAGATCAAAAGAACTGGGAGTATAGTGCAAACCATGAGGGAGAGTACCCTGCACAAATCTCATAATCCTTTTAAGAGCTGTAGCAGTCTCAGTGATATGTCTGTGCTTCCTTTCAGCAATACCATTCTGAGAGGGAGTATAGGGACAAGAATGCTGATGAATAATTCCATGAGTAGTCAAATATGTTTTCATTTTGGATGTAAAATATTTTGAGCCTCCATCAGTGCGTAAAATATGTAAAGTAATGGCAAATTGATTTTCAACATAAGCCTTAAACTCCATGAATTTAGCACAAACTTCACTCTTATAAGCCATAGGATAAAGCCAAGTAAATCTACTAAAATCATCAACAAACAGAACATAATACTTGTAACCAGAACTAGAAGCATATGGACCCCAAACATCACTATGGATGAGGGAAAGTGGTGCATTTATAGTAGAATTGGACAGATGAAAAGGAAGCTTATGACTCTTAGCTACACAACAGTCAATACAATCAAAAGTAGTAAACTTATGATCAGACTTAGAAACAGACAAGTAAGGCATGAGATGATGCAACTTTATTACAGATGGATGGCCTAATCTATTATGCCAAACAGAAGTAGAAACAAGTACAACAGCATGAGAAGAACTGAGATGAGCATGCAACATAGGTGGTGAGATGGCAGCAGCAGAAAGGGATAGATTAAAATGGTATAAGCCATTGATATTAGAACCTTGATGAAGGACTTTCTTCGAAGCCTTGTCCTGAACCACAAATGTAGAATCATCAAAAGTAATGGAACAATTATTATCTTTGGCTAATTTGTGAACAGAAACAAGATTAGAGGAAATAGAAGGAGTATGTAAAACATTGTTCAGTCAGAAAGAAAAATGAGGTGTAAGAAGTAAGCCATTACCAGTGTGATGAATAGGAACTGTGTTACCATCACCAACTGTTATTTGATCAAATCCGTGATAAGGATAAGAAGAAGTGAGATTATTCAAATCAGGTGTGATATGCTCAATAGCTGCAGAGTCGAGATACCAATGGGCTGAAGAGGAAGAAGTTGTATGAGAGGAAGCAACAAAGGCCTTTGAATTGTTCTGTGTAGAAGTGGTAGACTGAAAGTGTGGATCCATTCTATACCAGCAATCTAAAGCAGCGTGACCATGTCCTCCACAAATTTGATAGGTCAGAGAAGAAGCTGATCGACCTCGTCCTCGAAATGAACCACGACTAGCATGATTCTTAGGATAACTAGAAGAATAGGAAGAACCAGAGAAATGCTGATTCTGTGAATGATTATTTTGAGATCCATTTGAGCCATATGAACGACCTCCTCGTCCTCCTCTAGAATATCTTCCTCGAGATCCAGAACCTCGATAGGTATAATTCAAAGAACCTCAAACAGAAGAGAAGGCCACAGTAGGCTCAGTATGATCTTTGTGATGTTTAGACTCAACATGTATGGCTTCAGAGAGAAGCAGAGAACTCAGTTCTTCTATTGAAATGGATTCTGAACGAGCTCTAATTGTTGTCTTAAATGCATCATATTCTTTAGGAAGTCCATACAAGATTAGAAGCACGAGATCCTCACCATCAATGAATGTAGAGGCAAGAGCTAACTGACTCACTAACTCTTTGATTTTTGTGAGATATGCCTCCATGGAATCAGTTTTCTTGGTAACACTGTTTAGTTTGTTCTTGAGTTCATGCACATGAGATCGAGAAAGTGCAGTAAATCTTTTGTGCAAAGCACTCCAAACCTCAGAACAACTATGAAGATGAAGAACTGTGGAATAGAGTGTAGGCGATAAAGTTGCAGTTATGCAACTAAGAGGATGTGCATCTACAAGTTTTCATTAAAAATAGGCAGGATTATCAACCTCTGATCCAGAATCATCTTTGATTGTAACGGATGGACAAGGTGAAGTACCATCAACAATTCCAAGTAAATCAGTAGCTTTCAAAATATTCTGAGTTTGATTTTTCCAAATCAGAAAATTTGAAGCATCAAGCTTGACAGTGATAAACAAAGACAGCTTGGAAATGAGAAGAGAAAGATTAGAAGGAATCGAATTTGAAGACATTGAATTGACTGGAACAGGAAGATGAATCAAGATTGAACACAGACGAGGATCAACTCGCAAGAGATTGAGGCTCTGATACCATGAAGAAAGTTATGAAAACAGAGACTCAACATTCATATATTTTCATTCATTGATAGCTCACACACTTACATTTTACTCAAGATAGTATCTATATATAGAGATCTAATACAGTTTTCTAGAATCTCTAACAGTCTAACAGAATTTGCATATCACAAGTTAGTTACAACTGCCACACATTTAGTTACAACTATTTTGGCAACTGTGGTTGCTTTTGTAACTGTTGGCTGCTATTGTAACTGTGGCTGAAGTGTGGCTACTGCTGTAATTGTGGCTGAAGTGTGGCTTGTGGCTGAAGTGTGGACTAAGCTGAAGTGGCTTGCTTCTGCAGCTGTGGCTGAAGTGAGGATTGAGTTGAAGCTGCAGTTGAATTATATACAGGCCTTGTTGGCTCAGTAGGCTCAACAAATAGAAGAGAGAGGAAAAAAAAAATCAAGCCTTATACGTACACACCATAAGGGATGGGGGAGTGTGCCTCACTCTCCCACCATGAGAGGACACCAAAACTAAAAGTAAGACTGGTGGTAGTTGGAAAGATGGTAAAATTACCAAAGTGCAGCTAATTCAATATCATTTTTTTCCCCCTACATATGATTTGCAAATTTGTTCATGGGTTTTAGTTGATTATTTGATTGAATTCTCGAAAGTTAGATTTTTATTTGTTGTGGGATTTGAAGATTTGAGATTTCATTCTTTGAATAAAATTTTTAATTTTGATTTTTTTCCAGATATGTTTGAAATAGTTAATATGTTTTAGTTCACTTTAAGATTTAACCTTTTGATTGAGGTGTATATGATGTTTGAGAATTTCCAAACAGGTTTATATGATATATTTATTTCAAAAGTTGCGCTCTTTGTCTTATTTATTTATTTATTTTTATTTTGTTGAGAGTTGATATGCATATTGGTTGAGAGTTCATAATATACGTACACTTGCGATGTTTGAGGTTAGTTGAGTTTATGATTATGATTAATAATTAAAATACCAAGTAAGAAAAAATCATGTGCACTAAAAAAATGTGTTAAATAAACATCCTATACTTAAATTATAAGTCTCAATTTTTTTTAACACTAAAATTTAAGAAAATAAGGAAATCTAATGATGCTTGATTTATTTTATTATTATTATTTTTTTAAAAGCTTGGTAAAAAATTCCTCATTGAAATTGCATCTTGTGAAATGACACAAAATATTTTAAGACAAACTTCACTTTAGCCCCATATTGTTTAGACTATATGTAGTTTACTTGCTTAATGTTTGGAAATGACCACATAACTCCCACATGGTTTGTGGACTATAAAGTACACCGTTAGGTCTGTCAACAATTTAATGGAAAAGATTAAAGTACCCCAGTATATGAGTAACTTAAGTTGCCATTTGGCTAGAACTTTTTTAGTCGACTTTTTTGAGTTGGAACCTTTTAGCTTGGGACTGAAAATTTTATTTGGGTTGGCTTTTTTAACTTTTGTAAGAGAAAAAATATAATGATTATGATTATAATTAGATGTTACATTTTGTCTTATTGGCTTATTTAGTCTATTTTGTCTTTTGTGTTTATTTAGTCCCAAAAGGCCTAGCCAAACAAACTACGGATATTTTCGTCATTTGTTTGGAAGACAAAGTGCACTTTAATTCCCTGTGCTTTATTCAATGTTCGATTTATCCCCTTGAAATTTGAAATGAGCATATAACCTCCTTATGTTTGCTACGTGGTTCACACTTTCTGTTAAGTTTGACGAAATGTTTAACAGTACATATCAATCCACAAATCACGTGGGGTCATGTGGTCATTTCCAGACGTTAGGGGATAAACTGCACATGGTCCAAACCATGAAGAGGTAAAGTGAAGTTTGCCCAATATTTATTAGTTTGTAAACTTCTCCAAATATAGGTCTCATGCAGGACAAATGATTTTAAAAGTAAATTTTTTTGGACAATTTTGCCCAGCGTTATATGTAGTAGCGATTTGATTCAAATCGTTGATTGCATCTTATACAACTCTCTCTCTCTCTCTCTCTCTCTCTCTCTCTCTCACACACACACACACACACACACAACTCTTTCACACAAATCTTCACCATCTTCGTTGATCGTCTCTCATCACCACTACCACCACCATCTTCATTATCAATCGGTGCAGGGGCAGAGGGACATTGGGCTCAGGGAGGTCACGTACGCCCCTGACTTTTGAATTTTTTTTTTGGGTTTAAGTGTGTTCTGCCTTTCACACATAGATTGTGCCCCTCCTAATACACAATTTCAAACCCACTAACCCACCGACACACACACCACACGCACGACGCACCCACATTTGTATATATATATATATATATATATTTTGGAATCCCAATCCCAATTAACAATTGACACACAACTTTTTTTTAGGTGAGTGCACACAACTCCAATTATAGTAAGGTTAAAACTCTAAAACCCTAAAAGTGTATGAAATTCTTTATTTTTTTATTTGTTCACAGTATTTGTGAAGTATATTCGTATTTTCTTTGTCTTATTTGTCTCCCTTTGTTGCTTTGCAACTTACCGACTCGCGATTCATCAAATTAGGATCACACAACACATATTTGGGACCACATTACAACCTTGGTATCTTCTCTTCATTGTTTACAAGTAACTTTATTTTTTTTATATACTTTTAAATAAAAATTATGAGTATTAATTTGTAATTATTTGTTAAGTTTTGATTTGTAAATTTTTTTTATTTTTTATTATTTATGTTAAAATAAGAGATTTTGATATGCTAAAATTATGAATCTTAATTGGTGGTGATTTATATTAAAATTAGGGATTTTGGTTTGTTGTTGTTTGCGCTAAAATTAGGGATTTGATTTGTGCTAAAATTAAAATATTAATTTGCAGTGATTAATATTTAAATTAGGGATTTTGATTTATTATAATTTGTGCTAAAATTAAAAAAATTTATTTTTTGTGATTTGTGCTAATTTAAATTTTTTTGATTTGTATTAAAATTGAAGATTTTGATTTGTAGGAGGTTTAAGATTTTGATTATGAATTTTTATTTTGATTTTTAGTTTTTTCAAACAATCATGGAGAAATATTTCAAAAGAAAATCAAAGTTGGAATCATCTCTTTCTCAAGAAAAAAGATGATAATTATTCTTCTGCAAAACAAAGTCACATAGAAATCAACTTAGTAGACCTTCCTGCAGATCCAGGACTACGGCCTCGGATTATGGACTATAATGCTAATGATCGAGACCGAATTCGTAGGGCAAATCTACAAAAAGGTCCTTGTCAACCTCGTGATCATAATTTTCCACAAAAATTATTTGGACAAAAACTTCGGTGATTTAATTAGGCTTGGTTTAGTGAATTTCCTAATTGGTTAGAGTATAGCATAGCAAAAGATGTAACATTTTGTTTATGTTGTTATCTTTTCAAACCCGATATTGGAAATCAAGGTAATGGTGATTCTTTTGTTGGTGAGGGTTTCTCAAATTGGAAGAAAAAAGAAAAAATTCAGACTCATGTTGGAGGTCCCAATAGTGTTCATAATCAAGCTTCAAGTAAATGTCAAGACTTGTTAAACCAGAACCAAAACCAACATATTGAAACGATTTTTTTCAAACAATCTGATCAAGCTTGAATTGAGTATCGAACCCGTTTGAATTCATCGGTTGATTGTATTAAATTTCTTCTAAGACAAGGACTTCCGTTTCGTGGGCATGATGAATCTGAAAATTCAAGTAACCAAGGAAATTTTCTTGAACTTCTCAAGTTTCTTGCTAATTATAATGAAGATGTCAAAATGGTTGCATTGAGCAATGCTCCACAAAATCTCAAGTTGACATCTCTTGATATTCAAAAAGACATTGTAAATGTGGCCGCATTTGAAACTATCAATGTGATTATTAGAGATTTTGGTGATGCACTTTTTTCTATTTTGATTGATGAAGCCTGTGACATATCAATCAAGGAGCAAATGACAATTGTAATATGATATGCTGACAAAAAAGGACAAGTGATTGAGCGCTTTTTGGGTATTGAGCATGTTGCTAATACGAATGCTCTCTCACTTAAACAAGCTATGGAAAATTTATTCTCCAAACTTGGATTGAGTATTTTCAGATTGCGAGGTCAAGGATATGATGGGGCTAGTAATATGCAAGGTGAGTTCAGTAGTCTTAAAACACTTATACTGAAAGAGAATCCTTGTGCATATTATGTTCATTGTTTTGCTCATCAATTGCAATTGGCACTTGTAGCCGTGACAAAGAATCATAATCAAATTGCTTTACTTTTCACTTTGGTTTCTAATGTGGTGAGTGTTGTTGGAGCATCATGTAAACGCCGAGATATTGTTAGGGAGAAGCAAGCTGCAAAAGTTGCTGAGGCACTTAATAATAGAGAGCTATCTAGTGGACAAGGCTTAAATCAAGAAACTAATCTTAAACGTGCTCGTGATACACGTTGGGGTTCACACTATGGTACTTTAGTCAGCTTGGCTAGTATGTTTTCAACAGTGATTAATGTGCTTGAAATGATTTCGGAGGATGGTTCAAATTCAGAACAACGAGCAGAAGCAAATGTATTGTTGGACTCAATTCAATCATTTGAGTTTGTATTCAACCTTGATTTGATGAAAACGATATTGGCTATTACAAGTGAGTTATCGTAAGCACTACAAAAGAAAGATCAAGATATTGTTAATGCCATGAATTTAGTTCAAATTTCTAAAGTACGACTCCAAAAGATAAGGGAGAGTGGATGAACATCTTTACTTGATAATATTTTATCTCTTTGTGAAAAACATGAAATTGATGTTCCCCAAATGGAAGATATGTTTGTAGCTCGAGGGAGAAAAAGGCGTAATGCTCAAAAAATTACAAATTTACATCACTATCGCGCTGAGTTGTTCTACACTATTTTGGATATGCAAATTCAAGAACTAAATGCTCATTTCACTGAGTCGAACACTGAGTTGTTATTTTGTGTGGCATGTTTGAATCCATCTAACTCTTTCTCTAGTTTTGATAGGAAAAAGTTAATTCATCTTGCTGAATTTTATCTCAAAGAATTTTCTTCAGTGGAGCTCATGGTACTTAATGATCAACTTGATACATATATTATCGCTATGCTATCCAATAGTGAGTTCTCAATGTTGAATGGAATTGCTGATTTTGCTAAGAAAATGGTAGAGACTGGAAGAGACAAAGTATATCCATTGGTGTATTTACTCTTGACTTTAGCATTAATCTTACCTGTTGCAACTGCTACTGTTGATAGGGTATTTTCAGCTATGAATATTGTGAAGAATCGGTTACAGAACCGAATGGGTGATGAATGGATGAATGATAGCTGGATTGTCTACATTGAGAGAGATATTTTTGATGGTATTGACAATGATACTATTATGGAAAGATTTCAACAGAAGAAAACTCGTTGGGGTCAATTGTAAAAGTGTAAAATTTAAAACTTTTTATAATTGATATTAATTTTTAATGTTTAACATTAGCTCGAAAAATTATTATTATGTTATTGTTATTGATTGGGTAAGAAAGATTTTGAGATTGTAATTAATGGATGCCCCCTATATTAAATTCCTGTCTCCACCACTAAATCGGCATTGCTCATTGTCACCCTCATCGGTTGTTATCTCAAATCTAGTGCTACCTCGATCGCACGCCATTCAGAAGAGCTAGTCATGAGAGACAATTTTTTCAAATCTTGATATAGAGATCTTATTTCTTGTGTGCAAACAACAAGAATGGCTTCACCGAACCATTTATTTTATTTATTTATTTTTGAGGACGAAAATAGAATATATAATTAATAACGCAAGCATGATACAGATGTTGCCAGCTTATGAGCTGGAGTAATAACATCCCTGCCAACCTTTTTAATACAAAAATACAACATACATTTAGCATAATATAGAATATCCATAATGATACGGTCGATTAGCCGATCAACACCTTGCCGTTGTTGGATCATTGTCACCAAAACTTGACTATCAGTCATGACAGTAATCCGCTTCAAGCCATTGCTGGTTGCCCATTTGAGCGCCGCCAAACAGGCCTTCGCCTTTGCTGCCAAAGGAGAAGGTAAGGGTTGAAATGGCACAGCCTCTGTAGCAATTGGTTGTTGACCATCATCCAAACATATCCAAGCCGCGTTAGCGCTAGTGTCCCTTGGTTGCCAAGATCCATCAATGATGAAGCTCCACATTCCTTCCGCATTGCTTTAGCCATCTGTCTTGTCCTTGCTGCACAGCACACTCATTATAATGGAAATTGGATTCGTGGGTAGTAAAAGGGTTACTTCCTGAAGAGCATAGCCATGATAAAAAAAATCATTTGCCATGCGAATGGTGCATTCAATTGACAACTCATCTCGACTAAAAACAAAGCTATTTCGGTGAAGCCAAATAGCCCAGAGTGTTGCCACCAGTTGAAGCATTATATCCTCATCCTTAACTTGCAAAGCCCATCCACTAAACCATGTAAAGAAAGAAACTGGGTTTCCCGAAGTAAAATTGAGTCCCAATGAAGAGCCTCTCCATACCCTTTGCGATAATGGGCAATCAAAGAACAGGTGTTCTAGAGTTTCTTCCTATTGATGACATCTAACACACATCAAGTCCACCTCTACCCCTCTCTTTTTTAGCGCCCACTGAACCGGAAGAATACAATGGAGACACTTCCATAAAAAATAGAGTTCATTTTGGCGGGATTTTGAGCGTCCACATTTTCTTCCAAGCTTTGTGACCCGACGCACTCCTATAAAGACAAGGATAGTATCTAGGGAGCGCTTGATTTAACAGTGCACACCATGGTTCTAAATCGCAGTATCAGGTAACATAACAGTATCGATCGCGAAGTATTGGTATCGGTAGTATCGATCAATACGTATCGGGAATCGAGTGTCGTGGCGGTGAAATTTTAAAAATCATTTCACGGAATTTTCAGCTTTTTCTTTTCTATACCAGTCCGAACCGGTGAGTATCGATCCATCACAGCTTGTGTAACGGTTACAGACCGATACGTACCGAGACTAAGCCAATTCTCCTACGATTTTCAATCTCAGCGGTATACCGGCCTGTATCCATTGCGGTGTCCTATTTTTCCGATGCGTAGCGTATCGGTCGGTTTTTAGAACTATGGTGTACACCCCACGCTTATCAGGACCTCAAACAACTTTATCCTCGCTAGGTTGCAAAGGAATATGAATAGTTGTGATAAGGGCGATGCAATCGTCTGGTGTTTCATTAGATTGTGTATCTATTACAAACAATTAGTGTAAATTTTACTGTAAATCAAAGTAAAATTTTAGTATTGTCCAGAGTAACATTTTATTGTATTTCTGTTATAAATATTTTTTTATTTTGTTGTGCTAGTAAATTCTACTTTGCAAAGTTGTAGGTTCTAGTGGTTAGTGATAGTGGAATGTCAATTTAAATAACAAATCCAGACAATAAAATCTTACTGTCTTAATTAACAAAGTAAAATTTCACTATGTTAACATTATTTGAATTATCATTTTATTATTTTGATAAAATTATAACTAATAACGGTAACGGTCATAGTGAGTATCGTGGTTAGGGATGGTCATCATGGAATTTTAATTTAAATGATAAATATAGACAATAAAAATTTATTACTCGAGTTATATTAAAGTTAACTTACACAGTAAAATTTGTCTTTTTTTAATTTATATATAATTTAATAATCATTATAACTCTTATTTGATAGCTCTCATTGTGAATTTTTAAAATATTAATTTTATCAAAAATCGATGTATGTATCAAAAATTAAGTAATTTTAAATTTTAGAAAATAAAAAGGACATTTCTATTAATTATAAATTGTGGGTGTGACATATTTTCTGTTGTTAGTGCTGCAAGAGTGAAACAATTGTCCTTCCGTGTGACGGAAAGTTGATAACCAGCTTCTGACTAAAATCCCCTTCAACTGAAATCCCCTTATTTTAAAGGGGGAAATTAGCCATTAGTGAAAATTTGAAAAAAAATATTCCTTCTGTCCCATTTTGTTAGTCCTTTTTCTCATTTTAGAATGTTCCAAAATGTTAGTTCTATTTAAAAAAGCCAAAGCAAAAAATTATTTCACTATATTTGCTTTCAATTTTGTGGATTTAATTATCTGCAAATTAAGTTTTTTATTTTTAATATTTTTTATTTTTAGTGTATTTTTTAAAATTTAAGCAATTTTTGTTTTTTTAACTTTTTTAGATGCACCTTATTTAGATGTATCTAAAAAGTAAAATATTTATAAAAAAATATTTTAAAAAATCAACAAATACACGAGAATACAAAAATATACTGAATTCTCATATTTTTTTATTATATATTTTTGGTATTTAGTGAATTTTTTTAAAAAAAAAATCATAAATATTATACTTTTTAAATGTATTTATGTTAGATGTATCTAAATTTTTTATAAAAAATTTGCTTAAAATATTTAAAAAATTCAATGAAAACAAAAAAACACAGAAAACAAAAAAATTTAATGTTCTAAAAAGTGAATTCTGAATCCTAAAACCAAACACACTGTTTAATTTTCCAAATTTACCCTTTTTAAATGGCTGGAAAATTGAAAAAGAGAAAGGTTAAAAATTGAAAAAGAGAAGGGCATTATTGAAATAAGTGCATTAAAATTTAAATTCAAATGTAATGATTACATGTTTCCTAAAAAAGTTTAAATTTTTTAAAAAGGGTTATCAAGATGGAACGGACTCTGTCCTAAAATATTAGTCCCTTATTTTATTTTTCATTGTTCCAAAATATAAGTCCCTTTTCAACGGACAAAAATAACATGAAATTCCTGCTTTGCTCTTTTTTTAAATTCAAACATTAATATTTTTGAAGTATAATAAATGTACTACCAAATGGTAGTTTTGGAAAGTTAGTATTTTTCAAATATAATAAAGTAATTCTACTTACACATCATTAATCATGTCAGTACACACCATTTAATTATTAAATTTATATGACAATAATATTCTCAAATAAAATGAATATGGGTGTCTATATACTCATTTCAACAATTCATATATGAAAACACAAATATTTCTTTACATACCATCACTTAGAACAACTCTCTTTTCTATTATTTTTCAAACTCAAAATATTATTCACTTTGTTCGGTTTTAATTTTTAAAATTCACTTTTCAAAAAATTCTACTTTTTTTGTTTTTCGTATTTTTTGGTTTTCACTGAATTTTTTTAATATTTTAGGCATTTTTTTAAAAAAAAAATTTAGACACACCTAATACAAAAATACTGAAAAGTATAATATTTGTGAAAAAATCTTTAAAAAATTCACTAAACACCAAAAATACAAAATATATATATATATATATATATATGAAAATTCAGTATATTTTGTATATTTTTGTGTATTTATTAATTTTTGAAAATATTTTTTCACAAATATTTTATTTTATAGATACATCTAAGTAAGGTGTATCTAAAAAAGTAAAAAAAATTTTTTAAAATTCAAAGAATATTCACTAAAAACAAAAAAATATGAAAAATAAAAAACTTAATTTCCAGAAAAGTGAATTTAGAAAATTAGGACCAAACACACTGATTGTTTTGAAAGATTTAGGATTTTAAAAGTTAAATCAATTTGATTTTAAAGATTTACATACTATGGATGCTATTGATTTGGAACAAAACAATAATGAAAATATCAGTTTACTTTGTTATTTATTTTGTTCGTGTTGATTTGGAACAAAAGACCGTTTCTTCATTTCTATAATAATAGCTTATTCGTTCCATGCGTACGTAAAGTTGAACATTTACAAAATGTTCAATGATTGATATTTGAACAAAATCATTTTATTTATATTATTAAAATTAAACAAGTATTAAACGTTCATACCAAAAAAAAAATTAAACATTTTGGTTTCAAAAATGTTTCATGCCCCCTTTTCTCCCCACCCCCTTTGACCCCTTCTCTCTCTCATTGGTTACATTTTCTTTTTCTTTTTTCTTTTTTTCCTGCTCCTCAAATCACCACCCGCCACGTGTCTGTGGGGGGTTGTGGGGGTGGTGATTAGAGGGGGTCTCTATCATGACTCTTTTGGTTTAGTTCGAATATAAATTTGTGAATATATTAAATTTTTGCAACACTGTATAAACAATACCAAAACGTTTTTTTTTTTTTTTAATTTTTGCACAATACAACACCAATTGCTTCGTCACCATAAAATTTCAGCCTGCCATTTGCTCTCATGTTGATTCCATAGATTCAACACAAATCGAGAACAAAAAGACACAAGAATCTAAAATTATTGTGAATTGCATTTTGGACCTTATTGTCTTTTCAACTTTAATAGTTTGTACACCATCTTGTATTAGGGTGTGTACTGTGTTGTGTGTGTTAGGCTAAAAGAGTAATATTATAGTGTGTGTTGAGTGAAAAATTAAAAGTTCAAAATATTATTGATGTGAATTAAGTAATGGTGTGTACTGAAAGGATTAATGGTATGTAAATAGAATCACCCAATGTAATAATTGTACTACCAAATGGTAGTTTTAAAAAATTAATATTTTTGAAATGTAATAATTGTACTACTAAAAAAGTTTGATTCTCCAAAAGGGACTAATATTTTGGGAGGGATGGAATATTACATATTAATGAAAAAAATTATAATTTTAATTATTAATAGGAAAATTCTACTGTATTGTAGCTCGAATTTTTTGCACCCCCCTTTCGGAAGTTCGAAATAAGTCTTACAGTATCAGACTTCTACGGTTTTGAATCTAATCTCACAAGTGCAATGTGAAATTGATAAACACCAAAGAGTCCAAATCCGGCAAATCTTTTGGAAAATCGATTTTGAATCAAATTTTCAAAAATGGACTGCTTTGCCAGATACAGAGTTGCCACCTAAATATTTCATTTTGGAAAAATTTACGACACCCATGACTCGTGCCAAAGGCCATATGTCCGTCATCACCAAGATTGTCGCGGCTCGGGAACTTAGGTACGAGAGAGAAAGGTCATGAATTGAACACTCCCTCTCGCCCGATCAAAGATCGACATCTACTAATCATGATATAAATCTTATGTACATTATATGTTTTTGTTCCGGTTATTCGGCTAGCATTATTATGTGATGCGCACAAATAAGTATAGACTAACTTGCAAGAATTGGAACACTTGATTCATTTTTGTTTTGAAAATTGTTTCGAATATGTACCACTTAAAAAAGCGATCGCATGTGAATATTGCCCAAATTATTCCAATTCAAGCAACAAGCCTTCATCCATAGGCATTCAAGAGTTATAGCATTTAAACACTTAGCCTCATGGCAAGCATGCTAAATATGGCAACAATCACATTCATGCAATATGCTAAAGCGAGTAAAGGCTCACCTAGTACTCCAAGCCAAAATAAACAAAAGAGTTAGAAAAATGCATGATCCTAACTTTATGCAATATGACTAATGCAACACATGCGACATGTAACTCGTAGACTCGGCTACTAGTATGACATATGATACAATTTGATAACATGCGGTCTAAGCACGTATTCAAAGAATGTTTAAACTAACAATGCAGTTAGAATGATGAACCGAGCCTCGGTGCATGTAAGACAAATGGATGCAAGCATGAATAATGCAAAACAAAACATGATGTCCCTAAACTAACCATCATAAGCTAGTAAATAAAAGGGAAAAAGACGTGGGGTTGGAAGACATACACATTATTACACTACGCTTTCACGAAGGAGAGTCCGAATGAATAAACTAGCTAATTAACTAACTAATTAAAGCTAAACTAATTAAGCTAATTATTACAAACAAATTAAATTAGCTAAACTACTTAACTAATTATTATAAAAATGAATTAACTAACTAGTTAACTAACAACGAAATTGAATAACTAATTAACTAACTGATTAAATAATTACAACACAAGTGCAATTAAAAGAATTAAGTAAGCTAAACAATCTAAATACTACTCTGCCTCAGGAAGCATGGGATGTTCATGTGCATGCTCGGTTTCCACCCGAGAAGCCACTGTTTTTCTTTCGAAGAGCCTCTATTGTGCAATAGAACACGTTCATTGTTGCCCACTTCCAGAATAACTATGTTCTGCCTTACAAACAGACTGCTGGATTTTGCATCAGTGGCCGGCCGGCCAGTGATGAGGGTTACTGGCCACCAGTATCAAAGGTGGTCTACTGGCCACCTACCGGCCATGGAAAGTGGCCTGCCGCCCAAACTGTCCAGTTCTCCTTGCTGCGACAGAGAACAAACAGAGCAATGCACAGGGTATTTCAAGGGTTTGTTTGCACAACTCACCCATCCTTTTCATGAATAAATCAAATGAGTAGTGAGCCTAAGCCACAAACCGCCAACTCAAGCAATTTCATTGCATGATGGCTTGTGAAACCAAGTGTGTAAGTTCAATAAATGCGATGAAACAAGACACAAAAAACCACCTCCCTATCATGAACGATCAAGGGAAGTGATGACCTTGGAGACTTTGAATCATTTCATCACTAGTAAGTATGAAATGGCCCAAGTTCCATATGTTCAATTAACGTCTAATTGAACACAATCAAATTATTATCTTTCACCATTTCAGTTCATATTTTATTACATCATTTTAGTCACCTTTCCCTTCTTTAATCAATCGAGTCCAAAGGGTGAGTTTAAGTCCTCTAATGGAAAGAGGGCTCAAACCAAAAGTTGTTTTAGGCATGAAAGAGACATCATATCGTTAGTAATGAACTTCAAATGGATTAAATCATTAAGCATGACATCTCAATCTCATGCTTTAAACAAACAAGTAGTTTGAACCCCTTTCAAAGCAAAACAAAAAAGGCAAGAAAAAAGTGAGGTTGCAGAGATTATTAGTGCTAAAAATAAGTGAGAAAATCATAAATAAATACTGTCTACTCAAATGAGATGGTGTCTAAGGCTTAGAAAACCAAACTCATGAGGACTATTACACTACAAGCATGCAAAACAAAGCTCAAATGCAACTAACAGCCCAAAATAGTGCTAAAACAGTCTAAAACAAGTCCTAAAACATGCTGGAATTAAGACAAAGATAGCTAGATTAATATGCTAACACATGGCACAAACTACGCTAGTAAGTAAGACACAAGGAGGGGAGGCTAACCCCTCCAAATTTGGACTTCAAAACATGATTTTGGCCACTGAAAAAGCTCTGAAAATCAGTGTTTAAAAGTTCAGAAAAAGATAGTAAAATGGTAGGAAACATAAGGGCAAAGACCTCCAAAATAAAGTACAAAGAAGGGTTAACAACCCCTTAACCTTTAATGTTCTTAGAGCCCAAGATTCAGCCCAAAAATACAAAAGTTTTACAACCCAAAATCAATTGAAAGACAACAAGAAAAATAATAGAGAAGCAAGCAAAGAGACAAAACCTTATACCTCTTGAAAAGAAGAAGTAATTCACGCAACAAAACCAAGTAAAAAACACCCTCAAGAGCTCAAACCAAACTCAAAAGTACCTCAGCTTAAAGATGAGAAGATTTGGTTAAGGGTGTATAGGCAAAGGTTGAGAGTGTATAGGCTAAAGTGTAGAAATTTGCTAGAGAGAGAGAGAATTGTAGAGAGAGAGGAAAAATTTTGATCTCAAAATTTTCTAACCTCAAAACATGAGAGAAGGGTCTCCTATATATAGAAAACATGAATTCCCTACAAGGATATTCAGCCCTACACGTGTGGACAGATGTATGCACCTGTGCAAACAACTGGCACAACTGTCATAAAATATCTACAAAAGAAACTGGTGGCTGGCTGGCCATTACTGGTGGCCGGCAAGCCACAACAGTGACCGACAACCCAAAAGTGATGGCTAGCAGCCTCAAGAGGTGGCCGGCAAAAGCTGCAAGCTTGAAGGACCAAGGTCTAGTCCAAGAATGAGACAACAGGGGTGTAGGGCTTGAAGGGCTCAAAATTGTGGTATTCCGTTGACAAGAAAATAAACTCATCATCGGGTGTGCATGCGATGGTGTCCAAGTCGTAAGGGCTATCAAAAATGGGGTGTCTACAGTTGCCCCTCTTTGACAGAACTCGGAGTCATGAAATGACGTGAGTGAATGTCAAAACCCAGAGATGACCCATTTTGACAAAGCTGTAAGATTTGGACAAACAATCAAGACAAAAATAAATGGTTGTACCCACAGGCTGCCTACGTATCCCTTTACAAGGAATCAAACTAGCGTAATTCTGGGGCAAGATGCAAATGATATGCACAATGCAACTTTGAAAGCTGGACTCACACGTTACGCGAAGCCGGTTATTTTGAAGACTCGTGATCATGTGAGATGATGCAATAAGCGATAACAAGATATGAGATAATAACAAATGAACGAGCAACTTCAAGCTTAAACCAACACAGGTTCCATGCAAAAAGATAAAACCACACTCTAACCATGCCAAAACAAGAGACGAGGAAAGAGTACAACTCGGGGTTGCGTTTCATGCACCCTGAGAAACTGAAAACAAAAACCGCTCAGTGTTGTGTTTCACACGTCCCCAGAAACTGAAAAACGAAAAATGCTCGGGATCGTGCTTTGCGCGTCCCGAGAAATAGAAAGACCGCTCGGGCTCGCGCTTCGCGCGTCCCAAAAAACAAGAGAACCCGTTCGGACTCACGTTACACGTATCTCGAGAAACAAGAGAACCCACTCAGGCTCGCGCTTTATGCATCCTGAGAAATAGAAAATCGCTCGGGCTCGTGCTTCGCATGTCTTGAAATGAAAGAAAAATAGCTCGGGGTCGTGTTTCACACGTCCCGAGATAAAACCCGCCTAGGGCCTCGTCTCACGCTTCTTGAGATACAAGAAAAATCGTTCGGGCTCGCGTTTCATGCGTCCCGAGATACAAGAAAAATCGCTCTGGCTCGCGTTTCACACGTCCCAAGATGAAACCTGCCGAGGGCCGCGTGTCACGCGTCCTGAGATGAAATCCACCTAGGGCCACACGTCACGTGTCTTGAGATAAAATCTACTCAAGGTCACGTTTCACGCGTCCTAAGAAACAAGAAAAATCGCTTGGGCTCACATTTCACGCGTCCCGAGATAAAACCCGCTCAGGGCCGCGCGTCACGTGTCCTAAGATAAAACTGCTTGGGATCACGCTTCGTACGTCCCGAGATGAAACCCGCCTAGGGCCGCGTGTCACGCGTTCTGAGATAAGACAAAGTGGTGTGCGATGGATGCACAAAGTGAACAAGTAGGTTCTCATTCCGAGACACAAACGACTTTACCTGGAACTCCTCCGAATGAACCGTACATACAATATCATTTGCCTATGTTGGCAAAGGAAGAAAGAAAATAACTTTCCTGTTTGCAAAAGCATAACTAACATGAATAATGTGCGATACAGTGTCAATGCATATTCTACGCAAGATAAACAACCGAGATATAAAGTTAAGTGAAGGCATGTTCTATGCAGGGTACAAAATCATGTTCTATGCAAAATTGGACAGCATGTTCTATGCATGATACAAAAGCATATTCTATGCGTGAATCATAATTGATGCAAGACGCGCATGCAGCATACATATATGTGAAATGCATATTCTATGCAACAATACATGTGAGATGCACATTCTAGCAGCAAATATGTGAAATGCATATTCTATGCAACAATAGAGAATTAAAGGAGAATGAAAGGAGAACGAAAACAAAATGAACAAAAGCGACATTCGATGGCACCTTCCAATTTACCTCTCGGAGGAATTGCAATATGTTTAAAAAAGATACACCCCGTTCATGTTGACAAGTGATGAACATCGTGCGCCGAAAAAACAGTTTCGAGCTTCCATAGAGACAATCTGGACCCAATAGTGAACTTTCCTTGTACTTCTTGGGAAACAAAGGCACAAAACAGCATCAAGACTCAAAGGGAGGCCACCGGCCACCTGCTGGCCACAGGGGGAGGCTGCCGGCCATGAACAAGCTTTGCTGGCCACCAATGAGCCTTCCTGGCCACCTGCCGGCCACCGATGGCAATTCGAGGCAAACTTGTCTTTTCACACACGGGTCTTTAAGTATAGGCTTCCATACTTCATTTCCTCATAACCCCATGTTCGAAAATGCTCCCTCCCTCTCTCTAGACACGCCTTCTCTCTAGATTTACGCTTTCTACGCGTTTTCCAATGCCCCACACAAACTTTATTCGCTAAACCCTCTTAGTTCTCTTCACTTTGAACCGATTGAAATTTGATTTTGACACTTTTTTCCTCATTTTCACCCGTCTAGGCTTGTTCCCCTCGAGTTTTCCTTGGGTTTGTTGAACTTTTCCTTTCTTTGACTTTTTCTTCTATTTCTCTCTCCTAGGGTTGACTTTTTCCAAGTTTACCCTCTTTTCTCCATTTTTCTTCATTTTTCACCTACTTCTCACCTATTTTCCGGATGGAAGTGATTCACCACATGACGGGGCTCCTCCAGAGGTTCCCCCTATATTTTTACCTGTTGCTAAGGCAGGGGAGCCGGTTGCTGTTGAGGCTGGCGAGACGGCTCAAGGCATTGAGGCCGAGCTCGAGGCAGAGTTTGAGCCTGAGGTCGAGCCGAAGCCATTACTGTTGATGGTACACCCTTTTGATCTAGCGAGGTACCATCCCCGCACACACATCTTGCCAGCCAGTGGCATTAGGCACTTTAGCGACTTCATTCTCTGTTTACTGGAAGACCTCTTACTGAGGGAGCCGGCTTCTCACCTTTCATCCATCGCCATTGAGGTATGAGCTTTGTTTTCATGCATTCCTGCCTTTCTGTACGTGCATTTCTTGCACTGCTTTTTATCTGACTGTATTTTCATCACTGCCTTATCTGATTCATCTGTTCTTTACCACAAGGTGAGGCTCATGCCTTCAGAGGGTACGAAGCCACGACTGTACTGGTACAACGAGCTCCTTATTAGAGTTCGTGACATTGTGGACGAGACTGGTTTCGGTCTCTTCTACTTCGGCCTGACGCGGGTCATCGCTAACCGTCTCCTTCTGGGAGCACTTGTGGAGAGGTGGTGGGACACCACCAACTCCTTCTACTTCTACACTGTAGAGGAGATGACGATGACTCCCTACGAGTTTACCATGATCATTGGTTTAGGAGTAGGAGGTGATCCGATCCCGTTTGACATAGACATCGAGGAGTGAGAGGCCGTCTAGGTCGAGCTGCTAGGAGCACGCCCACCCCTGTATAGGACAGCTATGGTCAGGTATAGCTGGTTCGCTAAGTAGTTCAGAGGAAGCGAGCCAGAGACATTAAAGGAGATGGGGCAGTGCGCCAAAGGCTTTTGGATGTTTATCCTCGATACCACCTTGTTTTTGAACAGGTGGAACACCATGGGCTTATATCTACTGAGTGCCCTAGTGACCTTCTCCCGGGTGCGCTTCTATAATTGGGGCAGAGCTGGCCTCACTACCCTGTATGGCTACATGAGCTCTACCTCCCGCCTGAGGGGAGAGTTGATCGGAGGCTACTGGCGAGCCTGGGAGGTATGCATTTCAATTCCCCCTTTGCACTTTACATTTTCTGTTTTATATCTGTTCAGCACTTGTGCTTTCTACTTTGCACTTTTTGCTTTGCACTTTCTGCATCTGTTCATAAATTATGCTTTCTGCTTTGCACTTTCTATATTTGTTCATGTTGTATGCTTTCTGCTTTGCACTTTCTATATCTGTTCATGCTCTGTTGATCACATATCACTTCACTTTTCTTGCAACTATGGGTTTGTGCTTATTTCCCGACTCTCGCCCCAGAGCCCATAGAGGAGCTCCCCCTGGCAGTCCCCTATTCGAGGCGGTATGAGGACAGGTGCCAGCGTCAGAGCCGTGAGTCATTCACATTCTTCCAACACTATTTCGACACAGTGGCAGCCCATGAGGTAACCCAAAACATATGCATTTTTTATTTACAACTATTCTGATTCACATTTTTGTAACTGACAGCAACTAACAATCTGTAGACTCTTTGTTTGCAGATCACGTAGCAGCCTTGGGCCATGATGCCAGCTGGGATACAGGACCAGTATGTCATGGCATAGGCCATTTCTCACTTCCGTATTCTTCTTGAGGGCCCAATTTGTCGAGCCTGGTTTCTAAGTGAGCAGTTCGTTTGCTAGACGGTGGGCTTGCCGGACCCGATCATTCTGATGGCACCACATGAGTCTATGAAATCAACAGACAGCCTATCTGTGGATGTAGTTACTCAGTTTATAATGGGCTTGGATGCTGAGTACTTCAGGGTAGAGGGCGACTATGCGACCTTTATTCAGACCCATCTCATGCTACCTTTGACTGGTGTCCGCGGAAGTGAGAAGGTAAGGGCTCCTACAGCGGGAGAGGCACGTAGGGTGACCAAGGCGACCAGGGCCTGTGCTAGAGGGGCTCCTCATGAGGGGCAGTGGACCCGTTGGCCAGAGCTTCCTACCACACTTACATGATGGCGGCATACTGAGACGGCTTACTAGGTCCCGATTGAGCCTACAGCAGCTGAGTATGAGCTTGTCGGGGTTCGAGGCCTGACTAAGGTATGGACCATACTTTACAATTTCCACTCCACATTTCATTTCATATATATTTATTGCGAACACTGATCATCCAAATGCATTTACAGGGATCGATAGAGTACACAGGGGGCGCTCTCGAGTTGATAGCCTCCTTGATAGACATGGTATAGAGGAGGGAAACGCTGCTTGGCCTCCACGACATCCCAATAATTTCTCTAGATAGCGGTGCTGATGGAGATAGTGCTCCAGAATCCTCTCCTCTGAGGAAGAGGACGAAGAGGGCCTCTAGAGTATGAGGCCACCGACGTTGATTTTTGATTTTTTTTCTATTAGTCTCTTTTCTGTTGGCACCATTAGCACATGTATAGCTTCAGATAGGTTTATTTGCTTTAAAACTTGTACTCCTTTTTTTGTAAAAAACCAAGATCGAAATAAAACCTTGTAGTTTTTATGAAAAGAGTGTTGTTACTTTTGCATCATGAGCACCATGTTTGCATGAAAATGGACATGGAATTGAATTGGCCAAGGGCACTTGATTAAAACAACGTTCTTAATCGGGTAATGAACCGACCAACAAACAAAATACAAAATGCAAAACATAACTCGATAAAAAAAAATAACTCGATAAACAAAAACAAATCGAATACAAATAAACAAACTTGCTAAAACCGAAAAGACTCAAAATAAGACCTTAAAACACTCGAAGATCAAAACAGAACACATGCCTTCAGCATTGCTTAGCACACAGGTGGATGGCAGACCCGAAAAGAAGGATGTCGGCCAGAGAGGGAACCTGCCGGCAACCTGTTAGCCACAAGAGGTGGTCTACCAGTCACCTGCCGGCCATCAAATGCAAGAATGGCTAGATTGTTGACAGTTGGCTTCCACTCACTGCCTTATCTTCTACAAAAGGTCCAGGTTCGTGAATTCTTCTCCAGAACTTCATTTCAGCTACAATTTCTTCACAAATGGAACCATTTTTCACGAAAAAACTCTTGGATTGGATTGCGACTTTAGATGGCTCGAAAAAGGTAAATTTCTGAGGTTTTGGTATAAATGCACTTTTTTTGTTGAGCCATACTCCACTTTGTATTCTGTTCCTTCGTGCCGCGGCTAGATGCTGGGACCCGATTACACATGTCTTTAGCTTCGGGGGACAAGAAATGTGCCCGACAATTGAAGAATTTCAGGCTTTAATGGAATCCCGGCGCAATGAGAAAATAATGCCTCAACACCATTTTGGCCACGCCCAAGCTATGGGACAGATGTGTGGGCTCACTCTGCACGAGGCTCGATTTTTGGCCCACAACAGAGAATTAGACATTCCCAGTTTGATTCATCAATTTTTCGACAACGGTGACCAAGGTGACTTTCTCTGGAGAGGTTTTCGGCAACATGCGCTCTACTTATGTATGCTTGGTCATTTCCTTCTTGCCCCTCGTTTCGGCAGGTCGAGCATTCGATTGATCGAAGTAGTCCAAGGTTTGAAAGATGGCAAGAGTTGCATTGGCTTGGTGTTGGCCGAGACTTTGATGGGCTTAGACGCCTTTCATCAGTGGGAGACTACCAGATTTGCAGGAAGTCCACTACTTCTTCAGGTAATGTTTCCCACCCTTTCTCATATGTGTTTCTCACATCGCTCAGCACTCATGCTCTATTTTTCTCTCAAAGCCCTTTTTCACTTTTCTCTCAACATACATCTCTCTATTCTTTAATCTCTCTTTCCTTTCATCCCTCTCCGGGTGTGGCTTATGGATAAGCTGAAGGTAGTAGACTTTTACCCTGAGTACTTAGCTCGAGGCTATTTTTCCGCCACCGTCTAGTGGATTTCCCAAATGAGGGATGGTGGTGCCACTAGATGTGTAATAGGTATACTGCTGACATAGCCTGACGTTGCCCCTGGCTTAATCTAACTGAGATGAGATATAACAAGGCTCGGCAACCTGGTATACAATTGATTGGTTTCACACACTGTGTGTTCTACTTCCTTTTCTGGTTCAAATGTTAGTTTGGGCATGATTAGACCTGCCTAGAGGAGGGGGTAAAGTACCCAGTTTCATTCCCCATATGTAGTTCACACTTGGCTAGGCACCTCACTGCTTGGAGGACAAGAGAGCTTCTAGCCCCTACCTCGAGTTTCAATTTCCCCCTTTCTGCTAATTACTTGGCTTGGCTCGAGGATGAGGCACAAACCGGGCCCACTTTGGCTTCAGAAGCTTCCACAAGCACAAGCGAGGGACGCAGGAGCACCTGACTCACCTATGCCCCTAATTTATTGCTTTGACCTTTTTTTTGCGATGTAATAAAAGAAACTTTGATTTGTATCAGAGAGTTTGAGAACTTTTATGTTGAAATCAATGAAATTAAAGTTATGAGCACTGGAAAATTTCATTTTGGTCCAAAAACGGTCTAAGTTGTAAAAGACAAAAATTTGAACAAAATCAACTTTTATCAAAACTTTCCAAAACCATTTTTGAAAGGGATCACCACTTGACATGCACGGAATCAATCCTCGAGATGTACAACCCCGAATCAAAAGATCACAAATTGCCCCTTGATTGAATAGCACTGCTCAACATTGTAACCAGCTCTTCTCTCAGAGTGAAGATCACAACCGAACCCTCAAGTAAAGAATAGACAAAGATGACCTGATCAGACAAATGGACAGGATAGTTGATTTAGAGGTGTTTACAGTTGAACTTCAGGATGAAGTTGCCTACGTATCCCGAAGATGGGAATCAGGCCTTACGTAGTTCGATTCAAGTTCACTCGAGTATTAACTCTCTCCTTTCGTGCTCTAACCTTTGCCAAGGTCGTCCTTTCAGGTTTTCAACCTTGCGAGCTCAATTTTTCTTTATTTCTAATTTTTCATGCTCTAACTTTTGCCTAGGTCACCCTTCTGGGTTTTCAGCCTAGCGAGCCTCTCAGGGATAGTATTTCTTCAACTTGTCCATATTGATCAGTTGGGAAAATTCTAGGCCATCCAGGTCCATGAGAATAACAGCTCCACCCGACCAGATAGCTTTGATGATGTAAGAACCAGTCCAATTGGGTCTGAACTTGCCCCTAGGGTCATGGGTGGGAGCTCGATTGTCTTTCAACACCATATCTCTCTCTTTGAGATTCTGGGACCTAACCTTCTTGTTAAAAATCCTAGCAATTCTGCGTTGATAGCCCTGAACGTGATACAATGCTTTCAGCATTCTCTCATCAAATAGCATCAACTCCTCAAACCTACTTTGTTGCCAGTTCGCCTCTGTTATCTGACACTCAACCATGACTCACAGCGACAGGACTTCTATTTCAATTGGCAGAACAACTTCCATCCCATAAATAAGAGAATAAAGAGTTGCCTCTGTAGACGTCCGGATTGTAGTTCTATAGCCCCAGAGTGCGAATCGCAATTTATCTGGCCAGTCCATGTAGGTCTCAACCATCTTCTGTAAAATATTCTTGATATTCTTGTTGGCGACCTCGGCAGCTCCGTTGGTTTGCGGCCTATATGTAGACGACTTATGAAAAGTCACATTGTATTTCTCCAACAAGTCTATCACCTCCTTCTTGAAGTGGGAACCATTATCATATATGATCTCGTTTGGGACTCTATATCGGCAAATGATATTGTTTCTGATGAACTTAGCCACATACGATGCTTTCAATACTGCATAAGACTGAGCTTCCACCCACTTTGTAAAGTAATCAATTGCCACCAGAATGTATTCATGCCATTCGACCCTTTGGGTGTGACTGCACTGATGACATCAATCCCCCAGACCGAGAAGGCCATGGTGAAGTCATGTTGTACAGTTTTGACGACGGGATATTCATGCGATTAGCATGAATTTAGCATTTGTGGCATCGCCAAACAAAACCAATACAATCCTCCTCCATAGTTGACCAGTAGTAACCTTGCTTGAGAATCTTTCGGGCTAACATTACTCCGTTCATGTGTGCTCCTCATTCTCCTCCATGGATGGCCTCCATTAGGCGCTTTGATTCCTCTTCTTCAACACACAACTTGTGCATTCCCAGATGACCTCTTTTGTATAGTTTACCTCCGCAGATAATAAATTGGACGGCCATTCGCCGTATTCCCCTTTTGTCCTTGGCATTTGCCCTTGGTGGATAAATCTCCTTTTCCAAGAAGTTCCAAATATCGTAGTACCAAGGGTTTCTGTCTTGCATTTCATCTATTGCGGCGATAGTCTCATAAGCCGACATGTACTTCTGCTCAATGATAATCGGACACATTCGGACTACAAGCGAGATGTCTATCAAAGAAGATAGAGTTGATAAAGTATCAACAAACTTGTTGTTCTCTCTCAGTAGATGCGTGAAAGTCAACTATTCGAACTTAGGAATCAAAACATCCAGGGTCTGATGATAAATCTTCATCTTTTTTTTTTTGACCTTCCAATCTCCATTTGCTTGAGAAATAACCAGACTCCGCAGACTCTGTGGAATCATATTCTGGTTCATCACCCAACTCAAAACTAGACATGTATCCCTCTTCCAGCTGCCAGATAAGAGATGGTGCTTCAGATGCATCCAAAATGCTACAAGATGGGTTCACACCCGGTTGGTCCCTAATCATGGAGATGGTAAGGTTGTCCCCTAAGCTCTCTGAGTCGGCAGGAGGATCTGTAAAGAGACATGCTAGTGCTGCCCCTACTCCAAGCTCGCTGTTGTCCGAGTCACTTTCCATGCTCTTTTCAGTTTCAGCACTTGGTTCAGCCTTTTCCTCAGCATCACTTTCTTGCAATTGGAGGTCAAAGAAGATTTCAAAGCCAGAGACGCGCTGCTTCATAGAATTCATCCAGGGCTCAGGAAAGCCGCAAAAGGAGAAGTCTTCACCCTCCCAAACAAAGCAGCCATTCAACATTCCCAAGATCGGCCTGTGGATAAGCTCATAGTGTTTCCCGGCTTGCTTGGCTCTAGCTTTGCCTGCCATCTCTTCCCTTTTCCTAACCTAATCCTTTTTGATGGTTACATAACCCAGACCAAGGGTATGCGGATTATGTAGCACTTCAGCCAATGCTATGACACCTTTTCAACCACTTCTTCCAAGCCCCATTCCTGGCACATGTTACAGTTTATTCATGAAATAAACAGACTAGGAGCTGACATATATGCCCTCATCTGTTACCAAGATGGTCTGCACTACCCAGGCCTCAGCCAGCGTAAACCCTGAGAGGAACACATCCTCCTCGCCATGAACCATCTCCAACACTGGTGTAGTTACCTCTGGTGGGGGATGGATAGACGAATTCCCGAAGACAATTGCCACTCATTTCTCGTGAGGGTATTTCAGCATTTGATAGAGGGTAGAGGAGACTGCTTTCACAAGGTGTAACCAGGGCCTTCCTGGCAATAAATTGAAGGTAGCCGAGACATCCAGGACATGGAACTCGACATCCTGCTGAGCTGGGCCCACCTAGACTTTGATTTGTACCGTGTCCATAACCTCTCTACTTGTATTATCATATGCCCAAATTACTTGGGCGGTAGGCACAAAGTCTGCCAGCCTAAGGTCGATGGCATAGGCTGTGCGAGAAGGACATACGTTGATAGCCGAACCGGTGTTGACCAACACCATCGGTACCCACTTTTCTCTGCACTCAACAAATATATACTGGGGTTTGTTGTGAGTTGAGCCTTCCAGTGGCATTTATTTATCAGAAAAGGTTAAGGTTGGTTGGGCACCACTCGGGAAGACCAATCCCACAAGCTGTTCAGGGGTAGTGTCAATGGATAGTTTGGCTTTGTCCATTGCCGACAGCACAGCTTGTCGATGCACCCGGGAGGCCATTAAAAGACCCTAGATCAAAATGTTAGCTTGGATTTTCTTTAGTTGCTTCAACATTGCCTCTTCTTCCAACTGTTTTTCTTTCTGTTTCTTAACCTCTCTATCTTTCCAAGAGGCCTCAGCTTGGTCTAAATGTGGTGGCTTGAAATAATGTCTACTCCTCATCATATGATCAATCTCTTCAGTATACCACGTGTTGTCTGGAAGGGTCTCACCCTAGTCCTCGTCGATGTGAGCCAGAAGTAGATTGTCATCCTCCCACCATATACCTCCGACAATCGAAAAACGGTTGTCTGGCTCCGTTTGGATCACTTTAACTTCACAAGTTTCCCCTGCAGGGTGTTGAGCCATTCCAACTTTCTGCTTGTCTTCAACCCTCTCTTGTGCAAATTGTTGCAGCGCAATTTCCTGTTCTGTGTCCATAGTACTCACGGTGCCCAGTTCCTAAGTTGAATTTTGTGTGCCGGTGTTCTCCGGCATCTTTCTCTTTTCATCGGCCATTCCGACCACTACAACAATTCTTGCTCGATTTTCTTCTGATTTTGTTTCAGTTCCTTCCTCCCTGTCGGGTTCATCACTCAACCACCTAGAGTTGTCCGTCGACTCATTCAAATCAAACCAATCAATCTGCACATCCCCTTGATCTTGTTCGTCAAAGAATTGCAGGTTGTCTAAGTCCCCTTCTAGCTCCACCAGATCATCCAAACCTTGGCTCGGGCCATCCTCCCTAACCACATTGACCTCCATTGCAGTTGGCAATACCACTTTTGGCTTGTCTTGATCAATCAGCACAATGTAGCAGCTTGGATCATACTCCCCCTCAGACAAGTACTCAGAGCACTCAGGCAACGGACTCGTACTCTCCTCTAAGGCCAGCCTCTCTTCTACTCCAATCGTTACCAACACAGGTTTAGGTTGAAGTGTAGACGTGTTCATCATGCACAAATCTATGCTTTCAAGAATGAATACTGTTGGTTTGGGTAGGTAGGAAGGGATAATATATATGCTGGGGTCGTAACGGATGGCCAGTGTATGGATTAGGTTTAGGTTCCGAAGTGGGGGAACTTGATTGTAGGCTGGGAGAGGGTTGGTGGTTGCATTTGCTTTTTAGGGTGATGCAATCACCTTATTGTCAATGAGGTCTTGAATCTCATGACACAGTCTGAAGCATTAGTCAGTGTCGTGACTATGCTGCTGGTGAAACGCACAGTACTTGGCTGGGTTGTGTTTCGATGGAAGAGAATCGGGCAGTTGGCGTGGCTCTAATGGTTTAAGGTGCCCCTTTTTGATTAAGACCTTCATGGCTTGAGATAAAGGCATGTAGAGTGGGGTAAAAATCCTCTGGGATCAGGCAGGGTTGTTTGAAGTTTGTGGAGCTGTATTGGCAAAGGGATTGGTGGTCTTGGTTGTGGTGATGATAACGCTCATATCAGATAGCCGTGTAGCTGTGCTACCATTACTGGTTGCATTGGAACTGCACACAAAAGGCCTCTTGACCTGCTCTTTCTCATCAATAATCAGCCTTTTTTTCATGGCGTCTTCAATCTAAACCCCTATCTCATAGAGCTCGATAAATGTGAACAAAGGTAGGACGATCATCTTCTACAACAACTTCCCGTGCAGATTACGGATTACCATCCTTATCTGAGTTTTCTCTGAAAGTCGTGTAGTCACCATTGAAGCCTTGGTCCTCCACCTTGTCACGAATTCTGAAAAGCCCTCATTTGGCTCATGGCACATTGTCTCGAGATCACGGGTTATGACCTCGATTTGTGCGTTGTATGAGTACTATGCAACAAAGGCCTCAACCATTTCCTCCAAACTCTACTTCACAGAATCCTCTAGCTTTGCATACCATATAGTTGTTATTCCCGATATAGTCTGCCCAAAAGTGAGAGCTTCTACAGTATGGTCAAGCCCATCAGCCGTAGGATGTCTAAGAACAACCGAAGATGAACCATGGGGTCTCCAGAGCCATCGAACCAGTTGATGTGTGACATTTTGAACCGATCTGGCAATGTCACTGCATAGTCGGTATATTCGTCTTCTATATCAGGAATAAAATTAACACACTGCACTCTCTTGAAAAGCTTCTCCAACTTGTTGATTTTAAGCATGGTTGGGTCAACCTCAAACTCAAATAGAACCTCAGTCTGATACACAAGCGCTTTAGAGGCTTGTGGTGGGATCGGCTCTATCGGATTTCCCTAATTCACAACAGGGGTAGTGGCTCCGGGTGTTGGGATACCCGTAGGAGGTGCATGAGATGCAAAAGCTGCTACCGGTTATGGTTGTTGTGATTGTTGTTGTTACAGCCTGTTTATTACCTCAGCCTGGCGTGTTGTGACCTCGGCTTAACGAGCATCGTCTACTACATGATTTCAACTGTTTGCTGAAGGCGGTGAATCAAGTCCTTCATGCTGACTAGTGGATTTTGTGCCATCAGAATGGGTGAATGATCTCATACTGGACTGGATGTAGAAGACTGAGCCTGACTAGATGCAGGTGAAGTGAGGGGTGACTGCTGTAGAATTTAAACTGGTGAACTCTGTCTTACTTTCTTCCGTCTAGTAACCGGCGGGAGTGAAGTAAACACTGGCTATCTGTAGACACCCCATTTTTGACCGTCCTCAAGACTTGGACGTCACCATTGGAACACTTGGTGATTACCCTTGTTTGTGTTCGTCTTGAGTTCCCAGAGGTCTCAGTTGCGCGCCTTGCCTCAGGACCTCTCGACTCGACCGTGTTGTGTCTGGTTTTGCACCAAACACTTGTGTTTTGCCTTGGAGGGGCAGGGAATGCCTTGTGAGGCATCCCCACACATCATCGGCCATGGCTTGAGGCCACCGGCCAGTGATTTTATGCCATCGGCAATGTATATTGCCGATCGGCACTCTTTGTTGCCGTCGGCCATTTATTTTGCCAAAATGGCAATTTTGAATGACCGATCACTGTTCATCTACTTTTGGTATATTTTGTGTCAGCTGTGATAGCTGGCACCCACTCTGCTCCTCTCCATACACGTGTATGGAGGGATTTCTCTCTTAACAAGCTTATTTGACAAGCTTTACAAGAGAGAGCTCTATAAGAGAGAGTCTCATCTCTTGGATTTAGGGTTAGACAACATAGTTAGAGAGCTCTGGTTTTAGGGTTGGGAATTTGTATCTATCCTATATCTCTCTCTTTCTCTCTTGAGCTTAGTGTGTGTGTTTTGTCTTACTTTTGCTCACAAGCACCCACCATTACACCATCCCTTGGAGCTGAGGCCTCTTGAGGGTTATTTTGGAGGTTTTGAAGCTGGTTTCAACCTAAAGAAGCTGCTGGAGCTCCATTGTTGAAGAAGGTCTTCAAGGGTAAGAAGCTTGCTCCTTTTTACCCCTTTCTTGCATTGTATTTTTGCCTACCTTGCAACTATTTTTGTGTTTAGTATATAACATAAAAAAATTCTTTTTTTAGGCCCTTTAAATAGTTTGTTTAGAGTGTTTTATGGTTTGAGGTTGTTTGACCCCTCTTAAGCCTTGTAAGGCTCCATTTTGTGCCATTTTGTGTAAGCTCCGAGACCTTGGTGTTTGGGCCTCCTCACCACTAAAATCTTGAGGGATTTCAGAGGTGAGGATGGTGCCTTGAGGTCCCAAGAAGGAGAGGGCCACCCCCTCTCCTTGTTGTCCTTGAAAAGGACCATTTTTGCCTCTTGAGGGAGCACCTAGCTTAGGCTCTTGTTGACCATGCCTTGGCTGTTTTTTTGTGCTTATTATGTCATAATATGCCTCTATTTTTAGTTGGTTTTTGTATACCATGCTTGCTTAGCATACATGCCTTGTAATGCCATGATTTGCCTCAACATGTGCCTAGCATTTAGACTACCATGCTCATGTGTTTTGGCCTAGCTTTGTGAAGCTTTTATGCTTGTTTTAATATGCTAAGGGACTGTTTTTGGTCATTTGAGTCATCCATGCTTTGCTTTGTATAGCTACCATGCAAACTCTCTTGTGTACCTTGAGCATTGACCCCTCTCGCGTGCCATCCTTGCATCATTTTAGTAGGTTGGGATCAGTTTCCATGTTATTTCAGTCCCTTTGATATGCTTGTATGCTTGCCTTGGACACCTCTTTAATGCTTTGAAAGCTTATGTTGTATGCTCCATGTTTTGGCCTTTGTGCATGCTTTTGAATTTGAGCCACTTAGATTCCATCTAGGGGGTCCCTTTGCATGGTCTAGGTCTACCTTGGACCTGTTTTAAGCCTTCTTGGCCTTGTGAGGCTTGGTTGGCTTAGCCATGGTTTAAGTCCCCTTTGACTTGCTTTAAATGCTTGGACCATTTGCATGCTAATGTTTGTCTTGTTTAAGTTGGTTTGGCACCTCTTATAGCATGATTTTCAAGGCTTATAATGCATGCCATATGTCCATGATCATTCCCTTTTAAGTGTGCTTAAAAGTTGTCCTTTGATGCTTAAGCGTTAGGCCTTAACATGTGCATGTATGTATGCATGTTTGGTCCCATTTTCTTAAGCTTTTGGCCACTGTTTTGGACCTAACTTAGAGCTGTCCAATTAGTGTAAGTCCATCCCTTGCATGCCATTCAAGTGTTGTTACATCATCCCATGTTTGCATGCTTTGGTTGCACATGTTACATGCTTGAAATCACTTGCATTCACCTTGCATTCCAGTGGTCAAGTTGCTAGCATGTTGCGTGATTGGATTACATCTTGCATGCTCTAGTGGTTTGCATAATTGTGGTATGCTTGTTTGCTTTGTTGCTTAGTTTGTGTACCTAATGTGCATTGCACGTTTGTATGCTCTCTTTTATGCCATTTTGCATATTAGCTAACATGCTTAGGTTGCATCGCATTGGACATGCATGCCTTGCCTCTTGAAGTCAAGTGATAGAGGTTGGGCCTTTATGTGCTTATTTGGTTTGCATTTCATTTGACATGAAAATGCACAACTTGGTCTCTTGGGCCATCACGCATTGAAATGCGCGATTGATGGTCCGAGAACCAAGGACCATGTCCCTTTGAGTCATACACATGATAAGGGATAGGATTGGTGCATACATTGCTTGAATTGCATTGCCATGCTATGCCTTGCCCTCTGCTGCTGTCAATTGCAGATTCTGCAGACATTCTTTGCCAACCGGCAGTATTCAGTGTCGACCGGCAATCCATTGGTGGCCGATAGCTTCACCAACAGCCGATGATCACATACTACTACCGGTGGCCATTCTACTCAGCCGGTGGTGTCTCCCAATGTCCAGGGAAGCAATTCTGAGACTTTGGCAGTCTTCAAAGAGGCAGAGCAGGGAAAACAGAGGCAGCCTATGCATGGCAGTGCACTTCCGAGCAAGACCCGAGCACGCGCGCATCAAACTCTCTTCCTGAGGCCCCTTTTATTGCTTTTCTTATGCTTAGTTAATTCGTTAATTAATTAGGGGATTTGTAATGATTAATTAGCTTGCGAGTTAGTTAATTTGTATTATTCTTTCGATCCCTCTGAGCGAGGGCGAATTTGTAATAAGTGTGGGTGAGTGTGTGCATGTCTTCCAACCCCCACTTCTTTCTCCCTTTTACTTACCTGCTTTGATGGTTAGTAATAGGACATGTCTAATTTAGCATACCTTATGCTATGCATGCGTGCATCATTCATCAGTATTGCATGCACCGGGCTCGGCGCATCATGCTAACTGCATTAGTATTTCAAATCTAACTTGAATACATGATGTTGGTGTATTTCACATGCCACTTCTACATTAGCCGAGCCTATTCTAGTGACATTTTGTATGCGTTGCATTAGGCACTTAACATGGACTTGGATCATACATTGATTTGCTAACGAGTTCCCTGTTTTGGCTTGGAGTACCATGTAAGTATTTATGCTTTAGCATACCACATGCGTGTGAGTGTTGCCATAACAGCATGATTACCATAAGGCTAGCTGCTTACGTGATATAATTGCCTGAATGCCTGTGGGTGAAGGTGGGATTGTCTGAGTTGGAATAGCTCATTGAAATCCGTGTTTTAGTCTACTTGCGAGTAGAAAATTCCAAACCATTTTTCAAAACAAACGGGTATGCAATGCTTATTCCCAACTTAGGCAATCTAGTCTATACTTTTGTGCTGTGCGCATAACATAGTAATTCTAGGCTAATAATCGGGATAAGAACACATAACGTTTTCAAAAACGGATATCATGGTTAGTAGAGGCCGATCTTCGGATCGGGCGAGAGGGGGTGTTCATAGCTGACCTTCCCCAATCGTACCCTAGCTCCCAAGCCGAGGCAACTTTGGTGATGACGGACACGTGGCCTTTGGCACCGAGTCAGGGTTTCCTAAATTCCCCCAAAAATAAAATATTTAGGTGGCGACTCTGTATCTGGCAAAGCAGTCCATGTTTGGCACTTCTTTTCAAAAATTTGTTTCTCAAAATGATTTGCCGGATTTGGACTCTTTGGTTCAGATTAAGAACCGTGACACAAATCGAGTCCGAACTGTAGCGAGGCCCACGCGGGAGTGTCTACACTATCCCCTAACAAGATCTCCAGCCCTGTAAAGCCTTCTAACACGGGTCCAGAGCGCTTGGGGAATATTTGAACTGTCCGAAGCTATGGTGTTATACTACCTAGCAAAAAAAATAAAGCAAAAAGAAAATAGTAATCAGAAACTGCACAGCACCTTAGCTCAGATGTTAACAACACAAAGATCTAATCAAAGCTGTAGAACTGCACTCAATATTGAATTCTGCCCCTAAAACTGATACCCAACTTGCAACTGATACGAACATTCCCTTACAGTTTCACTGTAAAGCACATACCAGTTAAGTGAGAACCAAAACACCCTTATGAGGGGGTAGGGTTACCCTGTCCTAATTTCGTCAGGAACTAGGGTTCAGTATCTAAACAAAGCGGTTTCACGCAATCCTGTATTCGGGTGAGCATCATGTCCTAGTACGGAACAGTCTCTATGGCTTTCGATATGCAACTAGGCCAAATAGTCAAAAAGGGTACCTTAGCAAAAATACCTAATATATCTCTCACACCTAACACTAAGAAGTGAAAAGAGGATCAAACGGTATAGTGGTAGTCCAGATCCAAGGGTTGTGTTCCCATCATGGTAGAGCCCATGACCGGTCAGCCTTTTGGCAAGCTTTTCAAGCAAGCCTCCGACAAACCATCCAGGAATAGCATATGGCAAACACAGTGACTTAAACACACCAATGCAAATGCAATGCAAAGAAACATATAAGTGTAGATAAAATTTCATATCATGAATTTCAAGTCAACTTCTCTAATTTCCCCAGCAGAGTCGCCAGAAACTGTAGCTCGACTTTTTCACGCCCCCCTTTCGGAAGTTCGAAATAAGCCTTACAGTATCAGACTCCCACGGTTCTGAATCTAATCTCACAAGTGCAATGTGAAATTGATAAACACCAAAGAGTCCAAATCTTGTAAATCTTTTGGAAAATCGATTTTGAATCAAAGAGCCAAAAATGGACTGTTTTGCCAGATACAGAGTTGCCACCTAAATACTTCATTTGGGGGAAATTTAGGAAACCCATGACTCGTGCCAAAGGCCATGTGTCCATCATCACCAAGATTGTCTCGGCACGGGAACTTAGGTACGAGAGGGAAAAGTCATGAATTGAGCACTCCCGCTCGCCCGATCAAAGATTGGCCTCTAATAATCATGATATGAATCTTATGTAGATTATATGCTCTTGTTCCAGTTATTAGGCTAGCATTACTATGTGATGCGCACAAACAAGTATAGACTAACTTGCAAGAATTGGAACACTTGATTCATGTTTGTTTTGAAAATTGTTTCGAATATGTACCACTTGAAAAAGCGATCATATATGAACATTACTTAAACTATTCCAATTCAAGCAACAAGCCTTCATCCACAAGCATTCAAAAGTTATAACATTTAAGCATTTAGCCTCATGGCAAGCATGCTACACATGGCAACAATCACATTCATGCAATAGGCTAAAGCGAGTAAAGGCTCACCTAGTACTCCAAGCCAAAATAAACAAAAGAGTTAGAAAATGCATGATCCTAACTTTATGCAATATGACTAACGCAACACATGCAATATGCAACTAATAAGCTCGGTTACTAGTATGGCATATGAAACAATTTGATAACATGCGGTCTAAGCACGTATTCAAAGAATGTTTAAACTAACAATGCAGTTAGAATGATGAACCGAGCCTCGGTGCATGTAAAACAAATGGATGTAAGCATGAATAATGCGAAACAAAACATGATGTCCCTAAACTAACCATCATAAGCTAGTAAATAAAAGGGAGAAAGACGTGGGGTTAGAAGACATACACATTATTACATTACGCTCTCACAAAGGAGAGTCTGAATGAATAAACTAACTAATTAACTAACTAATTAAAGTTAAGCTAATTAAGCTAACTATTACAAACAAATTAAATTAGCTAAACTACCTAACTAATTATTACAACAATGAATTAACTAACTAGTTAACTAACAACGAAATTGAATAACTAGTTAACTAACTAATTAAATAATTACAACACAAGTGCAATTAAAAGAATTAAGTAAGCAAAACAATCTAGATACTACTTCGCCTTGGAAAGCGTGGAATGTTCATGCGCACGCTTGGTTTTCACCCGAAAAGCCACTGTTTTGCTTTCAGAGAGCCTCTATTGCGCAATAGAACACATTCGTTGTTGCCCACTTCCAGAATAACTCTGCTCTACCTTACAAACAGACTGCTAAATTTTGCATCAGTGGCCAGGTAGCCAGTGATAAGGGTTGCTGGCCACCAGTGATGGCCGGCCGGCCATCAAAGGTGGTCTGCCGGCCACTGGCCGGCCATGGAAAGTGGCCTGCCAGCCACTGCTGCCTAGTTCTCCTTACTGCAACAGAGAACAAACAGTGCAATGCACAGGGTATTTCAAGGGTTTGTTTGCACAACTCACCCATCCTTTTCATGAACAAATCAAAGGAGTAGTGAGCTTAAGCTACAAACCACCAACTCAAGCAATTTCATTGCATGATGGCTTGTGAAGCCAAGTGTGCAAGTTCAATAAATGAAATGAAACAAGACACAAAAAACCACCTCCCTATCATGAAAGATCAAAGGAAGTGATGACCTTGGAGACTTTGAATCATTTTATCACTAGTAAGTATGAAACGGCCCAAGTTCCATATGTTCAATTAACGTCCGATTGAACACAACCAAATTATTATCTTTCACCATTTCAGTTCCAATTTTATTATATCATTTTAGTTACCTTTCCATTCTTTAATCAATCGAGTCCAAAGGGTGAGTTTAAGTCCTTTAATGGAAAAAGGGATCAAACCAAAAGTTGTTTTAGGCATGAAAGAAACATCATACCGTTGGTAATAAACCCCAAAGGGATTAAACCATTAAGCATGATATCTCAATCTCATGCTTTAAATAAACGAGTCTTTTGAACCAATTTCAAAGCAAAACAAAAAAGGCAAGAAAAGAGGGAGGTTGCAGAGATTATTAGTGTTGAAAATAAGTGAGAAAAGCATAAATAAATGCTATCAACTCAAATGAGATGGTGTCTAAGGCCTAGAACACCAAACTCATGAGGACTATTACACTACAAACATGCAAAACAAAGCTCAAATGTAACTAACAGCCCAAAATAGTGCTAAAATAGTCTAAAACAAGTCCTAAAACATGCTGGAATTAAGACAAAGATAGCTAGATTAATATGTTAACACATGGCACAAACTAGGCTAGTAAGCAAAACACAAGGAGGGGAGGCTAACCCCTCATAATTTGGGCACTGAAAATGCTTTGAAAATCAGTATTTAAAAGCTAAGAAAAAGATAATAAAAGGGTGGGAAACACAAGGGCAAAGGCTTCCAAAACAAGGTACAAAGAAGGGTTAACAACCCCTTAACCTTTAATGGCCTTCGAACCCAAGTTTCAGCCCAAAAATACATAAGTTTTACAGCCCAAAATCAGTTGAAAGACCGCAAGAAAAATAATAGAGAAAGCAAGCAAAGAGACAAACCCTTATACCTCTTGAAGAGAAGAAGCAATTCAAGCAACAAAACCAAATAATCAACACCCTCGAAAGCTCAAACCAAGCTCAAAAGTACTCAGCTCAAAGATGAGAAGATTTGGTTAAGGGTGTATAGGCAAAGATTGAGAGTGTATAGGCTAAAGCGTAGAAATTTGCTATAGAGAGAGAGAATTGTAGAGAGAGAAAGGAAAAATTTTGACCTCAAAATTTTCTAACCTCAAAACATGAGAGAGGGGTCTCCTATATATAGAAAACATGAATTCCCTACAAGGATATCCATCTCTACACGTGTGGACAGATGCATGCATCTGTGCAAAACAGTTGGCACAGCTGTCATAAAATATCTGCAAAAGAAACTGGTGGCCGACAAGCCACATCAGTGGCCGATAGCCCAAAAGTGATGGCCGGTAGCCTCAACAGGTGGCTGGCAGGCCACCAGAAGCTGCAAGCTTGAAGGACCAAGGCCTGGTCCAAGAATGAGGCAACAAGGGTGTAGGGCTTGAAGAGCTCAAAGTTGTGGCATTCCGCTGAGGACTTCGAGCACTTGACAAGCAAATAAACTCATCATCGGGTGTGCATGCGATGGCATCCAAGTCGTAAGGGCTGTCAAGAATGGGGTGTCTACACATATGCACCCATAGTTATGACATTTTCTTATTTAGTTATGATATTATTTTAGTTATGGCTTATGATATCTTTGATTATGCCTCATGTGATTTTTGGTTATAAGATTTTTTTTTTATAAGGTATATATGCTACATAAGTGTGTACCATAACCTTTCCCTTTCCCCCCTAGAAAAATTTACTCATAAATCCCATATTGTGATTCATTTAATCTCATAAGATTTCTTGTAAATCAATTAATCCCACTATTTTTGATATAGTGAATTTAATGGGACTAGCTTCCCTCTAGTATGTGATCGGATTAGAGGGTACTATTGGGCCTGTGAGGGTCCACCACGGGTCCCATTTCGATAATTTGAATCGTTCAATATGTAGAACTCGTCGAGTACTATATGCTTGTAAAACATCATGTTGATCGGATATCGATAGTTACATGATCAAATCAGTTTTGTATATAAAAAAATGGACGGTGAAAAATAAACGATTGACAGAAATCTGTTTCGATGAGATAGCTATTGATATTCGATCAACGTGATTTTTTACAGATATATAGTACTCGATAAGTTCTACACATTGAACGGTTCATATTATCGAAACAAGACCTGTGGTGGACTCCCATGGATCTAATAGTACCCTCCAGTCGGACTGGAGGAAAGCCCAACCCGAATTTAATGGGTGCCTCTATTTACACACCACATTTTGTCTCAAGGCACACCATTAATTGGTTATTTTTTATTACAATAATGACCTTATCTAAAAGGTCCAAAATGACCACAAAAGAATATCAATATACACCTTAGTTGAATACACAATATCTAAACCCTGACTCTAGCCACAATTGTTGCAGCCGCCGTCATTTCACCACCGCTGCCTCATCGCCCCTCTCTTGCTTCAGCGATCTTTCTCTCTCTCTCTCTCTCTCTCTCTCTCTCTCTTGCGATTTGTATTTTCACAATATGCAAGGTGGTGGATTGCGGGGTTGGTGACGGAAGGAAGGTGCGACTGGGCTAGGAAAGGGACAGTGGCAGAGCACGAGTGAGAAGAGAGGTTGACAGCAGTGAAGGTGATCTACAAAAGAAGGCAACTTATCGGACTGGGCAGTGGGTGGAATACTCAAAGGGTCATCCATTTTTGAAAATGAAACAGAAAACAGTGAAGGATAAATCCGTTCGGAAGTACAGAGTCGGACTATTCAATTTTGTTCAACACTAAAATGTCGAACATATTGAAGATGTTCGACAGAAACACTCTGGACAGAAGGTTAATGTTCGACATACCAGAGTCGAACGGTTCACAAAATCAAACTTTAATATATAATGCCATTGGTTCACAAAATCAAACATTCATATACAATGCTCATGGCAATGGAAAAACGTACATAAACCCTCTAATCTAAGCAAAATGAGAATTTTCACCTACTATATCTCCAATGTGGAGTTGTTTCTACCGGCTTCTTTGATGAAACAGAGAATGTAGGAGAATAGGTCTTCACCAGTGGCGTCTTTGATGATACAGAGAATGGAGAGGGAGATGGAAGATCGTGGGTGGGGTATTTGAGTGAGTAAGGGTGAAGATGGAAGATGTGGATGGGGTGTGTGAGTAACGGTAAAGATGGAAAATTATGGTGTGTATTGAGCAAATTTTGAATTTATAAAATTACTAAAGGTGTGCCTTGAGTAGTGGTGTGCCTTGAGAGGAAATGTGGTGTGTAAATAGAGACACCCGAATTTAATATATTCTTTGAGTTGTGAGTGTACTATTTTACCCTTATTCCATTCAAATTTCATCCGATGTTTTTATTGGGTAAGAAAGTTTGGAGGTAAAAAAGGAATTTTTTTTTTTTTTTCAAAACACCCAAACCAATGTAACAATTAACAATTCCACATTAGGCACCCACCATGCATAATCTACCATGGATTACATACATTTATGTTATTGACCATTATTAATTAAATGTCTCCACACCCACATTGTATAAGCCACATTTCACAGAATTTGAACTTCGACGGTATCACATTCCCACATAATACACCATTGTTAATAAAATCAAACTTATTCAAAATGGGGGTGGATGCTAATATGAGGATTTTCCTATTTTAGAATGGCATTTGTGGAATTTTTGAAATATTTCATAAATGAGTACAAAAAATCTTTAGTAAATTTTAGATAAATATGCAATTTTAAACCATGGATAATTTGGTCATTTATGAGTACCACCTAGCAAGAAAATTATATTTTCACACACTTAATTACCTCAGTGTACATCTTTTTTTAGTACACACATTTATTAATTTGATTATTAATTAATTTTCTCAATCCACACACTAAAAGTTACAATTATACCATTCACTCATAATTATTATATACACACCACTCGACCCTCTTTTCCGCTCACTTGTTGAGCGACCCTACTTCCAGATTTATAGACCCATTGTAGACTCACGTGAAGACCATTCAAGACTATAGTGTGAAGTGAAGTAAAGTGAAGACAAAGTTTTCCATTGAAGACTCTATTGAACCTCCATTAAAAACATCATTGAAAACCCTTCAAAAAATATTGTTAAAGATGAGTCATCTTTCCATTTTATTATTGCATTTACCATTTTGTTATTGCATTTACCATTTCTACATCTCTGTGCACTTCATTGCCATAAAACCCTCTTCTTCTTCTTCTTCTTCTTCTTCTTCGGTTTGGGGATTTCGGCATTGATTTTCCGAAATTATACATTTAATTCGAAACTTAACTTCCGAATAAAAGTGATTAGTTCGACAAATTTGTTCCCGAAAAAAAATTTCGACAATTGATATCCGAATATAATGAAATAATTCAGCACTGGTTGTATCACAGAAAACAACGGAAAAAAAAATGTTTTACACAAAAAAACTAACATTTTCATTACTAATAGAGTATAAATCTAGATATTAAAGTAATATGAGAGTTGTTATGAGTATTGTTTTGTAAGCAATAGAGGAGTATAGAATGTGTAGCAAGCAAAGTGACAATAATAAAAAAAATTAAGGCTTAGTTTTTGAGAGGGTAATTTATATGAAAATTGGGCCGAGCTGGGTAATAGGTCGTTATGGGCCACAGTATGAAGGGCTGAGTAAAAAGGCCATAAAGCTACTCCGGTCCAAAGGAGGCTTAAAGTTAGTCCGGTCCAAAGGAGACTTGAAGTTACTCCGGTCCCAGAGAGTTTACGGTAAGCTCAGTTGTCACACACAAAGTTATCCTGGTCGGGACCACGTTATTGGTTATCCCGGTCGAAACATACCATGGTTAAGCACTGGGAGAAACCAGGGTAAGAGCCGTGAAGGGAAGAGCCGAGCTAAAGTTAGCTCGGTCTAGTCTACAGTTTAGCATGGCCATGCGTACCTCGGTCATATTGGAGTCCGACCATGGTAAAACCATCTCACTTGGTTTAAGTAGTGACGAGGGTGTTGAAGGATAAGCATTATCTTTCAAGAGTATGACTCCTAGGAGGACTCTACATGGAGGAGTAAGAGTCCTACTAGGATTATGCCACGCGGAACCTATAAAAGCTCACAACATCACCTATAGAGAAGTAACAAAACTTTGATTCTCAAATACACAAAGCTTTTGTCTATTTGTCTATTTTGCTGACTTAGGCATCGGAGAGGTATCCGGCACACACCCGCCGACTAGCTCACGTTTGTGTTTTCAGGGAATAAAGCGACATCATACGGAAGAGGGCAGACTTGATCAACAGGATTATACGAGAAGGTTTATTTCTTTTTCGTACAGTTTTTTTATTCAAAAAGTGTATGAGAGGGAGATTTATGATCTGGAATTGGGCTGAGGTAACGGCCGAGCAGGTTGAGAGCCTAATGGTGCATGGGGCCGAAATGACCGGCGATCTGCCCGGGGATGGGCTGCCAGAACTTGGGCCAGGCAGGAGTTGGGCCAAGTATGCGCCGCCCCAGACCGTAAAGAAGCTGCTCGGCAAGGAAGTGCTCGGTTGGACCGAGCTGCTTGATTAGGCGATGATGGAGCCTGTCAAGCTGAGTGACCGGCGCCCGGAAAGGCGTGGTCAGCCGAGGTAATCGTTTGATCGGCAGGAAGGCCGACCACAGGAGGTGCCCCAGGCTAGGCTTTGCCGAGATGCCGCCTAGCCCGGTCCTCCTTGGGCTTAGCCAGTGAAGTGCTTGGGTATGAAGCACAACACGGCCGTGGATAGAGAAGCTCGGCTGCCGAGCTCCAGCTGAGAAGGCAGGCAGTTGAGATTAGGTGATGTTCAGCAAGGTTTATGCTGACAGATGGGATAGCGGAGCCACGTGTCAGGAGATGACTGGGAGTGGATATGGGGTGCAAAAGGTATATAAGCATGTCTGAGCCCCCCATACGCGACAGACGAACACTTTGTAAGAAAACTCCTACACTCTAACCCCTCTCTCTCTCTCTCTATCCTAAGGTGTGTGCTAACTTGATCGTCGGAGGGTTTTTCCGGCCACACACCGCCGGGTAGCTCACCGTTATTTGCTCGCTGGTGATCGGACAGAAACGGAGTTCGGAAGAAAGGAGTACGGGCGTGCCAGAATATTTGCTCCCCGTACAATTGGCGCCGTCTGTAGGAAACTTGACAGACAAAACCTTGTCTTCCAGGCTCGTCTGATCGCCGTCCATGGCGAACAACGAAGAGTTTCCATTGTCTGCCATAGACGGAGCCACCCCGGAGTACACCCGAAGGAGAGAGGGACCTCCCGCCATCCATCCAATGGCGGACTTGGGGACGCCCACCGGAAGATAGTCAGTAGACGCGCGGGATAAGCGCGGAAGAAGTCATGGTCATTCACGGAGTCCAGACGGTCACCGGCGGAGGAGAGACTCACACGCCAGACGTCTGGAAAATAAGTTGAGAGACCAAGATGCCGTCATTCGGCGAATGGCGGCGGAGATGGAGGATCTGAAGCGGCATGTCAAAGGGAAAGGTATAGCTGGAGTGGGTGACCACAGTGAGGGCACCCCATCCCGCCGTTCAGGCGGTCAGAGTCAGTGACGCACCCCATCCATCTCTATTACCAGAAGTTACCAGGTTGGTGATTCCGACGTGCATGCAGAGAAGTCTAGCACGCAGGATAGCACATACCAGCCCTCACGTCCGGTGACGACGTCGAGGTACTCATATTCTGCTCACTCCGAGGATTTGCGGGCGGTCTTGAAGGAACGGGCTCGCCGGCGTGAAGCACAGAGGATACCGGCGTTCCAGCGGTTATCCTACGGGGTTCACGCCAGCGAAGAGGTCAGAATGCCTCCACCCCGCCCAGCAGCGCCACTCTTTGTAGATACGGACCTGGCCAGGCTAAGCGCCACCCCCTTTTCCCCAGAAATAGAAACAACACCGTTTCCAGCAGGCTTCCACCAGCCTAAGTTCACACTCTACGACGGAAAAACTGATCCTTACATGCACGTAAGCCACTTCCGACAGGTTATGGCCGGACATAGGCGAAATGATGGACTTATGTGCCTGATCTTCCTGTCGAGTTTAGGCGAGCTAGGCTTAAAGTGGTTCGAGAGGTTGCCGGAAGGGAGCATACAACAGTGGTATCAGTTGGCCGAAGCCTTTGTGACGCACTTCAAAACCAACACAAAAACACCAAAGGAGGTCGATCATTTACTTAGTGTCAAGATGGAACCGGGCGGCACACTGAAGGCATATAACTCCAGGTATTGGGAGACCTTCAACGAGATCTTGGATTGCCCGGTCAACCTTGCAATCACTCAATACAAGCATGGTCTCCCGATCGGACATAGACTGCGGGACTCGCTCACCATGCACCAACCGACGTCCATGGGCCAGCTCATGCAGCGCATCAACGAGCATATCTGGGTCGAGGATGATGCGTCAGCATCTACCGTGAAGTCAACCCCGGTAGCAACAGACAAGAAGACGGCAGGCAAAGTGCATGCAGTTGGGCGAGAGTCCAGCCGCTCAAGTGACAGAGTAGAGGAATCAGACCGTGGCTCGAATCGTAAGAACCGGGGTAGAGGACGTCGGAACGACCGGGATGACTACGCCCGAGATGATGTTGCGGATGCCAACAGAAGATTGAAGGCAAGGACTGGCATCACCACGGTCTTCAAGATTCCAATTTATCGCATACTTAGTGAAATCCGAGACGAGGAGTATGTCCGGTTTCCTGCTAAGTTGGGCGATGGACAGAAGGGCTACAACCCGCGGTATCGTTGCACATTCCACCGGGAGAGGGGCCACCGGACTGAGGATTGTTTGCCTTTGAGGCAACACTTAGAAGAGCTGGTCGCGGCCGGGCATCTAGACCTTTACATTGATGGCGGCGTAAAGCCGAATCAGGCTCCGGTCGATCCCAGGGGACAGGATGACCGAGACGCACCACCACAAGGAGTTATTAATGTCATCCACGGCATCGTAGAACCGGAGCGTGTTTGTGAACTCCGGGGCATGATAAAAAAGGCAGAGCATATGAGGGAGGTTTTGTCGGTACAGCCTGCCATCAAAAGGGAGAAGACAGAAGAAAAAGACGTGATTAGTTTCACCTCAAGGGATCTAGAGCGTATCCAGGCGCCGCACAACGATGCCCTAGTAGTAACACTACGCGTCAAGGAATTTGATGTTAAACGGATCTTGATCGATCAGGGAAGCTCGGTCGAGATCATGTATTATGATGCGTTCAAGCAGCTCAAACTCCGGGAGACAAACTTGGCTCCGGCAACTTCGCCACTGGTTGGATTCAACTCGCAACCGGAGTGGCCCTTGGGAAAGATTATCCTGCCGGTTAAAGCGGGATCCGTGGTCAAGCAAGTGGAGTTTTGGGTGCTACAAGTGCCTTCGACGTACAACCTTATCCTTGGAAGGGGATGGCTTCACGCTATGCAAGCTGTAGTGTCGACCTACCACCAGGTGATGAGATTCCCCTCGGCTATGGGGACAATCGAGGAGATCTGGGGGGGATCAAGTCATGTCCAAACAGTGCTTCGTAGCGGTGAATGGCAGCCGGGCTGCCAAAGGGTTCGTGCAAATGATAGAAGGACCGGAAGACCGAGGAGTTCTGGAGGATGTGGGCACTAAGGCAGAGGACAAAGCTGTGGAGGACCTGGTTGAGGTGTGACTCGATATAGAGCGGCCGGATAAGTTCTTCCTGCTCGGTTCCAGCCTTACTGCCCAAGAGAGGACCAAGATGGTTGAGTTTTTGATTGCCAACATCGAAGTCTTCGCATGGTCGCCTTACGACATGCCTGGCCTCGATCCAAGTTTTATCTGCCATTACCTCAACGTCTTCCCTGGAGCAAAGCCAGTCATCCAGCGAACAAGAAGATCGGCACTGCATCACGCCGAGGTAGTTGCAGAGGAGGTGAAGAACCTGCTTGAGGCACGAGCAATTCAGGAAGTGCACTACCCTCGGTGGATTTCCAACACCGTAGTGATGCCCAAGAAGAATGGAAAGTAGCGAATTTGTGTCGACTATAAGACAGTCAACCGAGCTTGTCCCAAAGATAGCTTCCCTTTGCTGCGAATTGACCAGCTTGTGGACTTGATGGCTGGACATAAGAGGCTCAGTTTCTTGGATGCCTACCGCAGCTACCATCAGATTGCCATGCATGGGCCTGACCGAGAAATCACCTCTTTCACGACTCCAAGGGGACTCTTCTGCTACCGAGTCATGCCTTTTGATTTGAAGAACGCCGGGGCAATCTTTTAGAGGATGGTGACCAAAATGTTTGCTCCTTTGCTTGGCCGGACAATGGAGGCTTACATCGATGATATGGTGGTAAAGAGCCGACATGAGGCAAACCATTTGTCCGACTTAGCCGAAATGTTTGCCATTCTAAAAAAGCACAAGCTGCGCTTGAATGCGTCAAAGTGTGCCTTTGGCATGGGATCCGAAAAATTTTCGGGGTTCCTAGTCACGAACCGAGGCATCAAAGCAGACCCTACTCAGATAAGAGCCGTGCAAGAGTTGAAGCAGCCTAGCTCGGCTGAGGACGTGCAGCATCTGGCCGGGATGGCCGCCGCACTTAATCGGTTTATAAGCCAGTCATCAGATCGCTGCCGCCCTTTCTTTCAAGCATTGAAGTCAAAGTTCTCGTGGGACGAAGATTGTGACCGAGCTTTGGCCGAGCTCAAGGAATATCTGTCTTCTCCGCCACTGTTGGTTACACCAAAGCCGGGTGAGGAACTCTACCTTTACCTTGCCGTCTCCCAGCAAGTAGTCAGTGCGGTGCTAGTCCGCGCAGAAGGAATCAAGCACCTCCCAATTTTCTATGTCAGTAAGACCTTGCTGCCGGCTGAGACGAGGTACTTGCCATTGGAAAAGCTTGCGTTGGCATTGATGATGGCTTCAAGGAAGTTGGCGCATTATTTTCATGCCCATACCGTCATTGTACTGACCGAGTTTCCCCTTAAGGCCTTGTTTGAACAGGCGGACTTTTCAGGCCGAATTCTCAAGTGGGCGGTCGAATTGGGACAGTTTGATGTAAAGTTCCAACCGCGCACAGCCATAAAGGCCCAAACTCTGGCCGATTTCGTTGCTGAATTCTCACCAGGAACTCATCCGGTATGCCCGGTCGATATTGCCGTGGCAGAAGAAGAAGCGACTGCAAGCCTGACCGAGATACCACAACTGTGTGGAGTTGCCGACGCGAAATTTGCACGCCCCACCGCAGTACCCTCAACTTGTACACTTCAACCAACCGGTGACGCGATGACGGAGTCGGGTATTGTGGTCCCACCCACTCTGTCCGGTACCGCGTCGTCAGGGGGTGAAGTAATGGAACTACTCAGCACAGAGCCTGCGGCCGACATAATACCGCAACCTGGTGATTCGCCTATGGACTTAAGCATTGTAGACCGACTTGCTGAGTCCGGTGCCGAATCACCAAGGGGGGCTGGAGCTGGAGTGGAACCAATCAACACGAAACTTGAAACCAGACAGCCAAGAAACCGTGATCCTATTGCCCTTCGCAACTCTCAGGACCCATCAGACTGTTGGAAGCTTTTTGCGGGGGAAATGTGGAAGCTTTTTGTTGATGGAGCGTCTAACCGTCATGGTGCCAGCCTAGGTATCGTTCTTATCTCCCCGGCTGGCCTAACCATTGAACATTCTATCACGCTTGGCTTCCCAGCATCTAATAACGAGGCTGAGTACGAGGCCCTTCTCGCCGGGCTCAAGAGCGCTATTCAAATGAAGGCTGCCGAGCTATTAGTGTACAGTGATTCCCAACTTGTGGTTAACCAAGTCTCTGGGATTTACGAAGCAAAGGATGACAGAATGGCGAAGTACCAAGCTCTAGTCAGGGTGCACATCAAGCAGTTTCAGGCAATCAGAGTCCAACAGATTGGCCATGAAGAAAACAGCCGAGCTGATGAGTTGGCCGGCATCGCTTCAATGGTAGATAGTACGTCTCCAAACCCCCTGTTAATTGACTTTCTTCCACGGCGAAGCATTGAAGACGCCAGGCAGACGGATGTACTCTGCGCCGCGCTAGGTCCTTCCTGGATGGACCCCTTAATCTTGTTCCTCAGAGACCAGACTCTACCAACTGACAAGAAAGAAGCACACAAAGTCCGGGTGAAGTCAGAGCGGTTTTGGCTCTCTCCATCTGGTGCGTTGTATAAAAAGTCCTTCACTGGTCCTTATCTAAAGTGCGTGCACCCGAATAGTGTAGAGGCCTTCTTGTACGAAATTCACGAAGGCATTTGTGGCAGCCACATAGGGGGCAGGTCCTTGGCCTACCGAGCTATTTCGCAGGGATACTGGTGGCCGTGCATGCAGGCCGACGCACAAAAGTACGTCCGCAAGTGCGAAAAATGCCAGAAATTCGCCCATCAGATCCATCAGCCTGCTAGGGAACTTCTTCCCCTCACCAGTCCTTGGCCCTTCGCCATGTGGGGGCTAGATATAGTGGGGCCACTGCCAACAGCACCAGGCAACCGGAAATTCTTCATTGCGGCCACAGATTACTTCACGAAATGGGTTGAAGCTGAGCCCTTGGCAATAATTAAAGAGAAAGACGTGAAGCGGTTTGTCTGGCAGAACGTGGTCACGCGGTTAGGCGTCCCCAAGATCTTGATCTCTGACAACGGCACCCAATTTGACGGTCGCCTATTCAGAGGATTTTGTGAAGATTTGAAGATTGAATTCTACAACCCACTCCGGCTTACCCGCAGTCTAATGGTCAAGCCGAGGCATCGAACAAGACTATTCTGGATGGGTTGAAGAAACGGCTGGAGAAGGCAAAGGGAAAATGGGCTGAGGAGTTACCCAGCGTCCTCTGGGCATACCGAACAACCCCGTGGCGATCTACCGGGGAAACTCCATTTGCTTTGGCTTATGGCATGGAGGCGGTCATACCTTTGGAAGTTGGCATGCCCACCCTAAGAAGCGAGAGTTTTGAGCCCGAACTGAACGCCGAGGCTATTGCCTTGGAGCTGGACCTAGCGGAAGAGCGTCGAGAGAAGGCCCTCATCCATGTGGCCGCCTACCAACAAGAGCTCTCAAAGAAATACAACAAGACGGTGCACCCCAGACCGTTCAAAGTTGGTGATTGGGTTTTGAGGAAGGTTATGGGCAACACCCTGGTGCCAGGTGAAGGCAAACTAGGGGCAAATTGGGAAGGACCCTACAAGATCACCGGTCTAGCGGGTAAGGGGGCTTACCACTTGGAGGATCTAGAGGGAAGAGCAATACCCCGGCCATGGAATGCGGCCAACCTGAAACTGTATTATTTCTAAGATTTTGCTTTCTTTTCTTGTGCAAAGGAATTTTTTAGCTTGCACTGCAGAATGTAAATTCTTTTTGTCAATATATAGAAGTAATTTTGCTTTAGCACTTGGACTGTTGTTTTAATGTAAAAAATCGAAATGATTTACTCCAGTTGGAAGAGTTGGTGTTTTGTCCAACTTCGAATTCCTAACCGAGATGATTTACTCCGGTCGGAAGAGTTGGTGTTTTGTCCAACTTTGGAATCCCCAACCGAGATGATTTACTCCGGTTGGAAGAGTTGGCGTTTTGTCCAACTTCGAATTCCCAACCGAGATGATTTACTCCGGTCGGAAGAGTTGGTGTTTTGTCCAACTTCGGATTCCCAACCGAGATGATTTATTCCGATTGGAAGAGTTGGTGTTTTGTCCAACTTAGGAATCCCAACCGAGATGATTTACTCCGGTTGGAAGAGTTGGTGTTTTGTCCAACTTCGAATTCCCAGCCGAGATGATTTACTCCGGTCGGAAGAGTTGGTGTTTTGTCCAACTTCGGATTCCCAACCGAGATGATTTATTCCGGTTGGAAGAGTTGGTGTTTTGTCCAACTTAGGAATCCCAACCGAGATGATTTACTCCAGTTGGAAGAGTTGGTGTTTTGTCCAACTTCGAATTCCAAACCGAGATGATTTACTCCGGTCGGAAGAGTTGGTGTTTTGTCCAACTTCGAATTCCCAACCGAGATGATTTATTCCGGTTAGAAGAGTTAGTGTTTTGTCCAACTTAGGATTCCCAACCGAGATGATTTATCCCGGTTGGAAGAGTTGGTGTTTTGTCCAACTTCGAATTCCCAATCGAGATGATTTACTCCGGTCGGAAGAGTTGGTGTTTTGTCCAACTTCGAATTCCCAACCGAGATGATTTATTCCGGTTGGAAGAGTTGGTGTTTTGTCCAACTTAGGATTCCCAACCGAGATGATTTATCCCGGTTGGAAGAGTTGGTGATTTGTTCAAACTGCTATTCCCAACCGAGATGATTTACTCCGGTTGGAAGAGTTGGTGATTTGTTCAACTGCTATTCCCAACTGAGATGATTTACTCCGGTTGGAAGAGTTGGTGATTTGTTCAACTTTGTTATTTCCAACCGAGATGGTTATTTCAGTTTATGATATTGCTGTTTTGTTCTGCTTAAGTACTTCAACCGAGTTATGAATTCCAGTTGACGAGGTGTTTTGTTCAATCTATGATTTATACCGAGATGTTTTGCTGAAGATGGAATTGATGACAACCATGCAAACACTTGGCAAAATTTGAGTTTTTCATTGATAAGAAAGTCAATACAAAAGGTGGGGACAGAGCCTGGTTGCATCAGAAGCGCTGAAAGCAAAAATACAAAAAGATAAGAAAACTAAACTAAGGGGGAGAGATTGGTAAACTCGTCCTCGGCGGCATCAAGGTTGATGGTTGGACTTTTGTCTTGGGCACCGGGCTCGTCATGGCCGGGCTGCTCCTGCACCTCGGCATCCTCTACCTCTGTATCTGTCTCGGCGTCTCCCTCTTCAAGCCCTTCCTCGGCCTCAGCTTGCAAAGCGCTGAAGACGTCGTTTGCGTAAGGCACAAGGTAGACCGGTAGCGAAGCAGGAGGAGGATTGGCAAATACGTCGGTGTTAGAGCCCTGGCCGAGATGCTCGCAGGCGGACTTCCAGCCAGCTTTGAAGTAAATGTCTTGTGTTGCAAAGACTTGTTTCTTATAGCTCTGCTCGGCTTCGTTGAAGCCAGCGTTGTTAGCAGCCCGGCAGTCTTTCTTTCGCGACTTTTTGAGCGCGCTTACCTCGGTCTAGAGCTCATCCCGTTTTTTCTCGGCCGCATCCAGCTGACCGAGCAGTCTGTTGTTGTCTGCATTAGCCATCTCAAGTGAAGACTTTGCCCGGCCGAGCTCGGCTTGGAGGCTCTGGACTTGGCTGGTTGTCTCATTGGCCTTTTGCCGAAGTCTATGGATGTGCTCCATTACTAGGTGTTGTTTCTGAATGGCCTGCAAAAAGTAAAGTTGATTAGAGAAAGAACCGAGCAAACACTTGTGAAAATTTCAGAGGCACATTGACTTACCCTAGCCATAGACTTCACTGATGATTTTATCAACCGAGTGTCAGGGACGTGGTCGCTGCCGACCACGTCGCTCGGTAGAAGAAGAGCTTTGGTAAGATCGAAGGCGAGCAAATGCTCTTTATCGCCCTTGATAGAAGCCGTGGCCGGGATGTCTTGACCCCGGTGCTTCAGCTGTGGACGCCAGGCCGGCACTGGAACGGGAGCGTCAGATGGATGCTCGGTAGTCAGCTCGGCGACAAGCTCGGCAGATGGGTCTGCGCAAGCTCTTTTACCAGCACGACGAGGAGCAGGTTCTCGGCTGGACTGCCCGGTCGCTTGAGAGGCAAAAGCAATCACGGCGCCGCTGGATTGACCGACGGCTGGCGAGCGGGTGACAACGCTCAGCATCTCGACAGACGTGGCGGTGAGCAGGTTCTTGATTCTGCTTCGTTTGGTCATCTCTTGCTCCTCTGTCAAGTGAATGAGTGGAAAGTCTGGCAGAGTTGGATCTGGTGGAGGTATTGGAGCACGGAGGAAGTCTGTAACTTTACTCCGGCGGGGAGCGGAGTATCTGTATGTGGGATTGTAGCCGAGCAATTGGTTGCAATCTCGGTCGTGGTAGCGGAGCGTAGTTCTGATTGCCTCTACGTTGGGGAAATGATAGTTGGCTTGCAAGGCTTGGATTGCTGCAAAAGAAACAAGAAAGAAAATGACTAAGTACAGAAACATGAAGAAAGTGTATTAACCGAGATAATTTGCGCGGCTTACATGTGCTGCCAAAGTTTTTGCTTATCATCCAGCCCGGTACCTCGGCTGTCTCGTAATTGCCTGACACCCAGAAGAAATCATCGTCATGAAGATCCTTGTCTGGTGTGCCGGCCACGATTTTCTCTCTGCCCGGTCTAATCTTGAGATAATAGGCGAGGCCGTCGCCGGTGTGGCCTAGGGTGTATTGGCGCAGGATCTCGGCTAAACCTAGGCTTATGCCTAACCGGTTGTTTAGCTTGTGCACGCCGTTTACTATCCGGTAAGTGTTGGTGGACACTTGGGTGGGTGCTAGCCCGGTTCGGCGCAGGAACTCGGTAATCAATGGATTGAGTGGGAAACGAAGGCCCCCTTCGACGATGGATAGCACGGTGAAGGGGCATTCATCCCTGCCCCAAGGCGTTGTCTCAATTTCTGCAAGTTCAAGGTGGACATCAGCCGGGATGCCGTACTCCTCCCTGAATGCAGCCAGTGCAGCCGGAGTATCTACGAGAAATCGAAATTTCCCCATTTGTGGCCGGCCTAGGATAGCTTGGCTAAGGGGTTTGGCACTGTGGTAATTGGTTGTTGCTCGGCCTGGAGAGCCTCAAGAATGGACAGTGGTCCCCTTGGACTCTGCAGGAAAATGATGGCAAGTGTAAGTGTGAGCGCGGTCGCGCGAAAGGAGCTGGACTTTAGCTCGGTCATTAAGAGTGCCAAACCACCTCAGTCGTCTAAGCTAACTAAGGAGTTCGGTCGCCCAAGCAGACCAGATGTTAGCCCGGTCGAGCGACCAATTCCTTTTGCTATCTCGGTTTCTGCTAGGGTTGAGACAAACATGTTATTTGCTCGGTCAGATTGGTTTTTTGGATCAAATGAAGACCAGGAGCCCGGTCAGCCCCAGTTTTTCAGTGTTCTTCAGGAAAAATGAAGAACACCATGAGTAATTGAGGGTTTGGGATGGTTTTTGGTGCCCGAATCCTAAAATCTGCGTTTCTCTACCCTAATGTGTGAAATATCGAAGAAAATGACAATAAAATGGGAGTTTGAGGACTTACCAAGTTAGGGCAGTGCGTTCTCCACCTTGGAGCTCGAGTTCAGGAACGGTAGAGGATGGGCAGGAGCTCTGTGAAAGCTTGATAAGCAGGAGAGGCAGTAAGAATGGAAGGAAGAGGGCAGGGGCATGTTTATAGAGGAAGAGAGACCGCCCAAATTCAAATTCTGGCAAAACGGCGGGTTGGCTGCTCGAGAACCAATGGCAGCCCGCCGCGTGTCCCCATTTATGGCGACGTCAGAACTGAGGAGACAGTTTGAAGAGTCGAGGAGCCAACCGGGCTACTTTCAAAGAAGAGGACGTCAGCCGAGGAGTATAACCAGGCAAGTTTGCAGCCAGTAATGTTAACTAGCCCGGTCGCCCTACAGCATTTTGAAGATCGAAGAAATGTTATCCCGGTCGAAGTGAGTAATCCCAGTCACACTTTCGCGGACGGAATTAAGGGGCAATTGAGAAAGAGATTTATGATCTGGAATTGGGCCGAGGTAACGGCCGAGCAGGTTGAGAGCCTAATGGTGCATGGGGCCGAAATGACCGGCGATCCGCCCGGGGATGGGCTGCCAGAACTTGGGCCGGGTAGGAGTTGGGCCAAGTATGCGCCGCCCCAGACCGTAAAGAAGCTGCTCGGCAAGGAAGTGCTCGGTTGGACCGAGCTGCTTGATTAGGCGATGGTGGAGCCTGTCAAGCTGAGTGACCGGCGCCCGGAAAGGCGTGGTCAGTCGAGATAATCGTTTGATCGGCAGGAAGACCGACCACAGGAGGTGCCCTGGGCTAGGCTTTGCCGAGATGCCGCCTAGCCCGCTCCTCCTTGGGCTTAGCCAGTGAAGTGCTTGGGTATGAAGCACAGCACGACCGTGGATAGAGAAGCTCGGTTGCTGAGCTCCAGCTGAGAAGGCAGGCAGTTGAGATTAGGTGATGTTCAACAAGGTTTATGCTGACAGATGGGATAGTGGAGCCACGTGTCAGGAGATGACTGGGAGTGGATATGGGGCGCAGAGGGTATATAAGCATGTCTGCGCCCCCCATACGCGACAGACGAACACTTTGTAAGAAAACTCCTACACTCTAACCCCTCTCTCTCTCTCTCTCTCTATCCTAAGGCGTGTGCTAACTTGATCGTCGGAGGGTTTTTCCGGCCACACACTGCCGGGTAGCTCACCGTTATTTGCTCGCAGATGATTGGACAGAAACGGAGTTTGGAAGAAAGGAGTACGGGCGTGCCGGAATATTTGCTCCCCGTACAGTGTATATTGAGATTTTTTTTTTATTTAAAAAAACGTATACAGATAATATTTTCATATAATATTATGGATGCTAATGGATGTCCATCATAATCATTTTAGTTTAGAGTATAATTGCCATTAAAATAATATTTCCTTAAATATGTGTGCATTAAAATAATTAAGTGTGTAAAATAAAATTTCTCACCTATAGAGTAATATTGTCATGTCCACGCAGATGGAACTATTGGATTCATTAAAATATGTAGATGACTTATACTTGTAAAACATAGAGTCATATTGTCATGTTCACGCATTCATTAAAATATGTAGATGACAATATGAGCCGCAAAAGACAGAATATGCTATTTGAGCTACAACAGATAAAACATCACATCTAACCCATAATCATTACACTCTTTTCTCACAAAAAAAGTCAAAAAAATCAAAAAACTCTTCCCAAACCAAGCTTTTGAGCCCAGGCTCAAATAGCAAAAAAAAGTCAAAAAACTAAAAAGTCAATCCACTTCCCAAATGGAGGTTTACTAACCCATGAAAATAAGATAATCAATCTTAAATAATCTATTAAATTTTTTTTATGAATATGAAACCACACAAATCTATACAATGTGGGCCTCCCACTATATAAAAGGTTTGATAAAAAATTAATAAATTATTTGAAGTTTTTAATATCACTCATGAAAATATGATTTGTTAATACTTTCCTCTTAATATTTTATAAATTTTAGCATTTATTTATAATTACCCTTACAAGAAATTTCCCTATTTTAAATGGCCAGGTGTAGCTTGAACCCTAAACCCTCTTACATGCAACGACACAGGTGCCTTCAAAAGCCCCCCAACTCATTTTTGGTAGAGAGAGAAAGAAAAACAGTTAGAGAGAGAGAGAGAGATGGATCACATAGCAGCAGCTGAAGAGCAAATTGCAACAGAGAGATTTAGGAGAAAACTAAACGAAGTTACCACAGCCGCCGAAACCCAACTCTCTGGTGTCCAAGATCACGTCAATTTCACTCTTCAGGTCTCTCTCTCTCTCTCTCTCTCTCTGCATATATACATATATATATATATATATATATATATAAATGGTTGTTACGTAATGGGTTCTTTTGATGATGATATATATATGATTGCAGCAAGCGTATTTCAGATGCGCGTACGAGTGTTTTGACAGAAGGAGAACGCAAGATGAGATTAACAATTGCGTGGAGAATTGCAGTGTCCCAGTTCTCAAAGCCCAGAATTTGGTTGAGACTGAGATGGCTAAATTTCAAGTAAAATTGCTTCTTCTTTTTTATTTTATTTTAGGTTGAATTACATTAACCGTCTATAGTTTGGGGTAATGTCACTTTGTCCCGACTTTTCAATTGTGACACAGTTGATTTTAAATTTTAAATTTTGTTTCAAATAAGGACAATTAAAAACACTATTACTTAATTTGAAGGGTAAAATTGTCAATTTAATACAATATAAACTAATTTGATAAAAATAAATGTCCAAAAAAATGTTTTTAAATTTTTAAAAATTATTTCTACTAACCAAAGATAAGATAAAATTATGTGAAATTAATAAATCTTTTAGACATTTATTTTTTTTTACCAGATTAATTTTTATTATGTGTTTGGATGATAATCATGTAATGGGCGATTGTTACGATTTTAATGTGTAATCGATATATTTAATATATGAAATATTTTTAGTTTTGGATTTTTTGATTTAATGGATTAGTTTAATAATGACATCAAAGTTATCGTCATATTTGACATTTGGAAAAATAGAAACTAATTTAATGAAAATAGAACAATCATCTATTATCTGATCATCATCCAAACACATAACAAAAATTAATTTGATAAAATAAATAAATAAATAAATGTCTAAGAGATTTATCAATTTTACATAATTTTATCTTTAGTGGGTAAAAATAAATTTTAAAAATTTAAAAATATTTTTTTGACATTTATTTTTGTTAAATTAATTTATATTTTATTAAATTGACGATTTTACCCTTAAAATTAAATAATGATATCTTCAATTGTTTTTATTTGAAACAAAATTTAAAATTTAGGGTCAAATATGTTATAATTAAAAAATTAAGAACTAAAATGAAGTTCTAAACTATAGAGACTATTAGTGTAATTCGTCATTTATTTTATATATATATATAGATATTATATCTGATAATTGCTATGTCTAGTTTTTTGTGCATGAACACTGACACTCCAAATTGATCATTTATGTATTTTACATCCAATTAGAGCATCTCCAACTTTTACTGTTTTTTCATCAGCGTTCCAACTTTTACTGTTTTTTTATTTATTTATTTTTTATTATTTTAAATATAATACAATCATGTGAATCATACTTTGAATAAGCTTTTCGGCCTTTATCAATTTGACCTCTTAATATATGTGATCCCAAGGCAAACAAAAAGATGACTAATGTGTATGAAAAGGCATCCATGACAAGATGAGCTTGAATAATCAAACCAAATAAAGTCTTAAATCTTATCAAATGGGGTCGACTACATGAATCATTGTTCTCCACTCAACTCTATCAAAGGTCATTTGGTTAGTCAAATTAAGGAGGTTCATATTTATATTTACTACACCAGCCCACGTCAATCTAGGTCTACCCCTTCCCCCAACACTTCTCTCTACCATCATTGTATCGCATCTCTTCACGACTATCTCTGTTGGTCTTCGTTGTATATGACCAAATCATCTCAATCTATTCTCTCTCAACTTGTCTTCTATTGGCGCTACTCCTACCTGTTCATGAATATACTCATTCCTAACTCTTCCTTTTCTAGCCTTGCCATACATCCACCTTAGCATCCTTATCTCAGCAACACTCATCTTATCTACATATTGTTTCTTAGTTGTCCAACATTTTGTCTCATACAACATCCCTGGTCTAATAGCTGTTCTTTAGAACTTTCTTTTTAATCTAGTGGGTAATCGTTTATTATACAGTACTCCAAACGCACTCCTCTACTTAAGTCTCCCCGCCTTAATTCTATGGACCACATCTGCTCCAATCCCCCCAGCCGTTGTGATAATCGATTCTAAATAATAAAGAAGTTCACTCTTAGGTAGTTCTTGATTCTTAATCTTCATTTCTCATGTTTCCATTGTTACTATTAGTAAAATTACACTTTATGTCTTCTATCTTCGTTCTTCTGTTTATCCTAAATCCTTTAGATTCAAGTCTTCTCGCCAAGTCTCCAATTTAGTGTTAATTCATTCTCTAGTTTCATCCTCTAATATGTTATCATCTGCAAAAAGCATATATCATGGCACATCATCCTGAATATTTTTCGTCAACTCATCCATAACTAAAGCAAAAAGATAAGGACTTAAGGTTGATCCTTGGTGTAACTCCACAATAATTGAAAATTCACTTGTCTCTCTAGCCGGCGATCTAATAGTGGTCACCACACTTTCATACATGATCCTAATCACATCAATATAGCCTTTTGTTACCATTTTCTTCTATAACATCTAACAGATTATATCCCAAGTCACTCTATCATATGCGTTCTCAAGATCGATAAAAATCATATGAATGTCTCTTTTCTTTTCTTTTCTCTATTCTTTTCTATTACTCTCGTCAAAAAATAGATCGCTTCCATTGTTGACCTACCGAGCATAAATCCAAATTAATTATCTGACACCTCTCTTATATCTCATAATTGACTTAAAAATTAATATATTTGTGAAATGTTAGGAATAACACCAATTGGAGATAAGTTGAGATAGAACAGAATAAGATAGTTTAGTTATGTACAGTGACGACCTATAGAGTAGATGCCACGGTAAGGAAGAATGATTTGATCACTGTTTAATAAGCACAAACACTTCTATGGAAAAGACTAAACCAACTGGAACTTTTCATGCAATAAGGCTCTCTGAGAAAGCCTTTGAGAGGCCTCGATTTTTGGGGGTTTGTCTTTTCGTTTGAGGGTGACAAGACAACTTTTGTGGTCAGCTGGATGAACTTTAGTTCCCTATCCTTGTGCCAATATGTTAACAGGGAACTTAGACTCTCTCTCTTTCACTCACATTTTTATAGCATATACCATGGATTCTGGGATTTGCCAATTGACTAAGAGATGGGTGCTCTTGAATCTTTTTGGATTTCCTTTTTAATCTTTTGCTGCTTCCCGTTTGGTTTGTCTTAGCCCCTCCAAGAATCTTTTCTTTATTTGGTTTTTTGTCTCTGTTGTATGTTGGTTGAAAGATTGCTTGTCCTTTTTCCTCATTCTTTTCTCTTCTCTGTGATAAAACTCTTTTTCCTTGGGGGGAAAACGAGAGATTTCTGTACAATAAAACTCTTTATCTTTATATGCATATAGTCAGCAAATGTCATTACCTTACCAGCTGATAACCATATCCTTACCAACTGATAACCATATATGTGGTAAGCATTCTTCCATCATGTCTCTTTGCATTCTAGATAGGTTAAAACTTGAAAAGGGGGGGGGGGGGGGGGGGGGGGGGGGGAGGAATCAGACAATCAGGCCTATTCTTTGTTAGTTGATGTTGTTCATTCTTTGTTAGTTGATGTTGTTCTTAAAATGATCCTTTCTTTCTTACATTCCAATGGAAAAGCAAGGATTACTAAGAAGTGAAAGTAAAAAACTGTTGACGATGATGCATCAGTCTGCCCTTATCTCCACCTTTCCCTAGGCATGATATGAACTTGAAAGATTTCTCTCTTTTGCCATTGTTTAAAATTCATGTTACATGAATATCTCATGTCTTGGGGATATTGTAATCTTAAAACTCTAACTGGGAACATGGGAGGAACTCTTTGGCTCACAATCATGTTACAGAAAACCAATTCTCTCCATTGGCATGTATGTGTGTGAGAGACAGGGGGGGGGGGGGGGGGGGGGGGGGGGGGGGGTTATGGGGTCCATTAGAGGGACCTATAGAATGGGGGGGGGGGGGGGGGGGGGGGTTGGAAGGTGGCTTGAAGGGTTGGGATGGCATATACAAGAGCCTCACTTCTTTCAAGGTGAGTAAGGGGGGGTATGTGAGGTTTTGGCGAGATATATCGTGTGGGCATAGGCCCTTGAGGGAAGCTTTTCCAGATCTCTTTGGGATTGCAGCAGACAGGGAGGCCTTTGTGAGGATTGTTGGACGGTAGATGGAGTTTTTTTTGGCTTTTTTCTGGTATTTTTTATTCAGCTGAAGGTGGAGGATTCTTTGGTTTTGTTTGGGGTTTTGGTTGGTATTTTTTCAGTGGCGTGTTTTTACCAGAGTTGTATATCATGCTGACGTTTAGGAGTTTTTGTTGTGCGGTAGTTGCTTTGCGCCCCCTTCTGGCATTTCTTTATTTAAGTCTTTGTACTTTTTGGGGGAAAAAAAAAGGTTACATAATTAAACTTTTTTTTATTTATTTATAATTTTTCCAATAAAAAAAGAAAAGAAAAAGAGAAAAAGAAAGAAATCACCACAACAGTAAAATGATAAATATCTCTTAGTGTTTGTACATGGTCAACAAAACATTACTCCTAATTGCATCCAATCAACTGTGAACATGTTTTACCCCAGCCTTTTTGTTTAGCTGTCTAAAAAGATAATATATATATGATGTGTATAAATTCAGTTAGTCTAACAAACACATTCGTGAGCATGATTTTAGTATGTGCACGAATGTAACCACCTAAGAAGTTTATGCTTAGCAGTATACCAAATTTAGATTTGTTGTTGCCTACATGCTCTTGCATCTTAGAGAACAACCACACACAACTTTTATTCTTTTTAACTTTCTGAAATATACACATATATACACGTTTTCTGGTCAACGCATGCTATCTGATGATGAAGATGACAACCAATATTATTAGGGCATCTAACTCTATATTTTGAGTTGAACCCTGATCCCCGTCTTGAACTTTTGTTTTTTATAGAAGCATTTTCGAAACTTTGTATGGTGTATTGTGTTCTCGCAGTTGTTTTCTTTTGTAAACTAGTAGTAATTGTTTGAACATCTCTTTTGATGGATTCAGGAAAGGTTGAATAGGTCTCTGATGGTCTGCCAAGACAAATTTGATGCAGCCAAGACCCAACAGATCGGAAGTGATGCCCTGAAGGGTTTGGAGTCATGTGTTGACCAGTCAGTCCAAGATAGCATCAAGACGTTGCCACATATTGTTGGAAGATTGAAGGCTTCTCTCTCCATCAGCGAATAAAACATGGTATTATGAGAATTTTCATCTTTTTCTATTTTTATTTTTTTACCACTTCTATTTTTTGTGATCAAGTGATAGAACTCATACAGACATGACCTGATCTGCAGTGACAATGGAGGCTGAAAGACAAAAAAGAACCATATGCTACTTGGTTTGACAAACTACAGAATGTGGTACCAATTGGTAGGACATTTTTTTTGTAATGAGGCAAACTGATGAATTCTACCTTCTGGTGTTGGATTTCATTTCATTCGTAACCAGAAAAGGGAACATGGGTTGCAAATTTTGGCTTACATGTGATATTAGTTAAATCGATTATTGCTATAAATTATTTCTAGAGCAGTGGCTACACCTGAATTTGTGATGAATAAATCGGATTATCCTCTTGCACATTTGTGTCATTGTGTATGCTGGTTGTGAACAACTGTTCCTTGCTATCTCTTGGTGCAAAAGGACAAAGATGTTTTTTATTTTTTTGTTTTTTCAAATGTGTTGTGTGGGAAAGAGTTTTCTTTTTCTTTTGTTGCTTCCGGCCATGATAGATTCTTCAGATTTCATGTACAAGGAAAAGAGTTTTCAAGCCCACCCCTCTTCATTGCCAAAAATGGTATGTCAAAGCTGTTATTTGACATGTTACAATTTTAACATATTACTATATTTGAGCAATGTTATTCCATTAGGATAAATGTCATATTAGCATAACCATTTTGTTTTTATTTCTGTTGATCACATTGATTCCTTTTCCCTCGTTAATCCCCTCATTGTTGATCTTACTCGTTGATGCCGTCATCGCATTCAAAAAAAAAAAAGAAGAAACTTCACCTGTCACTCACAATACTTTTTTTTTTTCCCCCCATATATGGGTGAAAGGGGTGTACATAGTCCGGATTAGTTTGGTTCTAAGAAAATCTAAGAACCTAACTGATCTTAACGGTTCTGTGATTTTGAAAACCAAACTTATAATCGGACCAAAACCAAACTAAAAAAACGGTTCGGTTTCAGTTTGGTTCACGGTTTCAAAAATTTCTATTTACAAGAATAAATTGTTAATATTAGTAAAATAATTACTCAAACTAATTAGATTTAACTCACTATAAAAACTAATAATATTAATGTATTACTCAAAATTACATATCTATATTATTCTAATATCATTAAAATTATAAAAAATCAATTAATAAAAATAAAATTTGATATTATATATATATATATATCTATCTTTTAACTATTCGGTCTAATTCGATTCAAATTATCGGTTTGAACGGATTTTTGAACAGGCCTAGGTGAAACAACTTTATCCCTCTCACAATAATAGATCTAGTCCCTTGATCTCTCTATCATCTTTCCGCAATCGATCTCCATCCTATGCCTATGTGTCTATCACCACTAAACAATCTCCTTATCTTTCACAAAATTGAATTTTCACAAAATCGAATCAAATATAAAGATGCATGTAGCTTTATGACTTTCATCACAATCTTAAACTAAATGGGTCCTATCATCATGAACGGAACTAGGAGAAGACAATCATAGCCCCTTATTTCTATAAAAATTATTATTTGTCATAGAACTTTAAAAATATATACATTATTTTATATATAAAATAGTCTTCCAGTATGAAATATATATATATATATATATATATATATCATTCTTATTTCATCTTAAATTCTCTTTGTATTTTGCAACAAAAAAACTTCATCTTATTAGAAATTACTTCTATGGTATTTAAATTTTTTTATGTATATATAATTTATATATTATATTATACATACATGTGTATTTTGTGTATATGATGAAAAAAATTATTTTTCTTTTGGTCTCTCCGATAATGAAATCTTGGTTCTCTCCCTGCCTACCATTCATCACAAGCAGATCATTAATTTTAGTCAAGTTGTGAAATTTGAGTTTCATATCTTGTGTGTGTGTGTGTGTGTTTTTTATAATATATATATATATATATATATTCTTCAAGAAAGGTGAATGGAAGGGTGGGAATACAATTGAGAAGCTAAGGTGGAAAATTCAGCAACTAATTTAGCCCTTCCAATACCAACTCGTTGGAAAACTTACTCTTACCAAATCTTGGCTATTACACACCTCCAAACCATTGGAGTGCTCTTATACAACTCACTAAATTTTCAAGTTAATCAGTTGCCTTAGACCCATGATGATGGGCCATCTCCTGACTAGGATCTTCTCAAAACTTTATTTTCACAATAGGGGTGAATTTGTACTTTACTCCCAACGCAGGTTTTCAAAATACCCTTTCTTGAAAATATATTTTCAAAGCACATTTTTTTGATTTCAAGATTGATTAAAATACTAATAAAAATATAACACAATAAATGTATATTGAAAAAATATTTTTGATTTAAGTTATGTTTAAAAACTTAATTAATCAAAAGCGGGTTTTTGTAAAGACACTTTTACCGAAATTATAAATCACACAAAAATATTTATTTTTATTTTTTATTTACGACTTAAATATTTTTATTTTTTAGCAAAAATATTTTGTATACATAAAGCGGGTTTTGTAAACACCTATTTTCATAGAGTTTATGAAATACATGGGGTGTCAGCCTAGTATTTCATAAATATCTCAATCTCAATTTGTTTTCAATTTAAATTATTTGTTTATTAAGTAAAATAGTCGAAAAATATATATTTTAATTATTAAAGTCAATGTAAGTGTAAATAAAATGTTTAAAATACCTATTTTCATAGAGTTTAATGTCTGAAAACACTTCTTTTCTGACAATTTTATTTAACGAAAATAGGTAAATAATTTAGATTGAAATAAATCAAAACATTAGAGTTTAAATTGACAAAAATTAAAAAATCAATATTTATTTTGTTATTAGGCTCAAACCTTAAAAAAAATTTGTAATTTTTTCGAAAATTTCAAATGCCAATGCTCACTTGAAAAGGAAAAGGTCCAGTTTGATCTGATATCCAATAAACATTCATTTTCTCATGCATTAAACTTTCTCATTCAAGGCTCAGGTTGCATTTTCTCGCATTCTTCTCGTATTGACTGGAAAAGAACAGTTGACAGATATCGTTCACCAAAGCTTGGAAAAACTACCTGCAAGCAGTTTAAAGATGTCAAATGTGTTGGTATTTAGAAATGAGAAGAAAATATAAACACACAATGTTTGCAATTGTTGAATCCTTAATTAGAACTTTGCAGAGATGATGTTTAAAATCTGTTGTTCAACAACAAATATTTTAGTATAGTTTGTTATTGCTGATTCAAGGAATTCACTTCAGTTGCCAATACTCAAAAAATTCAAGATAGTAATGCTGTGTTTGGTTGGGGGATTTGGGGAGAGATTTGAAAAGGAAAAGAGAAAAGGTGTATGAAACTAAGTGAAATGTAGGTATATTTTATTCACATTTCACCTAACTTTTCCCTTTTCCTTTCTAATTCCCTTCTCAAATCCTCCAACCAAACACAGCGTAAAAGCAGACTCTCACCTTTAATTTTTTGAGCGTTATGTATTTTATATATAAATACATTGCAAGAAATATTTGTGTTGCTTAAATGTAATATTTATGTTAATATCAACATTACACTAACACTTAAACTATTAAACATAAGCATAATAAATTCTCGTTCATCACCAATAACATATATCTTTAATTCTCAATCTTCACAAACCCAAATTGAAGAATCTATCAAAAAAATCTTCATCCTTTAATTCTAAAAAGGAAAACCAAAAGATGAAGATAAATATCGGTTTCCTACCTTTTTTATTTTTACCTTTCTTTTATTTCTTTTTATGTTTTTTGAGAGCTCCCCACCCTAGTTGGAACAGTGGTACTATCTTGACGAGAACAAGGATTCTTATGCTGAACCGTGATAACAGGAATGAGTTTTAGACAATTCTTACTCTGAAATGCTACATCACGGTTCTTGAACAGAAACTTCACCCCTAGGAGTTAATTGCACTAAGTGCTCGACTGGAAGCATCAGTCAACCAATCCAAAATTCAGGCGAAACTACTGACTGACCATAGGTTATCATTCTTTGATCACAAGTTGAAAAGCAATCATAAAACCCATCTGGAACTTCCCCTCTAGGATATACCGAAACCCAAATGCAAAACAACAAAAAAAAAAGTTCAGATTACAATGGTCAATGATGCCTGTTTGGAAAAATTATACCTAGTAACCTACATAATTTTTTAAAATTAAACCAAAGATGAAGAAGAATAAGAAGCTTTAAGCCATTCTCTGGTTGATAAACCCATGCTTACTGGCAGGATCAGTAAACAATGCACACTAGTCATGGACCCTAAATTCAACAGCTCATAAGTTCAATTCAACATAAATGTATTGCCATTTTATTTTCCAACTGTTCCTATGAGCACAACATAATATATTCACTTGGTTGAGGAACCTTAAATTCAACAACAAAAGCTTCCAGGATATAGGCCTTAATACAACTTAAAATGACCTTTTCATAAGAGAATTCAATCATAGGATAAAGAGCTGTCAACCACTATCCAATCACCATACAATGATTTCGAGTGGAAGATCACATGTCCAGCGAATATGTATAACTTCAAATTGTAGATTAAGTTGGGCATACATTAATTTCATCAATCATCAACAACGAATTTTTTTTTTCAGTGGAAATTTATAGAACCAGAAAAATTGTCAAACTATGACGTTTAGACACAGCATGAGAAGAGGAAATTAATCACAACATTAGAGAAACGATGGTGAGACAAGTTTTAATGTACTTGACAAGAAAATAATGAATGAAATAAATGACCCCCCTACGAATTTAAAGGTGACATTAAACAGGGTTAACATGGAAAGGAAAGTCGAAGGTAGAATTTAAAGGTGACATTAAACAGGGTTAACATGGAAAGGAAAGTCGAAGATGAGTAATTTGAAATCAAGTTGAAGATGCAACAATGACAAAAAGGCCACAAAAACATTGATCGAGTGGTGAGGAAAGACAGATGACCAACGGTCTGACTTCTAATAAAGGAGATGACCTAGACAATGTTGAATGACAAAACGAAAATTGTCTGAACAACCCCAAGTCATAGAGGTGGTATAAGCATAGAGTTAAAAGTTTTGGAATGCGGCTTTTTAGCTCTAATGAATTGCAATCGATGTCAGATATCAATGAAAAGGCACAACATACAAATATACCTACCGCAATAAGCTTTCCTGCATTCTCAGGTCTCTTTCCAACCTTTAGTGCAGCAGCAGTTGCTGCTCCAGAAGAAATTCCGACCTGGTAACAGAGCATATAGAATGGATATGCTTTAAGGCAGATATATAAGTACATAAATACTTGCCTATGTAAATAAATATGTACATATACCAAAGAACAAAGGTAAAATTATAAATTGTTGAACACAACCTGATGAAACCAAAATTAAAGAATGGATAAAAATTAGAGAGAAAACATCATGAAACTGAATTTCCGAGACCCTAACTACCTATTTATAGGCTAATTCCCACTAAGCAACCTAAAACATAATAATCATACTAATTCTAATTACATTAGACTCCCCCTCTAAAGAAAATGAACTTGTCCTCAAGTTGGGACATCAACAAAATGACTCAAAACAAGGACATCAACAAAATGAATCAAAACAATGACTAATGGAAGCATAATGGACTTGCAAGGGTGAATAAGACTATGTAGTTGCGGCTCTTTATTCCATAGTTCACCCTAACATATTTCGTTTATGCACATCCACGGAAGCCACGTTCAAGTGTGAGTAGACCACCCATATGGCATGCCTTTTTGGAAACAAGATGTCATCAAAATAGCTCCTCAGAAGGCACCTAGAACCATGCTTTCCTAAACAAAGCAGATCCGGGTATCAAATCAAAACTAAGCTAATTTGCGTCGAAGGTAGTATAAGAGGCACTTCTTGGAAGCAAATATTACCAAACCCCCATGGAAGTTCAACTTTCAGCTCTTTCATCTTGTATTCACCTTCGGAAACAAAGTCAAAGTATAGCGAACTACATGATGCTCCTCCAGATCTTTATTTGAAGCTAGACAAGCAATGGATGATCAAGTTGCAACTATCTCTTCAATGAAGCTTGTTTCATCGCCAATGCCATTCCTATCTTCCAAAATATCGTCATCATCATTATAATGATAAAAATTTGGAACATCTTCACAATCATAAACTCAACCCCATCACAATCATCAACTTCTATACAATTCGGTTCCTCTCCATATTCACAAATGACAACTCTTTCACAACTAATCTTTGCTTGTCGGTTCATTAAAATATGAAAACATTGTCATCGTAACCTTATTCCACATCTTGATAAAAAATGGGAATATCTTTGTCAAAGATGAGAGATCTTAGACCACAATCTTGTTCATGGTCACAACTTTCTTCCACATCTTCTTAACCAAAGATGGAAACTTCACCCTCATCATAGCTTGGTGTTATAAACTCCTCACTAAAGAGTACTTGATGACGTCAATCCTCAAAATGATTGTACCTTTCAACACTAGTCAAAGGACCGTCTTGGACATGGTTATAGAATGGTTTGGCAAAATTCAAAGAAGCCTTGGTATGGATGCCTAGATTTGGAAGCACTCTTCCTTTGTTGCTTGTCACCCAACAAAGGTTGCAAGTTGCAAGTGGCAAGACTAGAATTGCTCCACAAGCTTCTTCTTCATTTTCAAACCTTTTCTTTGCCTAACAACTTGTAGTTGTTTCCACCAATTGCAGGCATGATCCTTGAGGTGTTGAGAGACCAATTTCACCTTCCCTCCGTCCAGCACATCATGATACTCCAAAAGGCTCTCAATTGTGTTCAACCATTCCTCAAATGCATCCGCATTATAGTTCCCATGGAACTCAGGAAACGAATCATCCTTGATGTTATTCTCCCGCTTATATTTATGCCTATTCAGAGCACCGAACAAATCATCAAATTGATGACCATTGGAACCATTACTACCTTCAAAAACTACCTTCAAAAAGAGGTTCCAACCATTGCACTCTTCCAATCAAGATAGCAATTTATTGACTCAACTCTTCAAACTCATTCCTTTGGTTTTGGTTTAACATTGTTCCTTCCAAGTGAAGATTCATCCCGATTTCTTCTCCTAATTCATAGCATAAACTCTACCAGGGCCCCTTCGCCAATCCGTACCTTTATTAGCCATTAATTGACTCAACAATGTACAATAGTGCACTGTATTAGCTCAGAACATGAACCAAACCAGAGAGCTCAAACTCACTAATGGATTTGAACCAAACCAGAGAGCTCAAACTCACTAATGGATTCAAACAAATTCCAAACATTCAAATCCTGTTCAAGTTTGTTTAAACCAGGCATACAACAGAGGTCACCAATTGTGAGGCAATACAAAAAACCAGTTCTTCAGCAACGAAAATCAACAGAGGAGCAACGAAATCAAGAGACATACACAGATCACAACTACGCAGCAGTTCGCAGATCAATCCTGATTATCAAACAGAGTCCAGAATCGAAAAATGAGAACCAGAACGGAGTCAACTCGAAGTCAGATAAATAGATGGAAGACAAATTTCCAAATCAAGATTCAAAGAGTACACTTCGATGTACACAACAGGAGGTGTGATGTTCACTTGCGATATTACTTCAAAAGGTTGCGATGTTTACTTGTGATCTGTGTTGCTCCTAGGGTTCGAAACAGCACAAGACCTAGTCGTGCCATCCAGCTAGGGTTCCAGCTCCAGATCGAAGCAAAGAGCCAGACGTGGAATCGGCAAATCGCAACTAGATTTGGATGCGTACAGCAGATTCGAAAATAAATCTCAACTCCTTTGGACGAAACCGACTCTGATATGGTTTAAAATCGTGAAAACCAAGCGTACGGTTTCCAGCAGTGATGTGACAAAGTTCCGACGATTTCAACTTCGAAATTGCAGAATTTCAATTTCGATTTCCACACTTCGTTCACGTCCTTCGATGTCGATTCTCTATCTTTGTTCAAAATCAGATCTTGCAAAACGACTGAAATCTCAATTTCAAAGTCAAATCAGGTTGGTACAACTTTTTAATTTTTTTTTTTTTTTTTTAACCAAAAAAAATTAAAAAAAAGTGGCCCTCAATTAATTTTTTAACCAAAAATTAATTTTTTTATTAAAAAAATTAAAAAATTAACTTTTTACCATTATTCTCAAAGTGGCCCTCAAGTCCATAAACAAATCGAGATTGAAGTGTCAGAATGAGATCTGTTCATAATCCAGTCAAACAAGATGCAATGGCTCCAAACAATAGCATGCGAAGGCTAGGTTGACCAAGATCAACAGTCCAATACGAAGCTAGGGTTTCAGAAAAATGTCAATCTCAACTCAGCAAGCTACGGCTTCAAGTTATTTAAGTGATAAATATATTTTTAATGAAACCAAGGTACTTGTGTATAATAATTTTTTATTTTAACATATATAAAGTTGTCATGTGAGATGAAGAGAATAATATTTCACTAAACTAATTTAGGCTTTCACTTAATAATAATATAGTAATGGCCGCACGAATTAAAAAAAAAACATTGATGAATCAACTCAGACGTGGCATGAAGAGAAGAAGATTTCAGTAAAGTAATTTAAGCCTTCACTTAATAATAGTATAGATAATGGCCGCACGAATGAGGAAAACAATGATGAAGCAACCCACACGTGACATGAGGAAAAGAATGTTTCACTAAACTAATTTAGACTTTCACTTAATAATAGTATGGATAATGGCCACATAAATTAGGGAAACAATGATGAATCAACTCAGATTTGAGAGAACAAGATCCATTTCCTAAGCTCTGATACCAAAATGATGAAACCAAAATTAAAGAATGGATTTCATTAGAGAGAAAATCTCAATTGAAGACACAAAGAGAACTAAGCTCAGAAATAAAATCTAAAATATCATAAAACTGAATTACCAAGACCCTAACTGCCTATTTATAGGCCAATACCCACTAAACAACCTAAAACATAACCATACTAATTCTAATTACATCACAATCATCTGTTGCTGAAGCACTCGAGAAATTGCATATGAAAAATAAGTGAACACTACGACCTTACTTCCCATATTAAAGACCATTCCAAGTGGACATCTTTTTATGCATTTGCTTCTAGGATAAAATTAAGGCCCACAAGCAACAAATCCAGGACATTGCAGTTGAGTTCAATAATATGCTACGTGCCATTGTAAGTAGCATTTTCTTATTCAAACAGATCATCACTGGATAAATACAGTCCCATCATCTCCAATGTATGCGTACATCTCATTCAACTGGTAAAAGTGCAGACTGACATGTATTGGAATGTCGATTAAGCATTACAAGCAGTCACTTCATAGAAATAAGGAATATGTTAGATTTGTAGCAAGTCTAACCCACTAGCACTCTATATCGGCAGGTTACTGTTAGAATGTGTCAGGATATTTCCTATTTTATTCTTATTCAGTATCTTTATTTGATGTAATGGGCCCTTTATTTAGGCCTTAACTCACTCCTAAAATTATGTTTATGATGTAATATAAAAGAGGATGAGAGACCACTCATACCTTCAATTTTTTCTTCTCAAAATTGACATGGTATCAAAGCTACTCTAAAATCCTAGAAACCATGAACCCTATTCACCACCACACCACCACCGCACCTCCACCCCTGTCGCAGAACCCCTAGGGTTCCTCCATCCCAGTCGCTAACCCCTAAGGTTTCGCCAGTCCCCATCAGAACTTCCTAGGGCTCAGACAGCACCCTAAGGCTCGTCGGAGCCTCCATTTTCCCAGCCCAGGCATGTCGGCTGGCTTGGAGGTTCAGTCGAGGGAGTTTTTTCTTTCCTTCTCTAGCTACCTATGGCCTCTAAGGAACCTGGAGGTCCAGTCGAGTGTGACGTCATTTAGGTAGCTTCGTCTCGTTCTTGTTCTCTCTCTCTCTCTCTCTTCATGTAATCTGTCTCTCTCTGTTATGTAATCTGTCTCTCACTCTCCTTCGTAATCAACTTTTATCCAAAAAAAAAAATGTTCTCTCAAATTCTATTTGTTCTTATTGTTATGTTCTCCCATCTTCCGGGTTTGTGAATTAGACCAATGTTTGTTTGTGAGGATTCCTTAGTAGAGTCTTCATGGCGGAATTGACAAGTAAGTCTACTACTTCGCAGCCTGCTACTTAGGGTGCAAGTCTGTTTTTTACTATTACTATGACTGATTCCCTCAACCCTGGCCAAAGAATCACTACCTCTCTCTTTAATGGTCAGAACTATCTGGCGTGGTCACAGAGTTTGACTATATTTTTGAAAAGCAAAAGGAAGATGGAATATGTTGATGGGCGCGTTCAGGCTCCCAGTATCACAGATGCGGGTTATGATCAGTGGGAGATCACCAATTCTCTTATAATGGGTTGGTTGATACATTCAATGGTTCCGGAGATTGGTGAGGGATACTTGTTTATGGACATAGCACAGGATATTTGGAGGCTGTGGCCGCTACGTATTCCCACAAAGGCAATTTCTCACAGACTTTTGAGTTGCGACACTCCATTGACCGGTCCATCCAGGGTGAGATGCCTATCCTCTAGTATTTTACTTTCCTTAGCAATGGCTAGAAGAGACTTGATCATTTTTAAGACTACAAGCCTGTCTGTCTCACTGATTCTGTTGGTTACCAAAAATTTGTTAAACAAGTGCAGGTCTTCAAGTTTTTGGAAGGTCTGAATGTGGAGTTTGATCCTATTTGGAGTCGTGTGCTTGGTATGGATACGCTTCTTCTCTCCAAGAAGCATTTGCTTATGTGCAGAATGAGGAGAGTTGTCGTTCTGCTATGCTTCCGTCTGCCTCTTCTGATCGATCTGCCTTGGTTTCTGCACCCTCTAAAGATGGGGAGCGTGGTTTCTGTCCTCCTTCGGATAAAGATACCCTTTTCTGTGACTTTTGTCGTCGCCTTCGCCACACCCATGAGACTTGTTGGAAGTTGCATGAACATCTGGGGGTCGCGGCGACCGTTCTGGTTCTCGAGAGGGTCGCTCCAATCAATCTAAAGGCCAATGGCCCAATGCCCGAGCCCATTATTCTGATATAGTTAAGCCACAGTCCGCAGCTCCGGTTGTTTCATCTATTGATATGTCTGGGTTTTCTACTTTTGAGTTGGAAGTTGTTCTTCGTTACTTGTTAGACAATCAGGCATCTAGTTCGTCTTCAGGTAACCTTGTCCATTCAGGTAACTTAGCTTCTTCAACAAGTGCTTTCCTCTCTTATCAAACGTTGCCTTGGATTATCGATTCTGATGCTTCAGACCACATGTCTGGGTCTTCTGATTTGTTCTCCACATATGCTCCTTCTTCAGAACAAAATAAAGTTAGAATTGTTGATGGTACCATTTTTTCTGTGCCTGGGAAAGGTTTAATTCATGCCACTGCTTCTCTTCCTTTATTTTCTGTCCTACATGTTCCCAATTTTAGTGTTAATCTTTTATCTTTGAATCGTATTACTTGGGACTTAATTTTAGTTTGACCTTTTTCCCTGATCATTGTTTATTTCAGGACCTTATCACGAGAAAGATGATTGGAAATGGTAGACACGAGAATGGTCTCTATATCCTGAATCAAGTAGACAAGCTGGCTCATTTATCCATTCAGTTCCCATCTACCAAGGAAGACATCTAGCTGTGGCACCGCCATCTTGGGCATCTATCTTTTTTGTTAGTTAAGCATCTTTTTCCTTCTGTTTTTTTGAAAAATAATGTTTCTGAATTTCACTGTGAATCGTGTCAACTTGGCAAATAACACAGAGCTTCTTTTGCTCATTCTCTAAATAAAAGTTTAGTTCCTTTTTTATTGATTCATTCTGATGTATGGGGTCCTTCTTGCTTTGTGTCTTTAAAAGGTCAAAGATGGTTTGTCACCTTTATTGATGATTGTACTCGGACCACCTGGGTGTATCTTATGAAGGACAAATGTGAGGTTTTTTCTGTGTTACAAAATTTTCATAAAATGATTTGCACTCAGTTTGGGGCGGTTGTCAAAATTCTATGTTCTGATAATGAGGGGGAATACATTGACTCTGGCCTTGCCACCTATTTTGCCACTTATGGTATTATTCTCCAAACTTCTTGTACCAATACTCCTCAACAAAATGATGCTGCTGAGCGTAAAAATCGACATCTTCTTGATATTGCGCGCTGTTTGTCCTTTGAAATGTGTGTTCCTATATCATATTGAGGGGAAGCAGTTCTCACTGCCGCCTTCCTCATCAATCGTCTTCCTACTCAGGTTCTTCACAAACAAACTCCTCTTCAGGTTTTGTTTGGGTCCCAAACTTCTGTTTTCTCCATTCCTCCCAAAACCTTTGGGTGTGTGTGCTTTGTTCATAACCATTCCCCTACCCGTGGTAAGTTGGATCCTCGGTCTCTTCGGTATGTTTTCCTAGGTTACTCCGCCACTCAAAAGGGCTACAAGTGTTATCATCTACCCTTTCGGAAATGGTTTATCTCTATGGATGTGTCTTTCTTTGAATCTCAATCCTACTTCCTGTCCTTCCCTGTGTCTCAGTCATCTCTTCAGGGGGAGCCTTGGTATGAAGAGACTCCTGAATCACTACCATTAACTATAGAGAATGTTGAGAATGTCGAGACTATTATTACTAGTGACCCAACTATTGAGAATATTGACCCTTAATCCGCAGTGAAAGGCGACAAAGTATATGTCAAGGACAAGGATAGACAGAAAGTTATTTAGATACAAGAGACCAATTTGGATTCTCCACTGCTATCTTCTCCTTCCGATGAGTGTTCAGAGTCCTCTTCTTCTGATGAACATCCAAGTAACTCAATTCTTTATGATTTTTTTGATCTAGATGTTCCCATTGCTAAAAGGAAGGGGGTTAGGTCTTGTACTCAGCATCCTATTTCTCATTTTGTCTCCTACACTAATCTGTCATCTTCCTATAAAGCTTTTATGTCTAAAGTTTCTTCTGTGAGTCTTCTTTCTAATTTTCAGGATGCTCTTTCTAGTCTTGAGTGGAAGCATGCCATGATGGAGGAGATGAGAGCTCTTGTTAAAAATGGCACTTGGGAAGCTACGTTACCTAAAGGCAAACGACCTATTGAATGTAAGTGGGTGTACACCGTGAAGCACAAAGGCGATGGTTCAATTGAACGTTACAAGGCAAGATTAGTGGCCAAAGGCTTTACTCAGACTTATGGAGACGACTACCATGAGACATTTGCACCTGTTGCTAAGATGAACTCTGTCAGAGTCCTTCTCTCCCTTGTCTCTAATCTCGACTGGCTGTTTCATCAATTTGATGTAAAGAATGTTTTCCTCCATGGAGATTTGAAAGAAGAAGTGTACATGAACATTTCCCTAGGCTTTGAGGATATTAAAACTAAAGGAAAGATATGCCGATTACGCAAGTCACTTTATGGCCTTAAGCAGTCTCTTACGGCTTGGTTTGAGAGGTTTACTCAGGCCATACTGAGATATGGTTTCAAACAGAATCAAGCTAATCATACTTTGTTTGTGAAACACTCCTCACATGGTAAGACGACATCTCTTATTGTCCATGTGGATGATATTGTACTCACAGGGGATAATGTTGAGGAGGTTCCTCGGTTAAAGGAGTATTTGGCTAATGAGTTTGAAATCAAAGACTTAGGCAGCTTGAAGTACTTTCTAGGCATTGAGGTTGCTCGATCCAAAGATGGCATCTTCATATGTTAACGAAAATATGTGCTTGATTTGCTAAAAGAAACTGCAATGCTTGGAAGTAAAGCCTGTGATACACCACTAGAGCCTAGACTGAAGCTTAGTGAGGATCAAGGAGGCGAGCCTATAGACAGGGGGAGATACCAGAGACTAGTGGGTAAGCTAATTTACTTATCACATTCGCGTCCTGATATTGCTATTGCAGTGAGTGTGGTTAGTCAGTTTATGCATGCTCCACGTGCAACTCACTTAGAGGTGGCTATGCAGATTCTGAGGTACTTGAAATCTTCTCCGAGAAAGGGTCTCTATTTCTCAAAGCATGGTCATCTTAGTGTGGAGGCATATATAGATGCTAATTGGGTTGAATTAATTGAAGATCCACCTCTGGTTATTGTACCTTTGTTTGAGGAAATCTAGTTACTTGGAGAAGCAAGAAACATAATGTAGTTGCAAGGTCTAGTGTAGAGGCCGAATTCAGAGCTATGACTCAAGGTGTGTGTGAGCTATTATGGATTAGATTATTCTTGAGGGATTACCATTCTGTGACATTCTCAACAAACTGGCATGAGAGATATATTCGCACCAACTTGAGGGGGAGTGTTAGAATGTGTTAGGATATTTCCTATTTTATTTTTATTGAGTATCTTTATTTGATGTAATGGGCCCTTTATTTAGGCCTTAACTCACTCCTATAATTGTGTTTATGATGTAATAAAAAAGAGGATGAGAGACCACTCATACCTTAACTTTTCTCTTCTCAAAATTGACAGTTACTTCATTGGAAATATCTAATTTGATTTTCAACAATCTAAACGCAACCTATTTCTAGGCTTCCAACTGTCTTCAGTTGTGATGTGAGTAAATTTAACAATTTTTATCATAAACATGCAACTAATGTTGTTATTTTCCAAACAATTACATAGATGGATTTTCTTTATTAAATATATATATATGATTTTTTTTTTTTTAAAAAAAAAAAAACACCTGTGATCCAACTTCTTCTGCTCTTAGTTATAAAATGGGGGGAGGGGGAGGGGGGGGGACATTAAAAAGCGTCACTAACCAACAAGCCCTCTTGGAGTGCCAACTGTTTCGCAGTCTCAACAGCTTCATCACTGGGCATCTAAAAGAATTAACACAACATTAGAAACAAGAGATGGCAAACAGAGAAACCTTGCACTCTAAAATAAGTATGCAACTGTAAAACAGAATATGAACGACTAAATTAATGGGCTATATTTTCATACAAACAAATTCATATTCTTCAAAAGAGTGTGCTAACCACTTCATTTTGTGACATGCATAGCACGGACAAGCATTTAGTAAAAAGACCAGGCTAAAAAACAAAGTTGTGCAAATGTTTTCAATCTCTAGAACTAAAAATGAAAAGTAGAGAACAAATCAATTTTTCCGCTTATTACCAAAGGTAATAATATATTAGTACACAATGGACACAAAGTATCAAAATAAGAAAAGGGAAAATCTTGAATTTTACATGTAGCATAGGGTCAGTTTGAACCTTTATTTAGGGAAATTATATTATAACAACATAAGTACCGCCTTACATCATTTTTCTTTTTACACTCATTCAAAAAATTTGAAATTTTTACTTCATCTCTTTATACCCTTTATAATTCCAAAAATAACCTCATCCCTAAACTTTCTCTTCTCTTTACACTCCTAATTTTCCCAACCTTAACCCACATCCAACATCATCTCCAACCACCACCCTAACCACTTCCCTACCCTCTCCACGGCCCCCTACACACTCTCCAACCACCGCAACACCTTTCTAACCTGTCCATCGGAATAAAAGTGACATTTTTTAGACATTTTTTTTTTCAGCGTTCATCTTTTGTTCGATGGCCTAAGAAAATGGCCTAACAAATCAAGTTTGTTCAGTTGTGTTTGTGTCCCACCGAACAGGACAAATATTGATTAATTATCCATGTTCGGCCGTAGAAATCTCAACAAACTTAAATTGTTCAGCTAACGAAGGCCGATCAATCTCAATTTGTTAAGTGAGCCAGAGCTTGAAAGAGTAACTATATCGAAATTATTGAAAATCATACCCAAACATCTTTTAAACACAAAAAATCTTGTGTATTATTAATTATAATGATTATATATACATTTTAAATATAAATTTTATTGCTTTTTTTTGTTGTTGTTGTTTGTTGTGGTTTATATGTGTGTGTATGATATTCTTTACGATAGATGTATTTGAGTTTGTAGATGGATAGAGAGAGTTAGCGGTGGTTGGTGGACAGAAGGGATAGTGGCTAGGTGTGCCGGTGGTTGGTGGAGGAGAACGGTGGTGGTGGTGGTGGGTGATGGAAAGAAAAATGAAAGGGTGTAAAGAGAAATGTGAGCAGGAAGGTTTGGGGCTTTTAGTCCTTAATAACAATTTTAAAAAGGGATAAAATGTAACAAAAAAATAATAAAATGAGGGGTGTAATGAGCTAAAAGTGTTGCATAAGTAGAATTTTCCCTTTATTTAATGCATTTTATAGGTTAGAACTTTGTCAGGCATATATTATGGCTTTCTATTCAATTTTAGGTACAAGAGTACTTTATTAATTTTGTAAAATTTTGAATACGAGTTAAGTCACCCATAGGTCATTTTGTGGGCTAAGTAGTATAGACATGGACACACGACACGACACGACACGAACGTACTGACATGTCGATTTTTAAAAAATGCATAACATGACATGTTGAGACATTAAATTTTTTTAAACCAAACCAAGCCAAGCCTTAAGTCCCATCAAATGGGGTCGGCTACATGAATCCTTCTTTTCCACGCGACTTTATCAAAGGCCATTTCGTTAGTCAAGTTAAGTAAATTCATATTTCTATTTACTATGCTAGCCAACGTCAATCTAGGTCTACCCCGTCCCGTAACACTTCCATCTATCGTCATTGCATCGCATCTCTTCACTACTGCTACTATTAGTCTCCGTTGAATATGGCCAAACCATCTTAATCTATTCTCTCTCAACTTAACTTCTATTGGTGCTACTTCTACCCATTCCTGAATATACTCATTCCTAATTCTGTTTTTTTTAGTCTTGCCACACATCCACCTAAGCATCCTTATCTTAGCAACACTCATCTTATCTACATGTTGTTTCTTGATTGCCCAACACTCCTTCTCATACAACATCGCTGGTCTAATAGCTATTCTATAGAACTTTCCTTTTATTTTAGTAGGTACTCGTTTATCGCATAGTATCCCATACGCACTTCTCTACGTAAGCCATCCTGCTTTAATTCTATGGATCACATCCGTATCAATCTCCCCTGCCGTTGTGATAATTAGTCCTAAATAATGAAAATGTTTACTCTTAGGTAGTTCTTGATTCTCAATCTTCACTTCTCTTCTACTTTCATTATTACTGTTACTAAATTTACACTCCATGTATTATGTCTTAGTTCTGTTTATCCAAAATCCTTTAGATTCAAGTACTTTTCTCCAAATCTCTAACTTTGTGTTAACTCCTTCTCTATTCTCATCCACTAATACGAAATCATTTGCAAAATGCATACACCACGGCACCTCATCCTAAATATTTCTCGTCAACTCATTTATAACTAAAGCAAAAAGATAAGGACTTAAAGTAGATCCTTGGTGTAACCCTACAGTAATTGAAAATTCATTTGTCACTCTAGTAGGCGATTTAATAGTGGTCACTACCCCTTCATGCATGTCCTTAATCATATTAATGTAACATTTTGTCACCCATTTCTTCTCTAACAGCTGCCAGATCATCTCGAGGCACTTTATCATATGTTTTCTCAAGATCAATAAACACCATATGAATGTCTCTTTTCTTTTCTCTATACTTTTCTATTACTCTCCTCAAAAGATAGATCGCTTCTATTGTTGGCCTACCAAGCATAAACCCAAATTGATTCTCTGACACCTCTGTTGTATCTCGCAATTGATGTTCCATCACCCTCTTCCACACTTTCATTATGTGACGCATTAGCTTAATTCTTCTATAGTTGTTAGACATTAAAATTTTTTATTTTTACAAAATTATTATGTCATACATATGAATAATTTATTCATTGATAATGAAAAGTATGTAATACAAACTAATTACATTAAAAAAGTATATATTTCATAACTCAAACGTCAATATATAATTCACATAACAATTACATTCTAAAGAATTCAAAAAAACTATAGGTCATGTTTTTTTTACCGACGCGGGTGGCTAGATTGGATTGCTATGACTATGAGTCCCACCCATAGTGTGTTTGGTGATGATTTGGGAAAGGAGGGATTGATAGTGTGAGGGGCTTAGTAATCCCCCTTAGTAAGGGGCTTAGTAATCCCCCTTAGTAAGGGGATTAGCTTGGCTGGGTTTTGGATGGGATTAGAAAAATAGAGAGCGGATTGAGTCTATTTTATATAAAAATTTTATTTTTTTTACCAAGTGCACTTGTTTGTTTTAATATTTGTTTTAGTTTTTTTTTTAAATTATAGAAATGATTTTTTTATTTATTTTATATAAAAATAATTTAACAATCCCATCACTAACATCAAAACAAACACACTTTTGCTTAATCCTCTCACTAACAATCCCCACATTAACAATCTCTTCACTAACCATCCTCTCACTAACAATCACATCCAACCTAATCTGCCAAACAAACATGGCTATAGAACCTTAGAATACACATGATATATTCATGTTATATGTAGAAATTTAATGTATAAAGAGAAAAAGAGAATTGTATTATTGATTGATGTTTGTAATTGTTGAATTATTAAATGCTACAATGATTCCTATATATAGAAGAGTAGGTGGTAGTAGGTGGTAGGTGGAGTAGGTGAAGTGGAGGTGGTAGTGGTGTAGTGGGTTTAGTGGAGTAGGTGAGGTGGTAGTGGTGTAGTGGGTTAGGTTTAGTGGGTGAAGTAGGTGATAGGTTTTAACAGCCCCCCGCAAACTCAAGGGGGATAGGAACTAACCAACTTGAGTTTGGAGAGAGTAACAAAACAAGAAAATACATAAAAAATAAAAGAGGATAGGAGACACTGTATGGTCGTGTCAGACCGTTGTAGAAGACCGATGTAGAAGACACTGGCTCGTGTCGGACCGATGTAGAAGACAGTTTATGGGGTCATGTCGGACCGTTGTAGAAGACAGTTTACGGAGTCTTGCTGGACCCTTGTAGAAACTAACCGGAATCAATGTCGGGACAGTTTACAGAGTCTTGTCGGACCCATAAAGGAGCTAACCGGAATCAATGTAGGGACAGTTTACAGAGTCTTGTCGGACCCATGAAGGAGCTAACCGGAATCAATGTCGGGACAGTTTACAGAGTCTTGTCGGACCCATGAAGGAGCTAACCGGAATCAATGTCGAGACAGTTTACAGAGTCTTGTCGGACCCTTAAAAAGTCGCACCCTCAAAAGGTGTGCCTAATTTTTCAAAAAGGCGTGCCATCAAAAGGCGTGCCCAATCCATAAAAAAATGTGCCATCAAAATGCGTGCCCAATCCATAAAAAGGCGTGCCATCAAAAGTTGCGCCCTCAAAAGGCGCGCCCACTTCATCAAAAGTCGTGCCCGACAGAAAGCGTCGAGCCATCAAAAGGTGAGCCGGAGACGCGGCGAGGCACGTGAGCGACAGAGCGGCGTGTCGGCCGCGTCGTCAGTGTCAATATAAACCAATGCGGAGGCGGAGGAAACCAAACCAGACTGAAACCTCTGAACTTGTCATTCTGAAACAATCTGTAAATACTCTGTATCCAACCCTTCTCGGAAACACTCAGCAACCCAAAAAACATGGCCTCTTCTTCCCGTTCAGCTACCCAGAACATGGCCTCATCTTCCCGTGGTCTGCTCACTCTCTTTCCCGACCTCAACGAGTCAACAGGAGAGATAACAGGTGCGGTGGCCCGTGAACCTCAACCAAACACCTCTGGTTTTGCTCCGTTGAACTTTCCGATGCGGTCGGTGGAGCAAAAAATGGCAGTGCAATCGGATGTGGAAGCCAATCAGTATACATTGAAGTCATGTGTGGAAACCATGACTGCGGTCACAAACTTGTCGCACCGGCTGCAGAGTAGGACAAATGAGGTGCAGCAGTTAAACGCCCAACTGGCTATGCTCCAGCGCATGTATAAGGATGCGCGAGCAGAGATAAGTGTGCTAAAGGCGGAAAATAAGGAGCTGAAGCGGAAGGCCACCGTGATGTTCCGATTTGGAGGTCCGCCATATGCTGCAGTGGAGGAGTATGGGGGAGTGAACGTGCTGGGCGGCGTGGAAAACACGGAGGCAGCACCGGCAAGGGCCGCTCAGGACGGAGGCAAGAAGAAGAGACCGGCGACAGAGTAGAGAAGAAAAATCCCGCCTGTGGATGTGGTTATTTGGGTTTGTTGTTTTTTTTTTTTTTTTTTTTTTTTGGTGTAAAATTGTGATCAGGGCGAAATCCCGATAGAAATAAAATGAGTGTATTGTGCAAATCCGAATGGCTTGAAGGTACAAGACTGAGCAGAAAAATTAGATGGAATGAATTTTTTTTTTATTTTTTTATTTTTAATAATAAAAAATTGAGGTTCAAGGAAAAGTTGGGCTGTGGAAAGAAGAAAAAGAAAAAGTAGCACCCACGTGAGTTCCATCCAATTTTTTATATATATAAGATAAAAAAAAAAGGTTTGGACGGTGGAAAAATATTTTAAAATAGAAAAAATTATATAATATAGTTATCTCTTTGAAACTATATGCTGGTGTTGATCAAAAAAGTGGGCCAAATTACCAATACCGCCAATCTTGTAGACATCCTGAAGTGGGAGACGAAGAGGCTTGTCTGATGGCCTCTTGGGCTCTGTAATCATGTCGAGGGCATCAAGAAGGGTTGGGCCCTTGTACCATGTTACCGGTGTAGAAGACACTGTATGAGTGTGTATATAGACTGCCCAAAAGATATACATGGATATAGATATCGAGCCCTCAAAAGTCGTGCCCTATTTTGTGGCTTGGAATAGCAGGGGATTGAAACCAGACGCAAGGAAGGCCGGTGTCGCGACGGAGCTTTGGCAAAGGGACATCGACGTGCAAGCGGTGGTGGTCTCCGGTGACTGAACAGTAGTGCACTCAGAAAGGAAATTTCAAGGTATGTGTAGAAAAATTTTAGCAGATTAGGTTGAGGTCCGGCGGACGGCCAAGGCGAGGTTGCCGCCCGCCGGTGAAGCGAAAAATACTAAGTGCTTAACCTTGCTCTGATACCATGTAGAAATTTAATGTATAAAGAGAAAAAGAGAATTGTATTATTGATTGATGTTTGTAATTGTTGAATTATTAAATGCTACAATGATTCCTATATATAGAAGAGTAGGTGGTAGTAGGTGGTAGGTGGAGTAGGTGAAGTGGAGGTGGTAGTGGTGTAGTGGGTTTAGTGGAGTAGGTGAGGTGGTAGTGGTGTAGTGGGTTAGGTTTAGTGGGTGAAGTAGGTGATAGGTTTTAACATTATAAAAGTTTAAAATTATAGTTAGAGTACAAGTTGTGCTCTAAAGGATGTAAAGCGTTGTCATTATAAGGGGAAACAACACATAAAACATGTTCGGATTGTTCAAAAAGTGTTTCTAAAGTATCCGCGAAGTGTCAAAAAAGGTGTTCGATATTATGAATTTGATTTTGTAAATAAGTCATGTTGAAGAATTGTCAGACATGCTTTTAGGAGTGACCGAAGAGTGTTGGTATCGGATATGGCACGCTTCCACTGCAGAAGTGTTTGCGCTTCTTAGCTTGTGGTCAAATTATATTATTGGATCTTATTTGGAGTCTTTATTAAGTCTAGAATATTTATTGTAGTCAAAATTTCCTAGTTAGAATTAATATTTTTTTTAAGTTTGGAGCCATAGTCCTTCTAAAAATAGAAGTCTAGAAACCTATAAGGGTTGTATTGAGTGCACAAGACTTGTCCTTGCAATAGGATCTGAGAGAGGTGGTAGGTAGGCAATCTTTCCCCTACTCTTTCACGAAAAGTTAATTCTACTAACTCAAACCTGAGTCACAAGACTATGGGCAAATAGCACTTGCCATCCCACTTATAACTATGTAGTTCTTACTATTCTATGTGATCTAGTTTTTTAGAATGGTGTGAAGCTTTTGTGGCTTCGTGTCATGCTTTGCATAACCTTACCTTAGGAGGTGATTTGAGTTCAAGAAGGGATCCATAGTGTTTCATTCCCTCTTCTTCTTTTTCTTCTTACAACTATTATTCTTGAGTTATTGTTCAACCCCCCAAAAAGTGCCTTTTTTCAGCCCCAAAGGTCCGTCCAATCAAACCCTAATCCTTAGCCCTACCCTTTGGCCTTTGAATTAACACCAAAACCTCATAAATCGCTGTTGTCCAAAGCTTCTAGCACCACTTTACCTAAAAATCCTACAACTTGAGAAAATTAAGCCGAAACTCATCTATCCCATCCATAAACTCTAGCCAATTTCTCCTACCATATGGAACCTTAACAAAAAAGGATAAAAAGAATTGTTTTGGTTTACCTATGAATGAGGTAGAGCCTTGTATTTATAATGAAACAATATTACAAAATAGGAAACAAACAAAATAGGAAACGAAGATATATATAAAAAAAAAAAAAGACGTTAAATCTGTGATTGACATAATCACAGATTTTATACACACTACCATAATTATAATATCACTATTTCCTAATTCCAACACTACCATAATTAAAATATCACTATTTCCTAATTCCAACACTCCCCCTTAAGCTGGTGTGAAGATATTTAATAAACGCAGCTTGCCGATAGACAATTGGAGTAATGTTGGGCCTATAGACTTGGTGACCATATCTGCTAACTGCTCAGAAGAAGAGACAAAGGATGGTCTCACAACACCAATCCGAACCTTCTCTTGAATGAAATGTATATCAACCTCTATATGTTTGGTACGCTTATGTATGACAGAATTAGAAGAGAGCATACTAGCAGACTTGTCGTCACAAAACAAAGACGCATGAACAGTCTCCTCAAAGCCTAACTCTGCCAAAATAGAACGCAGCCATAGAATCTCACAAGTGCCTTGTGCCATAACCCTATACTCAGCTTCTGCAAAAGACCTAGAAACAAGTGCTTGCTTTTTACTTTTCCATGATATAAGATGATCACCATAGAAAGTACATAAACCCCATGATAGAAGATGATCACCATAGAAAGTACATAAACCAAAAGTAGAACGTCTATCCATTTTAGATCCTGCATAGTCAGCATCAGTAAAATAGGTGAGTCCAGATTGAGGATCGACTGTGAAGAACAATCCCAAGACAGGAGAGATCTTCAAATATCTCAAGATGTGATGAACCGCATCAAGATGTTCTATACGAGGTGCATGCATGAATTAGCTAACCATACTAATTGCAAATGTCAAGTCAATTCCAATATTGGTCAGATAGATGAGACACCCAACAAGACACTAATACATGCTTGGGTTCTCTAGTAATTCGCCAGACTCTGATGTGAGCTTGACATTGGGATCCGTAGGAGTAGAAGTAGGTTTACACCCCAACATACCAGTATCCTTAAATAAGTCAAGAGTGTACTTCCTTTAAGATAAGGAAATCCCCTACCGTGAGCAAGCCACCTCAATTCCTAGAAAATACTTGAGATTCCCCAAATCCTTAATATCAAAGGTGTGTCCCAAATACCGTTTTACTTGATCAATGCCTATAGAGTCATCACTGGTGAGAATAATATCATCCACATAAACCAACAAGACTATACACTGACTTGTAGAATTACGACAGATGAAGCACGTATGGTCTAAATGGCACTAAACAAAACCCATTGAGATGATGACTGAGCTGAAACGACCAAACCAAGCTCGTGGAGACTGCTTCAAGCCATACAAAGACTTGCATAGTCGACATACTTTCCCCGAATACTCCTCCTCAGCTTGAAAACCAGGAGAAGGAGCCATATAAATCGTCTCAAGAAGATCCCCATGTAGAAAGGCATTCTTGACATCAAGCTGATAAAAGGGCCAAGAATGGGATGCTGCAAGGGAGATGAGTAGGCGAATAGATGTAAGCTTGGCAACTGGGGTAAAGGTAGCACCAAAATCTTTGCCAGGAACTTGAGCGAAGCCCTTGGCCACTAAGCGGACCTTATAATGGTCAACGGAGCCAACAGGTAGGTACTTAATAACAAAGACCCATTTGCAACCCACAGTACTCTAGCTAGAAGGTAAAGGAACCAAATCCAAAGTATGATTCTGTTCTAAAGCTTCCATTTTAGTTTGCATGGCCGCCACTCATTTTGGATTCTTAAGGGTCTTTGACATAGAACGAGGAATAGACTTGGACTCAAGCTTGCCAAGGAAAGAATGATATGAGTCTAAAACCCTGTTATAGGAGAGATACTGGGAAATAGGATGATCAGTACTACACAGATAACCCCAGCGGGGGATGTCGATCTCGAGGAGGATTGCAACGAGGAAGGAAAGGAGATGTATGTAAAGGGAAAGAATTACCTAACCCAAGATTCGGAGAGGTGGCAGGAGGAGGCTGAGCATGAGGGTGGCAATAGTATACTTGCAATGGGGGAAAAGGAGGCGAAGGTGGAGGATGAGAGAGGGGGGCAACCCTATCCGCAACCTCATCCAAAATGGGAATTGGGCGGACACTTGGAGTATCAGAAGGTGAAACCTACAACGGGGGGTTAGAACTAAAAAAAAGGAAGATCATCACAAAAAGTAACATCTAGAGTGTGGTGAAAGTGACGAGACACAGGATCAGCACATCTATATCCTTTAGACATGGAAGAATACCCCCAAAAAACACAACGAATAGACTTGTCATCTAACTTAGTGCAAGTGGGACGCCGGTCTTGAACAAAACATGTACATCCAAAAACACGAGGTAAAACAGGAAAAAATGTAGTATTAGGCATAAGAATATAGAATGGGGTAAGGCCATGTAACACACGACTAGGAATCCTATTAATGAGATAGAAAACAATAAGGACAGCCATGTGCCAATAAGACTTGCGCACACGCATACCATGAAGAAGAAAACGTACGATAGACATAATATGACGGTTTTTACGTTCAACAATACCATTTTGGTCAGGGGTCCGAGGACATGTTAGTTGTTGAAGAATACCCGTTCAGTTAAGGTGGGAACGAAACTCGTTGGAGATGTATTCCCCACCATTATCAGAGCGAATGTTTCTAACTGTACAAAATTGTGTCTTAACTATTTGCAAAAACTAAACGAAGATGGGAAACACATCAGACTTGTGGCGAAGTAAATAGACCCAAGTGTACCTAGTGTGATCATCAATAAAAGTCACATAATAATGATGACCTCGAAAAAGCAGGAATGGGAGAGGGACCCCAAACATCAGAATGAATAAGGTTAAAAACACTAGGGACCCATGTCATATGTGGTATATAACTAGTATAGATATGTTTAGACAACTCACAAGTAACACAATGAAATTTAGAATCCTTGCAAGCTTTATTTAATAAAAGGAAAAGTTGACATAAATATTGAAAGTTAACATGATCCATACAGGCGTGCCATAACTCTAAAGTTTGAATAGAAAAATCACAAGATATAGAAGGAGGCAAAACAGACGCCTAAAAATTGGCTAAAGTCAAAGAAAGTTGGTTCAATGGATCTCCAAAAGTAGTATAGCCAGTCGCGCTCATATCCGCTACCAAAAATCCTCTTCGAACTCAAGTCTTGTAAAAGACACGAAAAAGGTAAGAAAATGACAGCATAGTTAAAGGTTTTGGCAAGACATCCAACAAATAAGAGATTATAAGCAAACTTGGGAACATGCAACACAGAAGATAAAGTGATATCAGGGAATAAAGACACAACACCCTTATGTTGGATAGAAGAGCAAGAACCATTAGCAAGACACACATATTAGGCAGCAGTGGTGGGTTCAGGAGAGGAAAGAAAAGAAAACTCACCAGTCATATGATCATTAACCCTAGAATCCAAAATCTATGAAGGACTAGGAGACCGAACATGGAAAGTAGTAGAAGTACTTGTAGCTAGGGTGGCAATAGAGGATGATAGACCGAGAGAACCAACGGTGAGGGACCCAAGTTAAGCCTAAAGCTGACCAATCTAAGTCTATAACTGCTGTAGATTAGGGACATTAGGAGGCTCAGAAGCAGGAGTAACTTCCACTAACACAGCAGTGCGAGCAAAGCCAGAACCATGTGGAGCAAGACCACGAGGACGGGAAGGGCGTTGCCTCAACTCAGGATGAAGTTTGAAGCAACGGGCTTTGATATGTTTAGGCGCACCACAATGATGACAAGTAACAGAATCGGTGAAACTCTGAGAACCAGAACTCGCAACAAGAACCATCCGATCTGCTAAAACTGGAGGGACTGAAGGAACACTAGGCTGAACCAATCGCCGGTGACGCTCATCACTGTCAATAGTGGCAAAAGCCTCATAAAGAGATGGCATGGGTGATATGTTTTGAATTTGAATTTGAAGAGATTCAAATTCAGAGTTTAAATCCATGAGAAACTGATAAGTGTGCTGTCGGGCAAGCCCCTTAGACACAAGGGAGGTGGCTTCTGGTGGAAGGTCAGTCAAAAGCTTATATTGAGCAAGTTCCTTCCAACGAGCTTGAAGATATCCAAAGAATTCAACAACAAAAAAGCCAAGAGATGACTGAGATGCATGAGCTATATCCTGGTAAAGCTCGAAGATACATGCATCATTGTGAGCATGAGCCTACATCTGTGACAATGCCTGCCACAAACTCAGAACTGTATCGCAATAAAGGAACATATGATAAATCCGATCTTCCATGGAATTGAATATCCATCCTAATATAGTACAGGTATCGATATCCCACTGAACACGTGCAGGGTCTGTTGCAGCTGGCGGGGTAATAGCAGATAAAAGCCAATGAGCCTTTCTTTTTCCCCCAAGACAAAGTTTAAGGGAACGGCTCCAAGCAGCAAAATTTTTCCCATTCAGTACCACACTCGTAATTCGATGAATAGGAGTGTGATGGGAAAGAGAAAAATCAGCCCTCGAAACAGGCACAGGTTTGGTGGAGATCATAGTAGAAACCTCAGTAGGAATGGTATAAGATGAGTTATCCATGGGGAGGTGATGAGGGCTGAAATAGACAGCAATACACAATATGGTCTGAGTAAACAACCAGAAAAGCCAGAAAAAACTCAACGAGTTAAATACTATCGAATAAAGGTAGCCCACAAAAAAAAAAAAGGCAAAAAGAGGTCCAAAAAAGTGCTTAAAGCATCAGCACTATACCCTGGAAAAGAGAGAAAAAGGGTTCAGACCACCCTAAAGAGGATGTTGAAGTACTCTAGGCCAGGATAAGACCTGGTCGGTAGCAATAAGGCCCTCGGTAGGTGTGATACAGTCCTGCCGAGGGGTATAGGAGGGTAGGTAAGTGGTTTCGGGTTGTCTAGAGGGAAGAGGAGGTCTGTCGGCTATTGGAAGAAGAAGAAAGAAGATGAAGAAATTGTTAGGCAATGAAGAACAAGAGCCAACAGGGAGGAGGGGGTTGTCTAGGGTTTTTGTGTTTTGGCTTTGATACCAAAAAGAATGAAAAGAATTGTTTTGACTTACCTATGAATGAAGTAGAACCTTGTATTTATAATGAAACAATATTACAAGATAGGAAACGAAAATAAATATAAAAAAAGGCATTAAATCTACGATTGACATAATCGCAGATTTTATACACACTACCATAATTACAATATCACTATTTCCTAATTCCAATACTACCATAATTATAATATCACTATTTCCTAATTCCAACAAACCCTAGAATCCATTCATGCCTAAACCCACCACAATTCCTAATGTAGGCAGCCTTTTGCCTAGTTCCCTAATCTTCCCTAATACAACAATAATACATCATAAATGTTGCCTATGCTTCACTCTCTGGAAATCATAATGCCAAACTCAACTGCTAATACATTGTAGTTGTTCCCCTGGAGTAATTCATGTGCCAAAATTTATTCCCGAGCATATCAAGTTTATTGGGTCAGGAAAGGGGGCATTTTGCACACAGCTCAACTTCCCTAAATGCTGCTACTGTGAGTTTCAGAACAACAAACACCCCAAAAAAAATGTTGCTAGCTTGCCACATACGTATTACATAAGCCAACATCTATCCTGTCGTTGCAGTTACAAACATGTGTCAAAAGAACTATGCAAAGACCTTAAAGTGTGTTATTTTTTGTTATCACTGGAATTGCACTTGTTGCAATCAATGGTGGGTCACTATTCCATAACCGTTATTTTTCTGAAAAGCATCAGTGATATGCTGTTAGCATTATTTTAACATCACTGGAATTGCTTTTTAAATGTTTGAACACCAAACAAGTGACAAATATGAATACGTTTTTTTCAATAGAGAAAGGAGATTAGACCCTCGCATCCACCCAGTAGCACAACCAAGAAACTAAAGGGACACTTATTAATTATAATTTCATTTTTTTTTTTATAACCAACAATATTTTTGAATTAATATTAAGTATAAAAACTCAAATAACTTATTACAAAAGTATTTCACATGAAATTTTACAATTAATTTTGAATAAAGTCGAAAAGAAAGTATTATGTATAACTAGTGTATTATAGACAATGTAAAAAAGTCATATATTTAAGTTTTAAAATAAATTATATAATGGTAAGATAAATTAAATTTTTACAAAATTTGAATAAAAATTTCATATAATAGTGATATCACGTCATCATTGACATATGATATCACCAACTAATAGTAAAGCAACATATGAAAGTGAACTCCACAAGCAAATATAACTAACACTCTAGTAAATTTTACATATATATAGTTAGATTAATTATATTTGCATATCAATAATGATGAATATTATCTTTACATTGAGTTTTTTTTTCACAAAATTTTTATACATAAATATATGATTTATTGTGGTCCCTTTATTTTCAATAAAACAATCACTATTGTTCTCATAAATTAAAAAATGCCCTTGACATTTTATTCTAAATATTATTCTTGTTTAAAATTTTATTTATATACATATGTTAAAAAAAAATAAAATCCAAAACCTAAGGGGGCACATGACCACCCTGGTCACCCTGTGCCTCCGCCACTGATCCACCTCATATTTTCCAATATGAATGACACGTTAGAAAAGAACTGAATTAATCAGAATAGCCAAAAACACTAAAGGTAGAAACCCATGATTAATCTGTTACAGTTAAGATGTTCAACTCAGATGCTATAGCAAATATGATATACCTCCAGACCAAAAGAAATAACATGAAATTGTAAAATAAGACTGACCGCTATGACTTCATCAACCACATCTTGATTCAAATTTCTGGGAATGAAACCTGCTCCAATTCCTTGAATGTTGTGAGGACCTGCACTTCCAAATGGTAACAAACACAACAACATGCAAAACATTATTTTAAAACAAAGCTAAAAAGGTCTATCTGCTGACTTACCAGGCTTCCCACCAGAAAGAATGTTGCTTTCTAAAGGTTCCACGCCAATAACCTTATGTCAAATGAAGACAATTGAGAAAATGGAAAAGAACACATGAAAAAATAAGCTTCGTTTGAAAACATTTTTCCATTACAAAATTAGTTTTCCGTATTCACAAGAGAATGAATATGGAGAAAAAAAAAATCATATCTAGGCTTGGCCAGTTTAAAATAAAAATAAAAATTACCTTTATGCTTGGCTTCCTCTCTTTAAGGAACCGACCGACCCCAGAAATAGTTCCACCACTTCCAATCCCTGCAATAAAAATGTCCACCTTGCCTCTTGTATCTTCCCAGATCTCTGGACCAGTTGTCTCATAGTGAATCTGCCAAAAAAGGAAAAAAGAAGAAGATAAAGAAAAGAAAAAAAGAAAAAGTTATATGAACACTGCAGTGATCTCTTATCTTGTAAGTAATACTAATTGGAATGGAACAAAACCACTGCCCCATCCATGATAAATAGCACCATACTATCTAACATGAACTCACCAGTCCAGTTAGATTATCTGTTTGCCAAAAAATTACCCTGACTAGTTAGTTGGCTCTGACCATCTGACCCATAAATATGTTATTGCAAGAATGTCCTGCCAATTTAATCGGGAGAACCTCAGATTGCATATTCAAATATCTAAGCACCTGATCAACAAAGTAAGAAGTATCTATTCTATATATTAAGCGAGAGGTTGTACAAACAGACGTCTTACATGCTCTTCCCTCTTTTTTCTTCCCTAAACAGGTTACATGTGGTCACCTCTATGTTGGATCGAAGGCCATGAGGGACAGAGCTTGAGAGTGACACAGAAGAAAACTCAGGGAGTGGGCATTACATGGGGCAGACTGGGGTGGGTGGTAAAATTTGTAGTCCGATATTTTAAGCAAGAAAGAAAAAGGGATATAAAGATCATGGGATTATCTGGATACACATCAATTCCCTTTCCATTCTAATCGAACAAAATATGAACAAACATAGCGTTTGCTGGCAATAAAAAGTGAGAGTGGGAAAAGCTAAAATATTGAAGAAAAAATAGAATGAGTGTATGTGAAAAAATTAAGAATGAAAGGAGAGAAAGACATGTACCAATTTCTCTGTTTATTTCAGTTTTATTTTTATTTTATTTTATTTTATTTTTGCGACTTCTTAATGTGACATATATTATTCAAGGATTATAACGGTTCAGATGTTCTATTAAAAGAGTTTATAATTTCGTAGTTTTTCATCATGAAAAATATTTTGAGCAAAAAACTTTGAATAAGAGTCCAAAACTCACTCTTTTCCTTTTCAAGCATCATCCCAAAGCTCTTATACCTTATTTTTCTATGGTCGTACCTAGTGCACAAGCCTCCCACTTACAACAGCATCTGGGAGAGGAGAGGTAGCAGGTAATCAGGCTTACCCACTTTTTTTGTGTAGAGGCTAGGTTCAATGACTTGAACCCGTGCCACAACGCTAGGGAAGATAGCACTTTCCATCAAAAAAAAAATTTACTAAATTTAATAACATAGCTAAATTAAAAATAAAACATATTTTAGGTCTAGAACTTTTATTTTTATTTTTCGCACCACATATTGCATAGGCTTACTGTTAGTGTCGGATAATTTTAGAATCTATACACCCAGATGGCATACTATAATCTCTTTAACGAGGTGCCACAGAAAATCAAGTCTTCCATAAAGGATATGATAACAAATGTTGCATATATACCTTACTAAATATAGCCTTCTAGGGGAGGCTCTCAACTATTGCCCAAGTTCTACATATCATGCTATAATGTTGTTTAAAGGCCCACATTTTGTATCAGAGACACAAGTGAGACACTTTTATTTAATTCTATCGAATACCATTTCAAACCGGAATTACAAAAATATTGAAATGATCCTGTCAGACCCAGGTTGAGAAATCTCAGAGGCAGCAGCTCTGATGTATGTAGGCAACTAGTCATGCCTATCTTTGGTAAATTATGTGAAACCTGGACATGACTCATGTCCACAGGGATACAACAGAGAACATAAACAGGCAAACAGCCAATTCAATGGTGCTATAAAACCTTGAGAAAAACTTGGTAAATGGCTTTTCTAGTAAATCTGGAAGCAACAAGCTGGGGAAAAATTATAATAAAAAACCTTTGGATTTGCAGGATTGTCAGATTGTTGAAGCATGTAGGCATTTGGTGTCCTATACGAAATTTCTTCAGCTTTCTGAACTGCTCCCTTCATGCCCTTAGCAGAGTCAGTCAAAACAAGCTCAGCTCCAAATGCTTTCAAAATAACCCTTCTTTCCAGGCTCATTGAAGCTGGCATTGTCACGATGAGCCTATATCCTTTTGAAGCAGCTATAAATGCAAGGCCAATGCCTGTGTTTCCACTTGTAGACTCCACTAGAATGCTCTACAGAGAGAGGGTGAGGAGGAAGAGAAGTAAAAAAAAAAAAAAAAAAAAAAAAAAAAGAGAGAGAGAGAGAGAAAAAAGTTGTATCAGAAAGATAGAAAGGATAGATGTCAATCAAGATTAAAGTTGTTATCAACAACATATGACTTAACAGAGTTGCATTCATATAGGATGACCATGCTGCAGAGGCAAAAAGCCATAGTTACACGATTGTTTGTAAATTACAGCACTTCATCACCTCATGAAAAGAATAGAAAAACAACTTAACAAATAAACATATGCCCCAAAAAATGGTGTCAAACAATCAATACTTTTATCTATGAAGCACGGGTGCAGGTATGAGTATGGTGCGGGTACGCCGATATATTTTATTTATTTATTTATAATTATGGTTAAAGAATCCAACCAACAAATTAAAATTAAATATCAAAACTAAAAAGAGAACTACAAAACTAAAAGTCAAATATATTTCAATTCAACAATGCCCACACCAAAGGAAAAACAAATATCGGCTCTAACTCTAGAAAAGGAAAAACAAATATCGGCTCTAACAATGCCAATTCAGTCCATAATGCAAGCAAAGGAAAAACAAAAGAAAGCCCTGTGTATCTAAACTTGACACTTCAAAGTTCACTTCCATCAATTTCATCATTGAATAAAACAGCTTCCATCTTTGGTTCATCAAGTGAAAGATTTGCAATTTCAAGGAAACCATAACCCTCCAATGAATCAAATGCATCTCCCCCAATGTCCCATAACTTAGTCTTTCCTTCTGTGTATAGTCGACTCCTCCTTGATAAGAGGCGAATATTGGAGTGCACAAAAACCAAATCCTCGCAACGTGGTGGTGTCATTTTATTCCTCCTCATAGAATGAATGAAAGAGTAGGTGCTCCAATTCCTTTCACAACATGATGAGGAACATGGTTGGCCAAGTAATTTCACTGCCAAGGATTGGAGCATAGTGCAGAAGAGCCATGTGCCAACCACCAAACCATTGGTTCCATTACTCCTCTATCATATATTGAGTCAGAGTCTCCAAAACTTTTTAAACAACCTGAAAACTTAGCATACTCTGTATTAACAACCCTTCTCTCATCTGAATCAGGAAAGTATCTCTTAAAACACTTGATTCTTATCTCAGAAATTTCAGCATCTTTGTAAGGAGGAACACGAATGGGATTTCATGAAGCCACATCCCACTATAATACCTAGATTTCATAATTAGGAAAAAATAATAAGTAAATCATGCAATGAAAAAAAATGAAAGTATAAACTACAAGTCTAATGTGAATTATACCTTGGATTCAAAGAATGAGCAAGACAATGAAGAGGTGTGCTACTTTTTGTCCACCTTTCCACTAATATTTGATGCACTACAGAGTAAAAGGCCGACTCTTCATTTTCTGACTTCCCTTCACGCATTTAGATGGATGCCTCTACCTGTTCAATCATTGAATCCCACATCTCATAAACCAAATGTAGACATGGCTTATCGGTGTCACAAAATCTGAGCATCTCATAAATAGGCAATGTGAATGAAAGTACATATTCAATCTTGTCCCACCAAATATCATTTAACAACTTTTCCTTTACAACAACTGCTTTCCCAACATCATCTTCCCTGTAAGAAGCCCATTTCTCACTTATCACCATTGCTTGGAGACCACGATAACTAAGTTTAAACATTTTTAGCATAACAATTGCAGATGCAAAGCGTGTATCTGCAACAGATAGTAGCTTCAAAGGTACAAACTCATTAAAAATAGCTAATCTCATAGAATGATTCATGATGAAATTTCTCACAAACATTACATCATCAATCACAGTAGTGATCCAATGGCATTCATCATAAGCATATGCAACAACTCCAATTTCCTTCGCAGCACAAATGTTCTTAAGAGCAAGATTAAGAGTGTGCACTACACAAGGTGTCCAAAAGATCTTCGGATAATTACCTTGAATGATTGATCCAGCTGCACTACAAACAGGAGCATTGCCAATAATTACTTGAATCACATTATGAGGGCCCACTTCATCAATCACTTCACTAATTAATTTGGCAATATGATACTTGTCCTTGGGCTCACCCTCACAATTAACAGCTCTTATAACCATAGCTCCACCATCAGATGCTACCATAAAATTAATAAGAGACCTCCTTTGTGCATCAGTCCATCCATTAGATACTATACTCAACCCCTTCTCATCCCATGACTTTTTTAGTTGGTTCCAATAACCTTTCAATATTTGCCCTTTCTTTTTGAAGTAAGGTAGTCCTCAACAAATTATATCCAGGAGGGACATACCCAATAATTTGATTCTCAACATCATATTGAAAAGTACCCACAAAGTATGGATTCCTAGCCAAATGGAAAGGCAAACCAGCTGAATAGAACATACGAGCAATTAAAGAATGTAAATATTCTCTAGCACTTTGCTGGAATGCCTTATCCAAAGGACGACTCCCAATTGCCTTTCTCTTTCTTGGTTCGTAACCTTCCATTCTAAATGTTCCAACATCTCCTATGCTGCCGTGGCTAGTACTAATTTGAGAAGATGGAGGTGATAAAGGAACATTTTTAGGCTTTGCCATCTTTTTTCGGTTCTCAGCTTCTTGATCTGCCGTTCGAATTTCAGAAAGAAGATCACTCTTGTCCGTCACAATTGCACACACTCTAATTCCATGGCCAGTAAGTGTAAGTTTCTGAATAATTCTATATATTCAACTAGTAAATAATACAAATTTTATAACCAATATTTATAGGAATCCTAACCCTAATCTAGAATAGGAAATACAATCAATCCTATATTCAGAATCAACCTAATTCCATAATTACATAGGTTTCCATAATTACATAATATTCTTACACCCCCGCTCAAACTCAAGGTGTTTTAGCAGAAAATACTGAGAGTTTTGCCAAGAAGAAACTGAAATCGAGCAGTGGTGTGAGTTTTCGTAAAGAAATTAGCAAGTTGCAAAGCCGACGAGACGAAAGGAAGCGAGATGGAGCCAGACTGCAGATGTTGATGGACAAAATGACAATCAATCTTAATGTTCTTCGTCCGCTCATGAAAGACAGTGTTATGTGTAATCTAAATAGCACTGCGGTTGTCACAGTAAAGGGAGGTCGGAGAAGACTGAGGGACACCTAACTCAGTCAATAGACAATGAAGCCAAACAATCTCAGCAGTGGCATGAGCTATAGCATGGTACTCAGCCTCGGCAGTGGAACGCACAACAACAGTCTGTTTCTTTGCCTTCCAAGAGATCAAGGAATCACCAAGAAACATGCAAAAGCCAGAAGTGGACTTGTGATCAGTGACATCACCAGCCCAATCAGAATCAGCATAAGCCACCAAGTCCAAAGAGGAAGTAGAAGACAACAGTAAATCCTAAAATATAGTGCCCTGGAGATAGCAAAGAATCCAAACCAAAGCAGCCCAATAGGTAGAGCGAGGAGCAGAGACAAATTGGCTAACCACATGAACAACATAGGCAAGATCAGGATGAGTAACCGTCAAATAGACTAAGCAACCCACAAGCTCTCGATATAAAGTAGGATCATCCAGAAGAACACCATCAGTAGTGTTGAGCTTTACATTAAGCTCAATGGGGGTATCACAAATCTTAGTGTTAGTAAGACCGGCACGATGAATAACCTCATTGACATACTTGGCTTGAGATAGAAAGTAGCCCTTGGGAGAAAAAGCTACCTCTATACCAAGAAAATACCGCAAGTGGCCCAGATCCTTCATTTCAAAGGTGAGGAAAAGATGCTGCTTGACCTCAGATATAGCAGAAGAGTCAAAACCAGTGATGATCATATCATCCACATACAGTAATAATGCAAAAAATCCAACAGAGGTGTGGAGAAGAAATAAAGCAGAGTCCTAGGCACAAGGGTAAAACCCAAGCTCAGTAACAGTAGTCTGAAAGCGATTATACCATGCACGAGGAGACTGCTTCAAGCCATACAGAGCACACTGAAGGTGACAAACCTATCCAAAGAAATGGTGAAGGCCAAGGAAAGGATGCATGTAAACCTCCTCTATGAGATGACCATTAAGAAAAACATTCTTAACATCTATCTGATAAAGAGGCCAAGAACGAATAGTAGCAACAGAGATCAAAACACGAACAGTAGTCATTTTGGCAACAGGAGCAAAGGTTTTCTCATAATCAATACCATACTTCTATTAGAAACCTTTGGTAACCAGACAAGTTTTGTAGCACTTAAAAGAACCATCAGAATGAGTCTTGACTTTGTAGACCCATTTGCAACCAACCAGATTCTTACCAGCAGGCAAAAGAACTAACTCCCCAGTACGAGTTTTCTGTAAAGTAGGCAACTCATCCTCAATAGCTTGAACCCAATGAGGATCCTGATAGGCCTCCTTGTAAGACTGAGGTTCTAAAAAAGAGTGAATAGTAGACAAAAAAGTATGATAGGAAGCAGAAAAACGTGTAGTAGACCAACCCAACCTGTTTGAAGGATGACGCGTTTGAGTAGGATAGCGGTGTGCAGCAGAATCAGAGTCGTCAGAAGCAGGAGGATCGGCAGTAGGGGTAGAGACAACTGGTGGAGGAGGAGCCTTACGACGAGAATAGACTAACAATGGAGGAGGAGAAGAAACTTAAGGAGGAGAAGTAGCCAGAGTGAAGCAGGAGGAGAAGATGAAACAAACTCAGGAGGAACTGTAGAGATGTACTCATCAGACGGTACCTCAGAAGGAAATGGGTTAATGTGAACCAAATCCTCTTTGGAAACTGGAGCAGTGACAGGAGGAAGCTGAAAGTAAGGTAGACGTTCGAGAAAAGTAACATGATGGGAGACATAAAGACGGTGGGAAACAGGGTCATAACACCAATAGCCTTTCTGAGTAGAACTATAACCCAAAAAGACACATAGGACAGACCGGGCACTAAGTTTGGTTCGATCTTTATGGGAAAGAAGGACAAAACAAGCAGACCCAAACACACGAAGGAGAGAGTAATTGGGAAGTTGAGAGAACAGAGCCTCATAAGGAGACCGACTAGAAAGAAGGGGAGTAGGCATACGGTTAAGAAGAAAAGCAGCTATAAGAACTGTTTCTTCCTAAAATAGAGTTGGGATTAAGGCAGAGAGAAGAAGAGACCTAATTGTCTCAAGGAGATAACGGCGTTTACGCTCGGCTCGTCCATTTTGGGCAGGTGCATCAGTATAGGAAGTTTAGTGAATGGTACCCAAATTGGCCAAATACTCACAAAACTCATTTTTAAAATATTATCCACCCAAGTCAAACCGTAACACTTTAATTGTAAACCCAAACTGAGTAGTGATCATAGACTGAAAGGTACGGTATATCTGATAGAAGTTGGACTTATGAGTCATAAGATAAACCCAAGTGTAACGAGTGCAGTCATCAACAAATGGCACATAGTATGCAGAACCCCTTTGGTGAGAACAGGAGAAGGACCCCAAAAATCAGTATGAACTAAAGAAAACGGTATATCAGATATGGATGTACTTTTACGAAAAGGTAAGACTATCATTTTGGCAAGTTTACACCCCCGATATGCAGAAACTTTACCCAATATACCAGACTAAGCTAAAGACCGTAAGCGATCAGCAGACAAATGCCCTAATTTAAAATGCCACAAGTAGAAATGATTAGATAAAGAATCTAACTGAAAAGAGGAAAAGGCAGTCGGAGAGGGTGTCATAGGCAGATGTAAGCTCTCTACCACTTAGAGGTCTCCAATTCTACAGCCAGTCCCAATCTGCTGCTTGGACATCCGATCCTATACAAAACAGATAGAAGAAGAAAGAAAACATCAAAATTGGAGGAATCAAACTGACTGATAGATAATAAACTGACAAATAACTGAGGAACATAAAAGACAGATGGAATAGAGATAGCAGACATAACAGATGATAAGACAGACCTAACAGATATAACAGACATACTAGACCCATTAGCAGCAGTAACAATAATAGGAGAGGGAGGAGGAGTACAATTTTGAAGTAAGAAGAGATGGGGAGTCATATGATGAGAAACAGCAGAGTCAAAAATCCAGATAGACGAAGAGATACCTGAAGAAGACCCAAGCAAACCTAAATGAAGAAAGGGAACAATGGAGGCAGACAGGGAGGGCTGGGAGATAGACAATGTATGCTGAAACTGATTAATTTGAGCTCTCAAGGAAGCCAAGTCAGGATTAGGAGTTGGAGCAAATGTAATAGAACTGACGGAAGCCTGAAAATTACTCAGAGAAGAAGGGCAAAACTAGGTCCGAGATTGCTGAGAAGACGAGCTAGACAGACATCCTTTATTGGGACAATGATATTTCCAATGGCCTTTCTGATGACAGAAGGCACACTCATCCGAAGCCACAAACATCAACAATCAGCGAAGACGAATCAAAGAATAGTTAGAGAGCTTTGCAATGCGAACCAAAAGGGTTAGTCACTTAGATGACCAGTCATGTAGCAGAAGGCGAGTCACGAGAGAACCAGTCTAAGTGTAATAATCAATGAAATTTTGGGGTCAAAGTGTAAATACCAGCAAATTAGTTCTATGTATCAATACCAGAGCTGATTGTGAACCAGAGAAGCTTCAAAAGACAGGATGGAGTTGCGATGGCTGAAGACGATTACGAGGTGAATCACGATGGCTAAAGACAACGATTGAAGATGATCGCGACCTGAATCAGAAGCATAACGATAATGTTTGTGAACCAGAGGGATTGAGTTCGTGAACCAGAAGTACCCAAACTGAGTCGCGACAAAGCAGGGGGCTAAAGCTGATCGCGAGTTGCTGATGATGACTGAAGATGATCGCGACCCATGAACCAGAGAGACCAATGAACCCTAAGTCGCAACTGTGAAGAAGACCAGAGAACAGAGAGGCCTTCGCAACTTCGGAGAAGCCTAGAGAAGTCTTCGAACAACAAGCATGAATGCAGATGAAGGACTTCGAATGATCAAGGCCAGACCTAGGGTTTTGGATGTGGCTCTGATGCCATGTAAGTTTCTGAATAATTCTGTATATTCAACTGGTTAATAATACAAAGCTTACAACCAATATTTATAGGAATCCTAATCCTAATCTAGAATAGGAAATACAATCAATCCTATATTCATAATCAACCTAATTCCATAATTACATAGATTTCCATACTTACATAATATTCTTACAGTAAGTAGCAACAAATGGGCTCTAACTCTAGAATATGACCCTTGGTACTTGATGTTACAAAAATTACACTTAAATTTTGTATTACCACTTCCTCCTTTCCCATTTTTGACTAATTTTGTAACATAGCCCCAAAGAGGAGCATTTTCATCTCTAGATTGATCAATGGAATGAGCAAAAGAAGCACTTGCAAATGAACCTGAACTGCTTGATGAACTCATTTTTCCTATAATATAAAACCATTAAGCATTAAAAATAATATTTGTGAAATCTCTCACTTTGACATGTTATGATGTTATGCACTGTGATCATAATTTATTTTTAAAATCTTTCTTTTGGCTCATCAATTTGCTATTTTTATAGTGTGAGACCAAAGAAATAACAAGAGACCAAAGAAAAATTTCATAAACACAATAGATAAAGAACAACAACAACTAACATTACACAGAAAAGCACTTGAATTAAATCAAAATCAAGATAATACTCTACTACATTTACACAGATCAATAATCTCGTCCATCAAAATTGTTGATCTGCAAGGGCACCAAAAAAAAAAAAAGGGAAAGAGAGATGAAGAACACTCATCGGAGGGAAGACGAAGAAAGGAACAAAGAAGACGAAGACCAATTGCTGATCTGCAGAAAAAAAACGAAGGAACAAAGATGAAGACACGAAGACAAAGACGAAGAAACGAAAAAGAAGAAGAAGACGAAGACGAAGAAAAAGATGAAGAACACTCACTGGAGGGCTTCGTCTCATTGCATCGTCATCGTCGGAGGGCTTCGAAGTGAAGAGATGTTGCTGTTGCTGAAGAAGAAGACGAAGAAGACTACGCCGTTCTCTTTGCTATTGCTGAAGTGAAGAGATGTAAGAAGGGACAAAACCTAGATGTATATATTCTTAATATTACAAAACAACACTGTACTTTTTATTTTTTTTAATAAAGAACATAAATAAATTGCTCTGATACCCCTAATTCTCTTACAAATTTGATTTTTTGGGCATACCCGAAACGTACCATACGCGTACCCATGCCGTACCCATGACGTACCCGATTGAACCAAACGTACCAGACCCCCTTTTGCTGTACCCGGTGCGCGTACAGCCGTACAGGTATGCGTACTCGCACCCGGTAAGTACCTGGTACTCGTATGACACTATTTTTGGAGTACCCGTGCTTCATAGACTTTTATAGATTGTATGATGCAACCATTAATTTTTTTTTGGGTATTTATGGCTTTGTTACCTTTCCTGGTGTTATGAGACCTCTTTGCTCAGCATCAGTTATCATACTGTATCCTATCCTGAAACCCAAAAAAAAAAAAAAAAAAGACTAATCAACATATCATCAAATCTCATAAAAACTCAAGTAGGAAATTACTTACCAAAAAAAAAAAAAAATGGAAATCACTCAGAATTAAATTGATATGGGTGGCTTAGCCAACAGGTAAAGGCTTCTTGTTAGTGTTGTGCTAACTTGGGTTCGAGTCATGAAAACAATTTCTATAGAATGGGAGTACGGGTCCATATATCTGGCCCTTCTCAGACTCCACTTTAGCAGGGTCTTTGTGCACTTTTTTATTTATAATTAGATGGAATCAACAATATATGCTCCTTATGTGAGAATATTATTGTAATTATGGAAATATATCAATTAAGTTGATTGTATATTTTAGATTGATTGTGTGAATATTAGATTGATTGTATTGATTGTTAGGGGTGCAATTCGGACGGGTTTGGTCGGTCGGATTGGGAGGTTGTCCAAGCCCAACCCAGCCCAAGTTGTGCTGAGACATGCCCAGGCCCGAATTGTAATCCAAGATTGTCTGTCGAAGCCCGACTCGAGTTAAACCCGAATTGCCTGAGTTGCCTGAATTAGCCGAGTTGTAAATGATATTTTTTTTTTGTTTGTTGCATCTACACATTATTAAATTATTAAAATTTGACTCTATTTACAATTTTTTTAAATAGAAAATCATTAATACCATCAAAACAAATAATTTATATAATGTAAGAGAGATGCCGCTCTAGTAGTCTTCACAATTTATGAGTGAAAATAAAAAAAAGTAAGATTTTATGTTATTTGTATATATAATATATATTCAATATGATTTAATAATTTAAATTACTTAATATTATGTAATGGCTAAAATTTATAAGTATATTTAATATTTTTATATATCTATATATGTACAATTCGGGCTTCGGGTTACTCAGGTTGTTTGACGTTTTTTCCCAAACTCGTCCAAATTTAATTCGGGCTTCTGAATTTTTGCCCAATCCCATACCAAATTTAAAAAAATCTTATCCAAGTTCTAAAAAAATTCAAGTTGGGTTCGGGTTGCTCGAGTTGATCCCACCTAAGTTGCACCCCTATTGATTGTATATGGTTATTATTTTCTATTTTAGATTAGGTTTATGATTGCTATATATATCGGTTGTAATCTTTGTATTAGCAACAATTCAATATACTGAAATCATTCAGAAAGCTTACATGGTATCAGAGCTAAGTGCGAAACCCTAACAGAAATCGCAACTGGTTCTCTAGTTCTGAGCTTTAGTTCGATCGAGCCCTCTGATTCTGTTCTCTGGCTTCGATTGAGTTCATCCTCTGTTTCATCAAGTTTGTGTGACCCATCTGAGTTTGAATCAAGACCTATCAATTGCAACCGAACCCCTTTGAGTTTGGTTCGCGTCTAATTTGTGGTTGTCGACTATCGTCAATAGTGATTTTCCAGTTCAAAGTCTTTGGGTGATCTTTGGAGTCACGTTTCTCATCGGAATCTCGACTTTGGTTGTCGCTGGAGTTCCTACATCAGTTCAGTTGCCTCTCTGGTTCAACTTCATCGTGATCTCTCTCTCTTACTGTTTCTTGCATGTTCGCAACCTGGTTCCCTATCGTGACATCTCTCTCTCTCTTGTTCTCTCCGAGTCGTGACCTCGTTCTAACTCTCGCTTGTTCTGAGTCATGATCTGGGTGTTCCTCTTTGACTGTGACGTGGACTGACTACAAGTCTCTCTTATTCTTGTTTGGACCAAACAAGTTTTTAGATTATTACACTTTGATTACAACCATACAAATCTTGTGTTTATCTGGTTCTGGCATTCTTTGGGTTTATTACTTTTTAACCCATCAGTTTGTGGTTTATTACACTTCAATCCATCAATTCTCTTTTCGGTCTCTAGTTCATACCAATGTCAAAGGCTAAGCCCTTGTTTAGCATCCCCTAAAAAAGATAAAAAGCCAAAAATTCAATGAAAAAGAAAAAAATTTGACACTATTCACAATGTTTGGGCGGGAAAAAAAGGTTGAATACTTAGAGGGCAAAAAGATAGAATTGCCCTTGCTTTTGTCCTGTCATCTTAGAATACACAAATTTAAAGGATAGCTAGGGCTTACAGAGGGTCTCACCTCAACATCTCCTCTCCTTCTCCCCTCAACATCTCCTCTCCTTCTCCAAACACAAGCGTAAACACTCCTTGTTGAAGCCACTGACAATCAGTCACGCTCACATCGTCGACTGCCGGAGCTCCGCCACAACCTCCCCTTACAGCATCACCAAAGGCATCCCAACACGCCAGCACGTCACACCAGTAGCAGACGGGAAGGACCAGCCGGCATCCAGATCTGCACCACCGTTGACCAGATCTTCACCATTTTACCCCCCAAAGTAGAAGGTAACATCTCTTCTAGTCCAATATTTTTGCCTATGTCAAAAATTCGTACGTTTCCCCTTTTTGCACAAATTGTTTACCTTTTTTTTGGCTTCCATACTTCGGATATTCACATTGGCATATGAATTTGTGTTTGCATTTTTATGGGTTTTTCAAATTTTAGGCCAACTTGGTATTGTCTCTGTTTTTATGTCTCTCCTTTTTTCCCCTGGTTTGTTGGTTTGTTGGATGAAATTTATCTTATATCTAACTAATATGTTTATGGTTTATAGTTTCACATGACTCTGAAGAAACAATGAAGAAATAAACTTCATTTTGTAGTTGAGGATCTTGTTTTCGAGTAGGATTATGTTTATATACCATATTCACATTTGAGAAGGTGTTTTTTTTTTTTTTTTGGTGGTATTTTACATTTACAGCATAAGGGTAGTACTTTCTTTTGAAAAGAAAAAAAAATGCTTCAATTCGATAGGAAAAATTACTAATTCAAAGAAAAAGAAAGTAAAGATTTGCATTTTGATAGTGCTTCTTCAAAACAAGTTACAAACAACATTAGCAATGGATTTCTTTTTAACCAATCTTGAATACAAAACATGCTCAAGTTAAAATAAAAATTATAGATTAGGGTCTTGCTTTCATTGCTAAATTTTATTGCTTCTTTGATATAGTGATAGGGTCTTACTTCTTGGTGTTAAGCTATGGTATGCTACTATGTGCCTGGAAAATCATTGATTGAAGACCTGGTGTGTCCCATTTTGTAGATAAAGTGTATTCAATGCACTGGATTAGATTAATTAAGTCATTAATTTATATAACATCTCAGAAATGAGGAAAACCGTTGTCACTTTCCTCTGAAATGCATGCAAATTGGACACCAATGCATTCAAGGACGCTAGTATCCAACTGATAGATGGTCACAAAGGATTTAGCCTTTGTTAATTATAGATATTAAGTGACATATTTTTAGATACATGAAAATTTATCTTTTATAGATGTTAATTACATTTGTAAAATTTTGAACATTTTAGCCAAAAATATTATCTTATGCATCAATTGTTATGGCTTGAGGACCCAAAAGAATCATGGGCAGACAGAAAACTTATAAATACATGAAGAGGGAAAATGACATGAAGAAAGGTGCATTGAGTGGTACCTCTTGCTGCTTGCTTTATTTTGTTAATTACAAAAAGGGTTGTGCTCTAGTTAAATCACATGATAACATGCTTTTTAATGGTTACTAATTGCGATTTACCTTTAAAATGTATTGGAACAAATGTGGAAAAGTATAAAACTGTTATTCACAATAAAATGCACATTTCATTTTACAAAGTCAAATATGTTGATACTAGACAGGATGAAAAGTAATGAGACTATTATTTTTTAAAATATGATTACGAATTACTTATAAGAAATTCAACCAAACAAACAGTATTGAATGAAATATACATGGAAATCCACAAATGTCTAAAAGCATTTTGGCCACTAAAAGAACCAAACAGATCATAATGCATTTGTGAGGTTAATGACACATGATGTTTAATGAATGAAACAACAAGGTAGGTATGAGGGGAGGCATTCATGCATGGTTTCCCTAATTTTGCACACATACACTAGGTCCACACAATGCCAAATTTTTTGAAAGATAACTTGTAAACCGTGTCCATGTTATGCCATTTCATTGTTTTCATCTATGGTTGTTCCCAAAACAGACCATGGCTTTGTTTGTGTCCTCTGCCACGTCTACGCATATAACACCCTTTTGTGCATGTGGCTTTGGCCCGTGTGTTGTGAAGATTTAAATATTTTCTAGAAATCCGAGTCGTGCCTACTACCAATGCCCTCATGCAATGGTGAGTATTCACATGAAAGTGCATTTACATGTTTTCAAACTACACTAATACATGTGTCTATTCAGCCATGTCGTTCTTGGATTGGATGGAGTGATGAATATGGCCAAACATCCGTGCCTGACACTCAAAACTCAGTTATGGACATGGTCTTCTAGTTAAAGGCTGACATCCTCAACCTGCAGCACTCTTTGCATCTCCTTCAAATTGTGACGTTTGTCTTGTGTGTTGTTGTTGTAATGTTGTTGTTTCATAGTTGATTTGCTTCGGTTGGTAGGTTGTATGTAGTTGCCAAGTGGTACTTTTGTTTTTTTTCGAACTGACTACAATGTCTAGTATGTCATTTTCTTACGGTTAAGCAATATTCTATTGTTCAGTCTTCTGTTATATGCTTGTTCATCATGTTGCCATGTTATGTATATGCATGTTACGTTTAACATGATTTTTTGCACCTATACCACAATTATTGCTGCACTGCAGTAGCCACATGGACCACTCCCGAATGCAGTCTATGCCTTCAAAAAATTTGCATAAGCAGGGTAGTAGTTAGCCTCAGCCTCAGCCTCAGCCTCAGCCACGGCCACAGTCTGCATTTGTGCACAAAGCAGTTTGGGACTCCGACGCAGTGCGACTTTTCTTGAAACTTGTTGTGAAGGAGTTGGAATCCAGTTACAAGGGCAGCGTCCATACGATGACAATGCACGGCTACAAGGCTGTGTCCAAGGCTTTCCAGGGGCATACGAATAGGTCCCATAAGGTGAAGCAACTGCAAAACAGGTACAACTTGCTAAAAAAGGATTAGCAGTCGTGGTCACACCTTATGGACACAAGGCACGGCCCAACCAGCATAAGTTACAACGAAAAAACCGGTTTGATACAAGCATCCGACGAATGGTGGGCCAAATATGAGAAGGTAACATTTCCATGTCTTATTATTTTGCTAGAAGCACAATTCCATGTCTTTTTATCTGCTCTTGAGATTGAATCATTTAGTATACTCATAGCAGAGGAAAAATCTTCATAACATTGTTATTTCTGATTAAAATTATGATGCTTAATCTTCATATTCAGTTTGGGCCACATTTATTGTGTTAATATGCTTATTTCTCTGCATATTCATATTCATATTCATATTCGTATTGAGTATAATTTTCATCTGTCATACTGGATTTTGTTTGTTTGATCCTCGTTTGTTGCTTTTGTTGGTTTTTTTTTTTTTTTTTCTTTTCAATAAGAGAATAGTATTGAGTATAATCAATCTGGGAGTTAAAGATGTTTTTAATAAAACAAAAAAACTTCCTCAAAACATGAATTTGATTGCTGTTATTTTTGTTATAACCAGTGACATCGTATGCATTCATTATGGAAGTATAATGAATGCATACCTCGAATGCAAACCCTAATCATCCCCTGATTTCGATCCAACCCTCCACTCTCTCACCATTCACAAAAAATTCCAGGTAAATTATATATATATCAATTTGTATGTGTATTGTCGGGTTGTCTCGATTTGGTAGTTGAGAAAACGAAGGAAACATAGAAGGAAACCAAATTCTCGATCTTATTATTTTTATTAAAGAGATAACATCATTACAAATTTCCTTGTTGGAATTCTAGATTTCTAGGCACCCAAATGAGAAGATACCAAAGCCTGAAAATGTTTAAATTTATTTATTTCCCAATACGATTATCAGTGTAATGCTATGCTAATACTCATTCAAATGTATTGAAAATGAAAGGGTTTTTATAAACATTGTTGTTTGTAGAGTAGTTCAGAATATGGGGTTGTAACTTCTAGATGTTCATCCTTGTACTCTGTGACTGTCATTTTCTTAGCAACCAAATGGAGCATCAAAAGATGGGTCTCACCAATTTTTATTCCTACACTTTAAAATTGACTTATTCTAATAGTTATCTGTTCAAATGTACTTAAATTTGAATGTTGTTATCTATAATGCTCTTTCTAGAGTATCTATGCATTTGGGTTTATAAATGTTTATTCATTTACTTTCTTACTATTACTTTGGTTGCTGTTAAAACCAAAGTAAAACAAAATAGATTGTGATTTATTCATTTACTTTCTTACTATTACTTCCATGTCTTTGTTTTTTTTTTTTTCTTTTGAGATTGACAAGAATGCTTTGAAGTTCAAAACGAAACTGTTGGAGCACGTGGAACTTATGCGAAGGGTGTACAAAGGTGCCACGACAATTGGAAAATTTGCATGAACGCCCGGTGCTGATTTCAAACTACTCCCAATGGATGACGTGCCTTCACCTATGGATGAAAAAGGTTGTGAGGACAGCAGCGGTCTGCCCTCTTTCCAGCCTGCCTAGCACATTGTGGAGGACTGTTACGCGCCTGTGGAATAGACTCCTATGACAGAACGTGCTGCGTCGTCAACAATTCACGTTGATGACACACCTACGAGTGGCGCGACCAAACGCAAAATTCCAACCACAAAACAGGGACAGCGAAAAAAAGGGTAGAGCGAGGGAGTTTCAAAGTTGGCGAGTAGCATGGAAAACCTTGCGTCCTCAGTCAAATCACAACAATGTGAGGTCCGAGTGCATCATGATTACGGAAATTCGACGCAGGAGGTGATTGGTTAGTGCCTCGCAAGGTTGTACTCCTTGCACGCTATTTATCCGGAAGACCCACTAATACCTTTCGCTGTTTCGCTAATGGATAACCCGGAAAATCAAGCCATATTTTTGCAGCTTCCGACGGACGAGGCGGTCATTAGTTGGCTGCAAATCAAGTACTCCCAAAATTCTGGTGGCCCATTCGTGCCAACGCATGGATTCGAAATAGGGGGCTAGTTTTGAGGACACGTTCCACTTCATAGTTACTGAAGTTTCAATATAAACAAACATATCTGCCTTTGAATTTGTTTGGTCTTTTTTTTTTTTCCTCCCTAAATACTGTGACGTTTACAAAAATTTCGGTTTGGTTAATGCATTTTGGTTTGGTTTATGCATTTCGGTTTGGTTTATGATGCTGAAGTTTAATTGTTTTTTTTTTTTTTTTTGCTAGCAGTTCATACGCTCTTCATATTTCAACATTGAAGTTGTTGACATTATGGTGGAAAAATATATATATAAAAAAAAAGAAGTTTGAAAACAAGGTTAATGACACACCTAAAAAATTATACAAAATACTAATACAACATATGGTGATTATTTTGTAAAATAAATATTCACACATGCGTAACAGATTATTCATCATTCCTTTTTTGTGTGCTTCGTATAGGTAACATGGCGAATGAAGCCAGTCCTAGTAACATCTACGGAAATGCAAGGTTACGGGAAGCAATCGATGAAATTGCGAGATAAATGGTGTTACAAACTCATCACAACTTGCTAGAAGCGTGAAACAGTGCGGCAACGTATTATTACTACCATTACTACAAAGTCCTGCGAAATACATCAATATTGTCGGGACGTTTATGGATGTATGAGTTGTTTAACGGCCACCCGGGCCAGTTTGAAGATGCCGTCAGTATGCCCCGACTAGTCTTCTTGTTGTTGTGCAACACTTTTCACGATTTTGGGTTGACAGTGCCGCAGCGGGAGCATGGGGTGCCGCTAGAAGACAAGGTAGCGAGTTTCATTTCTATTTTGCAGGGAATTTCTTGGAGAACTTGCAAGAACGGTTTAAACACTCAAAGGAGACATTTTCACGGCATTTCCACGAGGTTTTGCAAGCTATGATACCATTTACGTCAATTCATAGTAGGAGTCTTGCGCCGGAGCAAGTCCAACAAGGGGGCCATCCACATTTACGGTTGAAGCGGCAGTATCGGCCATTCAAGGTGACGCCATGTATCAATTTTGGTGCCTACAGTTATTCATAAAATCTGGAATTTTTAATTTACATTTTGTAAAATGCTTGCGTCGCGTAGGACTACATTGGTGCACTGGACGTCACGCACGTGATGGCCTGTGTCTCTCAATACGCCACTTTGTACTATGGCCGGAAGGCGTGCCAATGCAAAATATTATTGTCGTTTGTAACTTTGATTTGTGCTTCACATTTGTGTCCTCCAGTTAGGATGGGAGCATGCACGACAACAGGGTGTTGCACTATGTCACAACTGAGCCTAAACATTGATTCCCACACCCTATGCTTGATAACATATTCCCTCTTGTCCGACTTGTTTACGTGGACCACTGTGTTACTTTTACGTAGATTATTTGTGATTAACAAATAAAATGCATAGCAGCACCATGAAAATATATATATATTAAATTATAATTAGTCTTAACTATATTAGGAAAATTATGTAATAACTGTTATAAACATACCTAAGAAAAGCAACGTAGGTATTGACCCTTTTTTTAAGTCGTGATATTTGACAATGTATTTTTTAAAATATAAAAAATTAAGAGAGGTTATTGTAACAAAATGTATTTTGTTACAATCAAAAATAGATTTTCTCGGTTTTCAAAATTATTCCAAAAAAGTAGCAGTACAAGCTAACAAACAAAATAATATATTTATAAAGTATGAATAATACACAAAATTATATTGCTCCATCATACATTGTTATTTCGAAAAGTACAGGGAATCTCTTCAATAAAATAACATATTTTTTTTGTTACGTCATATGTTACTGTGATATTTTTTATTGAATTATGAGCATAAGTTAGTAGGTAAGAGTAAAATTTTCAAATATGAAGGCCAAAAGGAGAAAACAACAAAAAGTCGTTATATGATATTATGAAACTACCATTTCATATTAATAAGTTATATTTTTTAATATGTGCAGGAAAATACTATTTGGTCGATAGTGGCTACAGCAAACAGACAGGATATCTAGCCCCGTACAAGGGGTATAGATATCACCAAAATGCCCATCGGAACCGAATAGCACAGAATGAGTACAAACGGTTTAACAAGGCACATTCGTCCTTGCGTAGTTGTATAGAGCGGACATTCAGTGCTTGGAAGTCGAGGTGGGAGGCTTTACGGAGTATGCTGAAGTTAAAATTTTCCGATCAGGTGCCCTTTGTATGTGCGTTGATGGCGTTGCATAATTTCATACGCCGGAATAGTGAAACTAACAGAGTCACGCTGAATATCTCAGATGACGACGAATACGTGGCGCCGCAAATGCCTGACCACCCCGAATACATCCAAGTTGCGATATCATGGAGCCAGGGGACTCAGATCCTGAAATGGCCACTATAAGAGCGAATATTACATACGCACTGCTACAACAAGCGCAGGTGTAAGGCCAAAGCATTTGTTGCTGTGGCGGGTGTTATCTTCGCTGTATGTTGTATAAAATTTATGTATGTTGTTGAAAAAAATTGTATTACATCATCATAGTTACAAGGATACTATTTGTTATACAAAATTATCAACAACCAAAAATAATATTGTAATTATCAACAACATTCAAATTCGTAAACACGTCAGGGTTATAACATTGTAATTGTATTTTTAAATTTATGAGATAATAAAAATGATTATAAAAAAAAAACTTTTGCTAAGTTTGCATTTCTATGTTATAAATTTGGAATTTTTTTTTCACTGTCATTAGTAACATTATTGAAATAATTTGTAAACTTATAATATTATTGTTCATCACCACAAATGAACATAGAAAATATGAAAGAAGTATGTGATATTTCACGTGACTACTATAGTAATGCATTTGTAGCGTGAAGTCTCATCTTCTGCCAAATATGAAAAAGACAAAAAAACAAAATCGCACAAATGTATGAGATATTGAAAACATTATAGCATAGTGCAACCCCAAAAAATGCTTTTTTTTCTTGACTAACAATAGAACATCACTCGTTTTTGTTTAATTTGTCGCATTTTAATTTTTTTCGGCTTTTTTTTTATAATTTATTTATTTATTTTTGGTTTGCTATTTCCCCTCCCCCCATATTGTAGACCTTGTACTACTGGGCTGCCACCATTATGGTCTTGTTGAATTCAACACAACAATATATGTATTCAACAACAGTGCACAGATCACAGGTGGAAAGAAAAAATTAAAAAAAAAATTATATGAATAAGGGACAGGTGCACCAGTAGCATAATGCCACCATTATGGTTTTGTAGAAATCGACACAACAATGCATGTACCCAACAACAGTGCACAAATCACGAGTGAAAAGAAAAAATGTTTTTTTAAAAAAGAAAGAAAAAAACAACAACAACAACAACAACAACAAAGCCAGTGCCAGTGCCAGTGCCAGTGCAAGTGCAGCTTAGTGCACTCAAAACAGACCATGACAACCGTACTGACATGCACGGAAAGCATGTTACTACTGAGAGGGGGTAAGAAGGTAATTTTGGCATTTCATACAATATTTTAATACACATTTTTTCGTTAAAAATCAAAAAGTTATCCCAAACAATTATCTTTTCTTCCTCTACTTTTTTAGCCAAAAAGTCAAAAAGTGCACTTATATAGTTCATCCCAAACAACCTTTAAGATTATTAGGCCTACAAATAGGCCACTGGCTTCAGATCTGTGTGCTTTCTGCCATCAAAAAGGTCATTGGAAGTATCGTCGTCCCAAAAAGGGATGTCTATCTGCTTCGCCTGTGTCTGTCTCATCTTCTCAGCAGTTTGCGATCCAGTTCTGCACCTCTCCTTTAAGTACCATTCGGCCTCCTGCCGGTTCTACTATATTTGCTCCAGCTCTTGATCCAGACTTGGCTTCCTTGAGTGCTCAGATTAGTCAGTTTCAGCATACACTGTCTACCTCTCAGCCATCCTCGTCTGCCTTCATTGTTTCCTCTCCTCATTCAAGTTTGCTTGGGTCTCCTTCTAGTATCTCTTCATCTGTCCGGATATTTGACTCTAGTGCCTCTCATCATATGACTCCCCATCTCTTCTTAGTTCAAAATTGTACTCCTCTTCTCTTTCATATTACTGTTAATACTGCTAATGGGTTTGGTATGTCTGTGATATCTGTTGGGTCAGTCCTATCGTCTGCTATGTCTGTTGTCTCTATTCCATCTGTTCTATATGTTCTTCAGTTATCTGTTAGTTTATTATCTATCAGTCAGCTTGATGCCTCTGGTTTTGATGTTATATTTTTTTTCTTCTATCTGTACTGTGCAAGATCAGATGTCCAAGTAGCAGATTAGGACTGGTAGTAAAGTTGGAGATCTTTATGTGGTGGAGAGTTTGAATCTGTCTCTAGCAACCTCTCCGACTGCTTTTTCCTCTTTTCAGTTAGATTCTCTGTCCAGTCCTTTCTACTTGTGACATTCTAGATTAGAACATTTGTCTGCTGACTGCTTACAATCTTTAGCTCAATTAGGTATATTGGTAAAGTTTCTCCTAGTGAACTTACTGAATGTCGGGGGGTGTAAACTTGTCAAAATGACAACATTACCTTTTCGTAAAAGTACTTCTATATATGATACACAGTTTTCTTTAGTTTATACTGATGTTTGGTGCCCTTCTCCTGTTCTCACCAAAGGGGGTTCTGCATACTATGTGTCATTTGTTGACGACTGCACTCGTTATACTTGGATTTATCTTATGACTCATAAGTCCGACTTCTATTAGATATATTGTACCTTTCAATCTATGATTACTACTTAGTTTGAGTCTACAATTAAAGTGTTATAGTCTGACTTGGGTGGGAAATATTTAAAAAATGAGTTCTGTGAGTATTTGGCCAATTTGGGTACCATTCACCAAACTTCCTGTACAGATATACCAGTCCAAAATGGTCGAGCCGAATGTAAACACCGTTATCTCCTTGAGATTGCTAGGTCTCTTTTTCTCTCTGTCTCAATTCCGGCTCCGTTTTAGGGAGAGGCAGTTCTTACTACTACTTTTCTTCTCAATTGCATGCCTACTCCGTTTCTTTCTAGTCAGTTTCCTTATGAGGCTTTGTTCTCTTAAATTTCTAATTACTCCCTCCTTCGTGTGTTTGGGTCTGCCTGTTTTGTCCTTCTTCCCCACAAAGATCGAACCAAACTTAGTACCCGGTCTGTCCTCTGTGTCTTTTTGGGTTATAGTCCTACTTAGAAAGGCTATCGGTGTTATGATCCTGTTTCCTGTCGTCTTTATGCCTCCCGTCATATTTCTTTTCTCGAACGTTTGCCTTATTTTCAGCTTCCTCTTATCACTGCTTCAGTTTTCAAGGCGGATTTGGTTCATATGGATCCATTTCCTTTTGAGGTCCCTCCTAATGAGTACATCTCTACTGTTCTCCCTGAACTTGTTCCTTTTTCTCCTCCTTCTCCCCAGCCTGCTTCTTCTCCTCCTCCTCCGCTGTTAATTTATTCTCGTCGCCAAGCTCTCTCTCCACTAGTTGTATCTGCCCATATTGCTGATCCTTCTGCTTCTGACGACTCTGATACTGCTGCACACCGATATCCTACTCAGGTGTGTCATCCTCCAAACATGTTGGGTTGGTTTAATACATGTTTTTCTGCTTCCTATCGTACTTTTTTGTCCGCTATTCATTCTTTTTCAGAACCTCAGTCTTACAAGGAGGCCTTTCAGGATCCCAATTAGGTTCGAGCTATGGAGGATAAGTTGTTTGCCTTGTTGAAGACTAACACTTGGGCATTGGTCTCGTTGTCTGCTGGCAAGAATCTAGTTAATTACAAATGAGTCTATAAAGTCAAGACTCATTCTGATGGTTCTCTCAAGCGATACAAAGCTCGCCTAGTTGCCAAGGGTTTTTCACAGGAGTATGGTATTGATTATAAGGAGACCTTTGCTCTTCTTGCCAAGATGACTATACTTTGATCTCTGTTGCCAAGATGACTACTGTTTGTACTTTGATCTTTGTCACTGCTGTTCCTTCTTGGCCTCTTTATCAGATTGAAGATAAAAATGCTTTTCTTAATAGCCATCTCATACAGGAGGTTTACATGCGTCCTCCCCTTGGCCTTCATCATTTCTTTGGACAAGTTTGTTGCCTTCGGCGTGCTCTGTTTGGTCTGAAGCAGTCTTTTCGTGCTTGGAATGATTGCCTTTAAACTGTTGTTACTGCGCTTGGGTTTCATCCTTGTGCTCATGACTCTACTTTATTTCTTCTCCACACCTCTGTTGGATTTGTTGCCTTATTACTGTATGTGGATGATATGATCATCACTAGCTCTGACTCTTTTGCTATCTCTGAGGTCAAACAACATCTTTTCCGCACCTTTGAAATGAGGATCTGGGCCCCTTGCGGTATTTTTTTAGTATTGATGTTGCTTCTTCTCCCAAGGGCTACTTTCTATCTCAGGCTAAGTATGCCAAAGAGGTTATTCATCGTGCCGATCTTACTGACACTGAGATTTTTAATACACCCATTGAGCTTAATGTGAAGCTCACTACTACTGATGGTGTTCTTCTAGATGATATTACTTTATATTGAGAGCTCGTGGGTTGCTTAGTTTATCTTACTCGCTATAATCTTGACTATGCTATTCATGTGGTTAATCAGTTCGTTTCTACTTCTCGTTCTACACATTGGGCTACTTTGGTTCGGATTCTTCGCTATCTCCGGGGTACTATATTTCAGGGTTTACTGTTATCTTCTACTTTCTCTTTGGATGTGGTGGCTTACGCTAATTTTAATTGGGTTGGTGATGTCACTGATCGCAAGTCTACTTCTGGCTTCTGCATATTTCTTGGTGATTCCTTGTTGAAAGAGCAAGAAACATACTATTGTTGCGCGTTCCATTACCGAGACTGAGTACCATGCTATGACTTATGCCACTACTGAGATTGTTTGGCTTTGTTGTCTCTTAACTGATTTGGGTGTCTCTCAATCTTCTCTGACCTCCCTTTACTGTGACAACTGTAGTGCTATTCAGATTGCACATAACACTGTCTTTTATGAGCGGACGAAGCACATTGAGATTGATTGTTATTTTGTACGTCAGCATCTACAGTCTGGCCCCATCTCGCTTCCTTTTGTCTCTTCGGCATTACAACTTGTTGATTTCTTTACGAAGACTCATACTACTGCTCGCTTTCAGTTTCTTCTTGGAAAACTCTCAGTATTTTCTTCTAAAACACCTTGAGTTTGAACGGGGTGTGAGAATGTTACTGTAATTATGGAAATATATCAATTAGGTTGATTGTATATTTTGGATTGATTGTATAAGATTATTATTTCCTATTTCAAATTAGGTTTGGGATTGCTATATATATCGGTTGTAATCTTTGTATTAGCAACAATTCAATATATTGAAATCATTCAGAAAGCTTACACCTTACTAGCAGCATGATAGCATCATTATTCAAAAACAATTGAATAAGGAGCGAATGTTCCATAAAACACGTAAGCAACCACATAACAACCAGAAACATGTGCCGTTCTATAAGGAAAATGGTACAGAAACATAATTTTTGTCCAAAATATCAATCCATAATATTGTGGTAGTGGTATTTTTTAAATTATGAGCATAATGGAGGATATTTTAATTTGTAATGAAAGGACAACAAAATGCCACATCATTCCATACAAAGTTATGTTTGTATAGCATTACTTATTCTATAATTATATACTTTACCAAGACCATTATGATTTTCATACTCAGTTTGATAATATATATATACTATATGGGTTCATAACCTTTTTCATAGGTAAGTTTTAAATTATTACTACAATCCAATGTATGGCTAATTTACACTGGTGCAAGAACCATTAGCTAACATAAGATAATAATGATCCATCAAATACAAAAACTTAGGTGGTATATATAGCAAATTCCAAAATAGGGCCCAAAATCATCTGATTGCAAAAAGAAACATGCAAGATATGTACACAAGCTTTTAGTTTTTTGACTTGCACATATGGCTGGAAATGTCTTACCTGTCCTTGACACTGCAACATGGCTCCATGATCTCAAGTTTAGCAGCTATGTTTGCAACAGATCCCTTTACAATATTATTCAAATACACCATCGGAGTTTTTCCAATAAGCTGTCACCAAGCAACCAATGATGGAAAAATAAATATAGACACTATGATAGTTTTTATCCATTTAATATACATAATCCCAGTCCAAGTTGACCTTGACCAACACTAAACTTATTACTGAAAACAGTTTGTAAGATCATTGAAAAAGCAACATTTCAAATCCTAAAATGGGAAAACTTTAATATTAGCGCATTAGCAATGATATTTTGCACTATGAATACACATCATATTTCCCATGAGTTATTCTGAACAAAAATTTGACTTTAACAAAATGCTTGCATACATATAAACTTAGACTTATTGGCAACAAATTCCTATCACTTTTTTATTACTTCCTTGAACCACATAATAGTCATAGCCCGTAACTTCCACAAACATAGGAGGTGGTGACCTTACGGGGGAACATACATGGAACGCAAAGAGTTTATCATCCTAATTCACATGAATTTATCATCGATTAATTGAGCCACCTCAACCATTGACATGATTACAAAATTAAAATATATGCTTGAGGTGGCTCAATTAAAATTTTAAAGACAGAATAAAATTTTAAAGCATTTTTTAAATAAAATTTTAACTAGATAGGGTTTTACTAATTTATAATACTTATAGGCTTATATTTTATTTTTGTAATCATTTCCGGAACTTAATAGGCTTGATTTAATAGTTTAGAGACTTAATACATTTAATCAATAGTTTAGGGACTAAATAGACTTTAATCTATATACTTTAGGGACTAAATAGACTCAATCAATAGTTTAGGGACTAAATAGATAATTTGACGATAGTTGAGGGGTATAAAGTGTAATAAATCCTATTATTATTGATATCTACTCTATTTCATTTGATTTATACTTATGAGCTAGATGGATTTTTTTACTGCATGTGAATCGATTGTGTGATGGGACTTAAGGCTTGATTTGGTTTGGTATGTGAATTGATTGTGTATATGCATCAAATTGACACCCCCCCCTTTTTCTTTTCCTTTTTTTTTTTTTTTTTTTAAATTAGTTCTACCAGATGAAATAAGGTTGTTGTGCAATCAATTTTAAGATATGACAACTGGAAGAGGTCAATTGTAAAAATGCATGTATTTTTGTTAAAATTAATAATAGTACGACTATATTACAATATGATTTTAATCATGATTTGAGAAGTTTAAATTAAATAAATAAAAAAACAAAAAAAAAAACAACAACAACTTTTGACATAATACATAAAGTGGTGATCCCAAGATTTGAATCCATAACTTCAAAATTATTAGGCCAAGTCTTAACCATTGAACCAATTGTCACTCCTTTTGAAAAGTTTAAATTAGTTTGGTAAATATTGATTAATGTAAATTTTCTATAGAATTTGCATAATTCAAATTTTTGAGTGTCACCACTCACAAAAATTCCTGGCGTCGTCACTAAAAACAACTAAACAGGGGTGGACAGAATTTAACAACTAAACAGGGGTGGACAAAATTTTCACATTTGTCACACTTACACATCAGAATATACTTCTATGGTTTCTATCAAACTATGTCACAGTAACAAGAATTCCAATTCAAGTCTACAGCTTCACCTACCAATTGCTTGACCATATATTTTTCCATCATTACATTAAGAATTGACCTTAGCAAAATTAACAAAATACCCAAAAAAAATTCAGAATCATAAACATGCAACAAATTTTCTTTTTCTAAACAATGAGAGCACCTCCAATGGTGAGTTACATGACTTGATATTGCTATATTCTGCCTTGAAACTTTAGAATTTTTGCTCGAATGGTAAGGTATATGTCTTGTTATATATTACCTATAAATAAACATTTGGGTCAAATATAGCTCAAGGTTTACCTATAGGTAAAATTTTTATGTCTACATCTCCCCTCTATATGTATTTTGATTTGGCATTTTGGGACAAAAAGTGAAATTTTTTGCATTGTACCATTATAACATTACTAAAATAAAATATTTTAACACTATTATTGCTAAATTGTATAAATAACTAGTTTTTTATCTATCCAACCATTGGAAGCCACTTCAAATTCAAATTATAAAAATAATAACCACTGCCCAATTTAGAAGGATTGTTCTCAACAACACCATTAATGATGAGAAATTTTCTCGTGAGTGAGAAATGGTGAGAAAGAGAATTCTATTAATGCTGTGTTTGGTTGGGGGACTTGGGAAGAGATTTGGAAAGGAAAAGAAAAAAGGCGTGTAAAACTAGGTGAAATATAGGCATGTTTTATTCACATTTCACCTACTTTTTTCATTTTTTTTTCCAAATCCCTCCTCAAATCTCCTAACCAAACACAGCATAAGTCTATTTCATTTCTTACCAAAATTGTGAGATTTGATGAGAAACAAGTTGATTGGTTATAAAATATTTATAATATCAAGTTTTTTACAAAGAAATATGCCTCTCTCACGTGCTTTCTTACTCATGCAAAAATAATGGTAAGAAAACGCAATATTTTTTTATTTTTTATTTTCTCACTAAACCACACCCTTACGACCCAAACGGATTTCTTCACTTGACTAGCATGCTAACACCACTAAAACCGTTCTAAGCATTCCGAAATTCGATAAGATAGCCAACTCATAATTGAAATTGAAAAAATGAAGCCACCTTGTGTAACTTCCATCAAATCTTCAGTAAGACAAGTCAATTTAATTGAAAACTAACCAATTCACAATCAAAATTTGAAGAAATAACAACTACCAACAATAAAATTATTGTGTAGTGAACTAGAGTGAAAAAGAGTAAAGAGTGTGAGACCTGAGTAACATCTTCGGCAATATTAAGGCCTTCAATCTGAGTTTGGGGCGTCACAGACACAGCTTTGCAGACAATGGGAAAACAAACTCTCCCGGAATTGTCGAGACTCAGAGAACTGAACCCAACACCACACCGATTCGAAAACCGAATTTCTGGGCACAGCTCGGAATTGGAATTGGAATTGGAAATGAACTTGTACTTGGACTTGTAGAGAGGCCTCAAGGGATTGTTGATCAAAGAAGCCATTGATGTGTGTTCTGCTGTCACACACTCTCTCTCTCTCTCTCTCTCTTATCTCCAAATACCAACTATTTATCAACCCAACAAAGTATTTATCGTTACGTGTTCAAGTGTTGTCATAAATACCAACTATTTATCAAGGCAACAAGCTAACTATTTATCGTTACGTGTGCAAGTGGATATGGATACGTATCGTTACGTGTGCAAGTGGATATGGATACGTAGTTGTCATAAATATATATATATATATAAATTATTTTATAAAATTATATAAGTTATTATAAATATATATAAATTAATTTACAAAAATTTTAAAAATCATAATTTACGTATATTTATAAAAATTTGTGTGATTTTATGAGATATTTATGCATAATTATAAGAATTTATATAAATATATATGATATGCACCTTACATATTATCATTACTTCTAGGTATATTTTTATCATTTTTTAAGATATTTTAATATTTCAGTTGAAAAGAAAAAGAGATTTTAATATTTCAACGAATGATGTTGGAAGACAACACTTTTGCATTGAAAAGTTGGTTATTTTAGTTAGTTATTTGGCTTTTTAATTATTTTAATTTGGTTAAAAAATTTGTGTTTTGGAAGGAAGTTTACTTTTTTTATAGTTGATTTGATAGTTTTCAGAAAAAAAAATTAAATGATTATAAGTTAGATAAAACATTTTATTTTATTGACTATTTTGATCTATTTTATCTTTTATTAAGTTATTTTAACTCAACCCCTTTTCTAAATAAGGACTTTTGCGTACAATTTAGGATAACAAATGAGACTAAGAAATTGTTTAAAAAGTGCTAAATTAATATATATTTTTTTGACTTTCACCTTGCAATTTTATGTACCTTGCATATTATCATTACATGTGGACATATTTTTGTCATTTTTTAAGATATTTTAATTTGTCAGCTCAAAAGAAAAGATATTTTAATAGTTGGACGAATGATGTTGGAAGAAGACAGTTTTGGGGCATTTCCCTAACTAAGTTAAAATATTAATTTAATTTCTAAACTAAATCTTGAAAGGATTTTTAAAATAGATTAAAACGTGGTTTACAATCACGCTTTCAATGTGTGTGTGTCTGTCTCGCGTGAAAATTGAAAAGTCTTAAAAGTATGGTTACAAAACGCGCTTTCGATTAAGAAAGCGCGGTTACAAAAGACGCTTTTAATTAATTTTTTTTTATTCTGAAATCGCTGTTCTGAACCACGCTTTTATCAAAAAAAAAAATTCTTCTGAAATCGCTATTTTGAACCACGCTTTTATCCAACAAATTTTTTCATCTGAAATCGCTATTCTGAACCACGCTTTTACAAAAAAAAATTTCTTCTAAAATCGCTGTTCTGAACCACATTTTTTGGCAAAATTTTTTTCCATTAAGTAAAATCGTGGTTCACAACCACGCTTTTAAAACTTATATATAATCTCTCCAGTCCCGTGTTTTGCATTCACGCTTATTACAGTTTCACTCTCTCGCTCTTACTGCTCTCTCTCTGTCTCTGTGCTCGAGCTCTCTCTGCTTCTCAGTACTGTCGGTACCTCTCTCTCGTTGGTATGGCTTCTGTCATCTACTTTAATGCGTTTTTTGTGTTTGTGAAAATGTGAATAAATTAGGGTTAGGGTTCATGAATGTGGGTATAATGTTGGTAGAATAGGGTTCATGAATGTGAAAATGTTGTGAAATCAGAAATAATAAATTAGGGTTAGGGTTTATATTTGTGAAATCTGTTTAGAAATCTGTTGAATGTGAAATATTAAATCTTAAATTAGGGTTAGGGATGTTGTTGTTCATCTAACGTACAGATGTATTTCAAGTATTGGTTTTATGAACCTGAAGTTTATGAAATAACTACATTTATAACTGCACATTTATTAGTTCATGACTTTCTTTATTGAATTGCAATGAGTTAATGAATGTTCTGGATTAATGAATGGATTAATGTATGTTGAATTATGTGAATACTTAAAACACATAAAACAGAACAGGTAGCTCGGTGAAAAGCTTCCCTTAACTGGAGACTCGTGAAATAGGGATCCTGTACGTAAAGAATTTCAATCTCCATCAGGAAAGAAGAAAGATTCGCCTTCTAATTCCTGGAAGCCCGTCAAAATGATGACTCTGTTAAGGAATGGGGGGTTGACATATAACTAAACTTGAGGGGCTGGACAAACAAGCTCAAAGCCAAGTGGTTGGTCCAGTTGGGGGACTAAATAAAGTTCATACAAACGAACTACTGCCTTGAACAACACATAAAACAGAACAGGTAGCTCGGTGAAAAGCTTCCCTTAACTAGGGCTCGTGAAATAGGGATCCTGTACGTAAAGAATTTCAATCTCCATCAGGAAAGAAGAAAGAGTCGCCTTCCAATTCCTGGAAGTCCAGTCAAAATGATGACTCTGTTAAGGAATGGGGGGTTGACAAATAACTAAACTTGGGGGGTTAGACAAACAAGCTCAAAGCCAAGTGGTTGGTCCAGTTGGGGGACTAATAAAGTTCATACAAACGAACGACCGCCTTGAACAACACATAAAACAGAACATGTAGCTCGGTGAAAAGCTTCCCTTAACTGGGGCTCGTGAAATAGGGATCCTGTACGTAAAGAATTTCAATCTCCATCAGGAAAGAAGAAAGAGTCGCCTTCAAATTCCTGGAAGTCTAGTCAAAATGATGACTCTGGTAAGGAATGGGGGGTTGATAGATAACTAAACTTGGGGGCTGGACAAACAAGCTCAAAGCCAAGTGGTTGGTCCAGTTGGGAAACTAAATTTAAAACCCAATTGGTTTTACTTGATTTGCTTGTGAAAATCACTATTTACAATTAATTATACACAAACAGATTGTTTTCTGCGCCTTTTTCAAGAAATCGACGATTCTCTTAAAATAGAATAGCAATCAACGCAAGGCCAAAAATGTAAGAAACTTGACTTGTACCCAAATGACAACAAATAATTCAAATAGTCATACTTTTCAATGAAATACATGAACGTTTGGTCGTAACAACGAATGATGCATAGCTAAGTGAAACACAACATTGCCTACATAAGCTTCATTTTCTATTACAGTCTCAATTCAGAAAGTCACATGGCAACAGTGAATTCACTGATTTACCTTACAGTGAGCATGCCATTATTTTGTCTGTATATGCAGATGGATTGTCAAGTCATGTGACTTGGTGCACATGCTTTGGTTTTCTCGATTTTTTGCTCGATTTTTTTATTACAGTGATGACTCCTTTCTTATTAATATATGTGGGATTCTCAATTCAGAAAGTCACATGGCAACAGTGAATTCACTGATTTACCTTACAGTGAGCATGCCCTTATTTTCTCGGTATATGCAGATGGATTGTCAAGTCATGTGACTTGGTGCATAGGCTTTGGTTTTCTCGATTTTTTGCTCGATTTTTTTATTACAGTGACAACTCAACACCAATTTGATATATGTGGGATTCTCAGTTCATAAAGTCACATGACAACAATGAATTCACTGATTTACCTTACAGTGAGCATGCCCTTATTTTCTCGGTATATGCAGATGGATTGTCAAGTCATGTGACTTGGTGCACAGGCTTTGGTTTTCTCGATTTTTTGCTCGATTTTTTTATTACAGTGACAACTCATCTCTTATTGATATATGTGGGATTCTCAATTCATAAAGTCACATGGCAACAGTGAATTCACAGATTTACCTTACAGTGAGCATGCCCTTATTTTGTCGGTATATGCAGATGGACTGTCAAGTCATGTGACTTGGTGCACAGGCTTTGGTTTTATCGATTTTTTGCTCAATTTTTTTTATTACAGTGATTCTCAATTCAGAAAGTCACATGCCAACAGTGAATTAACTTATTTACCTTACAGTGAGCATGCCCTTACTTTGTCGGTATATGCAGATGGATTGTCAAGTCACGTGACTTGGTACACAGTATTTCCTTTTCTCTGTTTTTTCATTCTACTGACAACTCATACCTTGTTCGTATATGTGGGATTGTCATGCAGGGGCATCTTTCTAAAGCTGTTTATAACCAACTATATAAATGACTAAAGGTGAAGACACAACCTTACAACTCATTTCGCCCTATGAAATTATCACTCGTTTGTTTTAAAAAATTAGCATGGCTACATGGTTCATGGGAGGGAGTGGGAATCGCAGAGGTGGTAGGAACTTGCAAAGGGGTAACAGTTCACGACGAGGAGGGGGAAGGGGAAGTGGCGATGCTGAAGATGAAACACCATTTACTTTGTTAGATGCCTCTTGTGCTTATCATGATAGGTTTGGGAAGCGACATTTTGTCATGCCCAAGTACTATCGAGATCCATGTGGTTTGGTGGAGGAACCATCAGATAATCAAACAGGATATGGTTTAGCAAATGCTAGACTTCTGAAGTGGGCCGCACCATTTATAGAGTGAGTGCAAATGAAAAGATTATGTCGGGAAAATCGATTGAAGGTGCCAAAAGCACGTTCTGTTGAGATCCAAAAGGAAGATCCTGATAATGTTGATCGACTATGTGAAAGACTACAACGTGAGATTTTTCAAATGCGCTGTAGGTTAGCCCGCGATATGTAGCTATACATAGTTAAGAAGGATGCCTAGAAGAACAGAACAGAACCAAATGATGCGGCTATCAAGGGTATCATGGAGGATCCTGAGCTTGTCTCTGACGCTGAGCTGTTGAATTATTCAGACTCTAAGCCACCTACCGATTTAAGCGCGAATTAGGTGTTAATGTTTACACTTCGACAATATTAGGTCATGCATTAATATGTAATGTCTGTGTTAGAGTAAGTGTTTCCGTAATGAGTTTGTTAGATTGTCTGGCTAATATTTGTCTGTCTAACTGTTATGTTTATGTATGTATTGTGTATTCAGTTCATGGTGTCCAGAATGTATTGTTGTTGGAGACTTATGTCTGTACTATCTATGTATTTTTGTGGGAGACTTATGTGTTTTTTCCTCAAGGTTTTATAAATTACATTATCACCTTCTAACCTAAAACAAAGACAACAGAAAAAAAAAATTATTTAAATGAAAACGACTTTAGTAAAGTCAAAATAAATTTCTGAATAACACATTCTAACCCAAAACAAAGACAAGAGAAAAAAATAAAAAATAAAAAACTTTACATGAAAACGAATTTAGTAAAGCGAAAAGAAATTTATGAATTACATTATCACCTTCTGACCCAAAACAAAGACAAAAGAAAAAATATATATATTTAAATGAAAACGGCTTTATTAAAGCCCAAACAAATTACTGAATAACACCTTCTAACCCAAAACAAGGAGAAAATAAAATAAAAAAAATTTATATCAAAATGGCTTTACTAAAGCTCAAAAAATTTATGAATTACATTATTACCTTCTAACCCAAAACAAATACAAGAAAAAACAAAATAAATTTACTTTAGTCAAGCCAAAAAAAAATGCTGAATTACACATTCTAACCCAAAATAAAGACAAAAGAAAAGAAAAAAAAATTAACATGACAACAGTTTTAGTAAAACAATTTTAACCCAAAAAATTATTCTGAAATACATTATCACCAAAACAATGACAACAGAAAAAAAAAAAAAAACCAAAAATTTTTTTTTTCTTCTTCAGAGTTCAGTTAAATTGAAACTAAATTTTTTTTGGCCAAAAAGCGTGGTTCAGAACCGCGCTTTCAGAAGAAAAATTTTTTAAGCTAAAAACGTGGTTCATAACCACGATTTCAGAAGAAATTTTTTTTGGGATAAAAGTGTGGTTCAGAACAGCGATTTCAGAAGAAAAATTTTGTTGGATAAAAGCGTGGTTTAGAAAAGCGATTTCAAAAGAAATTTTTTTTTGAATAAAAGCATGGTTCAGAACAGCGATTTCAGAAGAAAAAAAAATTAATTAAAAGCGCCTTTTGTAACCGCGCTTTCTTAATCAAAAGCGCGTTTTGTAACTACGCTTTTAAGACTTCCCAATTTTCACGCGAGACAGGCGCGCACACGTTGAAAGCGTGGTTGTGAACCACGTTTTAGCTTATTTTGGGAATTCTTTCAAAACAAGGCTTAATTTGGGAATTGAATTGGTATTTTGGCTTATTTAGGGAAATGCCCCACACTTTTGCTTTGATTGGACTTTGGTTATTTGACTTTCTAATTATTGAGTGTGTAAACTTTTTGGGAAAATCGGTCTAAGGTCCCTATCCAACTTTTAGTAATGGATTAGGTCCACAATCTGTTCTTTTGTAGTCTAAGGTCCCTCACCCCATTCCCTCTCTCTTTCTACTCACTTTCTCTCTCTACATGGGCTCTCTGTTTCTGCTTCACATTCAAATGGCCAAGACCAACAAGGTCTCCAGGTGAGTTTAGCATTTTGATGTGGTAATGGAACTGCATGGAAATTATTTCTGGTGACATTGGTATACTAAATTCCCTCTGAACAGGTGGTTCTCGCATTGGGCATTCATCAACTTAATTTTAAAAGGTCTTTTGATTCCTGTGTTTCCCTCGTTCAAGCTCGATGTTAAGTTAACCAGGTTTTGGTTGTTCTAATTTTATTATTTGACATTTTTATAATGTATTTAGTGAACTTGGTGCTCAAATCTTGGATTTTGTATGTGATGATGGGCGTGTAGACTGCAACGACTTGCTAACTTCCATTACAGGTTCTTCTTCTTCTTCTATTTTCGTCCTTTATGCATGTGCTAATCAGGCAGCATTTAATAGACAAATATAATCAAGTTTGTCAAGAAACATATTTATTTATAACTTTAAATTCTTTTGCATGAAAAATTTATATTCTGAATGCCTCAGAATTGCTGTTGCATTCAATGTCAACATGGTAGTTGGGAGGCCACTATTTGGCAATTGAAGTAATCTGGACTTGGAAATAGTGATGTGAATCATGCGATAAGTGTACATCTCTATAGTTCCTAGATGAATCAAGAAGAAGAGGGCTCCACTTTGAGGGTCATGTTAATTACATGAGGTATTTACATCCTATGAGATCAATAGGAAGGCATCATCAGCCTACTTCCTTGAAAAGCATCCTAGTGGATATATGAAGGAAGCAAACAAAAAATTATTTTGGAGAACTAAGATTTGTCATGTAATTCTTTACTGTAGTGCTAGATTAAGTTTTAAGATGCATGTGGATTTTTTTGTTTTATCTTTACTGTGGTAGCTGCTAATCAAGATATTAGTGAATTGGACTGAATTTTCTTTGGGTTGATCCAGAAAAATTCTCTGGTTTGAACTGAATTTTCTCTGGGTTGATCCAGAGAAATTCTCTAGTTTGGATTGAACTAGTCCTCAAGTGTTGTCTAGAGAAATTTGGCATTTTCTCTGTGAATTTTCTCTAGTTTGGAAATCATGTTTTTTGAATCTTTAGTATGTATAAAGGTGTAATGATGTCATGTTGAGAATTGAATTCATTTTATAACCCATAGATTTCTTCTCTCAGTGCTCTAATTCATTTGAATTCTTTTTTCTTTTTTTTTTCCGTTGATTAAAATTTCTTTACAAAGTTGCTCATTTTATTCCCCCAAAACGAAAACCACATGTGATTTAAGGCAATTATTGACAAGATATTCCAGTGTTTAAATCACCAGAAAATACTCTGATTTGCACCATTTTTGGGAATTGGATGAGACATTTGCAAAACATAGAAAATCAAAAAAATTGAACAAATCAGAGAAATTTCAAATTTCTCTGGTTTGAAATTTCTCTGGATGGAAATTTCTCTGTATAGATTTTCTCTGGACCTGCAGAAATTTTTCAAAAAATATTACAAACCAGAGAAATTCTCAATTGTTATTTTTAATAAACCAAAGAAATTCTCAATTGATATTTCAATAACAAACTAGAGAAATACTCAGATTTTCAAGAGTTTCTCTGGTTCTGGTAAGTTGCCATTGTTATCCCATTCTAATGTTGCTTACATATTACAATGTGAAATTTTTCCAGTTGAATTCAGTTGAACAATGTTGCTTACCTAATGAATCACAATGATTTGGATGTGAGTGAGAAGAAAAGTAGAGAAACTCATCCAGAGAAATTTGGTCCAAAGAAATTTCTCTGAGCCAGAATTTCTCTGACCAATTTTCTCTGCACTGAAATTTCTCTGGACCAATTTTCTCTGGACTGAAATTTTTCTGGACTGAAATTTCTCTGGATCAAGGTTGAGGGACCTTAGATATTATGAAAATATTGTTGAGGGACCTTAGACATTATGAAAATATTTGGTGTCCTTTATGCTATAAAATCATAATATCAGGGACCTTAAAAAAAAACCCCAAACTTTTTTATTAAGGATTAGTTGAGTTTGAATTTGAGCTAAGCTCAAATCAAACTTAAATAATCGAGATCGAGTTTGAATTTGACTGCTCAAATATTTTAGAAACTCAAGTTCGGTTCAAGTCAACTCGATTACATAAATAAGTTGAGTTCGAATTGAAAGAAAAAAACTAAAATTAATTTATCATAAAAGATAAATAAAAAAAATATATGAACAAAATATACAAAAATACTTGTATTAATAATAAATGTTATTAATCATGTAAATTTATATAAATACCAAACATAATTAAAAAAGTAAAATAAACTAATGAAAATTTATTTATATTAATTTATTTTCTTTAGGTTTACGAACTTGTTGACATATTTTTTTTTTTTTTATCGATTATGACATGTTAATTATAACTAAGTTCGATTATGACATGTTGAGGAAATCATGAATTTAGATTATCCCTTTTTTCTCTCTCTCTCTCTCATATGTAGTTGAGCCTGTAAAAAGCCAAGTGAGATACAAAGAAATTCAACCAAATACATCAACTCCACATGAGTCCAATTAGGATTACTCTACCTTAATTTCTAGGAATAGTTTATTCTTTCTAGGTATAGTTTTAATTTAGTAATTCTATAATTATTTTCTGATTCTTAATATGAGTAAACTTTTTTCTTCCTCTCTTTCTGTCGATTATTGTGTTTTTCAAGTTTTTGTTCTTATTTAAAGTTCATGTAACTTATAACAAGTGACATTAAGTTTGACTAATATAATTTCAATTACTTTTTCTTATATTTTTCTTTCTTTATTTTTCTCTAAAGAAATCATTAATCTATTTAAGGTATACAACTCAATCACAAAGTCTGATATATTTTTGTTTAGTAAAATTTAAGTTTTGTCTGTCGATTGGCTTATGTCAATTAACCTTAATCAACTTTTTTGCTAACAGAACCTTATCAAGCCAAGTTTAAGGCTACTCAAGTTCAACTCAATTAATAAACAAATTTAAAAATGGAGCATGAATTGTTCATGAACATCTCAATTCATTTGTACCCCTACTTACAAATTAGTAGTCAAAAAAAGTATGATTTTAGAAAAATTCAATAATACAAAGATTCTAGTTTTAATTTTTTATAAATCAGTATCAATTGACTGGACCGATTAATCCAAAAGACTAATTCCACCATTTAGTAATGGACCCAAGTAAAAGTTTTAATTTTTTATAATCTTATGTTTTAATTTATTATAATGTTAATTATAACTAAATTATGATATATTTTTATTTTAACATATCACATGATGGGGTGATTATTCAGTACTCCCGGAGTATGAACACGTGGTACTCCATAAAGTTTTGATTGGTGAAAAGACACAAGGGCTCACGATTATGTTGGAGATGGAGGACAACATGGGGCTAACTAACTAATTGGTGATTGGTTTGGAGTATGGACACGTGGTGTTCTGGGAGTATTGAATAATTTCGCATCAATCTCTCACTAATAATTCCCTCATTATAAATTCCCTCCATTCTACCTCTGAAAATAAACGAGACTAATGGATATCCTATGATTACGTTGAAGCGAATATATACACGGCATCTTCGCTTAGCCCTAGTTATTAGGAGACAAAAAACTATACTAGCAGTGGCCGTTGTTTGAGATCTCCAATGCCATCCACGGGTGGGTTTGTCTAACATTATTCCATTTATAAAACCTCATGTTTTATTGTAGAATCTCATGTTTTGTTTTTTGGGTTTCATTCATTGTTCAATTTTATTTTTATTTTTTTTCTAATGACATATTAGTGGATGAATATTTGATAGTATTGATAATGAATATATTATATAATAATTTTAAAATATGAAATCTCGTCGGTTGCAATTGTAAAAAGTTTGTGTTTATATTTATATGTTGGAACAATGATATTAAAATATTAGAATTTTTTTTTTTTTGTGTAATTTTGGAAGTTTAAATTAGTAAATTTGTGAAGTGTAAGTTTTTGAATGTCTATCCGGATAGAAATTTCTGGAATATCCACTGTCTGAAATAAAAATTTTTGAATGAGATTTATCCTAGCATAACGAGACTTGTATCTAATTATTCCATAAACATATAAGAGTAAATTTTTCAAATTATATTAGATTCCCTTGTAAAAACTTTTGAACTGTACCAGGTCAAATGTAATTTCTAAAAAACTACTTATTTGAAATTTTTTACCCAACTTTCACCGTCATCATGTGGGGAAATTATTCAATATTCCCGAAATACCTACGTGTCCATACTCTAAATCAATCACCAATTAGTTAGTCCCATATTGTCTCCCAATATCTAACATAAATCGTGGGCCCTTATGTCTCTTCACCAATCAAAACCTTATAGAATACCACGTGTCCATGTTCCGAGAGTACTGAATAATTATTCGGGGATTGATAGTGAAGGGATTAAATAAAATTGTGTTTATTTTGATGATAGTTGTTAGTGTTGGAATTGTTAAATTATTTTTATATAAAATAATAAAACAAATATAAAAATATAAAAAAATTAAACATTAATGTTTTAAAAAAAATTCCCAATATGTAAAAAATAAAATAAAAATCTAATCCCCTCACTATTTTTCTAATACCACCTAATTTCCTCCACCCCAATCCCCTTTCCAACCTCCATCTCAAACCCCTCCTCCATCCTAATCCTTTCCTCAACTCTACAAACAAACACAACACTAAATAATCTCACCTCTATCCTAATCCCCTCCCATCTATTACACCACAAAACAAACGGGGCCTAAGTTTGAGACATTTCAATATTTTGAAAAATTTGGTCAAAATCTTTTCATAATAAAACTTTAATACATTAAGAACAAGTACAAAACATTTCCTTGAAAAGTCCAACACACACCACTATTACCAAAATATTCTTAGTGACTAATTTAATATTTTAAACTTTAAAATGATATAACTTTTGATCTAAATGTTGGTTTTTAATAAAATAATATTTTTAAAATTATTTAATCAAGATCTATTAACTATGATCTAGATTGAGTATGAAATTATTTTTTTAAAAAAGGGTCAAAATTGACAAATAGTAAAATTTTACTCTATCATCAACTTGAATAGCATGTTGAATAGCATCACATATGTCATTAGTGAGATACTTGTCCCACCATGATTTAAGCATTCCGGTAAAATCAGAAGTAAAAAGGGAGACTATCTCAGGTTGAATATAATCAGGATAATTACTAAGATAACTATTAGCGACCATGGACATATGTTTTAACTTTTTGGAGGATTTGATTTTCGCTAAGACCATCAATATTTCATTTATATAATTTTTTAACAAAAACGAAAAATTGATTATTAATATTAGTTTCTTCAAATTGAATATCAGGTGGTGTGGGTTTAGTATACCAATTTTTGGTAAGAGTAGTAGGATTAACCTTGGGGTGTACTATCCTATTAAGATTAGTAGACTAAAATTATTTTTCTATTAATCTTATTTCATCATCAGAGGAGGCGGATGACTCATTATTAGTGTCGAGAATAGGTTGTTGAGTGATAACGAATACACATTTATCCTTGGAAGGTTTAGTAGAGGATGTGGCAATTTTGTTAAATATTTCTTCCATTGCGTCAACTGTATGAGTATCTTGTGTGACTAAACTAAGTTTGCGGCGGTCACAAAGAAAATTGATAAGCGGCTTTTCAATAATTTTACTAGTGGAAGTGTGACTATTTGAATCATCATCAAAGATTGTTTCAATTTTATCTAATTTTTTACCAACAGTTTTTAAACAATGATTAGTATGATTATTTTATTTAATAACTCTCTTAATTTCATATTCATCACCAAGTATTTTGAAAGGCAAAGCATTAATAGTTGATCCTTTATGTTCAATTAAAATCGTTTCAAGAGGAGGATGACTAGAAGAAACAAAAGTTTTAGCAGAAGTCTTCCATTATTTTTTGTTATAGTATTTACTTGTTGGTAATTTTCAAGATAGTGAAAAAATTAGATTTTAGTTCGATATTCTAATATAAACATATTCCGTGATTTAAGTGTCGTTGACCTATGTTTTTTACTATGTGTAGACTTATAGGTTTCTCGTTTGGATTTGTTTTCTTTATATTTAAATTCTTCATAGAGATTGAGTCGGAGATTTACTGAGGGGTTGACTTCAAAGTCTATTTGAGTATTTTTTGTTATAGTATTTAGATTCTTCTTTAAATTCTTCTTTATATTTTTTGTTTTAGTATTTAGATTAGGTGTGAAATTAGTGTGAATAGTTAATAACTGTAGATTTACTGAGGGGTTGACCTCAAAGTCTATTTAAGTCGGAGATTCTTGAGACCCATCATCATCATCTTCTTGAATAATGAGCTTGATTTTTTTTTTTTTAAATCCAGTGCATAAATTAATTGGCAAATATTTAGATTGGATTACTGTATAAAATTTTGCGTGAAAATAGTCTGATTTTATATTTTTTAAAAAATTAGTTCTCGTTCACAAAAAATTATGAGTATTTATTTTATGAAAATTTGCGAATTGATTGGTATTCAGTTTAGTTTATAGCAGAATTTAATAATGAGTTTTGGATGTTTAGACATAACTTGAGATAAAGTTTGTTGGATCTATTTTGGTATATAATTGGGCCATGTTTGACTTATGAGTGTGAATTTAATTCAAAACGCATGACTTAGATTCAATTTAATTTGAATTTGTTTATGACTTATGTTTAATTTTTTGATTTTTTTTAATTATGTGATTGATAGTGAATACCTTGAGAGTTGTTATTATTTATTATATAAAATTATAATAAATATTTAAAATTTAAATTTATAGTACAAATCATATGGTGAAAAATTATATATTTTTATAATGAATAAAAATAGATATGTATTTTATAATGAATAAAAAATTATATTTTATGATATTTTTGTGATAAGATAAAATTATATTATTTTATAATTTGTAATATAAATTTTATAATATTATTATAAATACATATGTATAATTTTTCTTGGAGAAAGGGAACAACCCACGTGGGGTTGTCTCCCTCATCCCTCCTCATTTCGTTTTTTCCCGTCTCTTATCTTCATTTTCGTAACTTTTCATTTCTTGGACTTCGTAATCCGGCAGAGAAGAGAGGTGAGGCTCTGCCTGTATCTCAAACTTTTGAACAAGTAATTTTGGTTTACATGTTATAAGATTGGAGCTAGATCAGCTTAGATTTTGAAAAACTTTTGTGAATAAAAATTGGATAGCTAGTCGTACTCTTTATAATAGTAGTTTCGGATAAAAAATACGATGAGGTTTACATTCGTGATATGCTCTTCATTATTTGAGGAGGGTCTTTTTTTCATATTATTGCTTTAAGATATTTTGAGAGGTATTACATATATATGATTCTTAGATTTCATTTGAATAATTTTTAGAAGAAAAATTATGTGAAAATGTTAAGAATATTGATATTTTGTATTAGTAATATTTGTTAAAAAACTTTGAAAATAAATTTAATAGTTGTTTGGTTTGTATTAACATTATATTATGACTAGATAATTTATTTTGAGAAAAATAATGTTGAAATATTATTTCATCTTTTATTTTATTTTTTTGAAATTTATTTTTGAGAAAAATAAATTGATATTGATAAATATTGTGTGAATTGTTAAGTTGAGATTATAGAGTTATTTTGGAAATATAAATTCTAAAAGTGTTATATTCATGATATTTTATGAAAGGTGATTTGTTGATGATTAAGTTGTGTTTATTTTTGTGAAAATGAAAGTATGAAATGAAGATTTTTTGAACTTCCAACTTTAAAAAGTGTACTCTTGGGTATATTTCAAGATTTTTGATGTAATAAATATCATGTTGATTAGTTAATTTTAGAAAAGTTGTGAAATTGTTATTTGTAAAGAATTTGGGAAAATTAACTATTTAAGTAGCTTGGTATGACATATGGTTATGTTTGAAGGATGAGATATGTTAATTTATGTTTGGTATTATTTTTTTTGGAAAAATGTGAATATTATAAACTTACTAATTTAGTGAATGAAATTAGTTTGGTTAAAAGTTTATATCCTTTATGATTAAAATTGTGTTATTGAGATTATACCATAATTTTTAATAGAGTAAGATGGAAATAGTAATATTCAATAAGTATGAGATTTGGTGAAAATTATATTGGTTATTTAGGTTGAGGTGGAACAAAGTTGATTGAGAGTTTTGTGTAAGTCAAAATAATTGGGAAATTGATTATTAGTTTTAATAGTTGGAGTATGTTAATATGTTATTTTTGTACCTCAAATTCATATATAAGATACTTGATTTGTAAATTGATGGTTTGGTTAAATTGGGAGTTGATTACCTATAATCTTGCTATTTACTGTATTTTCTATATATAAAATTGCATGTGTGTATTTGAAAGTGAAAAAGTCCCAATTTGTGAAAAATCCTAAATGTTAATGTTTTGGAAGTTGTTGGATTATTAGGAAAAGATTATGTTTGGTTTTAAAACTATGGAATTGATTGGAAAACACTTACGAAACTTTTGGAATATCGGGTATTGGTTACTCCTTCGAAATGTTGAGTTTGATTGAAAATTATATTAGTCTTGAAAATTTATCTTTAAAATGTGGAATATGGATTGTTTCCAGGTGTTGGGAATCATAGGAGATTCCAAGTTATGGTTGTATGTTGGATTGTATATCTATATTGTTATCTTTTAATTAATGCATTAGAGATAACTGTTTTGGCTATCGGTGGAGGATAATATTGATTGTTGTAAAAATTGTACGAGGATTAGGTGAACGGAAACTAATTTCTCATACACATTACATGGAACATTGTTGCATACTTAATCATTGGAAATGAATTGTTTTGAGAAAAGTGGGTGAATACTTTGGTGAATTTGGGAAAGAGACGTGGTTACTTCAAATTAAATTGGCCTATGCGTCCATGGTGAAAGTCCTAAAAACCGAGTGTATACATGGGTGCCGATCCCGCGGACGAATTTTTCGTGAAATGGCAATAGTAGTGCTTGTATAGCCTATGTTTACATGGGTGCCGATCTCACGGACGAAATTTTCGTAAAATGGTAATAGTAGCGCTTGTATAGCCTACGTTTACATGGGTGCCGATTTATGGTTTCCTGCGGACGAAATTTCTGTCATGCCCTCAAAATAATACGTAAAACCCGTCACTTTAGACATGCATTGACATAAAAGAAATCAACCATCTTTCCATTAATCAGAGTAGTTCTTACAAAAGTATTACATGTTAACAACAAAAGCAAGTGCCCTACGGGCTTACAGCTTTCCAAGTTAACACTTGGTTACAAAAAAAAGAGTACTAACTCAATACATATAAAACCCTTGGCTTGAATTTACATGTAATAAATCAAAAGAAAGCAAACAACAAAAGCAATCTGTCTGCCTCTAGCCTCCCAAGCTATGTCTTTGGAGGTGGCATGCTACCTGTACCTGAAAATAATGTCCCATAAAGGGTGAGCCACAGCCCAGCAGAAATACACTAAACCAGCTATAAACAATGACTAAAAGATTAGCAGTTGATAGATGGTCAACACCGATATACTCACTTATATCACATTTTAGTTTCATGACATTTAAGTCCATGTTACACTTCATTTCTCATTTCTTTTTCAACCATGAGTTTGAAAACAAGGCTCAACACTTAGGCCAAGTTTGGGAAGACTAAAAAAGTGAACTTTTTGTCTTTTTGGACTAAAAAATTGAGGTTGAAAATATGGATGTTTGGGTTAACTTTTTGACTTTTTATTGAAAAATGTGTAATAAAAAATTGTAAAAATTGATTTGTAGAGAAAAATTTGAATTGGGAGTTGTGCAGCCGTAATTGTTGACTTTTGGTGAATAGTGTTAACTTTTTAGCTTTTTGAGTAACTTTTTGGCTTTTTGGCTTATTTGGGACTTCCCAAACTTAGCCTTAGTCAAATAACTTAATGAGAATAAGACTCATCTTAAAAATACTTTCAAAATTCATGATGGATACACATTTTAATGCTGTATCAATAACACATAAACCACTCCCATACTATACGAACGATACACATTTTGGTGCTGTATCAACATAACATAGAAACACTTCTATACTTCACAATTGATAACGATATACATTTTAGTGCTATATCAAATCAATTTAAACACTTCCAAAATCAACACTTGATACACATTGTAGTGCTGTATCAATGTCACACGAAATCCGGTTTAGAGGTCCATCCCCCATCTTCCAATAAACCGTAGAGTATATCCCCCACCTCCTCCCACACAATACAATGTATAGAAACAATTATCATATACGAATTCAATCAATCAATACACATTTTAGTGCTGTATTGTACTGACCACCATATTCAATGGCTTACTTAATTGATTAGTTTTAGTTTGCCTAATCATCATGCATTGTCTACAACAATCAAGACTATCCTCCACCGATAGCCCAAAGCAGTTATTTCTAAACCGAAAATAAATGCACCAAATGGATATATCATCAACATTCAACCTGGGTGAGTGATTAAATGAATCCAACCACACCCGTTAATCCCATAATCTTTTCAATTTGAACACTCTCAATTCAATTCTTCATTTCTCAAAATTAATTATACAAATTAATTTATCCAACTAATTAGGGCATTTTCCCATAATTAACATAACAACCCTAAGGTTCCACTTTCATCCATAGCTCATCATCAATATCATTTCTCCATGCCAAGCATGCATATAGGTTTAATTATAAATAAAACCCCATATTTTGTAAAATTACACAAAGACCCAAACTTCTTCAAAATTACCCAACAACCCCCAACATGTCAAAATGCTAAAATTTAAAGACAAAACTCATAAAGAGGAGTAGGATAGCCCTACCTAGAAGTTAGAGCTCAAACGAGGAAGTTGAAGAAAACCAAAATGCTCCAAACTCAAAGATCCACGGATCAAAATGGAGCCCTCGACGATCAACACACTTTTTACAAAGGCCGGAGGATAGTGAGACACTCTAACTAGATCAAACCCTAGAGAGAAGGGAGATCCTAGAGAGAGAAGCTCTCAAAAACGTTTTTTAGAAAGTAAGAGAGAGAGAGAGAAAGTAAGAAGTAATTTTAAAACGCCCAGCTGCTAACTGATATACGACATTCTTGCTCGAGCGGATAACAGGACGCTCGAGCGTCAAGAACAGAAAACTAGGTACGCTCGAGCGCAATAATGCCCGCTCGAGCGCCAAGACACAAAGAAAAAGGACACCCGCTCGAGCGCGGAAGACCAGTCCGTTCGAGCGTAGATTTTCATCTCCCAGAACTTTCACCAACGAGGTACTACTCGCTCGAGCGCCAACAATCCTGCTCGAGCGTAACCCGCTCGAGCGCAAGAAACCCGCTTGAGCGCATAAAACACACCTGTAGAAGTTTTGCAGGGACTCGAAATGCTGAAAGGGTGTAAACCCCACTCGAGCGTAAAATGACCCGCTCGAACGGACCACTCAAAAACTGGGCAACAGCAATGGGAGCCAAGGCTCTACCAATCTGTAACAACCAAGCCCAACACATCCTAAAATTCAAACAAATGGATTTAAAAGATGACAACAGGGTATACAACCACCAATATCATGGAACCAAAGTCTGGAAAACAACAGATACGAAAAGGGAAAACCGGGATCGCTATAATTTCCGTGAAACATTATGTTTGATAGAGGTTCCCAGTGTGTGTACTTACCGCATGTTTTCTGCTTTAAAGAAAAGACATGCATATAACTCGTATTATAAACTTTGGCATCATATCCGTTTTGAAAAGGATATCTTATTGACATTGAAGCATGTAAATTTATTTAAATTAACTAGTTATGGTTAATTAATTAAATTTGAATTTAAGGAGTTAGGTAATATGAGATTGTTTGGTGAGCTAGTGGTTTGCTTACCCCCTGCCCGTACATGTGTATAGGGAATGCTTTTCGGATTTGAAGATCAAATAGTTGGTTTTACCATTTCATAAGTGTAATGTAGTGATGAACTTTAATACTTCATTTGTTTATTTGGCTGAGTGCTATTTTTTGTAAAGAATAGTGTCTTCTCTTTTATTGGAAGCTTTGAGGCATTCCATTTGTAATGATTATGTTATATTAATTGAGAAACACGGAGAGTGGGTTTATGGTTTCATTCATGGTATTTTTTTTGTATTGACTTGTGGAAAGTAAAGAAAATGGTTAATGAAAAAGATTTTTATAATTAATTAAGTAAGAATGAAGGTATTTTTCTAAAACCTCACGCTTGGGTTATTTAATTTCCGCCTAATTGATCTTTGAAAATCGGGATATTATAATTTGGGTTTGTTTTGAATAAACAAGTTTACTAATCTGAGATGTTGAGGAGGTATCTATTCTTTTTAATTTACTTTGTGATTCTAAAAGATGTCTATCTTTTCTAATAAATAAAGATGTACTAAAAATTTCATCTTTGTCATTGAGTTGAGAAGATTGACTATTTCGTGAAGATTAATGTGAGTCATATTGTAAACGTAGACGATTAAAACTTATTTTGACTAAACCATCACTATATTGTTGAATATGATTTAAATCATTAATATCATGTTGAATTTTGTGAGAATAATTTTCATTTACAGTTAACCAGTTTTCACAGAGAGTTATTTCACTGCAGACTGTGGGTCTTGGGACGTCAACATTAGCATCAGAAGTACTACTTTGAATAAGTAAGATTTTATCTTTTGGACTTTTGACTAAAGCATGAACATTAAGATTAGTCTTCATACATTTATAATAAATTTGATAAATTAAAGCAAATGTATTGGGAACTAGCAAGCATATTTGTAAATTCACTAGAGGTTTGAATATTTAATGTTAAAGTCTTGACTATGCGAGGGCCAGAAAGGCTTAAAGCAAAATTAGGAAAGCAATTAAAATGGATCGCTCCTCTATGGAGACCAGATTCCATCATACCCAGGATACTAGTTTGGTAATTTCTAAATCTAGCATCTCTTAAGAATAAAAGAATAGATGAATTTATGCCTAGAATGGTTAATGGTTTGACTGCAACTTGTATTAACCTTATATGAATAAAGTTGTGACCTTCAGATTTAAGTTTTCTTATAGATTCTTTGGTTAATAAATGACACGTTTCATGTATTTTAGTTAAAGCATAAACTTGTTCAACAATTTTTTGCTTGTAGAGTAACTTTAAAAGAGGATTGTAGAAAGCTTGTTTTTATAAATATCTTTAATTGGTACTTTCGGTATATTCCATCCTAAATCTATTTTTAAATCTTAGAATTCATGTTCTTCTTCATTCACTGGATCATGTATAGAAGCAAATGAAATTTTAGAGTTGACTGAAGAGTTACTTTTGAATAAACGACTCGTGATTCTAAAATCTATAAATTTAATTAGAGATGATCTAAATTCTTTGTTGACTTATAATGTTTTCACTTACCATGTTTTTGCTCATACCCTCTCTAGGAATCCCTATATCCTTTATCTACCTAACCAAAGGACTAACACTGGATGTGGGATGAAATTTGGGTGGCTACTAGCAAAGTGGAAAACGTTAGATAAGTAAAAGAATAAAGAAGACTTGAATAAATTATAGAAATAAAATGGAGACGATTAATCAAAAGATAACTAATCAATAAACGACCAACAACAACTTGGCTCTGATACCAAAGAGAGAGATAGAGCAGCGGAGACTTACAATAAATAGAAATAAATACTGAAAACAAAAGTAAGTGACTTACAATGCTTTACTGAAAGCTAGAAATAACTTCAGAATACATATTACAAAATATTTAATGTTTAATACAGCTTGAAAGGGTATTAGAGAATTTAATGAGAGTTTCTTCCTTTCTAGGCTTGATTTGATTAATGGCTGAGGAGGTCTTTTATAAAGAGAGCCAATGACTGTGATGCATGTGATCTGATAAGAGAATCTGATTGGAAAGTTGCATGTGAAGGCACATGGGCATTGTCTGCTGCTTTTGGTGATTGACTGAGTGACTGGTGCACATGGGTGATGTCTGTTACGTTTGACTGTGTCCGATTTATGAACAGTGAATAGTAAAATTGAATTTTTTCACTATTCATTACTTTTGGTAGAAAAGTTGGCGAGGCTTGATTGCATAGTGACTAATGGGGAATCTATCTATATATATATAAAAGCAGCTTTCTCGGAAGAAGAGTGTTGATTGAAGCTTATATATATATATATATATATAATCCAATGACTGAATTAGGCATATGGGTCCTGAGCATCTTGGAATTATGAACCATATGGATCATGACTAGTTAAGGCTTCAGAAGAGGCTGATTTGTTTAAGGCTTCATCTTCAATTTGTGACTTTTCTTAGGCTATTAATAACTTTTCCATTTGAATAAGTTTATCACTAGTGGTTGACTTGGGCTTGGACTTGGATAATTTAGGTTTGGAAGGCCCAGAGCTGGATGTTGGGCTTCCAAGTCTGACTGTTGTAAGAGGAACTGGGCTTCCTTGAGTGACTGGAGTAATTGGGTTATGCTATGAAGACTCAACCTTTGGGACTGTCTGAACAGGAATGTTGACTGGGAATTCCTGTTTGACTTGTTCAATTATGCGGTGGTGTTTGAATGCATCCCACCATATGACAAAATGTTGTCGAATGACTATGTTATTAGAAATACCATATTGCCATTTGAATATCCAAGGGACTTTGTATTTGGACATAAAAAGAAGGAATATAAGAAATTAACTCTTAATGTTGACTGATTGGGTAAATTGAAGCAAAATAGTTGACTTGATCCATGAGGATAAAAGAGAGGAGTTCTGGGATAGCACCATGTTGAGACCACCATCTCAGAAACCAAGACGGGAATTCTGATTTGAATTTATGATCAAAAGAGAAAAACCAAGAATGACTAAATGACTCATTTTGATGTGAGAGGATTTCAAACCATGCATCAATGTAATCATAATAACTATATTGGATCGGATGATTAGAGAGGTCTTGTAATAGAAAGGGAAGACCACACTCATCAAGAGATACAATACTTTGAATATACAAAGAATGATAAATGATTTTACTGGTATTGACTTGATCATAAATGGGTTTAATGACAATGGATTGGAGGTGGTAGAAAATATCTTTGTAAAAGGAAATTGATTGTTTGGATAAGAAGGAGTAAAATGCCATCCAGAAGGGAAATATAATTTGACTAAATCAATGGGCTTATGGATATTTTTGTGGACTTGTTCTTTGTAGAAGATATTGGATGAGCAAGGTTTAAGAACATAATCTGTTCTTGGCGTTGACTTGTATGGATAATTTGGAGGCATGATTTTCCATTGACTGAGAAGCAAATGGGTCAGTTGTAAGAGCAAAAGTGTAACTAGGTTTAGGAATAATACCAAGAATTTGGTATCTATTTATTAGGTTGACTGGTGGTGTTATAATTGCTTGACTCGATGGTATTATAGGAAGTGGTCTAGAATGAGGCTTCTGACTTTACATCTGTAAGGAGAAAATGGAGATTAGCATCCATTGAGGGTATCTAATCTGGAAAGATGTATAAAACGTCTGTAATGACCAATCAACGAAGATCGTCGTTGAATATTGTGGTAATTAACTTCATCACTAATTTATGACTCAAGTTGTTTAATCATGTTACGATAATTGTTGACTTGTAATCTATTAGTAAAACAGTAAGGAATTGGTATTTTTACTGAAGTTTTTGAAAATGTTTATGACTATCTACCCTATAAAAATTCTCGAGTAAGAAAATCAAAGATAGAATTTTGACTACCTTGAATATATTCACTATTAAAGTTCAAAATACTAAGAATAAATTGCCAACGGGCAAAAATTTGCTTACTAGCAATATTTTGAACATCTTTTTCCAAAATATATTTAGCACTTTTACAATCAACATGTACTAAAAATCGTTGATTTAAAATATCATCTTGAAATTTACTAATACATAATACAATAGATAAAATCTCTTTGTTAATAGTATTATAATTTTTTTGTGTGGTATTCCAAACTCTGGAATGAAAACTAACAATTTGTTCAGATGACTTGAGATTGACTTTCTGAAGAAGAATGCCACCATAACCAATATCAGAGGCATCAGTTTGAATAATTTTGAATGAATCTTCAGTTGGAATATCAAGACAAGTCAAAGTCATGACATATTGTTTAATCTTTTGAACAATAGCAGTATGACTAGGAGACCAAGGAGGAGGATTGTCTTTCAACCGATCAAAAAGAGGTTGACAAGTTTTTCTAAGGTCTTTGTAGAATTCAGCAATGTAATTAAGGGATCTTAGAAACCTTTGTAATTGGTTTTTGTCCACTATCTCATTAGGAAATTTACTAGCGAATTCAATTAACCGACTGATAGGAAGAATTGTACTTTGATGAATTTAACAACCTAAAAATCTTACTTTAGTTTGAAATAACTTAGTTTTAGAAGCAGAGATGACTAAACCATTATGTTTAATAGTGTAGAGAAATGATTGGAGATGTTTCCAATGTTCTTCAATGGACTTAGAGAAGATGAGAATATCGTCAATGTATACTACAGAAAATGACTCGGGGGTTTGAATATTTCATTCATAATATTCTGGAATTCACTAGGTGCATTTTTTTTAATCCAAAGGGTATTACATTCCACTCGTAATGTCCAAAGGGTGTAGTAAAAGCAGTTTTATAACGATCACTAGGGTTAAGTTGAATTTTCCAAAATCCACTTTGAAAATCAAATTTACTACTAAAGATGATTGCTTGATTAAGTCTTTTAATTATTATTTTTTAATTAGGGATTGGATATCTAATCCATTCTAAGATTTTGTTTAATTTTTTGTAATTAATTACTAATTGTAGAACGCCACGTTCAAGTTCAACATTTTTATTGACATAAAAGGCTGGGCATGACCAATGTGATTTACTTTACTAATAATTTGATTTTTGAGTAAATCGTTAATTTCTTTCTTACATATTTCCATTAATTCATTATTCATTTGAATTGGTCTTGACTTAGTGGGAATATGGTTTTCATTAAAGTTTTTAATATAAGGGAGATTTACTACATGTTTTTTTTCCTATGCCAAAAGGCACTGGGAAGAGTAGAACAAACTATCTTTTCTAAATGACTTTCAAATTTGTCAATTTTTTTGATAAGAATAGGATTAGTTAATTGAGTTTCAATCCTTTTATATTGAACTTCTTCTTTTAGAAATTTTAATTGGCTAGTTTTCTGGTTTAATATATTAATTGATTGAGAGAGTGAGTAATCTTTTAACTAGTTTGATTCTTTTAATTCAGGAGGAGCTAATAATTTGAAAGTTGCTATTTGACCAAAGGCTTGGGTTATAATACGATGATTATTAGTAGTGAATGGGTATAATAAATAAATAAATGAGACACCTAAAATGACTTTATCAGTCATATTTTGTACTAGAACAAAAGATGTTTTAAAACAAATATTGTTTGGACAAATATGAACTTTAGGTAATTTATATTTAATACGCATTTGACTACCATTAGTCGAGCTTAATTGGTCACTTGTTTTATGATTGCATTTAGTAGGGATTAAGCCTTCTTGAATACAATTAAGATTAGTGCCCATATCAACTAAGGCTATGACTTCCATTTCATAATCATTAATTACTAGTTTTACTTTTGAATGCCATTTCTAGATATTTATTTTATTAATTATGTTTAATAAGTTATTTGCTTCATTATTAGATTTATTTGAACGATTGTCAAAAATTACATGACTTCAAGTATTACTAGATTCATCGGAGGATGTATCAGTTTTACTTTCAAAATCATTAAAACTTTTATTGATTTTTAATATAGCAATTTCATCTTCAAAAGATTTTTCTTTATTTTTTAATTTTTTAATAGTTAATTTAATTTGATTAATTTCATTTTGTAAATCTTGTAGAGTTACTTCTTTATGTTTATTTTTTCTAAATCTTTCTAAAGTAGTAGTTAGACTAATAATTGGTTTACTTGTAGAAAGTTTACTCTCTTTGTTAATTAATAAAGATTTTAATTTATTAGTATATTTTCTTTTTAATTTAGGATTGTCTAATTTATTAATTAATTCAATTAATGAATCTTTTTTTTTTTTTGATTTACTAAGGACATTAACTTGTTTACAATAGGTGTCATTACATCCTAATTCTATCTAATCATTATCAGTATCATTACTAGGGGAATAATAGTTAGAGGTATCACTAGATGGGTTACTATCACTAGATGGGTTACTAGATTGATCCCAAGTATTAGCTAACTTGAATATTTTAAATGTTTTACTTTGATTTTCTTTAGTAATCTGTAATTGATTAAGCTTTTCTTTAACTTTACATTTATTAGAATAATGACCATTTTTACTAGGGGATTAAATATGTCATTCATAAAATTATATGAATGGAATATTGATGATCTTAGTGAAAATCAAATCCTCCAAAAGTTAAACCATATGTCTGTAGTCGCTAATAGTTATCTTAGTAATTATCCTGATTATACTCAACCTGAGACAGTCTCCCTTCTTACTTCTAGTTTTACTGGAATGCTTAAATCATGGTGGGACAAGTATCTTACTAATGACATACGTGATGCTATTCAACATGCTACTCAAATTGATGAAAATGAATTTCCCATCTTTAATGAAGAAATAAGGATGAGTAAGCCTGATGAAATAAATGCTTTAATATTTACCATAGTCAAACATTTTATAGGAATACCTAGTAATATTCATTCTAGAATACATGATCAACTTAGTAATTTAACATGTCTAACATTAAGTGATTTTCGTTGGTATGAGGATGTCTTTACATCTAGAGTCATGTTTCGAGTTGAATTTACTAAATTATTTTGGAAAGAAAAATTCATTAATGGTGTGGGTATTGATTTCCGACCTCACAACCAAATAGAGAAGTTAGCTAGAGAGCACGCGGTAAAATAGATTAAACTAAGAACCGGCCAACAATGAGACAAGAATACCTCGGTGGCTCGTCTACCCAGGGACACTTTGACGATCAAGTTAGTCAATCTTATCTCTCAAAGATATCAAACAAGTATTCAGTGCACAAGTAAAAGCATACCTTAGACCTATGGAGGTGTCTCACTTTTATAGCTAGAAGTGCCCTTGCTCCCTAGAAGTCTTACTTCATAAGACTCAAGGACAATGCTTATTTTAGACTCTTAGTTAGATATGGATGAACTCCATAAGAGCCTTATCCCTATCCGAACTAAGCCTCTCACTCATCTAGGACTCTTGTCCTCTATCCAAATATCTTTGATTCTGATATTACCTCACTATATCTCGGCAATATCACAATCACCTTGGCAATCTGGCTCGTCCATGTGGCACCTCGGCCTATATCTTGGCCACATGGTACGACCCAAAAAATACATCCCAACAACTGCCTCCTAGGTTCCATTACCTCAGCAACCTGAGGTGATAAAACCTATAGCATCTGATCTTCCAACATGTCGGCTAAACAACATGTTAGAGATACTTCTCTGACCGAGATCATGACTCGTTGGCTTCAAGAAATAGGGACTCAAATGTCCATTCGTTAGAGGCTAGGAAGACTCAAGAACCCATAATCAAGATTCAAGAACCAATGTGTTCTTTTCAACAACATTTCAACAATGATTATACCACTAGTCGACATCATAATGCATTGGTTCAAGAACTCCAAGAATCTCACATGTGTGCAAGCTGTTATGCACGATTTTTTCAACCATTTTGGCCATGTAGCATTGCCCAACTAGTTCGTAATTACCGCGCATTAGTTGCGTCGCTTCATCTCTGGCTCTCGTTACCTGACATCATTATGGCACGTCTGTCTAGGCATTTTAATCAAGGTTTTGCCGCCTTTTTCCTTTTTTCAACAAAATTCTCTCTTTTCTTTCCGACTCTTCACTTTTGCAATTACAGCCCTCTCTCTTCCACCAGAGTCTTTCTCTTTAGAATCCTCCCAATCTACCATTATTGCACCTGCGAAGCTCTATGCAATTAGCTCCGTTTATCACTTCCGGCAAGCATTCTGTTATTCCATTCCAATTGCAAGCGTCGTTTGATTTCAACGGGCAAGATCCCAGCCTCCATTTTTACAGCTTCAATATGTAAGTCCTTGAATATTTCCCTTTTCGATTTCGATTTTTTGATTTTTCCAAAATCTCCATGCTTTCATATCTATATGTTTTTACATCTTTATTTTATTTTGCACATTAGCATTGTGAATCATCATCGACCCCTCATGCCTCTTGCATTAATATGTTCATTCATGTCCTGAATGTATTCTTGCTCTTTGTTTCAGATTTTGAATCTATTTTCTCATTCTTTGTTTATAGATTCTTTTATTCAATTCTTGCATATTTCAATTATTTTTCCACAGCTTTAGGCTTGGGATTTGTTAGATCATTATACACCTAGGAAAATTGAGCCCAGTTGTGTTCGTAGCCTTCCACAGATTTCCTGAATCTTCATACCAACATTCTTTAGGTTACACCAAGGTTTTTAAACCTTTAGAGAGCTCTCAACCTGTCCCATTAGAAAACAACACCAATCTCATTCATTTGATGTCATGGGTATGCATAAGTGGAGAGTAGATAGTCCCGCTAAAATAGAGGCTTTCCGTTGAGAGTTTAATATCCCGACTGATGTAAATATCAGGCTTGCCGGCAAGAATGACTTAATCATGCCAGGAGGAAATTACATGCCCTTCCCTGTCGTTTCAATCCTTGAGGATGGAGTTAGGTTCTCCCTCAACATCCTATTTAGGGAGATGCTTAACTTCTACAAGCTAAACTCCATGCAATTGGCCATTAACACCTTTCGTGTAATCAACAGCATAGCCAAACTGGGGTTGAGTTTAAAGACTACAGAGTTTCTTACCAAGATTGGTGTACTGCATGCTAATGCATCCTCAGTATGCTACCTGTGCAAATCTGGGGTTGAGTCAATTAACCACGTGTTATTGTCATGCCAAGAGGCTTGGAGTGTGTGGTCTGCAATACTAAAATGGTGGGATGTCCAAGGTGCTTTGCCAAATTCAGTGGAGCCTGTTCTTGACTGGTGGGCAGGGGTGAGGTTTAGGAAAAATGTGAGGTTGATGTGGAAAGCTCTTCCTATGGTTGTTATGTGGTCTCTATGGAACCATCGCAATGAATGCTTATTTCGAGATGTTGCCCCAAGTGGGGAGGGTGTTTCTAATCTGATTAAGGTTAGAATGGTTGTCTGGTTTAACGAGGTATTTAAAGGTTGTAGGTTCTCTGTGCATGATTTCATTTTTAATTTGGAGTACATTAGATTTTGCTTGGGAGGTGGATCCAGGGGTGCTTCATGATGTTACTTAGTGAGCGTGGGTTGGTTGATATCTTTGTGATCATCAAGAGTGTGCAGTGGTTTGGTGGTGGAGTCCGCTTTGATGATGTGATTTGTTGCTGTGCTATTAATCTGCTTCATCTGAGTTGATCTGTTAATCTACTTCAACTGATCTGTTAATCTGGTTCATCTGATCTGGTTCATCTGATTTGTTAATCTATTCTGTTTGTTAATCTGCTTTGTCTGAGCTCCTCTGTTATTCTATTTGTCAAGTGCTCCTATTCAAGTCCCATGCAGAAACAGGAGAATGTATTCAGTGGTTTGGTTGTTATCTGGATGTCTAGTTTTTGTTTGTTCTCTAGCTCCTCTTCTCTCAAAGGTTTTTGGGCTATTTAATCTGGTTTGATCTGTGATGATTGCCGTGTGATTGCTGTGTGAATGATTAGAGGTGATGCTGATTGATAATGTTAATCCCTGCAGTATTCATACTGGTGTTTGATCAGAGGTGTTGCTGGAAGCTTTTGGTTTCTGTGCATAGATGTCTTCGGGGCTGCATAGTCTTGGCTTTTGGTTTCGTGCTGTTGTTTTTTTCTCTGTTTGTTGGTTTCTCACCAACTAGGAGGTTGGAGCTTGTTCTAGCTCCAAGCTCCTCTTTATTGATGTCTTCCATTGTACTTTGTACGTGCATCATCAATAAAGTTTTCTTTGCCAATCAAAAAAAAAAAAAAAATAGCATAGCCATACTCAATCGTCGACATAGAGCACAACTAAACCTTTAGGATGTCTAATACTGTTATACAATGTGCACCTTCCAATCCAAAAATGGCATAACTTACTACTTGAAACCAAGATCTACAGCTTTCAAGATTATTGCCGACCTCCCTGATTCCAACAAGGATGCAAGAGATGATTATCTTATCATTCAGGCAATTGGGAGTTTGCTCCTGATGATGACCTCTACCTCTTTCCACTCCCCATAAGCATCCTAGGAGATCACAAAAGTAAGTCACTAATAGAACATGCATCTATTGTCTTTTTCGTGTAGGTCTCCCTCAGCCCGACAAGAACTTTCACAAATACTACATCCCTAGAGCCGACCTGCAAAGGCTCCTGGACTTGCCCATCAATATTTGCAAGGCTTCCTTCCTTTTGAGTTATATTGCTACATACAAATCTCCGCTCCTCGACGTCTTATCCAAGAGCAGATCTCATTTCTCTATATCGACACCAACTGCCTCTCCAAGGGACGATCAAGGTTCTTCTTTATATCCAGCCGACCAGCCATCAATGTCGGTCCCTTCTCAACAAATTCTACCCTCTGAACACCGTCGTCGCCGACGTCCTCCAAACACTCTCGTTTGCAGGACCAGAACCAAGAAACGCTGAGGGTTTAGCTTACCGGCTTACGATCTGGAAAATTCTCCACTAGCTCTTCCAGCCATCAAACTTGGGACCACAGTCACCATCACCGCCACTTCCGAAGAGATGCGTCACAAACCTACCATTGCAGAAGACTTTTTAGTTGATCTCTCCAATGTTGTTACTGTCCATTCCTCTCCTCTCCCACTAGTGAAGAAGCCAAAGAGAGTAAAGAAGGCTAAAGCTAAGGCCAAAGTTACTGTCACCTGTAGACACCCTATTTTGACCGCCCTTAAGACTTGAGCGCCTTACTCTGAGCACTCGATGATGAAATGTTACGCTGTGCAATTGTTCGAATCTTTAGCAAAAAGATTTAGTTTTAGCGCAGCGAATATTTTGCAGCAGCCAGCTGCTCCCATGCATATGCTTTGGACCAATTGTCTTTGTTGGAGATATTTCCGATGTGAGAAGTTGAAATTCTATAAATACAACATCCTCCTCATGGTTTGGGGTTAGAAAATTTTTTCCAAGAGCCTATTGCTTATCTAACACACTTCTCTACCCTCTTGCAATACTGATACACAATAGATACACCATACAAGCTTAAACTTGAAGCTTTTGCTGAGGTTCTTGAACATAATTTCATATACTTGAGAGTGTTGAGAGTGAGGTTTGTTAGCTAAGAAGCTTTTCCTCTCTTTCAAGAGGTAAACTTTGAACCTTTTCACAATTTTTTTTCTCTCTTTTCTTTGTCTTTACATACTAATTTCAGAGCTATTTTAAGCCGAAAATATGATTAAAACTTTGTTACAAGTGAGTGAGCTAGCCACCCTTTCATTGGCTATCTCACTAGTAGTGCACCCCTTTGTTTTCTTTCTTCTTTTTTTTTTTACTTTCTTTTCACATCATTTGGTTAAATTTTAGTACCTGTTAGCACTATTTGTAGATTGTTTTTGTGTGATATAACTTGATTACGGGCTTACAAAAAGGTCCTCGTCCTCCCCGCTATATGTGCTCTTATTTCTTATACTTTAAATATCATATTTGTATTGTTGTAAATCCTCACGAATTTGGTATGTTTAGGACATAACGGCCAATTTGTTTGAGTTCATCGTTTTTACCTTGTTGTAGCTTAACTTGGAACCTTTTGGTCATGGGAGGATTAGAGCTTAGGCTTAGCCACCTCGCCACAAATTTGCTTATCGAGCCGTAAATTTCTTACTTTCGTATTATTGTTGTCTACTTTAAAGCTAGGTAGTAGCTTTCGTGTTCAAATTGTTGAAAAACTCTCTTATCGATCATTTTCAAAACATAGAAATGGATGTCCCATCCTTGTTCCATGAAAAGAGGAGTTGTCAAGAACTTTGGCAAATTGTGTGTTTAAGCTTTGATAGATAGCTTGCTTATTGATTTTTTTTTCCCCTCTTACTTGCTTTGTTGCTCCTAGAGAGCTCTTTATTGAGAAGTGTTGAAAACTCTCTCCTAGTTCCACTTTGAAGCATGGAAATGGATGTTTCATCCTTATTCAATGATTAGGGAGAGGAGTTGACAATAATTTTTGAGTTGTTGTTTTCCAATTTAGTGCTCTATGATCATTACATACTATCTTGTGATGCATGAGGATTTGTGAAGCATGTCTACCTCTTCCTTGAATACATTTCATGATATGAAGGAGGTAAGGAGAATAGCTTTGTTTTGTGTTTAGCCAAGTTTTTTCTTTTTGCTTTTAAAGATCTCATGTAACAAATTTGCAATGATTGATGATTTGGGAAGCAAACCTACTCCCTCCTTGAAAATCTTCATGGTAGGAGGGAGTAAGAAGGATGGACAGCCTTTGAAAACACTCTGTCTTGCTCTGTTCCAGTTCTGCTGCATGTAGGGTAATCCTCAGAAATAGTGGCCTGTTAACCATTATTCTGTACAGCCGACCATCTTATCAGGCTGACAAGCCAAACATATTGTACGACAGTGGTAGTTTTACAACAAAATAGAGCAGATCCTGAGGTCTAAACAGAACTATCTTCTGACTGTAAATAGAGCAGGTTCTGGCAGTAAGCAGATGAGGTTTCCGAGGGATACTCTTGCCTGTGCACATGCGACTCCTCGCCTTTCGTTCCATTCCTTTAGATTAGCCGCTCTAATTCATATTTGTAATTAATTAGTTGCTTTCATTCGGACTTGTAATAATTAATTAATTAGCTCATTCAATCGTGTTTGTAATAATTAGTTAATTAGGATATTTAGACCCTCTTGTGCGAGGGAAAATTTGTAATATGTGATGTATGTCTTCTAATACCCATTTCTTTCTCCCTTTTATTTACATGCTTACCATGGTTGTATGTAGTATCAAGTTTTCGGTTCATATCATCACCATGTTTTGTATGCATTTTTACATTCATTAAGGTTTGGTTCATCATTCATGAGGATCATTGTCATTTCCCACTTACTTGAATAGATGCATTACCGCATGCTTTGAGTTAATCCATATAACATGTTAATAAGACGAACATAATAGTTGCATTTTGTATGTGTTGCATTAGTCACTTTGCATAATAGGATCATGCATTTTTCTAACTGTATTCTTTTCTTTGGCTTGCCTCGGTTGAGTACTAGGTGAGCATTTTTGCTTTAGCATATTACATGTTTGTTTGTGTTGCCATGTTAAGCACGCTATCTTGAGGCTACATGCTTATTTGAAATACCTCTTTGAATGCCTGTGGATGAAGGTTATTTTACTTGCATTCAGGATGATTTTGATCAAATGTACGTACGAGCTCATTTCTTTCCTTTTGAGTTATGTGCACTCAAAACCCTTTTAAAATTCACATAAAATCAAGTCATTTCCAAAGCAAGCGAAATAGTCTATAATTTGTGTGCCTCACAGAGTAAGTTAGCATAATAAAATTAGAACAAGAGCATATAATGTTGAGAAAATTCACATCATGATTAGTAAAGGTTGATCTTTGATCGGGTGAGTGGGGTGCCCAATTCATGACCTTCCCCTCTCATACCTAAGTTCCCGAGCCGAGACATTTTGGTTATGACGGACAAGTGGCCTTTGGCACGAGTTACAGGTTTCCTAAATTTTTCAAAAACATTTAGGCGGCGACTCTGAAATCTGGCAATGCAATTCATTTTTGGCATCTTTGATGATTACTGGATTTTCTAAGATTTGCTGGATTTGGACTCTTATCTGTTTTTCCCTTTCACATTACACTTGTGGAACCAGATTCAAAACCGCGAGAGTCCGAACTGTAGGGCTATCGTATCCTAGGAAACTAAACCCCTCCGAGGGGCATAAGAAAAACCAGCTACAGTTTCTGGAGACTTTGTTGGGGAGATTGGAGAACTTGACTTGGACTTCATGATGTGTGTAGACTCGACTTTTTCACGCCCCCCTTTCGGAGAGCTTGAATTGGTCTTACAGTTCGGACTCCTGTCACGGTTCTAAATCTAATCTCACAAAGTGCAATGTGAGACTGATAAACACTAAAGAGTCCAATCCGGAAAATCTTTTTGGAAAATCGATTTTATAATGCCAAAACTGGACTACTTTGCCAGATTACAGAGTCGCCACCTAAATGTTTTATTTTTGGGAAATTTAAGAAACCCTGACTCGTGCCAAAGGCCACGTGTCTGTCATCACCAAAGTTGCCTCAGCTCAGGAATTTGGGTACGAGAGGGGAAGGTCTTGAAATGACCACCCCCACTCGCCCAATCAAAGATCGGCCTCTACTAAATATGATATGTTGTTTGATAAACACATGTGTTCTTATTCTGTTTATTGGCTAACACCTAAATGTTTTGTTCTTATTAGCTAACATGCAAGTATAGACTAAAATCGCGAGAATTGGAACAAATCAACTCATGTTTTCTTTCGAAAATGGTTTGAATTTGCCACCCTCAAGTGGGCTTAAAACATGATTTTGCCACTTCGCAAAGTGGGCTTAAAACTCACACTCGTCGAATTGTTACAATTCAAGCAACCAAGCCTTCATCTACAGGCATTCAAGCAGTTAATCATATAAGCAAATAGCCTCATGGCAAGCATGCTAAACATGGCAACACTCACACTCATGCAAGTATGCTAAAGCGTAAAAGCTTACCGAGTACTCCAAGCCAAAACAAAAGCTAGTTAGAAACAATGCATGATCTTAACTATGTTAAGATGCCTAATGCAACACATGCAACATGAAATTAATAGGCTTGGCTACTAAGATGGCATATAAATGCAACGATTTGATACACGTATTCAAAGAAGTATTGAAATACGATGCAGTTTGAATGATACGTCGAGCCTCGGTGCATGCAAGACAAATAAATGATGCAACATGCAAGCATAAGGTATGCTAATCGAAACATGATCCCTAATCTAACCATCGAAAGAGGATAAATAAAAGGGAGAAAGACGTGGGGTTGGAAGACATGTACACACGCACACACACTTATTACAACATTGCGCCCTCACGAAGGAGGGTCCGAATGAATGAGTTAACTAGCTACGCTAAGCTAAGCTAATTATTACAAAACGAAACTAATTAACTATTTTAGTCAACTAATTATTACAAACCATTTGAATAACTAGCTATGCTAAGCTAATTAAACCAATTAAACTAATTAACTGTCTAAGCTAATTAAATAATTACAACACTTAACACTTATATGAATAAAGCGAATAAATGGCCTCGGGGCGAGGGATGCATGCATGCTTGGTTGCTCCACCCGAAAATGCCATTGCCTTCCCATCGGACGCCTCTGTTTGCACTCATTTGATCTTGGAAAATTGCACCAACTTCTAGATTGCCTCTGCTCCAACACAGGAACACACTTGCACAAAAATTCACTAGTGGCCGGTCGGCCACAAAAAGTGGTTGTCGGCCACCTTAATTGGCCGGTCGGCTAGTTTAAGTGGCCGGTCAGCCACTCCCATTTTTTGGACTTCTGCTTTTGCTGCAACAGAGAGCAACAGAGGCAAAACAAAGCATTTTCAAGGAATGTGTGTACTGCTACACTCCTTATTATTTCTCAAGCTGAAAGGAGTGTAGCTCTTGGCTCTCAAGCCATTAACCAAGCATTTTTAATGCATGATGGCCAAAGAACCAAGCTTGTACTAGGTCAATGAATGCACAAATAAGACTCGAAGGACCGCCACCCTATCATGCATGATCAAGGGTGTCGGTGACCAAGAAAAGTGGCACGTTTCATCACTTTGAGTATGAAACGTCCCATTTTTCTTATATTTGGATTAACGTCTGATCTAAACACATGCAATGCAACACAAATATGCTTATCTTGCTCAAGTTTTACTTGGTTCATTTTGTTTACACATTTTACATTACCGATTAGTCCTTTAACTGATTAAGTCCAAAGTGAGAGTCCTCTAATTGGAAAGAGGGCTTAAGCCACAAATACCTTGAGCATGAAAGAGGCCTCATGCTGTTGGTTAGTAGAAACCCTTAAGAGAGGATTAAAACCATTAGGCATGAGAGCGTCAATTTCACACTCAAGCCAATAAAGGACTCATGGCCACTTTCAAAACAAAGTAAAAAGTGAAGAATTGAGGGAGGTTGCAGATATTTCAGTGCTGAAATAGCATGCAAAAGGACACTAAATCATGTAAGCAACACATGCAAGACATACTAAGAGCCTAAAACATTAAGCTAGTAAAGATCACAATACTATAAGCATGCAACACAAAGCTCAACTGACCAAATTAGCTCTAGACAGAGTTAAAACAGTGGCTAAAACATGCTGAGATTGAGGCACAAAAGGCTAGAAAAACATGCTCACATGTTAGCTTGCAAACAAGACTCAAAACACAACTCTCAAAAACAATGAAAGAGTGAAATAAGTAAGAGTGTGACAGAGCTATATACACTGAAATCATATGTAAAATGATGCTATAACATGCAAACAATTCAAGCATAACATGCTTAAAGCCTTAACACAATGAGCAAGTGAAGACCATTACACTATAGCCATGCAACACAAGCCTCGAAGGACTTAACCAGCCCAAAACAGAGTTAAAGTAGGCCAAAATAGTAGCTAAAACAACTTGAAGTTAAGCTAACACAAGCTACAAAAATAGGCTAAACCATTAGGCATGCTAGACTAGTAAGCACAATTGCACTACAAGTACAAAAAACAAGCAACAAATGCTCCAACAAACTCCAAACAGAGTTGAAACATGCAAAAATAAAGCCTAAAACACGCTTGAAAAGCTAACACAAGCTACAAAATCAAGCTACTATGTAACGCTAACTAGGCATGCAAGAGAGACATAAGGAGGGGAGGCTAACCCCTCTATTTTTGGATTTCAAAACTACTTTTTACCACTGAAATAACTCTGAATTTTAGTGGTTTAAAGGCCTAAAAACTTTGATTTTAATATGCTAAAAGATGGCACAAAAGCTCACACAAACAAACCACAAGAAGGGTGGACAACCCCTTGGCACAAAATGACTTCAAACCAACATGTTAAGGCCCAAAAATCAGAGTTTTTTTTAGTTGAAAACTAGGCTCAAAACAGTGTAAAAAAATGGCAAAGAAAGAAATTAAAACAAAGCTTACAAGGCAAGTCCTTTACCTCTTGAAGCATAACACAAATTAGTCACAATTCTGAGCTTAAACCACCCATAGGAGCTCAAACTAAGCCTCAAAGAACCTCAGCTCCAAGATGAAGATGTTTGGTTAAGGGTCTTAGTGCAAAAGTGTAGAGAATTCTAACTTTCAAGCACAAAACAAGAGGAAAGAGAGATAATTCTAGAGAGAGAGGAAGAGATTTTCTCAAAATTGTCTAACCTCTCAAGATGGGAGAGAGACCTCCCCTTATATAGAAAATCAAGCCACAGGCTTGCATTCATCCCTCCATACACGTGTATGGAGATGGCATTCAGTGAACAACAACTGGCATAGCTGGCTAAGAAAATATCTAAAAAAGGAGAAAAATGGTTGTCGGCCACCTCACCTAGCCGACCGACCACTTCAAGTGGTTGACAAAGAGGAAAAGTGGCCGACAAGGCCCCTTCTCCTTCCTGGCAAAAGGCACCAAGGTTTGGCCAAAAAATAAGCACAAAACAAAAAGGGTTTAGAGGCTTAAATATGAGGCGTTCTGCTGAGAACTTCGGGCGCTCAAAACAAGCACAAATAAGTACAATCATCGAGTGCATAGACGATGATGTCTAAGTCTTGAGGTCGGTCAAAAATGGGGTGTCTACAGTTGCCTCTCTTTGACAAAACTCGAAAGTCATGAAATGACGGGAGTGAATGTCAAAGCCAAGAGACGACCCATTTTTGACAAGGCCGAAGACTCAGACAAACAAGCAATCAAAACAAAGAACGGTTACGCCCGAAGGCTGCCTACGTATCTCTTTGCAAGGAATTAAACCAGCGTAGTTCTGGGGCGAGATGCAAATGATATGCACGATGCAGAACAAAACTTATGATAATACAATAAGGGCTGTAATGAAACATCTAGATGCAAATGTTATGCAAAGAAACGTTACAGCAAACTCATACATAAGCAAGTAAACATGAACCAAACCACATTTCATGCAGAAAGGATGTAAGAAAGTTATGCAAGCTTAACTGCACATCACGCAAGAAAGGTAAAGAACAACACAACCCCCGGGCACACCCGAGGTGTGAAACAAGATCCCAACGCATAGCACACGCAAAGAGAGAAATGGTGTGAACCTATGGACACATCCTAAGGCTCCGAATCACAGAGAACAATGATAACAAGTGAAACACATCCAACTATTATGCAACCAAAACAAAGAGCGGTATAAGCATTGGAATCCATCAAGATGCATTCAACCAAAGCATCCTAATGCGCCGTGCGCGAGAGGGAAAAAGAGCGGTGCAAAAACCGGAGGGTGGTATAAACATCAGAGCACGTTCCAATGTCTTTAACCAAAACAAAGTGGTATAAGTGTCGGAACACATTCCAAACGCTTCTAATCGGAGGGGTGGTATAAACATCGGGCACACGTCCCAATGTTTCTAACCAAAGCAAGGTATAAGCGTCAGAATACGTTCCAAACGCTTCTAACCAAAGGAGGTGGTATAAACATCGGGCATACCCGAGTATCTTTAATCAAAGCAAGGTATAAATATCGGGCACACGTGTCACGCCCCAATTTTAATTACTCGGAAACATTACCAATGCCTTAAAATTAGGTCCATTTTTTTTCTTCAAACATCCATTACCCTTGAGGAATAGAAATACAATGATACATGTTTTCTTTCTCTCAATGAACATTACAATGATAACAATATATGGAAATCTCCTACTGTGAAGCTACAAATGAATAAAATACAAATACATGATCCATCACATCTATAATGAAATTACAAATAAAAGACACATGGACTTCTTAACTCTTCAATCAAAGAATCCAAACTTTCTTCCTATAAAAAGATAAAACAACAAGGGGTGAGCACTAATGCCCAATAGGAATCTCATAGTTCTAAATCAATAACTAACACCCAGATAGAAATGATCATGCATGCAGGGTGATACCATATAGTAGGGTGACATCTTCTAATTTCAAAATATCATAAGTAAAGTACCTTTTTCTCAAAACTATTTAAACACTTTTAAGAAAAACCTCCAGCCATTAAAATCATCCCTTAACTTTAGAAAACCATAGATCCTTGTGAAACAAACATGTTTAAGAAACAACATCATTTAAAAAAATTATTAACCAATTTCCAAAATATTCCCCATTTCATTTCCATTTTTCCCTTACACTATTTCCAATCACTATAACTTCATAATGTCAAGATCCAATTTCCTTTATGTTAAAAAAGAGACAATCCTCGTACACTCAACCCCAACGTGCCCAACAATTACCTCACATTAACGTTTGCATTACCAAATAGAATACAAGCATAACACAAGAATAACAATCCCTTTTTAATTCAATTTCTCTATTATTTACAAAACAGAACTCCTGATCTTCCATTATAATCACAAGCAATCCATTGAGTGTATCAACACGATCCCTAATCCCATTACCATTTTATTTTCCTTTCTTTCAATTAATTTCATATCAAACACCGGATCCAATAACAAGTCATCTCCATGAGTCACACACTTTACCGGTCACAAGCCGGAAGGAATGCGGAACCTCACGCTTTACTGGTCACAAGCCTGAAGGAACGCAGAACCTCAACATACCACACGCTTTACCAGGGGCTACTCCGAGAGGAAGGCGGAATCTATCTTAAGCGCTACGCTTTGCCGGCTCAAAATACGGCGGGAAACGGACCCCAAGATAATATCACAATCCATCATTACAATTAGTGGACAATGCCAACACATCTTCCATTATTTCCATAACACATTAATTCAATATACATCCACCATATATTAAAATTTCATTCACATAACAAGTACAAATATGTTCCACGACCTTCTTCATTATCCATTGAATCATTCATTGTTTTGTCACACAAAAATATAACAACACATCCATAGAGGTAAAGATTTATCTTTAAAGTGTTCACAATTCTTGGGTTCAAACTATTTCTTTACTTTTCCATATTATCATCAAGTCTTCAAATTCAATTTTTAAAACACATTGGTTATCAATTACTATCCACGGTTATAAATTAAATCTCCAACATTTAATTTTCTTTGATACAACTCCTTCATATAACATCGTTGTATTTCACAATCTCCAATTTATCATTATTTATACTCATCTTAACCCAACATAGGCTTAATTTCATAAATTTAATGTTGAGTGAAGTATCCTCATTTTCCAAAATAAAACTTCATAACTAGAGTTAAATATAAAGTTGGGCTTTTAGTTTTGAGGTATAAAATCACTTTCTAATTACACAATAAAATTTTTAAATCTCCACTTCATCATCTTATCACAAATTCCGTATCATCTTTCAACTCCCCCCTGCGGTACCAACACAACACCACCCAACATAACTCATCTCAAACTCAACATGACCCAACACAACACAACTCAAACTCAACACACCCAACACAACTCAACACACCCAACACAACTCAACTCAACTCAACACAATTCAACACGATTTAAACACAATTCATCATAGTCCAACACAATTCGGTTCAACATTATTCAACACAACTCAACATAATCAACACAATTCAACATAATCAACACTATTCAACATAATTCAAGGTGAACTCTTAAACCTTTATTTCATCATTTCACCCCAAGGCTCATGTCACCCATATCATTAATAAATCATTTCCCCAATCTTCATTTCACATTATAGCATAATTTACAATATCCATAACAAAGGTTCAATCGCTAATTTTTAACATAATTTTCAAATACATCCAAAATCCAAATAAACTTGTATATATACAATTCAACCTTTCAATTTCATGATTCTAGTTTCAATTTGGGCAAAATCATTAATTATCATCATGAATCAACTTAGGGCTTTCAAGAAAAATTAAGACTCTCAAGAAAAATTAAAACTTCTCTCACCACTACTTTTAATTCTAATTTTTCCCTTAATTACACACCTAAGGTTCATAATCCACCATATGAACCCAACAATTGAACCCCAACATTTCAATCCCTAAACCCCCAAATTCCATAATATAACACTATATGCTCAAAAATGGAGATTTTGTATTTATATCATCAAAATACCACAAATCTATCTATTAATGCAAGTATTGAAGAAGAACTAGGACCCATACCTCAAGAATCAAGCAAAAAGCAAAGCTTTGATGAGATTCCTTCACAAATCCAAATTCCAATCAGTAGAAAATGTTGAGCTTCAAGCATACTTCACTTTTTGGCAAGGGATCTGGGCTGAATCTTAGAGGAATGAAAGGTATTTGGGGTAAAAAAACCTAGGGTTTTCGGACCTAGGGTGAGAGGAATGAAGAAGGAAAAGGAAAATGCAAAGAATAAGCTAAAAAATCGCATTTTAAGCTGCTGAATTCGTGCAGTCCGCTCGAGCGCCTATTTTTTCGCTCGAGCGGACCTGTTTCCAGCACAGATTTCAAAACTTCAAACGGGCATAACTCTCTCATCCGGACTCCATTCTGGGTAGTTCTTGTGTCCAAATTGAAGCTCCGGAAATAAGCTTTCCAATGGTTCTAGCCTCATATTCAAATTCAAAGTGTGGAAAAATAAAAGAGCAAAAGAGTGACGGTTGTTCGTAGGAAAAGTTATTCGAATTAGATTCTTGGTTCACTCTTATTTTACCATCATGCTACCACTTCGATCAATACCCCAAAATAAAATAAGGAGGTTCCAAATACACTAATAAAAATGTCAAGGGCAATCTCACTTTCCACGCTCGAGCGTCGCTTTCCACACTCGAGCGTGTGGACCAACAAAGTTGTTCGCTCGAGCGACCACTCCTACGCTCGAGCGGGAATTCACAACTCTTAGAATTTCGGACCGTCTACAAAAATATTGAGAACCTCTCAAGTCCGCTCGAGCTTCAACTCCCCCACTCGAGCGGAGGGAAAAAATTTCGGATCGTTACAACTCGACCCAATGCTCCTAACCAAAGGAAGGGATGGTATAAACATCACACACACGTCCCAATGCTTCTAACCAAAGGAAGGTATAAACATCGGGCACATGTCCCAATGCTTCTAACCAAAAATACGGTATAAGCGTCGGAATATGTTCCAAACGCTTCTAACCAAAGGAAGTGGTATAAACATCGGGCACACATCCCATTGCTTCTAACCAAAGGAAGGTATAAACATCGGGCATACAACCCAATGCTTCTAACCAAAACAGAGAGCGATGTAAACACTGGGCGTACCCGAGTGTTTGTAACCAACAAGGGAGTGGTATAAACACCAGGCGTACCCGAGTGTTTCTAACCAAAAGGGGGCTCCAAGGACAGGAATGATCTTACCTGGAGTTCCTCTGAATGAACCGTACGTACAATATCGTCTGGTTGTAGTAGCTTTGAATGAACCGCACATACAATATCGTGCCTGCATAAGAAAGAAACTTTGATAGGTATAACAAGATAGGAATGTATGTTCCATGCAAAATTAACAACACATTCTATGCTAAATACCAAATGCATGTTCGATGCAACAGGTACGAGCATTTCTATGTGTATGTAAGGGCATGTACAATGAAATACAACGCGACATGCCTATTCTATGCAAACATGAGAACATAGGTAATGCAATGTAACGCAACATACACATTCTATGCACAATAATATACAACATCAATAGCATGGTTGATGCAAAACACTAAATAAAGAAATGTGCGTCTTAACAAGACTGATTCAGTTGTAACCTCCGATTTACCTCTCGGAGGAATTACAATATATTTCAAAAGGATACACCTCGTTCATGTCGGCTGACGATGAGTTGTGCGTTGAAGACACGAGTTGAAACTTCCGCGGAGACATTTTGAGTTGAAAAGTGAACCTTTCTTGCACTTTCTTGAGAACCAAGGACACAAAACAGCATAAAAACACACAGGGACAACACTGGACACCTGATGGCCACCCTGAAGCCATATCGGCCACTTGCCAATGTTGTCGGCCACCTAAGTGGCCAGTCGGCCACAAAAACTAGCCGGTCGGCCAGTTATGGTAATTCTGGGCTATTTCGGTCTTTTTGCATGGAGATCTTTAAATACACATTTCCAACTCACATTTCCTCACACCCACAGTGCCAAAATTGTCTCTTCTTCATCCCTAGACACTTTTTCCTCCTAGATCTGTGCTTTACAAGCATTTTCCAACGCCCCTCGCGAAGTTGATTCGCTAAAACCTTTCGATTTGAACCGATCAAAATTTGTTTTTAGAGCTTTTTTCTCCATTCTCGCCACTTGAGGTTTGTTTCCCTCAAGTTTGTCTTGAGTTTGACATCTTTTCTTGGGCTTTGACTTTTTCTCCCATTTTCTCTCTTCAAGAGTTGACTTTTGTTGACTTTTGGCATTTTCCACCCATTTTGCTCATTGTCGCCTACTTTCTCAGCTTCTTTCCAGATGGCAGATGACATTTCCCATGGTAGAGGTTCTCCAGGGATGGAGGGAGAGCCTGAGTACATTTCATTGCATAGAGTCCGGCCTTTCGACCCAGAGAGGTACTGCCCCGAGGTGCATGCACTACCATCCAGTATAGTCCGTCACTTCAGCGGATTCGCACGAGGCGCACTAGCAAATCTCCTGCTGCGAGAGCCAGAGTCTCACCTATCTCATGATGCCTCCGAGGTATGCACTGCATTCTTACATTTTCTGCGATGTACTTTATATTTCTTGCATAGCTTGCACTTTTGTACTGTATTTCATCTGCTCATTCTAAACACATTCACACACCATATTTCTTTTGCTCATTCTGAACACAAGTAGACTCCCGTTTTACCTGCGGATATGCGTCCACCGCAGGGAGGGAGTGGTACATGGACCTCCCCGACGGTGTCTGACAGATCATCGATGAGGCGGGGTTCGGTTTGTTCTGCATGGGGCTGTCGCAACTCATGGCGAGCAAGACCCTTTTGGGTGCACTGGTAGAGAGACGGTGGGATACCACTAACTCTTTCCATTTCTCTACCACCGGGGATATGACGATGACCCCATATGATTCGCCATGTTGACAGGCCTCGAAATATGGGGCCGGCCGATTCCATATGACTCCAATATGGGTGAGTGGGAGGCCCCTTGGACCTATTTGCTGGGAGCACACCCACCTATCTTCCGATTAGGGATGGTTCGATACACCTGGTTCGTAGACCACTACAGAGGGACAAACCCAGCAACTGTAGAGGGGACTAAGCAGTATGCCCGAGGTTTCCTAATGTTCCTCTTCGGCATTACCTTGTTCGCCGACAGGACGAACACAGTCGGGCTATATCTGTTGAGCGCCTTAGTGGACTTATCTCAGGTTCGGCATTATGATTGGAGTGGTGCCGGCCTCGCTACCCTATACTGCTACATGAGCTCGACCTCCTGCAGGAGCGGGAACAGAGTTGGTGGCTATTGGAGACCCTGGGAGGTATGCTTTACTTTTCTGCTTTACATTCTCTGCCATGCTTTCTTCTTTGCACTTTTTGTACACTGCACACACCGCACATTGCACACACAGTCTAATCTCTGCTCTGCACTTGTACTTTTTTTACACTGTACTACACACCTTGCTTTCCGCATTATCTGTGTATTCTGTATTCTCTGCATTCTGCATTCTCTGGACATTACACACATACTCTGTTTTCCGCATTATCTATGTTTATCTATATTCTCACTACCGCCCTCTTGCTTTTCACAGCTAAGGGTGTATGCCTATTTCCCAAAGCTTGCTCCAAAGCCGGAGTTCGAGACGCCTTTTGAGGTGCCATACTCGCATCGACACGACAGTCGGTGCCAACCGAGGACCTGGGAGACCCTCTTATTCCTTCGTCAGTATTTCGATACAGTGAGGGCGGTAGAGGTAACTCAAAATTCATAATTCTTTCTGCTTTCAGCTCTAATTCATTTTACATATCTAATGGCAACTAATCAGTCTATGCACTTGCTGTCTGTAGATCACATGGCAGCCCTGGGCGACGATGCCAGAGGGTGCCAGATTCTAGTTTGCTAGAGCTTAGGGCGCTTCCCAGTATCGGCTCATGCTCAAGGAACCAGTAGGATGAGCCTGGTTCCTAGGCGAGCATTTCATGCGCCAGACATTGGGTCTGCCATTACACTCGGTTCCCTTACTACCTCCGCCTTCCATGCGAGCCATAGAGAGTCTCTCCCCTCAGGAGATCATTGACTTCATGCGGGGCGCAGATGCATACCTGTTCATTGGGGAGGGGGACTATACGACTTATCCCCAGACGTACCTCATGCCTCCGTTGGCAGGTGTTCGTGCTTTTATAGGGAGAACAATTGATGTCCCTTTGCCAAGCAGGGCCCGAGCAGCAGATGCCCCTTCGACAAGCAGGGCCCGGGCACCGAGGGGCAGGGCTAGAGGGATACCCCCTGCCAGGCAAAGTTTTGGATGGCTAGATCTTCCGACTGAGCTGACAGGTTGGCGGTACTCTGGAGAGCCTTATCAGATCCTGATTGAGCCTCTGTTGCCTGGTCATCGATATGTCAGGACACCTGATTCACCACCGGTATGTACTTACAGTTTTCATTTATTGCTTAAATACTCAAACATTCATTCATTCACTGATCATTCCAACTTGCATTTGCGGCCCTCCACTGGGTACGTCTAGGGGTTACTTGAGATGTTGGCCTCATTCGAGGGCATGATCTTGAGGAGAGAGTCGATACTTAGCTCCCACGGTATTCAGGTAATTGTTTAGCTTTCTTGCATTTCGGTTATTATATTTCTGCTAATATACTGAAGCTGACATCTTAATTGAACATTTCCCTACATTGCACTGATACACTGCATGTATAGATCACATTTGACGCATTGCATTCACATACCATATCTGACTTCTGCATGCACTCACTCTGCATACCACACTTGCATCTGATACACATACCATGGCTGATATATTCAAACTGCCTTTTCAGGTCACACCTCCACAGACAGACCATCAATGCCCCCTCCAGCAGTAGAGAGAGAGAGAGAGAGAGAGAGAGAGATTCTGACATGCGACCGGGGGAGGCGTCGGGAGCCCATCGTGCGTGATGACGATGATGAGACCAGTGAGGCCGAGACCGAGGAGGCCGGGGATCAGCAAACCGAGTCATCCGAGAGCGGAGATGATGATGCCAGCTCAGGTTCCACTAGTGGAGACGAGGCTGAGCCCAGTTCAGATGCAGAGGATGACGACTTTGGTTCTAGTTCCGCATCAGATTCAGATAGTGGCGTAGATGGAGATAGCTCTGCAGAGTCCACTCCGCCAAGGAAGAGGACGAAGAGGGCCTCTAGAGCTTGAGATAGTTAGCGCTGATTCGTGATGTTCTTGCTTAGTTTTCTTTTTTACTAGTAGTGTTAGCACATTGTACAGCCTGAGGCAGTTTTATTTTCTTGAAAACTTGTACTCTTTGTAAAAAGGAAACCATGATTGGAATACAACAACTTTTTTGACGAAAACATGTTGCATTTTATATTCTGAGCATCACATTGCTCCATTTTACACGAAAATGGGATTGATGGAAATTGAATATTGTACATTGTTTGGACAATTGCTTAGTCAGGTAGTGAACCGACCAAAACATAACAAACAGAGTAAAACAACTCAAATAAAGAAACTAATACAACAATTCGACAAACAACAAATCGATAGGCAAAACAAATGCAACTCGATAAGCAACAACAAAACAACTCGATAAACAAATTGCAACAACTTGATAGACAAATTGCGACAACTCGATAAATAAATTGAAACAAACTTGAGAACGACTCAACAAAACCACAGCAGAATGTATCCAGAGTAGAACAAAACACAGGTTCCCAACACTCTCAACACACAGGAAGACCAAAGGCATTCTGCTGGAGACAAACAGTGGCTGCTGGCCACTTAGTGGTGATTGTCGGCCACTAAAGTGGCCGGTTAGCTACCTTAACTGGTTGGTCGGCCAATTATGTAGGGAGTCTCCGGATTGTTGCCACCTGTCTTTCACTCAGTGCCTTATCTTCTACAAAAGTTAGGACTTTGTAGTTTCTTCATTCCAGCTTTGTTTTTGCCACAAATGGAACCATTCTTCAATGAAAAACTCTCATCTTAGATTGAAACTTTAGATGGCTCGGAAAAAGTGAATTTATGAGGTTTCGGGATAAATGCACTATTCCCGCTAAGTCGTACTCCACTGTGTTTTCCGTTTCTTCATACCGCAGCTAGATGTTGGAACCCGGTTACTCATGTGTTTAGCCTCGGGGGGCAAGAGATGTGTCCCACAATCGAAGAGTTCCAAACTTTGATGGAATCTCGATGTGACGAGGAAATCTTGCCCTAGTCCCGTTTTGGACACATCCAGGCTTTAAGAAGAATGTGTGGGTTCACTTTACACAATGCCCGATCTTTGGTTCACAACAGGGAGTTGGATATTCCCAGTTTGGTTCATCGGTTTTCTGATACCGGTGATCGCGGTGACTGTCTATGGCAGAGTTTTTGACAACATGCCCTCTTCTTGTGTATGTTGGCTCATTTTTCTTCTTGCCCCTGGCTTCAAAGGGTCTAGCATTCGCTTGATCGAAGTGGCCCAAGGCTTGAAAGAGGGCAAGAGCTGCATTGGGTTGACACTAGCCACGACTTTGATGGGCTTGGATGTTTTCCATCGTCGGGAGACAACCAAATTTGCAGGAAGTCCACTACTCTTACAGGTAATGTTTCCCACCCTTCTCACATATGTTTCTCACATCACTCGGCACTCAGGCTCTGTTTTTCTCTCAAAACCCTTTCTCACTTTTTCTCTCTACATACACCTCTCTATTCTTTAATCTCTCTTATTTTTCATACCTCCCCAGATATGGATCATGGATAGGATGAAAGTAGTAGACTCTTGCCCTGCATACTCAGCACGCGGCTACTTCTTTCGCCAACGGCTAGTCGATTTCCCAAACGAGGGGTAGTGGTGCCATTAGATGTGCAACAGGTCTGCTGTTGACATTGCTTGGCGTTGTCCTTGGTTTGATCTGCCTGAGATAAGCTACAGAATGCCCCGGCAGCCTGGCATTCAGTTGATTGGCTTAACACGCTGTGTCTTCTACTTTCCATTTCGGTTCCGAGTTCGGACAGGACCAGACTTGTCCAGAAGAGGGGGTAGAGTACCCGGCTTCATTTCCAATCCGAGGCTCACAACTAGCTCGATATACCACTGCATGGTGGACAAGAGAACTTCTGGTTCCCACTCTCAATTTCAGTTGCGCCCTTACAGGCGAATGCATAGCTTGGCTTGAAGATGAGGCGCAAACTGGGCCTACTTTGGCATCTAAAGCTTCCACAAGCTCTGGGAGGGGACGCAGGAACACCTGACTCAACTATGCCCCAAGTTTATTGCTTTAATCTGTACTTTCAAGTTTTCCTTTTGAATGTAATAAAAAGCAACTTCGATTTGTATCAAGAGGCAGAGAACTCTGTATTGAAATCAATGAAATTGAAGGTTGTGGGTACTGAAAATTTTCCTTTTGGTCCAAAAATGAACTAAGTGGTAAAAAGATTAATTTGAACAAAAATCAACTTTTATTAAAACTTTTCAAAACCATTTTTGATATGGATCACAACTGGACACACCGGGAATCTATTTTTAAGATACACAACCCTGAATTCAACAAACGGAAAGTTGCCCCTTGTCTGAATAACACTACACTGTACTGTAACCAGCTCTGATAGTGAAGATTACAACTGAACTCTTGGATATAGAAAAGACAAAGATGCCTAAAACAATCTCATGGACACAGTTGATTTGGAAGTGTTTATGGCTGGACTTCAGAATGAAGTTGCCTACGTATCCCAAAGATGGGAATCAAGCCTTACGTAGTTCGGTTCGGGTTCACTCGGGTGTTAACACTCTCCTTTTGAGCTCTAACTTTTGCCAAGGCCGCCCTTTCTGGGTTTTCAACCTTGCGAGCTCAGTTTTTCTTATTTCAAATTTTTGTGCTCTAACTTTTGCCTAGGTCTCCTTTTCGGGTTTTCGGCTTAGTGAGCCTCTCAAGGGTAGTATTTCTTCAACTTGTCCATGTTGATTGGTTGAGAGAATTTAAGGCCATCTAAGTCCATAAGAATGACAGCTCCACCCGACCAAATTGATTTGATGATGTAACAACCAGTCCAATTAGGTCTGACCTTGCCCCTAGGGTCATGGATGGGAGCTCGGTTGTCTTTGAGCACCAAATCCCCTTCTTTCAGATTCCTGGATTTAACTTTATTGTTGAAAGCGCTAGCAATCCTGTGTTGATATCCTTGGACATGGTACAGTGCTTTCAGCCTCCTCTCGTCGAACAACATTAGTTCCTCGAACTTGCTCTACTGCCAATCTGCTTTTGCTATCTGACACTCAGCCATAACCCGCAGCGACGGAACCTCAACTTCAATTGGCATAACAACCTCCATCCCACAAACCAGAGAATACAGAGTTGCCCCAGTGGAAGTTCAAATTGATGTCCTGTAGCCCCAAAGAGCAAATGGTAGCTTGTCTGGCTAGTCCTTGTAGGTTTCCACTATCTTCTGTAGGATGTGCTTGATGTTCTTGTTGGCAACCTCAACAGCTCCGTTGGTTTGCGGTCGATATGTGGATGACTTATGAAAAGCCACGTTGTATTTCTCCAACAAGTCGATCACTTCCTTTTTGAAGTGGGAACCATTGTCCAAGATGATCTCATTCAGGACCCCATAACGACAGATAATATTATTCCTGATGAACTTGGCTACATGCGACGCTTTCAGCACTGCGTAGGATTGGGCCTCGACCCACTTTGTAAAGTAGTCTATTGCCACCAGGATATACTCATGCCCGTTTGACCCCTTCGGAGTAACTGCCCCAATAACATCAATTCCCCAGATTGAAAATGGCCACTGTGAAGTCATGTTGTACAGCTTCGACGGCGGGATATTCATGCGATTTGCATAGATCTAGCATTTGTGGCATCGCTGAACAAAACCAATACAATCCTCCTCCATAGTTGACCGGTAGTAACCCTGCCTGAGAATCTTCCGTGTTAGCATTACTCTGCTCATGTGCGCTCTGCACTCTCCCCCGTAGATGGCCCCCATTAGGCGCTTCGACTCTTCTTCATCAACACACAGCTTACGCATTCCCAAATGGCCTCGTTTGTACAATTTACCCCCGCAGATGATAAACTGAGCAGCCATTCGCCGTATTGCCCTCTTATCTTTGGCATTTGCCCCTAGCGGATAAGCCTCATTTTCCAAGAAGTTCCAGATATCATAATACCAGGGGTTTTGATCTTGTACTTCATCTATTGCGATGATCAATTCGTAGGCCGGCACATACCTCTGTTCAATAATGATCGGACGCATCCGGACTCTAAGAGGGATGTCAATCATGGAAGATAGAGTTGATAAAGCATCAGCAAACCTATTGTTCTCTCTTAACAGATGCGTGAAGGTTAGCTTCTCAAACCTAGGAATCAGAATGTCTAGGGTTTGGTGATAGATTTTCATCCTTTCTTCTTTAACTTTCCAGTATCCTTTCGCTTGAGACACAACTAGGGTTCGAGTTCCCAATGACATCCAACCGTTTTGCCCCTAGTTCCAAGGCGGCTTCCAAGCCAGTGCTACATGCCTCGTATTCTGCTTCGTTGTTTGACAACTTGAACTAGAGTTTAAAAGCTAAAGGTATGTGGCAATTGTCGGGTGCTATCAGCAATACTCCTATCCCATACCCGTACTGGTTAGATGCTCCGTCAAAGTACATAGTCCAAATCTCTTCTTCGACCTGCAGAATTGCCTCATCTGGGAACAGATACTCTACTGATTCGTCTCCCTCCACTAGGTGATCGGCTAAGAACTCCGCTACCACTCTCCCCTCTACAGACTTGCGAGTCATATACTTCAAATCAAATTCGGAGAGAAGAAGCAACCAACGGGCTAACCTACCCGTAAATGCTGGTTTCTCGAAGAGATATTTGATGGGATCCAATCTCGAAACCAGAATTACGGAGTGAGCTAACAGGTAGTGCCTCAACTTCTTGGTAGCCCATACCAAGGCCAAGCAAGCCTTCTCCAGCAGAGTGTAACGGATCTCATATTCCAACATCTTTTTGCTCAGGTAATAGATGGCCTTCTTCACTTTATCCTCAGATTCCTGCGCAAACAAGCAGCCTATTGTCATGTTGGTTACTGACAAGTACAAAATCAATGGTTTCCCCAACTCTAGCGGTGACAACACGGATGGGTTCTGTAGATACTACTTGATCTGCTCAAAAGCAACCTGACATCGGTCATCCCGTTGGAATTTCTTTCCTTTCTTCAGGAGACTGAATAGTGGCTCACAAGTCAAGGTTAATTTTCCAATAAACCATCTTATGAATTGCACTTTACCCAGAAAGCCTCGTACCTCATTTTCAGTCCTTAGTGGTGGCATTTCAAGTATGGCCTTGATTTTTGAAAGGATCGACTTCGAAGCCCCTTTGCGTAATCAAGAACCCCAACATTCTCCCTGCTGTGATGCCAAAAGTACAATTTTGAGGATTCAGTCGCAACTGATACTCTCTGATCCGTTGGAAAAATTTCTTCAAGGCGGTGTAGTGGCCCTCCCTTTCCTTGGACTTGACAATCATGTCGTCCACATACACCTCTAACTCTTTGTGGATCATATCATGCAAGATCGTAGTTGCAGCCCGTTGATAAGTTGCCCCAACATTCTTCAAACTGAACGGCATCACCTTGTAGCAGTAGGTTCCCCATGGCGTGGTGAAGGCAGTATTCTTCCTATCTTTGGGTGCCATCAAGATCTGGTTGTAGCTGGAAAACCTATCCATAAATGAGAGCAACGCCTGGCCTGCGGTGAAGTCCACCAATTCGTCGATGTGTGGTAGAGGAGAGTCGTCCTTCAGACTAGCTTTGTTAAAATCTCTGAAATCCACACACACCCGAATTCTGCCATCTTTCTTCGGCACTGGAACAATGTTGGCCAACCAAGTAGGATACTCAGATACTAGCAAGAACCCTGTTTCTATCTGCTTGGTGACCTCTTCCTTGATTTTTAAAGCCCAATTCGGGCGTATTCTCCGAAGCTTCTACTTGATGGGTCGGGCCTCAGGGTCAAGAGGGATCCGGTGCTGTACAATCTCACGATCGATTCCAGGCATGTCTTCGTAGGACCACGCGAAAACATCTTTGAAATCTTTTAATAAAGCGACTAAGCGCTCGCGTTCCTTTGAAGACAACGTGGACCCGATCTGGACCGGACATGGATCCTTCTCAGTACCAACATTAATTGAAGTGATTTTATCAACCAAGGGTTTTACAAACCTCTCATCCTCTCTATCAATCAAATGTTTCAAAACTGGAGGAATTTCTTCCTTGTCGTTTTTATCAAAGTTTTGAAAGTCTTGATTAATGCAATACACAAGTGGCACAAAAAAAGTTCTCAGAAACAGTAGTGGAACCATTCTCATTCACAACTTCCAGTTCGTCCAATTCCTCGGTTACAACCGACTCAAAAGAAAAGGAAAAAGATGACCTGGACAAAAAACTGGCATCTGGGTTATCAACCCCAGGAATACCAGACTCTAACTCAGAAGAACTAGAATCTGATTCCGACTCCACAGACTCTGTGGAATCAGATTCCGGTTCACTACCTGATTCAGAACTGGTGGACAAAAAGCCCTCATCGAACTGCCAAACGAGGGAGGGTGCGTGTAGACACCCATTTTTGACCGACCTTAAGACTCAGACGTCATCGATTGAGCGCTCGGTGATTGCGCATGTTGTGTTCATTTCGAGGTTTCGAAGTTCTTGGCTGAGAGCCTTACCTCCGAGCCTCGGAACTTTTTGTGCTTTGACTCGGTCTGCGGACTAAGCCTTGTTTTCTCTTCCTGGAGGGAGGGAGAGGTCCTTTAGACCATCTCTCAGTGGTCGTAGACTACTTTTCGTGGTCGTAGGCCACTGTTCCCGTTTGGAGACTAGTGTCCGATTTTTGGAGCCGTCGGTGGTGCGCCTCGGCTCGAGACAGCTTAACATTCTCCGTTTGGCGCCTTTTTTGGAACACACCTTGTTTCCTCTGTCTAGAGGGATACTGTGGTCCGGGAGACCACCTTTATGGTCATACGCCACCTTTTGTGCTCAACAACGAGTTTTTGAGGCCCCAGGCCGCGCGTTTTGCCTTCCGAACTCACGTTTTACATCCGTGTTGGTTCTTTTTTGGCACAACCCTTGTTTTCCCTGTTTAGAAGGTGGTACAAGGGTGGGAGACCAACATTTCCCTTGGAAACCACTTCTCTCTCCGCCAGCCGGTTTTCTGCTCAGGAAACTGGTTTTCTTGGTCTTTGGGCCACATTTACTGGTCTCCCACCATACCACTGACTTGCTTTCAGTGTGGAGACCACCTATTGTGCCTGCCGACCACCTTGTTTTGTGGGAGACCACTTGCCCTGGTCGGCCGACCAGGGAAAGTGGTCGGCCGACCACCTCTTCTGGTCGGCCAGCTTCCTCCTGTTTTGTCTGTCTGTGTGCATGCCAGCTGTGCTAGCTGGAAGGCACAGATTGGATCCTCTATACACGTGTATGGAGGATTTGCAACCAAGTTTTTAGCTTTTTGGAGAAGTTTTGACTTTGAAACTCTATAAGAGAGGCCCTCCCACTCCTTATACCAGGTTGGAAAAAATTGCTCCAAGGCAAAGCTTATATCTCTCTCTTTGTCTCTATATTTTAGGCTTAGAAAGTGCTTTGTTCTTGACCTATTGCACACCACCTCATAACCATACACCTCCACCATTGTTACTGAGTTGTTGGAGGGTTTTGAGAGGTCTCAAAAGTTAGGTTTTGGTTCAGAAAAGTTGCTGGTTTTGCTGAGCTTCAAGGGTAACTCCTTTTTTCTCTTTTTAAGCATTGTTTTGATCCTTCTCTTAGCCTCATTTGCATGCTTATTTGAGCTTTATTTTCAGCTGAAAAAAGTTTCATATTTAAGTATTTTTCATGTTTGTTTAAGGCTCTTTTGGTGTTGAGGGGCATCTACCCTCTTGCATGCTCTATTTAGCCTTATTTTGTGCCATGCCATAAGGCATTCGAGCTAGTCTTTGCTTGGCCTTCCTACCACCGAAATCCAGTGGATTTTCAGTGGTGAGAATGTGGCTTTGAGGGCCTAAATCAGAGAGGGGTGACCCTCTCTCTTGTTGTCTTGTTTACTAACATTTTTGGCCTACCAAAGGAGCATATGTTTATACCATTTGGAGGCCTAGTTCAGGCACTTTTTGGTGACTTCTAAGACCTTCCTAGGCTCTAACCATGGCTGGTTTGGTCCCTTTTTTCTTTTTTCTTGCATGTGTAGAGTAATCCCTTTCATGGCTTATCAAAGGAGCATGCCATTCTTGCATGTATTGGTCTTGTTTTAGTGGGATTTTGGCCATCATTTGGCATGCCATGAATCTGTTTTTGCTTGGTTTGGTAGTCCTTCACATGCTTCATATGCTTGTAGTGTAACTCATGTTCACTAGCTCACAAGGCATGTTGTTTTGGCCCTCCATTCTAGCATATTTTGGCTATACTTCAAACTGATGTTGTTCATATTTTGGGCTGCCTTAGCTCTGTCTTGAGGCCTCTTGGTCGAAAAATGCTAGCCATGCATACTTGTTGTGTAATAGCATTGACTAGCTTTGAGTTTGGAGGTCCCTTGCATGCTTAACTTGAGCTATTTACATGTTTTGGCATCATTGGGCATGATATTTTAGAGCTTATAGGGGTGCTACACTTCCATATTTTCCATGCTTTAAGTGCTCTTTAGAGTTGTGCATTTATGCCCTATTTGCGAGCCATTGCATGAGCTTTACTTTTGTGCCTTTCAAGCCATCATCCCAACCCATTTTGCTACTGTTTTGGGCCTGCATAGGGTCTTTTTGGGGTTGGTTTCATCATTTGAGCATCCCTTTGCATGCCTACAGTGTAATGCACTTCACTAGTTTCAACGCTTGAGCCATTCAACATGCGTTGTGTGAGTCGTTTACATGATTCAGAGTCATTTTGGAGTCATGTTATATGTCATTTCAGAGCTGGAATATATGCCATTTTACTCCATATTTAGTCCTTTCAATGCATGTGCAAAGTTGTGTTTTTGTGCCTTAGGCTCGTGGCCATTGTATTGTGCGTGCTGGCATGAGTTTTGGAGCATTGTTTTCATCATCTATGGCCACTGATTTGGGTGTGACTGAGGCCCATCCATTTTGGTTTAAGTCCATTTTGCATCGAGTATGCCACTGTAGTTCATAGCATTGAGTGCCATGTTGTCGCATGATTGATCACTGCATTGTGCGTGCCTTGTTCATCTCATTGTGTATGTTAGTTTCCATGTGCATTGCGTATGCTAGTGTCATGAGCATTGTGCATGCCATGTAGTTTTAGCATTGTGTATGCTAGGTGCATGTTTGCATGTTCTTCCTTTGCATGTTTGCATGGCTAAATGGCATTGCATTAGGATTGCCTGCTAGAGTTGCATTGGTGCATGCCATGTTTGTTGCATTGTGTTTGGGATAGAAGTTAGCCCAAACACGGGAAACGAGGGACATTTCATACTCGAAGTGATGAAACGCGCCTTGATTCCCGGTCACCGACACTCTTGACTACACATGATGGAGTTTAGGCATTTATGTGTTCATATGTGCATTCATTTCACATTGAGTCGTGCAATTCGACTCCTCGGCCATCACGCATCGAGATGCGCGACCGGTGGCCCGAGGGTCGAGGACTACACTCCCTAGAGCTTATGTAATGACAGGAAGAGTGGTCATGCACACATGTGTTGCAAATACCTTGTCATGCCTTTCTCTTTCCCTTTGTTGTAGAAAAACATAATCCAGGAGAAGAAACTGGTCGACCAGGTTTTCCGGCAGGCCGACCACCTTCTTTGGTTTCCACCACAAAAGGTGGTCGGTAGTTGGTCTCCCATGCCTATAAGCTGGTCGACAACCTTCCCACAGTTTCCCGGGGTGGAGTTTCATCTCTCTCGAGCTTTGTGCAAATTTCTGAAATCAATTGCAAACAAAGGCAAGCCGGGGCATCGTGATGGATTTCCCGACAAGGCGACTCGAGCATGCATGCATCCTTTATCATTCAAGGCAGAGCTGAGGCAGTCCACATTCATGTAGTTTGCATGCTAGTTTAATTGGTTACTTAGTTAGTTTGTTAATTAATTAGAGTTGTGTAATAATTAGCTGTAATTTATTTTTCATTTTGGTTGTGTAATAACTAACTTAATTAGATTAGTTTAGATTAGCTAGTTGGTGTTGTATTATTTATTCTGACCCTCCGTCGAGAGGGCCAACTGTTGTAATAAGTGTGCGTGTGTGTGATGCATGTCTTCCAACCCCACGTCTTTCTCCCTTTTATTTACCAACTTTTGATGGTTAGTTTTAGGGCATGTTTCAATTAGCATCCTTATGCTCACATGATTGCATCCATTCATCTGTCTTGCATGCGCCGAGCTCGACACATCATACTAACAACATTGTATTTCAATTCCAAATTGAATACATGTTATCTGTAACATCTCATATGTCATTTTAGAATAGCCGAGCCTATCTTAGTTGCACCCTGCATGTGTTGCATTAGGCATCTCAGCATAGTTAGGATTCATGCATGATCTCTAATTAGCTTCTTTCTTTGGCTCGGAGTACTCGGTGAGTGTTTATGCTTTAGCATCCTTGCATGTGTGTGAGTGACTGCCATGATAGCATGCTTGCCATGAGGCTAACTGCTTATGTGATATACCTGCCTGAGTGTCAGTGGGTGAAGGTTGGATTACCTGAATTGGAACAATTCAATGATTGCAAGTTTTCGACCCACTTGAGAGTGGCAAATCACCATGTTTTCTAAGCCCACTTGAGGGTGGCAAAATCCGCATTTTAGCCTACTTGCAAGTAGCAAACCGCTTTCAAAAACAAACATGAGCTGTTTTGTTCCAAATTAGATGATCCAGTCTATACTTGTATGCTGTGCGCATCACATAGTAATTCTAGGCTAATAAACCGGAATAAAAACGCATATGTCATGTCCCGAAACCGGCCCTAAAAGTTTGGGCATGACTACCTCCGACACAGACATCAAGAGCGACATAAGTAACATATGGGGCCTGAACGGAAGCACCTGATAACAAAACAAACTCTATTCCATTAAGCTACCACTAGTATGCCAGGACTGCAAACATCATATTAGGTAAATGATATACAGAAAACATACACCCAAGCGTTATACACATACATGCACACACTTAAAACTAGCCCCCTAATCGGACGCATAACAAAAACATGAATGAGAAGGGCTTATATACAGTCAACCATAGACAGACACCTAAAGCATAAACTGAAAACTTAACAAACTTTACAAAATGCACGGGCTTCATCCTAAGTGCCTGGGCACACTGAGGTTGACAAAAGGGAGACAAGCCTTGAAGGTTAGGACTGGCTTCCCGATTGTTTACCTACAAAAACAGATAAAATACAGAATGAGTAAAACTCAGTGAATAATAGCACATACATAAAGTAATAGTTAACTTAAAGAACAAAGCATATAACTGTAGAGGCACATGATTAATTACATTCTGTAATTATTTCCAGAACAGCCATGGGTCCAGTTTTTTTAACAGAGTGGCTTTCAGCCCAGTAATGTACAGAACGGCCATAGGCCTAACAGATACAGAACGGCCATAGGCCCAGAAATATCAGAACGACCATCGGCCCAGAAATAACAGAGCGGCCATCGGCCCAGAAATAACAGAACGACTTTAAGCCCAGTTCATATATGTATGGACTCAAGAGGTGGCTCGCATGGATTCTAGAGGTGGCTCCCACCAAAGTGTAGCACTTAGTTCCGTACAACACTTGTTCCATACCAGATATCAGTAAGTTTTAAAACCAAACAATTCATACTATATCACTTCATAAACGGAATGAATTAACAAGGCAGGATGCATAAACAGAACAAATAAACCGAACAGAATAATCCCAAATTCATAAGAAGATCGTCATAGAATAGTGTACATAAATCATTTCATAGGTTATTACAAATGGGCATAATCATCTTACGTATGTCAGAACATTAACAACACTCCTTGATAGACGCCACAAATATCATTACAGTACGATCAATAAGAACGGAATAATTTACCTCATAACAGTCTTGATTCATCATTGACAAAACAGAATGATTCGGAATACAGGAACATCATTGTTTCGTTTGTTTACTATAAATCAACACAGGTAATGTACAAATAACAGAACGTTAATAATGCCTTTCACCAGTAAGCAATCCCAATTATGTTCATCCATTATAGGCAAACACTTATGTTGTAAGACATGTATTACCCAACAGACTATAGGAATCCCTGTTAGGGTACTTGGGATATCATGTTCCCATTCAGCATATCATATTCCTGACAAGCGGAGTGTACTCCCACGAACTCTTTTTATTAACTAATTCCATTATATGAATAGTTGGTATGAAATTCTTATGCGGAATTATGGATCATTCATAGGGTATAGCACATTACCGATAATCATTATCCGTAATCGGAATACAGAATAATCTCTGAATCATAGCGATGTATGTCAAATCTTTCAATGGCCACACAGGTTCACACTAATTCCCAATCCACATATCATTGCTCACGGAAAACAGAACGTTAATAATAAGAAGTATTAACGGTAAATAATGTACATTTGTAGTACTATTACTCACAGTGCAACAACAGAGTGCTTGACCTTCTCGAGGTATGCCTTATACACATACATAGCTCACACATTAGTTCCTTTCCTTGTTGCATCATTTTCGGACTCATCTCGCTTCAAATGAATTTACATACATCAAAAAGGTATCAAATACGAATTCTAAAATATCAGAGGGTCGAGCACGTAAAACGGAGCAAGCCATTTTTTCCAGCATGGGCCGCACGTGCGGCTGTGAGCCCTGCACGTGCAGCAAGGCTTCCCGCACGTGCGGCAGTGATCCCCGCACGTAAAGCGATCTGGGCAGATTGCAGTTCGAAATTCCATCAAAACTCAATTTTTGGTACACTCTTTCAAGGCTCAAAATAGGTTCTTTAAATGTTAGAATATGGTTCAAAGATCATATACATAGACATTAAAGCATCTCTAAATCTCAACATAACTTGGATCTTGATCTTCTAAACTTATGAATACAACCCAATTCCACAATACCTCCAACTTCCTTGTCCATACACCCACACACACACACATATATACACCCACATATCCATATAGATGGTTTCAAGGTGATGATTAAGGAAATAAGGTAAAATTCTCACTAGATAATCCAACACAATACCAAATCCTTTAATCATTTAACACAACAACATAGAAGAATTCCTCATTTATTCAAAGAGAGGGGCCAATTAGAAATAAGTAGACATACCTTGAGTCTAATTCTCTACAACCCTTTAACTTTCCCCAATTCCTTCCTTGAAGAACTTCCTTCTCCTCCTCTCAAACTCTTTTCTTCTTACTAACCCTCACCAGGAGATATTTTATATTTTGAGTGATAGGTTTCCCCAAGTTAAAAATATAAGAGGCATTGATATACATAAAAGTAAATAAAGACAAAATTTAATCAGTTTAATCATTCCTAATTGAAATTTCATAGAAAATCATACTATGACCTAAAAATCATGCTGATCTCAAATATAAAACCAATTTCAGATAATTAAGCTTCTAAGGCCTTCAATTTTTGATTCAAACACTAGAATTGGCACAAATATTCCTCATATTAAACAGATACACATCCATAAGCATATGCTTCACTTCATTAAACTTACTTTCACATAAAATTTTACAATAAGTATTCAGATGCACGGAATAAGGGACTGAAAGTGTATCAGGAAATATGTACGAGGGTCGGGTTATTACAGCATGTGTTTTCAAAAACAAGATATCATTTTTAGTAGTGGCCGATCTTTGATCGAGCGAGCGGGGGTGCTCATTGCATGACCTTCCCCTCTCGTACCCAAGTTCCCGAGTCGAGGCAACTTTGGTGATGACGGACACATGGCCTTAGGCGCGAGTCAGGGTTTCTTAAATTTTCCAAAATAAAAACATTTAGCTGGCGACTCTATATCTGGCAAAGCAGTCCATGTTTGGCACTTCTTTCTAAAAATCAGTTTTTTAAAATAATTTGCCAGATTTGGACTCTTTGGTGATTTATCGATCTTGCATTGCACTTTGTGAGATTAGATTCAGAACCGTGACATTGAGTTCGAACTGTAGTGAGCCCAATGAACAAAATGGGATTTTCCCGGGACGTTCGGGCGCGTCTACAGTTTCTGGCGGCTCCAGTGGGGATTTAGAGAACTTGACTCGAACTCATGATATCTTGTTTTGATTACACTTATGTGTTTCTTTGCATTGCATTTATATTGGTGCGCCTAGGACACCGTGTTTGCCATCTGCCATTCCTGAATAGTTTGCTGGAGGCTACGTGCCATAAGGCTGACCGGATATGGGCTCTGCCACGACGGGAACACAAACCCCGATTTTACCGGGGCACCCTTTTTGACCATTCAACCTAGTGCACATTCGGAATCCATAGTGACTATTCCAAGCTAGGACAGGTTGCTTACCCGATTGTAGGTTGTTTGAAACCACTGTGTGTGTAGTGAAACTCTAGCTCCTGACAAAATAGGACAGGGAAACCCTACCCCAACATAGGGGTGTTTTGGCTCTCATTTGCTTGCTACGTGCTTTTTAGAGTGTGCCTCTACAGGGAATGCACGTATCAGTTTGCAAGTCTGAGCATCAGGCCTGCGGGCATCAGTATTTTGAGAATTAGTTATATCTACGGGTATCAGATTTAGTTTTGGGGCGGTGATTTGGGGAACAGTGATCAGTGGTCGAATACAGTTATTCAGCTATGCTTATGTCTGTTCTGGTGAAATTGGACTGAGATGCTGCATGTTTTCTCTTTCAGTTCAAAGATTCGGTTCAAAGCAACCAGCGTTCTCCTTCGCTGAGGCAAGGCAGAAAGGGGCCAGTCCAGGCTCACCGGTTCGTTAGATCTGTCAGCCACCAGTCACATCACCTCTGTTCTGTTCAACAGACTCATGATGACACAGAATTTGGAAGAAATTGTGGTCATGGTAGCGGCACTAAACCAGGGAATCACCATGTAGGGTGAAACTGATGTTGAAATGCAGCACCCTCCTAGGTCACCGGCTGTACGTCCAATCTGGGAACCCTAGTTATTTCAAACCTGTGAGCCTACCACTTTTGAGCTGATAGGAATGATTGGCGATCTTCAGAGATCTGTGGCTGATTTAGCCTACAGAATGTCGGCTCCACCACAGACTGCATCGTATGCCGGGAATTTCATGTCGGAAGAGCCCCCGCTATTCGGGCAAATTATAATTGAGCTCAGCCAACCTGAAGCCATCCCAAGTTCCGGCAATGGCATGTCGACAACAACGGGGCTTCGCTCTGATGTAGCAACCCAAACCTTCTACTAAGCTGAGGCGAGTGGTAAGAACAAGGTGAAGGTGGACACCAATCCCTACGAACAACTCTTGTGGGCTGTTGAGGCTTTGAAAGCCGGAGGACTGAATAAACAGCAGGTGCTCGCTGTTGCTGTAAAAACGGTGGATGACACTTTTCCCACTCAGAGTGAGAGTAGTTCAAGCCAAGGGAAAAATTGGGATAAGGACCGTCGTACTAGAACCGTTCCTTCCAACCCTAACCCTACACCCGGAAAAGATTAGAAAACCAAGTCAGCACCTGCCGACCCTTTTGCCAGTGCGTTCGGCAAAAATCCACAAACCTTGAAGTATCTACCCTGAGGTCGTAGGGTCTTCCATGCCCTCTACATGCCTTTGTCCAAGGCACTTCAGATCCTTGCTGAAAAGGGGCATCTTAAACCCCTCGAGCCTCGACCTCTCCCTAGTCGTCTTCCATCTAGCCATGACGCTACCCAGTACTGTGCATACCATCAACAAACCGGTCACAGCACCGACAATTGCTTTCGTCTTTGCCACGAAGTACAGGATTTGATTGATAACGGGGTTGTCCTCCCACGAAGCTCAACAAAGTCTATCATCACTGGATCAGTGAACCTGGAGGATAATATGATGTGATCAGGGGATGAACCACCTACGGGTGGCGCTCAGTTTACTTCAGATGTGGCGTATGGCACGCACTATTTTTAGCATTTGCGAATGCTAGTTTTTGTACTTTCTGACTTGGGTATTCAGTCAGTTTTATTGTCTTGTATATAGTCAGTCTTTTTGTACTATGTCAGTCGGGTCTGCCTTGTTGTATTGGGTCAGTCCTGTTTAAGTCGGGTGATTTCGGGGGTGTTACCTCAGACATCACTATTTTGTTTTATATTTGTCTTTTTGTTTTCTTTTGAGTTTGTTTCTGCCTTGGAGCCAGTTATGCCAACAGATTTGAATGAAACAACAGTGATTTTTGCACTCTTGTGTTTACTTCTGCCTTGTGCTAGTTGTGCCAGAAGTTCTGAAACGGTAGTGCTTTTCACTTGCTCTTCTGTGCCTTGAAGTCATTGCGTTGACCTAAGTTTTTCAAAACTTTTTGAACACTATGATGAAAACGAAGAGAAAGGAATTCCTCGGGATTTGCAAAAATTTGATCAACTGAGAGGAAGAAAGGCATGCTAAGCCCTTAATGAATGAAATCATGCTTGTTAATGTGAGTACTGAGAAGGATCCTGGCTTGATCCAGATTGGTTCTACATTGTCTTCAGCGCGAGCAACCTAGCCGCTTTCTTAAAAGATTTCAAAAAAAAAAATGTTTTGCGCGGTCCTGCGAAGACCTGTGTGGAATCGCTCTTGAGATTATGCAGCTTAGGATCGCTCTCAGCCTCTAGACTCGACCTCCTTTGCTTTCACACCTTGAACTTGGATTCAGAATGTTCAACGGTCAATTACAATGTGAGGCCTGTGTGGCCAGATTCGAAGCAGCCCTCGAACTAGGGGCAGGGAAGTCAGATCAAGAAGATCAAATATGATCGAAAGGAAGCTTGTGAAGCTAGATCAGAAGCACCCCTCGAACTAGGGGCAAAAATGTCAAATGTGCTCGAAGAGCGAAAGATGAGTCATTTCTCAAGATAACGAAGATCGGCAAGAATGCCAAATCCCCGAAGGGAGGAAAGAAGAAAGTATTGCTGAAAGACGATCGAGTTCCTATCTACAATACTAGGGGGCAAATTCAGCCCCCGATTGGATGGACTCTTGCATCGTCAGCGAACAGCAGCCATTCTCCTGGATTCAGATGACTTCAGGATCTCAAAACCATTTGACATGGACAAAGCTACACTTTTACCCTTGAGAGGCTCGCTGGGCAGAAAACCCAGAAGGGCGACCCAGGCAAAAGTTAGAGCAAGAAAAAGAAGAAAAAGAACAAAAAAAAAAAAAAAATGCAAAGAATAAAAAAAAAAAAGAAGAAAAATGAAGAAAATGAAAAGAAAAGATGAAAAAGAAAAAAGAAGAAAAGAAATGAAAAGAATTGAAAAGAAAAGAAGAACAAAGCTCGCAAGGTTGAAAACCCAGAAAGGGCGGCCTTGGCAAAAGTTAGAGCGCAAAAGGAGAGGTTAATACCCGAGCGTACCTTACCCTCGAACTATGTAAGGCTTGATTCCTATCTTTGGGATACGTAGGCAACTTCATTCTGAAGTCCAGTCGTAAAACACTTCCAAATCGACTATGTCCATGTAATGGTTCTGATCATCTTTGTTTTCTCTGTCTCCGAGAGTTTGGTTGTGATCGTCACCTTGAAAACTGGTTACAGTGTGCTGTGGTGCTATTCAAACAAGGGGCAACTTTTCGTTGCCATACAGCGCGCTGCGGTGCAATTCAAACAAGGGGCAACTTTCCGTTGCCGGGCAGTGCCGTTCGGGCAAGGGGCAATTTTTCATTGTTTTGGATCTGAGGTTGTGCACCTCAAGAGTAAGTTCCGTGTTGGTCGAGCAGTGGCCATTTGCAAAAATAGTTTTTGAGAATTTTTAATGAAGTTGACTAATTTTCTAAAAAATTATTCCATTTTTCCAAAAACTGGACCATATTTTGGACCCAAAAAGGAAAATTTTCAGTGCTCATAGCCTGACTTGCATGATTTTAAATCGAAAAATCGAACAAGCATGTTAATCTAACTCTCATGTTGGTCAAAATTGTTTTAGTAGAAAACCAAAACAAAAAATTGGTCAAAATGATGAACTAGGGGCACAGTTGAGTCAGGCTTCCTATCTTTCCCCTATTGTCAATACATTTGCCAGAAAGGGCACCGTATTTGCCAGAAAGGGCACCCTATTCGCCAAGAAGGGCACAACGGAAGCTAACAGAAAAGGGCTGAAAGCTCTCATATCCTCTGAGCAGCGAGGTATTAAGCCAAGTGCGAAGCACGAACTGGAATGGAGTAAGGTATTCCACTCCCTCATCCGAACAGATCTGATCACGTCCAAACTCCCCAGCAGAGCATTGTTAACCGATGTCAGTTGCAGATCTGCTGCGCGTCTGGTCGCATTGCAACCCCTCTGTGAGAGAAACTCACTGTTATGAACAAGAATGAGAATCTGATAGAATACCAGGGGCAAGAACCCACAACTTCCTGCTTATCCATCAATCACCCAGGGGAGGGATAAAAATTGAGAGATTGAAGAATAGAGAGAAGTGCGTTGAGAGAAAAAGTGAAGAAAAGGGTTTTTTCAGAAAAACAGAGCCTGAGGGCCGAGTGATATGAGAATCACAAATGAGACAGGGTGGAAAACAATACCCGGAGAAACTGGCTCCTCGTGCACTAAGAGGTTTCTTGCCATTGGAACACGTCTGTGTGTTGTGTCAGTCGTTTTGTTTGTCTCGATTCTTGTTTTGAGTCGTTTCGGGTGTCTATAGATGTGTTTAGGTTGTCTTTGTCTTTCTCTTTGTTGTTGAGTCATGGTGTGCTGTGTTCAGTCGTAGGCTCAATACCCAGTTGAGAACTTATTCTCACTCTCAATTTCAAAAAATCGTTTTGTGCTCAGAGTGCCATGCTGTTCTCCACATTTTTGCAAAACAAGATTTTGTTTTTTCAAAAACCGCAGGGTTCAACCCGGGTCATGTGGGAATAGTAAAACCAGGACCTATTTGAAGCTATATAGGTTCCAGACTTCGAAGGAAAAGAAAAAAGGGAAAATGTCGGGCATTTGAGTTTGTTTCAACTTCTGCAAGTTCCGTCATCGCATCCTGTATGTTCAGAATGAGCTGTGTGTTCAAAATTAAAAGAATACTGCATTATGAGCTGTGTGTTCAGATTGAGCAGTGTCATGTTATGAGCTGCGTGTTCAAAATTAAAATGTGTGAGCTGCGTGTTCAAAATGAAGTGAATGAGCTGTGTGTTCAGAAATGAAAATTTATGAGCTGCGTGTTCAGAATTAAGAATGAGCTGCGTGCAAATGAAAATGTATGAGCTGCGTGTTCAGAAGTGGAATGTGTGAGCTGCGTGTTCAAAATGAAGTGAATGAGCTGTGTGTTCAGAAATGAAAATTTATGAGCTGCGTGTTCAGAATTAAGAATGAGCTGCATGCAAATGAAAATGTATGAGCTGCATGTTCAGAATTGAAATGTGTGAGCTGCGTGTTCAAAATGAAGTGAATGAGCTGTGTGTTCAGAAATGAAAATTTATGAGCTGCATGTTCAGAATTAAGAATGAGCTGTGTGCAAATAAAAATGTATGAGCTGCGTGTTCAAAATGTGTGAGTTGCGTGTTCAAAATGAAGTGAATAAGCTGTGTGTTTAGAAATGAAAATTTATGAGCTGCGTGTTCAGAATTAAGATGAGCTGCGTGCAAATGAAAATGTATGAGCTGCGTGTTCAAAATTGAAATGTGTGAGCTGCATATTCAAAGTGAAGTGAATGAGCTGTGTGTTCAGAATGAAAAAACGCTGAGCTGGGTGCCCGAAGAATGAGCTGCGTGCTCGAAGAATGAGTTGCGTGCCTGAAAATAAGCTGTGTGCCCAAAGAATGAGCTACGTGCTTGAAAATGAGCTGCGTGCCCGAAAAATGAGCCGTGTGCTCGAATGAGCTGTGTGCCCGAAGAATGAGCTGCGTGCCCGAAAAATGAGCCATGTGCCCGAAACGAGCTGCGTGCCCGAAAATGAGCTGCGTGCCTGAAAATGTGCTATGTGCCCGAAAATGTGCTGTGTGCCCCAAATGTGCTGTGTGCCAAAATGAGCTGTGTGCCAAAATGTGCTGTGTGCCCCAAATGTGCTGTGTGCCAAATGTGCTGTGTGCCCAAATGAGTTGTGTGCCCAAATGTGTCGTGTGCCCAAGTGAGCTGTGTGCCAAATTAATAGAATATTGTGCTGTGAGTTGTGTGCCAAGTTAGCATCGTATTCTAAATAAGCTGCGTGCCAAATCAGTATTGTGCTATGTGCGAGCCGTATGCCAAAATGAGCAGAAGTACTGTGCATATGAATGTGTTCAGAACGAGCAGATATAATACATAGCAAAAGCATGAAGTGTACAAGAAATGCAAAATGCATCGTTATGCACACCTTTCTCACACTGTTATGCATATTTTAAGCACATTGTTATGCACACTACTTGTCGCATTATCACGCACGTCTACCTTGCATTTTTGTGCACCTTACTTGCATTGTGCATGCATTTTATCGCGCTATTTTGCGCATCGCATTATTTTGTGCACCATACTTGCATTGGCATGCATTTTATCACGCGCTTTTGCGCATCGCACTGTTTTGTGCAGTTCATAATCACGCTTTCTTGCGCATCGCACTATCCTGTGAATTTCATTGCATACTCTCATTTCGCATAAAAAAAAATGCTTGTATCTTTTGCATTGAACTTGCATCGCGCTGTCTTGCGCACCTTACGTGCACTTGTTAGTGCATCGCATTGTTCGTGCTTTCTTGCGCACCTTACCTACACTTGTTAGTGCATTGCCTTGCATCGCACTGTCTTGCGCACCTTACTTACATTAGTTAGTGCATTGTATTGTTCGCGCTTTCTTGCGCATCTTACCTGCACTTGTTAGTGCATTGCATGCTCACGCTGTCTTGTGCACCCATCTTCTTGGCACTGTTTTATGCATTCACTTTGCATCGCACTGTCTTGTGCACATTGTATTTTTGTATCATTCGCACTGTCTTGTGCACTCTCTGGTCTAGGAGACCTTAAATCCTTTGGTCTAGAAGACCTTAAATCCTGCATCTTCATTCGCACTATCTTGTGCACTCTCTGGTCTAGGAGACCTTAAATCCTCTAAAGGTGCAATTCCTTTGGTGTTTGTCATGCCCGAACGACTCCCGGTGGTCCGGTATAGCCACCTGCCTGTGTTTGCGGTGAGTTCCTAGGAGACCAACTGAGACGGTGGAAACTAGAGTTCAATGCCTCAAGCCTAGAACGCAAAGGTTCGGGATTTCCGAGACTAAAGTCTGGTTTAAATACCCAGGGATATATCCTCGGCTTGAAATCTGTATGGCAGCCCTATAGATTGAGATAACATGTGTATGCACCTCAATTCTGGATACTGAACCAACCTAGTCTGTCACCCTGTTAGAGAATAGGGAAAGCTGCGACCATAGTCAGGGAGAAAAGTAGTACTTGCGGTTCAACCGAAAAGAAGGGGAAGGTCCCCGATAGCATGAGGCACGATATTGTATGTACGGTTCATTTGAAGCTAGCACGACCAGACGAACCAGATAGGTATTGTATGTATTCCGCGTGAGACGTAGCAAGAATTGGATAATTCTCTTACATCCTTTCTGAATGTAATATAGTTTGTTTTGTATTCACCTGCTTAAAACTGTTGCATTTATTTTGCATAATTGCTTTGTTACAGCTTTCTTTGCATGATCATAAGTTATGTTCGGCTTTGTGCATGTCATTTGCATCTTGCCCTGCCTGCGGCCACTTCTCTTTGATTATCTCGCCTGTTTGTCTAAGTCTTTGGCCTTGTCAAAAATGGGTCGTCTCTGGGCTTTGACATTCACTCCTGTCACTTATGACTTTCGAGTTCTGTCAAAGAGGGGCAACTGTAGACACCCCATTTTTGACTGAACTTAAGACTCAAACGTCATCGATTGAGCGGTCGGTGATTACGCATGTTGGGTTCGTTTCGAGGTTTCGAAGTTCTTGGCTGAGAGCTTTGCCTCCGAGCCTTAGAACTTTTTGTGCTTTGACTCGGTCTGTGGACTAAGTCTTGTTTTCTCTTCCCGGAGGGAGAGAGAGGTCTTGTAGACCATCTCTCAGTGGTCGTAGACTACTTTTCGTGGTCGTAGGCCACTGCTCCCGTTTGGAGATTAGTTTCCGGTTTTCGGAGCCGTCGGTCGTGCGCCTCGGTTCGGGACAGCTTAACATTCTCTGTTTGGCGCCTTTTTTGGAACACACCTTGTTTCCTCTGTCTAGAGGGACACTGTGGTTCGGGAGACCACCTTTATGGTCATACGCCACCCTTTGTGCTCAACAGCCAATTTTTGAGGCCCCCGGCCGCGCGTTTTGCCTCCTGAACTCTCGTTTTGCATCCATGTTGGTTCTTTTTTGGCATAACCCTTGTTTTCCCTGTTTAGAAGGTGGTACAAGGGTGGGAGACCAGCATTTCCCTTGGAAACCACTTCTCTCTCCGCCAGCATTTCCCTTGGTCTTTGGGCCACATTTACTGGTCTCCCACCATACCACTGACTTGTTTTCAGTGTGGAGACCACCTATTGTGCCTACCGACCACCTTGTTTTATGGGAGACCACTTGCCCTGGTCGGCCAACCAGGGAAAGTGGTCGGCCGACCACCTCTTCTGGTCGGCTAGCTTCTTCCTGTTTTGTCTGTCTGAGTGCATGCCAGCTGTGCCAGCTAGAAGACACAGACTGGATCCTCCATACACGTGTATGGAGGATTTGCAACCAAGTTTTTATCTTCTTGGAGAAGCTTTGGCTTTGAAACTCTATAAGAGAGGCCCTCCCTCTCCTTATACCAGGTTGAAAAAAATTGCTCTAAGGCAAAGCTTATATCTCTCTCTTTGTCTCTATATTTTAGGCTTAGAAAGTGCTTTGTTCTTGACCTATTGCACACCACCTCATAACCATACACCTCCACCATTGTTACTGAGTTGCTGGAGGGTTTTGAGAGGTCTCAAAAGTTGGGTTTTGGTTCAGAAAAGTTGCTGGTTTTGCTGAGATTCAAGGGTAACTCCTTTTCCCTCTTTTTAAGCATTGTTTTGATCCTTCTCTTAGCCTCATTTGCATGCTTGTTTGAGCTTTGTTGTCAACTGAAAAAAGCTTCATATTTAAGTGTTTTTCATGTTTGTTTAAGGTTCTTTTGGTGTTGAGGGTCATCTACCCTCTTGCATGCTCTATTTAGCCTTGTTTTGTGCCATGCCATAAGGCATTCGAGCTAGTCTTTGCTTGGCCTTCCTACCACTGAAATCCAGTGGATTTTTAGTGGTGAGAATGTGCCTTTGAGGGCCTAAATCAGGGAGGGGTGACCCTCTCTCTTGTTGTCTTGTTTACTAGCATTTTTGGCCTACCAAAGGAGCATATGTTTATACCATTTGGAGGCCTAGTTCAGGCACTTTTTGGTGACTTCTAGGACCTTCCTAGGCTCTAACCATGGCTGGTTTGGTCCCCTTTTTCTTTTTTCTTGCATGTGTAGAGTAATCCCTTTCATGGCTTATCAAAGGAGCATGTCATTCTTGCATGTATTGGTCTTGTTTCAGTGGGTTTTTGGCCATCATTTGGCATGCCATGACTCTGTTTTTTCTTGGTTTGGTAGTCCTTCACATGCTTCAAATGCTTGTAGTGTAACTCATGTTCACTAGCTCACAAGGCATGTTGTTTTGACCCTCTATTCTAGCATATTTTGGCCATACTTCAGACTGATGTTGTTCATATTTTGGGCTACCTTAGCTTTGTCTTGAGGCCTCTTGGTCGAAAAATGCTAGCCATGCATACTTGTTGTGTAATAGCATTGACTAGCTTTGAGTTTGGAGGTCCCTTGCATGCTTAACTTGAGCTATTTACATGTTTTGGCATCATTGAGCATGATATTTTAGAGCTTATACGGGTGCTACACTTCCATATTTTTCATGCTTTAAGTGCTCTTTAGAGTTGTGCATTTATGCCCTATTTGCGAGCCATTGCATGAGCTTCACTTTTGTGCCTTTCAAGCCATCATCCCAACCCATTTTGCTACTATTTTGGGCCTGCATAGGGTCTTTTTGGGGTTGGTTTCATCATTTGAGCATCGCTTTGCATGCCTATAGTGTAATGCACTTCACTAGTTTCAATGCTTGAGCCATTCAACATGCGTTGTGTGAGTTGTTTGCATGATTCGGAGTCATTTTGGAGCCATGTTATATGCCATTTCAGAGCTGGAATATATGCCATTGTACTCCATGTTTAGTCCTTTCAATGCATGTGCAAAGTTGTGTTTTTGTGCCTTAGGCTTGGGGCCATTGTATTGTGCGTGCTGGCATGAGTTTTGGAGCTTTGTTTTCATCATCTATGGCCACTGATTTGGGTGTGACTGAGGCCCATCCATTTTGGTTTAAGTCCATTTTGCATCGAGTATGCCATTGTAGTTCAGAGCATTGAGTGCCATGTTGTCGCATGATTGATCACTGAATTGTGCGTGCCTTGTTCATCTCATTGTGTATGTTAGTTTCCATGTGCATTGCGTATGCTAGTGTCATGAGCATTGTGCATGCCATGTAGTTTTAGCATTGTGTATGCTAGGTGCATGTTTGCATGTTCTTCCTTTGCATGTTTGCATGGCTAAGTGGCATTGCATTAGGATTGCCTGCTAGAGTTGCATTGGTGCATGCCATGTTTGTTGCATTGTGTTTGGGATAGGAGTTAGCCCAAACACGGGAAACGAGGGACGTTTCATACTCGAAGTGATGAAACGCGCCTCGATTCCCGGTCGCCGACACTCTTGACTACACATGATGGAGTTTAGGCATTTATATGTTCATATGTGCATTCATTTCACATTGAGTCGTGCAATTCGACTTCTTGACCATCATGCATCGAGATGCGCGACCGGTGGCCTGAGGGTCGAGGACTACACTCCCTAGAGCTTATGCAATGACAGGAAGAGTGGTCATGCACACATGTGTTGCAAATACCTTGTCGTGCCTTTCTCTTTCCCTTTGTTGCAGAAAAACATAATCCAGGAGAAGAAACTGGTCGGCCGACCAGGTTTTCTGGCAGGCCGACCACCTTCTTTGGTTTCCACCACAAAAGGTGGTCGGTAGTTGGTCTCCCATGCCTATAAGCTGGTCGACAACCTTCCCACAGTTTCCCGGGGTGGAGTTTCATCTCTCTGGAGCTTTGTGCAAATTTCTGAAATCAATTGCAAACAAAGGCAAGCCGGGGCATCGCGATGGATTTCCCGACAAGGCGACTCGAGCATACATGCATCCTTTATCATTCAAGGCAGAGCTGAGGCAGTCCACATTCATGTAGTTTGCATGCTAGTTTAATTGGTTACTTAGTTAGTTTGTTAATTAATTAGAGTTGTGTAATAATTAGCTGTAATTTATTATTTATTTTGGTTGTGTAATAACTAGCTTAATTAGATTAGTTTAGATTAGCTAGTTGGTGTTGTATTATTTATTCGGACCCTCCGTCGAGAGGGCCAACTGTTGTAATATGTGTGCGTGTGTGTGATGCATGTCTTCCAACCCACGTCTTTCTCTCTTTTATTTACCAGCTTATGATGGTTAGTTTTAGGGCATGTTTCAATTAGCATCCTTATGGTCGCATGATTGCATCCATTCATTTGTCTTGCATGCGCCGGGCTCGGCACATCATACTAACTGCATTGTATTTCAATTCCAAGTTGAATACATGTTATCTGTAATATCTCATATGCCATTTTAGAATAGCCGAGCCTATCTTAGTTGCATCCTGCATGTGTTGCATTAGGCATCTCAGCATAGTTAGGATTTATGCATGATTTCTAATTAGCTTCTTTCTTTGGCTCGGAGTACTCGGTGAGTGTTTATGCTTTAGCATCCTTGCGTGTGTGTGAGTGACTGCTATGATAGCATGCTTGCCATGAGGCTAACTGCTTATGTGATATACCTGCCTGAGTGCCAGTGGGTGAAGGTTGGATTACCTGAATTGGAACAATTCATTGATTGCAAATTTTAAACCCACTTGAGAGTGGCAAATCACCATGTTTTCTAAGCCCACTTGAGGGTGGCATAATTCGCATTTTAGCCTACTTACGAGTAGCAAACCGTTTTAAAAAACAAACATGAGCTGTTTTGTTCCAAATTAGGCAATCCAGTCTATACTTGTATGCTGTGCGCATCATATAGTAATTCTAGGCTAATAAACCGGAATAAGAACGCATGTATTTTCAAAAACAAGATATCATTTTTAGTAGTGGCCGATCTTTGATCGGGCGAGCGGGGCTGCTCATTGCATGACCTTCCCCTTTCGTACCCAAGTTCCCGAGCCGAGGCAACTTTGGTGATGACGGACACGTGGCCTTAGGCGCGAGTCAGGATTTCATATATTTTCCAAAATAAAAAAATTTAGGTGGCGACTCTATATCTGGCAAAGCAGTCCATGTTTGGCACTTTTTTCTAAAAATCAAATTTTCAAAACGATTTGCCGGATTTGGACTCTTTGGTGATTTATCAATCTTGCATTGCACTTTGTGAGATTAGATTCAGAACCGTGACATTAAGTCTGAACTGTAGTGAGCCCAATAAACAAAACGGGATTTTCCCGGGATGTTCGAACGCGTCTACAGTGCGATAGATGCATCCAGAATGCCGGAAGAAGGGCCCACAACCAATTGATCTCCAATCATGGAAACAGAGAAGTCATCCCCCAAGCTCTCTGGTGTGATCTGAGGATCCGAGAGGAGACAAGCCAGCACTGCTCTTATCTCGAATTCTGTGCCATCGGACTCATCCTCTATGCATTGTTTAGCCTCAGCTGGTAGGTCAGTCTGCTCTTCTGCAATTTCATCCCCTTGCAACTGTAGGTTGAAAAAGATCTCAAAGGCGGGCAAACGCCGCTTTTCAGAATTCAGCCATGGCTTAGGAAAGCCACAACATGGAAAATCTTCTCCCTCCCGGACAAAGCGGCCATTCAGGGTTCCTTGAATGGGTCTATGTACAAGCTCGTAGGGCCTCCCACTTTGCTTAGCCTTGGCTCTTCTTGTAATTTCCTTTCCCTTTCTTACCCAATCCTCTTTGGTAGGCATGTAACCTAGACCTAAGGTATAAGGGTTGTGTGGCACTTCAGCCAACGCAATGACGCCCTTCCGACCGTACCTTCCCAATCCTATTCTAGGTACATGTTGTAGTTTATTCACGAGGTAGACGGATTGAGCACTAACATATAACCGCTCATCAACAGCCAGAATATCTTACACTACTCAGGCCTCGGCCAAGGTGAACCCAGACAAAAAGACATCCTCCTCGCTGTGTACAATTTCCAAGATCGGTGTAGTAACCTCCAACGGCGGATGTATAGAAGAGTTCCCAATAGCAATAGCTACCCCCTTCCCATGGGGGTACTTCAACATCTGATGTAGAGTAGAAGAGATAGCTCTTACTTGGCGCAGCCACGACCGTCCAATGAGTAAATTAAAGGTGGTTGGAACATCCAGGATGTGGAATTCAATGTCCTGTTGTGCCAGGCCAACCTGAGTTCTGATCCGAACTGTCTCCATTACTTCCCGACTTGTATTGTCATAAGCCCGAATCACCTGGGTTGTCGGTACACAGTCTGCTGGTTTCAAACCGATAGCATAGGCCGTGCGCGACGGACACACATTAATTGCAAACCCGGTATCAACCAAGACAACTGATATCCACTTCTCTTTACATTCCACAGATATGTACAGTGGCTTGTTGTGCTCAGAGCCCTCAGGCGGCAATTCCTTATTTGTGAAAGTCAAAGTCGATGAGGCGCCACTCGGGAAAACTAGTCCCACTAACTGCTCAGGGGTTGTGTCGATGGAGAGCTTAGCCTTATCCGTTGCCGATTAGATTACTTGTCTATGCACCCGTGAAACCATGAGCAATCCCTAAGTGGATATATTTGCCTGAATCTTCTTCAGCTGCTTCAGTATAGCTTCTTCTTCTAGCAGTTTATCTTTCTGTTTCTCAGCTTCCTTATCTTTCCCTGATGCTTCTGTTTGGTCCAGGTGTGGGGGCTTAAAGTACTGCCCACTCTGAGTCATGTGATCAACTTCCTCAGTATACCATGTATCATTTGGCAAATTCTGTCCCCAATCCTCATCCGTGTGGGCGAGATGCAAATCCTCATCTTCCCACCACATTCCTTTGGCAATCGATAGACAGATGTCTGGTTCCATTGTAAGCATTCCTGTATCCGCAACACAGTCAGTCCCCATATGACCTTTGACTTTTCTAACCTTCAGATGATTCTTAGTTCTTTCCTGTTCGAACCGCTTCAGCGCGGCCTCCTGTTTTGTATCAGCTGTGCAAGCACTACCTAATTCTTGAGCAAAATTCTTAGTACCGGTGCTCTCTGGCAACTTCCCCTTGTTGTCGGCCGCTCCGACCGTTGTAGCAATCCCCGTTTCCGACTGTTCTTGCTTCGGTTGAGACCCCTCATCAACATCCGGCTCATCACTAAGCCACCCTGTATTATCCGTTGATCCGTTCATATCAAACCAGCCAATCTGTACATTCCCCAGATCCTGTTCATCAAAGAACTGTAGATTATTGATGTCCTCCTCAAGCTCAACTAAGTCATCCAGTCCCTAGCTTGGCTCGTCCTCCCAGACTACATTAACCTCCATCCCCATCGGCAATTCCACCCCTGGCTTGGCTTAATCAGCTGGCACAATGTAGCGACAGGGGTTGTATGCTTCCTCAATGAAGCTCATGGAGCCCTCAGGCATGCCTTCTTCTACTACAGCCACCACCACGAGTTCGGGTTGAGATATGGACGCGCTTATCATGCACAAGTCTGTGCTTTCTGGGATGAACAGCGCCGGCTTAGGCAGGTGGGAGGGGGTAATGTATATGCCGGGGTCGTATAGGACGACCATTGTTTGGATAAGGTTTACTTGCCTGGGTGGAAGAGGGGGTTGGTTATGCAGTGAGAGAGGATTTGTAGTGACGTTAGGCTTCTCAGGAGGCGCTATCACTTTGTTGTCAATGAGATCTTGAATCTCATGACGAAGTCTAAAGCATAGGTCGGTATCATGACCACGCTGCTGGTGGAAAGCACAATACTTGGCTGGGTTGTGTGTAGGAGGGAGGGGATTAGGCAATGGGCGCAACTCTAGGGGCTTCAGATGCTCTTTTCTGATTAGGACCCCCAAGGTTTTAGATAGAGACTTGTAGAGTGAGGTGAAAACCCTCTGGCCCCGAGGTGGGTATTTTGTAGGTTGTGGGGTAGTTCTGGATATACTAGTAAAAGGGGTGGCTATTTTTGGTGTGGTAGTGACCATACCAACATCAGAGGTCCTTGCATCTGCGTTACAACTCGTACCGCATTTGAACTGCGTGTAAAAGCCCTCTTGGGCTACTCCTTTTCATGGTCAATTAGACCTTGTTTCATCGCATTCTCTATCTGTACCCCTATCTCATGAAGGTCAGCAAATGTAGGTAGGGGTAGGACTATCATCTTTTGCAGCAGCTTCGATTGCAGATTACAAACGACCATTCTTATATGGTCTTTCTCAGCTGGCCTGGTGGTCATCATGGAGGCCTTGGCCCTCCACTGAGTGACGAAGTCGAAGAAGCCCTCATTTGGCTCTTGTCGAGTAGCCTCGAGATCACGAGTTGTGACCTCGATTTGAGTGTTATAGGAATATTGGGCGATAAAGGCCTCAGCCATCTCTTCCCAGCTTCTCTTCACAAAATCTTCCAGTTTAGCATACCAAATAGCCGCAATACCCGACAGGGTCCGGCCAAAGAGAGATAGCTTCTGCAATCTAGTCAGGCCTATCGGCCGCAGAATATCTGAAAATAGCCGCAAGTGGACCATGGGATCACCCGAGCTGTCGAAGCGGTCTAAGTGTGGCATTTTAAATCTATCCGGCAATGTCACCGCCGAATTTGTATAGCCGTCCTCTATATCTGGGATTGAGTTGACACCCTGAGCTCTCTTAAAAAGCTTCTCAAGCTTGCTGACTTTCAGAGCAGTAGGATCGACCTCGAACTCAAAGCGGTCTACGTTTTCTTTATAAATATGACGAGCTTCTGTATGCTATCTCTGAAATTGAATCTTTAATAATGGTTTTGGTAATGGAATCCGAGTAATAAAAAGTGGGGCATGACAGTCCAATTAGGATTACTCTACCTTAATTTCTAGGAATAGTTTATTCTTTCTAGGTATAGTTTTAATTTAGTGGTTCTATAATTATTTTCTGATTCTCTCTCATGTAGTTGAGCCTGTAAAAGAGCCAAGTGAGATACAAAGAAATTCATCCAAACACATCAACTCCACATGAGTCCAATTAGGATTACTCTACCTTAATTTCTAGGAATAGTTTATTCTTTCTAGGTATAGTTTTAATTTAGCGGTTCTATAATTATTTTCTGATTCTTAATATGAGTAAACTTTTTTTCTTCCTCTCTTTCTATCGATTATTATGTTTTTCAAGTTTTTGTTCTTATTTAAAGTTCATGTAACTTATAGCAAGTGACATTAAGTTTGACTAATATAATTTCAATTACTTTTTCTCATATTTTTCTTCATTTATTTTCCTCCAAAGAAATCATTAATCTATTTAAGGTATACAACTCAATCACAAAAGTCTGATATATTTTTGTTTAGTAAAATTTAAGTTTTGTCGGTCGATTGGCTTATGTCGATTAACCTTAATCAACTTTTTTGCTAACAGAACTTTATCAAGCCGAGTTTAAGGCTACTCAAGTTCAACTCAATTAATAAACAAATTTAAAAATGGAGCATGAATTGTCCATGAACAACTCAATTCATTTGTACCCATACTTACAAATTAGTAGTAAAAAAAAAGTATGATTTTAGAAAAATTCAATAACACAAAGATTCTAGTTTTAATTTTTTATAAATCGGTATCAATTGACTTGACCGATTAATCCAAAGGACTAATTCCACCATTTAGTAATGGATCCAAGTAAAAGTTTTAATTTTTTATAATCTTATATTTTAATTTATTATAATGTTAATTATAACTAAATTACTATATATTTTTATTTTAAAATATCACATGATGACAGTGAAAGTTGGGTAAAAAATTTCAAATAAGTAGTTTTTTAGAAATTACATTTGACCTGGTACAGTTCAAAAGTTTTTACAAGGGAATCTAATATAATTTGAAAATTTTACTCTTATACGTTTATGGAATAATTAGATACAAATCTCGTTGTGCTAGGATAAATCTCATTCAAAAATTTTTATTTCAGACAGTGGATATTCCAGAAATTTCTATCCGGATAGACATTCAAAAACTTACACTTCACAAATTTACTAATTTAAACTTCCCAAATTACACAAAAAAAAAAAAAAAAAATTCTAATATTTTAATATCATTGTTCCAACATAAAAATATAAATACATAAACTTTTTATAATTGCAACCGACGAAATTTCATATTTTGAAATCATTATATAATATATTCATTATCAATTCTATCAAATATTCATCCACTAATATGTCATTAGAAAAAAAAAAAAAAAAATTGAACAATGAATGAAACCCAAAAAATAAAACATGAGACTTTATAAATAAATAAACAAAACATGAGGTTTTATAAATGGAATAATGTTAGACAAACCCACCCGTGGATGGCATTGGAGATCTCAAACAACGGCTACTAGTATAGTTTTTTGTCTCCTAATAACTAGGACTAAGCGAAGATGCCATGTATATATTTGCTTCGACGTAATCATAGGAAATTCATTAGCCTCCGTTTGTTTTCAGAGGTAGAGTGAAAGAGATTTATAGTAAAAATATTGTTAGTGAGAGAATTGATAGTGAAGGGATTAAGTAAAATTATGTTTATTTTGATGATAGTTGTTAATATAAAAATTGTTAAATTATTTTTATATAAAATAATAAAAAAAATAAAAAAATGTAAAAAAATCAAACATTAATGTTTTAAAAAAATTTCTAATCCCCTTACTATTTTTTTAATATCACCTCCACCTCCACCTCCACCTCCACCTCCACCTCCTCCATTCTAATCTCCCTTCCAACATCCATTTCAAACCCCTCATCCATCCTAATCATTTCCTCAACCCTACAAACAAATACAACACTAAATAATTCCACCTCCATCCTAATCTCCTCCTATCTATTACAACCCAAAACAAACGGGGTCCAAGTTTGACACATTTCAATATTTTGAAAAATTTGGTTAAAAATTTTCATAATAAAACTTTAATGCATTAAGAATAAGTACACAACATTTTCTTGAAAAGTCCAACACACACCACTATTACCAAAATATTCTTAGTGGCTAATTTAATACTTTAAACTTTAAAATGATATAACTTTTGATCTAAATGTTGGTTTTTAATAAAATAATATTTTTAAAATTATCTAATCAAGATCTATTAAATATGATCTAGATTGAGTATGAAATTATTTTTTAAAAAAACTGTCAAAATTGACAAATAGTAAAATTTTACTCTATCATCAACTTGAATAGCATGTTGAATAACATCACGTACTTGTCCCACCATGATTTAAGCATTCTAGTAAAATCAAAAGTAAGAAGGGAGACTATCTCAGGTTGAATATAATCAGGATAATTACTAAGATAACTATTAGCGGCCATAGACATATGTTTTAACTTTTGGAAGATTTGATTTTCGTTAAGACCATCAATATTTCATTCATATAATTTTTTAACAAAAACGAAAAATTGATTATTAAGAATAGTTTCTTTGAATTGAATATCAGGTGGTGTGAGTTTAGTATACCAATTTTTTGTAAGAGTAGTAGGATTAACCTTGGGGTGTACTGTCCTATTAAGATTAGTAGACTAAAACTATTTTTCTATTAATCTTATTTTATCATCAGAGGAGGCGGATGACTCATTATTAGTGTCGAAAATAGGCTGTTGAGTGATAACTAATACACATTTATCCTTGGAAGGTTTAGTAGAGGATGTGGCAATTTTGTTAAATATTTCTTCCATTGCGTCAACTGTATGAGTATCTTGTGTGACTAAACTAAGTTTGCGGCGGTCACTAGGTAAATTGATAAGCGGCTTTTCAATAGTTTTACTAATGGAAATGTGACTATTTGAATCATCATCAAAGTTTGTTTCAATTTTATCTAATTTTTTACCAACAGTTTTTAAACATTGATTAGTATGATTACTTTGTTTAATAACTCTATTAATTTCACATTCATTACCAGGCATTTTGATCCTTAATAACTCTCTTAATAACTCCCTTAGTTGATCCTTTATGTTCAATTAAAATCATTTCAAGAGGAGGATGACTAGAAGAAACAAAAGTTCTAGTAGAAGTTTTTCATTATTTTTTGTTATAGTATTTACTTGTTGGTAATTTTCAAGATAGTGAAAAAATTGGATTTTAGTTCGATATTCTAACATAAACATATTCCATGATTTAAGTATCGTTGACCTTTGTTTTTTTGTATATGTAGACCTATAGGTTTCTCGTTTGGACTTGTTTTCTTTATATTTAAATTCTTCATAGAGATTATTTAGATTAGGTGTGAAATCGGTGTGAATAGTTAATAACTGTAGATTGACTGAGGGGTTGACTTCAAAGTCTATTTGAGTCGGAGATTCTTGAGACTCATCATCATCTTCTTGAATCTGCGTAATAAACTTGATTTTTTTTTTTTAAAAAAAAAACCAGTGCATAAATTAATTGAGCAAATATTTAGATTGGACTACTGTGTAAAATTTTGCGTGAAAATAGTCTGATTTTATATTTTTTAAAAAACTAGTTCCCGTTCACAGAAAATTATGAGTATTTATTTTATGAAAATTTGCGAATTGATTGGTGTTCAGTTTAGATTATAGCAGAATTTGATAATGAGTTTTGGATGTTTAGACATAACTTGAGATAAAGTTGGTTGGGTCTATTTTGGTATATAATTTGGCCATGTTTCACTTATGAGTGTGAATTTAATTCAAGACCTATGACTTAGATTAAATTTAATTTGAGTTTGTTTATGACTTATGTTTAACTTTTAATTTTTTTTAATTATGTGATTGGTAGTGAATACCTTGAGAGTTATTATTATTTATTATATAAAATTATAATAAATATTTGAAATTTGAATTTATAGTATATACCATATAGTAAAAAATTATATATTTTTGTAATGAATAAAAATAGATATATATTTCATAATGAATAAAAAATTATATTTTATGATATTTTTGTGATAAGATAAAATTATATTATTTTATGATTTGTAATATAAATTTTATGTTATTATTACTAATACATATATATATATATATAATTTTTCTTCGAGAAAGAGAACAACCCACGTGGGTTGTCTGCCCCATCCCTCCTCCTTTCGTTTTCCCCCATCCCTTATCTTCATTTTCCTAACTTTTCTTTTCTTGGACTTCGTAATCCGGCAGAGAAGAGAGGTGAGGCTCTGCCTCTATCTCAAACTTTTGATCAAATAATTTTGGTTAACATTTTATAAGATTGGAGCTAGATTAGCTTAGATTTTGAAAAACTTTTGTGAGTAAAAATTGGAGAGCTGGTCGTACTCTTTTTAATAGTAGTCTCGGATAAAAAATGCGATGAGGTTTACATTCAAGATCTGCTCTTCATTATTTGAGGAGGGTCTTTTTTTTTTTTATATTATTGTTTTAAATTTATGTTAGAGATATTTTGTGAGGTATTACATATATATATATATATATGATTCTCAGATTTCATTTGAATAATTTTTAAAAGAAAAATTATGTAAAAATATTAAGAATATTGATATTTTAAAATTGATTTGAAAAAATCATCTTGTATTAGTAATATTTGTTAAAAAAATTTGAAAATAAATTTAATAGTTGTTTGGTTTGTATCTATATTATATTATGACTAGATAACTTATTTTGAGAAGAATAATGTTAAAATATTATCACATCTTTTATTTTATTTTTTTTGAAATTTATCTTTGAGAAAAATAAATTGATATTGATAAATATTGTGTGAATTGTTAAGTTGGGATTATAGAGTTATTTTGGGAATATAAATTCTAAAAGTGTTATATTCATGATATTTTATGAAAGGTGATTTCTTGATGATTAAGTTGTGTTCATTTTTGTGAAAATAAAAATATGAAATGAGGACTTTTGAACTCCCAACTTTAAAAAGTATACTCTTGGGCATATTTCAAGGTTTTTGATGTAATAAATATCATGTTGATTAGTTGATTTTAGAAAAGTTGTGAAATTGTTATTTGTAGAGAATTTGAGAAAATTAACTATTTAAGTAGCTTGGTATGAGATATGGTTATGTTTGAAGGATGAAACATGTTCAGTTATGTTTGGTATTATTTTTTTTGGAAAAATGTGAATATTATAAACTTGCTAATATAGTGAATGAAATTGGTTTGGTTAAAAGTTTATATCCTTTATGATTAAAAGTGTGTTACTGAGATTATACCATAATTTTTAATAGAGTATGATGGAAATGGTAATATTCAATAAGTATGAGATTTGGTGAAAATCATATTGGTTATTTAGGTTGAGGTGGAACAAAGTTGATTAAAAGTTTTGTGTGAGTCAAAATAATTGAGAAATTGATTATTAGTTTTAATAGTTGGAATATGTTAATATGTTATTTTTGTACCTCAAATTCATATATAAGATACTTGATTTGTAAATTGATGGTTTGGTTAAATTGGGAGTTGATTACCTATAATCTTGCCATTTAATGTATTTTCTATATATAAAATTGCATGTTGGTATTTGAAAGTGAGAATGCCCCAATTTGTAAAAAATCCTAAATGTTAATGTTTTGGAAGTTGTTGGATTATTAGGAAAAGATTATGTTTGGTTTTAAAATTATGGATTTGATTGGAAAACACTTACGGAACTTTTGGAATATCGGGTATTGGTTACTCCTTCGAATTGTTGAGTTTGATTGAAAATTCTATTAGTCTTGAAAATTTGTCTTTAAAATGTGGAATATGGATTGTTTCCAGGTGTTGGGAATCATGGGGGATTCCAAGTTATGGTTGTATGTTGGATTGTATATCTAGGTTGTTATCTTTTAATTAATGCATTAGAGATAACTGTTTTACCTATCGGTGGAGGATAGTATTGATTGTTGTACAAATTGTAGGAGGATTAGGTAAACGGAAACTAATTTCTCATACACATTGCATGGAACATTGTTGCATACTTAATCATTGGAAATGAATTGTTTTGAGAAAAATGGATAAATACTTTGGTGAATTTGGGTAAGAGACATGGTTACTTCAAATTAAATTAGCCTGTGTATCCATGGTGAAAGTTCTAAAAATTGTGCATATACATGGGTGCCGATCCTGCGGACGAAATTTTCGTGAAATAACAATAGTAGTTCTTGTATAGCCTACGTTTACATGGGTGCCGATCTCACGGACGAAATTTTCGTAAAATGGTAATAGTAGCGCTTGTATAGCCTACGTTTATATGGGTGCCGGTTTATGGTTTCCTACGGATGAAATTCTGTGAAACATTATGTTTGATAGAGGTTCCCAGTGTGTACTTACCGTATGTTTTTTGCTTTAAAGAAAAGACATGCATATAACTCGTATTATAAACTTTGGCATCGCATCCGTTTTGAAAAGGATATCTTGTTGGCATTGAAGCATGTAAATTTATTTAAGTTAACTAGTTATGGTTAATTAATTAAATTTGAATTTAAGGAATTAGGTAATATGAGATTGTTTGGTGAGGTAGTGGTTTGCTCACCCCCTGCCTGTACATGTGTATAGGGAATGCTTTTCAAATTTGAAGATCAAATAGTTGGTTTTACCATTTCATATATGTAATGTAGTGATGAATTGTAATACTTCAATTGTTTATTTGGCTGAGTGCTATTTTTTGTAAAGAGTAGTGTCTTCTTTTTTATTGGAAGTTTTGAGGCATTCCATTTGTAATGATTATGTTATATTAATTGAGATACACGGAGAGTGGGTTTATGGTTTCATTCATGGTACTATTTTGTGTTGACTTGTGGAAAGTAAAGAAAATGGTTAATGAAAAAGATTTTTATAATTCATTAAGTGAGAATGAAGGTATTTTTCTAAAACCTCATGCTTGGGTTATTTAATTTCCGCCTAATTGATCTTTGAAAATCTGGATGTTACAATTTGGGTTTGTTTTGAATAAACAGGTTTACTAATCTGAGATGTTGAGGAGGTATCTGTTCTTTTTAATTTAGTTTGTGATTCTAAAAGATGTCTATCTTTTTTAGTAAATAAAGATGTACTAAAAATTTCATCTTTGTCATTGAGTTGAGAAGATTGACTATTTTGTGAAGATTAATGAGAGTCATATTGTAAACGTAGACGATTAAAACTTATTTTGACTAAACCATCACTATGTTGTTGAATATGATTTAAATCATTAATATCATGTTGAATTTTGTGAGAATAATTTTCATTTACAGTTAACCAGTTTTCACAAAGAGTTATTTCACTGTAGAGTGTGGGTCTTGGGACGTCAACATTAGCATCAGAAGTACTACTTTGAATAAGTAAGATTTTATCTTTTGGACTTTTGACTAAAGCATGAACATTAAGATTAGTCTTCATACATTTATAATAAATTTGATAAATTAAAGCAAATATATTGGGAACCAGCAAGCATATTTGTAAATTCACTAGAGGATTGTATATTTAATGTTAAAGTTTTGACTATGTGAGGGCCTCACTAGAGGTTTGTATATTTAATGTTAAAGTTTTGACTATGTGAGGGCCAGAAAGACTTAAAGAAAAATTAGGAAAGCAATTAAAATGGATTGCTCCTCTATGGAGACCAGATTCCATCATACCCAGCATACTAGTTTGGTAATTTCTGAATCTAGCATCTCTTAAGAATAAAAGAATAGATGAATTTATGCCTAGAATGGTTAATGGTTTGATTGCAACTTGTATTAATCTTATATGAATAAAGTTGTGACCTTCAAATTTAAGTTTTCTTATAGATTCTCTGGTTAATAAATGACATGTTTCATGTATTTTAGTTAAAGCATAAACATGTTTAACAATTTTTTTTCTTGTAGAGTAACTTTAAAAGAGGATTGTAGAAAACTTGTTATATAAATTTCTTTAATTGGTACTTTCGGTATATTCCATCCAAAATCTATTTTTAAATCTTAGAATTCACGTTCTTCTTCGTTCACTGGATCATGTATAGAAGCAAATGAAATTCTAGAGTTGACTGAAGAGTTACTTTTGAATAAATGACTCATGATTCTAAAATCTATAAATTTAATTAGAGATGATCTATATTCTTTGTTGACTTATAATGTTTTCACTTACCATGTTTTTGCTCATACCCTCTCCGGGAATCCCTATATCCTTCATCTACCTAACCAAAGGACTAACATTGTATGTGGGATGAAATTTGGGTGGGTACTAGCAAAGTGGAAAACGTTAGATAAGTAGAAGAATAAAGAAGACTCGAATAAATTATAGAAATAAAATGGAGACGATTAATCAAAAGATAACTAATCAATAAACGACTAAGAACAACTTGGCTCTGAAAGCAAAGAGAGAGATAGAGCAGCGGAGACTTATAATAAATAGAAATAAATATTGAAAACTAAAGTAAGTGACTTACAATGCTTTATTGAAAGCTGGAAATAACTTCAGAATACATATTACAAAATATTTAATGTTTAATACAGCTTGAAAGGGTATTTGAGAATTCGATGAGAGTTCCTTCCTTTCTGGTCTTGATTTGATTAATGGCTGAGGAGGTCTTTTATAAAGAGAGCCAATGATTGTGATGCATGTGATCTGATAAGAGAATCTGACTGGAAAGTAGCATGTGATGGCACATGGGCATTGTCTGCTGCTTTTGGTGATTGACTGAGTGACTGGTGCACATGGGTGATGTCTGTTACTTTTGACTATGTCTGATTTATGAACAGTGAACAATAAAATTGACTTTTTTCACTATTCATTACTTTTGGTGGAAAAGTTGGCGAGGCTTGATTGCATAGTGACTAATGGGGAATCTATATCTATATCTATATATATAAAAGCAGCTTTCTCGGAAGAAGAGTGTTGATTGAAGCTTATATATATATATATATATATATAAAATCCAATGACTGAATTAGGCATATGGGTCCTGAGCATCTTAGAATTATGAACCATATGGATCATGACTAGTTAAGGCTTCAGAAGAGGCTAATTTGCTTGAGGCTTCATCTTCAATTTGTGACTTTTCTTAGGCCATCAATAACTTTGCCATTTGAATAAGTTTATCACTAGTGGTTGACTTGGGCTTGGACTTGGATAATTTAGGTTTGGAAGGCCTACAGCTGGATGTTGGACTTCCAAGTCTGATTGTTGTAAGAGGAACTGGGCTTTTCTTGAGTGACTGGAGTAGTTGGGTTCTACTATGAAGACTTAACCTTTGGGACTGTCTGAACAGGAATGTTGACTGGGAATTCCTGTTTGACTTGTTCAATTATGCGGTGGTGTTTGAATGCATCCCACCATATGACAAAATGTTGTCAAATGACTATGTTATTAGAAATACCATATTGCCATTTGAATATCCAAGAGACTTTGTATTTGGACATAAAAAGAAGCAATATAAGAAATTAACTCTTAATGTTGACTGATTGGGTAAACTGAAGAAAGATAGTTGACTTGATCCATGAGGATGGAATAGAGGAGTTCTGGGATAGCACCATGTTGAGACCACCATCTTAGAAACCAAGACGAGAATTCTAATTTGAATTTATGATCAAAAGAGAAAAACCAAGAATGACTAAACAACTCATTTTGATGCAAGAGGATTTCAAACCATGCATCAATGTAATCATAATAACTATATTGGATTGAATGATTAAGGAGGTCTTGTAGTAGAAAGGGAAGACCACACTCATCAAGAGATACAATACTTTGAATATACAAAGAATGATAAATGATTTTACTAGTATTGACTCGATCATAAATGGGTTTAATGACAATGGACTGGTGGTGGTAGAAAATATCTTTGTAAAAAGAAATTGACTTGTCTGGATGGGAAGGAGTAAAATGCCATCCAGAAGGGAAATATGATTTGACTAAATCAATAGGGTTATGGATATTTTTGTGGACTTGTTCTTTGTAGAAGAGATTGGATGAGCGAGGTTTAAGAACATAATATGTTCTTGGCGTTGACCTGTATGGATGATTTGGAGGCATGATTCATATTGACTGAGAAACAAATGGGTCAGTTGCAAAAGCAAAAGTGTAACTAGGTTTAGGAATAGTACCAAGAATTTGGTATCTATTTATTAGGTCGACTGGTGGTGTTGCAATTGCTTGACTCAATGGTATTATAGCAAGTGGTCTAGAATGAGGCTTCTGACTTTACATCTGTAAGGAGAAAATGGAGATTAGCATCCATTGAGGGTATCTAATCTGGAAAGACGTATAAAACGTCTATAATGACCAATCAACGAAGATCGTCGTTGAATATTGTGGTAATTAACTTCAGCATTAATTTATGACTCAAGTTGTTTAATCATGTGACGATAATTGTTGACTTGTAATCTGTTAGTAAAACAATAAGGAATAGGTATTTTTACTAAGGTTTTTGAAAATGTTTGTGACTATCTACCCTATAAAAATTCTCGAGTAAGAAAATCAGGGATAGAATTTTGACTACCTTGAATATATTCACTATCAAAATTGAAAATACTAAGAATAGATTGCCAACGGGAAAAAATTTGTTTACTAGCAATATTTTGAACATCTTTTTCCAAAATATATTTAGCACTTTTACAATCAACACGTACTAAAAATCTTTGATTTAAAATATCATCTTGAAATTTACTAATACATAATATAATAGATAAAATCTCTTTGTTAATAGTATTATAATTTTTTTGTGTGGTATTCCAAACTCTAGAATGAAAACTAACAATTTGTTCAGATGACTTGAGATTGATTTTTTGAAGAAGAATGCCACCATAACCAATACCAGAGGCATCAGTTTGAATAATTTTGAATAAATCTTCAGTAGGAATATCAAGACAAGTCAAAGTCTTGACATATTATTTAATCTTTTGAACAATAGCAGTATGACTAGGAGACCAAGGAGGAGGATTGTCTTTCAACCGATCAAAAAGAGGTTGACAAGTTTTCCTAAGGTTTTTGTAGAATTTAGTGATGTAATTAAGGGATCCTAGAAACCTTTGTAACTGGTTTTTTTCCACTATCTCATTAGGAAATTTACTAGCGAATTCAATTAATCGACTGATAGGAAGAATTGTACTTTGATGAATTTAACAACCTCAAAATCTGACTTTAGTTTGAAATAACTTAGTTTTAGAAGCAGAGATGACTAAACCATTATGTTTAATAACGTAGAGAAATGATTGGAGATGTTTCCAATATTCTTCAATGGACTTAGAGAAGATGAGAATATCGTCAATATATACTACAGAAAAATGACTCAGGGGATTGAATATTTCATTCATAATATTCTGGAATTCACTAGGTGCATTTTTTTAATCCAAGGGGCATTACATTCCACTCGTAATGTCCAAAGGGTGTAGTAAAAGTAGTTTTATAACGATCACTAGGGCTAAGTTGAATTTTCCAAAATCCACTTTGAAAATCAAAGTTACTACTAAAGATGATTGCTTGATTAAGTCTTTTAATTAATTAATTAATTTTTTATTAGGGATTGGATATCTAATCCATTCTAAGATTTTGTTTAATTTTTTGTAATTAATTACTAATCGTAGAACGCCACGTTCAAGTTCAACATTTTTATTAACATAAAAGACTGGGCATGACCAATGTGATTTACTTTTACTAATAATTTAATTTTTGAGTAAATCATTAATTTCTTTCTTACATATTTCCATTAATTCATTATTCATTTGAATTGGCCTTGACTTAGTAGGAATATGGTTTTCATTAAATTTTTTAATATAAGGGAGATTTACTACATGTTTTTTTTCCTATGCCAAAAGGCACTGGGAAGAGTAGAACAAACTGTCTTTTCTAAATGACTTTCAAATTTGTCAATTTTTTTGATAAGAATAGGATTAGTTAATTGAGTTTCAATCATTTTATATTGAACTTCTTTTAGAAATTTTAATTGGCTAGTTTTTTGATTTAATATATTAATTGATTGAGAGAGTGAGTAATCTTTTAACTGGTTTGATTTTTTTATTTCAGGAGGAGCTAAGAATTTGAAAGTTACTATTTGACCAAAGGCTTGGGTTGTAATACGATGATTATTAGTAGTGAATGGGTATAATAAATAAATAAATGAGACACCTAAAATGACTTTATCAGTCATATTTTGTACTAGAACAAAAGATGTTTTAAAACAAATATTGTTTTAACAAATATGAACTTTAGATAATTTATATTTAATACGCATTTGACTGCCATTAGTTGAACTTAATTGGTCACTTGTTTTATGATTGCATTTAGTAGGGATTAAGCCTTCTTGAATACAATTAAGATTAGTGCCCATATCAATTAAGGCTATGACTTCCATTTCATAATCATTAATTACTAGTTTTACTTTTGAATGCCATTTCTGGATATTTATTCTATTAATTATGTTTAATCAGTTATTTGCTTCATTATTAGATTTGTTAGAATGATTGTCAAAAATTACATGACTTCAAGTATTGCTAGATTCATCGGAGGATGTATCAGTTTTACTTTCAAAATCATTAAGACTTTTATTGATTTTGAATATAGCAATTTCATCTTCAAAAGACTTTTCTTTATTTTTTAATTTTTTAATAGTTAATTTAATTTGATTAATTTCATTTTGTAAATCTTGTAGAGTTACTTCTTTATGTTTATGTGGAGAAGTAGTTCGGAAATACTCTTCAGATCCTGGGAGACGCTAGTGATCCTCAGCTAGTCACCTGAAAGGATACAAACACTCCGGTCGGGGGTGCCGGAATTAGCACTCCGACGGATAAGTTAGTTCAGATACTTAGGGTAGCTTCTTTACTAAGTTTTTGTGAAGTGATTCTTACATACCTTTCTATAACCGTTGTTCCTGTATTTATACCTGTTCTTTTTGATCCTCGGGGCCAGGGCCTACTTTTTAATCATTATCCTTTCATCTATTCGGCACTAAGGACTTACACTTATTCGGTACATATGTTATATTCGGCTCCCCACTCTCGTAGGATATAGCCGATTAATATCAGTCTTCCAGTGGTACGCACCATCTGATTTTTTCCATATATTCGGCCCCCACAATTGCCCCCCGAACTCCCCATTGACGAAAGTTAATCGGCGTGTTTGGTCTTGAATTGGGAAGGTTAAAATAGGTCAGGTGGCTTCGCGTACCCCAATATAGATGTCAGGATGTGCACACCTTTTCGTTCATCATTATGCTTTCCCGCCTCAATCGTGCGTCTCGCATTTATTGTGATTTGAAATTTCAGTCCTTTCGAATGCACAGTTCATCGAGTATTCGAGACTCTTGGACCGCCAGCAGATATCCCTTCTCTGACTCGCATTCTCTGCAACTTTTCTCCGTCTACCCTCGTCTCCCTTGCTTCTCGTAAGTCTTCTTCTCCTTTCTTTGCAATCTTACTTTTTGTTTATTATTTTCATTTTGGTGAACCCTTATTCCCCGTAAAAATGGCCAAACACTTGAAAGACCTCCTTTCTGAGGGTCGTGTCTCCGAATTCCGGCGACACTTTTCCATCCCCAACGATGTTCATCTATCTCTAGTGACGGACAACACTCTGGATATGGAGAGAGAGGATCAAAATTCAATTGTCTTTCCTCTCCTATCCATTGCAGAGGGCGGGGTCCGTTTTCCTCTACATCCATTCCTTAGGGCCGTCCTTCGCTATTAGGGTCTGATTCCTTCTCAGCCGAACGTGAACTTTTTTCGAATCGTAATGGGGATCGTAGAGTTGAACCGGCGCCTCAGGATCGACCTTGGGATTCCAGCCATTCGGCACTGCTATGCTTTAGCCAAATCTTCTGGTAGACTTGGGCGGTACTTTCTTAGGGCCAAGGATACTAACCATCATTTGGTAACCATGCTCGCTAGTTCTGGCAAGCGTGTGGATGACGTAATGGTCAATATCCGAGGGAACTGGGAATTTGGCGAAGGCAAGGATCGCCTAGACCCTATTCCCAAACAAAGGGGTGAACCAGGTTGCCGTGTGTCTCCTCGTGTTTTACTGAACTTTCCTTTTACTCGGCTTTCCCCCTGTGTCTAACCCTTTGCCTTTGCAGGCAGTAATTTGAAGAAGATTCTGGTTTCTACCGACGACGCGGTCCTTGCGCAGGTTACGACTGCACTCGGATACTTCGGCCGTCCAAACTTACAGAAGCAAGGGAGGGCGGCCCACATACTTCTTCGACACGAGCCTACTTACACTACCTTTTCGGCCGCTGACAATATTCCAATTCCATCCGGCGATCGACAGCTTGCAGCTCTTATCTTCACTAGCTTCAAGAGTCTCAGACAAGTTGGTCTCGAAGCCTCTGACTCGGGGCAAGACGTCGAGCCGGTGGTAGAGGTAGTCGCCGAACCAGACAGAGAGTTTGCTGAGGAAGCCGAAGAGGTTGACGAGGCCCTAAACTTAGCGTTTGAGGTAGCCAAACGTAGTCAGCCTACCTCGCCGTCCATTTTAGGTCGGGCGGAGTTTTCTTTTGGAGATATTTTTGGAGGTTTGGGAGACTTACCTGGAGATTTTTTTGAAGGTATGGCTGGGGAAAGCCTCACGTAGATGGCTCGAAAGAAAAATGCCGAGCGTATGGCCACCCGGAAAAAGGCTGAGATCGCCCATTCTGGACCTACCTTGGTTGAGTCTTCCGAGCCTGTTATTGAAGAGCTGGCTAAGATTGTTGCGATCGAAACGGCGAAAGAGGTTGAACAACCGGTCATTGATGAACGGTTGATTCCGGAAGAGCGGGGCAAGAAGCGTAGCGCTGAGGGAGAGGGCAGTTTAGAAGATAGTCTTGTCGACAAAAGGCCTCGCTTAGAAGAATCGGACGTGGTTGTTCCTTTTATTGTTCAGCTAAAGATCAGAGACACGCCGATTTCCTCTGACGCATCCATCATTGCCGACCCGGCGGTAGCCTTGAGCCTGGCGGCGTCAGTCTCCCTACCAGCTGATAAGGCATCCTTTCATGCCGTGCTGGATTTGGTGGCCATAGCCCTATCTGCGCAGTCGGCCCTTTTGGTAGGTGAACTTTGACTTGTTTTGATTTTGGTTGCCTATGGCATCTAATGGTCCCAACTCATTTTGCAGACGGTCGGTAGGATCGCCGACTTGGGCCGTCGCTTACACGATGCCCTTGAGAGGATTGACCGTTTGCAGTCAGAAATGGTCAATCAAAAGAGCAGGGCCAAGTTTGAGATGATGAGGGCCGCTATGGAGATTGCGTGAGCTAAAGCCGAAGTGGAAAGGGCTCGGGCTGTCGATCAGCACCGTTCTAATGTCGAAGATAGGGCGAACGTGACAAAGAATCGCTTAGGCTAGCCGAGGAGGCGCTTAACAGGATGGAGACCGAGTTAGCAGAGTTGAAGGCAGCCAAGGAAAAGGCAGAATCTGAGGCTTCTGCCGCATTCGAGGCAGGAAAAGGCGCCGCCTTCAAAGAATACGTAGATGAAGTCCCTAAGTTTGAGAATCAGGGGTTCAAACACGGGTGGCTCAAGGCCCTTGATGCCGCTAGGGTTACATTGGCCTTGCCAATTCTTTATGAGCAGGTGGACGTTGAGCCACTTGAGTCTGACCCCGAGTATTGATTTGGGAGTCATTCAAATTTTATGAAATACTTTCCCTTTTAATGTGTGTTTTTGTTTTTAGGACTTTTGTTGGTTCCGAGTAGTTTTCATGTATAAATTGGCTACTGTCTGCGCTCAATTTATTAATGAAAATTATTTTCTTGTTTTACTACTAATGCGCAGTTTGTGATGTTATGTTGACTTTTCTATGATTGAATATCATGGCAATCTTATCATTCGCATGCCAAATAGTTCGTTGGTATTATGCTGAAACGATTTATGGGCCGGCTGGGGCATTTAATCCGAATAGATTGATTAATCTGCCCTTGCCCTAGGCGGTGCATGATCATTCGGGCGTCGGAGGAGGCGAACTTGGTTTTGTTGTCGATTCATGGGCCGGCTGGGGCACTTAAGCCGAATGTATTGATTAATCTGCCCTTGCCCTAGGTGGTGCATGATCATTCGGGCGTCGGAGGAGGTGAACTTGGTTTTGTTGTCGATTCATGGGCCGGTTGGGGCACTTAAGCCGAATGTATTGATAAATCTATCACGCCCTTGCCCCAGGCGGCGCATGATAATTCTGAAGTCAATTCATGAGTCGGCTGGGGCACCTAAGTCGAAAAGATTGATTAATCTATTACGCCGTTGCCCCAGGCGGGGCATGATCATTCTGAAGTCGATTCATGAGCCGACTGGGGCATTTAAGTTGAATATATTGATAAATCTATCACGCCCTTGCCCCAGGCGGCGGATGATAATTCTGAAGTCAATTCACGAGCCGGCTGGGGCATCTACGCCGAATATATTGATTAATCTATCACGCCCTTGCCCCAGGAGGGGCATGATCATTCGGGCACCAGCGGGTCTATCCAATCGGCGCTGCGCGATTGAGGTTTTCACAATTAATGAAATTGCCTCGAGGGTGTTGCCTCTGTAAAGGATAAATGATTAAGGGTACAACTTTTATAAACACAGTAAACAACTGACTCCAGATTTTGAAGGTATCGTGTGAATGTCGAACAGATTTTTCTTTAACAGCAGAGGGGAAGTGAGGACGCTAGCTGAGCTGGGTGGAGACATGTATCGAGGTGGTGACCCTTCGCGTACAGGGGGTAGGAGTTCTAGGGATCGAGAGAGGCGTCAGTCTCCTCGACATCGAAGCAGGTCGCCCAGGCGGGACAAGCAGTTGCAGGGCAGATCTTCTCAAACTCGAGTCGAGAAGGGATCTAACTCGAATCCGTGCCCATTAAGCTTTGCGGTATTTGTGGGGAATAGACCCATGACAGAGGCGGACTCGATCGTTCGGGACCCAAATGTAGCGGTCGAGTTTGCTCGACAAATTTTTCCTTCTGAGGTTCAGCAATCGATGGTAGGTCATCAGGACTACGAAGTATTTCGCGAAGGCATTCACGGGGCGGTGAAGGGGCTTTACACTGCCTATGAAATCAGCATGCGGTTGCGTGCTGCCCGCTGAGAGATGGAGAAGAAAGAGGAACGTATTCGAAGTTTGGAGGCTCGTGCGGAGGTGGCTGAGCACGAGTTAAGGAAGACCAAGGCGGCCCAGCCACAACCCGCCGGGCACAGAAACCCAATCGTGGAAGAAAGGGTTACCAGTCGGCTCATCAGTTCCGCGCTTGCCGATCGTGAGACGGCGAGTATGTTCGCAATGGAGAACGCGAAGGGGAGGGCCTATGAGAAAGGTTTTCATGACGGATGAAAAGTTGGAATCGAAAAGACCAAGGAAAAACTTGCTGAAGAAGTTTGCCGATGTGAAAATTGTGGATTTAGGCACAGTTGGATCAAGGCATCTCAAGCCGCAGAAGCTCTTCGAGCGTCGGGCATTGATTCGGCATCGCCACTCTACCACAGTAAACATTTTCCGTTTTCTACTTTTGAAGTCGAGAAGAGTGAGGATGAGGGTGATGCCGTATAAGTATACTTATTGTAAGGTTGAAACGCAGATCGCGTTCAAAACTGTGTAATATATTGCTTGTTTTATCGAATTAAAAACGTTCTATGATAAATATTTTGTTGCAGTTCGTATTTGGTATGTATGCGTTTCGTTTTACTGTATATGTTTGACTGAATGTATAAACGTTGATCGGCAGGGTCGACCCATACGTGATAGCCGTTTATCTCTGAATGAGGCTATTGTAACTTGAGGAAGCCGAAAGCCAGTGGGTAGAGTGGCTGCGGCAAATTCAACTCGGCTCGGGGCCTAGATTTTCGGCCAGTGCACGTGCTTCGAAAAGTCATTTGGATAACTACGCCGTGATGAATGTCAACCGACGTTTTTCTCATGGAGTTTAGTGTTAGTGAAATCACCTCGGGATTGGGGCCTCGAGATCACTACCAGTATTGAAAATAAAAGGAGTGGGCACTTCGCGCAGATAAACAATCACTCATGTGTGGTGGGATAAGTGGGGATGTTAGTTAGAGAGACTAGAGTTCAGCCGATCTTGGTGCTGTCATGGAGCGCGGCAGAGGACCCATCCGTATGGGAAGTAGGGCGTCCAAAAGGTGGCATGAATCTTCAAGTCGTCGAAGTAGATCAGCCCGAAAGGAAAGGCAACGACCGTTGGGTTTTTTTTATCCTTTCTTGTCCTGGATCTTTGCCTTGACATTGTCAATGGTATCAGGGGAGGACTTGGGCACAATTGGCTCAAGGCATTGCAAGCCGCGGAGGACTTCCAGGTGACGGGAGTTGATTCGGCGCTGCCGCTTTACCAATGCATCTTCTTCCTTTTTTAGCTTTTAAGTTTGGAAATGGGTATTGTAATGCTCAAATGCAAGTTGCGTCTATGTAACAATTGTGTGATTAAATAAATATTGTAATGCTCAAATGCGGATTGCGTTTATGTAACAACTGTTTGATCGAATAAAAAGCTTTATTTCGAACATTTGCGTCTTATTCTGAATTTTTTATATGCTTAGTTAAGCACCTTCTTTGTGATGTTGGCGAGTTTTGTTTTGTTCGTGCCAAAGGGTACTCCGAATCCGGAGGCTAAATCGGCACTTAGGTGTCATGCACCAAAGGGGGCTCCGAATTCGGAGACTTAGTTTGGCCAATCGTGATATCCACGAAGGGCGCTCCGAATCCGGAGTCTTAGTTCGGCCAATCGTGATATCCACGAAGGGCAGTCCGAATCCCGAGTCTTAGTTTGGCCAATCGTGATATCCACGAAGGGCCCTCCGAATTCGGAGACTTAGTTTGGCCAATTGTGATATCCACGAAGGGCGCTCCGAATCTGGAGACTTAGTCGGCCCTAGGGTGTCATGCACCAAAAGGGGCTCCGAATCCGGAGACTTAGTTTGGCCAATTGTGATATCCACGAAGGACGCTTCGAATCCGAAGTCTTACTCGGCCCTAGGGTATCATGCACCCAAGGGGGCTCCGAATCTAGAGACTTAGTTTGGCCAATCGTGATATCCACGAAGGGTGCTCCGAATTCAGAGACTTTAATCGGCCCTAAGGTGTCGTGCACCCAAGGGGGCTCCGAATCCAGAGACTTAGTCGGCCTTAAGGTGTCATGCACCCAAGGGGGCTCCGAATCCGGAGACTTAGTTTGGCCAATCGTGATATCCAAGAAGGGCGCTCCGAATCCGGAGACTTTAATCGGCCCTAAGGTGTTGTGCATCCAAGGGGGCTCTGAATTCGGAGACTTAGTCGGCCCTAAGGTGTCATGCACCTAGGGGCGCTCCGAATCCGGAGACTTTAATCGGCCCTAAGGTGTCTTGCACCCAAGGGGGCTCCGAATCCGGAGACTTAGTCGGCCCTAAGGTGTCATGCACCCAAGGGGGCTCCGAATCCGGAGACTTAGTTTGGCCAATCGTGATATCCACGAAGGGCGCTCCGAATCCGGAGACTTTAATCATCCCTAAGGTGTTGTGCACCCAAGGGGGCTCCGAATCCGGAGACTTAGTTTGGCCAATCGTGATATCCACGAAGGGCACTCCGAATCAGGAGACTTTAATCGGCCCTAAGGTGTCGCACACCCAAGGGGGCTCCGAATCCAGAGACATTGTCAGCCCTAAGGTGTCATGCACCCAAGGGGCTCCGAATCCGGAGACTTTAATCGATCCTAAGGTGTCGTGCACCCAAGGGGGCTCCGAATCCAGAGACTTAGTTTGGCCAATCGTGATATCCACAAAGGGCTCTCCGAATCCGGAGACTTTAATCGGCCCTAGGTGTCGTGCATCCAAGGGGGCTTCGAATCTGAAGACTTAGTCGGCCCTAAGGTGTGATGCACCAAAGGGGGCTCCAAATTTGGAGACTTAGTTTGGCCAATCGTGATATCCACGAAGGGCGCTCCGAATCCGGAAACTTTAATCGGCCCTAAGGTGTCGTGCACCCAAGGAGGCTCCGAATCTGGAGACTTAGTCGGCCCTAAGGTGTCATGCACCCAAAGGCGCTTCGAATTTGGAGACTTTAATCGGCCCTAAGGTGTCGTGCACCCAAGGGGGCTCCGAATCCGGAGACTTAGTCGGCCCTAAGGTGTCATGCACCCTAGGGCGCTCCGAATCCGGAGACTTTAATCGGCCCTAAGGTGTCGTGCACCCAAGGGGGCTCCGAATCCGGACACTTAGTCGGCCCTAAGGTGCCATGCATCCAAGGGGGCTCAGAATCCGGAGACTTAGTTTGGCCAATCGTGATATCCATGAAGGGCGCTCCGAATCCAGAGACTTTAATCGGCCCTAAGGTGTCGTGCACCCAAGGGGGCTCCGAATATGGAGACTTAGTTTGGTCAATCGTGATATCCACGAAGGGCGCTTCGAATCCAGAGACTTTAATCAGCCCTAAGGTGTTGTGCACCCAAGGGGGCTCCGAATCCGGAGACTTAGTTTGGCCAATCGTGATATCCACGAAGGGCGCTCCCTAAGGTGTCGTGCACCCAAGGGGGCTCCGAATCTGGAGACTTAGTCGGTCCTAAGGTGTCATGCACCCAAGGGGGCTCCAAATCCGAAGACTTTAATCGGCCCTATGGTGTCGTGCACCCAAGGGGGCTTAGAATCCGGAGACTTAGTTTGGCCAATCGTGATATCCACGAAGGGCGCTCCGAATCTGGAGACTTTAATCGGCCTTAAGGTGTCGTGCACCCAAGGAGGCTCCGAATCCGGAGACTTTAATCGGCCCTAAAGTGTCGTGCACCCAAGGGGGCTTTGAGAAATGAATGGAGCCACGAAGAAATATGGTTTGCATTGTAGAAGTGATATATATACAAGTATCAAAGCCCACAGGTCGGGTCAGTGATAGGGTTTTCATTAAATCTCTGCTTGTGCCAATTGGGGGGAGCCACGGATCTCTTCAATGCCATGGGCTGTCGGGAAGCGCACAAGTTGATGATAAGTGCTTGGTACGGCCTTCATAATATGTATCCAGGTTCACCCCATGATGACATTATACGGCGAAGGGAGCTCTACGACCAGTAATTCTACTTCGACCGTTCTGGAGCCCGCTCGAACAGGTAGTATGACCTTCCCTAACGGGTATTCAAGATTCATATTAAAGCCGAACAATGGGTGAGACACCGGAGACAGATCTGACTCGTTGAGGCCGAGTTTGATGAAAGTTTGGTAATATATAACCTCCGAAGTACTCCCTAGGTCTATGAGAATGCGTTCAATGGTGAACCGATTTATGCGTAATTTAATGACCAACAGATCGATGTGGGAAGCTGTTGTGCCGCTAAGGTCGGAGTTATTGTAAGTAATTATCGGAGCTTCTTTGGGCCATTCAGTCGGAATACGTTGCTTTTGGGGGATTGGATGCGATTGAATTGTGTGCATGGTTGGGGGTGCAGGCAGGCTGTAGATCATATGGATCATGCCAAGTGGAGGTGAGTCATGCCTCAAGGCCAGTGCCGTGGTTGGCTTTCCCTTTCTCACGTACTGTTGCAGTCGGCCGTCTTGCACCAGTTCTTCCAGGTGATCTTTTAATGCGTAACAACTCTCCATTTCGTGGCCGTGATCTTTTTGATATTCGCACCGCCTATGCCTTCTTCGCATGTCAGGCGGCCCCACCATCTTTGATGGCCATTTGAAGAATGGAAGGTGTTGGACTTTGGTCATTATTGCAGCGATTGGTTCTGACAACTTTGTGTACTTCTTGTCGGCACGCCTCGAATGCCTGCTGTCGACTTGCAGTTGTTCATTCGTCCAGTGGGAGCATTGATCGCTTGATTGGCGAGTATCTCACCTTTTGTCTCGTTTAGCGCGTTGCCGAGGCTCTGGGCTAGGAGGTGGCGCGGAACTTATTGGTTGAGCAATTTCAGGGGGGGCCGTTTTGTTGGACATTTGGCCGGCTTTTATTCTCAAGGCATCATCTTCCACTTTGCAATACTCTTTAACTTTCTTCATCAACGCCCAGACTGTTTTGGGGGGTCTTCTGGTCAGGGAACTGCGAAGAGGACTGTCAGGATGTAGTCCCATTTTGAAGGCGGTGATGGCCATGGAGTCGTTGCAAGCGTCGTCGACGAGGTTGAAGCACTCCCAATAGCGCGCCGAATACGCTCTGAGCGTTTCTCCTGACTGAATCTGCATAGCCCAGAGAGAGTCGGCCTGTTTGGCTGCACCTCGTTCGTGATGAATCTGGCCCTGAAGGATTTCTGTAATTGATGGAAGCTTTTGATCGAGGCCGGCTCCAACTTGTAATACCACCTGACAGCTAATGGCCCCAGGTTGATGGGGAATATTCGGCACATGAGAGCTTCGTTGTCTGCATGCAATGTCATGGCCTGCTTGTAGTAACGGATATGATCAGTGAGGTCTAATTTTCCATCGTAGAATGTGAATGACGGAGCTTTGAACTTCTTGGGCAGGGTCGCCCTTGCAATCCGTCGGACAAAAGGATCGTGCTGGTCCTCTTCATCTGAACTGCTCATCCTGCGCTTGTTCCTTGTATGTAGACTCTTTTCGGAGGAGCTGGAAGTTTCGGATCGTCCCTTCTTGTTGAGCTCCGTGGTTAATGAGTTGGAGTTGCTATCAGTATCCTTTGGTCGGGCTCGAGGTCGTTGTCCACTGGCCCTCGGAGGTCGTTCGAGATCTTAGCGCATGGCTTCTCTCGATTTTGCGACTTCGAGGGCCAAATCTTGACGGAGACGTTCATTTTCAGCAATCATGTTCTCCAGCCTTTGTTCATTCTGCTTTGCTTGTTCGATGATCGCTTGCATTGTCTCTTGCGCTGAGGTCATTGGTGAGTCGAAGTTCAAGGCGCGTCTTGCAGCGATGGTTTCTTTTCTAAGCATATTTTCTAGAGTGAGGTCATCTCCCTGTGCGGTCTCGTCAATGGCTGCCGGAGGATCTTCAGTCACGCCTGCTATGGATGTATTTGAGTATTCTCACAGACGGTACCAATTGTGGAGAAGTAGTTCGAAAATACTCTTCAGATCTTGGGAGACACTAGTGATCCTTAGCTAGTCACCTGAAAAGATACAAACACGCCGGTCGGGGGTGCCGGAATTAGCACTTCAACGGATAAGTTAGTTCAGATACTCAGGGTAGCTTCTTTACTAAGTTTTTGTGAAGTGATTCTTACATACCTTTCTATAACCGTTGTTCCTGTATTTATACCTGTTCTTTTTGATCCTCGGGGCCAGGGCCTACTTTTTAATCATTATCCTTTCATCTATTCGGCACTAAGGACTTACATTTATTCGGCACATATATTATATTTGGCTCCCCACTCTCGTAGGATATAACCGATTAATATCAGTCTTCCAGTGGTACGCACCATCTGATTTTTCCCATATATTCGGCCCCCACAGTTTATCTTTTATAAATCTTTCTAAAGTAGTCGTTAGACTAATAATTGGTTTACTTGTAGAAAGTTTACTCTCTTTGTTAATTAATAAATATTTTAATTTATTAGTATATTTTCTTTTTAATTCAGGATTGTCTAATTTACTAATTAATTCAATTAATGAATCTTCTTCTTTTTTTGATTTACTAAGGACATTAACTTGTTTACAATAGGTGTCATTACATCCTAATTCTATGTAATCATTATCAATATCATTACTAGGGGAATAATAGTCAGAGGTATCACTAGATGGGTAACTAGATTGATCCCAAGTATTTGCTAACTTGAATATTTTAAATGTTTTATTTTGATTTTCTTCAGTAATCTGTAATTGATTAAGCTTTTCTTTAACTTTACATTTATTAGAATAATGACCCTTTTTACTAGGGGATTGAATATTTCATTCATAAAATTATATGAATGGAATATTGATGGTCTTAGTGAAAATCAAATCTTCTAAAAGTTGAACGACATGTCTATAGTCGCTAATAGTTATCTTAGTAATTATCCTAATTATACTCAACCTGAGACAGTCTCCCTTCTTACTTCTAGTTTTACTGGAATGCTTAAATCATGGTGGGACAAGTATCTTACTAATGACATATGTGATGCTATTCAACGTGCTATTCAAATTGATGATAATGAATTTCCCATCTTTAATGAAGAAATAGGGATGAGTAAGCCTGATGAAATAAATACTTCAATATCTACCATAGTCAAACATTTTATAGGAATACCTAGTAATATTCATTCTAGAATACATGATCAACTTAGTAATTTAACATGTCTAACATTAAGTGATTTTCGTTGGTATGAGGATGTCTTTACATCTAGAGTCATGCTTCGAGTTGATTGTACTAAATCATTTTGGAAAGAAAAATTCATTAATAGTGTAGGTATTGATTTCCGACCTCACAACCAAATAGAGAAGTTAGCTAGAGAGCACGCAGTAAAATAGATTAAACCAAGCATCGGCCAACAATGAGACAAGAATACCTCAGTGGCTCGTCTACCCAGGGACACTCTGACGATCAAGTTAGTCAATCTTATCTCTCAAAGATATCAAACAAGTATTCAGTGCACAAGTAAAAGCATACCTTAGACTTATGGGGGTGCCTCACTTTTATAGCTAGCAGTGCCCTTGTTCCCTAGAAGTCTCACTTCATAGGACTCAAGGACAATGCTTATTTTAGACTCTTAGTTAGATATGGATGAACTCCACAAGAGCCTTATCCCTATCCAAACTAAGCGCCTCACTCATCTAGGACTCTTATCCTCTATCCAAATATCTCTGATTCTGATACTACCTCACCATATCTCGGCAATATCACAATCACCTTGGTAATTTGGCTCGTCCATGTGGCAACTCGGTCTATATCTTGGCCACATGGTATGACCCAAAAAATACATCCCCACAACTGCCTCCTAGGTTCTATTACCTCGGCAACCTGAGGTGATGAAACCTATATCATCTGATCTTCCAACATGTTGGCTAAACAACATGTTAGAGATACTCCTCCGACCGAGATCATGAATCGTTGGCTTCAAGAAATGGGGACTCAAATGTCCATTCGTTAGAGGCTAGGAACCAAGATTCAAGAACCAATGTGTTCTTTTCAACAACATTTCAACCATGAGCATGCCACTAGCCGACATCATAATGCACTGGTTCAAGAACTCCAAGAATCTCACATGCGTGCAAGCTGTTACGCATGATTTTTCCAACCATTTTGGCCATGTGGCATTGCCCAACTAGTTCGTAATTACCGCGCATTAGTTGCATCGCTTCATCTCTGACTCTCGCTGCCTGACATCATTATGGCACGTCTGTCTAGGTGTTTTAATCAAGGTTTTGCCGTCTTTTCCTTTTTTCAACAAAATTCTCTCTTTTCTTTCCGACTCTTCACTTTCGCAGTTACAACCCTCTGTCTTCCACCAGAGTCTTTCTTTTTAGAATCCTCCCAATCTACCATTATTGTACCTGTGAAGCTCTGTGTAACCAGCTCCGTTCATCACTTCCGGCAAGCATTCCGTTATTCCATTCCAATTGAAAACGTTGTTTGATTTCAACGGGCAAGATTCCAGCCTCCATTTTTACGGCTTCAATAGGTAAGTCCTTGAATATTTCCCTTTTCGATTTTGATTTTTTGATTTTCCCAAAATCCCCATGCTTTCATAGCTATATGTTTTTACATCTTTCTTTGATTTTGCACATTAGCATTGTGTATCATCGTCGACCCCTCGTGCCTCTTGCATTAATATGTTCATTCATATCCTGAATGTATTCTTGCTCTTTGTTTCAGATTTTGAATCTATTTTATCATTCTTTGTTTATAGATTCTTCTATTCAATTCTTGCATATTTCAATTATTTTTCCACAGCTTTAGGCTTGGGATTTGTTAGATCATTATACACTTAGGAAAATTGAGACCAGCTGTTTTCAGAGCCTTCCACAGATTTCTTGAATCTTCATACCAACATTCTTTAGGTTACGCCAAGGTTTTTAAACCTTCATAGAGATCCCAACTTGTCCCATTAGAAAACAACACCAATCTCATTCATTTGATGTCATGGGTATGCATAAGTGGAGAGTAGATAGTCCTGCTAAGATAGAGGTTTTCCGTCGAGAGTTTAATATCCCGACCGATGTAAATATCAGGCTTGCCGGTAAGAATGACTTAATCATGCCAGGAGGAAATTGCATGCCCTTCCCTGTAGTTTCAATCCTTGAGGGTGGAGTTAGGTTCCCCCTCAACATCCTGTTTTGGGAGATGCTTAACTTTTACAAGCTAAACTCCATGCAATTGGCCATTAACCCCTTTCGTGTGGTCAACAGCATAGCCAAACTCAATCGTCGACATAGAGCCCAACTAAACCTTCAGGATGTCCAATACTGTTATACAATGTGCACCTTCCAATCCAAAAATGGCATAACTTACTACTTGAAACCAAGATCTACAACTTTCAAGATGATTGCCGACCTCCCTGATTCCAACAAGGATGCAAGAGATGATTATCTTATCATTCAGGCAACTGGGAGTTTGCTCCTGATGACAACCTCTACCTCTTTCCACGCCCCATAAGCATCCTAGGAGATCGTAAAAGTAAGTCACTAATAGAACATGCATCTGTTGTCTTTTTCATGTAGGTCTCCCTCAGCCCGACAAGAACTTTCACAAATACTACATCCCTAGAGTTGATCTGCAAAGGCTCCTGGACTTGCCCATCAATATTTGCATGGCTTCCTTCCTTTTGAGTTATATTGCTACGTGCAAATCTCCGCCCCTCGATGTCTTATCCAAGAACAGATCTCATTCCTCTATATCGACACTAGCTATCTCTCCAAGGGAAGATCAAGGTTCTTCTTTGTATCCAGTCGACTAGCCGTCAACATCGGTCCCTTTTCAACGAATTCTGCCCTCCAAACACCATCATCGCCGACGTCTTCCAAACACTCCTGTTGGCAGGACCAGAAGCAAGAAACGCTGAGGGTTTAGTTTACCGGCTTACGATTTGGAAAATTCTCCACTAGCTCTTCCAGCCATCAAACTTGGGACCACAGTCACCATCGCTGCCATTTCCGAAGAGATGGGTCACAAACTTACCATTGCAGAAGACCTTTTAGCTGATCTTCCCAATGTTGTTACTGTCCATTCCTCTCCTCCCCCACTAGTGGAGAAGCCAAAGAGAGTAAAGAAGGCTAAAGCTAAGGCCAAAGTCACCGTCATCTGTAGACACCCTATTTTGACTGCTTTTAAGACTTGATGCCTTACTCTGAACACTCGATGATGAAATGTTACGCTGTGCAATTGTTCAAATCTTTAGCAAAAGGATTTAGTTTTGAGCTTCAAAACCTAAACCTTGCACCCCATTTTGAACAAAATAATATTTTTTTCTAACCTAACCACTCAAAGAATAGCTGGCCAATAGATGGCTGGCTGTAGACACCCCATTTTTTACCGTCCTCAAGACTTGGACGTCACCATTGGAACACTTGGTGATTATCCATGTTTGTGTTCGTCTTGAGTTCCCGGAAGCCTTGGCAGCGCGCCTCGTCACAGGACCTCTCGACTCGACTGTTTTGTGCTTGGTTTGACACCAAACACTTGTGTTTTGCCTTTGAGAGGTAGGGTAGGGCTTGTAGACCATCCCCACCCATCACCGGCCGTGGCTTTAGGCCATCGGCTGTGTTTTGTGGCCACCGGCCAAATATTTGGCCGGCCGGCACTATAGATGGCCGGTTGGCTATCTTTTTTTGGTCAATTGCATCTTTGGCCGGCCGACTACTGTGCATCTGCTTTTGCAGATATTTTGACACAGCTGTCTTACATTTGGCTCCCCTCCATACACGTGTATGGAGGGATCTCTCTCTTTAGAAGCTTGTCTTGTAAGCTTTACAAGACAAAAAGCTCTATAAGAGGAGCCCTCCTCTCTTGGCTTTAGGGTTAGACATTTTAGACAACCATTTTGGGGTTTGAGTTCTAGGGTTAGGGTTTGTCTATATCCTAGCTCTATATCTCTCTTCCTCTTGTGTTTAGTGTGTGTGTTTAGGCTCACTATTGCACACAAACACATAGTGTTACACCTTTTCTTGGTTCTGAAGGACCAGAGGTCTGTTCTTGGAGTTTTGGGGCTGGTTTAAGCTCAAGGAAGCGGCTGGTCCACCATTTGTGAGGATGGTCAACAAGGGTAACAATCTTACCCCTTTTTACCCCATTCTTGCATACTATTTTTGCCTATCTTAGAACTGTTTTTGAGCTTAGTGTATAATATAAAAAAGTTCTTTTTTTGGGCCCTCTAAATAGTTTGTTTAGAGTGTTTTGTGCTTTGGAGGTGTTTGACCCCTCTTAAGCCTTGAGGGGCTCCATTTTGTGCTATTTTGAGTGAGCTCCGAGACCTAGGTGTTTGGGCCTCCTCACCACTGAAATCTTGAGGGATTCAGAGGTGAGGATGGTGCCTTGAGGTCCCAAGAAGGAGAGGGTCACCCCCTCTCCTTGTTGTCCTTGAAAAGAACCATTTTTGGCCTCTTGAGGGAGCACCTAGCTTAGGCTCTTGTTGACCATGCCTTAGCTGATTTTTGTGCTTATTATGTCATAATATGCCTCTATTTTTAGTTGGTTTTGGTACACCATGCATGCTTAGCATACCTACCTTGTAATGCCATGTTTAGGCCTTAACATGCCTTAGGTTGTAAACCATTGCTCTAGCATGTTTTAGGCCTAGCTTTGTGAAGCTTTTGTGCTTATTTTGCCATGTTTGAGGTCTGTCCATAGTTGTTTTGGCCGGCCATGACATGCATTATATACCCCCTTTGCATTTTTGGTTTGTTGGCCTTAAGTGTGTGAATGTGTAGCATGCATTACTTGCTTTATTTCAGTGGTTTGGCACCATTTGTAGCATCATTCCAGTCCCTTTGACATGCTTGTATGCTTGCCTTGGACACCTCTTTAATGCTTTGGAAGCTTATGTTGTATGCCCCATGTTTTGGCCTTTGTGCATGCTTTTGAATTTGAGCAACTTAGATGCCATCTAGGGGGTCCTTTTGCATGGTCTAGGTCTGCCTTGGACCTGTTTTAAGCCTTCTTGGCCTTGTGAGGCTTGGTTGGCTTAGCCATGGTTTGAGTCCCCTTTGACTTGCTTTAAATGCTTGGACCATTTGCATGCTAATGTTTGTCTTGTTTAGGTTGGTTTGGCACCTCCTATAGCCTGATTTTCAGAGCTTAATTTGCATGCTATATGTACATGTTTGCATCCTCTTAAGTGTGCTTGAGAATTGCTCTTTAATGCTTGAAGTGTTGGAGATTATTTGCATGCATGTTTGCATGCCATTAGTCCTTCATTTTGGGCACTTTGGCCACTGTTTTTGGGCTTAGTGAGGGCTGTCCAAACCCTGCTTAAGTCCACCCTTTCCTTGTTTGCATGTTTGCCTCGCATGTTTGCTTGAATACTTGCATGAATACATTGCATTGCCATGTCGCATCCTTAGCTCACATGCCTAGGATTGCATTCCATTTGCATGCATGCTTGGCCTCTTGAAATGCTTGTGATAGAGGTTGAGTCCAATTGGTTTGTTTATGTGCATCGCATTTCATATAAAAAATGCACACTTGATTCTTTGGGCCATCACGCATGGAAATGCGCGATTGATGGTCCAAGAACCAAGGACCATGTCCCTTTGAGTCATAAACATGATAAGGGATAGGATTGGTGCATACATTGTTTAAATTGCATTGCCATGCTATGCCTTGCCCTCTGCTACTGTCAAACAGATTCTGCAGGAACTTTCTACCGATCGGCAGTGTTCAGTGCCGACCGGCAATCCTTCCTGGGCCGATAGCTTCATCAACAGCCGATGATTACACACTACTTCCGGTGGACATTCTACTCAGCCGGTGGTGTCTCCCAATGTCCAGGGAAGCAATTCTGAGATTTTGGCAGTCTTCAAAGAGGCAGAGCAGGGAAAACAGAGGCAGCCTATGCATGGCAGTGCACTTCCGAGCAAGACCCGAGCACGCGCGCATCGAACCCTGTTCCCAAGGCCCCTTTTATTGCTTTTCTTATGCTTAGTTAATTTGTTAATTAATTAGGTAATTTGTAATAATTAATCAGCTTGCGAGTTAGTTAGTTTGTATTATTCATTTGGTCCCTCCGGGCGAGGGTGAATCTGTAATAAGTGTGGGTGCGTGTGGGTGCATGTCTTCCAATCTCCACTTCTTTCTTCCCTTTTATTTACCTGCTTATGAAGGTAGATTAGGGCATGTTTAAATTAGCATACCTTATGCTATGCATGCGTGCATTCATACATTTGTCTTGCATGCACCAGGCTCGGTACATCATGCTAATTGCACTCGTATTTCAATTCCAAGTTGAGTATTTGTTAGTTGCAGCATTTCACATGCCATGTTTAGGGTAGCCGAGCCTGTTTGGATTGCATCTTTGCATGTGTTGCATTAGCCATTTCAAATATGAACTAGGATCATGCATGTGATTACTAACTGGTTTCTATTTTGGCTTGGAGTACTAGGTGAGCTTTTATGCTTTAGCATGCCGCATGCGTGTGAGTGTTGCCATAATTGCATGATTACCATGAGGCTAGCTGCTTATGTGATATAACTGCTTGAATGCCTGTGGATGAAGGTCGAATTGCTTAAATTGGGATAATTCATTAAAACTGCGAGTTTTAAGCCCACTCGATAGTGGCAAAACCATTTTCCCTAAAAGTCCACTTGAGGGTGGCAAAACCTGCATTTTAGCCTACTTGCGAGTAGCAAACCATTTTCAAAACAAACATGCTATGTTTTGTTCCAATTTAGGTGATTTGGTCTATACTTGTTTGCTGTGCGCATAACATAGTAATTCTAAGCTAATAACCGGAATAAGAACACATAACGTTTTCAAAACAGATATCATGGTTAGTAGAGGCCGATCTTCGGATCGGGCGAGAGGGGGTGCTCATAGCTGACCTTCCCCAATCGTACCCAAGTTCCCGAGCCGAGGCAACTTTGGTGATGACGGACACGTGGCCTTTGGCACCGAGTCAGGGTTTCCTAAATTCTCCCATTTTAAAATATTTAGGTGGCAACTCTGTATCTGGCAAAGCAGTCCATGTTTGGCACTTCTTTTCAAAAATCTGTTTCTCAAAACGATTTGCCGGATTTGGACTCTTTGGTTCAGATTAAGAACCGTGACACAAATCGAGTCCGAATTGAAGCGAGGGCCCCACGCGGGCCCGTCTACACTGGCAGGCCATTTTCATTGGGCCGGCTGTACATCCTCATGGCTGGTCGGCCATGTTTAGCGCAACAAATATTTTGCAGCAGCCAGCTGCTCCCATGCATATGCTTTGGACCAACTATCTTTGTTGGAGATATTTCCGACGTGAGAAGCTGAAATTCTATAAATACAACACCCTTCTCATGGTTTGGGGTTAGAAAAAATTTGCCAAGAGCCTATTGCTTGTCCAACACACTTCTCTACCCTCTTGCAATACAGATACACAATAGATACACCATACAAGCTTAAACTTGAAGCTTTTGCTGAGGTTCTTGAACATAATTGCAGATACTTGAGTGTGTTGAGAGTGAGGTTTGTTAGCTAAAAAGCTTTTCCTCTCTTTCAAGAGGTAAACTTTGAACCTTTTCACCATTTTTTCTCTCTCTTTTCTTTGTCTTTACATACTAATGCTATTTTAAGCCTAAAATATGATTAAAACTTTGTTACAAGTGAGTGAGCTAGCCACCCTTTCATTGGCTAGCTTACTAGTTGTGCACCCCTTTGTTTTTTTTTTTTTTTACTTTCTTTTCACTTCATTTGGTTAAATTTTAGTACCTGCTAGCACTATTTTTAGATTGTTTTTGTGTGATATAACTTGATTATGGGCTTATAAAAGGGTCCTCGTCCTCCCCGCTACATGTGCTCTTATTTCTTATACTTTAAATATCATATTTGTATTGTTGTAAATCCTCACGAATTTGGCGTATTTATGACATAGCGGCCAATTTGTTTGAGTTGATCATTTTTACCTTGTTGTAGCTTAACTTGGAACCTTTTGGTCATGGGAGGATTAGAGCTTAGGCTTAGCCACCCCGCCACAAGTTTGCGTATCGAGCGGTAAATTTCTTACTTTCGTATTATTGTTGTCTACTTTAAAGCTAGGTAGTAGCTTTCATGTTCAAATTGTTGAAAAACTCTCTTATCGATCATTTTCAAAACATGGAAATGGATGTCCCATCCTTGTTCCATGAAAAGAGGAGTTGTCAACAACTTTGGCAAATTGTGTGTTTAAGCTTTGATAGATAGCTTGCTCCTTGATTTTTTTTCCTCTTACTTGCTTTGTTGCTCCTAGAGAGCTCTTTATTGAGAAGTGTTGAAAACTCTCTCCTAGTTCCACTTTGAAGCATGGAAATGGATGTTTCATCCTTATTCAATGATTAGGGAGAAGAGTTGACAATAATTTTTGAGTTGTTGTTGTTTTCCAATTTAGTGCTCTATGATCATCACATACTATCTTGTGATGCTTGAGGATTTGTGAAGCATGTCTACCTCTTCCTTGAATACATTTCATGATATGAAGGAGGTAAGGAGAATAACTTTGTTTTGTGTTTAGCCAAGTCTTTTCCTTTTGCTTTTAAAGATTATCATGTAACAAATTTGCAATGATTGATGATTTGGGAAGCAAACCTACTCCCTCCTTGAAAATCTTCATGATAGGAGGGAGTAGGAAGGATGGACAGCCTTTGAAAACACTCTATCTTGCTCTATTCCAGTTCTACTGCAAGGTAATCCTCAGAAATAGTGGCCAGCCGACCATTATTCTGTACGGCCGACCATCTTATCAGGCTGGTAGGCCAAACATATTGTACGACAGTGGTAGTTTTATAGCAAAATAGAGCAGATCCTGAGGTCTAAACAGAACTATCTTTTGACTGTAAATAGAGCAGGTTCTGGCAGTAAGCAGAGGAAGTTTCCGGAGGATGCTCTTGCTCATGCGCATGCGACTCCTCGCCTTTCGTTCCATTCCTTTAGATTAGCTGCTCCAATTCATATTTGTAATTATTTAGTCGCTTTCATTCGGACTTGTAATAATTAATTAATTAGATCATTCAATCGTGTTTGCAATAATTAGTTAATTAGGATATTTAGACCCTTTTGTGCAAGGGCAAATTTGTAATATGTGATGTATGTCTTCCAATCCCCATTTCTTTCTCCCTTTTATTTACATGCTTACCATGGTTGTATGTAGTATCAAGTTTTCAGTTCATATCATCACCATGTTTTGTATGCATTTTTGCATTCATTAAGGTTCGGTTCAACATTCTTGAACATCATTGTCATTTCCTACTTACTTGAATACGTGCATTACCGCATGCTTTGAGTTAATCCACATGACATGTTAATAAGCCGAACATAGTAGTTGTATTTTGTATGTGTTGCATTAGTCACTTTGCATAATAGGATAATGCATTTTTCTAACTATATTCTTTTCTTTGGCTTGCCTCGGTTGAGTACTAAGTGAGCATTTTTGCTTTAGCATATTACATGTTTGTTTGTGTTGCCATGTTGAGCATACTACCTTGAGGCTACGTGCTTATTTGAAATACCTCTTTGAATGCCTGTGGATGAAGGTTATTTTACTTGCATTCAGGATGATTTTGATCAAATGTATGTACGAGCTCATTTCTTTCCTTTTGAGTTATGTGCACTCAAAACCCTTTTAAAATTCACATAAAATCAAGTCATTTCTAAACCAAGCAAAACAGTCTATACTTGTGTGCCTCACATAGTAAGTTAGCATAATAAAATCAGAACAAGAACATATAATGTTGAGAAAATTCACATCATGATTAGTAAAGGCTGATCTTTGATCGGGTCAGTGTCAATTCTTGACCTTCCCTTCTCATACCTAAGTTCCCGAGCCGAGACATTTTGATTATGACGGACAAGTGGCCTTTGGCACGAGTTACAGGTTTCCTAAAGTTTTCAAAAATATTTAGGTGGCGACTTTGAAATCTGGCAATGCAATTCATTTTTGGCATCTCTGATGATTAATGGATTTTCTAAGATTTGCTAGATTTGGACTCTTATTTGTTTTTTTGTTTCACATTACACTTGTGGAGCTAGATTCAAAACCACGAGAGTCCAAACTGTAGGGCTATTGTATCCGAGGAAACTAAACCCCTCCGAGGGGCATGAGAAAAACCAGCTACAGTTTCTGGAGACTCTGCTGGGGATATTGGAGAACTTGACTTGGACTTCATGATGTGAAATTTTATTTACATATATATGTTCATTGTGTTGCATTTTCATGGTACTCTTAAGTCACTATGTTGACCATTTGATATCATGGACGACTTGCCGAAGGCTTTCCAAAAGGCTGGTCGGACATAGGCGATGTCACGTTGGGAACACAACCCTTGGATCTGGGTTACCGCCGTACCGTTTGATCCTCTTTTCACTTTTCGGTGTTAGGTGTGAGAGGTATATTAGGTAATCTTGCTAAGGTACCCCTTTTGACTAATTACCTAGCGCATATAGTAAAGCTCTAGTGACTGTTCCAACATAGGACAGGATGCTCAGCCATATGCAAGATATTGTGAAATTGCTTGTTTGAAGTAGTGAAACTCTAGATCATGCCAAAAGCTAGGATAGGGTAACTCTACCCCCTCATAGGGGTGTTTTTGGCTCTTTTTACCTAGTATGTGCTCTATAGTGAAACTATACGGGAGTGCTTCATATCAGTGGTTTAGTTAATATCAGTTTGTGGGGTAGAATTCAGTGAGGAGTATAGCTCTACAACTATGATCACATCTATTCTAATAAAATCTTGGCTGAGGTGCTGTACAATTTTTTGTTTTTTCTTTTCTTTATTTCTTTTGCTAGGTAGTCCTAAAACCATAACTTCAGAAAGTTCTAATATCCCCCCAAGTGCTCTGGACCCGTGTCGAAGACTTTATAAGGTCGGAGATCTTGTTCAGGGACAACTAGTGTTTACTTCACTGTCACTAGTTATAAGGCGAAGAAGGGTCAGGTGGGGTTCATCAGTTCCATTGCTTCAACAATCACCCTTTAGATCACCTATATTCAATTCACTGCAAGCACAATCACATATTCCAAGAATGGCACAATATCCATCATTAGATCTAGAGGACTTACTAATCCGTCTGCAACAATCAGTCGATTCACTCCAACACAACCTGGTCCATCAAACCGAGGTCACGAATAGGTTGCAACAACAACAACAACAACAATAGCTAGCTACGACTTCTACTTCGTATACACCTAATGTGGCTACTCCTATGCCTGGTACCACAGCCAATGCTGCTATAGCTTAGGATCTACCGACCGAGGGTGTTTCGATTTTTCCCGTCTAGGTAGATCCAATTCCAGTTCAGATGTCTAGAGCTCCAGTTCACCAGACTGAAGCACCTTTTGAATTCGAGTTTGTCCTGACCCTACTCAAAGTCAACAAACTTAAAAAAATGTTCAAGAAGGTGCAGGGGGTTAACTCTATTTCGGATATTGAGGACGAATATACGAAGTTCGTTGCTACTCTCCTAGAGCAGTTCAAGATGCTGCATATTGACTGCTTCGATGGTTTCGGAGATCCAATGGTACATCTGCTTATGTTTTTTGATATCCTGCGACCAATGGGTTTGACCAGAATTCAAAAGTTATCACTCTTCGGCCGAGCCATGTCTGGTATAGCTGCCATCTAGTATGCTAAATTGGAGGACTCTATGAAACAGAGCTAGGAGGAGTTGGCTGAATTTTTTATTGCCAAATATTCATACAACATGCAGATTGAGGTCACTACTCGTGATCTTGAGGCAACACGTCAGGAACCGAATGAGGGCTTCTCAGAGTTTGTGACTAGGTTGAGGGCCAAGGCATCAATGATGACCATCCGACCCTCAAAAAAGACCAAATCTTGATGGTTGTCCAGAATCATCACAGCAAATTGCTTCAGAAAATGATAGTTCTCCCATTGTTTACCTTCACAGACCTTCATGAAATGGGAGTTCAAATTGAAGATGCTGAAGCAGGGTATTATCGTAGATGACAAGGAGCCGGCCAAGAGGCCTTTTATTCGCAGTTCCAATGCTACTGGGGGTAGTACAACTGCGAGGCCTTCAGAGGTGAGTGTTGTCACCACTACCAAAATCACCAACCCCTTTGCCAATATGAGCCCACAAACCTTTTGTGACAACCCTGTTCTATGATATACTATTCATTGTTAACAATACTTGTGATTATGTGCTTGGTGTGAATTTGCATGCTAATTATGTGATTAGATGTGATTTCGAACTTATATCTATCCACTGTAGAGAAATCTATTTGCTTTTTTGCTATGATTTGCAATTGAAGGCCGTAGAGGCTATAGAAACCGAAATTGACTGTATGATTGTGATTAGCTTGATTTTTAGAGCCTATAGTGAAAGTTAATTAAAAATTGATTTGGATCTAAATAATTAGATTAATTTGATTTAATTAAGTTCATTTGATTAGGCCTAACCCTTGATTAGCCAACATGATTAGTAAGCCTTATATATGTGCTAATTAGGGGCTTAGCTCATATCTTTGAGCTCATTTCTCACCTCTTGGTTGAGTTTATACACTTTAGAGAGGGAAAACACTTGATTTAGAGAGAGAGGGACCAAGTTCTTGGAGAATTGACTTCAAGATTGAAGAATTGGGAAGCTAGGTTTAAGAATTTGCTAGAGTAAGAAGCATTGAAGGCTCCAAGTGAGTATTTGAACTCTAATTCATGAGTTAAAGTTCATGAATATGTTTATTCAAGAAGAGTTGGTGAATTGTTGCAGAATACAAACTTAATATGAAGAATTTGGTGCCAAATTACTCATGCATGCGTAATTTTGTTGAGCCACGTGATTTTGACCATCATTTTTACCATTTGAAATGGTATTAGAGTCTTTATTACAAATGCATGCATAATCCATGTAGTTATGAAGCTTGGTTGCATGTGTTTTGAAGTTATCAAGAAAAATATAAAATGATTTGGGAATTGGATCATGGTTTCGGACAATTGGTCTCAAATTACCTATGTTCTCATGCTATATAATTACCAAAAACACGAGCTTTGGACCTTTGAACATCAAGTTTGTGCTTTAAACACAATTCTAGAAATTCTAGAATTCGACATGTATGCTCGAGCAAGGAAAGTGTCGCTCGAGCATAAAAATCAAGCTCCCAGAAGTTTTACAGAGATTTGTACGGTGGCTCGAGCGGCAAACCTTGCACTCGAGCGAACCTTGTTTTATATAGCTTGTCGCTCGAGCGACAAGAGTCTCGCTCGAGCGACAAGAGTCTCGCTCGAGCGTAAAAATCATGCAACCATTATCTTTTACAGAGTTTCACAGACTGCTCGAGCGACCAAAGCTTCGCTCGAGCGGAGTGCCTTGTTTCATAAACTTTTGAAAAACTGTTTTGTGTTTCGTTTTCCATTCTCATTCATTTCTAAGCACTCTTAGGCATGCATTGAGCATTGTAAATGAATTAAAGAAATAAGATAGAGGCCTAAGAGAAATAAACAAGTTAAGAACGGATTGAATTGCTTGTGACCCAATGTGTTATGAAATGTGTAGGGTCAAGCACAACGGCAAATCCATCAAGGGAACACTGTGAGTAATATCGTAGTAAAGATAATTTGTGTATATATATTTTCTAAATGTTACTTGTGTGGTAAGTTTCTAAAATTTTGATTTGATACTGTGAATGAGTATTCTATTTGCTTGCTTCGTAATGAAATATGTGATGTAATTGATATACAATTATGAAATGGGCCCAAGGCCATTCGGTTTACTTAAAAAGGATATAAAATGGGCCCAAGGCCGTTTGGTTCACTTGAAGAGGATATAAAATAGGCCTATGGCCGTTTCGTCTAATTACTAAATGTGCCAAAGGCCGTTTTGAATGTGAAGGCAAATGTGAACATGATCATGGATTGTGAGTGCGCATAAATGTGAATATGGATTGGTTAGACCCAATGTTGTTTTGTATATGAATTGGATCCAAGGTTGTTTTACATATGATGGACCCAAGGTCATTTTGCATATATTGGACCGAAGGTCGTTCTGCATATAATGGATGAAAGGTCATTTTGCGAATACAAGTAGGACCTGAGGTCATTTGGTATATGAATATAGATATGACATAAGATATGTTGAACCTAAGGTCGTTTTGCATTGATATCGATCAACAAGTTTAGTTCTAATATAACTTATGATTAAATGAATCTCATTCATGAACTCGTTTACTTTGGTATTATTCACTGGGCGTTAGCTCACTCCTTATTTATATGTATGTAGGTGAGCAACGAGATGTCCAGCCCCAGCCCTAGTGTGTAATGAGCAACCGAGTTTTGAGGAGTCAACCAAGGTCGCCTCACGCAAGAGGCCTTACTTTTGTCTTGCTTTTCCTTTTGTTCTTTTGTGGTCATGTGTGACCAAATCTGTGTATAACCTTAGTTTTCGTTAACGCTAACTTTTAAACGATCCTAAAGTTATTTAATACAAAATATGGATTTTTGTATAGTGAGTTATTACATATATAAGAAAGTTTTTGGTTCAGCCATATATGCACAGCTCATTGGATAATCTTTGTAAGTTTTGTTTCCGTAATTTGGCCCCCTATTATTAAAAAATGACTTGATTTCTAACTGAGGTCGTAGGTAATCTTATGATTACTGGCTGGTTCTGACTCTAATCCACAGGGGCGAGTTTGGGCCATGACAAAGTGGTATCAGAGCACGAGTAATACCTCACACAGTTGTCTAAATGAGCAATAGAGTGTCTAGAAAGGATCTAAGTTGCATTCATATGATGAATATATGCTTGAATGCATTTAGAATTTACTAAGTGATTTGGAATATACAACTTCATGATATATATAATTATTGCCTAATTGTATGTACGTGCTCCTTCTGTACATGAACATTGTATATACTTTTATATGAATTATAATTCAAGTCTCATTAGATAATGGTGAGAACAAGAGTCGATGAATTATAAGAATCCTCCACCGCTCGACTAGACTGAATGGAAAGAATGATGCAAGACATGGCAGAAACATTGAGGCAACAACAACAGTTGCAACAGTAGTGACAACACCCGCAACCCCCACCTCCGGCACAACCTAGCCCTCACTAAAGAATTCAAGAAAATGAAGCCACCACTGTTTCACGAGGGTGTAGATCCATTGAAGGCCGAAGCTTGGGTCCTTGGTATTGAGAAGTTATTCGAAGTGTTCCCATGAGTTGAGACTCAGAAAGTGCAATTGGCCACCTTCACATTGGAAGATGAAGTAAGGAGGTGGTGGATGCTAATTCGAGATGACAACAAGGGTTTAGGCTAGACACAGTTTCTTGCACTTTTCTATGATAAATATTTCCCACAGTATGTTCGTGATAGAAAGGTGTTTGAATTTGAAGGGCTGAAGCAAGGCAATATGATTGTAGCTGAGTATGAGGCCAAGTTCACTGAATTGGCTAGGTTTGCTCTGTGCATGGTCGACACCAAGTATAAAAAGGCAAGAAAATTTGAGAGTGGTCTTCGCAATGACATTTTGGAAATAGTGAACATGTTAAAACTGCCCACTTATGTTGATGTGCTAGATCGAGCTTTAATGTCAAAAACGAACATGGCCAATCAAAGTAAACCACCAGCTGACTGGAAGGCCAAGAGGAAGGGCTTTTTTCTTAAAGAAGAGATTGTCAAAGAAGCAAAATACGGGGTCCTCAAGCACTTCGAGCTCCACCAGAAATACAGCACCAACATGTACTCAATGTGGTAAGAAGCATCGCGGGGTTTGTTATTGTATTTTCGGGGCTAGCTATAAATGTGGTGAAATGGGGAATATGGCATGGGAATGCACCCAAACTGAGCAACAAAGAAGTGGGAAACTGACTACTAGTTCGACCAGGTCCATTCCAAAATCGGGAAACACCACAAGGCCTGCTGCTACCAAAGACACAATGCGCCAAGGGAGAGTCTTTGCACTTGTCCCAGGTGACACACGGAATACTGAAGCCGTTGTTTCAGGTACTATCTTTATATACAATCAAGACGCTTTTGATTCTGGATCAACGCATTCGTTTGTGTCTACTCCATTTGCATCTAGGTTGACTAGACCCCTAGAATCATTGCCATATTTGCTATGTGTGCTTGATCTATCTGGGGAATCTATATTATGTGCATCTATGCATCATGTTTGTGATATGTGAATTGGCAATACTATCTTGTATGTGGATTTACTACCCTTGGACGTCCGACACTTTGATGTAATTTTGGGTGTGGATTGGTTGTCTAAATACTTTGCCACCATCAACTATGTAACAAAACGAGTTGTGTTTAAACCACCAAGGCATGTTGAATTTGAATTTGTGGGTAATGGGGGTAATGCCTCCACCCTATCTAATCTCAGCAATGAAGGCATGTAAACTTCTTAAAAAGGGGTGCCAATGTTATTTATGCAGTATCTTAACTGAAAAATCTGTGAATGTCGAATTGAATAGCATTTCTGTTGTTAGAGAATTTCCGGATGTATTTCTTGATGAATTGCCAGGGAGATTGGTTGACAGAGAAATAGAGTTTACTATTAATGTTATCCCAGACACCTGGCCTATCTCAAAAACTCCCTATAGAATGTCTACTGCCGAAATGAAAGAATTGAAAGAACAATTGCAAGACATACTAGACAAAGGGTTTATCCGTCCAAGCACTTCGCCATGGGGTGCTCCGGTGTTGTTTGTAAAGAAGAATGACAAAACCTTACTTTTGTGCATTGACTACTGGAAACTAAACAAGGCAATGGTCAAAAATAAATATCCATTGCCGTGAATTGACGATTTATTTGATCAGTTATAGGGTTCACAAGTCTTTTCAAAAATTGATTTGAGGTCCGGGTACCACCAGTTGAAGGTGAAAGCAAAAGATGTTGAGAAAGCCACATTTACAACGAGGTATGGTCACTATGAATTTCTTGTTATGTCGATTGGAGTGATTAATGCACCTGTAACATTTGTAGACCTTATGAACCAGATTTTCAAAACTTATCTTGATGAATTTAATGTGGTTTTTATTGATGTTATTATGATATATTCAAAGAGTAGACTTGAACACGAACAACATTTGAGAACCGTCTTGCAAACACTTGGAGAAAATAAATTATTTGCTAAACTTATGAAATGTGAATTTTGTTTGGATGAGGTTGTTTTCTTAGGGCATGTCATCAACAGAGATGGGATTTTGATAGACCCACAGAAGATAGAGGCAATTGTAAACTGGCCAACACCAACAAATGTAACAAAAGTCCGCAGTTTTATGGGCTTAGCTGGGTACTATAAAAGGTTTGTGAAAGATTTTTCAAAAATAGTTGTATCTCTTACCCAACTGACACGTAAAGGACAACCATTTGAATGGAATGATGAAAGGGAATTTGCCTTCCAAGAACTGAAAATGAGATTAACTACTGCACCAGTGTTAAAAATACCTTCAGGTACGTAAAACTTTGTGATTTACAATGATGTGTCTTATAAGAGTTTAGGTTGTGTGTTAATGTAGGAAGGGCGAGTAATTTCTTATGCCTCTCAACAATTAAGACCACATGAAAAGAACTACCCAACACATGACCTAGAATTGGCCGCAGTTGTATTTGCTTTGAAAATTTAGCGGCATTACTTGTATGGGAAAAAATACGAAGTTTACACAGATTACAAAAGTTTGAAGTACTTCTTTACTCAGAAAGAATAAATATGCGACAGAGAAGATAGCTTGAACTAATAAAAGATTATGATCTTCAGATTCAGTATCACCCCGGAAAAGCCAATACAGTTGTTAACTCCTTGAGTTGAAAATCGACGAGGTGTTTAGCTTGCATACTTACTGAACAGAAAGAAATCTTGCAAAATTTTGAAAAATTCGAGATTGAAGTAACATTGCTTGAGCAAAGCGGATTGATAGCCGTTATTTTAGCCGAACCAGCAATCATCGATGAGGTCAAGCAAAAACAAAAGGAGGATGAATCCCTCAAGAAGATAGTTAATGAATTTGAGGCAAACCAAAACTGAGATACAGTGTTGTAAATGAAGTGTTGAAATTCCAAGACAAATTGTGTGTTTAGAATATCCCCGAGTTAAAGAGGAGAATTCTCGATGAAGCGCATAATTCAATGTTTTCTATGCATCCGGGTAACAACAATATGTATCAGTACTTAAAGTAGAGTTATTGGTGGCCAAATATGAAACGTGAGATTGCAGAATATGTATTTAGATGTCTTCAGTGTCAGCAATTTAAGGATGAACACCAGAAACCTGCAGGTCTACTTCAACCTCTCCCTATTCCGAAATGGAAGTGGGACCACATAACCATGGATTTTTTTATTGGCCTACCTCGGACACCTAGAGGTATGCTACTGGGGGTAGTACAACTGCGAGGCCTTCAGAGGTGAGTGTTGTCACCACTACCAAAATCGCCGACCCCTTTGCCAATATGAGCCCACAAACCTTCTGTGACAACCCTAATCTATGATATACTATTAATTGTTAACAATACTTGTGATTATGTGCTTGGTATGAATTTGCATGCTAATTATGTGATTAGATGTGATTTCAAACTTATATCTGTCCACCAAGAAATCTGTTTGCTTTTCTGTTATAACTTGAAATTGAAGGTCGTAGAGGCTACAAAAACCGAAATTGACTGTATGATTGTGATTAGCATGATTTTTAGAGCCTATGGTGACATTTAATTTAAAATTGATTCGGATCAAAATAATTAGATTAATTTGATTTAATTAAGTTCATTTGATTAGGCCTAAGCCTTGATTAGTCAATGTGATTAGTGAGACCTATATATGTGCTAATTAGGGGCTTAGCTTATATCTTTGAGCTCATTTCTCACCTCTTGGCTGAGTTTATACACTTTAGAGAGGGAAAAAAACTTGATTTAGATAGAGAGGGACCAAATTCTTGGAGAATTGACTTCAAGATTAAAGAATTGGGGAGCTAGGCTCAAGAATTTGCTAGAGTTAGAAGGATTGAAGGCTCCAAGTGAGTATTTGAACTCTAATTCATGAGTTGAAGTTCATGAATATGTATATTCAAGAAGAATTGGTAAATTGTTGTAGAATACAAACTTAATATGAAGAATTTGGTGCCAAAGTACTCATGCATGTGTAATTTTGTTGAGCCACGTGATTTGGACCATCATTGCTACCATTTGAAATGGTATTAGAGTCTATATTACACATGCATGCATGATCCATGTAGTTATGAAGCTTGGTTGCATGTGTTTTGAAGTTATTAAGAAGAATATGAAATGATTTGGGAATTGGATCATGGTTTTGGACAATTGGTCTCAAATTACCTATGTTCTCATGCTATGTAATTTATTTCCATGTTTTTGTACCAAAAACATGAGCTTTGGACCTTTGAACATCAAGTTCGAGCTTTAAACACAATTCTAGAGATTCTAGAATTCGACATGTCCGCTCGAGCGAGGAAAGTGTAGCTCGAGCATAAAAATCAAGCTTCCAGAAGTTTTACAGAGATTTTACGGTAGCTTGAGCGACAAACCTTGCACTTGAGCGAACCTTGTTTTATATAGCTTGTCGCTCGAGCGGCAAGAGTCTCGCTCGAGCGTAAAAATCATGCAACCATTACCTTTTATAGTGTTTTACCGACCGCTCAAGCAACAAAAGTTGCGCTCGAGCGGAGTGCCATGTTTCATAAACTTTTGAAAAACTATTTTGTGTTTCGTTTTCCGTTCTCATTCATTTCTAAGCACTCTTAGGCATGCATTGAGCACTGTAAATGAATTAAAGAAATAAGACAGAGGCCTAAGAGAAATAAACAAGTTAGGAACAGGTTGAATTGCTTGTGACCCAATGTGTTATGAAATGTGTAGGGTCAAGTGCAAGGGCAAATCCATTGATGGAACACTGTGAGTAATATCTTAGTAAAGACAATTTGTGTATATATATTTTCTAAATGTTACCTGTGTAGTAAGTTTCTAAAATTCTGATTTGATACTGTGAATAAATATTCTATTCACTTGCTTCGTAATGAAATACGTGAAGTAATTGATATATAATTATGAAATGCGCCCAAGGCCGTTCGGTTTTCTTGAAGAGAATATAAAATGGGCCCAAGGCCGTTCGGTTCACTTGAAGAGGATATGAAATGGGCCTAAAGCCATTTTGTCTAATTGCTAAATGGGCCAAAGGCCGTTTCGAATAAGGAAATGATTGGACCTAAGGTCGTTTTGAATGCAAAGGCGAATGTGAACATGATCGTGGATCGGGAGTGCACACAAATGTGACTATGGATTGGTTAGACCCAAGGTCATTTTGTATATGAATTGGATCTAAGGTTGTTTTACATATGATGGACCTAAGGTCGTTTTGCATATATTGGATAGAAAGTCGTTTTGCATATAATGGACCAAAGGTCGTTTTGCGAATACGAGTCGGACCTGAGGTCATTTGGTATATGAATATGGATATGACATAAGATATGTTGAACCTAAGGTCGTTTTGCATTGATATCGATCAACAAGTTTAGTTATAATATAACTTATGATTAAATGAATCTCATTAATGAACTCCTTTACTTTGGTATTATTCACTAGGCGTTAGCTCACTCCTTATTTATATGTATGTAGGTGAGTAGCGAGATGTCTAGCCCCAGCCCCAGTGAGCAATGAGAAACCGAGTTTTGAGAAGTCAACCAAGGTCACCTCACGCAAGAGGCCTTACTTTTGTCTTGCTTTTCCTTTTGTTCTTTTGTGGTGACGTGTGACCAAATCTGTGTGTAACCTTGGTTTTCATTAACGTTGACTTTTAAATGATCCTGAACTTATTTAATACAGAATATGGATTTTTGTATAGTGTGAGTTATTACATATATAAGAAAGTTTTTGGTTCAGCCATGTATGCATAGCTCATTGGACAATCTTTGTGAGTTTTGCTTTCGCAATTTGGCCCCCTTTTCTTAAAAAATGACTTGATTTCTGACTGAGGTCATAGGTAATCTTATGATTACTAGCCGGTTATGACTCTAATCCATGGGGACGGGTTTGGGCAATGACACCTTCAATCCTACTCAAGCCCCAAGTAGGACTTTTAATCAGATTCACATGACTCTATCTCGAGCCATGCAGGAATTAATCAAAAAGGGGTATTTGAAACCCCTCGACCCTCGACCACTTTCAGACCCTCTTCCACCTAGGCACAATCCCACCAAGTATTGTGCCTTCCATTAATAGCGTGGCCACGAAACAGACAAGTGCTTTCGCCTACGTCATGAGATCCAAGATCTCATCGACAACAAAGTTATAGCTCCACCACAAAGGCCAAACACCATAACCAACCCACTGCCAAACCATAACTAGGTACCATCCCCACCATGTACTAACTTTATCCATACACTACTCCTTTCCTATGACCCGAACATCTATATCACCCCCTCTCATCTACCAAAACCAATGATGTTCATCCCCTAATGGCACAAACTTGTGCATGATGAATGCATCCAACCTACAATCTGAACCTTATAATCATGTGGTGACAACACCCGAAAAGGATGAGGTTTTGACCTTGGAAGGAGATGCCGATCTATCATTGGAAATTCTCAGGCAGTTATTTGAGGAGGAATATGACCTGAGTCAACACATTGTTCCTGTTGCTCAAGCAAAACCGAATGTAGTACTACCGAGTTTAGTTGGCGTTAATGTGGTCAAAAAAGACGGCCCAAGCCAAAGACTGGACAATCTTGCAAATCTTGAAGAAGATTTGGGTAACCTCCAATTCTTCAAGGAACAGGACCAGGGTAATGTACAGATTGGTTGGTTTGATCTAAGCCTATCGACTGATAATCAGCGGTGGCTGAGTGATGAATTTGACAAAGAAGAAGAAACTGGAGGTAAATCTGAGGAAAAGAAAGCTGTGGCAGTTGTGACAGCTGAGAAAGTCGAAGAGAAAAGGAAAGTGCCTGAGAGCAGTGGTATAGAAAAACAAACCCAAGAATCGAGTTTTGATGAAATAGAAGGCGCTAAAAGGGAAGTAGTGTTAGGGTAGTTTGAGGTGGATAATTGTCCTGTGGGAATGATCCAAGTTGAGCCAGACAATTGTCTATCGGTAATTGAAGATCAATGGTAGAAAGAAAACGATCTGCATCTTACCCACACAGATGAAGACTAGGGAGATCACATCCTGGATAATGCCTGGTACGCAGAAGAGATAAACTATTTGACCAGGAGTAGACAGTACTTCAAACCTCTCCACTTGGATTAGGCTAAACCTTCAGGAAAAGATAAGGAGATTGAGAATGAGAATGAGAAGAAGGAGAAGAAGATGAAGGAAGAGCTAGTTCTGAAACAATTAAAAAAGATCCAGGCTAACATTTCTATCTGGGGCCTTCTCATGGCTTCACGAGTGCATCGACAGACGGCTTATTGGCAATGGATAAGGCCAAGTTATCTATCGATACTACACTAGAGCAGCTCATCGGCCTGATCTTGCTAGGCAGCACCAAGCTTATGCTCACCTTTTGATAAAGAGCTACCACCAGAAGGATCAGCTCACAATAAACTGTTGTACATCTCAATTGAATGCAGAGGAAAATGGGTTCCAATGGTTCTACTATACACTGGCTCTGCTATCAATGTTTGTCTTTCTCGCATTGCCTATGTAATAGGCTTGAAGCCAGTAGATTTCATTCCCATAACGCAGATGATCCAAGCATACGACAATACAAGAGTAGGGAAGTTATGGGCACTGTGAAAGTGCAGATTCAAGTGGGCCCTTCCGAGTATAAGATTGAGTTCCATGTGGTCGATGTACTGGCTACTTTTAACCTATCTCTGGGGAGGCCTTGGTTGCACTACATGGAGGTTGTGTCCTCCACCCTGTATCAAATGCTGAAATATCCTCATGAGGGAGGAGTTGCTACAGTGTTTGGAAACTCTTCTATTCATCCACCTTCAGAGGTTACTACACCCCTACTAGAAATCAATCACGGTGATGATGATGTGTTTCTTTCGGGTTTCACTCTAGCAGAAGCCTAAATGGTACAGACGATCTTAGCTGAGGATGAGGATATGTACGTCAGTGCCCAGTCCATTTATTTTATGAACAAATTAAGGCATGTCCACGGGATAGGACTCGAAAGGAGCAGTAGAAAAGGTGTTTCTCTGCTAGCTGATGTACAACACAATCCACATGCTTTTGGGTTGGGCTATGTACCTACCAGGAAGGACTGGAGAAGGAAGGCAGAAGATATGAGAGAAAGAGCCAAGGTCAAAGAGCCGGAAAACGCTACAAGCTGGTTCACAGGCCGATCTAAAGAACCTTGAATGGGTGCTTCATCAGAGAAAGAGAGGATTTTCCCTTTTGCAGCTTCCCGGAGCCTTGGGTTGATTCCTTAACAAAGAAATATTTCCCTGAATTCAAAATCTTCTTCAACCATCAGCTGCAAGGTAATGATGAAGAGAGGGCTAATCCAAGTATCAACGTTGGCTAGAGTAAAGATGACGATTCAGATAGCAATGAGGCTGGAGTAGGGACAACATTGGCTTATCTCTTGATGGATCCTAAGACCAGTACTGAGAACTTGGGGGATACCATTATTGTTTCTATGATCGTAGAGGAACCAATTGTGGACTCCACCAGTTGCATTTTGGATGTGTCAAGGGCGCCAGGCTTCATTTGGCAGTTGAAGTAGGGTTTTGTTGCTAGTTTTGGATCGGATGATGAGCCTGAGTTTGATTCCACCGAATCTGTTAAGTCGGAGTTAGATTTGAGTCAGTCTGTTAAGTCAGAGTTTGGCATTTTTGGGGTTGGTAACTCGTATGCCAAGGTATTGTCTAGGTCCTCTGTTAGTTTTTCTTTTGAGTTAACTGTAACTGAGGACCCTAACTTTATCAATGAGAATGAAGTGGACTTTACCTACTTCTCTGTGCCTTTAGTTTGCTGCACTAATATTGATTTTCAAAACTTTGACCTAAACAAAGAGAAATAAATTCCTTGGGCTTTGAAAAACTTGATTAACCAAGAGGAAAAGAGGCATGCTAAGCTTTGCATGGATGAGATCATTTCAATTAACGTGGGTACTGAGAAAGATCCCCGCTTAGTCCAGATTGGGTCCACGTTGTCTTCGGAGGAACGCGAGCAGTTAATTACTTTGTTAAAAGATTTCAAAGATGTTTTTGTGTGGTCCTAAGAAGACATGCCTGGAATTGATCTTAAGATTGTACAGCACATGATCCCTCTTGACCCCAAGGCCTGACCAATCAAGCAAAAACTTCATCGAATTTGTCTAGGTTGGGCATTGAAAATTAAAGAGGAAGTTACCAAGCAGATCAACGCAGTATTTTTGATGGTATCCGAATATTCGACTTGGTTGGCCAACATCATTCCGGTTCCAAAGAAAGACAGCAGAATCAAAGTTCGTGTCGGCTTCAGGGATTTGAATAAGGCTAGTCCTAAGGACGAATTTCTATTGCCACACATTGATGAGTTGGTAGACTTCACCGCCGGCTATGCCTTATTGTCGTTCATGGATGGGTTTTCGAGGTACAACCAGATCTTGATGGTACGAGAGGACAAAGAACGCCATGGGGTACCTACTACTATAGGGTCATGCCATTCGGGCTGAAGAACGACAAGACTACATATCAGAGGGCGGCAACCACAATACTACATGACATGATCCACAAAGAAGTCGGGGGTGTGTGTGGATGACATGATTGTAAAATCCAAAGAGGGAGAAGGCCACTACATCGCGCTAGAGAAGTTTTTTGAGAGGATCAAGGAGTATAGGCTAAGGTTGAACCCACATAAATGCACTTTTGGAGTGACTGTAGAGAAAATGTTGGGTTTTTTTTATTACAGAGAGGCATTGAAGTAGATCCATCCAAGATCAAGGCCATCTTAGAAATGCCACCACCAATGACTAAAAAGGAGGTGCGCAGTTTTCTGGGAAGAGTGCAATTCATAAGACGGTTTATCTCTAAATTAACCTTAACTTGTGAACCACTATTTGGTCTCTTGAAAAAGGGAAAGAAGTTCTGATGGGACGATCGATGTCAGTTCTCTTGAGCAAGTTAAGAAGTACTTTCAAAATCCACTTGTGTTGTCACCACCAGAGCCGGGGAAGCCATTGATCATGTACCTGTCAATGACAGAGTCAATCATAAGATGCATGCTAGCACAAAAATTAGAAGCTAAGGTGGAAAAGGCCATTTACTATATGAGTAAAAACATGCTAGATTATGAGATCCGTTACACTTCTCTAGAGAAGGCATGCTTAGCTTTGGTTTGGGCCACTAAGAAGTTAAGACACTACCTGTTAACCTATTCTGTAATTTTGGTTTCGAGATTGGATCTTGTAGACACCCCATTTTTGACCGTCCTCAAGACTTGGACGTCACCATTGGAACACTTGGTGATTACCCTTGTTTGTGTTCGTCTTGAGTTCCCGGAGGTCTCGGCTGCGCGCCTTGCCTCAGGATCTCTCGACTTGACCGTGTTGTGTCTGGTTTTGTACCAAACACTTGTGTTTTGCCTTGGAAGGGCAGGGAATGCCTTGTGAGGCATCCCCACACATCACCGGCCATGGCTTGAGGCCACCAGCCAGTGATTTTGTGCCATCGGCAATGTATATTGCCGGTCGGCACTCTTTGTTGCCGGTCGGCCATTTATTTTGCCAAAATGGCAATTTTAAATGGCCGATTACTGTTCATCTACTTTTGGTAGATATTTTGTGCCAGCTGTGATAGCTGGCACCCACCTTTTCTCCCCTCCATACACGTGTATGGAGGGATCTCTCTCTTGACAAGCTTATTTGACAAGCTTTACAAGAGAGAGCTCTATAAGAGAGAGTCTCCTCTGCTGGATTTAGGGTTAGAAAAAATAGTTAGAGAGCTCTGGTTTTAGGTTAGGATTTATATATCTATCCTATATCTCTCTCTCTCTCTCTTGAGCTTAGTGTGTGTTTTTTGTCTTACTTTTGCTCACAAGCACCCACCATCACACCATCCCTTCGAGCTGAGGCCTCTTGAGGGTTGTTTTGGAGGTTTTGAAGCTAGTTTCAACCTAAAGAAGCTGCTGGAGCTCCATTGTTGAAGAGGGTCTTCAAGGGTAAGAAGCTTGCTCCTTTTTACCCCTTTCTTGCATTGTATTTTTGCCTACCTTACAACTATTTTTGTATTTAGTATATAGCATAAAAAAGTTCTGTTTTTAGGCCCTCTAAATAGTTTGTTAAGAGTGTTTTAGGCTTTGGGGTTGTTTGACCCCTCTTAAGCCTTGTTTGGCCCTTGTTTTGTGCTATTTTGTGTGAGCTCCGGGACTTTGGTGTTTGGGCCTCCTCACCACTGAAATCTTGAGGGATTTCAGAGGTGAGGATGGTGCCTTGAGGTCCCAAGAAGGAGAGGGCCACCCCCTCTCCTTGTTGTCCTTGAAAAGGACCATTTTTTGGCCTCTTGAGGGAGCACCATGTTTAGGTTCATGTTGACCATGCCTTAGCTGTTTTTTGTGCTTATTATGTCATAATATGCCTCTTTTTTTAGTTGGTTTTGGTACACCATGCTTGCTTAGCATACATGCCTTGTAATGCCATTTTGTTGCCTTAACATGCCTTAGGTTGTAAACCATTGTTCTAGCATGTTTTAGGCTTGGCTTTGTGAAGCTTTCATGTTTATTTTGCCATGATTAAGGTCTGTCCTTAGTTGTTTGGATTGATTTTTGCATGTATTGCATGGTCCCTTTGCATTTTGGCTTGTTGGCCTCAAGTGTGTGATTGTGTGGTATGCATTACTTGCATCATTTTCAGTGGTTTGGGACCACTTGCCATGCTATTTCAGTCCTCATAACATGCTTGCATGCTTGCCTCTTGATGCTTCTTGGATGCTTTAAAAGCTTGTGTTGAATGCTCCATGTTTGGTCTCTTTTGCATGCTTCCATTTTTAGGATGCTTGGATGCCATCTAGGTGTTCCCTTAGCATTGTTTAGGTCCGCCTTGAACATGTTTTAAGTCTTCTTGGCCTTGTGGGGCTTGGTTGGCTTGGCCATGGTTTAAGTCTCCTTGCCTTGCCTCAAGTATTTGGACCAATTGCATGCTTTGTTTGTCTCGCTTGCTTGGTTTAGCACCATCATTAACCTGATTTTCAAAGCTCGTGTGCATGCCATATGTCCATGTTTGCATCCTCCTAAGTGTGCTTGAGAATTGTCTCTTTATGCCTAAGTGTTGGTCCTTGTATATATGCATGTTTGCATGCCATTAGTCCTTCATTTTTGGGCACTTTGGCCACTGTTTTGGCCCTAGTTAGGGCTGCTTAAGTCATGTTTAAGTCCATCCCTTGCATGCCATTCAAATGTTGTTACATTCCCCCCATGTTTGCATGCTTTGGTTGCATGTGCTGCATGCTTGGAATCACTCGTATTAGTCATGCATTCCCTTGGTCGAGTTGCTAGCGTGTTGCATGTCTTGTACTTACATGATTAGATCACATCTCGCATGCTCTAGCAGTTCACATAGTTGTGGTATGCTTGTTGGCCTTGTTGCTTAGGTTGTGTACCTAATGTGCATTGCATGTTTGTATGCTCCCTTTTATGCCATGTTGCATACTAGCCCATATGTCTAGGTTGCATTGCACTAGCATGCATGCCTTGTCCCTTGACCTAGTGATGGGAATTGGGCCTTTGATTTGTTTATATGCATTGCATGACATTTGAAATCAAAAGTACACACTTGGTTTCTTAGGCCATCACGCATCAAAATGGGCGATTGGTGGTCCGAGAACCAAGGACCATGTCCCTTTGAGTCATAAACATGATAAAGGATATGGTTGGTGCATACATTGCTTGAATTACATTGCCATGCAAAGCTCTGTCCTCTGCTGCTATCAAACAGATTCTGCAGGAGCTTTTTGCCGATCGACTGCATGGAGTGCCGACCGGCAATCCATCGGTGGCCGATGGATTCATTTTTGGCCGATCGCCACCAAATCACAGCTGATGATGATTCCCTCCAGCCGGTGGCATCCCCCAATGTCCAAAGAAGCAATTCTGAGAATTTGGCAGTCTTCAGAGAAGCAGAGCAGGGAAAACAGAGGCAGCTTGCGCATGGCAGTGGACTTCCGAGCAAGACCCGAGCACGCGTGCATTGTGCCCTCTTCCCGAGGCCCTTCTTCTTGCTTTCTTAAATTAATTAATTTTTTTAATTAATTTAGTTGGCCTGTAATAATTAATTAGCTAGGATAGTTAATTCATTATTCGAATTGTATTATTCTTTCGGTCCCTCCGAGCGAAGGCGAATTTGTAATAAGTGTGGGTGAGTGTGTGCATGTCTTCCAACCCCCGCTTCTTTCTCCCTTTTACTTACCTGCTTTGATGGTTAGTAATAGGTCATGTTTAATTTAGCATACCTTATGCTATGCATGCGTGCATCATTCATCAATATTGCATGCACCGGGCTCGACGCATCATGCTAACTGCATTAGTATTTCAAATCTAACTTGAATACATACTACTTGTGCATTTTCACATGTCATTCATAGAATAGCCGAGCCTACTCTAGTGACACTTCGTATGCGTTGCATTAGACATTTAAACATGGACTTGGATCATGCATTGATTGCTAACGAGTTCTTTGTTTTGGCACGGAGTACGATGTAAGTATTTATGCTTTATCATCCTTGCATGCGTGTGAGTGTTGCCATGATAGCATGATTACCATGAGGCTAGCTGCTTATGTGACATAACTGCTTGAATGCCTGTGGGTGAAGGTTGGATTGTCTGAGTTGGAATAGCTCATTGAAATCTGTGTTTTAGCCTACTTGCGAGTAGCAAATTCCAAAATATTTTTCCAAAACAAACGGATATGCAATGCTTATTCCCAAATTAGGCAATCTAGTCTATACTTTTGTGCTGTGCGCATAACATAGTAATTCTAGGCTAATAATCGGGATAAGAACACATAACGTTTTCAAAAGCAGATATCACGGTTAGTAGAGGCCGATCTTCGGATCGGGCGAGAGGGGGTGCTCATAGCTGACCTTCCCCAATCGTACCCATGCTCCCGAGCCGAGGCAACTTTGGTGATGACGGACACGTGGCCTTTGGCACCGAGTCAGGGTTTCCTAAATTCCCCCATAAAAAATATTTAGGTGGCAACTCTGTATCTGGCAAAGCAGTCCATGTCTGGCACTTCTTTTCAAAAATCTGTTTCTCAAAACGATTTACCGGATTTGGACTCTTTGGTTCAGATTAAGGACCATGACACAAATCGAGTCCGAACTGTAGCGGGGTCCCTCGCGGACATGCTACAGATCCCAATAAATATCTCTTTAAGAAACCAGTACTTACGGGTAGGCTAGCTCGTTGGTTGCTTCTTCTCTCCGAGTTTGATCTCAGGTATGTCACTTGCAAGTTGGTTAAAGGAAGAGTAGTAGCAAAATTTCTGGCAGACCGCCCAGTTAAGGGAGATGAAGATGTAGAGTACTTGTTCCCCGATGAGGAGATCTTGCAAGTAGAAGAAGAGACGTGGAAAATGTACTTTGATGGAGCGGCTAACCAGTACGGTTATGGAATAGCCGTGTTGCTTATAGCACCTGATGATTCCCATATACCCCTAGCTTTCAAACTCCATTTCAAAATATCCAACAATGAAGCAGAGTACAAGGCGTGTATTACTGGATGAGAAGATGCCTTAGAACTAGGGGCAATAAGGTTGGACGTCATCGAAGACTCAAACCTAGTTGTTTCTTAAGCTAATAGAGATTGGAAGGTCAAAGAAAAGAGAATGAAAGTTTATCACCAGACTCTAGACATTCTGATTCCAAGGTTCGAAAAACTAACATTTACACACTTGTTGAGAGAGAACAATCGGTTCAATGATGTATTGGCAACTCTATCCTCTATGGTAGACATACTGATTGGGGTTAAAATGCGTCCGATTATCATTGAATAGAAGTATGTGTAGACACTCCATTTTTGACCGACCTCAAGACTTGGACGTCATCATTTGTGCACTCGATGATTGTGCTTTCTTTGAGCGCCCGAAGTTCTCGACGGAACGCCTTGTCTTTGAGCCTCTAAACCCCTTTTGTTTTGTGCTTGTTTTTGGGCCAAACCTTGTTGCCTCTTGCCTGGAAGGGGAAGGGGCCTTGTCGGCCACTTTTTCACCTTGTCGGCCTCTTTTTGTTCTTGTCGACCACTTGAAGTGGCCGGTCGGCTACTTAGAGTGGCCGACGGCCCATTGTCCCTTTTTTTAGATATTTGTTTGCTATCTATGCCAGCTATTGCTCACTGAAGTCCATCTCCATACACGTGTATGGAGGGATGAATACAAGCTCTAAGCTTGATTTTCTATATATAGGGGATGCTCTCCCCCATTTGGGGAGGTTAGATTTTTGGATCAAAATTCTCTCTCTCTCTTCTTGCCTTGTGCTTGATAATTAATTTTCTCTACACCTTTGCACACTAACCCTTAACCAAATTTGACCACCTTAGAGCTAAGGTCCCTTGGAGCTTAATTTGAGCTTTTGGAAGGAGATTTGAGCCTAAAAGTATGCCTATTTTGTGCTGTGCTTCAAGAGGTATAGGACTTACCTTGTAGGCTTGGTTTTAATTACTTGCTTTGCCATCTTTTTATACTGTTTTTGGCCTAGTTTTCAACTGCAAAAAACTCTGATTTTTGGGCCTTAACATGATGGTTTGAGGTCATTTTGTGTTAAGGGGTAGTCCACCCTTCTTGTTGCTTATTTGTGTGAGCTTTTGTGCCATCTTTTACCCTATTAACATCAAACATTTTGGGCCTTTAAACCACTAAAATTCAGAGTTATTTCAGTGGTAAAACTCAACTTTTGAAGTCCAAAATAGGAGGGGTTAGCCTCCCCTCCTTGTGTCTTGCTTCGATGCCTAGGTTGCTTCACATGTTAGCTTGATTTTCTAACTTAACTTAGCTTAATTCAAGCATGTTTTAGGCTCTATTTTGGCATGTTTCAGCTCTATTTTGGGTTGGTTGGAGCACTTGAGGCTTGCTTCGTGTGCTTGTAGTGTAATTGTTCTTGTGAGTCTAACTTGTTTTGGCCTCTTATTCTAGCTATCTTTAGCTTAATTCAAGCATGTTTTAGGACTCATTTTAGGCTATCTTAGGAATGTTTTGAAGTGTTTGTACCTTTTGAGCTTTGTATTGCATGCCCATAGTGTAATGGTCTTCACTAGCTCATTGTTTGCTTTAAGCATGAAATGCTTGGGTTGCTTGCATGTTGTAGTATTATTTTTGATGTAATCTCAGCATCATAATCTCTGCCACATTCTCATTTGTCTCACTTTCAATCACTTTTGAGAGTTGTTTCAAGTTTGGAGTCCTTTAAGCTTGAGATAGAGTTGTGCTTAATGGTTTTAATCCCCTTTTGGGGGGTTTTACTAACCAACGGCATGATCTCTCTCTTGCCTTAAATCATCCCTTGGTTGACACTTCTTTCTCTTTAGAAGACTCTCGCCAATGGACTTAGTCAATTAAAGGATTAATCGATAATGTAAAATAAGTAAACAAAATGAACAAAGTAAAAGAGGCAAGATTAAGCATCTTTGTATTGCATTGTACGTGTTCGAATCGGACATTAATCTGAACACAAGAAAAATGGGACGTTTCATACTCAAAGTGATGAAACGTGACACTTTTCTTAGTCACCGTCACCCTTGATCATGAATGATAGGGTGGTGGTCCTTCGAGTCTTATTTGTGTATTCATTAAGCTTGTACAAGCTTGGTTCTCTAGCCATCATGCATTGAAAATGCTTGGTTGATGGTTCGAAGGCCAAGAGTTACCCTCCTTTGAGTTTGTGCAATGATAAGGAGGGCAACAGTGCACACATTCCTTGAAAATACATTGCTTTGCCTCTTTTTGCTCTCTGTTGTAGCAAAAGGAGAAGTTCAGGGATGTGGTGGCTAATCGGCCAGTTTTAGTGGCTGACTGCCACTTGGAGTGGCCGACCAGCCAGTTGAGGTAGCCAATAGCCACTTTTTGTAGTCGACCGGCCACCAGTCAATTTTTGCACAATTGTGCTCCTGAGTTGGAGCAGAAGCATTCTGGGAGTTGACAGAATTTTCAGTGATCAAACAAGTGCAAATAGAGGCATTCGTTGGCAAGGCAATGGCATTTTCGGGTGGATCAACCGAGCATGCAAGCGTCCCTTGCCCTTGAGGCCATGTAGTCACTTTTGTTAACTTAGAATAAGTTAGCTATTTCATTCATACAAGTGTTGTAATTAATTAGCTTAATCCGTTTTGTAATATTTTGGCTAGCTTGGAATAGTTAGTCAATTTACTTCCATTTCGATTTGTAATAATTAGTTAATTAGATTCATGTTGTAATAATTATCTTAATTAGCGTAGCTAGTTAGCTTATTCATTCGGACCCTCCTTCGCGAGGGCCTAATGTTGTAATAAGTGTGCGTTCGTATGTGCATGTCTTCCAACCCCACGTCTTTCTCCCTTTTATTTATCCGCTTTTGATGGTTAGATTAGAGATCATGTTTCAATTAGCATACCTTATGCTCGCTCGTTTACATCCATTCATTTGTCTTGCATGCACCAAGGCTCGGCGCATCATTCAAACTGTATTGTCAAATTCAATACTTACTTGAATACGTGTTTCAAAGCATGCTATCAAATAGTTGCAAATACCATGATTAAGTAGCCGAGCCTATTTGGTTACATCATTGCATGTGTTGCATTACTCATTTAACATAGTTAGGATCATGCATCTTTCTAACTAGTTTCTGTTTTGGCTTGGAGTACTTAGTGAGTTTTATGCTTTAGTATACTTGCATGAGTGTGATTGCCATATTGCCATGATAGCATGCTTGCCATGAGGCTATTTGCTTAAATGCTAAACTAGATGAATGCCTGTGGATAAAGGTTTTGTTGCTTGAATTAGAACAATTCAACGAATGTATATTTTAAGCCCACTTTGAGAAGTGGAAAATCATCTTTTAAGCCATCATGTTTGATGGCAAATCCACGTTTTAGCCAACTTGAGGGTGACAAATTCAAACCATTTTTGAAAACAAACATGAGTTGATTTGTTCCAAGCCTTGCGATTTAGTCTATGCTTGCTTATGTGCGTCACATAGTAAAGTTAGCTAATAATCGGAACAAGAACACACGAGGTTTATAAAAGATCATATCATGATTAGTAGAGGCCGACCTTTTGATCGGGCGAGCAGCGGTCCTCATTTCAGGACCTTCCCCTCTCGTAGCTAAGTTCCCGAGCTGAGGCAACTTTGGTGATGACGGACACGTGGCCTTTGGCACGAGTCAAGGTTTCCTAAATTTCCCAAAAATAAAATATTTTAGGTGGCGACTCTGTAATCTGGCAAAGCAGTCCAGTTTTGGCATTATTTGATTCAAAATCGATTTTGCAAAATGATTTGCCAGATTGGACTCTTTGGTGTTTGTCAGTTTCACATTATACTTGTGAAACTAGATTCAGAACCGTGACAGGAGTCTGAACTGTAGGACCAATTCGAGCTCTCCGAAAGGGGGCGCGAAAAATGCGAGCTACAGTTTTTGGCAACTCAGCTGGAGATTTAGAGAACTTGACTCGAACTCATGATATGTTGTTTTATTTACACTTATGTGCTTCTTTGCATTTGCATTTGCATCGGTGCGCTTAAGTCATAGTGTTTGCCATATGATATTCCTAAGCGGTTTGCTGGAGGCTTGCTTGGAAAAACGTGCCATAAGGCTAACCGGTTGTGGGCTTTGCCACGATGGGAACACAAGCCTTGGATCTGGACTACCGCTGTACCATTTGATCCTCCTTTCACTTCTTGGTGTTATGAGCGAGAGGTATATTAGGTGGTCTTGCTGAGGTACCCTTTTTGACCAATCGGCCTAGTTGCATGTCGGAAGCCTTAGAGACTGTTCCAAACTAGGACAGGTTGCTCACCCGAATGTATGATTATATGAAACCACTTGTTTGCATAGTGAATCCCTAGCTCCTGACGAGATTTGGACAGGGTAACCCTACCCCACCATAGGGGTGTTTTGGCTCTCACTTGCTTGATATGTGCTTTTAGAGTATAACTCTGCAGGAATGTATGTATCAGTTGCAAGTCTGGGTATTAGTTTGAGGGTATCAGTTTTGAGGCAGAAATTTGGGGCAGAAATCAGTGTTTGAGTACAGATTGTCCAGCTTATGATTTCAACTGTGTGTTGTCCTTGTCTAAGCCGAGGTGCTGTGCGTTTTCTGATTTTTGTTTCTTTTGCTTTATTTATCTTTTTGCAAGGTAGTCTTTCACAATTGCTTTAGACGAGGCAGTTACCCCCCAAAGCACTCTAGACCCGAGTTAGGAGGATTTATCAATCTGAGGATCTTATTGGAGGACAACCAGTGTTTGCTTTGCTACCCCCGGTTACCAGACGGTGGAGAGTCAGGCATAGCTCACCGGTTCAGTAGTCGCCAATTCAGTAGTTACTGACTACTTCACTTGTGCTCAGTCGAACCCAGTTTTCTGCTTCCACTTCAGAAAGAGAGTACACACCGGTTCTGATAGATCAACACCCCTCAGACAACATGGAGGATATGTTGCATCAACTTCAACAGACCATTGAGGCAATGCAACTGGATGCTGCTCGCCAAGTGGAAGTCACCACCCGCTAAGCGGAAATTGTAGCCCAGCAGGCTGAGTTGATCGCTAGGCTTCAATAGCAACAACAACCACAACAAGCAGCAACTTCTATTTCACAACCACCCCCAGTCAGGGTTCCAATACTCGGGTTTACTACTAATGTCCAGCAAAATGAGGACATTCTGGCGGAGCCAGTCCTACCCCAGACTTCCAAAGCACTGGTCTACCCAACAGAGGCATCCTTTGAGTTTGAGGTTGACCTTACTGCTTTGAAAGTGAGTAAGCTTGAGAAGCTTTTTAAACGAGCTCAAGGTGTTAATTCGATCTCGGATATAGAGGACGGCTATACAAATTCGGCGGTGACATTGCCGGATAGATTTAAAATGCCAAACATAAACTGCTTCGACGGCTCGGGTGATCCCATGGTCCACTTGCAGCTATTTTCAGACATTTTACGGCCAATGGGCCTAACTAGACTGTAGAAGTTATCCCTCTTCGGCCGGACCTTGTCAAGTATCGCGGCCATTTGGTATACTAAACTTAAGGATTCTGTGAAGAGGAGCTGAGAAGAGATGACCGAGGCCTTTATTGCTCAATACTCCTATAACACTCAAATCGAGGTCACAACTTGTGATCTTGAGGAAACTCGTCAAGAGCCGAAGGAGGGCTTCTCTGATTTCGTCACTCGGTGGAGGGCCAAGGCCTCCATGATGACCACCCCGCTAGCTGAAAAGGACCAGATCAGGATGGTCGTTTGCAATTTGCAGCCGAGGCTGCTACAAAAGATGATAGTCTTACCTTTACCTATATTTGCTGACCTTCATGAGATAGGGGTGCAGATAGAGGATGCGATGAAACAGGGTCTGATAGACCATGAGAAAGAACAGCCTAAGAGGTCTTTTACATGCAGTTCAAATGCGGCTACTAGTAGTAATGCAGTTACAAGGACTTCTAATGTTGGAATGGTCACCACCACACCGAAAACAGCCACCCCCTTTGCCGGTACATCCGAAACTATCTCGCAACCTACAAAGCACCAACCCCGAGGCCAGAGGGTTTTCACCCCACTCTACATGTCTCTATCTGCAGCCTTAAGGGTCCTTATCAGAAAGGGGCATCTGAAGCCCCTGGAGTCACGCCCATTGCCTAATCTCCTCCCTTCTACACACAACCTGGCCAAGTATTGCGCTTTCCACCAGCAGCATAGTCATGATACCGACATATGCTTTAGATTGCTTCTTGAGATTCAGGATCTCATTGACAACCAAGTGATAGCGCCTCCTCAAAAGCCTAATGTCACTACAAATCCTCTCCCACCATATAACCAACCCCCACCACCCAGGCAAGTAAACCTTATCCAAACACTGGTTGTCCCATACGACCCCATTATATACATCACCTACCTAAGCCGGCGCTGTTCATCCCAGAAAGCACATACTTGTGCATGATGAGCGCGTCCATATCCCAACCCGAACCTGTGGTGGTGGCTATGGTAGAAGAATGCATGTCTGAGGGCTCCGTGAGCTTAACTGAAGAGGAATATAACCCATGTCGCTACATTGCGTCAACTAGTTAGGCCAAACCAAGGGTGGAATTGCCAATGGGAATGGAGGTTAATGTAGTTCGGCAGGATGAGCCAAGCTAGGGACTGGATGACTTAGCTGAACTCGAGGAGGACATCAGTAATCTGCAGTTCTTCGATGAACAAGATCTGGGGAATGTACAGATTGGTTGGTTTGATATGAACGGATCAACGAAAAATACGGGATGGCTCAGCGATGAACCGGATGTTGATGAGGGGTCTTAACCAAAGCAGGGATAGCTAGAAATAGAAATTTCTACAACGGCCGGAATGGTCGACAACAAGGGAAAGTTGCCGGAGAGCACTGGTACTAAGAATCTTGCTCAAGAATTGGGTAGCATTTGTACAACCGATACAGAACAAGAGGTCGTATTCAAGCGGTTCGAGCATGAAAGAACTGAAAATGATCAGAAGGCCAGAAAAGCCAAAGTCCCTGCGGGGACTGACTGTGTTGCGGATACAGGAATGCTTACAACAGAACCGGGCAGTTGCTTGTCGGTTGCCGAAGGAATGTGGTGGGAAGATGATGATTTGCATCTTGCCCACACAAACGAAGATTGGGGACAAAATCTACCGGATGATACATGGTATTTTGAGGAAGTCGATCACATGACTCAGAGCCAGCGGTATTTTAAACCCCCGCACTTGGATCAACCAGAAGCATTAGGGAAAGATAAGGAAGCTAAGAAACAGAAGGATAAACTGTTGGAAGAGAAAGTTATACTAAAGCAGCTGAAAAAGATTCAAGTAGATATATCCATTTGGGGATTGCTCATGGCTTCAAGGGTACATAGACAAGCTATCTTATCAGCAATGGATAAGGCTAAGCTCTCTATCAAGACAACTCCCGAGATTGGTCTTCCCGGGAGGGGCTTTACCGACTTTGACCTTCACGGATAAGGAATTGCCGCCTGAGGGCTCTGAGCATAATAAACCACTATACATCTTGTTGAATGTAAGGAGAAGTAGATACCAGTCGTCTTAGTGGATACCGGGTCTACAATTAATGTGTGTCCGTCGCGCATAGCCTATGCTATTGGCTTGAAGCCAGTAGACCTTGTACCAACAGCCCAGGTGATTCGAGCTTATGACAATACAACCCAGGAAGTGATGGGGACAGTTCTGATCAGAACCCAGGCTGGCCCGGCGCAACAAGATATTGAGTTTCACGTCTTGGATATGCCGGCCACTTTCAACTTACTCCTTGGACAGCCGTGGCTGCACCAAGTGAGAGCTGTCTCTTCCACTCTGCATCAGATGCTGAAGTACCCCCATGGGAAAGGGGTAGCTATTGTTTTTGGAAATTCTTCTATACATCCTTCGCCGGAAGTCACTACACCGGTACTGGAAATTGTACACGGCGATGAGGATGTTTTTTTGTCTGGATTCACCTTGGCTAGGCCCGGGTAGTGCAAGATATCCTGGCTATTGATGAGGGGTTGTATGTCAGTGCTCAATCCGTCTACCTCATGAATAAGCTGCAACATGTACCCAGAATGGGATTGGGAAGGAGCAACCGGAAGGGCGTTGCTACATTGGCCGAAGTGCCGCATAACCCTCATATATTTGGTCTAGGTTACACGCCTACCAAAGAAGACTGGATAAGAAAAGGGAAGGAAATGGCAGGAAGAGCCAAAGCTAAGCAAAGCGGGAAGCACTATGAGTTAGTGCATAGACCCATTCAAGGAACCCTGAACGGCCGCTTTGTTTGAAAGGGGGAAGATTTCCCATTTTGCGGCTTTCCTGAGCCATGGATGAGCTATGAGAAGTGGTGTTTACCTGACTTTGAGATCTTCTTCGACCTACAGTTGCAAGGGGATGAAGTTGCAGAAGAACAAACTGACCTACTAGCTGAGGTTGAACAAAGTGCAGAGGATGAGTCCAATGGCAGTGAACTTGAAATAGGAGCAGCGCTAGCTTGTCTCCTTTCGGATCCTCAGATAAAACCGGAGAGCTTGGGAGATGACTTCACTATTTCCATGATTGGAGATCAATCGACTGTGGACCCTTCCGGTGGCATTCTGGATGCATCTATCGCACCCTCCTTCGTTTGGCAGTTTGAGGAGGGCTTTTTGTCCAACAGTTCTAAATCAGGTAGTGAATCGAAATCTGATTCCACAGATTCTGTGGAGTTGGAATCAGATTCAAGTTCTTCTGAGTCGGAGTCCGGTATTCCTGGGGTTGATAACCCAGATGCCGTTGTTTAGTCCAGGTCGTATTTTTCCTTTTCTTTTGAGTCGGTTGTAACCGAGGAATTGCACGAGCTGGAAGCTTTCAATGAGAATGGTACCATTGTTGTTTCTGAGTACTTTTCTGTGCCATTTGTATATTGCATTGACCATGACTTCAAAATTTTGATGAAAACGATGAGGAAGGAATTCCTCTGGTTTTGAAACATTTGATTGATCGAGAGGAAGAGAGGTTTATAAAACCCCTGGTTGATGAAATCATTTCAATTAATGTGGGCATTGAGAAGGATCCGCGTCTGGTCCAGATTGGGTCCACGCTGTCTTCGGAGGAATGCGAGTGCTTAGTCGCTTTATTAAAAGATTTCAGAGATGTTTTCACGTGGTTCTACGAAGACATGCCTGGAATCGATCCTGAGATTGTACAGCACCGGATCCCTCTTGACCTTGAGGCCCGACCCGTTAAGCAGAAGCTTCGGAGAATACGCCCGGATTGGGCTTTCAAGATTAAGGAAGAGGTCACCAAGCATATAGATGCAGGGTTCTTGCTAGTATCTGAGTATCTTACTTGGTTGGCCAACATTGTTCCGGTGCCAAAGAAAGATGGCAGAATTCGGGTGTGTGTGGATTTCAGAGATCTAAATAAAGCTAGTCCGAAGGATGACTTTCCTCTACTGCACATCGACGAGTTGGTGGACTTCACCATAGGCCATGTGTTGCTCTCCTTTATGGATGGGTTTTCTGGATACAACCAGATCTTGATGGCCCCCGAGGATAGGGAGAAGGCTGCCTTCACCACACCATGGGGAACTTACTACTAAAGGGTGATGCCGTTCGGTCTGAAAAATGCTGCGGCTACTTATCAACGGGCTGTAACTACGATCTTGCATGATATGATCCACAAAGAGGTTAAGGTGTATGTGGGCGACATGATTGTCAAGTCCAAGGAAAGAGAAGGCCACTACATCGCCTTGAAGAAATTTTTCCAACGGATCAGAGAATACCGGTTGCGATTGAATCCATAGAAATGCACTTTTGGTGTCACAGCAAGGAAAATGCTGGGGTTCTTGATTACACAAAAGGGCATCGAAGTTGATCCTTCCAAAATCAAGTCCATACTAGAAATGCCACCATCGAGGACTGAAAAGGAGGTGCGAGGCTTTCTGGGTAAAGTGCAATTCATAAGACGGTTTATTGCAAAATTAACCTTAACTTGTGAACCACTATTTGGTCTCCTGAAGAAAGGAAAGAAATTCCAATGGGATGACCAATGCTAGGTTGCTTTTCAGCAGATCAAACAGTATCTACCAAACCCACCCGTGTTGTCACTGCCAGAGCCGGGGAACCTGTTGATTTTGTATCTGTCAGTAACCGACACAACAATGTGCTGCATGCTTGCACAGGAATCTGAGGATAGAGTGGAGAAGGCCATCTATTACCTAAGCAAGAAGATGTTGGAATATGAGACCCGCTACACACCGTTGGAAAACGCTTGCTTGGCCTTGGTATAGGCTACCAGGAAGTTGAGGCACTACCTGTTAGCTCACTCCGTAATTCTGGTTTCGAGATTAGATCCCATCAAATATCTCTTCAAGAAACTAGTGCTTACGGGTGGGCTAGCCCGTTGGTTTCTTCTTCACTCCGAATTTGATTTGAAGTATATGACTCGCAAGTCTGTCAAAGGGCGGTAGCGGAGTTCCTAGCCGATCACCCAGTGGAGGGAGATGAAACAGCAGAGTATTTTTTCCCAGATGAGGGTATTCTGCAGGTCGAAGAAGAGATTTGGACTATGTACTTTGACGAAGCATCTAACCAGTACGGTTATGGGACAGGGGTGTTGCTGATAGCACCTGACAATTCCCATATACCTTTAGCTTTCAAACTCCGGTTGAAGGTATCAAACAACGAAGTAGAATACGAGGCATGTATTGCTGGCTTGGAAGCCGCCCTGGAACTAAGGGCAAAACAGTTGGACGTCATTGGGGACTTGAACCTGGTTGTGTCTCAAGCAAAAGGAGACTGGAAGGTTAAAGAAGAAAGGATGAAAATCTATCACCAAACCCTAGATGTTCTAATTCCTAGGTTTGAGAAGCTAACCTTCACGCATCTGTTAAGAGAGAACAACAGGTTCGCTGATGCTTTATCAACTTTATCTTCCATGATAGACATCCCTTTGGGAGTCCGGATACGTCCGATCATTATTGAACAGACATATGTGTCGGCCTATGAGCTGATTGCCGCAATAGATGAAGTACAAGATCAGAACCCCTGGTATCATGATATCTGTAACTTCTTAGAAAATGAGGCTTATCCACTAGGGGCAAATGCCAAAGGTAAAAGGGAAATACGGCGAATGGCTGCTCAGTTTATCATCTGCGGGGGTAAATTGTATAAATGGGGCCATCTGGGAATGCATAAACTGTGTGTCGATGCATAAGAGTCGAAGCGCCTAATAGAGGCCATCCACGGAGAAGAGTGTGGATCGCACATGAGCGGATTGATGCTAGCTCCCGCCGTCAAAGCTGTACAACATGACTTCACCGTGGCCGTTTTCAGTCTAGGGAATTGATGTTATTGGGACAGCTACTCCGAAGGGGTCAAACGGGTATGAGTATATCCTGGTGGCAATAGACTATTTTACAAAGTGGGTCAAGGCCCAATCCTACATAGTGCTAAAAGCATCACACGTAGCCAAGTTCATCAGGAATAACATCATCTGTCGTTATGGGGTCCCGAATGAGATCATCTTGGACAATGGTTCCCACTTCAAGAAAGAAGTGATCGACTTGTTGAAGAAATACAACGTGGCTTTTCACAAGTCATCCACATATCAACCGCAAACCAACGGAGCTGTTGAGGCCGCCAACAAGAACATCAAACACATTCTATAGAAGATGGTGGAAACCTATAGGGACTGACCAGATAAGTTGCCATTTGCTCTCTGGGGCTACAGGACATCAATCCGAACATCTAATGGGGCAACTTCGTATTCTCTGGTTTATGGGATGGAGGCTGTTCTGCCGATTGAAGTTGAAGTTCCGTTGCTGCGGGTGATGGCTGAGTGTTAGATAGAAAAAGTGGATTGGCAGTAGAGTAGGTTTGAGGAACTAATGCTGTTCGACGAAAGGAGGTTGAAAGCATTGTACCACGTCCAAAGTTATCAATGCAGAGTTTCCAGGGCTTTCAACAAGAAAGTTAAGTCCAGGAATCTTAAAGAAAGGGATTTGGTGCTCAAAGACAACTGAGCTCCCATCCATGACCCTAGGGGCAAGTTCAGATCTAACTGGACTGGTCCTTACATCATCAAATCTATTTAGTTGGGTGGAGCTGTCATTCTTATGGACCTAGATGGACTCGAATTCTCCCAACCAATCAACATGGACAAGTTGAAGAAATACTACCCTTGAGTGGCTCGCTAGGCCAAAAACCTGAAAAGGCAACCTAGGCAAAAGTTAGAGCACGAAAAATTAGAAAAAAGAAAAACTGAGCTCGCAAGGTTGAAAACCCAGAAAGGGCGGCCTTGGCAAAAGTTAGAGCACAAAAGGAGAGTGTTAATACCCGAGTGAACCCTAACCGAACTACGTAAGGCTTGATTCCCATCTTCGGGATACGTAGGCAACTTCATTCTGAAGTCCAGCCATAAAGACTTCCAAATCAACTGTGTCCATGAGATTGTTCTGGTCACCTTTGTCTTTTCTGCATCCAAGAGTTCGGTGGTCTTCACTATGAGAGCTGGTTATAGTACAGTGCAGTGCTATTTAGACAAGGGGCAAGTTTCCATTTGCTGGATTTGGGGTTGTACATCTCAAGGATAGATTTCGAGTGTGTCAAGTTGTGATCCTTCTCGAAAATGGTTTTGAAAAGTTTTAATAAAAGTTGATTTTGTTCAAATTAATCTTTTTACAATTTAGACCATTTTTGGACCAAAAGGAAAATTTTCAGTGCCCACAACCTTCAATTTCATTGATTTCAATACAAAGTTCTCTAACTCTTGATACAAATCAAAGTTGTTTTTATTACATTCAAAAGGAAAACTTGAAAGTATAGGTCAAAGCAATAAACTTGGGACATTGATGAGTCAGGTGTTCCAGCGTCCCCTCCCAAAGCTTGTGGAAGCTTCAGATACTAAAGTAGGCTCGATTCACGGCTCATCTTCAAGCCAAGCTATGCATTCGCCAAAAAGGGCGCAACTGAAATTGGGAGCGGGAGCTAGAAGTTCTCTTGTCCTCCATGCAGTGGGATATCATGCCAGTTGTGAACCTCGGATTGGAAATGAAGCCTGGTACTCTATCCTCTCTTCTGGGCAGGTCTAGTCGTGCCCAAACTGACGCCTGAACAAGAATGGAAAGTAGAAGGCACAGTGTGTCAAGCTAGTCAACTGAATGCCAGGTTGTCCAGACATGCTGTGGCTCATCTTGGGCAAATCAAACTAGGGTCAACACCAAGTAATGTCAACAGCAGACTTGTTGCACATCCAATGGCACCACCACTCCTCGTTAGGGAAATCAACTAGCCATTGGCGAAAGAAATAGCCTCGTGCTGAATATGCAAGGCAAGAGTCCACTACTTTCAACTTGTCCATGAGCCATATCTGGGAAAGGATAAAAAATAAGAGAGATTAAAGAATGAAGAGGTGTATGTGGAGAGAAAAAGTGAGAAAGGGTTTTAGAGAGAAAAACAGAGCATGGGGGTCGAGTGATATGAGAAATACATGCGAGATAGGGAAGGAAACATTACCTGCAAGAGTAGTGGACTTCCTGCAAACTTGGTTGTCTCCCGGCGATGGAAAGCATCCAAGCCCATCAAAGTCTCGGCTAATGCCAAGCCAATGCAGCTCTTGCCCTCTTTCAAGCCTTGGGCCAAATCGATCAAGCGAATGCTAGACCCTTCGAAGCCGGGGGCATGCAGGAAATGAGCCAACAAACATAAGCAAAGGGCATGTTGCCAAAAACCTTGCCAAAGCCGGTCGTTGGCATCAGAAAATCGATGAATAAGGCTAGGAATATCCAACTCTCCATAGCGAACCAAAAATCGAGCATCGTGTAAAGTAAGCCCACACATCCTTCCTAAAGCCTGGATGTGGCTGAAACGGGACTGGGGCAGGATTTCCTCATCACGCCGGGATTCCATCAAAACTTGGAATTCTTCGATTGTAGGGCACATCTCTTGCCTCCAGAAGTTAAACACATGTGTAACCGAGTCCCAACATCTAGTCGCGGCGTGAAGAAACGAAAAACACAGTGGGGTACGACTTAGCGAGAATAGTGCATTTATCCCGAAACCCCAGAAATTCACTTTTTTCGAGCCATCTAAAGTCGCAATCCAAGTTGAGAGTTTTTCAGCGAAGAATAGCTCCATTTATGGTAAAAATAGAGCTGGAATAAAGAAACTACGAAGTCTCAAACTTTTGTAGAAGATAAGGCACTAAGTGGAAGACAGGTGGCAGCGATATGGAGGTTTCCTGCATCAATGGCCAACCGGCCACCTTTAGTAGCCGACCGGCCACCTTTAGTAGCCGACCAACCACTTTTGGTGGCCGACAGTCACCACTAACTGGCCGACAGCCCCTGTTTGTGCCCAGTAGAATTCCTTTGGTCTTTCTATGTATTGAGAGTGCTGAGAACTTGTGTTTTGTTCTGCTCTTGACGCATTCTGCTGTTTTGTTTTAGTAGTTTTGTTGAGTTGCTCTTAGATTATTTCAATTTGTTTATCGAGTTGTTTCACTTTGTTTATCAAGTTGCTGTATTGCTTACTAAATTGTATTTATATTGTTTTGCTTATCGAGTTGTTGCATTGATTCATCTAGTTGTTTTACTTTGTATGTTATGTGTTGGTTGGTTCATTACTTGATTAAGTGAATGCCAATACACTATTCATAGTTCAAAACCCCATTGCTCTTGTTTTTATGCTGAATGGTGCAATGCGATGCTCAAAATATAAAATGCAACACGTTTTTATCAAAAAGTTGTTTTCATTCCAATCATGGTTTCTTTTTACAAAGAGTACAAGTCTTTAAAGAAAATAAAACTGTCTAAAGCTGTATAATGTGCTCACACTACTAGCAAAAAGAAACAAAGCAAAAACACATGAATCAACGCCGGCTAGCTCAAGATCTAGAGGCCCTCTTTGTCCTCTTCCTCGGTAGAGTGGACTCTGCAGAGCTATCCCCGTCCGCACCACTGTTTGTGTGATATCCCTATTCTGTAATATGTTAATTGCTCCTTAATATGAGTATGATTATGCGTTTAATATGATTTTGTGTGCCATTATGTGAAAATATGTGGTTTTGAATTTTTGTCTGTTCACCGTAGGAATATCTGTTTGATTATCTGCTTTGAAAATCAAATTGAAGGCCCTATCGACCACTAATACCGAAATTGGTCGCGCCATTATGATTGGCATAATTTTTAGAGCCTACGGTGAAATTTAACTGAAAAATTAATTCAGACCAGATTAAATTGATTAAATTAATGAATTAAGTGCCAAAATGTTTTATATTGAAATAATTGTGACTAGTGGGACTTTAAGAGAGGCACTACACCCTCAACTCTTCTCCTTCGTTACATTTTGGGCTGATTTCAACTCTAAGAAAAGAGAGCGGGGTCGGCTAGAGAGAGAGGGAGAAACAGTTGGAGATTTGAGTGAGGAACTTGAGAAACTTGGAGATTCAACTAGAAATTATGAAGAATTGAACCTCTAGGTAAGCACTTGACCCTGAATTCATAAGTTTGAAATTGTGATCTTGTAAGTTCAAGGGTTGTTTGTGATCAAGAGCATGTATTGAGTTGGTTTTGTTGAATTGGAAGACTATATATGCATGCATGTATATAATTGTCTTGAATTTGCATAATTGAGCTTGAATTACATGACTCATGTTGAATTTTGGTTGAAATCCGTGTATTTGACCATCTTTTCATCATATGGGATGAGAATGAGGGTTATATGTCACATGCATGCACAATCCATGGGAGTAGAAGCTTTGAATGCATGAAGTTGTTATGTTAGTAATGAATTCGATGGAAAATGAGCCATGCATGGGTTTGATTTATGAAATTGAGCTCCAAAATATTGTAATTTAGTGTTTATACCATGTTAGTACCCATATATATGAAGTTTGAGTCAAAATCATGCATTTGGAGCCTTTGAATTTGAAGTTGAAGTTCAAGATCATATTCTGGATTTTCCAGAATTTTGATGTCCGCTTGAGCGAGGAAACCGCTGCTCGAGCGTGCAAATTCATGCTCCCAGTATATTTTTGCAGGCATGATGTCCGCTCGAGCGGAGAAGTCCACGCTCGAGCGGGGAGCTATGTAGGATGGACTTCCATTCGAGCGTCCAAGTTCCACGCTCGAGCGTAAAAATGGCATAACCAGTACTTTTGCAGACCTCATGGGTCCGCTTGAGTGGGGAAGTCCACGCTCGAGCGGGGAAGGGGACCCTGTTTTTTGAAATTTTGAAAATGCATTCTGAGTTTCGTTTTCCGCCCTCTTTCACTTCTAAGTACTCTTAGGCATACATTGAGCATTGTAATTGAATTAAAGAGACAAGAATGAAGCCTAAAGAGGAATATGTGAATTAAAGAACGGATTGGATTATTTGTGACCCATATGTGTTATGTGATATGTAGGGTCAAGCTCCAGGGCAAATCCACAAGCCGATCACTGTGAGTAATATTTGAAATATGTTATTGTCCAATTGCTTACTTCTATGTAAGTTTTGTGAAGTTCATTAATCTGAATGGTGGAGAAAGTTTGATATGAAAGTTTGAAAGGCTTAAAGGCGAGTTTGATATGAAAGTTTGAAAGGCCTAAAGACCAGTTTGATATGAAAGCTTGAAAGGCCTAAAGGCCAGTTTGATATGAAAGTTTGAAAGGCCTAATGGCCAGTTTGATATGAAAGTTTGAAAGGCCTAAAGGCCAGTTTGATTGGAAAGTTTGAAAGGCCTAGTGGCCAGTTTGAGTTTAAAAAGTGCAAAGGCCAGTTTGACATGAATGAAATGAGCCCAAGGCCGTTTGATGTATAATGTTCCAATGTATTTGCTTTATTATTATTCACTAGGCTTTCGCTCACGCTCATGCATGTGTTTGTAGCTGAGCCAAGAAAGGTCCAGACCCAGCCCCAATGAAGTCTGTATGGAACAACCGAGTTTTGAAGAGTCAGCCCATATGTCTCACGCACGAGACTCAACTTCGTCTTTTTGTTATTTTGTTCTATATTGTCATATTGGCGAAGCCTTTGTATATGTTTGTATATAGTTTTCACGGGTTGACTTAGTTTTGGATAATCCTGTCTGCACAGAACTTTATGGTACTGTATTTTTGTTGTGAGTTATTAAGGTATCTATGTATGGTTTGTTTTGATGTGCCATGTAAGCACAGCTCTATGGACAAAGTTTTTAAATTGCTTCCGTTTGGCCCCCATTAACTCTGTTAAAATACGTTTAATTCAATTTGAGGCCGTAGGTAATCCCATGATTACTGGCCGGTTATGTCCTTAACCTACGGGAGTGGGTTTGGGTCATGGCAGAGTGGTATCAGAGCACGAGTTAATAACTCACACACTTGTCCAAAAGAGCAATGAGTGTCTAGAAAAGATCTAGGATGCATTCATGTGATAAGTATGAATCTGAAAGCATGAAGAATACGCTTAACGGTTAATGTGAACAACTATGTGTCATAAATTTGTGAATTGCTGCTTTAAAAATTATTTGACTATGTATGCTCTGTACTATATGCATACCTGTGTATCTTTTGTATAAAGTATAATGTAAGTTTAATCAGATGGTGAGAACGAGAGGTGATGAGATAGAGGAATCTTCTACTGCCAGACTGGATAGAATGGAAAGACTGATTCAGGAAATGACAGAGGCGTTGAGACAGCAACAGGAATGGCAACAACAGTGGCAGCAGCCACATCCTCCACCTCCACCTCTGGCACCTCCTGTGCCAGATAATTAGAATGATGACCGAATCATAGCCCTCACCAAAGAGTTCAAGAAAATGAAACCACCATAATTGCATGGTGGATTAGATCCCTTGAAAGCTGAAGCTTGGGTCCTCGGCATCGAAAAACTGTTTGAAGTGTTTCCGTGTTTGGATACGCAGAAAGTGCTTCTAGCCACCTTTATGCTAGAAGACAAAGCAAGAAGATGGTGGATGTTAATGCGTGAGAATTACAAAGATGCTGATTGGGCAAAATTTCTGGAAATTTTCTATGACAAGTACTTCCCACAGTGTGTCCGGGATAGGAAAGTAGCAGAGTTCATGGAACTTAAGCAAGACAGTATGACGGTAGCTGAGTATGAGGGCAAATTTACTAAATTGGCCAGGTTTGCACCACACGTGATTGATACGGACTATAAGAAGGCGAGACATTTCGAAGGTGGGCTTCGAAGTGACATATTAGAAAGGTTGAATGTCTTGAAGCTAGAAACCTACATCGGGGTGCTAGACAGGGCCATAATATCAGAGGCTAACATAGCCAGACAGGCTAAGCCAACAACATAATGGAAAGGCAACAAAAGGCAAGGCTTCTTTCCGAAGAAGAAATTTTTGAAAAAGCAAAATACGGGCTCCTCGAATACTTCGAATTCTTCCCAAGACACATCTCCCATGTGCAATATTTGTAGCAAAAGGCACCATGGAGTTTGTTACCGTGTGTCAGGAGCTTGTTTCAAGTGTGGGAAACAAGGGCATATGGCCTGAGATTGTAACCAGAATGGTGGAAAGAAAGCTGCTAGTTCCACTGTATCGGTCCCAAAGTCGAGGAATACTTTGAGATCTGCTACCACTGGGATACCGTGAGACAAGGGAGAGTTTTTGCGCTTGTTCCGGGCAATACACGGAATGCCAACGCAGTTGCCTCAGGTACTATCTCTATATGTAATCAGGATGCTTTTGTGTTAATTGACTCCGGATCCACACACTCTTTTGTGACATATGCATTTGCATCTAGACTGAATAGACCTTTAGAATTACTGCCATATCTACTATGTGTGTCTGCTCCATCTGGGGAATCTGTATTATGTGAATCTGTATTATGTGAATCTATATACCGGTTTTGTGATATGCATGTTAAGGATGCCACCCTATATGTAGATTTGCTGCCCTTGAACTTTAGGCATTTTGATGTAATTTTAGGCATGGATTGGCTGACCAAATATTGTGCCACCATTGATTGTGTGACAAAACGAGTTGTATTTAAACCACCAGAACATAAAGAGATTGTGTTTGTGGGTAATGGGGTAGTGCCTCCACCTTATTTGATATCTGCAATGAAAGCATGTAAACTGATCAGGAAGTGGTGCCAGGGTTATTTGTGCTATGTGTTGTCTGAACAATCTGTGAATGTTGAATTGAATGAGATCCCTATTGTTAGAGAATTTCCAGATGTGTTTCCAAATGAATTACCAGGGAAATTGGTAGATAGGGAGATAGAGTTCACTATTGAGACTGTGCTAGGCACCCAGCCCATTTCTAAAACTCCCTACAGAATGGCTACTGCTGAAATGAAAGAACTGAAAGAATAGTTGCAAGACCTGCTTGACAAGGGGTTTATCTAACCTAGCACTTCACCTTGGGCTGCACCGGTACTGTTTGTGAAAAAGAAAGATGGAACCCTACGCCTGTGCATCGATTATCGGGGATTGAACAAGGTAACAATAAAGAACAAATATCCCCTACCCCGTATTGATGACTTATTTGACTAGTTGCAGGGATCACAGGTGTTTTTTAAGATTGATTTGAGATCCGGGTATCATCAGCTGAAAGCTAAGGCAGAGGATGTTGAGAAAACTGCGTTCAGAACGAGGTATGGACATTTTGAGTTTCTTGTTATGCCATTTGGAGTGACTAATGCTCTGGCAGCATTTATGAACCTAATGAACCGAATTTTCAAAACCTACCTTGACGAATTTGTTGTGGTTTTTATTGATGATATTTTGATATATTCTAAAGATAGACTTGAACATGAACATCATTTGAGGACTGTCCTACAAATACTTCGGGAAAGGAAATTATTTGCTAAACTAAAGAAATGTGAGTTTTGGTTGGATGAAGTTGTTTTCTTAGGGCACGTGATCAACAAGGAAGGAGTTTCAGTGGACCCACAGAAAATAGAGGCAATTGTGAATTGGCCTACACCGACAAATGTGACAAAAGTTCGCAGTTTCATGGGCTTGGCTGGTTATTACAGAAGGTTTGTGAAAGACTTTTCAAAATTAGCTGTGCCTCTTACCCAATTGACACAAAAAGGGCAACCGTTTGAATGGAACGACGAAAGAGAAGTTGCCTTTCATGAACTAAAAACAAGACTGACTACTGCACCAATTTTGACAATACCTACAGGTATGGAGAATTTTGTAATTTTCAGTGATGCGTCTTATAAAGGTTTGGGTTGTGTGTTAATGCAGAACGGAAAGGTTATTGCTTACGCCTCCCGACAATTGAGGCCACACGAGAAGAATTATCCAACATACGACCTAGAATTGGCCGCAGTTGTTTTTGCTTTGAAAATCTGGCGGCATTATCTGTATGGAGCAAAGTGTGAAGTCTACACGGATCACAAAAGTCTGAAATAGTTCTTCACGCAGAAGGAGTTGAATATGCGGCAAAGGAGATGGCTGGAACTGATAAAGGATTATGATTTAGAGATTCAGTATCACCCCGGGAAAGCTAACACAGTTGCTGATGCCTTGAGCAGAAAATCAACGGGGAGTATGGCTTGTTTGCTTACTGAATAGAAAGAGATCTTGCAAGACTTTGAGAAGTCTGAAATTGAAGTGGTAATGTGTGAACAGGGCGGATTGATAGCCGCTATTATAGCCGAGCCGACGATCATTGAAGAAATCAAGCAGAAATAGAAAGAGGATGAATTCCTCAAGAAAGTGATTGATGAATTTGAGACAAGTCCGAAAGCGGAGTTCAGTATTGAAAATGAAGTGTTGAAACTTCGAAACCGAATGTATGTCTTTGATATCCCGGAACTAAAGAAGAGGGTTTTAGATGAAGCCCACAGATCCGTATTTGCTATGCATCCGGGTAATAATAAAATGTATCGGGATTTGAAACAAACCTATTAGTGGCCCAAGATGAAGAAAGAGATTGCAGAATATGTGTCCAAATGTCTTCAGTGTCAGCAAGTTAAAGCTGAACATCAGAAACCAGGCGGTCTACTTCAATCTCTCCCTATTCCTGAATGGAAGTGGGAGCATGTGACTATGGATTTTGTTGTTGGCCTACCTCGGACTCCTCGAGGTATGGATTCTATTTGGGTTGTAGTTGATAGACTGACTAAATCTGCACATTTTCTGCCAGTTCGAACTACATTTAATGCTTATAGACTGGCTACCATTTATGTTGATAAGATTGTCCGTTTACACGGAGTTCCGATATCTATTGTGTCGGATAGAGATCCAAAATTTGTATCTAGATTGTGGAAGAGTTTGCAGGAAGCTACGGGGACAGAACTAAGATTCAGTACTGCATTCCACCCACAGACGGATGGGCAATCAGAACGAACAATACAGACTTTGGAAGATATGCTTCGAATGTGTGCTTTAGATTTTCAGGGGGGTTGGGAAGACTATTTGCCACTTATAGAATTTGCATACAAGAACAGCTTCCACTCCAGCATCGATATGGCACCATACGAGGCTTTGTATGGTAAAAGGTGTAGATCACCTATTTATTGGACAGAAGTCAGGGATAGAGCTTTACTTGGGCCTGAAATTGTGCAAGACACTTCTGAGAAAATCAAAACTATTCGGCAAAGGCTCAAAACAGCTCAGGACCGACAAAATAATTATACAGATATTCGAAGAAGACTTCTTGACTATGAGGTCGGTGACCGTGTTTATTCGTGTGTCCCTAATGAAAGGCCAAGTCAGGTTTGGGAAGAAGGGCAAGTTGTTGCCCCATTATATCGGGCCATTTCAAATTTTGGAAAGACTTGGTCCAGTTGCCTATAGAGTTGCTTTGCCACCGGGATTCGAACAGATCCATAACGTGTTTCATGTGTCGATGTTGAGGGGTTACCTCCGAGACCCGTTTCATGTGATTGATTATCACCGGGTAGCTACAGATGAAAATATGGAATACGCTGAATGGCCAGAACGAATTGTTGATCGGCAAGTGAAACAATTGAGAAGCAAGTCTATCCCAATGGTGAAAGTGGAATGGAAGGAACACTATGGGACGGATGCTACATGGGAAAAAGAGGAGGAAATGCGACTACGCTATCCACATTTGTTTCCCGACGAAGGTAAATTAAGTTTGGAGGACCAAACTTCTAAAAGGGGGGAAGACTGTGATATCCTTGTTCCGTAATATGTTAATTGGTCCTTAATATGAGTATGATTATGTGTTTAATATGATTTTGTGTGCCATTACGTGAAAATATGTGGTTTTGAATTTTTATCTGTTCACCGTAGGAATATCTGTTTGATTATCTGCTTTGGAAATCAAATTGAAGGCCCTATCGGCCACCGATACTGAAATTGGTCGCGCCATTGTGATTGGCATAATTTTTAGAGCCTACGGTAAAATTTAATTGAAAAATTAATTCGGACCAGATTAAATTGATTAAATTAATGAAATAAGTGCCCAAATGTTTTATATTGAAATAATTGTAACTAGTGGGACTTTAAGAGAGGCACTACACCCTCAACTCTTCTCCTTTGTTACATTTTGGGCTGATTTCAACTCTAAGAAAAGAGAGAGGGGTCGACTAGAGAGAGAGGGAGAAACAGTTGGAGATTTGAGTGAGGAACTTGAGAAACTTGGAGATTCAACTAGAAATTGTGAAGAATTGAACCTCTAGGTAAGCACTTGACCCTGAATTCATAAGTTTGAAATTGTGATCTTGTAAGTTCAAGGGTTGTTTGTGATCAAGAGCATGTATTGAGTTGGTTTTGTTGAATTGGAAGACTATATATGCATGCATGTATATAATTGTCTTGAATTTGCATAATTGAGCTTGAATTACATGACTCATGTTGAATTTTGGTTGAAATCCGTGTATTTGACCATCTTTTCATCATATGGGATGAGAATGAGGGTTATATGTCACATGCATGCACAATCCATGGGAGTAGAAGCTTTGAATGCATGAAGTTGTTATGTTAGTAATGAATTCGATGGAAAATGAGCCATGCATGGGTTTGATTTATGAAATTGAGCTCCAAAATATTGTAATTTAGTGTTTATACCATGTTAGTACCCATATATATGAAGTTTGAGTCAAAATCATGCATTTGGAGCCTTTGAATTTGAAGTTGAAGTTCAAGATCATATTCTGGATTTTCCAGAATTTCGATGTCCACTCGAGCGGGGAAACCGCCGCTCGAGCGTGAAATTCGTGCTCCCAGTATATTTTTGCAGGCACGATGTCCGCTCGAGCGGGGAAGTCCATGCTCAAGTGGGGAGCTATGTAGGATGGACTTCCGCTCGAGCGTCCAAGTTCCACACTCGAGCATAAAAATGGCATAACCAGTACTTTTGCAGACCTCATGGCTCCGCTCGAGCGGGGAAGTCCACGCTCGAGCGGGGAAGGGGGCCTTGTTTTTTGAAATTTTGAAAATGCATTCTGAGTTTCGTTTTCCGTCCTCTTTCACTTCTAAGTACTCTTAGGCATGCATTGAGCATTGTAATTGAATTAAAGAGATAAGAATGAAGCCTAAAGAGGAATATGTGAATTAAAGAACGGATTGGATTATTTGTGACCCATATGTGTTATGTGATATGTAGGGTCAAGCTCCAGGGCAAATCCACAAGCCGATCACTGTGAGTAATATTTGAAATATGTTATTGTCCAATTGCTTACTTCTATGTAAGTTTTGTGAAGTTCATTAATCTGAATGGTGGACAAAGTTTGATATGAAAGTTTGAAAGGCTTAAAGGCGAGTTTGATATGAAAGTTTGAAAGGCCTAAAGGCCAGTTTGATATGAAAGTTTGAAAGGCCTTGGGGCCAGTTTGAGTTAAAAAAGGGCAAAGGCCAGTTTGACATGAATGAAATGGGCCCAAGGGCGTTTGATGTATAATGTTCCAATGTATTTGCTTTATTATTATTCACTGGGCTTTCACTCACGCTCATTCATGTGTTTGTAGGTGAGCCAAGAGAGGTTTAGACCCAGCCCCAGTGAAGTCTGTATGGAACAACCGGGTTTTGGAGAGTTAGCCCATGTGTCTCACGCACGAGAGTCGACTCTACTTCGCCTTTTTGTTATTTTGTTCTATATTGTCATATTGGCGAAGCCTTTGTATATGTCTGTATATAGTTTTCATGGGTTGACTTAGTTTTGGATAATCCTGTCTGTACAGAACTTTATGGCACTGTATTTTTGTTGTGAGTTATTAAGGTATCTATGTATGGTTTGTTTTGATGTGCCATGTAAGCACAGTTCTATGGACAAAGTTTTTAAATTGCTTCCGTTTGGCCCCCATTAACTCTGTTAAAATATGTTTAATTCAGTTTGAGGCCGTAGGTAATCCCATGATTACTGGCCGGTTATGTCCTTAACCCACGGGGGCGGGTTCGGGTCATGACAGTCTGAACCCGATGCAGAACCGGAACCGGAATCATCGTCATCCTCTGCATCAAAACCTGGCTCAGCCTCGCCTCCACTAGCGGAATCTGAGTCAGCATCATCATCTCTTCTCTCGGATAACTTATCATGCTGATCTCCAGCCTCCTTGGTCTCATCGGTCTCATCGTCATCGCGCATGATGGGCTCTCGATGCCTCCCTCGGCCGCATGCTGGAGCCTATCTCTCTCTTCCTGCTACTGGAGGGGGCGCTGATGGTCCTGCTTCTGTCGCCGCCGGCCCCGTCGGTAGAGGTGTGAACTGAAAAGGTAGTTTGAATATGTCAGCCATAGTATGTGTATTAGATGCAAGTATAGTGTGCGGAATGAGTACATGCAGAAGCCAGATGCGGTGTGTGAATGCAATGTGTCAGATGCGATCTATACATGCGGTGTATTAGTGCAGTGTGGGAAAATGTTCAGTTGAGATGTCAGTTTGGTATATCAGCAGAATTATGGTGACCAAAATGCAAGAAAACTGAAAAATTACCTGAATACCATGGAAGGCGAGTATCGCCTCCCTCTTCAAGATCATGCCCTCGAATGAGGCCAACATCTCGAGTAACCCCTCGACGTACCTTGTGGAGGGCTGCAAATGCAAGTTGGAATGATTAGTGTCTGGAATGAATGTCTGAGTATCTGAGCGAGAATGGAAAAATGAAAGCTGTAGTACATACCGATGGTGAATAAGGTGTCCTGACATATCGGTGACCAGGCAACAGAGGCTCAATCGGGATCTGATAAAGCTCTCCAGAGTACCGCCAACCTGTCAGCTCAGTCGAAAGATCTGGCCATCCAAAACTTTTCCTAGAGGGGAGGCATCCCTCTAGCCCTGTCCTTCGGTGCTCGGGCCCTGCTCGTTGAAGGGGCATCAGCTGCCCTCCCTATATGAGCATGAATACCTGTCAAAGGAGGCATGAGGTACGTCTGGATGTAAGTTGTATAGTCCCCCTCCTCAAGGAAAAAGTATGCATCCCCACCTCACATAAAGTCAATGATCTCCTGAGAGGAGAGACTCTCTGTGGCTCGCATGGATGGCAGAGGTGGTATAGGAACCGGCTGTAATGGCACACCTAATGTCTGGCTTAGGAAGCACTTACCTAGGAACCGGCCTACTGGCCCCTCAAGCATGAGCCGATAGCGAAAAGTGCCCCAAGCACCAGCAAACTGATGTCTGACACCCTCTGGCATCGTCACCCAAGGTTGCCATGTGATCTGCAGACAACAAATGCATAGATTGATTAGTTGCCATTAGATATGCAATATGAATTGGAGTTGAAAGCAGAAAGAATTGTGGGTATTGAGTTACCTCTGCTTCCCTCACTGTATCAAAATACTGGCGAAAAAATGAAAGGCTCTCTCGGGCCCTCAACTGACATCTCCCGTCATACCGGTGAGAGTATGGCACTCCAGGAGGCATCTCGACCTCCGGCTCTGGGGCAAGCGTCGGAAAATAGGCGTACACCCGCAGCTGCGTAAAAGTAAGAGGGCGACAGTGAGTATACAACAAATAAACACAGATAATGTGAAAAGCAAAATATGTGTGCAATGTCCAAAAAAAGCAAAATGCAGAGAATACAGAATACAGAGAAAATGCAGGAAGCAAAGTATGTAGTACAGTGTATAGAAAATACAAGTGCAGAGTAGAAATTAGACTCTATGTGTGTGGTGTGCATTGCGTGCAGTGTACAGAAAGTGCAAAACAGAAAGCATGGCAGAGAATGTAAAGCATAAAAGTAAAACATACCTCCCAGGCTCTTCAATAGCCGCCAACTCTCTTCCGCTCCTATGGGAGGTCGAGCTCCTATAGTAGTACAGGGTAGCGAGGCCAGCGCCATCCCAGTCGTAATGCCGGACCTGAGATAAGTCCACCAAAGCACTCAGAAGATATAGCCTGACTGTGTTTGCCCTGTCAGCGAATAAGGTAATGCCAAAGCGGAACATCAAGAAACCTTGAGCATACTGCTCAGTCTCCTCTTGGGTCGCTGGTGCCATCCCTCTGTAGTGATCTGCAAACCAGGTGTACCGGACCATCCCTGATCAGAAGATAGGTGGACGTGCCCCCAGCAAATAGATCCAGGCGGCCTCCCACTCGTCCATGTCAGCATCATATGGGATCGGCCGGCCTCCTACCTTGATGCCTGTCAGCATAGCAAAATCATACGGGGTCATCATCATATCCCCGGCAGTAGAGAAATGGAAAGAGTTGGTGGTATCCCACCATCTCTCTACCAGCGCGCTCAAAAGGGTCCTGCTTGCCATGAGGTGCGATAACCCCATGCAGAACAAACCAAACCCCGCCTCGTCGACGATCTGGCAAACGCCATTGGGGAGGTCCATGTACCACTCCCTCGCCGATATGGACCCATATCCTCGGGTAAAACGAGAGTCTACCTGTGTTCAGAATGAGCGAAAGAAATATAGTGCGTGAATGTGTTTAGAATGAGCAGAAGAAATATAGTGTGTACATGTGTTCCGAATGAATAGATGAAATATATTGCAAAGGTGCGAGCTATGCAGGAAATGTAAAGTACATTGCGAAAAATGTAAGAATACAGTGTCTACCTCGGAGGCGCCATGAGATAAGTGAGACTCTAGCTCTCGCATCAAGAGATTTGCTGGTGCGCCTCGTGCAAATCCGCTGAAATGACAGATTGTATTGGGTGGTAGTACATGCGCCTCCGGACGGTATCTCTCTGGGTTGAAAGATCAGACTCTAGGCGGTAACGGTATGTGCTCGGGATCTCCCTCCATCCCTGGTGAACCTCCATCATGAGGAATGTCGTCTGCCATTTGGAAAGAAGTTGAGAAAGTAGGCGAAAATAAGCAAAATAGGTGAAAAATGCCAAAAGTCAACTCTCAGAAAGAGAAAACGGGAAAAAAAGTCAAAGCGCGGGAAAAGGCATCAAACGCAAGACAAACTTGAGGGAAACAAACCTCAAGTGGCGAAAATGGAGAAAAAGGCTCCGAAAACAAATTTCAATCGGTTCAAAACGGAGGAAATCAAGAGGTTTTAGCGAATCAACTTCGCGTGGGGCGTTGGAAAACACGTATAAAGCACTGATCTTGGAGGAAAAAGTGTCTAGGGAGAGAGAGAAAGCAATTTTGGCACTGTGGGTGTGAGCAAATGTGATTTGGAAAGGTGTATTTAAAGATCTCCATGCAAAAGATCAAAATGGCCTGGATTTGCACAACTGGCCGATCGACCACTTTTTGTGGCCGACGGCCACCTTCAGTGGCCGACAACATCCTCAAGTGGCCGACATTGCTTTAGGGTGGCCGACAGGCTTCCAGTGTTCTCCTTGTGTGTTTTTATGATGTTTTGTGTCCTTGGTTCTAGAGAAAGTGAAAGAAAAGTTCACTTTTCAGCTCAAAGTGTCTCTGCGGAAGCTTCGAACCATGTCTTTAATGCATGACTCATTGTCAGCTGGCGTGAACGAGGTGTATCCTTTTGAAATATATTGTAACTCCTCCGAGAGATAAATCGGAGGTTGCAATTGAATCGGTTCTATTAAGGCATGTTCTTTTTTATCATTATATAGAACGCGCGTTTCTTTATTCGGTGTTTTGCATCGAACATGCTATTGATGTTGCATTGGATATGCATCGTTATTATTGTGCATAGAATATGTGTGTTGCTATAGACGCCCCATTTTTGACCGACCTTAAGACTCAGACGTCATTGTTTGTGCACCCGATGATCGTCCATGTTTGTGCTCGTTTTGAGTGCCCGAAGTACTCAGCTAAGTGCCTTGTCTTTGAGCCTCTAAACCCTCTGTGTTTTGGCCTTGTTTTTGGACCAAACCTTGGTGCCTCTTGCCTGTAGGGGGGAAAGGCTTTGTCGGCCACTTTTCCTCCTTGACGGCCACTTGATGTGGTCGGTCAGCTAGGGGAGGTGGCAGGCTGGCCACCTAAAGTGGCCGATGGCCAATTTTCTCATTTTTCAGATATTTTATGTGCTAGTTGTGCCAGTTGTTGATCACTAAAAGCGTCCTCTATACACGTGTATGGAGGGATGAAAGCAAGCTTTTGGCTCGCATTTCTATATAAGGGGAGGTCTCTCCCCTATTTTGAGGGTTACAAAATTTTGCGAGAAAAATTTCCTCTCTCTGTCTCTAGAATCCTCTCTCTCCCTATATTTTGCTTGAAAGTGAGAATTCTCTACATATTTGAACTAGGACCCTTGACCAAATACCTTTACCTTAGGGCTAAGGTTCTTTGAGGCTTGGTTTGAGGTCTTAAGCTTGGTTTTGGCTCAGAATTTTGGCTGTTTTAGTATTGTGCTTCAAAGGTAAAGACTTACCTCTTTTAGCTTTGTTTTAACTGATTGCTTGGTCATCTTTTTACACTATTTTGACCTGGTTTTTCAACCATAAAAAACTCTGCTTTTATGGTTTTAAAATGATGGTTTAAGTCTTGTTGAGTTAGGGGGGTGTCTCATCTTTTGCTCTTTGGCTTGTGAAGCCTTTTGAAACAATTTTTTTTTTGGCCTTTTAACCACTGTATTCCAGGGGAATTTCAGTGGCAAAAACTTGGTTTTGAGGTCCAAAATAGGAGGGGGTGGCCTCTCCTTCTTGTGTCTTATTTGCAAGTGTAGATGGCCTAACATGTGAGCATATTTTTCTACCTTTTTGTGATATAATCTCAGCATGATTTAGCCACTGTTTTGGCATGTTTAAGCTCTGTCCAGAGCTAGTTTGGTCATTTGAGCTTGATATTGCATGCCTCTAGTGTAATGCTCTTCACTAGCTTTGATGTTTTTGGCTCTTAACATGTTGTACATGAGTTGTTTGCATGTTGTAGCATTATTTTTCATGCCATTTCAGCACTGAAATATCTATAACCTCCCTCATTGCTTCACTTCTCCATTTGTTTTAAGGGTTGGTTAACCTTATGGTTGTGTTCAAGCTTGAGATAGAGCTTGTGCTCAATGGTTTTAGCCTTCTTTTGAGGGTTTCCACTAACCAAAGGCATGATCTCTCTCATGTCTTAAACCATCCTTTGGTTGACCCCTCTCTCATTAGAGGACACTCATTTTGGACTTAACTGATTAAAGAATGGTTTGGTAATGCTAAAATATGTAAACAAGAATTGGACAAGTAAAACATGACTAAGATAAGCATTTGTATTGCATGTGTTTGGATCGAACGTTAATCCAAACACAAGAAACGTGGGACGTTTCATACTCTAAGTGATGAAACGTGTCACGTTTCTTGGTCGCCATCACCCTTGATCATGCATGATAGGGTGGTGGCTATTTGAGTCAATTTGTGCATTCATTAAAGCTTGTACAAGCTTGGTTATTTGGCCATCATGCATGAAAATGCTTGATGGGTGGCTCGAGAACCAAGTGCCACACTCCTTTGAGCTTGAGAAATGATAAAGAGAGTGGCAGTACACACATTCCTTGAAAAATGCATTGATTTGCCTCTGTTGTTCTTTGCTGTAGCAAAACCAGAAGCCTGGAAAAAGGGGTGGCCGACCGGCCACTTATACTGGCCGACCAGCCAGTTAAGGTGGCCAGCAGCCACTTTTTGTGGCCGACCATCCACCAATCCATTTTTGTGCAAAAGTGTATCTGAGTTAGGGTAGAAGCAGTCTGGAAGTTGGTTCAATGTTCAGAGATCAAGGCAAGTGCAAACAGAGGCGGCCGGTGGCAAGGCGATGGATTTTCGGAAGGAAGCCGACCCAGCATGCATGTCTCCCTTGCCCACGAGGCTACTTTACTTGCTTTAATTAGTTAATTGTAGCTAATTATTTGATTTGAGTATTGTGATTAATTAGCTTAGCGTAGCTAGCTATTCAATTTCAATTGTGTTGTAATAATTAACTTAGAATAGTTAATTAGTTGGTTTGTAACAATTAGCTTAGCATAATGTAGCTTAGCTTATTTATTCAGACACTCCTTCGAGAGAGCGTAATGCTGTAATAAGCGTGCGTGTGTGTGTGCATGTCTTCCAACCCCACTTCTTTCTCCCTTTTATTTAACCGCTTTCGATGGTTAGTTTTAGGGCACGTTTTGATTAGCATAGCTTATGCTTGCATGTTTGCATCATTCATTTGTATTGCATGCACTGGGCTTGACGCATCATTCAAACTGCATCGTATTTCAATACTTATTTGAATACGTGTATCAAATTGTTGCATTCATATGCCACCTTAGATAACCGAGCCTATTAATTGCATATTGCATGTGTTGCATTAGGCATTGTTAACATAGTTAGGATCATGCATATTCCTCACTAGTTTCTATTTTGGCTTGGAGTACACTGTAAGTTTTACACTTTAGCATACTTGCATGAGTGTGGGGGTTACCATGTTTCGCATGCTTTCTATGAGGCTATGTGCTTAAATGCTAAACTGCATGAATGCCTGTGGATGAAAGCTTGATTACTTGAATTGGAACAATTCGATGATGTGAGTTTTAAGCCCACTTTGCGAAGTGGCAAATCATGTTTTAAGCCCACCTGAGGATGGCAAATCTGCATTTTAGCCCACTTGAGAGTGGCACCTTCAAACCATTTTCGAAAACAAACATGAGTTGATATGTTCTAATTCTCGCGATTTTAGTCTATACTTGTATATGTGTGTCACATAGTAAAGTTAGCTAATAACTAGAATAAGAACACATGTGTTTATAAAACAACATATCATGCTTAATAGAGGCCGATCCTTTGACCGGGCGAGCGGGGGTGCTCATTTCAAGACCTTCCCCTCTCGTACCCAAGTTCCCGAATCAAGGCAACTTTGGTGATGACGGACATGTGGCCTTTGGCACGAGTCAAGGTTTCCTAAATTTCCCAAAAACAAAATATTTAGGTGGTGACTCTGTAATCTGGCAAAGCAGTCCAGTTTTGGGCATTATTTGATTCAAAATCTGATTTTCCAAAATGATTTTCTGGATTGGTCTCTTTGGTGTTTATCAGTCTCACATTACACTTAGTGGGATTAGACTTAGAACCGTGATAGGAGTCCGAACTGTAGGAGACCAATTCGAGCCTCTCTCGAAAGGGGGGCGCGTGAAGAAAGTCGAGTCCACAGTTGCGTTGTATTGCATTACACATGCTTTCATGTTTGCATAGAATATGCATGTTGCGTTGTATTGTCTTATACATGCCCTTACATTCGCATAGAAAACGTCTGTACCTGTTGCATCGACCATGCATTTGCTACTATCGCATAGAATATGCATTACTCTGTCTATTGCATAGAACATGCTCTCGCTTGTGCTGTATAGAATATGCTTATGTTTTGTTCCTTGCATGTTGTGCATGAAACATGCCTCTAACATTGTGTTACAGTTATTCGTCTTGCATGGAACATGCATTCTTATTGTGTTGTACCTATCAAATTTCTTTCTTATGCAAACACAATATTGTATGTACGGTTCATTCAAAGCTGGTGCAACCAGACGATATTATATATACGGTTCATTAAGAGGAACTCCAGGTAAGATCATTCCTGCCCCCTTGAACCCCTTGTTGGTTAGAAACATTCGGGTACACCCGGTCTTTACACCACTCCCCTATTGGTTAGAAACATTCTGGTACGCCCAGTGTTTACAACACCTCTTGTTGGTTAGAAACATTCGGGTACGCCCGGTGTTTACACCACTCCTTGTTGGTTAGAAACATTTGGGTATGCCTGGTATTTACACCACCCCTTGTTGGTTAGAAACATTCAGGTACGCCCGATGTTTACACCACTCCCTTGCTTTGGTTAGAAACATTGGGACATGTTCCCAATTTTTATACCACCCCCCCGGTTAGAAGTGTTTGGAACGTGTTCCGATGCTTATACCGCCTTGCTTTGGTTAGAAGCATTGGGACGTGATTCTGATGTTTATACCACCCCCCCGGTTAGAAGCGTTTGGAACGTGTTCCAATGCTTATACCACCTTGCTTTGGTTAGAAGCATTGGGGCGTGATCCTAATGTTTATACCACCCCCCAATTAGAAGCGTTTGGAATGTGTTTCGATGCTTATACCACCTTGCTTTGGTTAGAAACATTGGGATGTGTTCCCGATGTGTATACCACCCCCCCCGGTTAGAAGCATTTGGAACATGTTCCGATGCTTATACCACCTTTCTTTGGTTAGAAGCATTAGGATGTGATCCTGATGTTTATACTGCCCCCCTCCCCGGGTTAGAAGCGATTGGAATGTGTTCCGATGCTTATACCACCTTGTTTTGGTTAGAAACGTTCAGACGTCTTCAGATGTTTATGCCACCCTCCGATGTTTGCACCGCTCTCTTTTCCCTCTCGCACGTGACGCGTTAGGACACTTTGGTTAAAAGCATCCAGGCGGATTGCAATGCTTACACTGCTTTTTGTTTTGATTAACTAGTATTTGGACGTGTTTCAATTGTTATCATTGTTCTCTTTGGTTCCGAATATTAGGGTGTGTCCCTAGGTTCACACCATCTCTCTCCTCGCATGTGCCACGCGTTAGAATATTAGGGTGTTCTCTTTGGTTTCATTACATTCTCATTGCATGATCATAAGTTATGTTGTTGCATCGTGCATATCAGTTGCATCTTGTCCCAGAACTACGCTGGTTTGATTCATTGCAAAGGGATACGTAGGCAGCCTGCGGGCGCAACCGTTCTTTGTTTTGTTTAGTTGTTTGTCCAAGTCTTCGGCCTTGTTAAAAATGGGTCGTCTCTAGGCTTTGACATTCACTCTCGTCATTTCATGACTTCCGAGTTCTGTCAAACAGGGGCAACTGTAGACACCCCATTTTTGACTGACCTCTAAACTTGGACGTCATCGTTTGTGCACTCGATGATTGTGCTTGTTTTGAGCGCCCGAAGTTCTCAGTGGAACGCCTTGTATTTAAGCCTCTAAACCCTTTTATTTTTGTGCTTGTTTTTGGGCCAAACCTTGTTGCCTCTTGCCTGGAAGGGGAAGGGGCCTCGTTGGCCACTTTATGTTCTTGTCGACCACTTGAAGTGGCCGATGGCCATTTGTCCATTTTTTCAGATATTTGTTTGCCAGCTGTGCCAGTTGTTGCTCACTGAAGTCCATCTCCATACATGTGTATGGAGGGATGAATACAAGCTCTAAGCTTGATTTTCTATATATAGGGGATGCTCTCCCCAATTTGGGGAGGTTAGAGTTTTTAGATCAAAATTTCTCTCTCTCTCTAGAAGTCTCTCTCTCTCTCTTCTTGCCTTGTGCTTGATAGTTGATTTTCTCTACACCTTTGCACACTAACCCTTAACCAAATTTGACCACCTTGGAGCTGAGGTCCCTTGGAGCTTAATTTAAGCTTTTGGAAGGAGGTTTGAGCCAAAAAGTGTGCCTGTTTTGTACTGTGCTTCAAGAGGTATAGGACTTACTTTGTAGGCTTGGTTTTAATTACTTGCTTTGCCATCTTTTTATACTGTTTTTGGCCTAGTTTTCAACTACAAAAAACTCTGATTTTTGGGCCTTAACATGATGGTTTGAATTCATTTTGTGTTAAGGGGTCGTTGTAGACCGCCTGAAACTCCTCCGCGCGGCCCTTTTTAGAGAGGGCGCAAATTGGGTTCTAGCCACTACAGTTCGGACTCCTGTCATGGTTCTGAATCTAATCTCACAAAGTGTAATGTAAGACTTACAAATCACCAAAGAGTCCAAACCCAGAAAATCGTTTTGGAAAATCGATTTTAATCAAAAAGCGCCAAACATGGACTACTTTGCCAGATTTCAGAGTCGCCACTGTAACAAGCCCGCGGGGGGACCTCGCTATAGCTCGGACTCGACTTTGTAGTCACGGTTCTGAGTCTGAACCAAAGAGTCCAAATCCGGCAAATCGTTTTGAGAAAACAGATTTTTGAAAGAAGTGCCAAACATGGACTGCTTTGCCAGATACAGAGTCGCCACCTAAATATTTTATTTTGGGAAATTTAGGAAACCCTGACTCGGTGCCAAAAGGCCACGTGTTCGTCATCACCAAAATTGCCTCGGCTCGGGAACTTGGGTACGATTGGGGAAGGTCACTTCGTGAGCACCCCCGCTCGCCCGATCAAAGATCGGCCTCTACTAACCATGATATCAATTTTTGAAAACTTTGTGTGTCCTTATTCCGGTTATTAGCCTAGGTCACTATGTGATGCACACAGCATATAAGTATAGACCGGGTTGCCTGAATTGGAACAAAACATTTCATGTTTGTTTATTTGAAAGTGGTTTGATGGTGCTACCCGCGAGTAGGCTAAGACGTGGATTTGCCACCCTCGGGTGGGCTTAGAAAACATGATTTTGCCACTATCTAGTGGGCTTAAAACACACATTTGATGAATTATTCCAATTCAAATAACCCAACCTTCACCCATAGGCATTCAGTCAGTTATATCACCTAAGCAAATAGCCTCATGGTAAGCATGCTATTCATGGCAGTCACTCACACGCATGCAAGGATGCTAAAGCATAGAACTTACCGAGTACTCCAAGCCAAAATAGAAACTTCATTAGAAATCATGCATGATCCTAACTATACAGAAATGCCTAATGCAACACATGCAAAAAATGCAATCTATAGTAGGCCCGGCTATTCTAAACATGGCATATGGAATGCAACAACTAACATGTATTCAACTTGGAATTGAAAGTACAATGCAGTTAGTATGATGCGCCGATCCCGGTGCATGCAATGCAGATGAATGAATGCAAACATGCTATCATATTGTATGCTAATTGAAATATGCCCTAATCTAACCATCATAGGCAGGTAAATAAAAGGGAGAAAGACGTGGGGTTGGAAGACATACAACACACACGCACACTTTATTACAGTTGTGCCCTCGCGCAGAGGGTCCGAATAAATATACAGTCCCAAATGAAAGAATAGTACAGTCCAAATATTACAGTCCGAATATGTACAAATTCCTACTTAATTAACAAATTAACTAAGAAAATAAATAAAACTGGCATGCAAGCCAGGGACTGCCTTGCTTCTGATGAAAGATGTATGTCTGGGCTGCCTTGCGCGGAAATCCACTGGGATGCCCCGATTAGCCTCTGTTTGCAACTGTTCTTGAAATGCGCGCCAAGCCTCGGAAGACCGCTGATTCTTGATTTGCTGCAACAGAGAGCAGGAAAGGGGCATAGCAATGTATTTCACAAATATATGCATGCCTCGATCCTCGTGCCACCAATCACGCATACCGAGGCATGACGGCCGAGGAGTCGAATTGCACAACTCAATATAGAATGAATGCACGTATAAACACAACAAGAACCTAACTCCATCATAGATGATCCGGAGTGTCGGTGACTAGGGAATTGAGACATGTTCCGTCACTTGGAGTACGAAACGCACCTCGTTTCCCGTGCCCAGGCTAACTCCTATCCCGAACACGATGCAATATGCATGATATGCATGAATGCAACTAAGATACAGCCTAGCATGCATAATGCTATGAAAATAAGATGCCTTGAAATGCGTGCACACGGGCACGCAAATCGAGAAAATGACATACGCAATGCAAATGACATGGAAATAAGATATGGGCTTACACTAACATGACAGAGCCTCAGCCACACTCACATAAGAGGTCGATGAATGAAAATGAAGTGCCTCGAAATGCGTGCACACAGGCACGCAAACCGAGGCAATGGTATATGCAATGCAATGGCATGGAAAATGGCATATAGAATGCAACATGGACTTATACTAACATGAGAGAGCCTCAGCCACACTCACATAAGAGGCCGATGGATGAAAATGAAGTGCCTCGAAATGCGTGCACACGAGCACGCAAACCGAGGCGATGGCATACGCAATGCAATATGGCAAAAATGGCATATAGAATGCAACATGGACTTACACTAACATGAGAGAGCCTCAGCCACACTCACATAAGAGGCCGATGGATGAAAATGAGGTGCCTCGAAATGCGTGCACACGGGCACGCAAACCAAGGCGATGGCATACGCAATGCAATATGGCAAAAATGGCATATAGAATGTAACATGGACTTACACTAACATGAGAGAGCCTCAGCCACACTCACATAAGAGGCCGATGGATGAAAATGAAGTGCCTCGAAATGCGTGCACACAGGCACGCAAACCGAGGCGATGGCATACGCAATGCAATATGGCAAAAATGGCATATAGAATGCAACATGGACTTACACTAACATGAGAGAGCCTCAGCCACACTCACATAAGAGGCCGATGGATGAAAATGAGGTGCCTCGAAATGCGTGCACACGGGCACGCAAACCGAGGCGATGGCATACGCAATGCAATATGGCAAAAATGGCATGCAAGAATAGGGGCCAAAAGAGGGGTAATGAAGTAAGTGATATAAGCAAAACCCAAACTGAAAATTTTCCTTCTACAACATTGAAGAGGAACCAAAAATATGAATATTTACAGTATATGACAAGCCTCAAATCAGTATACAAACATGCTAAAAAATGAGCACAAGATTGAGGCTCAAAAGGTGCTATAACATGAAGTATACAAAATAATCACCAAACAGCCAAAGACCCTTAATAAAACATGTAGAATGGGCCAAAATAGGACTATTTCCAGAGCTGTAAAATGGCCAAAAACAAAAGCATGGTGGGCTAACTAAACATGTAAGAATGGGGAATAAAAGAGAGATATAACATGAAGTGACCTATGGAGGCCCCAAACCATGAAAGGACCTAAACGAAATACGAAGAATGGACCAAAATAATCACTTTTTCAGAACTGTAAAATGGCCAAAAACAAAAGCATGGTAGGCTGCCATTGCATGCAAGAATGGGGAAGAAAAGAGGAGTATAAAGGTAGGTACAACATGGAAGTCCCAAATGGTGTTGAGCCCTTCTTCAATGTTGAAGACGGTCTCAGAATAAGCCTAACATCAGTTTACAACATGCTCAAAAACAGATTACTCATGGGCCAAAAATAGCATGTAAGATCATGACATATAAGAGGATCAATGAAGCAAGTGTGTCATGGAGGGCTCAAACAGGGTTGTGCCCTTAATGAAAAGTGAAGATGAGCTCAAAAGAGGGCCCTTTTCAGTTAGGGCCGGAGCTTGAAACAAAAAGCATAAAAGGCTTGCCAATGGATCAAGAAAAATGAGACAAACTTTCCCCCACAAAATATCCCCCGGATAAAGATCTTTTCTGGGGGATAAAGCCCCACAGCTGTAAAGTGCACAGTGCAAGGAGCACGGCCGGCCTATTACTTTTGCTCCAGGTGGCCGGCCGGCCACACCCCCTAGCCGGCCGGCTAGGGGTCAAAAGGGTCAATCACATTTTCTGGCCGGCCACCAACTGATGGTAACCTCCTATGTGTGTACAACACAACCCTGTGGTTAAAAGTCCAAGAAAGTGGGTCCAGGGGGTTCAACATTAGCTCGGAAGGAGGGGGTCAAAAGGGTCAAGTAGAATTACTGGCCGGCCACCAACTTTTAGGATCCTCCCATGTGTGTACATCACAAATATGTGGTTCAAAGTTCGAGAAAATGGGCCCAAGGTGTTCAACATTGGCCCGGAAGGAGGGGTTCAAAAGGGTCAATTGGAATTAGTGGCCGGCCATATGATATTAGGATCCTCCCATGTGTGTACAACACAAATATGTGGTTGAAAGTTCAAGAAAGTGGCCCCAAGGTGTTCAACATTGGCCCGGAAGTGTGAAAAACGGGTGTCGGAGGGCGCCGGAGGAGTAAAAACTGGTTGTTGAAACAATTGCTGGCCTCCCACCCTTCCATGACCTTCCTGGTGATGAAACAGAGGTACCTGCCAAAAACGAATGAAAACCGATGCAAAACGAATGTTCGGGGGCCAAAACACGCAGTTCGGGGTCCCGAAAATGGGCTGCCAAGCACCGAAAGTGGCGTTCGGCCACGAAGTGGGTTTCTCAGGCCCCAGTGTCCCTTGAAAGGGAGAAAATAAGATGTATGCCAAAAATCAGAGCAAACGGAGATGGTTAGGCGGTCCCGAACCGAGGCACACGGCCAACGGTCCCGAAAAACCGGAAACCGGACTCCGAAATGGGAAAAATGGCCTACGGCTACAAAATGTAGACTACGGACATTGAGATGGTCTACAGGACCTCTCTCTCCCCTCAGGAAAAGAAACAAAGAAAACCGAGCCTGGTTCGCAAACCGAGGCAAAGCACAAAAGAGGGTTCAGAAGTCCGGAGGAAGGGCTCACGGCCGCAACTCGGAAACTTCTGAACGAGCACATTATGCAACATCACCAAGCGCTCAATCGGTGACGTCTGAGTCTTAAGGTCGGTCAAAAATGGGGTGTCTACAGCCACCTAAATATTTTATTTTGGGAAATTTAGGAAACCCTGACTCGTGCCTAAGGCCTCGTGTCCGTCATCACCAAAGTTGCCTCGGCTCGGGAACTTGGGTACGAGAGGGGAAGGTCCTGAAATGAGCACCCCCGCTCGCCCGATCAAAGATCGGCCTCTACTAAGCATGATATGTTGTTTGATAAACACATGTGTTCTTATTCCAGTTATTAGCTAACTTACTACGTGATGTACACAGCATACAAGTATAGACTAAATCGCTCGATTTGGAACAAAACATCTCATGTTTGTTTGTGAAAATGATTTGAAAGTGCTACCCTCAAGTAGGCTAAAACGCAGATTTGCCACCCTCAAGTGGGCTTAAAACATGATTTGCCACAGACAAGTGGGCTTAAAACGCACATTTTGATGAATTGTCCCAATTCAAACAATGAAGCCTTCATCCACAGGCATTCATGCAATTAATCACTTAAGCACATAGCCTCATGGAAAGCATGCTATAATGGAAGTCACTTACACACATGCAAGGATGCTAAAGCATAAACACTTACAGTGTACTCCGAGCCAAAACAACAACTAGTTAGAAATCAATGCATGATCCTAACTATGTTAAGATGCCTAATGCAACACATGCAAAAATGTAACTAAAATAGGCTCGGCTATCTAAAATGGCATATGAATGCAACACTTGATAACGTGCTGTTAAACACATATCCAAGTAAATGTATTGAAATACAATGCAGTTTGAATGATGCGCCGAGCCCGGTGCATGCAAGACAAATGAATGATACATGCATGCGAGCATAAAGATGCTAATTGAAATATGCCCTAAAACTAACCATCAAAATCTGATAAGTAAAAGGAAGAAAGAAATGAGGTTAGAAGACATGCACACACATACGCACCCTTATTACAAAATTGTGCCCTCTCGACAGAGGGTCCGAATGAATTTAGCTAACTAGCTACGCTAATTAAACTAATTATTACAAACCAACTAATTAACTACGCTAAGCTAATTAATTATTACAAAACTTTAACTAATTAACAAATTAATTAAGTTACAAAACCAACTAAGCATGAAAAACATCTAAATTAGGTTGCTACAGCTCCGCCTTGAACAATGAAGGATGCATGCTCGGTTTCCGCCTCAAAATGCTCTCCGGTTTGCTCTTTAGAGGCTCTGTTTGCAGGGTTTCTGCAAGAACTTGATGTTGAACCTTACCAAATCATTGTTGGGGAATGCACCAGTGGCCTGCCGGCCATGAATGGTGACTGCCGACCCTCCTGTCGGCCAAGGATGTGCAGTGCCGGCCACGGATGAAGAGGTGCCAGCCACTGATGTACTAAAACTCCATTCTGTAACAAAGCTCAAAAGAGAAGAAAGGGAGGGTCTCCCAAGAACATGTATGTACCATACCCCTCCATATCACCTCAAAATATCAAGGGAGAGGCACCGTTGGATCCAAAACCATTAATCAAGCATCTCAATGCATGATGGCCAAAGATCCAACATGTACAAATTCAATAAATGCATGACAAACAAGACACTTAGACCATCTCCTTATCATGAGAGATCAAAGGCAATGGAGTCCAAGGGAGATTGGCTCACTTCATCACTTCAAGTATGAAATGAACTAATCCACCTTGTGTTCAACACAACATCCGATTGAACACAATGCAAAGGAAGCAACAGGACATTCAAACAACATGCTAATCTTGGCATGAAATGCAACACTCTAATATGCAAACACTCATGCACAACATACTAGAACACTTAAGCATTAAAACCTAGTGAAGGATACAACACTAGAATCATGCAAAGCAATGCTCGATGGACTAAACCAACACCAAAAAGACCCCATGCATGCCAAAACAATGGCAAAATCCTACTGGAAATGAAGCACCAAAAGTTACAACAACATGCTCATGCATTGGCTCGCAAGTTAGGCATTAAACACAACTCTCAAAAGCTCTCAAGGAATGAAAGAAGTAAGAACATGTCACATGTATACGCTCTAAAATAACATGTTAAACGATTCCCAAACATGCAATCATCACAAACATAGCATACTACAGTGCTCAAAATTCAAGACTAGCTAAGGTACTTACACCATAGCCATATCAAGCAAGCCCCGAAGGACCAAGATTACTCAAAATAGTCCTAAGGCAGGCCAAAATGATGCTAGAAACATGATGAAGTGTAGCCAAAACAAGCTAGAATGAGAGGCATGAAGCATGATGCATGCAAGGCCAATGAGTGGGATTACACTAGACATACCAAAACCAAGTAAGAGGTGACTCTACCAACAAAAATTAGAGTTGTAACATGGCAAGGTAACACCGAAAGCATGCTGAGATGGTAGCCCCAAAGCTTAGGCAAGCATGCATATGAATTAACCCATGATCAAGACATAAGGCACAACTCTCCAAAAGCATTGAATGTGTGAAACATGAGAGAGCATGACTACACTACACACACTGAAATCATGTGAAAAATGAGGCCAAAGCATGCACACAACTCAAGTAAAGCATGCTAGATACTTTGAAACTCAAAGCTACTGAGCAAGATTGTACTATGGCTATACAAAGCAAGTTCCAAATGATCAAGACCACTCAAAATAGAGTTCAAGCAGGTCAAAATAAGGCTAAGAACCTACTGGAGCAGAGCTAAAACAAGCTAGAATTAGAGGCACAAAGCATGATGCATGTTAAGGCTATAAGGAGGATTGCACTATAAGGGTGTGAAGCATGCAAGAGGCAATCAAACCAACCCAAAACAGAGTTATAACATGGCAAACAATGGCTAAAAACATGCTGAGAAGGAGCCAATTCAAGGCACAAAGACATGCTACTTTGCAAGGCTACAAGTAAGATTACACTACAAGTATAAGAAGCATGCAAGAGGTGACCAAGATGGCCAAAAATAGAGTTGTGGTAGGTCTGAAAAGACACAAAAATGAGCCTAAACAAAGCCTCCAAGAAGTAGAAACACATGCTCTTTTGGAGGGCCATCAACACATGCAAACAAGAGAAGAGGAGAGGGGACCACCCCCAACCATTTGGGACCTCAAAATCACTTTTCTACCACTAAAATTCCTCTAAGTTTCAGTGGTGAGAAGGCCAAAAAGAGATGGTCTCAAAGGCCTTAAAAGATGGCACAAAGCAAGGCCAAACAAGCCACCAAAGGGGGTAAACCACCCCTAACTCAAACAAAGCCTTAAGCAACCATTTTAAGCACTTAAATACAAAAAAAAATTCAGTTGAAACTTAGGTCAAAAAAAGCATGCAAAGGTGGCCAAATATGCAACCAAAACAAAGCTTAGAAGGGGGAATATGACTCACCCTTGAAGAACAATAAGAACAACAACTTCTTCAGCCTAAAACTAGCTTTTAGAACTCAAATAACACTCCCAAGAACCTCAGCTCAATGATGGTGCTGTTTTACTAGGTGTTTGTGGGCAAAAGTACCAACGAAACAATACTTTTGAGCCAACATAGCACAAATAGAGAGAGAGAGAGAGAGAGAATTCTAGTGAGAGAGGGATATCTTTAGCTCTGAAAAAATGATGAACCTCTGGAAAGGGGACAGAGCCTCCCCTTATATAGAGCAACGCCATGCAAAGCTTGCTTGACAAGCTTGAAATGGCCTCTGTCCCTCCATACACGTGTATGGAGGATGGCTCAGTGAAAAAAAGCTAGCTCAAAAGATCTAACATAATATATGCTGAAACAAGGTGTCCTGCCGGCCATCAGTGGTGGCCGGCAGTGCCTCATTGATGGCCGGCAGGGCCAAATCCATGGTCGGCAGCCCCTTCCTCATGGCTGGCAGGCCATCACAAACAACAATATGGAGGACCAAGGCATGGTCCAAAAATGAGACAGAATGGAAATAGGGTTTGGAAAGAGCAAACCTGGCATTCCGTCACGAAAGTTGAGCGCTCAGCGAGCAATCAAACTTGTAATCGGATGTACCTGCAAGCACATCCAAGTCTTGAGGACGGTCAAAAATGGGGTGTCTACTTGTCCACCCTTCTTGTCGCTTATTTGTGTGAGCTTTTGGGCCATCTTTTAGCATATTAACATCAGAATTTTTGGGCCTTTAAACCACTGAAATTCAGAGTTATTTCAGTGGTAAAAATCAACTTTTGAAGTCCAAAATAGGAGGGGTTAGTCTCCCCTCCTTGTGTCTTGCTTCCATGCCTAGGTTGCTTCACATGTCAGCTTGATTTTCTAGCTTAATTCAAGCATGTTTTAGGCTCTAATTTGGCATGTTTCAGCTTTGTTTTGGGTTGGTTGGAGCACTTGAGGCTTGCTTTGTGTGCTTGTAGTGCAATTGTTCTTGTTAGTCTAACTTGTGCTATGTTTTGGCCTCTTATTCTAGTTATCTTTAGCTTAATACAAGCATGTTTTAGGACTCATTTTAGGCTGTCTTAGGACTGTTTTGAAGTGTTTCTACCTTTTGAGCTTTGTATTGCATGCCCATAGTGTAATGGTCTTCACTAGCTCATTGTTTGCTTTAAGCATGAAATGCTTAGGTTGCTTGCATGTTATAGTATTATTTTGCATGTAATCTCAGCATCATAATCTCTGTCACATTCTCATTTGTCTCACTTTCAATTGCTTTTGAGAGTTGTTTCAAGTTTGGAATCCTTTAAGCTTGAGATAGAGTTTGTGCTTAATGGTTTTAATCCCTTTTTGGGGGTTTTTACTAACCAACGACATGATCTCTCTCTTGCCTTAAATCATCCCCTGGTTGACACTTTTTTCTCTTTAGAAGACTCCCATCAATGGACTTAGTCGATTAAAGGATTAATCAATAATGTAAAATGAGTAAACAAAATGAACGAAGTAAAAAAGGAAAGATTAAGCATCTTTGTATTGCATTGCATGTGTTCGGAATGGACGTTAATCCGAACACAAGAAAAATGGGACGTTTCATACTCAAAGTGATGAAACGTGCCACTTTTCTTAGTCACCGTCACCCTTGATCATGCATGATAGGGTGGTGGTCCTTTGAGTCTTATTTGTGCATTCATTAAGCTTGTACAAGCTTGGTTCTCTAGCCATCATGCATTGAAAATGCTTGGTTGATGGTTCGAAGGCCAAGAGTTACCCTCCTTTGAGTTTATGCAATGATAAGGGGGGCTACAGTGCACACATTCCTTGAAAATATATTGCTTTGCCTCTGTTTGCTCTCTGTTGTAGCAAAAGGAGAAGTCCAAGGATGTAGTGGCTGACAGCCACTTGGAGTGGCCGACCAGCCAGTTGAGGTAGCCGACAGTCACTTTTTGTAGCCGACCGGCCACTAGTTAATTTTTGCACAAATGTGCTCCTGAGTTGGAGCAGAAGCATTCTGGGAATTGGCACAATTTTCAGTGATCAAACGATTGCAAACAGAGGCATCTGATGGCAAGGCAATGGCATTTTCAGGTGGATCAACCGAGCATGCATGCGTCCCTCGCCCTCGAGGCCATTCAGTCGCTTTTGTTAACTTAGAATAAGTTAGATATTTCATTCATACAAGTGTTGTAATTAATTAGCTTAATCTATTTTGTAATATTTTAGCTAGGTTGGAATAGTTAGTCAATTTACTTCCATTTCGGTTTGTAATAATTAGTTAACTAGAATAGTTAATTAGGTTCATGTTGTAATAATTAGCTTAATTAGCATAGCTAGTTAGCTTATTCATTCGGACCCTCCTTCGTGAGGGCGTAATGTTGTAATAAGTGTGCGTGCATGTGTGCATGTCTTCCAACCCCACGTCTTTCTCCCTTTTATTTATCCGCTTTTGATGGTTAGATTAGGATCATGTTTCGATTAGCATACCTTATGCTCGCACGTTTGCATCCATTCATTTGTCTTGCATGCACCGAGGGTCGGTGCATCATTCAAACTGCATTGTCAAATTCAATACTTACTTGAATACGTGTTTCAAAACATGCTATCAAAGTGTTGAAAATACCATGACTAAGTAGTTGAGCCTATTTAGTTACATCATTGCATGTGTTGCATTAGTCATTTAACATAGTTAGGATTATGCATCTTTCTAACTAGTTTCTGTTTTGGCTTGGAGTACTCAGTGAGTTTTGTGCTTTAGCATGCTTGCATGAGTGTGATTGCCATATTGCCATGATAGCATGCTTGCCATGAGGCTATTTGCTTAAATGCTAAACTGCATAAATGTCTGTGGATGAAGGCTTTGTTGCTTGAATTGAAACAATTCAACGAATGTATGTTTTAAGCGCACTTTGAGAAGTGGCAAATCATGTTTTAAGCCCATCATGTTTGATGGCAAATCCACGTTTTAGCCCACTTGAGGGTGGCAAATTCAAACCATTTTTGAAAACAAACATGAGTTGATTTATTCCAAGTCTTGAGATTTAGTCTATACTTGCTTGTGTCATCAGATAGTAAAGTTAGCTAATAATGGGAACAAGAACACACGAGGTTTATAAAAGAACATATCATGATTAGTAGAGGCTGATCATTTGATCGGGCGAGCGGGGGTGGTCATTTCAGGACCTTCCCCTCTCGTACCTAAGTTCCTAAGTCGAGGCAACTTTGGTGATGATGGACACATGGCCTTTGGCATGAGTTAGGGTTTCCTGAATTTCCCAAAAATAAAATATTTAGGTGGCGACTCTGTAATTTGGCAAAGCAGTCCAGTTTTGGCATTATTTAATTCAAAATCAATTTTCCAAAATGATTTTTTGGATTGGACTCTTTGGTGTTTATTAGTTTCACATTGCACTTGTGAAACTAGATTCAGAACCGTGACAAGAGTCCAAACTGTAGGACCAACTCGAGCTCTACGAAAGGGGGCGCAAAAAAGGCGAGCTACAGTATGCACCTGCTTACAAGACAATAGTCGCAATAGACGAAGTTTGGGACAAGAATCCCTGGTATCATGACATTTGGAACTTTCTAGAGAAGGACATGTACCCATAAGAGGCAAATGTCAAGGATAAACGGCGAATACAGTGTGTAGCCATCCAGTTCATTATATGTGAAAGTAAATTGTACAAAAGGGACATCTGGGAATGCACAAGCTATGTGTCGTAGAGCAAGAGTCAAAACGCCATCCACGGAGGAGAGTGTGGAGCACACATGAATGGTGTGATGTTGGCCAAGAAGATCCTCAGGCAAGGTTACTATTGGTTAACCATAGAGGATGATTGTATCAACTTTGTTCGGCGATGCCATAAATGTCAAATCCATGCTAATTGCATGAATATTCTGCCGTCAAAGCTCTACAATATGACTTCACCATGGCCTTTCTTAGTCTGGAGAATTGACGTCATCGGAGCAGTCTTGCCAAAGGGCTCGAATGGACACGAGTTCATTTTAGTAGTGATTGACTATTTTACCAAATGGTTGGAGGTGCAGTCATATTCTGTGTTGAAAGCGTCACATGTGGCCAAATTCATCAAGAATAACATCATTTGTAGGTATGGGGTGCTGAATGAGATAATATTGGACAATGGCTCACACTTCAAAAAGGAGGTGGTAGATTTACTCAAGAAGTACAACGTGGCTTTTCATAAGTCATCAACATATAGGCCACAAACCAATGGAGCCATTGAAGCCGCAAACAAGAATGTTAAGAATATTCTGTGAAAGATGGGGGTAACTTACAAGGACTGGCCAAACAAACTACCTTTTGCACTTTGGGGTTATAGAACATCAATTCAAAAATCTACAGGGGTAGCCCCCTACTCTTTGGTATATGGGATGGAAGTTTTTTTACAAATCAAGATCGAAGTACCGTCGCTGAGAATTATGGCTGAGTGTCAGATAGTAGAGGTGGATTGGCAATAGAACAGGTTCGAAGAGTTGATGTTGCTTGATGAAAGGAGGTTGAAGGCGTTGTATCACATCCAGGGGTATCAACACAGAATTGTTAGGGCCTTTAACAAGAAAGTCAAGTCTTGAAATCTCAAAGAAGGAGATATGGTGCTCAAAGAAAACCGAGCTCCTATCCATGACCTTAGGGGCAAGTTTCCAACCTAATTGGACTAGTCCCTACATCATCAAATCTATCTGGTCAGGAGAAGCAATCATCCTCATGGATTTAGATGGCTTGGAGTTCTTGCAACTGATCAACATGGACAAGTTAAAGAAGTATTATCCCTGAGAGGTTCGCTAGGTTGAAAACCCGAAAAGGTGACCTAGGCAAAAGTTGGAGCGTGAAAAATTAAAAATAAAAGATAAATAGAGCTCGCAAGGTTGAAAACCCGAAAGGGTGGCTTTGGCAAAAGTTAGAGCGCAAAAAGAAATAGTTAATACTCGAGTGAACCTTAACTGTGAACTACGTAAGGCTTGATTCCCATCTTTTGGATACGTAGGCAATTTCATCTCGAAGTTCGGCTCTAATCATTTTAAACTCAACTGTCCTATCCATTTTTGTTCGGTTTATCTCACCATCTGTTGGCTTGATTGTTTACCTCCATTTGGCAGAAGGGCCAGTTGCAAGATGAAGCAGGGGGCAGAACAATGTTGAAGGTGAATACAATTGTGGGCAGTTATAATCCTCTTGATTTGGGATTGTACGTCTTGAGGATTGATTTCATTTGTGTTAGGTAATGACCGTTTGAAAAAATTTGTTTTAAAGGGTTTTAATGAGGTTGATTTTCTCAAAATTTTACTTTTTGCAACATAGATCATTCTTTGGACAAAAAAAACAAGGAAACTTTTCAGTACTCATAACTTTAATTACATGATTTCAACACAACTACGCCATCCAACTTTCAGGTTAAATCAAAGTTGCTTTTACATCGTAAAACTTGAAAAGAAAAGTCAAAGCAATAAACTAGGGGCACAGATAAGTCAGGAAGTGGTCTTCTGCCTCTTGTCCGCACTCTCAGAAGTTTCTACAACCAAGGATGGCCCAACTTGTGTCTCATCCTCAAGCCAAGCAGAGCACTCTCTAGAAAGGGCACAACTGAAGCTAGCAACAGGGGCCAAAAGCTCTCTTATCCTCCAAGTGCCATGCAACAAGGTATCAAGCCAAGTGCGAAGCACGAACAGGAAATGGAGTAGGATATTCCACCCCTTCATTTGGACAGGTCTACTCACGGCCGAACTGGCCTCTGAACCGGAATGGGAAGTAGAAAACACAGTGTGTAAGGCTGATCAACTGTATACCTGATTAGCAAGACAGGCTGTAACTCATGTCGGTCAAGTTCAGCCAAGCGCAATGCCAAGTAATGTTAATTGCGGATTTGCTGTACATCCAGTCGCACCACAACCCCTCTCTGGGAAAATCCACTAGTGTAGACACCCCATTTTTGACCGTCCTCAAGACTTGGACGTCACCATTGGGACACTTGGTGATTATCCTTGTTTGTGTTCGTCTTGAGTTCCCGGAGGTCTCGGTTGCACGCCTTGCCTCAGGATCTCTCGACTCGACCATTTTGTGTCTGGTTTTGCACCAAACACTTGTGTTTTTCCTTGGAGGGGCAGGGAATGCCTTGTGAGGCATCCCGACACATCACCGGCCATGGCTTGAGGCCACCGGCCAGTGATTTTGTGCCATCGGCAATGTATATTGCCGGTCGGCACTCTTTGTTGCCGGTCGGCCATTTATTTTGCCAAAATGGTAATTTTGAATGGCCGATCACTGTTCATCTACTTTTAGTAGATATTTTGTGCCAGCTGTGATAGCTGGCACCCACTCTCTTCCCCTCCATATACGTGTATGGAGGGATTTCCCTCTTGGATGGCTTGTTTTGGAAGCCTTACAAGAGGGAGTTGCCTATAAGAAGAGGGCTCCTCTCTTGGAATTAGGGTTAGACAACATTTTTAGAGAGCTTTGACATTAGGGTTAGGAATTTGTATCTATTCCATCTCTATATTTCCCTCTCTTGTTAGTTTAGTGTGTGTTTGGTCTTACTTTTGCACACAAACACCCACCATTACACCTTTTCTTGGTTATTGAGGGCCAAAGGAGTGTTCTTGGAGTTGGTTTAGAGCTGAAGAAGCTGCTGGAGCTTCATTCGTGATGAAAGTCTTCAAGGGTAACAACCTTACCCTTTTTTACCCCTTTCTTGCATAGCCTTTTAGCTTACCTTGCAACTATTTTCGAGCTTTGTGTATAACATAAAAAAGTTCTGTTTTTAGGTCCTCTAAATAGTTTTTTAAGGTTGCTTCAAGCTTTGGGGTTGTTTGACCCCTCTTAAGCCTTGTAAGGCTCTATTTTGTGCCATTTTGGGAGAGCTCCGAGACCTTGGTGTTTGGGCCTCCTCACCACTGAAATCTTGAGGGATTTCAGAGGTGAGGATGGTGCCTTGAGGTCCCAAGAAGGAGAGGGCCACCCCCTCTCCTTGTTGTCCTTGAAAAGGGCACTTTTTGCCTCTTGAGGGAGCACCTAGCTTAGGCTCTTGTTGATCATGCCTTAGCTGTTATTTATTCTTATTTTTCCATGAAATAGCATTGTTTTAAGTTGGTTTAGACACACCATGCTTGCTATGCATACTTGTCTTGTAATGCCATAAATTGCCTTAACATGTGCTTAGCATTTAGACCACTATGCTTACTTGTTTTAGCCTAGCTTTGTGAAGCTTTTATGCTTGTTTTAGTATGCTAAGGGACTATTTTTGGTCATTTGAGGCATCAATGCTTTGCTTTGTATAGCTACCATGCAAACTCTCTTGTATGCCTTGAGCATTGACCCCTCTAGCATGCCATCCTTGCATCATTTCAGTGGTTTGGAACCACTTGTCATGTTATTTCAGTCCTTATGGCATACCTATATGCTTGCATTTGATACCCCTTTAATGTGTTAAAAGGTTGTTGTCTTATGCTCCTTGTTTGGGCCCTTGTGCATGCTTCCATACTTAAGCCATTTAGATGCTATTTAGGTGGGTTTTGAGGCTCATTTTAGCATGTCACATCTCTATTTTCGGTCACTTAATTCATGCCATGAGTGGTTGCGCTAAGTGTAGTTCAATGCTTCTTTGGTGAGCCTTAGGCTTTAGATCATTTGTTGTATGCTATGCTTGTTTTGTTTACTTGTTTTGGCACCATTATTAACATGATTTTCAGAGCTTACATTGCATGTCATATGCCCATGTTGTTCCTCTTTTAAGTGTGCTTAAAAGTTGTCTCTATGTGCCTAAGTGTTGGACCTTGCATGCATGCCTATTTGTATGTGTTTTGGCTTCTATTCTTGAGCATGTTGGCCACTGTTTTAGGTTAGTTTGAGGGCTGCCTAAATTAGTCTAAGTCCATTCTTGCATGTTGTGACATGCTTACCTTGTGTGTTGATTGCATGCTTGGCCTATCACATGTTGTGGCATGTTCAAGTGACTTTGCATTTGGCATGCATTTCTCTTAGTTGGAATTGCCTAACATGTTGCATGCTTTGCATACTTGCATGCTTGAGTAACGAGCATAGTTGTCACATGCCTTGTATGCTTGTTTGCATTACTTACTTGCATGCCCATATTGTACACTTAGGCTCATATGCTTAGGATTGCATTGCATTGGCATGCATGCTTCACCTCTTGATCAAGCCATGATAGAGGTTGAAATCCCCCTTGGTTTGTTTATGTGCATTGCATCTCATTTGAAATCGAAATGCACACTTGATGCTTTGGGCCATCATGCGTGGAAATGCGCAATTGGTAGTCCGAGAATCGAGAACCATATCCCTTTGAGTCCTGAATATGAAAAGGGGTGTGGTTGGTGCATACATTGCTTGAATTGCATTGCCATGCAAAGCTCTGTCCTCTGCTGCTATCAAACAGATTCTGCAGGAACTTTTTGCCGATCGACTGCACAGAGTGCCGACTGGCAAAGAATATGTGGCCGATAGACTTGAAAGCAGCCGATGGAAATTTCCCATGGCCGGTGGTTATTTCCCTTAGCCGATGGTGTTCTACAGTGTGCAGAGAACATATTCTGAGACTTTGGCAGTTTTCAGAGGGGCAGAGCAGGGAAAGCAGAGGCAGCTTGTGCATGGCAGTGGACTTCCGAGCAAGACCCGAGCACGTGTGCATTGAGCCATCTTCCCGAGGCCCTTTTTCTTGCTTTCTTAAATTAATTTAGTCGGTCTGTAATAATTGATTAGCTAGGATAGTTAATTCATTATTCGAATTGTATTATTCTTTTGGTCCCTCCGGGCGAGGGCGAATTTGTAATAAGTGTGGGTGAGTGTGTGCATGCCTTCCAACCCCTACTTCTTTCTCCATTTTACTTACCTGCTTTGATGGTTAGTAATAGGTCATGTTTAATTTAGCATACCTTATGCTATGCATGCGTGCATCATTCATCAGTATTGCATGCACCGGGCTTGGCGCATCATGCTAACTGCATTAGTATTTCAAATCTAACTTGAATACATGCTACTTGTGCATTTTCACATGTCATTCATAGAACAGCCGAGCCTACTCTAGTGACATTCCATATGCATTGCATTAGACATTTAAACATGGACTTGGATCATGCATTGATTGTTAACAAGTTCTTTGTTTTGGCACGGAGTACGATGTAAGTATTTACGCTTTAGCATCTCGCATGAGTGTGAATGTTAACATGACAACATGCTTACCATGTGGCTAGATGCTTATGTGATATAACTGCTTGAATGCCTGTGGGTGAAGGTTGGATTGTCTGAGTTGGAATAGCTCATTGAAATCCGTGTTTTAGCCTACTTGCGAGTAGCAAATTCCAAAACATTTTTCCAAAACAAACGGATATGCAATGCTCATTCCCAAATTAGGCAATCTAGTCTATACTTTTGTGCTGTGTGCATAACATAGTAATTCTAGGCTAATAATCGAGTTAAGAACACATAACGTTTTCAAAAACGGATATCATGGTTAGTAGAGGCCGATCTTCGGATCGGGGGAGAGGGGGTGCTCATAGCTGACCTTCCCCAATCGTACCCAAGTTCCTGAGCCGAGGCAACTTTGGTGATGACGGACACGTGGCCTTTGGCACCGAGTCAGGGTTTCCTAAATTCCCCTAAAATAAAATATTTAGGTGGCGACTCTGTATCTGGCAAAGCAGTCCATATTTGGCACTTCTTTTTCTAAAAAAATCTGTTTTCTCAAAATGATTTGCCAGATTTGGACTCTTTGGTTCAGATTAAGAACCGTGACACAAATCGAGTCCGAACTGTAGTGAGGCCTCGCGCGGGCGCGTCTACAACTAGCCATGAGCGGAAGAAGTAGATCTAGCCAAATACTCAAGGCAAGAGTCCATGGCTTTTAGTTTATCTATCAACCACACCTGAGAAGGGATAAAAAAAATAAGAGAGATTAAAGAATAGAGAGATGTGCGTTGAGAAAAAAAGTAAGGAAAGGGCTTTTTGAGAGAAAAATAGAGAATGAGTGCCCAAATGATGTGAGAAATCATAAGTGAGAAAGGGTGGGAAACAAAACCTAGAGAAGTAGTGGACTCCTCACAAACCGACGAGTTTCTCGCCAATGGAAAGCATCCAAACCCATTAAGGTTTCGGCTAGTACCAAGCCTATACAGCTTTGGCCCTTCTTAAGGCATTGAGCCACTTCGACCAATCGGATGCTGACTCCGCTGTCACTAGGGGCAAGAAGACATTGGGCGAGCAAACATATGTAGAGAGCATGTTGGCGATAACCTCGCCAAAGAAGATCACACATATTTCCAATGTCAGCAAAATGGTGAATCAAGCCAAGGATGTTCAACTCTCCATCATGAGCCAAAGACTTAGACTTGTTGAAAGAGAGTCTGTACATCCGTTCACGAGCTCGTGTATGGCCAAAAAGGGGTTGAGGCATAATTTCTTCGTTGCATCGGGACTCCATTAACGCTTTAAACTCTTCAAAAGTGGGACACATCTCTTGTGATCCGAAGCGAAACACATGAGTAACCAGGTCCTAACAATGGGCAACAACATGGAGGAATGGAAAAAAAAAAGTGCAGTGTGGCTCAAGGAAAAAAGAGTGTTTATGCCAAAATCATTGAAATTTACCATTTCTGTGCCGTCCAAAGTGGTCGTCCAATCTTTGAGCATATCCACAAGGAAAATCTCCATTTTCAGAGAAAACTAGCAAAAAAGTGATGTTCTGTCATAGAAGCAGGAAGAGAAGACCTTTATAGAAAATAAGGGTGTGTGAGTGGCTAACAGCTATTGCCAGATGTCCAGACGCAATTCTTAGTCGACCGGCCACTTCACTAGCCGCCCGTACATTTCATTGGCCAACCGGCCAAGTGTGCCGACCAAACAACTTGGCAGTAGGGTTATGTTTGCCCTATTTGTTTTTGAGTCTTGTTTTGAGTCTTTTGTTTCTAGCAAGTGTAAATAGGTTTGTTTAAGTTGTTTTTACTTTCCTTTTCCTTTGTTGAGTCATTTTTTTTTTTTTTTTTTTTTTTTGTATTTTGGTTAGTTGGGAGGCTCAATATCTGATTAAGAACTCATTTAATTGTGATTAAACTCAGTTTCAAATTCAGAAATACAGTCATTTTTGTGCAAGTGTTATGTCATTCTCAAGATGCTATGCAAAACAAAATTCTTTCTTTTATAACTTGCAGGGTCCAACCCCGATCATAGTTTTTTACAAAAGAAAAAAGTAAGAGAACCTATCTGAAGCTATACAAGTTTTGCACTAAAAAGCAAAAGAAAGAAAAAGAGGAGTCCAAAATCAGTGTTCGCCAAGTCAGGTGCGTCGGGAAGCCCTCTTCGTCCTCTTTCGAGGATGAGACCCAGGATCACTATCGCCATCAGCACCACTCTCATTGGAAGAATGTGACACCGAGCCAGAATCAACGTCTCCATCCTCAGACTCGGAGTGATCACTCGCGATCTCCTCGGTGTCTCTGGTCTCAGTGTCCTTGCCGATCCAGGTCCTCTTTGCAGACAAAGAAGACCCTTGCACTCAAGACTCGCTATCTTCACTCTGGCTCTGACTCCGACTCCGGGCACCTTTGCCCCTGCCTCTACCTATGCCCTCACCCCTGCCGCATGTGGGAGCCCGTCTGTCTCTCCTGCCTGCAACTGGAGGGGGTGCCACAAGTGCTGCTAGTGCAGGTGGAGGCTGAAAAGAGTTTGCAAGAAACATAGTATCAAAACAATTTGGTGTAGAAACAGTATGAGCATAGTGAAAAGAAATTAGTGCATGTCAAATGAGAAAAATGAGATACCTGATGACCGTGGTAGGCAAGTAATGCCTCTCTCCTCTGTACCATATGGACCAAGGAGTCGACCAACTGAAAGAGGCTGTCCACATAACCCACCGGCACCTACAATTGAATTTGAACATCAGCATACAGAGAAAATGGGATATGAAATACAAATTGCAAGACAAGGTGCATACTTGTTGGACGTCAGGGTCTCTAACATACTCGCGCTTCTCTTGGTACTTAATCGGAATCTAGTGAGCTATGTCATCGTAGTCAGGATCACAAGGAGATCGGCTAGATGAACGGTGGGGACAACGCCCAGAGTATCAGGCTTAGCCGCACGAGAGACACCTCTAGCAACGAGTATATCTGCAGCATCGTTTGCTCGAGCTTTGGCTAGAAGTGGCATAAGATGGGTCTGGATGAAGGCAGTGCAGTCCCTCTCTTCACGAAATAGATCAGCATACTGCCCTACCATGAATGTCACGATAGCCTCGACAGGAAGGCTATCGACAGTCGTCATAGATAGCCGAGGGGGAGCAGGAACAATGGGGTTGGGTAGGCCCAGAATCTAGTGAATGAAGTAGTTCCCCAGATACTAGGTCCAGTAGAAGGGACCTATAGCTTGCTTTTCATGCTCCGTAGAGGGTTTAGTCTCCTCGGATACAATAGCCCTACAGTTCAGACTCCTGTGGTTCTGAATCTAATTTCACAAGTGCAATGTGAAACAGATAAACACAAATGAGTCCAAATCTAGCAAATATTTTGGAAAATTAATTTTGAATCAAAATGCCAAAAATATAGACTGCATTGCTAGATTTCAGAGTCGTCATCTAAATATTTTTGGGAAATTTAGAAAACCTGTGACTCGTGCCAAAGGCCACTTGTCTATCATAACCAAAGTGTCTCGGCCCGGGAACTTAGGTATGAGAGAGGAAAGTCATGAATTTAGCACCCCACTCACCTGATCAACGATCAGCCTCCACTAATCATGATGTGAATCTTACGTACAGTATATGCTCATGTTCCGATTATTATGCTACCTTTACTATGTGATGCACACAAGTATAGACTAATTTCACAAAATTTGAAATGCTTTGATTTCATGTTTGCTTTGGAAAGTGTTTGAATATGTGCCACTTGAAAAAATGATCTCATATGTACATTAATCAATTTATCCCAATTTAAGTGAAAAGGCCTTCATCCACTAACATTCAAGAGATATCTCAAATAAGCACTTAGCTTCATGGTAAACATGCTTGACATGGAAACAATAACATGCATGCTAATGCTAAAGCAAAAACTGCTCACCTAGTACTCAACTGAGGCAAGCCAAAAAAAAGAAAATAGTTAGAAACAATGCATGATCCTAAACAATGTAACATGACTAATGCAACACATACATAATGCAATTTAAGAGGCTCGGCTGCTAGAATGGCATGTGAGTCAATTCAAGGCATGCGATAAAGCCCATATTCGAGTAGGGCATTTGAAATTGGCATTGATTAGTATGATGAGCCGAACCCTTGTGCATGAAAAAATGGATACCAGGCATGGCAGTGATATGAAAATCAAGGCATGGCAATAAAATGGTATGATGTAATGGGTGTAATAGATAGTGTAGTAGATGCATGTAATAGATGTTATATGCATTGCGATAGGGGTAATGGATATGATGTAGCAGCTAGGAAGTGGTGCCTTAGAAAGCACCTGGCAGGGGCACTTGGTGAGGTCTCACCTTATGCTACTGTGGATCTTTCTCTTCTTCTTGGTTTCGAGACTTCTTCCTTCATCTTGCACTTCCAAAACACGGGTACTACTTTTCTCCCTAGCTATGTTTGCAACTTTCCCTATTCTCTAACAAGGTGATAGACTAGGTTGGCTTAGTATCCAGAATTGAGACCCATACAAGCTACCTCAACCTATGGGGCTGCCATACAGATTTCAAGTGAGGATACACCACTGGGTATTTAAACTAGACTTTAGTCTCGGAAATTCCGAACCTTTTCATTCTAGGCCTCGGCCATTTGAACTCTAGTTTCCACCGTGTTAATTGGCCTCCTGGGAACTCACAGTCAGGTGGTTATACCAGACTGCCTGAAGCCATTCGAGCATGACAAACACCAAAGGAATTCCACCTTTAAAGGATTTAAGGCTCCTAGACCCAGTGAGTGCACAAGATAGTGCGGGTAAGGTGTGCAAAAAAGTGCGGGGTGAATGAATGCACAAGATAGTGTGGGTGCACAAGATAATGTGGTATAGGTGAATGCACAAAACCATGCGATACAAGGTGCACAAAACAGTGCGATGCAAGGTGAATGCACAAAACAGTGTTGTGTAGGTGCACAAGATAGTGTGGTATAGGTGAATGCACAAAACCATGCGATACAAGGTGCACAAAACAGTGCGATGCAAGGTGAATGCACAAAACAGTGCGATACAAGATGCACAAAATAGTGCAATACAAGGTGAATGCACAAAATAGTGTGATGCAAGGTAAAATGCACAAAACAGTGCAATACAAGGTGCACAAAATAGTGTGATATAAGGTGAATGCACAAAATAGTGCAATGCAAGGTAGAATACACAAAATACAATGTATATGCACAAAATAGTGTGATACAAGGTGCACAAAATAGTGCGATGCAAGGTGAATGCACAAGGTACACAAAACAGTGCGATGCAAGGTGAATGCACAAAATAGTGCGATGCAAGGTAGAATGCACAAAACAATGCGATGCATGGTGCACAAAACAGTACGATACAAGCTGAATGCACAAAATAGTGTGATACAAGGTAGAATGCACAAAACAGTGCGATACAAGGTGCAAAAAATAGTGCGATACAAGGTGAATGCACAAAATAGCGTGATGCAAGGTGAATGCACAAAACAGTGCGATACGAACAATGCAATAAAAGATGAACGTAGGGTGCACAAAATAGTGCGATAAAAGATGAATGCACAAAACAATACGATGCAAGGTGCACAAAATAGTGCGATGCAATGGTAATGAGCAGTACGTAAAGTAGTGCATCATGTACCTTATGAAATGTGGGGCAACTGGCAACAATTTATTTGAAATGTAACTGAAAAACATCAAGGGAGGTAACCCAAGAAACTCTGCAATTACAAGTACAGACAAAGTTAAGAACAAGAGCAACCAATTATGCAATTCAAATCAACCAGAGTGTATAAGCATGCATGCATGATCCAAAGCAAATGTATTAATCAGAGAGAAGATGGCAATCCCAAGAGTGTTTTGAAATGGTCGGAGATAACTTTTGAAAGCTGAATCATATAAGAATCATCATGGGGTAAAGTACCCTAATCTAGGGAAAAGTACCTGACAAATGGCTCTGAGCGGATTGAGAGAAAGGTTGGGTTCATGCTCCTCGTTCAATTGATGACCCGATCAGATGCACTTAAAATTGCCCCTAGAGTTCACTGGCCATCGGTTGGGTTCATGCCCCTTGTTTGATGGATGGCCCGGTCAAACGTATTGAAAATTGCCCCTAGCATCCAATCATTGGCCACCTTTTCAACATTATGCAATCACATGTGAGGGGATCATCATATCCTAGAATAGTTGCCAACCAATTAGACTTGTGATTCTCTTCTGTTCCAGCATGTTAAGAACTTACTCCAGTCCCCTCCAAAGTAGTGACAGATTCCTCATATACACTTTGCAATGATCATGACTACACGATGCCCCTTGTATGAGCACTCTCAGTTTGTTTATGAATTCCACATATGGACTTGTTTTTGAGTTTGGAGCGAACATTCGTGTATGGAATTTTGACCATGCCACTCTATTGAACTTTGAGTGACAAACACGCTATGGTGACTCGATAAAGAGCGCAAACTGAGACAAACACCAAACAAGACACAACAGAACTCACAATTGACCCAACAACAGAAAAAGACTCAAGGTAACTGATCATTCATAATGCCCCTAGTATTACTTATGTTCCCTTTAAAACTCAATTTCGATTCCTTTTTTTTTTTGCTCAAGTTAGAAATTCTACTGATAAGTTCAAGTTTTGAAAATTTCTTCACTTTTTGATTCAAGCTAGTTCTTTCTTACCCAATGCAAGTATGTGATATGCACAATAGTCGGTGTCGCTCATGGATTGATGCAAAGCTGACGATGTGAATTGGCCAAGGTGATCGGGTTGAGATGAATAAGATGGATATGGTTAAGACTGAACTTCATGATGAAGTTGCCTACGTATCCCAACATAGGAATCAGATCAACGTAGTTCATGGATAAGGTTCACTCGGGTATTGACACTCTCATTTTGCGCTTTAACTTTTGCCAAAGTCGCCTCTTAGGGTTTTTAACCTTGCAAGCTCTATTTATTTGATTTCTCATTTTTCATGCTCTGACTTTTGCCTAGGTCGCCCTTTTGGGTTTTCGGCCTAGCGAGCCTCTCAAGGATAGCGTTACAACACTTGCGGTGAATTTGATCAATAGTCATTCTTGCCCTAATACTGGAACTGGCTTCGCCTTGATTTGAGCTAGGTTCTCTATTCTCTTATGCATGTCTTTGTGGACGCGCCCCGGGAACTCTCCGATATCCGCGCTGCGAGGGCGCGAATTCCGTTTTGTTCTTTAGGCTACTACAGTTCGGACTCAATGTCACGGTTCTGAATCTAATCACACAAAGTGCAATGTGAGACCGATAAATCACCAAAGAGTCCAAATCCGGCAAATCGTTTTGGAAAACTGATTTTTATAAAGAAGTGCCAAACATGGACTGCTTTGCCAGATACAGAGTCGCCACCTAAATATTTTATTTTGGGAGAATTTAGGAAACCCTGACTCGTGCCGAAGGCCACGTATCCATCATCACCAAAGTTGCCTCGACTCGGGAACTTGGGTACGCGACGGAAAGGTCAAGCAATGAGCACCCCCGCTCGCCCAATCAAAAGATCGGCCTTTACTAGGAATGATATTCTGTTTTTGAAAACACATGTGTTCTTATTCCGTTTATTAACCTAGAATTACTATGTTATGCACACAACAAACAAGTATAGACTAGATCGCATAAGTTGGAACAAAACATTGCATATTCGTTTGTGAAAATGATTTTGAAGTTTGCTACTCGCAAGTAGGCTAAAACGAGGATTTTGATGAATTGTTCCAATTCAAGCAATCCAACCTTCACCCACAAGCATTCAGGCAGTTATATCAAATAAGCAGTTAATGTCATGGAAAGCATGCTTTCATGGCAACATTAACACACATGCAGTATGCTAAAGCGTAAACACTCATAGTGTACGCCAAGCCAAAACAAGGAACTAGTTAGAAATCATGCATGATCCTAGTTCATGTTAAGATGGCTAATGCAACACATGCAAAAATGCAACTCAGATAGGCTCGGCTATTCTAAAATGTCATGCGAAATGAAACTTGATAACATGTTGTTGAACACGTATTCAAGCAAATGTATTGAAAATACAATGCAGTTAGTATGATGCGCCAAGCCCAGTGCAAGCAATACAGATGAATGGATGCATGTATGCAAGCATAAGGTATGCTAAATAAAATATGCCCTAAAACTAACCATCGTAAGCGGTTAAGTAAAAGGGAGAAAGAAATGGGGGTTGGAAGACATGCATCACACACATACACGCTTATTACAACAATTGGCCCTCTCGACGGAGGGTCCGAATAAGAAGCTAACTAGCTAATCTAAGCTAATTAAACTAATTATTACAAAACGAAGCTAATTAACTAATCCTAGTTAACTAACTATTACAACACAAATTGAATAGTTAAACGCATTAACTAATTAGGTACAAAACCAAAGCATAAACTAGCTAAGGAAAGCAATAAACAGAGGTCCTTGGGAAGAGGAGTGTATGCATGCCTGGTCGCCTCGTTTGGAAATCCAATGCGATGCCCCGATTTGCTTCTGTTTTCATTTGTTCTCAGAACCTTGCACCAAGCTCCAGAAGGCTTGAACACCGCCTTGGGAACCTCTGGGAGGGTGGCCGACCACCTAGGAGTATCATCAGCCATGGTCGACCACCTATCTTTGTTGTAGACCAGAAAAAGTGGTCCACCAGCTAGTTTCCTGGCTGGCCGACCAATTGTTGCTGCCGAACTCCAGTTTTCTACAACAGAGAGAGAGAGGGCACGCCAATGTATTTGCAAGATATGTGTGCACAACCACCCTCCCTATCATTTCATAGGCTCAAGGGAGTGTAGTTCTCGACCCTCAAGCCACCACTCACGCATCTCGATGCATGATGGCCAAGAGGCGAAGTTGCACAATTCAATATGAAATGAATGCACACATAAACACATAAATGCCTATAACTCCATCATGTATGATCAAGAGCGTCGGCAACCGAGAATTAAGGCATGTTTCATCACTTCAAGTATGAAACGTCCCTCGTTTCTCGTGTTTGGACTAACATCTACTCTAAACACAATGCAACACATAACATGGCATGCACAATGCTATGTAACATGGAGTATGCAAAAATGCAATGCAACACAAGCATGTAAACATGGAATGCAAGGTATGCAAAACACAATGCAACTATGTGGCACACACAATGCAAAGAATAACATAGCATACTCAATGCAATGAACAATATGGCATACTCAATGCTATATAAGATGGCATACACAATGCAAATGGTAAGAACACGGCATACTCAATGCAATGGGCAACATGGCATACACAATGCAAATAACATGGCATAATCAATGCGATGAACTACATGGCATACACAATGCTCAATGGACTTAAACCAAAATGGATAGACCTCAGCCATGCCCAAATTAGTGGCCGTAATGCTAGAATAAAGGCACAAAAGGGCAAGGCAAACATGCACAAGTATTGGCCCATCAACTAGGCCTAAGAACACGACTCTCAAGCATGATGAAGAAGCGATAAATATGTAAGTGTGGAAACACTAAAGGCTCTGAAATCAAGTGTGAAATGATGCCAGATCATTCAAACAACACAAGTAAAGCATGCGAGAGGGCCTAAGGCACAAAGCCATTAAAGGGACTACACAAAGGGCATGCAATACATGGCACAAATGATTGAACCAATCATGGACAGAGCATAATTAGGTCAAAAAAAAGATTAAAACATGCTAAGATGAAGGCTCAAAGACCTAGGCAAGATGGCATACACATTGGTCCATAAGCTAGGAAACAAATGCACAACCCTTTAAAGCACTTAAAGAGTGAATGAAGTGGGAACATGGAAATGCTATATGCTCTGAAATGTCATGTTAAGTGATGCTAAATCATGTAGACAAAACAAATGAAGCATGCTATGGTGCCCAAGGCTTGAACCTAGCATAGGCATTTACACTATAGCCATACCAAACATGAAGCATATGGCAAAGGCAACCCAAAATAGTCATAGAACATGTCAAAATGATACAAAAACATGTATGGAAGGAAACCAAAACAAGATAACATGAAGGGCATAAGGCAAGATGCATAAAAGGCCAAAAGTAAGGATTATACTACACCTACTAAGACCAAGCATGGGATGACTTGACCAATAAAAATCAGGCAAAATAACCCCAAATAAACACTGAAATGATAGCTTGCAAGCTTAGGCATGACGGCATACACAATAGCTCATGTTAAGGCATAAAGGACAAACCCTCCAACACATTGAATGAGTGATAAATGCAAGTGCATGATCATGAAACATGGACTGAAATCACATAACAAATGATGCCAAAGCATTCAAATAGTCCAAGTAATGCTTGCTAGTGAACCTGATACACAAAGCTAACAAGCTAGATTGAACCATGGCTATACAAAGCAAGTCATGCATGACCAAAACAACACAAATTAGAGATAGAGCATGCTAAAACATGGACAAATGCTTCTTGAAGTTAAGCCTAAAGCATGCTAGAATGACATGTTAAAGCATGACGCATGTTAGGCTATTTCATGAAATTGCACCACAAGTGCAAGGAGCATGCAAAGGGTGACCAAACCAAACCCTAACAGAGGTATGACATGGTAAAACATCACCAAAAACATGCTAAAATGGACTCAAATCAAGCTAGAATGACATGCTACTTCATGAAGCATACAAGACTAGTTTATGAGATTTACACTACAAGTGTATAAGGCATGCATGGAGTGACAAAACCAAGTAAAAACAGTGGCATGCCATGCTAAAATAATCCCAAATACAAGCTAAGATATGGCTAACATTAGATTAACAAACATGCTCACACATGAGGCATATGAAGCAAGTATTCAAGACACAAGGAGAGGGGATGACCCTCTCCTTTTTGGGACCTCAAAACACCCTTCCCACTACTAAAATTCCTCTGAGTTTCAGTGGTGAGAAGGCCAAAACAAGGTGGTCCCAAAGGCTTAAAAAGAAGGTACAAAAGCAAGGCCAAACAAGGCCTAAGAGGGGGTAAACAACCCCCAACACCAAAATGACCTTAAACAAAGATCTTAAGCATACAAAATCAGAACTTTTTGTAGTTTAGAGTTAAGCTTAAAACAATATGCAAGTAAGGCTAAAAGCTTAAGCAAGAATGGGGGTTTAAGGAGTTAAAGGCTCACCCTTGAAGACCACCTTCAAAACCACAACTCCAGCAGGTTTTTCAACCTTTAACCAATCCAACAACACCAAAACCAACTCCTAAGCACCTCAGCAACCAAAGGATGGTGTTTGAGCGTGTGTTTGTGTGTTAAAGTATGATAAAACTACACTTTTGAAGCACAAAAATGAAGTAAAGGGCAAGATAGATACAAGGGTGTATCTATAACTCTTAAGGCAATTTTTTTGAACCTGGAGGAGGGAGGAGGAGGTTATCTTATATAGAGAACAAAAGTGTAAGCTTCTTGAGGAAGCTAAGACTCCAAGGCCATCCCTCCATACACGTGTATGGAGGATGGTTTCAGTGACTTCCAGATGTGCCAGCTGGAAGAAAATATCTCCAGGAATGAGCTAGAAAGTGGCCGACCAGTTAAAGTGGTCGGCTAATTACTTCTACTGGTCGGCCGACCAGTTGAAGTGGTCGGCCAGAAGAAAAAGTGGTCGGCCACTGTGCAAAGGTGGTCTACACACTGAAAGCAAGGTGGTGGTGTGGTGGCCGACCAGAAAAGGTGGCCCAAAGACCAAGAAAACTAGTTGTCTGACCAGAAAACTGGCTGGCGGGAAAAAAAGTGGTCTCCAAGGGGAAATACTGGTCTCCCACCCTTGTATCACCTTCTAAACAAGGAAAACAAGGTTTGTACCAAAAACAGACCAGAAAGGATGCAAGACGAAAGTTCGGGAGGCAAAGCGCATAGCCGAGAGCCTCGAAAACTAGTCTACGGGCATCAAAAGTGGTCTCCCAGACCACAATGTCCCTCTAGGCAGAGGCAACAAGGCATGGTCCAAAAACCAAGCCAAACAGAGGACGTTAAGCGGTCCCAAGACAAGGCGCACGGCTGAATGCTTCGAAAACCATAAACTAGTCTCCAAACGAGAAAAGCGGTCAACGACCACGAAAAGTGGTGTACGACCACAAAGTGGTGGTCCACAGACCATCTCCCTGCCTCTAGGGAAGAGAAAAAAGGTTTGGTCCGCAAATCGAGACAAAACATAAAGAGTTCAAAGGCCTGGAGGTAAGGCTCTCAGTCAAAACTCCGAAACCTCGAAACGATCACAACATGCGCAATCACCAAGCGCTCAAATGATGACATCTAAGTCTTAAGGTCGGTCAAAAATGGGGTGTCTACAGTTGCCCCTCTTTGACAGAACTCGGAGGTCAAAAGATGACGAGAGTGAATGTCAAAGCCCAGAGACGACCCATTTTTGACAAGGCCGAAGACTTAGACAAACAGGCAAGATAACAAAGAGATGCGCCCACAGGTTGAGGCAAGATGCAAATGACATGTACAAAGTCGAGCATAACTTATGATTATGCAAAGAGAGCCGTAATGAAGCAAATATACATAATGAATGCAACAGTTTAAGCAGGCAAATATGAACCAAACCACATTACATGTAGAAAGGAGGTAAGAGAATTATACAATTCTCGCTACGTCTCACGCGGAGTAAATACAATACCGTTTGGTCGCACCAACTTCAAATGAACCGTACATACAATATCGTCTGGTCACACTAGCTTCAAATGAACCGTACATACAATATCGTGCCTGCAAAAGAAAAAAACTTAACAAGTACAATATAGTTAGAAGCACATGCTCAACATTACATCGAGATGCAATTCCAATGCGAGATAAACACGTGCATACACAATGCTGATGGAAACATGCATAGCAATGCAAGTGAAAAGTATGTGACAACGCAAGCAAAGTATGGGTGCATAACAAAGCAACCAAAGTGAGCATAATAATGCGAGTAAAACATGCACGACAACGCAAGCAGAGTGCATAACAATGCAACGAGTAGTGTGCATAACAATGTGAGAAGTGTGCATGACAATGCAAGGAAAGTGGTGTGCAAAACGATGCAACCAAAGTGTGCGTAACAACACGGATGAAAGGGGTGCATAACAATGCAAGTGAAGTGTGCGTGACAACGCAGGCAAAGTATGGGTACACAACAAAGCAACCAAAGCGAGCATAATAATGCGAGAGAAATGAGCATAATAAATGCATTTTAGTGCAACCTCAAAAGCATGTTTGAAACCAAAAGGCGATTAAAGAAGCATAAGCCTTAGCGAGATTAATTTAACCGGAACCCCTGATTTACCTCTCGGAGGGGTCACGACGTACTAAAAAAGGATACACCTTGCTCTTGACGAGTAACAATGAGCAATGCATCGAAGACTTGAATTTGGAGTTCCCACAGGGACATTTCTGAGCCGAAAAGTGTACTTTCCTTGTACTTTCTCGAGGGCCGAGGACTCCAATCATCACCAAAACACACAGGGAGAACAATGGAGCCCTGAGGATCATCCAGCAGGGTGACCAACCACCTAGAACCATGGCCAACCAGTTGTTGACCACCAAAGTGGTCGGCCAGCTAATAAAACTGGTCAGCCGACTAGTTTATGAAAACAAGGGCAGTTTTGTCCTTTTAAGGCCGGATCTTTAAGTATACAACTCCAAATCACCTTTCATCACACCTCCAAAGCCAAAATACATTTCTCTTCCTCCCTAGACCTTTTTTCCCTTCAGATCTGCACTTTATACGCGTTTTCCAACGCGAAGTTATTTCGCGAAAACTTTCGATTCTCTTCGTTTTGAACCGATTAGAATTTGTTTTCGGAGCTTCTTTCTCCATTTTCACCACTTGAGGTAAGTTTGTCTCGAAGTTTGGCACCTTTTCCCGGGCGTTGACTTTAGTTGACCTTTTCTCTTCCCGAGAGTTGACTTTTGCTGACTTTTTGCTATTTTGGCTCATTTCGCTCATTTTCGCATCTTTTCTCAGATGGCTGGTCACATTCGTCACGGCAGAGGTTCTCGGGTGGAGGATGAGCCTGACATTATGCCGTTTCCGTCGAGGATACGGCCTTTCGACCTGGAGGAGTACCACCCGCAGGAGCATATCCTTCCTCCTAGCACCTTTCACCATTTTACAGACTTCGCGCCTCGAGCACCCACAGACCTACTACTACGGGAGCTGGAGTCTCACCTAACTCATCATGCGCGAGATGTACGTACTTTCTTTTTGCATTTTTTGCGCTACATTCTGTATTTCTTGCACACTTCATGCTTTCGCTATGTACTTTATCTGCTCGCTCTAAACATGTTTACATACACAGCATTTCAGCTCATTCTTGAACACAACTTGCACACAACATCCAGTTCATATGGGCACACAGCTTTTAACATAACACTTTGCTCACTCGGCACACAGCTCTTTTGGGAACACAACATATTTGGGTACACAACTCATTTGGGCACATAACTCATTTTAGGCACACAGCTTATTTGGGCACACAGCTTATAACACTACTCAATCTGAACACACAGTTCATAACGCAGCTTTTGCTCAATCTGAACACACAGTTCATTTTAGGCACACAGCTCATTTTGGGCACATAGCTTATAACACTGCTCAATCTGAACACACAGTTCATAACGTAGCTTTTGCTCAATCTGAACACACAGTTCATAACGCAGTTTTTGCTCGACCTGAACACACAGTTCAAAACGTAGTTTTTTTTTTGGCTCAATCTGAACACACAGTTCATAACATAGTTTTTGCTCAATCTGAACACAGTTCATAACGCAGTACACAGTTCATAACGCAGTTTTTTGCTCAATCTAAACACAGTTCATAACGTAATTTTTGCTCAATCTGAACACACGGTTCATAACGCAATTTTTGCTCAATCTGAACAGACAGTTCATAATGCAATTTTTTGCTCAATCTGAACACACAGTTCATAACGCAGTTTTTGCTCAATCTGAACACACAGTTCATAACGCAGTTTTTGCTCAATCTGAACACACAGTTCATAACGCAGTTTTTGCTCAATCTGAACACACAATTCATAACGCAGTTTTTGCTCAATCTGAACACACAGTCCATAATGCAGCATTCTGTTTTGTTGGCACACAGCTCATAACACTGCTCAATCTGAACACACAGCTCATAGCACAGCATTCTTTTTAATTTGCACATGGCTCACAACATAACATTATGTTTATTCTGAATACTGAATACATCTGTTCATTTTACCCGCAGATGTCGTCCCGTTTCACACTGGGTTACGGGTCTATCATCGCGAGGCAGTGATACATAGAGCTCCCAGATCCTGTTCGACATGTTGTGGATGAGGCATGGTTTGGCCCATTCTATGCAAGGTTGTCGCGTCACCCAGCGAGCAGGACCCTTTTAGGTGCACTAGTAGAGAGATGGTGAGACACCACCAACTCCTTCCATTTCTCAGCCACCGGGGACATGATGATGACCCTGTATGACTTCTCCATGCTGACAAGCCTTGACATGGCAGGCTGGACGGTCCCATACGATGTCGATATGGGTGAGTGGGAGGCAGCTTGGACGTACCTGCTTGGAGCCCATCCATCGACCGACAGATCATTAGGCAAGGTCAGGTACACCTGGTTCGCCGAGCAATACAGAGGGTCTATGCCCGAGACTTTCGAGGCCATACAGCAGTATCCTCGGGATTTTTGATATTCCTCCTCAGGACCACCCTGTTCTCTGACAGGGGGAACACGGTCGGGCTGTATTTACTCAGTGCTCTGGTAGACCTATCACAGGTCCGGCACTTCGACTGGGGTGGCGCTGGCCTCGCTACCCTTTACTGTTACATGAGCGCGACCTCCCACGAGCGGGGGACCATAATAGGTGGCTACTGGAGAGCCTGGGAGGTACATTCTGCCCTTTTGATTTACATCTCTGCTTTTCATTATCCGTACACTGCGCACTGCACTCAGCATTCTGCACTCAGCATTCTACATTTTCTGATTTTTAATATCTGTACACTGCATGCTGCACACAGCATTCTGCACTCAGCATTCTACATTTTTTATACATTCTGTATACTGCATACTGCACACAACACTCTACACTCAGCATTCAACATTTTCTAATTTTCAATATCTATACACTGCATGCTGTACGCAGCATTTTGCACTCAGCATTATATATTTTCTATACATTCTGTATTCGCATTCTGCACTCAGCATTCTACATTTTCTATACATTCTGTTCTCGCATTCTACACTCAGCATTCTGTGTTTTCTTATACATTCTGTACTCGCATTCTGCACTCAGCATTCTGCGTTTTCTTATACATTCTGTACTCGCATTCTGCACTCAGTATTCTGCGTTTTCTATACATTCTGTACTCGCATTCTGCACTCAGCATTCTGCATTTTCTATACATTTCGTATTCTGACAGCCACTGTCTTGCCTTTCACAGCTGTGGGTTTATGCATACTTCCCGACGCTCACTCCTGAGCTGGAGGTTATGGCACCTCTCGAGATCTCCTATTCACGCAGATTTGAGGGTCGGTGCTGGCCCAGGCCTCGGGAGACTCTGCCATACCTCAGGCAGTTCTTTGACACAGGGCGGGCGACCGAGGTATTCCAAAACTCTCAGTTCTTCATGTTTTCAGTTTTGATTCATCCTACATATTTATGACATCTAATCAGTTTATGCACTTGATATCCGCAGATCACTTGGCAAACATGGATAGCCATATCAGGGTATGCTCGGTTCCAGTTCCCTCGGGCATGGGGTGCCTTTGGGTACAGGGTTCTGTTTGAGGGACCAGCCGACAGATCTTGGTTTCTCGGGGATCGCTTCATGCGTCAGACGATGGGCAACGCCGAGCAGGAGATCCCCTCGCCGCCTCCACTGGACATGCGGTCCACAGAGAAGCTCACTCCCCAGGAGATCGATGACCATATGTTGGGTTCTGACGTAGTTCTTTTCCTGGAGGAGGGGGAGTACGCGACATATCGCCATACATACTTGATGCCCCCATTGACAGGTGTTCGTACCCCCACGAGGAGAGCTACTAACGTTCCATCATCGAGTCGCACTCAAGCTACAGATATCCCTTCCACTAGCAGGGCTAGCATATCGAGGGGCAGGGCTAGAGGGATGCTCTCGATTTGCCAGTATGCTGGGTGGCCCGATCTTCCGACCAAGCTGACAGGCTGGGAGTATGGGGCGTCTTACCAGATTCCGCTGGAGCCTCCATTGCCCGATCATTGATATGTCAGTGACCCTGAGTCACCACCGGTATAGTCCACAGTTTTCATTTATCATTCAGATATTTAGACATTCATTCATTCACTGATGAATTAAACTTGTATCTGCAGCCTCCCAGAGAGTACATTGAGGGGTTGCTCAGAGTGGTGGCCTCACTCGAGAGAATGTCTTGCGGAGAGAGACGCTGCTGCACTCCTACAGTATCCCGGTATTTTCCAGTTTCTTTTGCATTTATCATATTTCTGATGACATATGAAAAACTGAACATTTTACTATACTGATTCACTGTATGTGTAGAGCACATCTGACACGACACATTTACACACTGTAACTGCATGCACTCATTCTATGTATCATTCTTGCATCTGATATACATGCTTTGGCTGATGCATTCAAACTGTCTTTTCAGGTCACACATGTACCGCCCAGGCCATCCAGGCCTTCTCGAGCAGCTAGGAGAGGGGCCTCGACTCGCAGCCGTAGAGCACCTGCCAGATAGGAGAAGGAGTCCAGCAAGGAGGAGGAGTCAGCGCATCCACAGTCAGAGACATCTGCAAGCAGGGATGACGACTCTGATTCCGATTCTGAGGACGGAGGTGACGCTGAGGAGGATTCCAAGAACGGTGACTCCGATTCAGATGGTGATGGTGCAGAGGCTGCTCAGCCGAAGAGGACGAAGAGAGCCTCTCGGTCTTGAGCTTGTTAGCACTGATGCAGATGTTCCTGCTTTATTTTTCTTTTTACATGTAGTTGTAGCACATTGTACAACTTAGGCAGTTTTATTTTCTTCAAAACGTGTACCCTGTTGGAAAATGTTGTAAAAAGGAATCATGATGGAGTGAAAATGGCTTTTTGTTCAAAAAGTGTTGTATTTGTATTCTAAGGATCGCATTACATCATTTTGCACAAAAAAATGAGATTGAATGGAAATATAACATCGTGTATTGCCAAGTCAGGTAGTGAACCAACACAACAAACTAAACAACTCAACTCAATAAGCGACAACAAGACTTAACAAGTTTACAACTCGATAAGTAAAAAGTAACAACTCAGTAAACAAATGAACAACAACTCGATAAACAAATGAGCTACAACTTGATAAACAAATGAGCAACAACTCGATAAGCAAAGAGCAACAACTCGATAAGCAAATTCATTTTAGGCAAACTAAGCCATGGAACGCATCCGAAACAGAAGTAAACTCAGACTTTCAGCACTTTCAGCACACAGGAAAGCTAGAGACTCTCTTCTGGAGACAAGGAAAAGGCTGCAGAGCCCTTTTTGCTCATGGCCAACCACCATAGGAGCCTGCCAACCAGTTTCTTGTTCTGCAGACCAGTTAAGTAGCTGGCCGACCAGAAAAACTAGCTGGCCGACTAGCAAAAGTGGTCGGCCGACCACTTGGCCTGGGGACCTCCAGTTTTGTGACACTTGTCCTCCAAATAGTGCCTTATCCTTTATTAAGGTTCCAACTTCGTGGTTCCCTCATTCCAACTCAGTTTTGCACCAAAATGGAGGCGTTTCATGTCCAAAATCTCACAAATTGGATTGCTACCTTGGATGGCTCGGAAATGGTGTATTTTTGGGCCTTCAGCATAAATGCACTATTCACATTGAGCCACACCCCGCTGCGTTTTCCATTCCTTCATGCCGCAGCAAGGTTTTGGAATCCGGTAACACACGTCTTTAGCTTTGGCAGACAAGAGATATGTCCCACTTTCAAAGATTTCCAAGTTTTGATGGAATCCGAGCGCAGCGAAGAAATCTTGCCCCAGTTCCGCTTCGGCCACGTCCAAGCCTTAGGACGGATGTGCGGGCTTACTTTGCATGACGCTCGGTCATTGATTTGTGATGGGGTGCTGGACATTCCGAGCTTGGTTCGTCGATTTTCTGATGCCAGTGACTGCGACGACCATGACTGGCAGGGTTTCCGGCGACATGCGCTTTGCTTGTGTATGTTGTCACATTTCTTGCTTGCCCCAGGCTCCGGAGGGTAGCGCTCGTTTGATTGAGGTTACTGAGGGCTTGAAAGAGGGCAAGAGCTGTATCGCCATGACACTAGCTGAGACGTTGAAGGGTTTGGACGCTTTCTATCGCCAAGAGACGACTAAATTCGCGGGGAGTCCACTACTGCTGCAGGTAATGTTTCCCACCCCATCTCACTTATATTCCTCGCATCACTCGGCCCGTAGGCTTGGTTTTTTCTCTCGAAACCCTTTTCTCACTTTTCCTCTCAATGTACACCTCTTTATTCTTTAATCTCTCATTTTTCCCTTCCCAGATATGGTTGATGGATAAATTGAAGGTCATAGACTCATGCCCAGCATATTCAGCTCGCGGCTATTTCTTCCGGCAACGTCTAGTCGATGCTCCTGATGAGGGATGGTGGTATGAGTGGATGTGCAGTCTATTCACCCTTGACATTGCTTGGTGCTGCCCTTGGCTTAATTTGCCGGCGATGAGCTACAGCATTACTCGCCAGCCTAGGATTCAGTTGATTGGCTTGACAGATTGTGTCCTTTACTTCCCATTCCGATTTCCGCGCCAGTTCGGACATGATCAGACTTGCCCAGAGGAGGGGATAGAGTATCCTGTGGTATTTCCAGTCCGAGGCGCACAGCTAGCTCGGTATGCCACAGCATCGAGGACGAGAGAGCTCCTGGCCCCCGCTCCTATTTTCAGTTGTACTCTCTCTGATGAATGCATAGCTTGACTTGACGAAGAGGCGCAGGTTAGGCCTACTTTGGCATCAGAGGCTTCGACCAGCTCTGGAAGGGGGCGCAGGAACACCTGACTTATCCATGCCCCGAATTTATTGCTTTATCAGTACTTTTAAGTTTTCTTTATAAATGTAATAAAAAACAACTTCAATTGTATTCAAGAGTAGGAGAACTCTGTACTGAAATCAATGAAATTGAAGGTTGTGGATACTGAAAATTTTTCGTTTGGCCCAAAAATGGTCTAAGTTATAAAAAGATTAATTTAAGCAAAATCAACTTTTATTAAAACTTTTCAAAACCATTTTCGATATGGATCACAACTGGGCACGCCCGAGATCTATCACTGAGATGTACAACCTCGGATCCAGCAACTGAAAAGTTACCCCTAGTCTGAATAGCACTGCACTGGAGATCACAACCGAGCTTTTGAATGCAGAATAGACAAAGATGACCAACATGATCACACGGACAAAGTTGATCGGGGAAGTGTTTATTCCTGGACTTCAGAATGAAGTTGCCTACGTATCCCAAAAATAGGAATCAAGCCTTACGTAGTTCAGCTCAGGTTCACTTGTGTATTGACACTCTCCTTTTGCGCTCTAACTTTGCCAAGGCCGCCCTGGGTTTTCAACTTTGCGAGCTCAGTTTTTATAATTTCAAATTTTTCACGCTCTAACTTTTGCCTAGGTCGCCCTTTCGGGTTTTCAGCCTGGCGAGCCACTCAAGGATAATATTTCTTCAACTTGTCCATGTTGATCAGTTGGGAGAAATCTAGGCCATCTAGGTCCATCAGAACGACAGATCCACCCGACCAGATAGACTTGATGATATAAGGACCAGTCCAATTGGGTCTGAACTTGCCCCTAGGGTCGTGGATGGGAGTTCGATTGTCTTTGAGCACAAGATCCCCCTCTTTCAAATTCCTGTACTTAACCTTCTTATCAAAAGCCCTGGCAATTCTCCGTTGATTACCCTGAACGTAATACAACGCCTTCAGCCTTCTCTCGTCAAATAGCATGAGTTTTTCAAACCTGCTTTGCTGCCAATCTACCTCAGCTATCTGACACTCAGTCAATACCCGTAATGACGAAACCTCAACTTCGATAGGCAGAGCAGCCTTCATCCCATAAACCAAGGAATACAGAGTCGCCCCAGTTGAAGTTTGAATTGAAGTCCAGTAGCCCCACAGAGCGAATGGTAACTTATCTGGCCAATCCCGGTAGGTTTCCACCATCTTTCACAGTATGTGCTTAACGTTCTTGTTAGCGGCCTCAACTGTTCCGTTGGTCTGCAGCCGATATGTGGATGACTTATGAAAAGCCACATTATACTTCTCCAACAAGTCAATCACCTCCTTCTTGAAGTGGGAACCATTATCTGAAATAATCTCATTCGGAACCCCATAGCGATAGATGATGTTGTTCCTGATGAACTTGGCGACATGCGAAGCCTTCAACACCGCATAAGATTGGGCCTTAACCCACTTCGTGAAGTAGTCTATCGCTACCAAAATATACCCACGCCCATTGGACCCCTTTGGAGTGACAGCCCCAATTACATCAATCCCCCAGACTGAGAACGACCATGGCAAAGTCATGTTGTACAGCTTTGACGGCGGAATGTTCATGCGGTTCACATGGATCTGACATTTGTGGCATTGCCGAACAAAGCCAATACAATCCTCCTCCATGGTGGACCAGTAATAACCCTGTCTAAGGATCTTCCGAGCTAGCATCACCCCGTTCATGTGCGCTTGGCACTCTCCTCTATGGATAGCCTCCATCAGGCGCTTCGATTCTTCAGCATCAACACATAGTTTATGCATCCCGAGATGACCTCTCTTGTACAGTTTACCTCCACAGACGATAAACTGAGCAGCCATTCTTCGAATTGCCCTCTTATCTTTGGCATTTGCCCCTGGCGGATACGCCTCTTTTTCCAAGAAGTTCCAAACATCTTAGTACGAAAGGTTCTCGTCTTGTACCTCATCTATGGCAGCAATCAGCTCATAGGCCGACACGAATTTCTGTTCGTTGATGATCGGACGCATCCGAACTTTGAAAGGAATGTCTATCATAGAAGATAGACTTGGTAATGAATCAGCAAACCTGTTGTTCTCTCTTAACAGATGGGCAAAATTTAGCTTCTCAAACCGAGGAATTAGCACGTCCAAGGTCTGGTGATAGATTCTCATCCTTTCTTCTTTAACTTTCCAATCTCCTTTAGCTTGAGAAACAACAAGGTTCGAGTCCCCGATGATGTCCAACCATTTTGCCCCTAGTTCTAGGGTGGCTTCTAGTCTAGCAATGCATGCCTCATATTCTACCTCGTTGTTCGACACTCTGAACCGGAGTTTGAATGCTAGAGGTATGCGGGAATTGTCGGGTACTATCAGCAACACTCCTATCCCATACCCATATTGGTTTGATGCTCCGTCAAAGTACATCATCCAGGTTTTGTCTTCAACATGCAAAATGGCCTCGTTTGGGAATAGGTACTCAACTGCTTCATCCCCTTCGACTGGGTGATCGGCTAGGAACTCTGCTACCGCTCTCCCTTTCACCGACTTGTGTGTCATGTATTTCAGATCAAATTCAGAAAGTAGAAGCAACCAATGGGCTAGCCTACCCGTAAGTGCTGGTTTCTCGAAGAGATATTTGATGGGATCTAATCTCGAAACCAGTATTATAGAGTCAGCTAACAGGTAGTGCTGCAGCTTCCTGGTTGCCCATACCAAGGCCAGACAAGCCTTCTCTAGCGGAGTGTAGCGGGTCTCGTAATCTAGCATTTTCTTGCTCAGGTAGTAGATAGCCCTCTCCACTTTGTCCTCAGACTCCTGTGCAAGCATGCAGCCCATTATAGTTTCAATCACTGAAAGGTACAGAATCAACGGTTTCCCCGGCTTAGGTGGTGACAACACAGGTGGGTTCTGTAAATATTGCTTAATCTGTTCAAAAGCAGCTTGGCATCGGCCGTCCCATTGGAACTCTTTTCCTTTCTTCAGGAGACCAAAGAGTGGTTCACAAGTCAGGCTTAATTTTGAAATAAACCATCTTATGAATTGCACTTTACCCAGAAAGCCTCGCACCTCCTTTTCAGTCCTTGGTGGTGGCATTTCTAAGATGGCCTTGATTTTGGAAGGATCGACCTCGAAACCTCTCTATGTGATCAAGAACCCCAGCATTTTCCCTACTGTAACACCAAACGTACACTTCTGAGGATTCAGTCGCAACCGATACTCCCTGATCCTTTGGAAGAACTTCTGCAAGGCGGTGTAGTGGCCCTCTCTTTCCTTGGACTTGACAATCATGTCATCCACGTACACCTCCACCTCTTTATGGATCATGTCATGCAATATTGTGGTCGCAGCCCGTTGATACATAGCCCCAGCATTCTTCAGCCCAAACGGCATCACCCTATAACAATAGGTCCCCCACGGGGTGGTGAAAGCGGTCTTCTCCCGATCTTCGGGTGCCATCAATATCTGATTGTAGCCTGAAAAACCATCCATGAACGAAAGCAGCGCATGCCCTGTAGTGAAATCCACTAACTCGTCAATATGCAGCAAAAGAAAGTCGTCCTTCGGACTGGTTTTGTTCAAATCCCTGAAATCCACACATACCCGAATTCTATCATCCTTCTTCGGCACTGGAACTATATTGGCCAACCAAGTTGGGTATTCAAATACCAGCAGAAACCTTGCGTTAATTTTCTTGGTGACCTCTTCTTTGATCTTGAGAGCCCAGTCCGGGCGGATCCTTCAGAGTTTTTGCTTAACAGGTCAGGCCTCTAGGTCAAGAAGGATCCGGTGCTGTGCAATCTCAGGATCGATTCCAGGCATGTCTTCGTAGGACCATGCAAAAACGTCTTTGAAATCTTTTAACAAAGCGACTAAGCGCTCGCGCTCCTCCGAAGACAACGTGGACCCGATCTGGACCAGCCGCGGGTCCTTCTCAGTACCAACATTAATTTGGGTGATTTCATCAACCAGCGGTTTTACAAACCTCTCCTGCTCTTGATCTAGCAAATATTTCAAAACCGGAGGAATTTCTTCCTCGTCGTTTTCATCAAAATTTTGAAAGTCCTGATTAATACAATAAATCAAAGGCACAGAAAAGTACCCGAAGGCCACAGCCGCACAATTCTTATTAATCACTTCCAAGTCGCCTGATTCCTCTGTTACAACAGACTCAAAGGAAAAAGAAAAAGACGACCTAGACAGGACTGTGGCATCCGGGTTGTCACCCCCAAGAATATTGGACTCAGACTCAGATGAGCTGGAACTTGATTCTGACTCTACGAACTCAGTGGAATCAGATTTGGGCTCACTACCTGACCCGGTGCTGCTCGATAAGAATCCCTCCTCGTATTGCCAGACGATGGAGGGTGCGATGAATGCATCCAGAATGTTTGAAGATGGGCTTGCAGCCATTTCATTCCCGATCATGGACACCGAGAAGTTATCCCCCAAGCACTCATGTACGATCAGAGGATCTAAAAGTAGACAAGCCAGTGCTACCCCCATTTCAATCTCTATTCTCTCGGAAACCTCCTCCTTGCACTGCTCAGCCTCAGCCAGTGGGTCTTCCTACTCCTCAGCAACATCATCCCCAGATAATTGCAAGTCAAAGAATATCTCGAATCCCGGCAAGCGCTGCCTTCCTATATTTAGCCATGGCTCTGGGAAGCCGCAGAACGGGAAATCTTCCCCCTCCCGGAGGAAGCGTCCGTTTAGGGTACCTTGGATGGGCTGGTGCACCAACTCATAAGGCTTCCCGGTTTGCATTGCTCTGGCCTTTCCGGCCATCTCCTTGCCTTTCCTCACCCAATCCTCTTTGGTAGGTAGATAACCTAAGCCAAAGGTATGCGGGTTATGCGGCACTTCGGCCGATGTTGCAATGCCTTTTCGGCCACTTCTACCTAATCCCATCCTGGGGATGTGCTGGAGCTTGTTCATGAGGTATAAAGACTGTGCACTGACATATAAGCCCTCATCAATAGCCAGTATATTCTGTACAACCCGAGCCTCGGCTAGGATAAATCCTGACAGGAACACATCCTCTGCGCCATGTTCGATCTCCAGAACCGGCATAGACACCTCTGGCGGCGGATGGATTGACGAATTCCCAAAAACAATGGCCACCCCCTTCCCGTGGGGGTATTTCAAGATCTGATGCAGGGTGAAAGAGACTGCCTTCACTTAGTGCAGCCACGGCCGCCCCACGAGTAGATTGAAGGTCGCGGGAACGTTCAAGACATGAAAGTCAATATCCTAATGTCCTAGACTAACCTGAGTCTGAATCTGCACAGTCCCCATCACTTCTCTGCTGGTATTGTCATATGCCCTTATCACCTAGGTAGTGGGCAAAAAGTCCGCGGGCTTCAACCCGATTGCATATGTCGTCCTCGACGGGAATACATTAATGGCGGATCTTGTATCGACAAGAACTATCAGTATCCATTTATCTCTACATTCCACAGAGATGTAGAGAGGTTTGTTGCGATCTGAGCCCTCGGGCCGCAGCTCCGTGTCGGCGAAGGTCAACGTCGGGGAAGCTCCTCCCGGAAAAACTAACCCTACCAACTGCTCAGGTGTGGTATCTATTGAAAGTTTGGCCTTGTCCATTGCAGAAATGACAGCCTGTCTATAGACCCTTGAGGCCATGAGCAGTCCCCAGATAGAGATGTCTGCTTGTATTTTCTTGAGCTGCTTCAGCACAGCCTCCTCTTCGAGTAACTTTTCTTTCTGCCTCTTTGTCTCTTTGTCCTTCCCGGACGCCTCTGGTTGATCCAGGTGTGGGGGCTTGAAATACTGCCCGTTTCTGGTCATGTGGTCCACCTCTCCAATATACCAAGTATCATCTGGCTGGTTGTTCCCCCCGTCTTCGTCGGTGTGGGCAAGACATAGGTCGTCATCTTCCCATCACATACCGTCAGCCATCGACAAGCAGCTATCCGGTTCTATTACAACTGTTCTTGTGCCCACGGCACATTCCGTTCTTGTGCTCACAGCACATTCTGTCCCCACAGGGGCTTTGGCCTTTCTAGCCCTCTCCAGATCTTCGATCTTTTCCTACTCAAGCTGTTTCAGTGTAGCCTGCTGCTCAGCATCTTCTGTACTCAACTGTTCTGATCCCGAGCAAAATTCTTATCACCGGTGCTCTCCGGCGGTCCATTCTGATTCCCAGCCATTCCAGCCATTGCTGATGTCCCCGTCTCTAATGAACCCTGTTCTGGCTGAGATTGCTCAATAACATCCGGCTCGTCACTGAGTCACCCAGTAACCTCTACTGACCCTTCCATGTCGAACCAGTTGATAGTCACGTCCCCTAAATCCTATTCTTCAAAGAATTATAGATTCGTAATGTCCTCCTCCAGTTCCGTTAGGTCATCTAGCCCTTGATTAGGTCCATCCTCTCGAACTACATAGATCTCTGCCCCAACCGGGAGCTCTACTCTCGGTCTAGACTGATTTGTTGAAGTAATATAACCACTTGGGTTGTACTCAAAGCTTGCAGACCCCTCAGGCTCTGACTGATCATTCTCATCTACCTCAATAGTGATCCCAATTCTATCTTTGATGGTCACCACCACCCGTTCAGGTTGGGTTTGGGAGATGTCTAACATGCACAAGTCAGTGCTGTCAGGAATGAACACCTCCGACTTGGGTAGGTGGAAAGTGGTAATATATATGCTAGGGTCGTATGACACAACCCCAGTTTGGATGAAGTTGATGCGTTTAGGAGGTGGAGGTTGGTTATGTGGTGGGAAAGGGTTGGTTGTGACATTTGGTTTCTCCGGTGGCACAATCACCCTGTTGTCAATGAGATCTTGAATCTCATGACGCAATCGAAAGCACTGGTCAGTTTCGTGACCATGTTGTTGGTGATAGGCACAGTACTTTGCTGGGTTATGGGAGGAAGGAAGTTTTTCTGGTAATGGCAGCGGCTCTAGGGGCTTCAAGTGCCCTTTCTTGATCAAGACCCCCAAAGCCTTGGACAAAGGCATGTATAGTGGGGTGAAGGTTCTTTGGCCTCTGGGGGTATATCTGGCTGTTTGCGAGCTACTTCTGGACATACCGGTAAAGGGTGTAGCTGCAAGGGTTTTGGGAGGGGTGGTGGTGACCATTCCCACATCTGAAGATCTGGCAGCTACAGCACTGCTTGTGCCTGCATTCGTACTACGGTTGAATGCCCTCTTGGGCTGCTCTCTGTCATGGTCAATCAGACCCTGTTTCATTGCATCCTCGATTTGCACCCCTATCTCATATAGATCCGCAAAGGTGGGTAGGGGGAGGACGATCATCTTTTGCATGAGCTTGGGCTGGAGGTTGCGCACAACCATCCGAATCTAATCTTTGTCAATGGGCTGATGGTCATCATCGAGGCTTTAGCCCTCCAGCGGGTCACAAAGTCGGAAAAGCTCTCATTCGGCTCTTGCCTAGTTGTCTCGAGTTCACGAGTTGTGACCTCGATCTGTGTGTTGTAGGAGTATTGAGCTATGAAATCTCCTCCCAACTTCTCTTAACGGAGTCCTCTAGTTTTGCATACCGAATGGCCGCTACACCCGACAGGGTCCGGCCAAACAAGGAAAACTTCTGTAGTCTGGTGAGGCCCATTGGCTTTAAGATGTCTGAAAATAGCCGCACGTGCACCATAGGATCTCCAGACCCATCAAAGCAGTCGATGTACGGCATTTTAAACCAGTCCGGCAGCGTCACGGCCGAGTCGATATATCCATTCTCTATATCTGGAATGGATTTCACGCCCTGAGACTTCTTGAAAAGCTTTTCTAGCTTGCTCACTTTTAGCGCCGTTGGATCCACCTCAAACTCAAACGATGAATCCACTAGATTGGTGGGCACTTTAGATAGCTGGGGTAGGATTGGGGGCGGAGCTAGCCCAATTAGAACGTCCGTATTTTCTTGGATGTTAGCGGTCTCCCCGAGTATGGGAACTCTTGGTGGGGGAGGAGCTGGGTGCGAAGCAGATGCTCCGGTTTGCTGCTGTAGCCTGGCAATTAACTCTGCCTGTTGAGCCATGACCTCGGCCTGGCGTGCAGCCACTTCTGCTTGACGGGCAGCATCCTGCTGCATGGCCTGCATACTCTCCTGAAGGTGACGCATCATCTCTTCCATTCCTGCCATATTATCCTGATCCGACTGAACAACCGGTATATCTATCTCTACAGTAGACTAAGAAATCTCAACCTGATTCCTTAAGGACCCCTGATCTGGCAACCTCTGTATTGATACACTACGCCTTTTCGACCTCCGCCTAGTAACCGGGGGTAAAGAAAGAAACACTGCTTGTCTGTCTATCAGATCCCTAGATCGATTAAGTCTTCAACCTCTAACCTAGAGTGCTTGGGGAATATCTGCTTGGTCGGATGCAATTGTGCTAAACTATCTTGCAAAAAGATAAATAAAGCATAATAAGGAAACATACAACTAGAAAAACGGACATCATAACGGCTTAAATAAAAACAACACACAGTTGACATGACAACACACAGTTGGCACTTGTAAGCTGAATGCACTGTTCTCAAACACTGTTTACTGTGCGCAAATTGCTGCCCCAAATCTGATATCCAAATCTGGTACCCACAGGTAAAATTGATTCCCCAAATACTGATGCGCTCAGGCCTGATACCCAGACTTGCAAACTGATACATGCATTCCTGTAGAGACGCACTCTAAAAGCACATAGCAAACAAATGAGAGCCAATACACCCCCATGTTGGGGTAGGGTTTCCCTGTCCTATTTTATCAGGAGCTAGGGTTTCACTACGCACACAGCAGTTTCAAACAACCTATAATCGAGTAAGCAACCTGTCCTAGTTTGGAATAGTCACTATGGATTCCGATATGCACTAGGTCGAATGGTCAAAAATGGTGCCCCAGTAAAAACCGAGGTTTGTGTTCCCGTCGTGGCAGAGCCCGCAACCGGTCAGCCTTATGGCACGCTTCTCAAAGCAAGCCTCTGGCAAATCGTTCAGGAATAGCATACGACAAACACGGTGTCCTAGACGCACCAATGCAAATGCAATGCAAAGAGACACATAAGTGTAGTCAAAACAAGATATCATGAGTTCGAGTCAAGCTCTCTAAATCCCTAGCAGAGTCGCCAGAAACTGTGGACGCACCCCGGGAACTCTCCGATATCTGCGCTGCAAGGGTGCGAATTCCATTTTGTTCTTTAGGCTACTACAGTTCGGACTCAATGTCACGGTTCTAAATCTAATCACACAAAGTGCAATGTGAGACCGATAAATCACCAAAGAGTCCAAATCCGGCAAATCATTTTGGAAAACTGATTTTTATAAAGAAGTGCCAAACATGAACTGCTTTGCCAGATACAGAGTCGCCACCTAAATATTTTATTTTGGGGGAATTTAGGAAACCCTGACTCGTGCCGAAGGCCACGTGTCCGTCATCACCAAAGTTGCCTTGACATGGGAACTTGGGTACGAGAGGGGAAGGTCATACAATGAGCACTCCCGCTCGCCCAATCAAAAGATCGGCCTTTACTAAGCATGATATTCTGTTTTTGAAAACACATGTGTTCTTATTCCGTTTATTAACCTAGAATTACTATGTTATGCCCACAGTAAACAAGTATAGACTAGATCGCATAAGTTGGAATAAAACATTGCATATTCGTTTGTGAAAATGATTTTGAAGCTTGCTACTCGCAAGTAGGCTAAAACGAGGATTTTGATGAATTGTTCCAATTCAAGCAATCCAACCTTCACCCACAGGCATTCAGGCAGTTATATCAAATAAGAAGTTAGCGTCATGGCAAGCATGCTTTCATGGCAACATTAACACACATGCAGTATGCTAAATCATAAACACTCACAGTGTACTCCAAGCCAAAACAAGGAACTTGTTAGCAATCATGCATGATCCTCGTTCATGTTAAGATGGCTAATACAACACATGCAAAAATGCAACTCAGATAGGCTCGACTATTCTAAAATGTCATGCGAAATGCAACTTGATAACATGCTGCTGAACACGTATTCAAGCAAATGTATTGAAAATACAATGCAATTAGTATGATGCGCTGAGCCCGGTGCATGCAATACAGATGAATGGATGCACGTATGCAAGCATAAGGTATGCTAAATAAAATATGCCCTAAAACTAACCATTGTAAGCGGTTAAGTAAAAGGGAGAAAGAAATGGGGGTTAGAAGACATGCATCACACACACGCACGCTTATTACAACAATTGGCCCTCTTGACGGAGGGTCCAAATAAGAAGCTAACTAGCTAATCTAAGCTAATTAAACTAATTATTACAAAACGAAGCTAATTAACTAATCCTAGTTAACTAACTATTACAACACAAATTGAATAGTTAAACGCATTAACTAATTAGGTACAAAACCAAAGCATAAACTAGCTAAGGAAAGAAATAAATAGAGGTCCTCGGGAAGAGGAGTACATGCATGGCCGGTCGCCTCGTTCGGAAATCCAATGCGATGCCCCGATTTGCCTCTGTTTTCATTTGTTCTCAGAACCGTGCACCAAGCTCCAAAAGGCTTGAACTCCACATTGGGAACCTGTGGGAGAGTGGCCGACCACCTAGGAGTATGATCAGCCATGGCCAACCACCTATCTTTGTTGTAGACCAGAAAAAGTGGTCGGCCAGCTAGTTTTTCTGGCTGGCCGACCAGTTGTTGCTGCCAAACTCCAGTTTTCTGCAATAGAGAGCAAGAGAGGGCATGGCTATGTATTTGCAAGATATGTGTGCACAACCACCCTCCCTATCATTTCATAGGCTCAAGGGAGTGTAGTTCTCGACCCTCGAGCCACCAATCACGTATCTCGATGCATGATGGCTGAGAGGCGAAGTTGCACAATTCAATATGAAATGAATGCACACATAAACACATAAATGCCTATAACTCCATCATGTATGATCAAAAGCGTCAGCGACCGAGAATTAAGGCACGTTTCATCACTTCAAGTATGAAACGTCCCTCGTTTCTCGTGTTTGGACTAACACCTACTCCAAACACAATGCAACACATAACATGGCATGCACAATGCTATGTAACATGGAGTATGCAAAAATGCAATGCAACACAAACATGTAAACATGGAATGCAAGGTATGCAAAACACAATGCAACTATGTGGCATACACAATGCAAAGAATAACATGGCATACTCAATGCAATGAACAATATGGCATACTAAATGCTATATAAGATGGCATACACAATGCAAATGGTAAGAACACGGCATACTCAATGCAATGGGCAACATGGCATACACAATGCAAATAACATGGCATACTCAATGTGATGAACTACATGGCATACACAATGTTCGATGGACTTAAACCAAAATGGATAGACCTCAGTCATGCCCAAATTAGTGGCCGTAATGCTAGAATAAAGGCACAAAAGGGCAAGGCAAACATGCACAAGTATTGGCCCATCAACTAGGCTTAAGAACACGACTCTCAAGCATGATGAAGAAGCGATAAATATGTAAGTGTGACAACACTAAAGGCTCTGAAATCAAGTGTGAAATGATGCCAGATCATTCAAACAACACAAGTAAAGCATGCGAGAGGGCCTAAGGCACAAAGCCATTAAAGGGACTACACAAAGGGCATGCAATACATGGCACAAATGATTGAACCAATCATGGACAGAGCATAATTAGGTCTAAACAAAGACCAAAACATGCTAAGATGGAGGCTCAAAGACCTAGGCAAGATGGCATACACATTGGTCCATAAGCTAGGAAACAGATGCACAACCCTTTAAAGCACTTAAAGAGTGAATGAAGTGGGAACATGGAAATGCTATATGCTCTGAAATGTCATGTTAAGTGATGCTAAATCATGTAGACAACACAAATGAAGCATGCTATGGTGCCCAAGGCTTGAACCTAGCATAGGCATTTACACTATAGCTATACCAAACATGAAGCATATGGCAAAGGCAACCCAAAATAGTCATAGAACATGTCAAAATGATACTAAAACATGCATGGAAGGAAGCCAAAACAGGCTAACATGAAGGGCATAAGGCAAGATGCATACAAAGCCAAAAGTAACGATTACACTACACCTACCAAGACCAAGCATGGGATGACTTAACCAACAAAAATCAGAGTTATATCATGGAAAAATAACCCCAAATAAACACTGAAATGATAGCTCATAAGCTTAGGCATGACAGCATACGCAATGGCTCATGTTAAGGCATAAAGGACAAACCCTCCAACGCATTGAATGAGTGATAAATGCAAGTGCATGATCATGAAACATGGACTGAAATCACATAACAAATGGTGCCAAAGCATTCAAATAGTCCAAGTAATGCATGCTAGTGGACTTGATACATAAAGCTAACAAGCTAGATTGAACAATGGCCATACAAAGCAAGTCATGCATGACTAAAACAACACAAATCAGAGCTAGAGCATGCTAAAACATTGACAAAAGCTTCTTGAAGTTAAGCCTAAAGCATGCTAGAATGACATGTTAAAGTATGATGCATGTCAGGCTATTTCATGGAATTGCACTACAAGTGCAGGGAGCATGCACAGGGTGATCAAACCAAACCCTAACAGAGGTATGACATGGTAAAACATCACCAAAAACATGCTGAAATGGACTCAAATCAAGCTAGAATGACATGCTACTTCATGAAGCATACAAGACTAGTTTATAAGATTTACACTACAAGTGTATAAGGCATGCATAGAGTGACAAAACCAAGTAAAAATAGTGGCATGCCATGCTAAAATAAGCCCAAATACAAACTAAGATATGGCCAACATAAGCTTAACAAACATGCTCACACATGAGGCATATGAAGCAAGTATTCAAGACACAAGGAGAGGGGATGACCCTCTCCTTTTTGGGACCTCAAAACACCTTTTCACCACTAAAATTCCTCTGAGTTTTAGTGGTGAGAAGGCCAAAATAAGGTGGTCCCAAAGGCTTAAAAAGAAGGCACAAAAGCAAGGCCAAACAAGGCCTAAGAGGGGGTAAACAACCCCCAACACCAAAATGACCTTAAACAAAGATCTTAAGCATACAAAATCAGAACTTTTTGTAGTTTAGAATTAAGCTTAAAACAATATGCAATTAATGCTAAAAGCTTAAGCAAGAATGGGGGTTTAAGGAGTTAAAGGCTCACCCTTGAAGACCACCTTCAAAACCACAACTCCAGCAGGTTTTTCAACCTTTAACCAATCCAACAACACCAAAACCAACTCCTAAGCACCTCAGCAACCAAAGGATGGTGTTTGAGCGTGTGTTTGTGTGTTAAAGTATGATAAAACTACACTTTTGAAGCACAAAAATGAAGTAAAGGGCAAGATAGATACAAGGGTGTATCTATAACTCTTAAGGCAATTTTTCTGAACCTGGAGGAAGTTCTCTTATATAGAGAACAAAAGTGTAAGCTTCTTGAGGAAGCTAAGGGTCCAAGGCCATCCCTCCATACACGTGTATGGAGGATGGTTTCAGTGACTTCCAGTTGTGCCAGCTGGAAGAAAATATCTCCAAGAGTGAGCTGGAAAGTGGCCGACCAGTTGAAGTGGTCAGCCAGTTACTTCTACTAGCCGGCCAACTAGTGGAACTGGTCTGCCAGAAGAAAAAGTGGTTGGCCACTGTGCAAAGGTGGTCTACACACTGAAAGAAAGGTGGTGGTGTGGTGGCCGACCAGAAAAGGTGGCCCAAAGACTAATAAAACCAGTTGTCTAACCAGAAAACTGGCTGGCGGGAAGAAAAGTGGTCTCCAAGGGGAAATATCGGTCTCCCACCCTTGTATCACCTTCCAAACAAGGAAAAAAAGGTTTGTACCAAAAACAAACCAAAAAGGATGCAAGACGAAAGTTTGGGAGGCAAAGCGCGTAGCCGAGAGCTTTAAAAACTAGTCTACGGGCATCAAAAGTGGTCTACGACCACAAAAGTGGTCTCCCGGACCACAGTGTCCCTCTAGGTAGAGGCAACAAGGCATGGTCCAAAAAGCAAGCCAAACGGAGGACGTTAAGCAGTCCCGAGACAAGGCGCGCAGCCGAAGGCTCAGAAAATCGAAAACTAGTCTCCAAACGAGAAAAGTGGTCTACGACCACAAAGAGGTAGTCCACCGACCATCTCCCTCCCTCCAGTGAAGAGAAACAAGGTTCGGTCCGCAAATCGAGATAAAGCATAAAGAGTTCAGAGGCCCGAAGGAAAGACTCTCAGCCAAAACTCCAAAACCTCAAAACGAACACAACATGCGCAATCACCGAGTGCTCAAACGATGACGTCTGAGTCTTAAGGTCGGTCAAAAATGGGGTGTCTACATTTCTTCCTTTCTTTTGCCTCATTTTCAAAGTTGGTTAGCTTTCCCGAATTCAAACAAAAGCTCATTTCCTCATAGTTGATTGGATTTCATTCCAATGAATACCCCTGGCTTGATGGTGGACTTTTTTTCCATTTTCTTTTTCTTTTCTTTCTTTTTTTCTTCTTTTCTTTTCGATGTCTTTTTTTCTCTATTTTTTTGGTTTCTCTTTCTTTTCCTTTCTGGTTTCTTTTTCTTTTCCTTTCTTTTTGGTTTCTTTTATCTTTTCCTCTTTGAAGAAATGAAAATACTAGGGAGAGAAATTCTATGAATGTGAGGTCTGAAAACCGTCTTGTGCCTGCCAAAATGGTCGCCTAAAGGTGAAGAGAACCTCTAAGATGATGTAGAATACCACACATAATTTTGAATCTATCTTCGCAAGTTTTGCAAAAGAAACAGCTTGAAATTTCCAAATCATGAAGGACTCTATGACGACAATACAAAATTCACTCAAGCCATTTAAGGGATCCATCTCAACACTCGCGCTTATTAGCCGAATCTCATTAAAAAAAATGGAGATTTTCTATTTTCAAAACGGTCGCACATGAATTGCTATATGCACAATAAAATCATCAGAAACTTGACTCCTGCTTTTTTATTATTAAAATAAAAAAACGAAGACCCAAGGGTACACGAGAGCGACCCAAAGGAAAGGACTCAACTGGCGTAATAACACAAGAAAAGACAACGAAAATAAAACTCACAACTCAACTATTTACAAGACATGAATCAAAACAAAATCAACATCCTTGAGACAGAAAGGGGTTTCACTCTCCAAGTCCATCTGAAGATTTCAAAAAAACTTCAATAGCCCACGAGAGGGTCCAAACCCACCTTCAATTCAACATTAACATCCACACCCAGCAAAATTGATTTCAAACTTTCAAACTGAGTCTCACAGGTTGAGTCTCACAATTACCCTGATTGTCTCCACACATCTTCTTGACCAAAACAATTGCTTCTTCACACCATGCCCCTAGTTCAAAAGGTCCTTTTTCACATGCTTTCGAAAATTCCCCTAGCTGAGACTGAGGTTCATTATTCCAACCATCATTGTTGGCATCAGTTAAGGGAGCCCACTGCTTTATTTCAATATCATCAAGCTCAAGATTGAGTAAGTTTTCCATCTTTCCAAAGAATTTGTTCATTTTGCTTTTCTTTCTCAGAACTTTTAAGGAGGTAGAGATTGGAAGATTTAGGAATGAACATGATGGGTATGGACACATTGGTGGGTATGATGTGTTGGCTAGGGCTAAGGTTGGTTGTTAGCCAACCATAGATGGGATTTATGTTATGGGGTGGCAATCTATTGCGATCATGGAGAGGTTTATTGACAGCTTTAGGATTTTTAGGTAGGGTAATGACCTTGTTGTCAATCAAGTCTTGAATTTCATGGCGAAGATGAAAGTAACGGTCAGTATGATGATCGTACTGCTGATAGAATGTGCAATATTGGGTAAGGTAAGGTCGTGTCTTGGTGGGAGAGGATTCGAAAAAGGTCGAGGATTGAGAGGTTTGAGATACCCTTTCTCCATCAGTACCTTCAATGCATAAGTTGGGCTCATATGGAGATAAGTGAAGGCTCATTTTTTGGACGAGGAAGCATCAGTGTTAGAAACATTGGCAAACAAGTTGGCGGGTGTTGGCTAGGTATTCAGGAGCATGGGACTGGAATCAGGAGGTGTGTTTCTGGTAAAGCATCCCTTTTCATTGTTTAACGTTCCCTTGTTTGCCAACCTGTGATTCAAAGTACCCGCAACCTAGCTTTTCTCATTGAATTCATCCATAATAACCTCCACTTGAGCATTAGTGTGTTAAGCAACGAAAGTTTCATCCACAACCCTTTCAACAATTGCAAGGACTTGCCATTTGTTCAAGTCTTTAGTCCTCAGAGCTTCGATAACCTATCGGAGATGTGCACAAGGATCAATAGTCACCCTAGACTCATTCTTGCTACTTGCTTCGACCTTATTTGCTTTTGATTGGCCCATTCCACTTTTAGCTTGTCCCAAGATTGGAGAATTCTTGTGACACCCTCACTTTTGGCTATCATATATTAATATAAATAATTCAACATTGTTAAGTATTAAGTTCTGATATAACCATTAAAGGAGTACGTTCCAAAGCTTAATCTTAATATAACCCTAAATGTTTGATTTCTTACACCAACCTCCGGACATTGTTACATTAATACATAAAATTTCATCAAAATAGATAAGAAGGTGGGCAAGACAGGCCTTAATGGCCAGGAGAGGACAATTCTACGTGAACCATGGCTAAACTTCGGCATCTTTGACAAAATCTACCCTGAGATTTTCTCTTTCTTTTTCACCTGGCATGAAACGCCATGAGCTGCGAAGCCCAATAGGATACAAGAAACCCAAAAAAAATAGCCATTTCTTACAGTTCGAAAACTTATCTAATATTAACACAGTGGAGTTAAATAACAACATTTAAAAATATACAATCATAACGAAAAAGATAATAGTGCAACGAAAGCAACATATATAAATATATATATATAGACATTATCCATCATGAATATATTTAAAATGCAAATGCTACGTTATCATAGAATTCATAACATAATCTCAATTAATCATAAATTTGGTAAGCCTACGGTGACTCTCCATGGAGTGTTGTCCTACCCAACCATTGACCCTAGCCAGAGATTATTCTGCACCTCCTCTTCATCGCGAGGCACTGGACCTAAGGATGCTACGTGCTGAGTTAGATACTCAGGGTGTATCATCAGTAGTCCATCTCAAGAGAACTGGCCTTCCAAAGGTACTCCCTCTGTGTGAGACCCTCACTGCCACCCTTATCCCAAAACCAAATCCGTCAGGTCAGAATACGATCTGGGCCCTGTCAAGGTTTCGCAAGCTAAATAATCACATTTCCTTAGAACCAAGACGCACCCTACACCAACAAAACATCGATATAACTTTTCCTTGTATTCATCCGCATGCGCGTGGTCCAAAACCATCCATTTCATTTTCCTCATATTATGGTTATGATAGCTCTTGATGGAAATACACATATCATGATTCATTCCAACTGATCAAGCATATTTAAGTGCATGCAAGACAAAATATGTAAGACCGAGGCATTACAAAAAGGTATTAAGCCATCACTAATTTGATTCCAGATTCTGAACGGTTTCCAGTAAACAGTCCCCTCAAATAAAAATATAGATATGATAGTAAATGATATTTAAAAATTTTGATTTTTGGTGGAGTTATTGATTATTAAGTTGGGAACATTTTTGAGATAGGCTCGAAGTCATTTGGCCACTAGAAGATGTCCAAATAAATTAAAAATAGTAGGTAGCTCCAGATTCGTCGCATTTTTGAAAAACAAACATATCTCACTCCATACTTAATGAAATGAGTTGAGACCTATGACATTGGAAAGATAACTTTAAAAAATCTCATTGTCAATTTGAATCACTCAAAAATTTGTTCTGTGGAAGAAACCATGGCCATGTAAAGTAGGCCTTGCTATTGTCTTAACAGCAAGGTGAACATAAAGCATATTTTTGGCTATAAAATAGCGTCAAATAATTCTCGCCAAATTTCCACATATAAATAAGACCCTAAAATAATTCCAGTAGCTTCAAATTTTCAAAAGAATAAATAAGTGATTTATTGCATGGTTTTGAAGTGAAAACAGATTCTACATAGTGCAGTTTCTATTCTTGCTTCCTTCATGTATTATAAGACATATCAGATTGTTTTCCATTCATTTTCCAAAACTTAAAGAAGTGGATTATTTCTAAGTATCATACCTTAGTGAAGTTTTGAAGACCTTTCAAGTGATGAGTCATTCTTCTCCTTCATTCCTTCTTCTTTTCTTTCTCTCTTTTCTCTCTTTTCTAGATCCAGCAGAAAATTTTAAGTAGGGAGTTGAAGGAGCTTGTGTAATATTTATAGACTAAAATGAGAGGGAGAGCTTAGAGAAAATGCTTGGTAAAAGATTCCTCGCATGCATGGCCATTAGGGGTTGTCTACCCAACAAGCACACTTATGACAACCCATTTCTTCACTCAAAGGTAAGAAAAGGCTGATTAAGAATGCTAAGAGGGTTGTATTTTTTTGAGATGAATCTTCATATAAGACAAAATCAACCCTTCCCCATGAGGGTTGACTTGGCTGGCCTACTTCTCCCTATTTTATTTTATTTTATTTTATTTTATTTTATTTTGATATACACACACTTATGAATAAGACAATCAAGTGAGGACAAAATTCTAGATTGTCTTTAGAAGCTTCCTTAATCTAATTGTGAGGATTAGTGTTAATTAGGAATTAGTTTAATCAAGGCCTCTAACCAATGATTAATTTAAAGTGTGCCAAACTTTTATATCTTATGCATTAAATTAGAATAACTCTTCAAGAAAAAGATAATTTTAATTTAATAATTTGTTACAAAATTCCCGAGCCTTATAATCTGTCCTCCTAAAAATAATTTCATCCCCGAAATTACATTCTTCTTATTTGAATTGCTGAGGATGGTTGAGGCACATAGCATCCTCTCTCTTCCATGTTAATTCCTCTATTCCCGATGTCGCCAAAGTACTCGAACCAACGGAATTGCCTTTCCTTGTAATATATTGTCTTTCCGATCCAGAATTTCCATTGGTCTTTCTTCAAATGTCGCATTAGCATCCAGGTTGATCTTCTTCCAATCGATGACGTGTAATGCATGAGGCTCATACTTTCGTAGCATCGAGATATGGAAAACGTTATGCACTCTGGCAAACTGGGGAGGCAGCGCCAATCGATAGGCTACAGTTCCCACTTTACCTAAGATCTCAAAGGGTCCTACATAACGGGGTGCTAATTTGCCTTTCTTCCCAAAACAAAATGTTCCTTGATGTGGCTTGACCTTTAGAAACACACGGTTGCCTACTTTAAACTCCAACGACCTTCTTCGTTGGTCGGCGTAACTCTTTTGCCAACTTTGAGCTATCAGGATTCTTTGTCGTATTAACTTCACTTTCTTGGTGGTTTCCTGAACTATCTTTGGACCTAATAAAGTGGTTTCTCCCACCTCTGTCCAGCATAACGGTGATCTGCAAGGTCGTCCATAAAGAGCTTCATATGGTGCCATACCGATACTGGCCTGGAAACTATTGTTATAGGCAAATTCCACCAAGGGAAAATGCTTCTCCCAGCTTCCTTTAAAATCCATCACGTAGGCTCGTAACATATCTTCTAGTGTTTGAATGGTCCTCTCAGACTGTCCATCTGTCTGCGAGTGAAAGGCAGTACTAAGGAATAGTTTTGTGCCCATGGCTTTTTGTAGGCTCTGCCAAAATTGAGAAGTGAATCGAGGATCACGATCAGACACGATGCTAACTAGTATTCCATGTAATCTGATCACTTCTTTGATGAACAATCTACTGAGTGAATCTAACATATCTGATGACCCGATAAGTAAGAATCGGGTTGTCTTAGTTAGTCGATCTACCACTACCCATATGCCGTCATGTCCCTGTGGTGATCGAGGCAAACCTATCATGAAATCCATGGTTATGTGTTCCCATTTCCACTCCGGGATTGCTAATGGTTGAAATGTTCCTACCGTTCTTTTGTGTTTAGCTTTTACTTGTTGACATGTCAGGTACTGAGACATAAATTTTGCTACATCCCTTTTCATTCTGCCCCACTAATATTGTCTTTTTAAGTCTTGGTACATCTGAGTACCTCCTGGATGTACTGCAAATACTGAATGGTTGAATTCCTTAAGTACCTTTTCTCTTAGTGAGTCGTCGCTTGGCATAAACATTCGACATTGATATTTCAAACTTCCATCTGTGTGAATTTCCCAACCAGGCATAGTTTCACTAGATTCTATTCGTGCCTTGATGAATGCTACCTCCTGAACGTACTTTTGTGATTCTAATATCTCTCTCAAAATTTTTAAGTGTAGCAATCTGTACACCAAGGTAAGCCTTTTCATCTTGAACCTCTATCTGTACCCCAAATTCATTGAGCGTTCCAACCATATTCCATTCTCTAAGTGCTAAACTAGCAACAATCCCTCTATTCTTGTGACTTAGCTCATTTGCCACCATGTTAGCCTTGCTGGGATGATAGGAAAGGGTAAATTGGTAATTGTCGAGATACCGCATCCAGCATCTCTGACACATGTTCAGGTCTTTTTGGGTGAACAGATACTTCAAGCTTTTGTGATCGGTGAATATCTCAAACTTTTCACCATGCAGGGAGTGTCCAAATTTTGAGTGCGTAAACTATGGTTGCTAACTCCAAGTCAAAAGTGGAATCATTCTTCTCATGGTTCTTTAATTGCCTTGATCCATATGCCATTACCTTGCCATTTTGCATCAATACGCACTCTAGACCTTCTTTGGAAGCATCACAATACACATTGTACCCAACGCCACATTCTGGTACTATGAGAAAGGGGCACTCGTCAATCTTTTCTTGAGTTCTTGGAATGAATTTTCATAAGATTCATTCCATTCAAACTTAACTCCTTTTTGAGTGAAATGTGTCATTGGTTTGGCCAATTTTGAGAAGTCTTGAATTAATCTTCGATAGTAACCGGCCAATCCTAAGAAACTACGAATCTCAAATGTATTCTTAGGTTGCTTCAATTTTGTCACTGCTTCTACTTTAGTTGGGTCCACTAATATTCCATTTTCAAACACCACGTGACCCAAAAAAAAATTAGTTTCTCCATCCAGAGCTCACATTTATTAGCTTTGGCATACAGTTGGTTCTCTCTCAAGGTTTGAAGTACTATTCTCAAATGTTGTTCATGGTCTCCTTCAGACTTGGAATACACCAAAATATCATCAATGAAAACTACCACAAATTGATCTAAGTAAGGTGTGAATACTTTGTTCATTAAGCTCGTGAACACGCCTAGGGCATTAGTTAGGCCGGATGGCATCACTATGAACTCATAGTGATTATAGAAATTTCAAAGTGCAATCTTCTATATGTCTTTATCATGCACACATAACTAGTTACGATAACTGGACCTAAGGTCGATTCTAGAGAAACTCTCTAATCCTCCCAATTGGTTAAGTAGAACGCCAATCATAGGTAATGGATTATTGAATTTTTTTTTTTTTAGTGACTCAATTGAGTTGTCAATGGTCAATAAATAAAACCTAAGTTTTCTATCTTTCTTGTTGGCGAACAACACCAGTGCTTTTTGTGGAGAAGTACTCGGTGCTATAAATATTGGCGAAAATTTGAGTTTCATCTCAGTAGTGAAGTCTAGCTCCCGTTTGAAGGTAATCTTGGTAGTTAGTCAAAGAAAATGCTAGTGTATTTGCACACTACACGAGGAAGTCATATATCCTTCAACTCTTCACTTTCAAGCATCAAGCTTATCAATTTCTCAGCTAGCAGGTCATGCCATTATGACTTGCGATACGTAGGAAACAGAGAATCCTATCTATCCCCCTTAAATTGAAAAATCATATCGTCAAGCAAAAAGTCATCACCAACCTACGGTAGCAATCTATTGTTGTTTGATTGACCGCTAATTAGTTTATTCTTTGGTTTACGTCGTGGCGTAAAGACTTCTAAGTTGTAGTACTTACACACGGGATCTACTCAGACTGAACTACCTAAATGTGGTTCTACACTCATGACCATTTCTAATTGACCTGACTCCAATCCCAAGATTTACACAGTTGTAGTAGAGAAGAAAGAGTATGACGTAGTTACGGCAATAGCATAATTAACACAAGAATTCAAATGGAATTTGAACAGACGGTACAATCGGATGACATCATGGTTTTGGACTTTTAATAGGGTTAAGATTATGGAGCTGGCAACCAAACTAGATTTTTGAATTGAAATTGCGTTTGGCCATACACATTTCAAACCAAATACCTAAGATTCTTCACCCTCTAAAGATTAAAAGAGGGCAACTAGTTTTCAAGAGAACAATCTACAAGATACAATAAATGTCACAACCCAAACCCGCCCCTAAAAGTTTAGGTCATGACCAGCCTATACTCAGGCCTCAAAGACAAAATTTTAAAATATTTAAATCATATCGAGGCCTAAAGCAGAAGCAGAACAAAAATAATAAATGTCCATTGAGCTTGTGCATAAATGACAACTAAAGTAATTAAAACATTTAACTACACTTCCATATTTACATATACAAATCTCACACACTATATAGCCTTTGAACAAAACTAAGCTTGGGAAATTATGCTATGTCTCTACATGGAGACACTTCCTGAGTGGCTTGACAGTGAGGCGAACTTCAGTACAAACTCTAATGTTGATCCTTCAATAGCTCACCTACATATATATATATATATATATATATATAAAGTAAAAGGGTGAGCTAACGCCCAGTGAGTAATAATAAAGTAAGGAGGTTAATGACTGAAACATATCTGAAATCATTACAAAACATTTTACGTGGTACGTGGTGCGCCCACTTATGCAAAGGGTCAAAATCATATTTTAAAAAGGATATTCATTCATTCATATAAAATAACATTTCGTAACATGAGTCATATAGCGATGTAAAAACATTCGTACTCATATCATGTTTTCTGAACGACCTCAGGTCCACGTATAACAAAACGGCCCCAGGCCCAATCATATATCAAAACGGCCTCAAGCCCAATCATGTATTAAAATGACCTTAGGTCCAAATGTATCATATCGTATCACTGTATCTTATCATGGAGTAGATGGAACATCGACATGTCTCCACCTCTCCTTGGGCCCAATTCATGTATGTATGGACCCAAGAGGTGACTCGTACGGACTCTAGAGGTGACCCCTACTGTAGTACTTAGTTTCGTATAGCACTTTGTTTCAAACCAGAAATCAATAGGTCTTAAAGACTGAACAATTCATATCATGTCATAGCATAAACGGAACAGCCTTGGGCCCACCATATCATATTATAAATAATTCACATTTCATATCCATATTCCATATTATAGGTCTTGTAACTCATTCATTCGCATAAAACATAATTCCAGAACATCACAACAGTTATGTATCAAAATAAATATAAATGAACATAATATTGCAATATTATTACTCACATTGATGGGCTTTTGGTAGTAGTTGGGCGATGTCCTTGTCTTGACCTACAAACACAATTACATAGCACAACATATCGAACATAGAATTACTCTCTTAATCAAAGTTACTTCTCCTAATCTTTGATTAATCAAATAAACCGAACCCTTACTTTGCCTTAACCAATTATTTTTGCTGGTTCTAAACTCATTAGTCCTCAATGGGTCATAATTCATATCATGGAAAATAGGAAGAAACGGAAGGAAACTGGGCTAAGAGAAGAAATAGCATGAAACGAGTATACAGAAAGTGAACAGCCTTCACTAATTTGAAGATATCTAGTCGTGTACTTAGACTTTGGGTGTGGGACCACCACCATTAGAAACTAGACTTCTGGGGCTTGAATTTAGGCTCAAGAATCACTTAAAACAGAGTCTGGATGGGGAAGATATACTTATTTGAATTTGGGCTAAAACAGGGATTCCCCGCACCTGCGGGAATTGGGCCGCATGTGCAGGACAATGTGCTTTTTTAGCATAATCAAATTAGGTGCTGGAAATGGACTGCCGCACATACAGGAATCCCCGCCGCACATGCGGCGCTGGGTGAGAAAATCTTTCTGAGCAAGATCTATTGGTTTCAAGCTGAATTTCTCCATTTCCCACCTAGGACTCACTCCAAATCACTCCCAAAACATGTAATATCAATGAAAAACATGAGATTATAATGATTTTCTAAATCAAAACCTCAAAAACATTATGAATCTTTAAGCGAGAAAGATCAAAATCTTTGTTTAGTTCTTTTCCAAACTTTTCAAAACTTCTTTTTCCAAAGCCAAAAAAATCTTCACTTCATATATCATTTTATGAGTTCAACTCATACAAAACCTCAAGACTAAGGCTCAATTCAAGCAATTCCATCAAAAAAACATGACATCTAAACATGATAAACATGAAACTCAAGCAAGATTTAAGTATAACTTTAACATACAGCTTTCCAACTTCCATTTTCTTCATCTTTCATATATATATATATACATATATACATGAGCTCAAAACATGCAAAGAGACAAATTAGGAAACAATTCCTTACTATCCAACCCAACACAAGCTCAAAACACAAGAATCAACCTTTTGACTAAACAAACCCAAAGATTACATGCTCATTTCATGAGATTTGTTATGTTTAGATCATAAGCCAAAAACCCTAGCTTTCATGAGTGCTAAAGCTTCATGTCAAGACTTGATTCCAACCAATTAAAGAAGGATTTACACTTACCTTAAGCCAACCTTGGGGTTATTCTCTCAAATTCCTCCAATCTCCAAGCTTCTAGCTTGATTTCTTCTTCTTTTCTCCCTTTTCTCTTCTTCCCTTCTTTCTCTAGAACTCCCTCCCTTTTCCTCTACACGTTTTTACCTCTTAAAAGGATAAAGATGAGTTCAAATGTGTATAACATATAATATATTAATTATTTAGCTTATTTGAGTCTTAAGCAAGCCTAGGTAAGAGTTTAGACTAAATAAATTCAATTAATTCATTACGAATCAAATTTTTATAAAACTTCATATTATGTCCTAAAAATCATACTAATCATAACTGTAAAGTCAATTTACGTTTATCATGCCTCTAAGGCTTTCAATTTCTAGTCCAATGGTCACAATTTCAACAGATTTTCTTATAACCAACAGATACAAGCTCATAAGCACATAATTCTCACATTCAAACATAGAATTTCACTGCACACATATAATCACGCAGATAATGAAGGGATTAGAGTTTAGGCAGCATATGAGAGAGTTGGGTTGTTACAATAAACAAGGTTCAAAATTTGCCAATTGATCATTTTAAGGCAATACTTTGCCGAATTGGAAAGGATCAATCAAGATAGAGACGTGATGATTTTACATCCAAAAAATTTGGTGTCAAGCTAGAGGTACAGTTAGGATCAAACAAGGATAGTTACTATGATTAGCATAAAGCTCGCATAAATCATGAGTCACATAACTCTATTCCTTCCAACACATGACATTACTTCTCAATTGAGGTTAAACCTCTTCCCACCATCCCTAGGTATTCTAATCTAGAGCTCTAATACCAAACTATGATACCCCTAGGTATTCTAATCTAGAGCTCTGATACCAAACTATGATACCCCTACTTTTAGGCATCATATATTAATATAAATAATTCAACATGGTTAAGTGTTAAGTTCCGATATTACAGTTAAAGGAGTACGTTCCAAAGCTTAATCTTAATACAACCCCAAATGTTTGATTTTTTACACTAACCTCCAGACATTGTTACATTAATACATAAAATTTCATCAAAATAGATAAAAAGGTAAGACAAGCCTTAATGGCCCAGCTAAGGCGGGTCTAAGTGAACCATGGCTGAATTTCGACATCTTCGACAAAATCTTCCTGAGATTTTCTCTTTCTTCTTCACCTAGCATGAAATGCCGTGAACTGCAAAGCCCAATAGGATACAAGAAACCCAAAAAAAAAAATAGCCACTTCTTACAGATTGAAAACTTATGTAATATTACCACAGTGGAGTTAATTAACAACATTTAAAAATATACAATCATCATGAAAAAGATAATAGCGTAGTGAAAACAACATATATATATATATAGACATGATCCATCACGAATATATTCACAATGAAAATCCCAGGTTATCATAGAATTCATAACATAATCTCAATTAATCGTAAATTTGGTGAGCCTATGGTGACTCTCTATGGAGTACCATCATATCCAACCATTGACCCTGGACAGGGATTATTCTGCACCTCCTCTTGATCACGAGGCACTAGACCTAAGGATGCTATGTGTTGAGTTAGATACTCAGGGCATATCATCAGTAGTCCCTCTCAAGAGAACCGACTTCCCAGAGGTACTCCCTTTATGTGAGACTCTCACTGCCACCCTTATCCCAAAACCAAATCCATGATGTCAGAACACGATTCGAGCCATGTCAAGGTTTCGCAAGCTAAATAATCACAATTCCTTATAACCAGGGCACACCCTGCACCAACAAAAGATCGATATACCTTTTCCTTGTATTCATCCGCATGCGCATGGTCCAAAACCACCCATTTCATTTTCCTCATATTATGGTTATAATAGCTCTTGATGAAAATACACATATCATGATTCATTCCAACTGATCAAGCATATTTAAGTGCATGCAACATAAAATATGTAACAACGAGGCATTACAAAAAGGTATTAAGCCATCACTAATTTGATTCTAGATTCTGAACGGTTTCTGGTATACTGTACCCTCAATTAAAAATATAGAAATGATAGTAAATGGTATTTAAAATTTTTTTTTTTTGGTGGAGTTATAGATTATTAAGTTGGGAACATTTTTGAAATGGGCTCGAAGTCATTTGCCCACTAGAAGATGTCCAAATAAATTAAAAATAGTAGGTAGCTCCAAATTCGTCGTATTTTTGAACAATAGACATATCTCACTCCGTACTTAATGAAATGAGTTGAGACCTATGGCATTGGAAAGATAACTTTAAAAAATCTCATTGACAATTTGAATCACTCAAAAATTTGTTCTGTGGAAGAAACCACGGCCATGTAAAGTAGGCCTTGCTATTGTCTTAATAGCAAGGGTGAACATAAAGCATATTTTCGGCTATAACATAGCGTCAAATAATTCTCGCTAAATTTCCACATATAAATAAGACCCTATAATAATTACAGTAGCTTCAGATTTTTGAAAGAATAAATAAGTGATTTATTGCATGGTTTTGAAGTGAAAACAAATTCTGCACAGTGCAGTTTCTATTCTTGCTTCCTTCATGTATTATAAGACATATCAGATTGTTTTGCATTCATTTTCCAAAACTTAAAGAAGTGGATTATTTCTAAGTATCATACCTTAGTGAAGTTTTGAAGATCTTTCAAGTGATGAGTCATTCTTCTCCTTCATTCCTCCTTCTTTTCTTTTTCTCATTTCTCTCTTTTCTAGATCCAGGAGAAAATTTTAAGTAGGGAGTTAAGGGAGCTTGTGTAACATTTATGGACTAAAATGAGAGGGAGAGCTTAGAGAAAATGATTGGTAAAAAATTCCTTGCATGCATGGCCATTTGGGGGGTGTCTACCCAACAAGCACACTTATGACAACCCATTTCTTCACTCAAAGGTAAGAAAAGGCTGATTAAGAATGCTAAGAGGGTTGAATTTTTTTGAGATGAATCTTCATATAAGAAAAAATCAATCCTTCTCCATGAGGGTTGACTTGGTCGGCCTACTTCTCCCTATTTTTTATTTTTTATTTTTTGATATATACACACTCATGAATAAGACAATCAAGTGAGGACAAAATTCTAGATTGCCTTTAGAAGCTTCCTTAATATAATTGTGAAGATTAGTGTTAATTAGGAATTAGTTTATTCAAGGCCTCTAACCAATGATTAATTTAAAGATATGCCTAATTTAGTGAAGGCTGCTAATTTCTTTCTTAACGGTTTGGTGCCCGACCTTTTCCTAAACTAGTTTTCTTCCCTCCGCTTCTATTTCCTTCAACTCCAAACCTATAAATAAGATGTTTTTAAATATTTTTCAAAGAGTTCACCTCCCTTCCATTTGTTTCCACTTTGTCCTTACTCGGTTTACCGAAAAGTGTAATATTTTAAACGAAATGCAACCTGCAAAACATTGTAGAAACATTTGAGAAAATATTTTGAAAAAGAGGGTTTTAAGGTCTAAAAGAGTTTTGATCAAAATGGGGTGTAAGGTTGGGATTAGAAGCTCAAAAATCGAAGCCTTTTGATGAAGAACTTGAACGATTGTACAGCGTCACTTTCATCATCGAGTGTCCAACCTGAGGCGCCTAAGTCTTAAGGGTGATCAAAAATGGGGTGTCTATAGGACCGTCCAATAGAATTTACAGCCGGGAGGTATCCCAAGAACTAGCATACTCGTTTCTCGTCTCGGTGGGCATGACCGCCCGTGGCTACCAAGTGACCTGCAAATAGGGGATTCATAGTTCAAGTCAGTTGTCAAACTATGGAACGAAAGGAATAGATGTGGAATGGAATGCATATGAGTTTTAGATTACCTCGCATGTCATCATTGTATTGAAGAAACGGCGATAGTAGGCGAAAGTGTTGACGTTGCGGCGTCGGGGGTAGCACCTGCCATCATACTACCTCTGATGAGGCACAACTGCCTCCGCCTCATCTCTCGGAACCAAAGCGAGGATGGGAAAATAAGCATATACCCAGAGCTATAAGAAGAGAATAGTTTGTGAATCAACAGGTTGCACCGTGAGAGCCTAGAACATAATAGGCTAAAGCTTGCCTCATCTACCATTTCTTGGACTCGAGCGGGGAGCTCTTGGTACCAGTCCTTCACTGTCACCGTACTATAACCCCACCAGGCATAGGCGTCACCCTGTGTGGAACAAGGAATTTGTTAAATGCAGGGCCAGATAAAAGATTAAAATGAATGTCAAACGAAGCAAAGTGCATAAAAAAGAGCAGAAGTTCTTACCTCAGAAGCATCATGAGAAAGATGTGATGTGTGCTCGCGCAAGAGAAAATCCTTTGGTACACCCCGGGCAAAGTCCTTAGACCACAACATCCTATTGGGGTCCATCACGTGTGTACGCTGGTGGTAGGTAGATGGGTTGAATGGCCTCACCCTCAACGGTGCTAACTCAGGCTCAAGCTCCAAAGGGTAAATCTCATTCGCGGCGATGTCAGCAGTAATATCTCCTGCTACCCTATATGCCTCCTCTATCATCGGATCCTCTACACCAGCGGCAGACGGAGGAATAGGTACCTCGAAAGGGGTACCATCATGTGGAATATCATCGACCATAGAGAATGTGGTGGATGGTGAGAGAAAAGCAAGAAAAATTGGGCAAATAAGTGAAACCACCAAAACCAAGCCCTATGAGGGAGAAAAATAGAGGAAAAAGTGAAAACTCGGAAGGGAGTACATGGAAACCAAGAAAACTCGTAAGAAACAAGCAAAAAGAAAATGAGAAATAAAAAAAAAAAAAACTTGGCGAAATCAAAATCTAATCGGTTCAAAATGTAGAAGGCCAAGAGGATTTTACAAAAAAATGTTTGTGTGGATCGTTGGGTAAAGCAAGTAGAGTAAAAATCTAGAGAGAAAGAAAGAGCCTAGAGAGAGAGGGAGGAGGTTTTTGGACGGTTTGTGGGTGATACAGTGAGCCAATGTTATGTTTTAAAGAGCCTCGGGTAGGAAAACCCGAATCTACCCCAGATGTCAATATAATTGTATGGCCGGCCAATATATTGTACGGCCGGCCTTTCTTTTGGCTAGCTGACTATCCCAAAGTGTTTAGAGGTGTTTTGGTGGATTTTTGCCTAGTTTTGGGCATGGTTGATCTTTTATTCATCTTAAAAGTGAAAAATTTGAAGAATTTGGGTTTGTTTCTGTTATAGACAATTCTGAAATTCCATTCTGGATGCACGCCATTTCTCTGAAGTGTGAATGTGACTCGACCTTGAGCTCAAATAGGTTTTACCCTCTGTGGGAATCTTTGACTTTGAGTTTTTTGGTTCATCCTTTCTATTATGTTGCATGGAACATGCATTGCACTGTATTTCACATCAACTACAACAATTAACTTGCATCCATAAGCATCATGCCTATTCATCTTATTATGTCTACCCTTATCACCTGATGGTGTGATTTGACTTGTTGCATGCATTAAGTGTTTTTTTTTCCCCACCCTTTCTACGTAAAACGTAGTCAGGCTTGCATTTCTCACACCCTCTTTGTGTGAAATGTAGTTTGGCTTGTGTCTTGTATCTTATCATCCTCTCTACGTGAGACATAGTTAGGCTTGCATCTCTCACCCCCTTTCTATATGAAACATAGTTAGGCTTGCATTTTTCACCCTCTCTGCGTCAAACGTAGTTTGGCTTGCATCTTTCACCCTTTCTGCGTGAAACATAGTTTGGCATGCATTTTTCATTCTCTCTACATGAAACGTAGTTTAGTTAACCTTCCCTCTCTCTGTGTGAGATATGGTTAGATACGCATGTTGGTTACACCACCTTTGCACCCCTTTCATGTGAAACGGGTTAGGATGTTGATTTACCTAGTTACAACCTTCCCTCTCTCCATATGAGAGACAGTTAGATACGCATGTTGGTTGCATCACTTTTCCCTCCTTTTACGTTAAATGCATTAGAATGTTGATTTACCTAGTTACAACCTTCCCTCTCTCCGTTTGAGATACGGTTAGCTACGCTTATTGGTTGCACCACCATTCCCTCCTTTCACGTGAAATGCATTAGGATATTGATTTGAAGTTGGTTAAAACCTTTCCTCTCTCCGTATGAAATACGGTTAGATAGGACAGTTGGTTTCACCGTTTTTCCTCCTTTCATGTGAAACGTGTTTGGAATTGACATTTACTTACTGTTTTCCGTGTGAGACACGATTGGACCTGCTTTGATTTAAGCTTGAGGCTTGTTTCATTCATATGTTGTCATCTTGTTTATTACTTGTTGCAGTGCATTTCATAATCATGAATCTTCAAAATAATCGACTTCATGAAGCGTGTAAGTCCAGCTTCCAAAGTGCATTTTTGATCATGCTATTTGCATCCTACCCATGAACTGCATTGGTTTGATTCCTTGCAAAGGGATACATAGGCAACTTTCGAGTTCAACCAATTGCATTTACATTTTGTTTGTCTGCCCAAGTCTTGCGGCTTTGTGAAAGGGTCGTCTTCGGGCTTTGACATTCACTCACGTCATGAAATGACTTCAAGCTCTATCAAAGAGGAGCAACTGTAAACACCCCATTTTGACCACCCTTTAGACTTGGGCACCTCACTCTGAACACTCGATGATGAAATGTTATGCTGTGCAATTGATCAAATCTTCCGTAAAAGGATTCAATTTTGAGCTTTAAAACCTAAACCTTGCATTCCATTTTGACCAAAACGCTATTTTTTTCTAGCCTGACCACTCAGAGAATAGCTGGCCAACAAATGGCCGACATGCCATTTTCATTGGGCCGACCGTACATCCTCATAGCCGACTAGCCATGTTCAGCGCAACAGATATTTTGCAGCAGCCAGCTGCTCCCATGCACATGCTTTGGACTAGTTGTCTTCGTTGGAGACATTTCCAACATGGGAAGCTGAAATTCTATAAATACAACACCCCCCTCATGGTTTGGGGTTAGAAAAAATTTTCCAAGAGCCTATAGCTTGTCCAACACACTTGTCTACCCTCTTGCAATATAGATACACAATAGATACACCATGCAAGCTTAAACTTGAAGCTTTTGTTGAGGTTCTTGAACATAATTTCATATACTTGAGAGTGTTGAGAATGAGGTTTGTTAGCTAAGAAGCTCCTCATCTCTTTCAAGAGGTAAACTTTGAACCTTTTCACCATCTTTCTCCCTCTTTTCTTTGTCTTTACATAGTGATTTCAGAGCCATTTTAACCCTAAAATGTGATTAAAACTTTGTTACAAGTGAGTGAGCTAGCCACCCTTTCATTGGCTAGCTCACTAGTCGTGCACTCCTTTGTTTTCTTTCTTCTTTTTTTTTATACTTTCTTTTCACTTTATTTGGTTAAATTTCAGTACCTATTAGCATTGTTTTTAGATTATTTTTGTGTAGTATGATTTGAATATGGTCTTATAAAAGGGTCCCCGTCCTCCCCGCTATATTTGCTCATACTTCCTATGCTTTAAATACCATATTTGTATTGTTGTAAATCCTCACGGATTTGGCGTGTTTAGGACATAGCGGCCAATCCGTTTGAGTTGATCATTTTTACCTTGTTGTAGCTTAACTTGGAACCTTGTGGTCATGGGAGGATTAGAGCTTAGGCTTAGCCACCCCGCCACAAGTTTGCTTATCTAACGGTAAATTTCTTGCTTTCGTATTATTGTTGTCTACTTTGAAGCTAGGTAGTAGCTTTCGTGTTCAAATTGTTGAAAAACTCTCTTATCAATCATTACAAAACATGGAAATGGATGTCCCATCCTTGTTCCATGAAAAGAAGAGTTATTAACAACTTTGGCAAGTTGTGTGTTTAAGCTTTGATAGATAGGTTGCTCCTTGGTTTTTTTTTCCTCTTTCTTGCTTTGTTGCTCCTGGGGAGCTCTTTATTGAGAAGTGTTGAAAACTCTCTCCTAGTTCCACTTTGAAGCATGGAAATTGATGTTTCATCCTTATTCCATAAGTAGGGAGAGGAGTTGACAATAATTTTTGAGTTTTTGTTATTTTCCATTTTAGTGCTCTATGATCATCACATACTATCTTGTGATGCTTGATGATTTGTGAACCATGTCTACCTCTTCCTTGAATACATTTCAAGATATGAAGGAGGTAAGAAAATAGCTTTGTTTTGTGTTTAGCCAAGTCTTTTCCTTTTGCATTTAAAGATCATCATGTAACAAATTTGAAATAATTGATGATTTGGGAAACAAATCTACTCCCTCTTTGAAAATCTTCGTGACAAGAGGGAGCAGGAAGGATGAACAGCTTTCGGAAACACTCTGTCTTGCTCTGTTCCAGTTCTGCTACATACAGGGTATTCCTCAGAAACAGTGGCCTGCCGACCATTATTCTGTACAGCCGACCATCTTATCAGGCCGGTCGGCCAAGAATATTATTCGACAGTGGTAATTTTACAGCAAAATAGAGTAGATCCTAAGGTCCAAACTGAATTATTTTCTGAGTGTAAACAGAGCAGGTTCTGGTAGTAAGCAGAGGAGGTTTCTAGAGGATGTTCTTGCCCGTGCGCAAGCGACTCCTCACCTTTCGTTCCATTCCTTTAGATTAGCCACTTCGATTCATATTTGTAATTAATTAGTCACTTTCATTTGGACTTGTAATAATTAATTAATTAGCTCATTCAATTGTGTTTGTAATAATTTGTTAATTAAGACATTCGGACCCTCTTGTGCGAGAGCAAATTTGTAATATGTAATGTATGTCTTCTAACCCCCATTTCTTTCTCCCTTTTATTTACATGCTTACCGTGGTTATATATAGTATCAAGTTTTCATTTCATATCATCACCATGTTTTGTATCCATTTTCTCATGAATTAAGGTTCGGTTCATCATTCTTGAATATCATTGTCGTTTCCTACTTACTTGAATGCGTGCGTTACCACATGCTTTGAGTTAATCCATATGACATGTTAGTAAGTCAAACCTAGTAGTTGCATTTTGTATGTGTTGCATTAGTCACTTGGCATAATAGGATCATGCATTTTTCTGCCTATATTCTTTTCTTTGGCTTACCACGGTTGAGTACTAGGTGAGCATTTTTGCTTTAGCATATTACATGTTTATTTGTGTTGCCATGGTGAGCATAGTACCATGAGGCTACATGTTTATTTGAAATCCTTCTTTGAATGCTTGTGGATAAAGGTTATTTTACTTGCATTGGGGATAAGTTTGATCAAATGTATGTACGAGCTCATTTCTTTCCTTTTGAGTTGTGTGCACTCAAAACCCTTTTAAAAATCACACAAAATCAGGTCATTTCCAAAGCAAGAGAAACAGTTTATACTTGTGTGCCTCACATAGTAAGTTAGCATAATAAAATTAGAACAAGAGCATATAATATTGAGAAAATTCACATCATGATTAGTAGAGGCCGATCTTTGATCGACTGAGTAGGATGCTCAATTCATGACCTTCCCCTCTCATACCTAAGTTCCCAAGATGAGACATTTTGGTTATTACAAATAAGTGGCCTTTGGCACAAGTCGCAGGTTTCTTAAATTTCTCAAAAATATTTAGGTGGCGACTCTGAAACCTGGCAATGCAATCCATTTTTGGCATCTCTAACAATTAATGGATTTTCTAAGATTTGCCAGATTTTGACTCTCATTTGTTTTTCTGTTTCACATTGCACTTGTGGAACCAGATTTAGAACCATGGGAGTCCGAACTGTAGGGATATTGTATCCAAGGAGACTAAACCCCTTCGAGGGGCACAAAAAACCAGCTGCATCGCCCCTTCTTCCTCCGAGAAAGATCCCGAGGACTCTATGCCGATCTCAAAGTTGGATGAGGCCGAGAAGAGACAAGCCATCATTGACCCCACTGATGTCCCTCCACCCAAATGATCAAAATCCCCTATTGCTAAAGATACCTTAGACGCCTTCATCTCCAATATTTCCATTGATGACTGCCCTATCAGATTGAGCAAGAGTGCCCCCCGCCAGCCCAAAATAGCTGTTGCTTTATCGGTTGTCATGCTCCTTTCCACCAACATGGAAGCAATCAGTGATTTCAATGAATATGAACACTTCGCATTTATGATAAGGAACACCATGGTGGTAAGCTTTTTCCTTTTTCCTGTTCAGCACTTTATTCTTGGTATTATCTTTTGTTGTTGTACTAATGCGTCTTCTTTTTGTTACAGACCATGCAACATGCCCATGCCTTCACCCATAAGATTGAATTGATGAAAAAGACTTAGTCAATAAGACTCAAGAGGCAACCAATGCCCTCCAACAACTTAACAAGGACGAGACAACAAGAGGGAAGCCGCTAGACAAGCTTAATGCAGCGAGAAGAGCTAAACAACAGGTCGAAGCTGTGGCCAAAGCTGTTGAGGAGAAGGCTTATGCTGAACGTCAAGTGGATATCAAAGTACAATATCAGAAGTAAGTCAGCCAAGCATGTAATCGAGGCTACTATCTCAGATGGTCTACGGCCTTAGAGAAGCTTTATGTCCCCAAAGATTCTTCCATCAAGGATCTTGGTTAACTTAAAGTACCCTTCTATCCTTCCCCTATCCAATCAGAGGAGCATGGAGAAGAAGAGGAAAAGGCTGAAGCCGACGTTGCTATTGGGGCCAAGTCGCCTACTTTGAATAATTAGGTCCTAGACCTGATCGAAGGAGATGAGACTGAAGTCCCCAAGAGTGCAAGCCCAAAAAAGGCCGACACTATAGATGCCGAGATCACTGCCGCCAACAAGAGCCTAGATAAGATCCTTAAAGAGATGAATGAGGAGATAGTAGTTGACGCCAAGGCTAAGTATGGTATTGCTCTGTCCACTGAGGCTGACACATCGCCAATCGCTGAAGTGGAATAGATGGAGAATGTTGACCTATAATCATGCACTTAGAATTTTCTTTTCCAATTGTATCTTTTTCTTTGGTTGCACTTTGAACATTTCTTTTCTTCCTTTCTTTACTTTTGGCTAGGCTAAAGTGCCTTATGGTGTATTGGAACGAGTTCCCTTTTTAGATGCATGCTTGTTTTTTGACTAAGTGTTGCAAGTGTTGTCTGCTTGTTTCTTCTTATTGCTTTTATATGCTTTGTTCATTCTTGTGAATTTTTCCAAGTATGGCATCTTCTCATCTTCATATCTCAAGCTAGTATATCTCGGATTGGACGACTATGAATTATCTCGGATCAATCATCTCAAATATCTTCAACTTGCAAAATTTTCTAATTTTTTTTTACGAGTGTTATATTTACTTATTTATACTTTCTACCCCCTAATGTGAATCTAAGTATCACTTAGGTTTACATTATGGATGCATCATCTAAACCTCACCTAAGTCTGACTTAGACATCCATGACCGAAGTCATCGTGTTTAGCTCGTCTAAACAAAACACTTAAGGATTAACCTTAGTGCACTGAGAGTACTGGCTACCTCGGCTTTTTATACAAACTAGCCAAATTGTGGTTGGTTTTGTCTTGTTTCTCCTTGAAACATCTTCTTTAACTTAATTCAACTTTGTCATCATTGCAAGTTTAAGTTAATCGTCTTGTTCACTCTAGGAACACCAGCATAAGACTTTGCAGTCTTATCTAACGGTTACAAATTTCAACAACATTTTGTAAAGAACAAAATTGTACTAGGATTTTATTAATACTTTGGCTAAGACATTCAAATGGCATATCAAGAACTTGAAAACTTAATGATAAAAGAACTTCAAATTGTTGATATTCTATGGTCTTGGCAGTTCCTTGTCAGCGATATCTTCTAGCCGGTAAGTGCCATTGTTGGTGACCGAAATGATTCTATACGGTCCTTCCTAGTTTGGGCCAAGTTTACCCTCCTTGGGATCTTTTTTGTTGCTAACAACTTTCCTTAGGATAAGGTTCCTAATTTGGAATTCTCTAGGATTCAGCTTCTTGTTGTATGCCCTTGCAAGTCTTTGCTGGTATATCCCCAGCCAAATTGTTGCTCTTTCTCTTCTTTCTTCAATTAGGTCAAGATCTCGGGAAAAGAATGCCTTGTTTGTTCCATTCTCTACTCCTTGAGTTCTGATTCCAAGAATGTCGATCTCTAGAGGTATGGCTGCGTCAGTGTTGTAAGTCATGGCAAAAGGAGATTCGCCAGTAGATCTTCTTGGCGTAGTGCGATATGCCCATAAACATTAGGAAATTCTTCTACCCACTTGGCCTTGGTGGCTTTCAACCTCTTTTTTATTCCATCCAGGATGGTTTTGTTGGAGGCCTTAACTTGGCCCTTGCTCTGAAGGAAGTTGGGAATTGAATAATAGTTCTTGATCTTATATTTCAGGCAGAAGTTCTTGATCAACTTGCTATCGAATTGGATGCCATTGTCTACCACAATAGCTCTTGGGATTTTGAATCTGGTAATAATGTTCTTCCAAATGAAGTTCCTGACATTCATGTCTTGAATTTTGGCTAGAGGCTCAACCTCTATTCACTTCGTAAAGTAAACTGTGGCCACCAACAGAAACTTTCTTTACCCAGTTGCCTTGGGCAATTGCCCAGCCAAATCTATGCCCTATTGGGCAAACAGCCAAGGACTAAACAAAGGGTTAAGATCCCCAGTTGGCTGATGTATCAAGGGTGCAAGCCATTGACACTTTTTGCACTTCATGACATAGACTTCAGCATCCTTTTACATATAAAGCCACCAGTACCCTTGTGTTATGGCTTGGTGGGCGAGGGATCTGCCCCCAGCGTGGCTTCCACAAACTCCTTTGTGGATCTCGTACAAGAAGTCTTCTATCTGGAAAGGATGCACACATCGCCGCAAAGGTCCTATGAAGCACCTTCTGTACAAATGGCCTTCTGTTGATAAGCAGAATCTAGCCAACTTCAGTTTGATCCTGTGCACCTCCTTTTTGTCTTCTAGCAGCTGGTCGTCTCTGATGAACTTAACCAGGGCATCCATCCAACTTGGGCCCAGCTCTATGCAAATTGCCTCATATTCTATTATCAAAGGTTCTATGGTAAGTCCTAATAGATAGTATATCATTATCGTCATAGACTACCACCTCTCCGGCTTCGACTGCTGTTGCTAATTTTAGTAAGACAATCAGTGCCTTGTATTGTGCTTCATTGTTTGAGGCATTGAACCCTAATTGGATTGGTTGTTCAATCATCTTTCTGTCTAGTGAAACCAACACTACTCCTGTCCCCGCTCCTTGTCGGTTTGAACTGCCATTGATGAAGAGGCAAAAGGATTCACCGAGGTAGATATTGCAAGGCTTCAGTTTCTCTTGCTTTTTCTTTTTCCCTATGGGTGTGGAGCCCTATGGTGCTAGTTGTGCCTCTTCTGGTTCTTCTGCGCACCTTAAGCCAAGTTTTGTTGATCTGCGCCTTTGTAGACACCCCATTTTTGACCGTCCTCAAGACTTGGATGTCACCGTTTGAACACTCGGTGATCATCCATGTTCGTGTTCGTTTTGAGTTGCCGGAGGTCTCGGCTACGCGCCTTGCCTCAAGATCTCTCAACTCGGTTGTCTTGTGCTTGGTTGGACCAAACACTTGTTGGTTTTTGCTTTGGGAGGTAGAAAATGGCTTGTTGGCCATCCCCACGCCTCACCGGCCATGTCTTGAGGCCACCGGGCGTGTCTTCTTGCCACCGGCCATTGGTGATGGCCGGTCGGCACTTTGTGAGGTCGGCCGACTATTTATTTGGCCGATGGACTCATTTTCTGGCCGGTACCACCTTTTTGCCTTTTTCAGGCATTGTGCATGTCAGCTGTGCCAGCTGGAGTCCACGGACCTGTCGTCCATACATGTGTATGGAGGAATTGCACCCTTTGCACCCTTTTGGTCTAGCTTCTTGGGAAAGCTTGGACCTTTGTCTTAGCTTCCTCAAGAAGCTTAGACACCTATCTCAGCTTCCTAAGGAAGCCTTGGCCCCTTTACCTTAGCTTCTTTAAGAAGCCTTAACCCCTTTTGTTAGCTTCTCTTGGAAGCTTAAGCCTCCATCTTGCTCTATATATGGAGACCTTCCCTCTTCTTTGAGGGGGTTCAACAAAAACCAGACCTAATACATATATATCTGATATATACACCTTCTCTCTCTACATCTCCCTCTCTCTCTTCATTTGTGTGTGTTAGAGAGCCAAAAAGTGTGTTTTGTTCTTAGTTTTGCACTAAGTCACCTAGCATTACACCATACTTTGACTTTGGAGGTATTGAGGGTTTGTTCTTGAAGTTTTGAGCTAGTTTTGATCAGAAGAAGGCGGTTGGACTTGTTGTTCTTGAAGTGTTCTTCAAGGGTAACACTATTGCTTTATTTTCTCCAATCTTGCACTAGCTTTTAACCCCCTCTGCATGTTGTTTTGAGCTTTGTGTATAACATATAAAAGTTCTTTTTTTTTTGTGTTTAAGACATTTCATTAAGGTCATTTTGGTGTTGGGGGTCGACCTCCCCCTCTTAGGCCTTTGTTTGGACCTTTTTGTGCTCTCCTTGTTAAGCTTTGAATACCTTTGTGCATTGGCCTTCTCACCACTGAAATCCAAAGGATTTTCAGTGGTGAAGAAGGGGTTTTGAGGTCTTTCATAGGGGAGGGACACCCCTCTCCCTTTGTGTCTCATTTGTTCATGTTTTTGGCTCACAAGGGTAGCATGCATGCTTAGTTGTTTTTGGCTCCATTTCAAAGATTTTTGGATGTTATATGGTCATATTATATCTCTGTCTTTGGTCGGATTTATGGCCCCTTTCATGCACAATGTACTTGTCTTGCATTCCTCCATTTTGCCTAGAAGGGTACCATGCATTTAGGCCTCCATGCTTGTATGTTCTAGCTTGACTTCATGAAGCTTTTGGTCATATTTCATCATGCTTGAGGTCTGTTGGGTACTGATTTGATCATGTTTGCCATGTTTGGTATAGCCTCTTTGCATTTTGGCTTGTAAGCCTTGAGTGTGTGGGTCACTAGCATGCTTGGCTTAGCTTATTCTCTTGATTTGGTATCATTGGAGATCATATTTCAGTCCATAATCCATGTTTGTATGCTTGCATTCATCATTCCTTCCATGCCTTGAAGAGGTGTCCTTTTGTGCCTTAAAATGAAGCATTGTGCATGCCTATGTGTTTGAGGCTTTGGGTTGCCATATTAGTGGGTTTTGGGGCTCATTTGTGCATGATAAAACTCTGTTTTGCCTTGAAAAATCCATGCCATGTTTGCTTAGGGTAGGTGTTGAGTAATGCCCTCTTTTGTGGCCTTGAATGCCTTCCATCTCGCATCCATTTCCTAGCATGTTTTGGCATCATCCTTCGCATGCTTTTCAAAGTTTAACATGAGTGTTTAATGTCCATATTTATCACCTTCAAGTGTCCTTGAAAGTTGCCCCTTCCATGCTTAGGTGATAGGCCTTGGTATGTGCATGCTTGCATGCATGATTTGTGTCCTTATGCATCATCTATGGCCACTGTTTTGGGGCATGCCTTAGGCCCCACATTTTTGTTTAAGTCCACCATTGCAAGTTTTGACATGTTGCATTACTTTGGTCTCATGTTTGCATTATATCATCTTTGCATGTTTGCATTGTTGCTTAGCTAGTTGCACATCATGTTTGCATCTCATATTTGGCACATTGCATACTTGCATTATAGGTCACATTACATTTGGCATGTTTTGGTACTTTAGCCTCATGTGCATACTTGAGTCACATCTCACACATGCATTGCATTTTTGCTTGGTTTGGGGTGTCAAACCGAGCATGAGGAATGAAGCATGTCCGTACTTAAAGTGACGAAACACGTCTCACTCTTCGGTCGCCGATCTCCTTGATCTCAACATGATAGGGCGTTAGCACTCATTTCTTTTGTTGCATGCATTTACATTGAGTTACAAACTTGGTGCCTTTCGCCACCATGCATCGAAGTACGTGATTGGTGGCCCGAGTACCGAGGGCCATACTCCCTTGAGTCTATAGCATGATTGGGAGAGTGGCCATGCACACATTGCTTTGAAAATTCCATACCATGCACTGTCTGTCCTCTGCTACTGTCAAAACAGGGCTCTGCAGATAGAAATGGCCGGTCGACCACTTTTTGTGCCAACCGGCCATCATTGTCCAGCCGATGACACAAGATTTGGCCGATAATCCCATTCTCATGGCCGGTGGAATTTTGTTCTGGCCGGTGGAAATCCAAAACACTCAGGAGAAAGTTCAAAGCAGTTCTGGAAACTTTCATATCTTTCAGAGGAGCAAGGCAGTGTAAACAGAGGCAACAGTGGCATGGTACCGGGTTTCCGGGTGCGGCAAATCGAGCATGCATCATCTCATCATTCCGAGGCGGGGCTGCGGCCACCTTCTTTTTGTAATTAATTAATTAGTTAGTCAACTAGTTAAGTAGTTAAATCTATATTATTTATTCGGACCGTCCGAGTGAGGGCAATTGTGTATTAAGTGTGCGTGAGTGTATGTATGTCTTCCAAGCCCACGTCTTTCTTCCCTTTTATTTACTAGCTTTCAATAGTTAGTTTAGGGCATGTTTAATTTAGCATACCTTATGCTATGCATGCGTGCATCATTCATCAGTCTTGCACGCACCGGGCTCGGCGCATCATACTAACTGCATAATATTTCCTTTCCAACTTGAATACGTGTATCGAGTTGTTGCATTTCACATGCCATTCTTAGATTAGCCGAGCCTATTCTAGTTGCATTCTGTATGTGTTGCATTAGCCATCTTAACATGAACTAGGATCATGCATTTGATTACTAACTAGTTTCTGTTTAGGATTGGAGTACTAGGTAAGCTCTTATGCTTTAGCATCTTGCATGCGTGTGAGTGTTGCCATATTAGCATGCTTACCATGAGGCTATATGCTTATGTGATATATCTTCCTGAATGCCTATGGGTGAAGGTTGGGTTATCTGAATTGGAATAATGCATTGACTATGAGTTTTAAGCCCACTTGAGGGTGGCAAAACCTGCATTTTAGCCTACTTGCGAGTGGCAAACCGTTTTCAAAACAAACATGAAATGCTTTGTCCCAATTCAAGCGACTCCGTCTATACTTGTTATGCTGCGCGCATCACATAGTAAATCTAGGCTAATAACCGGAATAAGAATGCATAATGTTTTCAAAACTCGATATCATGGTTAGTAGAGGCCGATCTTTGATCGGGCGAGCGGGGGTGCTCATGAAGTGACCTTCCCCAATCGTACCCAAGTTCCCAAGCCGAGGCAACTTTGGTGATGACGGACACGTGGCCTTCGACACGAGTCAAGGTTTCCTAAATTCCCCCAAAAATAAAATATTTAGGTGGCGACTCTGTATCTGGCAAAGCAGTCCATGTTTGGCACTTCTTTCAAAAAAATCTATTTTCAAAAACGATTTGCCGGATTTGGACTCTTTGATGATTCATCGGTCTTCCATTGCACTCTGCAAGATTAGATATAGGACCATGACATTTGAGTCCTGAACTATAGTAAGCCCATGTGAACAAAACGGGATTTCCCTCCCGGGGTATTCGGAGACGTCTACAACCTTGGGCTTGCGCTCGCTGTAAAATCAGTAACAAAGTCGGCTAAAACCTGGCCTTTGATTGCTGTCTTTGGTCTGTATTCTATGTTGTATTGACCTAAAACCACAGCCCATGGCATTACTCTGCCTGTCAAGTCCCAATTTTGCAATAGGGACTTCAGTGGATGCTCCGTGAGCACTATCATTTTGTGAGCTTGAAAGTAATGGTTCGTTTTCTTTGATGCCATTACCAGGGCGAGTGCCAGCTTTCCCAAAAGTAAGTATCTCATTTCCATGCTTGCCAGGGTCTTGCTCACGTAATATATTGCCTTATGTTCTCCTTCTTCTTCTCAGATGACCACGACACTGATAACGTGGTCCGAGATTAAAAAATACAGGAATAGATCCTTGCACGAAATCGAATTTGATAGTACCGGTGGGGTTGTCAAATATTTTTTCAAGTTGGCCAGGGTGACTTCGCATTTATCTGTCCATAGAAAGTCTATGGCTTTTTTCAACAATTGAAAGAATGGCTTGCATTTGTCCAAACTCCAGCTGATAAATCTGTTCAGTGTAGTTGCCTTGCCTCTCAAAACTTGAACTTCTTTTGCCATCGTTGGGCTCTTTAGATCAAGGATGGCCTGGATCTGATCAGGGCTTGCTTCTATTCCTCTCCTCGTCACCAGTTATCCCAGGAATTTGCCCGATCCTACCCCAAAGGCGCACTTTGAGGCATTCAAACAAAGCCAATATTTCTTGAGGATATTAAAAATGTCTTTTAGATTGGCAAGATGATCTAATGGATCCTTGCTTTTCACAATTAAACATCTTTGTTACTAGTCTCTAGTATGTTTCCCCTACATTCTTTAGCCCGAAAAGCATCACTCTAAAGCAGTAGAGTCCTTTTGGGGTCATGAATGTTGTCTTCTCTTCATCTGGAGCATACATAGCTATCTGATTATAGCCTCGGTATGCATCCAGGAAGCTCATCCTTCCATGGCCAGATATGGCATCCACAAGCTAGTCTATCTTTGGAAAAGGGAAGCAATCCTTTAGGCAAGCTTTATTCAGGCTTGTGAAGTCTACGCAGACCCTCTGTAGACCGCCTGAACTTCCTCCGTGCGTCCCCCATTTGGAGAGGGCGCGGATTTGGGTTCATAGCTACTACAGTTCAGACTCCTGTCACGGTTCTGTATCTAGTCTCACAAAGTGCAATGTAAAACTGATAAATCACCAAAGAGTCCAAATCCAACAAATCATTTTGGAAAATTGATTTTAATCAAAAAGCGCCAAACATGGACTGCTTTGCTAGATTTCAGAGTCGCCACCTAAATATTTTGTTTTTAGGAAATTTAGGAAACCCTAACTCGTGCCTAAGGCCGCGTGTCCGTCATCACCAAAGTTGCCTCGGCTCGGGAACTTGGGTACGAGGGGGAAGGTCATGAAATGAACACCCCCGCTCACCCGATCAAAGGATCGGCCTCTACTAATCATGATATGTTGCTTTGAAAACACATGTGTTCTTATTCCGGTTATTAATCTAGCTTACTATGTGATGCGCACAGCATACAAGTATAGACTCAATCACGAGAATTGGAACAAAACAATTCAATGTTTGTTTTCGAAAATGGTTTGAAAGTGCTACTCGGAAATAGGCTAAAGCGCGGATTTGTCACCCTCAAGTGGGCTTAAAACATGATGATTTGCCACTCCAAGTGGGCTTAAAACTTGCATTTTGATGAATTATTCCAATTCAAGTAATAAAGCCTTCATACACAAGCATTCATGCAGTTTAGCATTTAAGCAAATAGCCTCATGGCAAGCATGTTATACATGGCAGCATTCACACTCATGCAAGATGCTAAAGCGTAAATACTTACAGTGTACTCCAAGCTAAAGCAGAAAACTAGTTAGAAAACAATGCATGATCCTAGCTATGTTAAAATGCCTAATGTAACACATACAATAATGTAACTAAATAGGCTCGCCTATCTAAGATGGCATATGAATGCAACACTTGATAACATGCTTTGAAACACGTATTCAAGTAAGTGTATTGAAATACAATGCAATTTGTATGATGTGCCGAGCCCGGTGCATGCAAGACAAATGTATGATGCACGCATGCAAGCATAAGGTATGCTAAATAAAACGTGCCCTAATCTAACCACTGAAAGCGGGTAAATAAAAGGGAGAAAGACGTGGGGTTGGAAGACATTCACACACACATGCACACTTATTATAACATTTGCCCTCTCGATGGAGGGTCCGAATAAATAAGCTAACTAGCTACGCTAAGCTAAGCTGCTTATTACAAGTAAACTAATTAACTAACTCTAGCTAATTAAATATTACAAACCAAATTGAATTGGATAACTAGCTAATCTAAGCTAATTAAAATATTATAACACAGATTAAACTAATTAATTACAACACATGTAATTAACTACAACTAGTTAGTAAAGCGGTAAAGATGGCCTCGCGGGCGAGGGAGGTATGCATGCTCGATTGTTTCCTCCCGAAAATCCACTGCCTTGCCTCAAGATGCCTCTGTTTGCACATCTTTGGACCTCTGAAAATTATGCCAACCTCTAGATTGCTTCTGACCCATCTCAGGAACATGCTGAGGGATGATCGGCCACGATTAGTGGTAATCGGCCAGTGCCAATGGCCGGTCGGCTGCTCTGATGGCCGGTCGGCCACTGATTCCCTGAATTTTTCTTTTTGCTGCAACAGAGCATAAACAAAGGCATGGCAGTGTATTTGCAAGGAAATGTGTGTGCAACTACCCTCCTTATCATATCTCAAGCTCAAAGGAGCGTAGTACTCAGCTCTCAAGCCACCAACCACGCATCTCAATGCATGATGGCCAAAGAGTCAAGCTTGAACAATGTTAGTAAATGCACAAACGAGACTCGAAGAGTCGTCACCATATCATGCATGATCAAGGGTGACAACGACTAAGAAATGTAACACATTTCATCACTTTGAGTATGAAACGTGCCACATTCCTTGTGTTTGAATTAACGTCCGATCCAAACACAATGCAATGCAAACAACATGCTTATCTTGCATGTTTTACTTGATTTGGTTCTTGTTTACACATTTTAAATTACCGATTAGCCCTTTAATCGATTAAGTCCAAAGTGATAGTCCTCTAATTGGAAAGAAGACTTGAACCACAAGCGTTTTGAGCATGAAAGAGACTTCATGCCGTTGGTAATGAACTCCCAAAGGAATTAAACCATTAGGCACAAATGCCTCAATTTCACTCTCAAACCAACAAAGGGTCCAAAGTCACTTTCAAAGCAAAGTAGCAATTGAAGAATGGAGTGATATGGCATACATTTCATGTAGACACCCCATTTTTGACCGACCTTAAGACTCAGACGTCACCAATTGAGCGCTTGGTGATATTGCATAATGTGCTCGTTCAGAAGTTTCAGAGTCGCGGCCGTGAGCCCTGCCTCCGGATTTCCGAACCCTCTTCTGTGCCTTGCCTCGGTTTGCGAACCAGACTCGATTTTCTCTGTTTCTTTTCCTGAGGGGAGAGAGAGGTCCCGTAGACCATCTCTCAGTGGCCGTGGGCTACATTTCGTGGCCGTAGGCCATTTTGCCCATTTCGGAGTCCGGTTTTCGATTTTTCGGAATCGTTGGCCGTGTGCCTTGGTTCGGGACCGCCTAACCATCTCCGTTTGCCCCGATTTTTGGCATACTTCCTTTCTACTCCCTTTTGAGGGACACTGGGGTCTGAGAAACCCACTTCGTGGCCGAATGCCACTTTCGGTGCTTAACAGCCCATTTTCGGGACCCCGAACTGTGTTTTGGCCCCCCCGCCCCGAGCATTTGTTTTGCATCGGTTTTCGTTCATTTTTGGCAGGTACCTCTGTTTTATCACCAGGAAGGTCACTGGAGGGTGGGAGGCCAGCAATTATCTTGGCAACCAGTTATATTCCATTTTCGTCCTCCGGCACCCGTTTTTCTCACTTCCGGGCTAATGTTGAACACCTTGGGGCCATTTTCTTGAACTTTGAACCACATATTTGTGATGTACACACATGGGAGGACACTAAAAGTTGGTGGCCAACCACTAATGTTGCTTGACCCTTTTGAACCCCTCCTTCCGGGTTAATGTTGAACACCTTGGGGCCATTTTCTTGAACTTTGAACCACATATTTGTGATGTACACACATGGGAGGACCCTAAAAGTTGGTGGCCGGCCACTAATGTTGCTTGACCCTTTTGAACCCCTCCTTCCGAGCCAATGTTGAACACCCTTGAGCCACTTTCTTGGACTTTTAACCACAGGGTTGTGTTGAGGGCACATGGAAGGACACCATTATGTGGTGGCCGGCCACTAAACCAACTTGACCCTTTTGACCCCTAGCCGGCCGGCTAGGGGGTGTGGCCGGCCGGCCACCTGCAACAAAAATAACTGGCCGGCCATGATCCTCACACTGTTCACTTTACAGCTGTATAGCTTTATCCCCCAGAAAATATCTATATCCGGGGGATATTTTGTGGGGGAAAGCTTGCCTCCTTTTTCCCCCACCTTTTGCCCCTCTTTTTGGTCCATATAACCAAGGGCCAACACTTGTATTAGGGGTTAGAGAAATTGCCTTCAAGCATATACATTCAAACCTCCCTCTATCTCTCTCATTTTCCTCAAAAACATCCAAGTTCTATACTTCATTCCTTCATCACCACCAAGCACCACCACCACCACTCCATTTCCAGCAACAAGGAGGGCTTCTCAAAGGCTAAAGGTGCTGAAACTTGGTCCAAGAAGCAACCAAAGATTGGTCTACAAGGGTGAGTTGCTATTTCACCCTTTTTTGGCTTATTTTTTGCAACTTTTCTTAACCATATATGATTTTTGATTTGAGCTCCGGCCATAACTGAAAGTGGCCTTGTTTTGAGCTCATTTTCACTTTTTATTAAGGGCTCAACCCTGTTTGAGCCCCCCATATTGCACTTGCTTCAATACCCTTCTTAAATACCGTTTTCTTGCATGATTTTTTTAGCTTGTGTGTGATCTGTTTTGGAGCATGATGTAAACTGTAAATAGGCTTATTTTGAGCCCCTCTTCAACATTTAAGAAGGGATAAACACTGTTTGGGACCTCCATGCTATACTTGCCTTTATACTCCCTTTTTGGTCCCATTTTTGCATGCTTTGGCAGCCTATTGTGCTTTGGTTTTTGGCCATTTTACAGCACTAAAAATAGTCTCATTTTGGTCCATTCTTCATGTTTAATTTAGGGCCTTTCATGGTTTGGGACCTCCATATGCCACTTCATGTTATATCTCTCTTTTGGTCCCCATTTTTGCATGTTTTGTTAGCCTATCATGCTTTTGTTTTTGGCCATTTTACAGTTCTGAAAATAGTCTTATTTTGGCCCATTCTTCATGTTTAATTAAGGGTCTTTGGCTGTTTGTGGAATATTTTGCATACCTCATGTTATAGCCTCTTTTGAGCCTTATTTTACATTGCATTTCTAGCATGTTTGTATACTGTTTTGGAGTTTTTATAGTTCTATAAATATGCTTATTTTTGGTCCCTCTTCAATGTTGTAGAAGGGAATTTTTCAGTTTGGGCTTTGCATATACCACTTGCCCCTTTGGCCACCTTTTGGCCCTTTTTCTTGCATAGGAGTGCAGCCATACCTGTGTTTGTTTTTGGGGTTTTTACAGTTCTGGAAAACATCATATTTTGGGCCCCTCTTCAATGTTTTTGAAGGGTCCTAACCCATTTGGAGTTAGCAGTTGTGAGTTGCTTCATAATCTCATGTTTAGGGCCATTTTCGCATGCTAATTTTTCCCTATCTTTGCTTGCTGTTTGGCCATGTTTTGTACTAGTAAAATGCTTATTTCGGGGCTGCCTTGCTTCTGTCTTTTCATTCCATGTGCCAATTATGCATGTTTGGTATAGCTATAGGCCATTTCGGGTGCCTAATTTTGCATTTCAGGAGAAATTCCATGCATCGGGTGTGATTTCGCCTCATTTCGGGGCTGTTTTCCCCCATATTTCAGTGCCTAAATTCCATGTTGCATTCTATATGCCATTTTCATGCCATTGCATTGCATATGCCATTGCCTCGGTTTGCGTGCCCGTGTGCACGCACTTCGAGGCATTTCATTTTCATCTACCGGCCTCTTATGTGAGTGTGGCTGAGGCTCTCTCATGTTAGTATAAGTCCATGTTGCATTCTATATGCCATTTCCATGCCATTGCATTGCATATGCCATTGCCTCGGTTTGCGTGCCCGTGTGCACGCACTTCGAGGCACTTCATTTTCATCTACCGGCCTCTTATGTGAGTGTGGCTGAGGCTCTCTCATGTTAGTATAAGTCCATGTTGCATTCTATATGCCATTTCCATGTCATTGCATTGCATATGCCATTGCCTCGGTTTGCGTGCCCGTGTGCACGCACTTCGAGGCATTTCATTTTCATCTACCGGCCTCTTATGTGAGTGTGGCTGAGGCTCTCTCATGTTAGTATAAGTCCATGTTGCATTCTATATGCCATTTCCATGCCATTGCATTGCATATGCCATTGCCTCGGTTTGCGTGCCCGTGTGCACGCACTTCGAGGCACTTCATTTTCATCTACCGGCCTCTTATGTGAGTGTGGCTGAGGCTCTCTCATGTTAGTATAAGTCCATGTTGCATTCTATATGCCATTTCTATGTCATTGCATTGCATATGCCATTGCCTCGGTTTGCGTGCCCGTGTGCACGCACTTCGAGGCACTTCATTTTCATCTACCGGCCTCTTATGTGAGTGTGGCTGAGGCTCTCTCATGTTAGTATAAGTCCATGTTGCATTCTATATGCCATTTCCATGCCATTGCATTGCATATGCCATTGCCTCGGTTTGCGTGCCCGTGTACACGCACTTCGAGGCACTTCATTTTCATCTACCGGCCTCTTATGTGAGTGTGGCTGAGGCTCTCTCATGTTAGTATAAGTCCATGTTACATTTTCCATGCCATTTTAGCCATATTGCATTTCGTATGCCATCGCCTCAGTTTGCGTGCCCGTGTGCACGCATTTCGAGGCATCTCACTTTTACAGCATAGTGCATACTAGGTTGTATCTTAGATCGCATTCATGTATTTCCTCGGTTTGCGTGCCCGTGTGCATGCATTTTGAGGCATGTCATTCCATAGCATTGTGTATGTTAGGATTGTATCTTAGTTGCATTTCATGCATGTCATGCATATCGCATCGTGTCCGTGATAGGAGTTAGCTCGGGCACGAGAAACGAGGTGCATTTCGTACTCCGTGTGACGGAATGTGTCTCAATTCCCCAGTCGCCGACACTCCGGATCATCCACGATGGAGTTAGGTTTTGTTGTGTTTTCATGTGCATTCATCCTACATTGAATTGTGCAATTCGACTCCTCGGCCATCATGCCTCGGTATGCGTGATTGGTGGCACGAGGATCGAGGCATGTATATATCTGTGAAAATACATTGCTATGCCCCTTTCCTGCTCTCTGTTGCAGCAAAATGAAGAATCAACAACTTTTCGGAGCTTGGCACGCGTTTCAAGAATAACTGCTAAACAGAGGCTAATTGGGGCATCCCAGTGGATTTCCGTGCAAGGCAGCCCAGACATGCATCATTCCTCAAGAGCAAGGCAGTCCCTGGCTTGCACGCCAGTTTTACAACTTTCTTAGTTAATTTGATTAATTAATTAGGAATTTGTATATTTTTCGAATTGTAATATTTGGACTGTAATATTCTTTTATTCGAGACTGTATTATTTATTCGGACCCTCTGCGCGAGGGCACAACTGTAATAAGTGTGCGTGTGTGTGTTGTATGTCTTCCAACCCCACGTCTTTCTCCCTTTTATTTATCCGCTTATGATGGTTAGATTAGGGCATATTTCAATTAGCATACAGTATGACTGCATGTTTGCATCATTCATCTGTATTGCATGCACCGGGCTCGGCGCATCATACTAACTGCATTGTATTTTTTTTCAAATCTAAATTGAATACATGATAGTTGTAGCATCTCATATGCCATGTTTAGAATAGTCGAGCCTGCTATAGTTTGCATTTTGCATGTGTTGCATTAGGCATTTTTGTATACTTAGGATTCATGCATGATTTCTAATGAGTTTCTGTTTTGGCTTGGAGTACTCGGTAAGCTTTATGCTTTAGCATCCTTGCATACGTGTGAGTGACTGCCATGAATAGCATGCTTACCATGAGGCTATATGCTTACGTGATATAACTGCCTGAATGCCTGTGGGTGAAGGTTGGGTTACTTAAATTGGAATAAATCATCAAATGTTTTAAGCCTACCTGCGGGTAGCAAACCATTTTCAAAAAGCGAACATGAAATGTTTTGTTCCAATTCAGGCGGTCCAGTCTATACTTATTTGCTGTGTACATCACATAGTAACCTAGGCTAATAACCAGAATAAGAACTCACAATGTTTTCAAAAATAGATATCATGGTTAGTAGAGGCCGATCTTTGATCGGGCCAGCGGGGGTGCTCACGAAGTGACCTTCCCTAATCGTACCCAAGTTCCCGAGCCGAGGCAACTTTGGTGATGACGGACACGTGGCCTTTGGCACCGAGTCAGGGTTTCTTAAATTTCCCAAAATAAAATATTTAGGTGGCGACTCTGTATCTGGCAAAGCAGTCCATGTTTGGCACTTCTTTCAAAAATCTGTTTTCTCAAAACGATTTGCCGGATTTGGACTCTTTGGTTCAGACTTAGAACCGTGACTACAAATCGAGTCCGAGCTGTAGCGAGGTCCCCCGCGGGCTTGTTACAGTTTCTGGCAACTCTGCTGGGGATTTAGAGAACTTGACTCGAACTCATGATATCTGTTTTTTACTACACTTGTGTCTTTCTTTGCATTGCATTTGCATTGGTGCGCCTAGGACACCGTGTTTGCCATCTGCTATTCCTGAACGGTTTGTCGGAGGCTTGTCTTGTCAAGGCATGACCATAAGGCTGACCGGTTGTGGGCTCTACCAGTATGGGAACACAAACCCCGGTTTTACCGGGGCACCCTCTTTGACCGTTCGACCTAGTGCATATTCGGATCCATAGTGACCATTCCAAACTAGGACAGGTTGCTTACCCGTTTATAGGTTGTTTGAAACCGCTCTGTGCGTAGTGAAACCCTAGCTCCTGACAAAATAGGACAGGGAAACCCTACCCCAACATAGGGGTGTTTTGGCTCTCACTTATCTGTTATGTGCTTTAGGGTGCGTCTCTACAGGAATGCATGTATCAGTATATGAGTTTGGGCATCAGGCCTGCGGGCATCAGTTCAGTATTGTCAGTATCAGGCCTGCGGGCATCAGTTCAGTATATGAGTTTGGGCATCAAGCCTGCGGGCATCAGTTCAGTATTATGGGTATCAGGCCTGCGGGCATCAGCCAGTATTTGAGAATTAGTTATCTGCGGATATCAGATTCTGTTTTAGGGGACAGTGATACAGGGATAATAATCAGTGTTTGAGGACAGTGTGTATTCAGCTTATTGACTGTGTGTTGTTATGCCCGGCTGTGTGTCATGCATTTTATTTTAAGCTGTTATGCTGTCCGTTTATCTGTTTATTTATTTCCTTTTCGCTTTATTTATCTTTTGCTAGGTCAGTTCTAGCACAATTGCTTCTAACCCAACAGGCATTCCCCAAGCACTTTGGACACGAGGTCGTCGACTCAATCGATCTGAAGATCTAATCGACGGACAGCCAGTGTTCCATTCTCTACCCCCTGTTACCAAAAGAAAGCAGAAAAAGCGCAGTGTATCTGAACAGAGATCACCAGAACAGTGGTTTCCCCCATCAGTGGACAGTCGGATTGAGATCCCCATTGAGACAGATCTGCCAGTAGTTCAGATAGATCAAAACAGTATGGCAACGCCAACAGGAGTTGAGGAGATGGTGCGCCAAATGCAAGAAACCATGCGGGCCATGCAGCAGGATGCCGTTCGCCGAGATGAACTCGCCAAGCAACAGGCCGAGATTATGACCCAGCAGGCTGAGCTAATTACCCGACTGCAACAGCAGAATGCCGCATCCGCTTCACATCAAGTCCCTCCTCCGACAGGGGCTTCATTACCTGAACAAGCACCTACTGTTCAGAACGCCCCACCAAATGCCCAGAATACCCTGCCGAATATCCAAAATTTACAAGAGGACACGAATCTTCCAACGGGGCCAGCTCCGCCCCCGCTTCCACCACAACTGTCTAAAGTCCATGCACCCAATCGCCCCGACTCTCCCTTCGAGTTCGAGGTTGATCATACAGCTCTGAAATTGAGCAAACTTGAGAAGCTCTTCAAGAAATCCCAAGGGGTCAAGGCTATGCCGGATATCGAAGACGGATATACCGAGGAGGCTGTGACACTCCCCGATAGGTTCAAAATGCCACAAATCGACCGCTTTGACGGGTCCGGCGACCCCATGGTCCATCTCCGACTGTTCGCAGACATTTTGCGGCCAATGGGCCTAACACGACCACAGAAGCTTTCACTATTCGGCCGAACCCTGTCGGGTGTGGCCGCCCACTGGTACGCAAAGTTACAAGATGAAGTGAAAAGGAATTGGGATGAAATGGCTGAGGCCTTTGTCACGCAATATTCGTACAACACTCAGATCGAGATCACAACCCGTGATCTCGAAACGACAAGGCAAGAGCCCAAGGAAACTTTCTCGGACTTTGTAATCCGATGGAGGGCGAAGGCGTCAATGATGACTTTAAGGCCCACTGACAAAGATCAAATCTGGATGATTGTGCGCAATCTCCACCCAAAATTGATGCAGAGAATGATTGTAGTCCCCTTTCCTACTTTCGCAGATTTACACGAGATGGGGGTGCAAATCGAAGATGCAATGAAACAAGGTCTGTTTGACCACGATAGGGAACAACCGAGGAGGAATTTCAACCGTAACAACAATGCGGGCCCGAGTGGCGCTGCAAATACAAGAGCCTCGGAAGTCAGTATGGTCACCATCACTGCCCCTCCCCCTCCAAGGCCCATGGCTGCCACACCCTTCTCCGGCGCGTCCGGAAGCAACACACAAACCAACAGATTCCAACTGCGAGGCCAAAGAACCTTCACCCCATTATATATGCCCCTATCCAAAGCTCTAGGGGTATTGATCAGGAAAAAGCATTTGAAACCCCTGGAGCCAAAGCCACTACCGAATCCACTCCCTCCCTCTCATGACCCAGCAAAGTACTGCGCGTATCACCAACAACACGGTCACGACACCGACCGGTGTTACAGATTGCGTCATGAGATCCAGGATCTTATTGACAAACAGGTGATCGCGCCTCCTGATAAACCCAATGTCACAACCAACCCTTTCCCACCACATAACCAAGCTCCCCCTCCCAACAGAATCAATTTTATCCAAACTGGGGTCGCATCTTACGATCCCAGTATCTATATCACCCCATCCCACCTACCCAAACTGGAGGTGTTCCTCCCCGATTGCACTGACTTCTTGTGCATGGTGGACATCTCCAAAACCCAACCAGAACCGACGGTGGTGACCGTCGAAGATAGGGCAAGGCAGATTTTGGGAGAGAATGAGATTGTTGAATCTAGGACTGGACAGAATTTTGCTAGGGTAGCCTATGATCCAAGCGAGTACATCCTATCAACGAGCCGAATTGGGCTAGGTATAGAATTTCCAGAGACAGGAGAGCTGTGCATGATCCGGGGGGATGGATCTGGGCTAGGGGCAGATGATCTGACAGCCGTAGAGGAGGACTTTGCCAACTTGCAATTTTTCGATGACCAGGAACCGGGGGATGCGTCAATCAACTGGTTCGATTATGAGGGATCAGCGGAGGCCACTGGATGGCTCGAGGATCAACCAGATGAAGTGGGGGAAGCCCAACCAGAACAGAGCCCGGCAGGGGCAGAGGTATCAGCTGTGGCCGGAATGGCCGAAAGTCAAGTTATATCGCCGGAGAGCGCCGGTGCTAAGAATTCCGCTCGAGACATGGGCATTATGGATACGGGAATTGTTGAACAAACAGCTGTACTAATGCAGCTGGAACGAGAAACGTTTGAAGAGGCTGAGAGAATTAGGAAAGCTAAAGGCCCTGAGGGGACTGAAAGTGCTGTGTGCACGAAGATAGAGAATGCTGCGAGCATGTGGACAGGGAGTACTGCGAGTGCAACTAAATCGGATCCAGACAGGTGTCTGTTGGCTGCCGACGGAATGTGGTGGGAAGACGATGACTTATGTCTTGCCCACACGGATGAAGACTGGGGAAATAATCAACCGGATGACACTTGGTACCTCGATGAGGTTGACCATATGACGAGAAGTGGACGGTACTTCAAACCCCCACACCTGGACCAACCCGAGGTATCTGGGAAGGATAGAGAAGCGGAGAAACAGAAGGAGAAGCAGATTGAAGAGGAAGCTGTGCTGAAACAGTTAAAAAAGATACAAGCAGACATCTCCATCTGGGGACTGCTAATGGCATCACGAGTACATAGGGAAGCTGTCCTATCTGCTATGGACAAGTCCAAACTCTCCATAGACACCACGCCTGAACAGCTGGTTGGGCTGGTTTTTCCGGGAGGAGGTTCCCCGACATTAACCTTTTCGGACAAGGAACTACCGCCTGAGGGCACAAATCATAACAAACCTCTCTATATTTCTATGGAGTGTAGAGATAAGTGGATACCGGTGGTACTTGTTGATACCGGGTCTGCGATTAATGTCTGCCCGACCAGAACGGCATATGCAATCGGGTTAAAGCCCGTGGACTTCGTCCCAACTACCCAAGTGATCAGAGCATACGACAATACCAGTAGAGAAGTGATGGGGACTGTTAAAATTCAAACCAAGGTTGGTCCAGGACAACACAGCATCGAATTTCATATCTTGGACGTTCCCGCAACCTTTAACCTACTTTTGGGGCGACCGTGGTTACACCAGGTCAAAGCAGTCTCTTCCACTCTACATCAGATGCTAAAGTACCCTCACGGGAAAGGGGTAGCGATCGTTTTTAGGAATTCATCAATCCATCCGCCGCCGGAAGTGTCCACACCTGTCTTGGAGATCGAGCACGGCACAGAGGATGTGTTTTTATCGGGTTTCACTTTGGCCGAGGCTCGAGTGGTGCAGAATGTCATGGCTGTGAATGAGGGTATGTACGTCAATGCTCAATCTGTCTACCTCATGAACAAGCTACAACATATCCCCGGAATGGGATTAGGAAGAAGCGGCCGGAAGGGCGTCGCGGTATCGGCCGAAGTGCCACACAACCCTCACACCTTTGGACTGGGTTATCTGCCCACCAAAGAGGATTGGGTGAGGAAAGGAAAAGAAATGGCCGGAAGGGCCAGAGCAAAGAAGGCTGGGAAGCCATTTGAGTTAATGCATAGGCCCATCTGGGGCACCCTAAACGGACGCTTCATCCGGGAGGGGGAAGACTTTCCATTCTGCGGCTTCCCAGAACCATGGCTGAACGCGGAGAAGAAGCGCGTGCCTGGTTTCGAAATCTTCTTCGACTTACAATTACCTGGGGATGACGTTGCCGAAGCGCAGACAGACCCACCAACTGAGGTTAAGCAGTGTAGAGCAGTGGATCCTGAGAGCACAGAGCTTGAAATGGGGGTAGCACTGGCGAGTCTACTTTTAGATCCTCCGATCGACCAAGAGTGCTTGGGGGATAACTCTTCGGTTTCCATGATTGGAGATGAAATAGCTGCGGGCTTTCCAGCGCCGATCTTGGATGCATCTATCGCACCTTCTCTCATCTGGCAATATGAAGAAGGCTTTTTATCTAGCAGCTCCGGGTCAGGTAGTGAGCCGGAATCTGATTCCACCGAATCTTGTGCGTCGGAATCAGATTCCAGCTCGACTGAGTCTAAGTCCGGTATTCCTGGGGGTGATAACCCGGATGCCACAGTCCTGTCTAGGTCGTCATTTTCATTTTCTTTTGAGTCTGTTGTAACAGAGGAATCTGACGGCTTGGAAATATTTAATGAGAATGATGTGGATGTGGTTTCTGAGTATTTTTCTGTGCCTTTGATTTATTGCTTAAATCAGGATTTTCAAAATTTTGATGAAAACAACGAGGAAGAAATTCCTCCAGTTTTGCAACGATTAATTGATCAAGAGCAGGAAAGATTTGTTAAACCTTTAATGGATGAAATCACTACTGTGAATGTTGGTATTGAGAAGGACCCGCGGCTGGTCCAGATCGGGTCCACGTTGTCTTCAGAGGAGCGCGAGCGCTTAGTCGCTTTATTAAAAGATTTCAAAGATGTTTTCGCGTGGTCCTACGAAGACATGCCTGGAATCGATCCTGAGATTGTACAGCACCGGATCCCTCTTGATCCCGAGGCCCGCCTTGTCAAACAGAAACTCAGAAGGATTCGCCCGGACTGGGCCCTCAAGATTAAGGAAGAGGTCACCAAGCAAATTGACGCGGGGTTCCTGCTGGTGTCCGAATACCCAACTTGGTTGGCCAACATTGTTCCGGTGCCAAAGAAGGATGGCAGAATTCGGGTCTGTGTAGACTTCAGAGATTTGAACAGGGCCAGTCCGAAGGACGACTTTCCCTTGCCACACATTGATAAATTGGTGGATTTCACGGCAGGACACGCCTTGCTTTCGTTTATGGATGGTTTCTCAGGCTATAATCAGATAGTAATGGCACCCGAAGACCGGGAGAAGACTGCGTTCACTACCCCGTGGGGTACATATTGTTATAGAGTGATGCCATTCGGGTTGAAAAATGCTGGAGCTACGTATCAACGGGCAGCAACTATAATATTGCATGATATGATCCATAAAGAGGTCGAGGTGTATGTGGACGACATGATTGTCAAGTCCAAAGAAAGAGAGGGCCACTACACCGCCTTACAAAAATTCTTTCAAAGGATCGGAGAGTTTCGGCTACGATTGAATCCCCAGAAGTGCACGTTTGGTGTTACAGCAGGGAAGATGCTAGGGTTTTTGATTACACAAAGGGGCATCGAGGTCGACCCTTCCAAAATCAAGGCCATCTTAGAAATGCCACCACCAAGGACTGAAAAGGAGGTGCGAGGCTTTCTAGGTAAAGTGCAATTCATAAGACGGTTTATTTCTAAATTAACCTTGACTTGTGAACCACTTTTTGGTCTCCTGAAGAAAGGAAAGAAATTCCAATGGGGCGGCCGATGTCAAGCAGCTTTTGAGCAGATCAAAGAATATCTACAGAACCCGCCCGTGTTGTCACCACCAGAGCCGGGGAGACCGTTGATATTGTACCTTTCGGTAACTAAGACTACCATGGGCTGCATGCTCGCGCAGGAGTCAGAAGACAAAGTGGAAAGAGCCATCTACTATCTGAGCAAAAAGATGTTGGATTACGAGACCCGCTATACACCGCTGGAGAAGGCTTGTTTGGCCTTGGTATGGGCAACCAGGAAGCTGCGGCACTACCTGTTAGCTCACTCTGTAATGTTGGTTTCACGATTGGATCCCATCAAATATCTTTTCGAGAAACCAGCACTTACGGGTAGGCTAGCTCGTTGGCTGCTGTTGCTCTCCGAATTTGATTTGAAGTATGTAACGCGCAAGTCAGTAAAAGGAAGAGCGGTAGCAGAGTTCCTTGCCGACCACCCGGTTAAGGGGGATGAAGCGGTTGAGTACCTATTCCCAGATGAAGCCATTCTGCACGTCGAAGATGAAACTTGGACGATGTACTTTGACGGAGCGTCAAACCAGTACGGGTATGGGATAGGGGTGTTGCTGATAGCGCCTGACGATTCCCGTATCCCTTTAGCATTCAAGCTCTAGTTCAAAGTCTCGAACAATGAGGCAGAGTATGAGGCATGTATTGCTGGCCTGGAAGCAGCCCTAGAACTAGGGGCAAGACAGTTGGACGTCATTGGGGACTCGAACCTTGTTGTGTCTCAAGCAAAAGGAGATTAGAAAGTCAAGGAGGAAAGGATGATAATTTACCACCAAACCTTGGATTTGTTAATTCCTCGGTTTGAGAAGCTAAATTTCACCCACCTCGTAAGGGAGAACAACAGGTTTGCAGATTCACTAGCAACTCTATCTTCTATGATAGACATCCCGTCCGGAGTCCGGATGCGTCCAGTCATTATTGATCAAAAGTTTGCGCCAGCATACGAGTCGATTTCCGCCACAGATGAGGCTCAAGACGGCAACCCTTGGTACTAGGACATCTGGAACTTCTTGGAAAAGGAGACGTATCCACTAGGGGCAAATGCCAAGGATAAGAGGGCCATCAGAAGAATGGCTGCTCAGTTCATTATCTGCGGGGGAAAGCTGTACAAAAGGGGTCATCTGGGAATGCATAAGCTCTGTGTAGAAGCTGAAGAGTCGAAGCGCCTGATGGAGGGGAGTGCGGTGCACACATAAATGGAGTAATGCTGGCCAGAAAGATCCTCAGACAGGGCTACTACTGGTCAACCATGGAGGAGGATTGTATTAGTTTTGTTCGGCGATGCCACAAGTGTCAAATTCATGCAAACCACATGAACATCCCGCCGTCAAAGCTGTACAACATGACTTCGCCATGGCCTTTTTCAGTTTGGGGAATTGATGTGATCGGAGCTGTTACCCTGAAGGGGTCAAACGGGCATGAGTTTATCCTGGTAGCGATAGATTATTTCACAAAGTGGGTCGAGGCCCAATCATACGCGGTGTTGAAGGCGTCGCACGTCGCAAAGTTCATCAGAAACAACATCATCTGTCGCTACGGGGTGCCAAACGAGATAATTTCAGATAATGGTTCCCACTTCAAGAAAGAAGTGATAGACTTGTTGGAAAAATACAACGTGGCTTTCCATAAGAAGATGGTGGGAACCTACCGGGATTGGCCAGACAAGCTGCCATTTGCTCTGTGGGGCTACAGGACTTCAATCAGAACCTCTACTGGAGCAACTCCATATTCATTAGTCTATGGAATGGAGGCTGTTCTACCCATCGAGATTGAGGTTGCGTCATTACGAGTATTGGCTGAGTGCCAAATAGCCGAAGCAGATTGGCAGCAAAGCAGATTCGAAGAACTCATGCTCTTTGATGAAAGAAGACTGAAAGCACTGTACCACATCCAAGGCTATCAACGCAGAATTGCCCGGGCTTTCAACAAGAAGGTTAAGTCCAGGAATCTGAAAGAAGGAGTTTTGGTGCTTAAAGACAACCGAGCTCCCATCCACGACCCAAGGGGCAAGTTCAAACCCAATTGGACTGGTCCTTACATCATCAAAGCTATCTGGTCAGGTGGAGCTGTGGTTCTGATGGATCTAGATGGCTTGGAGTTCTCACAACCGATCAATATGGACAAGTTGAAGAAATATTACCCTTGAGAGGCTCGCTAGGCCAAAAACCCAAAAGGGCGACCTAGGCAAAAGTCAGAGCACAAAAAATTAGAAAATATAAAAACTGAGCTCGCAAGGTTGAAAACCCGCAAAGGGCGGCCTTGGCAAAAGTTAGAGCGCAAAAGGAGAGTGAAAATACTCGAGTGAACCTCGGCCTGAACTACGTAAGGCTTGATTCCCATCTTTGGGATACGTAGGCAACTTCACATTGAAGTTCAGCCATAAACTTTTTCCCGATCAACTCTGTCCATTTTGATCATCTCAGTCATCTTTATCCATCAGCATTTATCGCGATCTCCGGTACAGTGCTGTTCAGACTAGGGGAAACTTTCCGTTGCCGCGACGGTGCAAAGTTACTCAGACTAGGGGCAACTTTCCGTTGCCATGCAGGGCCGCGTTGTTCTTCAGACTAGGGGCAACTTTCCAGTTGCAGGGATCTGGGGTTGTGCATCTCAGTGACAGATCTTCGGCGTGTCCAGTTCTGATCCACATCGAAAATAGTTTTGAAAAGTTTTAATAAAAGTCGACTTTGTTCAAATTAATCTTTTTACGACTAAGACCATTTTTGGACCGAAAGCGGAAAATTTTCAGTCCCATAACCTTCAATTTCATTGATTTCAAAACAGAGTTCTCCTGCTCTTACATTACAATCGAGGTTGCTTTTTAGTACATTCATAAAGAAAACTTGAAAATGCTAAATAAGCAATAAATTTGGGGCATAGTTGAATCAAGTATCTCTGCGTCCCCTCCCAGAGCTGGACGAAGCATCTGATGCCAAGCTAGGCCCAACCTGTGCCTCCTCGTTAAGCCAATCTAAGCATTCATCGGACAAAGTGCAACTGAAAGTAAAAGCAGGGGCCAAGAGCTCTCTAGTCCTCCATGCTGTGGCATATCGGGCAAGCTGTGCACCCCGGACCGGGAAAGCAGCTGGGTACTCAATCCCCTCCGGTGGGCAGGTCTGATCATGACCAAACTGACGCAGGAACCGGAACGGAAAATAGAATACGCAGTGGGTTAGACCAATCAATTGGATCCCAATCAGGCGGGACATACTATAGCTCATTGCCGGGAGGTCGAGCCAAGGACAACGCCAAGCAATGCGATCTGCAGACAAATTGCACATCCAGTCAAACCACCACCTTTCGTCAAGAGCATTAACTAGGCGCTGCCGAAAGAAGTAGCCTCGAGCTGAATAGGCCGAGCAAGAGTCCACAACCTGCAACTTGTCCATTAACCATACCTGGGGGAGGGATGGAAAATGAGAGAATAAAGAACAGAGAGATGTACGATGAGAGAAAAGTAAGACAAGGGTTTTGTGAGAAAAAAACCGAGCCTGAGGGTCGAGTGATGTGAGCAAAATATATCTGTAAGGTTGGGTGGGAAACATTACCTGCAGCAGCAGTGGACTCCCAGCAAACCTAGTCGCCTCCCGGCGATAGACAGAATCTAAACCCATCAGCGTCTCGGCTAAGGTCATAGCGACGCAGCTCTTTTCCTCTCTCAAGCCTTGGGCAACTTCAATCAGGCGAATTCTAGCTCCGCCGAAGCCCGAGGAAAGCAGAAAGTGAGACAACAAACACAAGCAGAGGGCGTGCTGCCGGAAACCCTGCCAATAATGGTTGCTGCGGTCACCGGCGTCGGAAAAACGATGGATCAAGCCGAGGATGTCCAGTTCCCCACTGCAGATCAGAGAGCGAGCGTCATGTGCCGTGAGCCCACACATCCGCCCTAAAGCCTGAGCATGGCCAAAACGGAGCTGGGGCAAGATCACTTCAGAGCATTCAGACTCCATCAAAACCTGAAAATCTTCGAAAGTGGGACACATCTCTTGGCCGCCAAAGCTAAAAACGTGCGTCACTGGGTTCCAAAACCTTGCCGCAGCATAGAGAAAAGGGAGCTGTAGCGGAGTACGGCTCAGCGTGAATAGTGCATTCAAGCTGAAACCCCGGAAGTTCAGCTTTTCCGAGCCATCTAGAGAAGAGATCCAAGATGCGAGACTTTCCACGAGAAACGCCTCCATCTTTGTATAAAACTAAGATGAAATGAATGTTCCCGAAGTTGAGGCTTTTATAGAGGGAAAAACACTATTCACGGAGACACGTGTCAAAAACCAGGTGGCTGCAGGAATAAGTGGCCGGCCGGCCACCTTTTCTAGCTGGCCGGCCATTCTCTTTTTCAAAATCTGGCCGGCCGGCTCCCACTCTCCACAAAATTGGTCGGCCGGCTCCCAAAGGTGGCCGGCAATGCTCCAGTGTACCTCCTTGGCCCTGTTTTACCCTTCGAGGAAAAGTTTCAAGCATTTCCATACAACAGGAGAGTCAAAGGCCTTCATTTCCCTCTGTTTCGGATGCGTTCCGGTGCCCAGATCGTCCGAAGTACGCTCTGTTATTGCTGAGTTTTGTTTATCGAGTTGTTTTGATTATCGAGTTGTTGTTGTTTTGCTTATCGAGTTGTTTGTCGAGCGGACGTGTTTCGCGTTTTCGAGTCATTGCTCTCTGATTAAACAATCCTTGTTTAAGTCTTGTTTATTTACGTTGTCAACACTGTTGTATTTTGCTTATTGAGTTGTAAACTCCCTAAGGTTCTGTTATATCTTAGTAAGTTGAGTTGCTTAGTTTGTTGCGTCGGTTCACTACCTGACTTGGTGATTACACAATGCGCATTCCCATTCAATTTCATTTTTATGCGAAATAAAATGATGCGATACGATGCTAAAAGTTAAAGTACAAACACCTTTTCGAAAGCTGTTTCATTCCATCATGTTTTACAACGAACAAATGTACAAGTTTTACAAAAAATAAAAACTACCTAACAATGTGTAAAGTGCTACAAACTACTAGCAAAAAGAGAAATAAAGCAGGAAATAGCAACATCAATGTCCTCGGGAGCGGGAATGAGAAGCACTCCTCAACCTCTTCTGCGGGACAACCTCTGCACCATCATCATCATCCGGGTCGGAGCCGTCATCCTCAAAATCCCCCTGAGCCTCGCCTCTGTTCCCTGAACCAAGACCGGAACCCCCCTCCTCGGCAGATGTCTCTGACTGGCGGTCGGTAACCTCCTCCTCCTCCTCCTCGGGCTCTGCCTCCACGACGCGTGCCCTACATCTGCGGGAGGACCCTCCTCGAGCTCCTCGAAAAGGCCTGGATGGCCCAGCTCCCTGAGAAGGCCCAGATGGCCCAGCTCCGTAAGAAGGCCCAGATGGCCCAGCTCCCCAATGAGGCCCTGGTGGCCCGGCCCGCGGCGGAGCATATACAGGAGGCATCTGAAAATGAAAAGTTCAGTACATCAATTCAAATATGAAAATCAGATACAAGTACAGTATGTGAGTGGGGTGTGTGTCGGATGTGCTCTACAATACAGAAGAACACTCAAAACCAGTGTGTCATCAGGAGTGTGATAAATGCAAGGAAAATGAACGGTACCTGCACACCCATAACGGATAAGTGTGTCTCTCTCCGAAGGACCATGCCCTCAAGTGCGGCCATCACCCCGAGAATCTCGTCCACATACTCAGACGAAGGCTGCAGATGCAAAGGCAAAACTATCAGTAAAGGAATGAATGTCTGAGTACTCGACTGATAAATCAAAGCTATAAATCATACTGGTGGTGAATCAGGATCCCTGACATATCTATGGTCAGGAAGTGGAGGCTCTAGCGGAATCTGGTAAGGAGTCCCAAAACGCCATCCCGTCAACTCGGACGGCATGTCCGGCCATCCAGGATGAGGATAAGTCGGAGGAGTCGGAGGAACCGATCTACCCCCACCTCTCGATGTACCAGCCCTACTAGTAGAAGGGGTGTCTGCAGCCCGAGCCCGGGCCTGGCCTGAGGATGACATACCGGCAGGCCTCATCATCGGGGTGCGAGCTCCCGTCAATGGAGGCATCAAATATGTGTGACGGTAAGTGGCGTAGTCCCCCTCCTCAAGATATATTAAAGCATCACAACCCAGCATGGCGCCGACTACCTCCGAGAAAGAGAGTCTGTCAGCAGTCCGCATACTGACTGGGGGTACTGCGGGAGGATCCTGAGAAAGATACCCCCATACCTGACGCAGAAAGCATTCCCCCAGAAACCATGCCCTGCCAACAGGTCCTTCGAGCAGGAACCTGTACTGGGAGGTGCCCGATCCTCCGGGATATTGAAATCGGAGACCATCGCCCAAGGGTGCCCAAGGCTGCCATGTGATCTGCGGATAACAAATACATAAGCCAATCAGAAATCGGGAATACACAGAGCAAATCAAAGATGAAAATGAAAAGAACTGAAAGTTCTGAAGTACCTCCGATGGGCGCACAGTGTCAAAATACTGTCGCAGATAAATAAGAGTCTCTCGGGGTCTCGGCCGGTGCGAGCCCTCGAATACCAGTGAATATGGGGTCATAGGGGGCCCTGCCACCTCCAACTCTGGGGCTAATGCTGGGAAGTATACGTAGACCCATAGCTGAGAAAAGCAGTGCAGAATGTAAGTACAAAGTGCTGAGAGCAAAATACAGACTGTAAAGTGCGCTGTGTGTGCAATGTACAAGTAATGAAGAGCAAAAATGTAAATCAAGGGGACAGAAAAGTACCTCCCAGGCTCTCCAATAACCGCCAAGTAAGTCTCCCCGCCCGCGGGAGGTGGCGCTCATATAAAAGTAAAGGGTAGCCAGGCCGGCGCCACCCCAGTCGTACCGACTGACCTTTGATAGGTCAACCAGAGCGCTCAACAAATATAACCCGACTGTGTTCCCTCTATCGGCGAACAGGGTAGTCCCGAAGAGGAACATAAGGAAACCACGGGCGTACTGCTCCGTCTCCTCAGGAGTCTCGGGCACCATCTCCGCCCGCCGGAAGTGGGAAGAGAACCAAGTATATCGGACTCTCCCAGAAACCCTGTCAACAGGCGGGCGAGCCCCCAGCAGATATGTCCAAGCAGCCTCCCACTCGCCCATGTCCTCGTCATAGGGGATGGACCAACCTCCTATGTCTAGGCCGGTCAACACAGCGAAGTCTAGAGGGGTCATAGTCATGTCCCCGGTGGTAGAGAAATGAAAGGAGTTGGTGGTGTCCCACCATCTCTCTACCAAGGCTGCCATCAGTGTCCTCCTGGCAGAACAACATGACAACCCAATGCAGAAGGCCCCGAACCCTGCCAAGTCTACTAAATCTCGGACACCCTCCGGGAGCTCAGCGTACCAGTCCCGCGCGGCGGTGGAACCATACCCCCGTACACTGCGAGAACCAACCTGCATTCAGAATGAATACATGTGTTAATAATGGAGAGTTTAGGCTGTGTGCCGATGAAATGAAATGGGCTATGTGCCGATGAAATGAAATGGGCTGTGTGCCGATGAAATGAAATGGGCTGTGTACCGATGAAGAGAAATAAGCTGCATGCAAATAAAATGAATGAGCCGTGTGTTCAGAAGTGAAGTGTACGAACTGTGTGTTCAGTATAAGCTACTTTCAATCAGTGTGGGCTGCGTGTTCACTATTCTAATCTGGGCTGCGTGTTCAGAAAATTCAACTAGTGTGGGCTGCGTGTTCACTATTCTAATCTGGGCTACGTGTTCAGAAAATTTAAGCTTGGGCTGCGCGTTCAACTTCAACTAGTGTGGGCTGTGTGTTCACTATTCTAATCTGGGCTGCGTGTTCAGAAAATTTAAAGTTTGGGCTGCGTGTTCAACTTTCAACTAGTGTGGGCTGCGTGTTCACTATTCTAATCTGGGCTGCGTGTTCAGAAAGTTTAAAGTTTGGGCTGCGTGTTCAACTTTCAATCAGTGTGGGCTGCGTGTTCACTATTCTAATCTGGGCTGCGTGTTCAGAAAATTTAAGTTTGGGCTGCGTGTTCAACTTTCAATCAGTGTGGGCTGCGTGTTCACTATTCTAATCTGGGCTGCGTGTTCAGAAAATTTGAAGTTTGGGCTGCGTGTTCAACTTTCAACTAGTGTGGGCTGCGTGTTCACTATTCTAATCTGGGCTGCGTGTTCAGAAAATTTGAAGTTTGGGCTGCGTGTTCAACTTTCAATCAGTGTGGGCTGCGTGTTCACTATTCTAATCTGGGCTGCGTGTTCAGAAAATTTAAGTTTGGGCTGCGTGTTCACTATTCTAATCTGGGCTGCGTGTTCAGAAAATTTTAAGTTTGGGCTGCGTGTTCAACTTTCAACTAGTATGGGCTGCGTATTCACTATTCTAATCTGGGCTGCGTGTTCAGAAAATTTAAAGTTTGGGCTGCGTGTTCAACTTTCAATCAGTGTGGGCTGCGTGTTCACTATTCTAATCTGGGCTGCGTGTTCAGAAAGTTTAAAGTTTGGGCTGCGTGTTCAACTTTCAATCAGTGTGGGCTGCGTGTTCACTATTCTAATCTGGGCTGCGTGTTCAGAAAATTTAAAGTTTGGGCTGCGTGTTCAACTTTCAATCAGTGTGGGCTGCGTGTTCACTATTCTAATCTGGGCTGCGTGTTCAGAAAATTTGAAGTTTGGGCTGCGTGTTCAACTTTCAATCAGTGTGGGCTGCGTGTTCACTATTCTAATCTGGGCTGCGTGTTCAGAAAATTTGAAGTTTGGACTGCGTGTTCACTATTCTAATCTGGGCTGCGTGTTCAGAAAATTTAAAGTTTGGGCTGCGTGTTCACTATTCTAATCTGGGCTGTGTGTTCAGAAAATTTAAAGTGTGGGCTGTGTGTTCACTTTCGAATTCGGGTTGTGTGTTCGACAAATCAGTGTTTGAGCCGTGTGTCCACCTCTTAACTAATGTGTACTGTGCTTTCGCAATTAATTAATGAGCCGAGTGTTCAGAAATTCGAGTGCTTAAACTACATGTTCAGGATGCAAGCAAAGTACTATGTCATAAGCTAAACTGTGTATTCAAGCATGGCAAAGGCGCGAAATGTACGAAAAATGCAGAAAATGAAGTAAATACCTCTCGGGCCTCATGGGAGAGGTGATGCTCTGGCTCTCGGAGAAGCAGATCCCGAGGTGCTCGCTCATCAAAATCAGTGAAATGACGGAAAACGGCACGCGGAAGGACATGTGCTGGCGGAGCGTACCTCCCGGGAATAAAAGGTCGGACCCTCGGGGGCAAAGTCATAGGGTCAAAATCGTCTCCGGCACCTGGAAAGCCTCCACCATGTGGAAAATTGCCTGCCATTTCAAAAAAAAACTGCAAAAGGAGCAAAAATGAGCCAAAATTGGAAAAAGTCAACAAAAGTCAACTCTCGGGAAATGAAAAAGTCAACAAAAGTCAACTCCCGAGAAAATCTTCCAAATATTGAGACAAACTCACTTCAAGTGGCGGAAATGAGAAAAGAAGCTCCGAAACCAAAATTTAATCAGTTCAAAGTGCTTGAAACTGAATATTTTTGCGGAAACAACTTACGTGGGGCGTTGGAAAACGCGTATGGAACTCAGATCTGGAGAAGAAAGTGGTGTAGGAGGCAAGAAAAGAGAAGATCTCGGCTGCATTTATAGGCTCCAAGTCTTGGGATGAAGGAGCATAAGAAAGGAGGTGAAAAGACCGAAATACCCTCGGATTTGGTCATATAGCCGGCCGGCCACCTTTTCCAGCCGGCCGGCCATTTCCTTTTTGGAAAACCGGCCGGCCAGCCATCCACTTTTTGTAAAACCAGCCGGCCACCTCCTATCCCTCATAAAACTGGCCGGCCATGTCCCTCACAGGCTCACCTAGCTCCCTGCAAATTTTGAGGAAGATTGGAGTTCCCGGGACCTGAAAAAGTTCAAGAAAAGTACACTTCCGGTCGCGAAATTGCTCCGTCGGAACTTCAGCTTCGGGATCTGACATGTGTCTCATCATCATTCATCAAAATCAAAGTGTATCCTTTTTGAATGAGTTGTAGCCTTTCCGGGAAGCGGATCGGAGGCCGTGATCGAGTCGCCTTCGCCGAAACACGTATTTCCGTACTCGTTATTTCATGACAAACGGGCACCCTGATTTATGCTCGTTTTGCACTATCATGCACATAACTTGCATTCTCATGAGCATACTTACATTTTTATGCACATTTCTTGATATTGGCATACCTCTATGCTTGAGCATGCGTTGTCACGCATGTTCCACTCTTGCATTGCGATGCATTCACTAGCCGGCACTGCGTGTGTCAGACTTTCGAAATCACATTGGATATGTTGGTAGTATATTGTGCTTGTTGAATTTCTCTCTTTTGCAGGCGCGATATTGTATGTACGGTTCATTCGAGGCTGGTGCAACCAGACGAATCGCGCAGGTATCGTATCTTCTCCGTGTGAGACGTGGCGAGGATTGAACAATCCTCCACATTCTTAACTGCATGAAATGTAGTTGTTGCTTTGCATTCTTGCTTAAAACTGTTGCATCTATTTGCGAATACTTGCTTCATTACAGCTTGCTGCATTTGCATGATCATTGAGTTATGTCCGGCTTCTTGCATATCGCTTTGCATTTTGCCCCCCCTGCCTGCGGGCCTGCCTGCGGGCACATCTCTGTTTATCTTGTCTGTTTGTCTAAGTCTTTGGCCTTGTCAAATGACATTAAATAGGATGCTAAATGACATTAAACCATGCAAACAACGCATACACAACATGTTAAGGGCCAAAGGCATTGAAACTAGTGACAAGCATTACACTAGAGGCATGCAATACATAGCTTAAACAACCAAATCACCTTTGGATAGAGCTCAATCATGCCAAATCAAAAGCCAAAACATGCTGAAATGGCAGCCTAGAAAGCAAGAAGATCATGCTCATGTATTGGTTCATAAACAAGGCATAATGTACAACCCTCAAAAGCAATGAAGCAGTGAAGTATGTGAGAGTGTAACTACATTATATACACTGAAATTACATGCCAAATGGTGTCATACCATGCAAACATCACATACACAACATGTTAAAGGCCTCAAAACTCAAAGCTAGTGAAGCTATTTACACTATAGCTATACAAAGCAAGCCCCAAAAGGCCAAGACCACTCAAAACAGTCCTAAAGCATGTCAAAACAATGCCAAAAACATGCTGGAGTGTAGCCAATACAAGTTAGAATGAAAGGCCAAAACATCAAGTATGTAAAGCTAGTGAGCATGATTGCACTATAAGTACAAAAAACAAGCAAGAGGTGACCCAACCAACCAAAATCAAAGTTAAAGCATGTCAAAATAACACCAAAAACATGCTTGAACTAAGCCAACACTAGCCACAAAAACATGTTACTTTGCAAGGCTAACTAGGCATAGCATAGAGAGACAAGGAGGGGAGGCCACCCCCTCCTATTTGGGACCTTAAAACAAGTTTCTACCACTGAAATTCCTTTGGAATTCAATGGTTAAAGGGCCAAAAAAAGGTTTCTTGAGATGCTCTAAAAGATGGTTCAACATTTAGTAAATGAGCAACAAAGGAGGGTGGACCACCCCTAACTCCAACAAGGACTCAAACCAACATTTTTAACACTTAAAAATAGAGGTTTTTTTTTTTTTTTTGGAAGGCAAGCCTAAAGCATCGTGCAAAGATGGCCAAACACTTGATCAAAACAAAGCTTAAAGAGGGAAGACACTTACCCTTGTAGCACAGCAACAAAACAGCAATCTCTAAGCCAAAAATCAACCTTCAACAACCCAAATGAGACCCTCAAATACCTCAGCAACAAGGTAATGGTGTTTGGCTAAGAGGTTGTGTGCAAAGGTGCAAAGAACACCCACTTTCAAGCAATATAGCACAATATATATATATATATATATATATATAGAGAGAGAGAGAGAGAGAGAAAGAGAATTCTAGAGAGAGAGGGAAAATTTAGCTCCAAATTTTTTGAACCCTCAAATAGGGGGAGGGAGCTCCCCTTATATAGGAAATGCAAGAAAAAAGCTTGCTTTATCCCTCTATACACGTGTATGGAGGATGAGCTCAGCGTTCAACAGCTGGAACAACTGGCACCAAAAATATCTGCAAAAGGAGAAAAAAGGGCCTCGGCCAAAGTTAGTGGCCGACCGGCCATCAGTGTAGCCCACCGGCCACCACTGATGGTCGATGGACACAAGCCCTGGCCGATGGGTTGTAGGGCTGGCCGGTAGACCATCCTCTTCCCCTAAAAACAAAGATGCAAGTCTTTGGTACACAACCAAGCAGAAAACAGATAAGTCGAGAAGTCTGAAGGCAAGGCACTCCGCCAAGAACTTCAGGCGCACTAAACGAACACGAGCATGGATGATCATCAAATGTTCAAACAATGACGTCTAAGTCTTGAGGACGGTCAAAAATGGGGTGTCTATACCCTCCACTCGCCATTTTTCTTGACTACCACTATATTGGACAACCATGTCGGATAGTTTACTTCTCGGATTGCTTAGGCCTCTAACAGCTTCTCCACTTCTTCTTGAAAGGCTTGCACATGGGCCAAAGTGGGTTGCCTGGCCCTTTGGACCACTGGTTTTGTCATCTTGTCAACGTTGACTTTGTGGCAGGTGACCTCGAGGCTGATCCCCAGTATCTCGTAGGGTGTCCATGCAAGCACCTCTATTTTTTCTAGTAAGAAGGCTTCCAATTTTCTTTCTTCTTCCTCGGCCAAACCTGAGCTGAAGAGGAAGAATTGCTCTTCATCCTTTTCTTGTACCAGAACCTTTTTTAGGGGTTCCTGGCTCTTGTCAATGGGTTCTTTGCCAACATCATCTAAGACCTCTTGGTCTTCATCTTCTATTTCAATCATCTCTATTTCTCTAACAATGCAGGTGAATTTCATTGCTGCCTTGGAGTAGTTCTTTGCCCGTACTTGGTCTACCCTCACCTCTTCAACCCCGAACTCTATTGGGAACTGGAGTAATTGGTGCATTGTTGATGGAACAGCCCTCATAGCGTGCAGCCAAGGCCTTCACAAAATAATATTGTAAAGGGAGGGAGCATCTATCACAGTAAACTCTATGACTACCATCTTGGTTCTTGCCTAAACCTCCAGGTTCATGGCCCCTAGTGGCCATGTAGGGGTTCTATTAAATCCGACAATGTGGTTGTCGGATTGTTCCAAATCATCCTTGTGGAGGCCAAACTCTTTGTAGCATCTGACGTACATGATGTCACAGGAGTTTCCTTGATCTATCAGTATGCGCCTTACCTGGGATTCTTTAACCTTCAGAGTCACTACTAGAGCATCATTGTGTGGACGTTGTACCATATCTAGGTCTTCCTCTGTGAATGATGTCATCGGCCCCTGATGTTCTTCTATACAGGACTTCTTCTACTGGACTTAGTGGACATGCTCTCGATGCCTTACCCTCTATGTCTCCCCTCGGATCTCATTCTCGTTAACTCTTGTATGGATCACGTTAATAACCCATGGTCCATCTGCTTGTGGTGGCCAAGGTCGAGGTGCTTCCCCAAGCGCCTGGGCCAACTTTACAGGTTATTCTCGTGTTCTTGCTTTGTCTATCAGGTCTCTCAGGTGTACCTATCTGACCAGATCTTCCATGTATTATTTTAGGGCCATTCACCCTTGAGTCATGTGTCCATTCTCGTCGTGGTAAGGGCAACTTTTCCCGGCGTTCCTACCCTACTCTCTCGAAATCTTCTGTGGCGGCCTGAAGTAGGGCTGATTTCAAATCCTTTCTAAGACCTTGTGTACGAGAATCTTGAAATCTGTGCTTATTGCTTGTATAGCCTTCAATCCAGGTTCCGACTTATTGGTACTGTTATTTCCTCGGCTATGCTTTGGTGAAACATTCTTCTTCTCCTGCTTTATTACACCGGTCTTTCTTGCTTTCCTGTCCTCTTCCGCCCTTGCGTACTTCTCAAACTTTTCCATGAGATCCTCCATGTTCTTCGGGAGGGTTTTTGCAAGGGATTGCCAAAGCGAGCAATCGTCTTCCATGTCGTTTTTAAAACAAACGGCCACAAGTTCCTGGTTACAAACCGGGATCTGATTGTAAACCTCGTAGTACCTCTTGGCATAAGCCCTAAGACCTTTGCCACCATTTATCTTCAAAGCTAGTAGAGAATCCACCCTTAGTAGCTGGAACCTATTTGTAACAAACCTAGCCACGAACATCTCGGCCAAGCCTTCCCAACTCTTCATATACCCCTTCGGTAACTCGTGCAACTAGTCTAACGCTATTTCCCAAAACGTTAATGGAAACATCTTGCATAGAAATTGTTTGTTCCCTCTCCACAGAGCCATTGTATTTAAATATAAACCGATATGGAAGGTTGGGTCCAACTTACCATTGTAAATTTGAAACCTCAGTGTGCTAAATCTCTTCAGTGCCTCGAACACGTCCAACTCTATAGCGTTTCTGGTTTAGACCAGACCTATTTGATGTTTTGGATCCAGGTTTCATTGTGCTATATAGTTGTTCATGTCTTGTTTCCCCTTATCCCTCTTTGAGTTTGGCTTTTGGGATGTGTTGATTACGTTTAGAACAGGTTGGTAACTTGTTTTTCAAACTTTTGTTGCCCAAAATTTTGTTCCTTCACTTGAGCGTCACTTCTTGCGCTCAAGCGGTCTTTGTGAACTCTCAGTACTTTTGCAGGTCTGCAAAACTACTAGGAAGTAGTATTCTACGCTCGATTAATTCTTCTTGCACTCGAGCGGTGTCAACTCGAGCGGCCAATATTGAGCTCGAGCGATGGTTTTCTGTCTGTAAAACTTTTGAGAGTTTGTATTCTGCACTCGAGCGAAGCTTCTTGCACTCGAGCGGTCACATCTTTTGTGTTTGGACACTCGAGCGACACGTCTTGTGATTGAGCGGTCTGCACATATATCAGTCCGTAAAAGTCATTTTTTACATCACTTTTTCATCTCTCTCTCTCTAAACATTTCAAAATCATAAGTTAAGACTCCCTATCTCTAAAACTCATCTTCTCTCTACAAATACACCTAGATCCATCAAGTTCCTCACCCGTGTGCCTTTGTTAAAGATAGAGCTCGGCGAGGGCTTCGTTCTAATTGGAGCAAACTTCGTTTTCGGTATATTTGAGTTTCCTACACTCCTTCTCTCATCTTCTAAAACATGATGTAGGGATTCTTCGCATCTTCTATGAATTTTAACTTAGTTATTTGCGTTTCTAGACAACGTTGTGATTTTGGAGATTTTTTAACAAACCTAGGGTTTTGGATGAAAATCAAAAGAGGGGTTTTTTTCAAATGGATCCTTGAAAACGACTATGATGTTGGTAAAAATGTTGAGTTGGTAAGAAATGGTTGATTTTGATACTTGGGGTTGATTTTGGAGAAAAATGAAATTTTGCTCTAAATGCCACAAATATTGATTTTGTATAAATAATGAAATTGATGTTGAAATTGTGAAATTGGATTGATATTGATGAGGATGGTGGAGTTGGATATGTATTATCACTCACCTCTTGAAATTTGGAAAGTTTATCTTTATTGAGAATTGTATATCTGTTTAGAAATATCTGTTTTGGGCTATTGGTGGAGGATAGCTATGATTGTTGTAGAAATTGCATGAGAAATAGGGGAATTGAAACTATTTTTCTCATTCATTTGCATCAGTCATCATTTCACATTTATACATTGCATATGTATATTGTTTTGAGAAAATGGATGAATTTGGAAAGAAGTTGTTGTCGCATCAAATAAGTTGGTCTATGTGCCCAAGGTGAAAGTCTCGAAAATCGCGCGTATAAATAGATGCCGATCCCGCGGATGAAATTTTTGTGAAATGGCAATAGTAGTGCTTGTATAGCCTACGTTTACATGGGTCCTGGTTTACGGTTTCCTCTAGACGAAATTTTTGGGAAAGACTGTATTGTTTTGAAATTCTCAGAACGTGATTCACTTTCCTATCTTTTATTCCAAAGGAAGTGATTTATGATATTATTATGGCATGGCATGGCATAGTTTTGGAAAGAGAAATAAAAATGTTTTGGCACAAGCATTGCATATGCATCCACCTTATAGCTTTGTTAAGATTCATGTACTGTGTTGGATTATTTCTACTAGGCTTTGGCTCACCCTATGTGGGAAAAACATTTCAAGTGTTGATGATATGCCTCCGCCAAGGCTATAGCTTGAGAGGACTTGGAGTGAGAGCTTCTTTTGTGTATTTGCTATATTTATTTTTGTACAAGCCAAGGACTTAAACTGTATTGGACTTATGTCCACTTTTGTTATAACCAAGCATTGTCTTGGAAAGATGTAACCCTTTAGGGCATTTTTTATTTGTCTAACTTTCATCTTGACTCTCTACTATGTCAATCTTTGTAAAGCCTAATTGTAAATCAATGAAAGATAACTACTTTGTCATGGTGATCACTATTTGATGTTGAGTATGGGTTAGAGTATTTATTTCAGGGCGTTACAAACTCCACCGAGAATGTGTCTTTACTTGGGCATTGGACATGTTCTTGGCGTCCTGTCTCTTCCTTTGCAGGTAGTCTCGTATGTCTTCTTTTGTCTATCCTAGGGCTTGGCTATCAGTCAACTTTAGCTTTTTCGACACGCTGCTTCCTGTGTTGGGATGGGTCCTCTTGGACTTTTCTACATTTGCTACATCATCAAAGCAGAGGCCCTGCTTGTTGACCTACTGAGATCCCCTAATCTGGGCTCCCTTGGTCCTCGGGGTTCTTTGCGACTCCTCCCGTCGAGATTTTGTTCATCCGGCTTTCTAAGATCGCGGATGTGAATTCCCTAATATTTTTTCGTGCTAGGGGGCAGTTGGTATTGTAGCCAACCCTTCCTTCTAAGCGTTGGTGTTTTCTACCGGAGCCGGTGTCTCTAGTAAAGGCAATGTCGGTTGTATCACATTGCTCTGCATCATAAAATTTACCACGGTTTGCAAATCCGTCAATTTGTTCACTGAGTCCTTCTGCTGGTCGTCTCTCCCCAGACATCTTTTTTTCCATACCTCACATTCGCTTTCGTTGTAGTATTTTTCCTAATTTCCTCTTTTCGGGCCATTACACCCCCTTGCGATGTTGTTGACCTCAGGGTTCACTTCATGCACCTCCTCATCATCGTTTCCCATCCCAGCGTTGGGACCTACGTACTCCTCTTCCTCACTATGCATTTCATCCCCAATCCTCACCTCTTGTCCAGCATTAGTCATCTATTCTACTAAGTTCCTATAGACGGCGCCAAATTGTGGGTGTTGATTTCTGACCTCACAACCAAACAGGGAACTTAGCTGGAGAGCACGCGGCAAAATAGATTAAACCATGTACCTATCAACGAGAAGACAAGAATTCCTCGGTGGCACGTCCACCCAGGGACACTCCGACAATCAAGTTAGTCAATCTTATCTCTCACAGATATGAAACAAGTATTCAGTGCACAAGTGTGAGCATACCTTAGACCTATAGGGGTGCCTCACTTTTATAGCTAGTAGTGCCCTTGTTCCCTAGAAGTCTCACTTCATAGGACTTAAGGACAATGCTTGTCTCAGGCTCTTAATTAGGTACGGATGAACTCCACAAGAGCCTCATCCTTATCTGAACTAAGCGCCTCACTCATCTAGGACTCTTGTCCTCTATCGAAATATCTAGGATTCCGATATTACTACACCATATCTCGACAATATCACAATCACCTCGGCAATCTAGCTCATTCACATGGCACCTCAACCCATATCTCGGCCACATGGCATGACCCTAAAAATACATCCCTACAAATGGCTTACCCAATCTTTTTGCTCATAAAATTAGAGATGTCCTACTCAACCTACGGGAATAATTGAATATGATAATTTAACATATGGTGATATGATTAGTACAATTCAAAAAGAATGATTAAAAATGTGTATAGATATGAAACTTTGTCAAAAAGCTGCTAAAGATAAATACAAAGCTAAGTATGAGTTAGGCAACTTTTGCGAACAATACGGTCTACCTCTTGTAGCACCATCGCGTCGAAAAAATCATAAAAACAAGAAGTCCAAATCTCCATATAAATATAATAATATGAAATTTTCACCTACTAAATCACTTATTATATATTATGATAAACCCCAAAGGAAATCTTATAAGAGAAATAAGAACTTTAATAAAAAGTTAAAATCAACTGAAGATATTACCTGCTATAATTGTGGTAAAAGGGTCATTGTTCTAATAAATGTAAGTTAAAGAAAATCTTAATCAATTACCGATTATTGAAGAAAATCAAGGTAAAATATTTAAAATATTCAAGTTAGTTAATACTCAGGATCAATCTAGAAACCCATCTAGTGATAGTAACCCATCTAGTGATACCTCTGCCTCTGACTATTATTCTCCTAGTAATGATATTGATAAAGATCAAATAGAATTAGGATGTAATGACACATGTTGTAAACAAATTAATGTCCTTAGTAAATCACAACAAGAAGAAGATTCATTAATTGAATTAATTAGTAAATTAGACAATCCTGAATTAAAAAGAAAGTATACTAATAAATTAAAATGTTTATTAATTAACAAAGAAAGTAAACGTTCTAGAAGTAAACCAATTATTAGTCTAATGACTACTTTAGAAAGATTTAGAAAAGATAAACATAAAGAAGTAACTCTACAAGGTTTATAAAATGAAATTAATCAAATTAAATTAACTATTAAAGAATTTAAAAATAAAGATAAATCTTTAAAAGACGAAATTGCTATATTAAAAATCAATAAAAGTCTTAATGATTTTAAAAGTAAAACCGATACATCCTCCGATGAATCTAGTAATACTCCAAGTCATGTAATTTTTTATAATCATTCCAATAAATCTAAAAGTGAAGAAAATAACCAATCAAACATAATTAATGAAATAAATATCCAGAAATGGCATTCAAAAGTAAAACTAGTAATTAATGATTATGAAATGGAAGGCTTAATCCCTATTAAATACTATCATAAAACAAGTGAACAATTAAGCTCAGCTAATGGCAGTCAAATATATATTAAATATAAATTATCTAAAGTTCGCATTTGTCAAAACAATGTTTGTTTTAAAACATCTTTTGCTCTAGTACAAAATATGACTAATAAAGTCATTTTAGGTGTCCCATTTATTTATTTATTATACCCATTCACTACTAATAATCATGGTATTACAGCCCAAGCCTTTGGTCAAACAGTAACTTTCAAATTATTAGCTCCTCCTAAAATAAAAGAATTAAACCAGTTAAAGATTACTCACTCTCTCAATCAATTAATATATTAAACCAAAAAACCAACCAATTAAAATTTATAAAAGAAGTTAAATATAAAAGGATTGAAACTCAATTAACTAATCCTTTTCTTATTGAAAAAATTGACAAATTTAAAAGTCATTTAGAAAAAACAGTTTGTTCTACTCTTCTCAATGGCTTTTGGCATAAGAAAAAACATGTAGTAAATCTCTCTTATATTAAAAACTTTAATGAAAACCATATTCCTATTAAGTCAAGACCAATTCAAATGAATAATGAATTAATAGAAATATGCAAGAAAGAAATTAATGATTTAATCAAAAATCAATTTATTAGTAAAAGTAAATCACCTTGGTCATGCCCAGCCTTTTATGTCAATAAAAATGTTGAACTTGAATGTGGCGTTCCACGATTAGTAATTAATTACAAACCATTAAACAAAGTCTTAGAATGGATTAGATATCCAATCCCTAATAAAAAAAAGATTTAATTAAAAGATTTAATCAAGCAATTATCTTTAGTAAATTTGATCTTAGATGTGGATTTTGGCAAATCCAACTTAACCCTAGTTATCGTTATAAAATTGTTTTTACTACACCCTTTGGACATTATGAGTGGAATGTAATGCCCTTTGGATTAAAAAATACACCTAGTGAATTCCATAATATTATGAATGAAATATTCAATCCCTTGAGTCATTTTTCTATAGTGTACATTGATGATATTCTCATCTTCTCTAAGTCCATTGAAGAACATTGGAAAAATCTCTAGTCTTTTCTCTACACTATTAAACATAATGGTTTAGTCATCTCTACTCCTAAAATTAAGTTATTTCAAACTACAGTCAAATTTTTAGGTTATCAAATTCATCAAAGTACAATTCTTCCTATTAGTCAATCAGTTGAATTCACTAGTAAATTTCCTGATGAGATAGTGGACAAAAACTAGTTACAACGGTTTCTAGGATCCCTTAATTACATTGTTGAATTCTAAAAAGACCTTAGGAAAACTTGTCAACTTCTTTTTGATCGGTTGAAAGGCAATCCTCCTCCTTGGTCTCCTAGTCATACTACTATTGTTCAAAAGATTAAATAATATGTCAAGACCTTTCCTTGTCTTGGTATTCCTACTGAAGATTCATTCAAAATTATTCAAACTGATGCCTTTAATATTGATTATGGTGGCATTCTTCTTCAGAAAGTCAATCTCAAGTCATCTAAACAAATTGTTCGTCTTCATTCTGGAGTTTGGAATACCACACAGAAAAATTATAGTACTATTAAAAAAGAGATTTTATCTATTATATTATGTATTAGTAAATTTCAAGATGATATTTTAAATCAAAGATTTTTAGCACGTGTTGATTGTAAAAGTGCTAAATATGTTTTAAAAAAAATGTTCAAAATATTGCTAGTAAGCAAATTTTTTCGTGTTGGCAATCTATTCTTAGTATTTTTTATTTTGATATTGAATATATTCAAGATAGTCAAAATTCTATCCTTGATTTTGTTACTCGAGAATATTTACAGGGTGGATAGTCACAAACATTTTCAAAAACTTCAGTAAAAATGCCTATTCCTTACTACTTTATTCACAGATTTCAAGTCAGCTGTTATCGTCGCATGATTAAACAACTTGAGTCAGAAATTAGTACTGAAGTTAACTACCATAATATTCAACGACAATTTTTGTTGATTGGTCATTACATATGTTTTATACATCTTGCCAAATTAGATACCCTCAGTGGATGCTAATCTCAATTTTCTCCTTACAGATGTCAAGTCTTCTAAACCACTTGCCATAATACCATTGAGTCAAGCAATTGCAACACCACCAGTCGACCTAGTAAATAAATACCAAATTCTTGGTACTATTCCTAAACCTAGTTACACTTTTACTCTTGCAACTAACCCATTTGCTTCTCAATCAATGAAAATTATGCCTCCAAATTATGCATATAGGTCAACACCAAGAACATATTATGTTCAGTAAAATTTTACTATCATTACTAGAGTAAGGCAAAATTATAGCATCATTCAGAGTAAAATTTAGTGTCTTTAAGCAAATCATCAGTCAAAGTTTATTATCGTTAACTAGAATAAAATTTTACCATTACAAAAAAAAAAAGCACATACTAGATGAATGAGCCAAAATTGAATTTTACTTTTAGATCTATGAACAAACAAACAAACAACAAAAACTCTCAATTTTTCATTTCAATCTCTCAATTCCTCATTTTTTTTGACAAATATGAGGTCATTTATCTCAGATCTGAAATTATTGAGCTCAAATCTAAGTTCGTTGGTATCAAATCTAAGATTGTGGTGGTTGACAATAAAAATGATGGTAGACAGCCGATGGTGAGGATAAGCAACATCGGCCGACGATGGAAATGGTGGCGCCGATGAACAACCATCGACGATGGAGAGAGAGAGAGAGAGAGAGTTGTAAAAGAAATAAAGAGAAAGAGAGGATATAATGGTCAGATAAAATATTCAAATAACAAATTTTGTCCTTCATATAGGACTTTATAATTATAAGGGGGTTTTGAAAGTACTAATTTTTTTTTGTCCTTTTAACAAGAAAATGAAGCTAAGAGGGATTTATGGCCAAATTTCCCTATAATTTTGATCAAACAAAGCTTGAAGCATTGAAAATAGAAGTTCAAATTAACTTTGAAGAAATACTACTCACCTCAAGTCTTTCTAAGTAAGTGTTAGTCCCAAACCTAATCAAACTACATCATATAATGCAATGCATGTTGGTAGCTAATCCATTTCAATAAAATTAGAGCAATAGAATTTCATTTTTTTCAATTAACTTGTTTAAGGTATATCAAGATTTAGATGTATCATTTAGGCCCTCACTAATATCTCAAAACATTTTAGGGTTAACTTGTGTGTGATTTTATAATGATTCTAGTTTAGACCCGACCGATTTTCTTGCTTTCGAATCCGAGAACCCGTGTACTTAATTGTTGTTTATCTCATTTCCATCTTATTGCTTGTTGAGATTGGCTATTGGGAGTTTTGGTTGTGTTTGAAATAGGTTCAAAAGTTAGTTTTTCCATGAGTTATTGCCCAGATTTGTGGTTCTTTGCTCAAGCGGTCTTTCTTACACTCGAACGGTCTTTTATAGTCTGTTAAACTACTAGAAGTGTGATATCTTTGCTCGAGCAATGCTTCTTGTGCTCAAGTGGCCTTTTTCAGTCTGCAAAACTATTGGGAGGGGGCATTGTGTACTCAAGCGATGGTTTTGGTCGCTTAAGCGGTCTGTGCGTATATCAGTCCGAGAGAGGGCCATTTTGAGTCACTTTTTCATCTCCTTCTCTCTCTAAACTTTTCAAAACCCTAAAAACCTTCACTCTCTCTCTAGCTCTTACTTCTAGTTCAAAATACTCTCAATCTGTTGATCTCTTCACCCTAGTCCTTTAGAGAAAAGCGTTGATCTCTTTCTTCTCTTCTTCCTTTTTCAGTCCTTGACTTCAACATCGAAAGGGTTCTCCAAGCAACCCCAACCGAGGAGCTCTCACCGATTCTCTAATTTTGCAGGCTTTGGTAGGTAATCCAATCACATAAGAAATATATTTTGCACTAATATAATTATATTCATATCTCTTGTAATAACCCGACCCTCTTATATGTTTTCTGGTATGCTTTCGGTCTCTTATTATGTGAATTTATCTGGTTAATATGAAATTCCATGTGAAATTAAATTGAATTATGTGAATTATATGATTATGGGTTTATATCTGTTACTTATGAGAAAAATCTGTTACAACTGTGACGTTTGAACCAGTAATTGAAAGCCTTAGAAGCTTAATAACCCAAAATTGACTTTATAATTGTGATAAGCATGATTTTTAGACCATAATGTGAATTTTGTAAAAATTCGATTTGGAATGATTAAATTGATTAAAATGATTACATTATAGGTCACTCTTAAATAACCCCCTTAAGTTCTTCACTTAGTCATTTTTATATGATAAGAGAAATATCTCCTGAGAGAAGGAGAGAGTGTAGAGAGGAAGAGCTAAGGGAGAAGAAGTTCAACAAGGAAAAGATTGAAGAAATTAAGAAGAAGTGTGAAGTTTGGGTTCAAGGTAGATATAATCCACCAAGATTGACCTCTCCAATTGGTTGAATTGAAATTGCTCATATATATATGTAAGCTAGGGTATGTTCTTGGTAATTGATTAATTTGGAAAGATGTTCTTATCGTTTGGTCATTTTTGAGCTAAATTGAGTTATATGGAGTGAAAGTACATTTTATTCTTTCAATTTTCCATACTTGATCTCATCTATGTATTTAGATGGTTATATACGTATTTGAAACCAAACATGGAAAAATTAAGTTGTGTATATGAATATAAAGAGGGGTATGGTCTAAGTAAACTTGTAATTCATGGTTATCGGAGTGCTATAACTTGTGATCCATGTTTTGTTGATGTTATAGTATAGTATTGGGTTGATTTCTCCTTCTTTCCCTTTGTGATATGCTTGCCTTGTTGAATTTTTTCCTTGGTTCGAAGGGTGTAAAAGAGGGGTTCCAACCGCACGTGCAGGGTTCATTGCCGGAAGCACCACCGCATGTACGGGTCTCACAGCCGTACGTGCAGAAAGCAAGGGAATCCGAAGTTAAGGTACTGAAATAAAAGCACGTGTGAGGGAGGACCACCGCACGTGCGACCCACCTTCCCGCACGTACGGAGGAGGACTGCCGCACGTGCGGCCCAAGAGGGAAAATCTTATGTGTTTCTTTTCTCCTGTTTGACCCTTTGGGATTGCTAAAATGCGAATTTGAAGCTTTTAAAATACTCATAATTAAATGAATGTTGAACGAATCGATTATCGACTAAAAAGGAAAAGGCACTAATTTATGAGTTGCATGTGTGTGTAGGTTACATACAGGAAGGGACTATCACTCTGCCACAGCACTGTGAGTAACAGTACTGTAGTGATATGCTTATTTGCTGCTAATAGTTATTATTAGCATACCATTAATCGTAAATGAGCCACGTCTCTATATAATGAACAATTGGAAAACTCATGTGTGGTGTTGGATAATGGTATACTTATGGACCTAAGGTCGTTCTGTTCTGCTATTGCTGGGCCTGAGGCCGTTCAAATATAAGTTACATTTGATGACAGCCTGAGATTAGGAGAGGTGATGACGTGTCGATGTCTCATCGACCCTAATATGATTTGAATTGATTATGACTCATGGCCTAAGGCCGAGGGAGGTAGTGTACATGTCAATGTTCTACCTACCCTCTAGTGTGCTAACAGCTGTTGATATGTGCGCCCGAGGCCGTTCTGTATAATATTGGGCCTGAGGCCATTCTGCATTAATATTGGGCCCAAGGCCGTTTTGGAAATGACCACAGAACAAGATCTGATATGTGAATCACGTACTTATATACGATGTGGTTTATGTTTATTCACTTGAATTACCTACACACTATTATTCACTGAGCCTTGCTCACTCTGTGTTATGTATGTCTCTGTAGGTAATCAACTCGGAGGCCAATCCTAGTGCAGCTTTAGTAGCTTTCCTTTTGTCAACCCCGCTGTGTCCAAGCCGTTAGACGGAGCTTAACCATTTTTGTGGAGTTCTTTTCACAGCTCATAGCACTGGCCTCTAGCCTTTTGTCAAGAGTTGTTAATCATGTATAACCTTCCTTACCAATGTTTTGGTTATACCCTCAGATGCGGGGTTGGGCTTGTATATATGTATACATGTATATACTTATATATGTGTATCTAGATGTCACTTGTGGTTATGCTCCATTATGTATAGGTTTATACACTGGAATGCTTTGTGATCCTGGCATGTAAACACTGGCTTAATGGAAATCATTTTAAGCTGATATTTGCTTCCGTTTAGGCCCCGTTTTGCATAAGACAATTATGCTATCGATTATTGAATTTTGAATCCGTCATCAAGTTGGTCATGCCCAAACTTTTAGGGGCGGGTTTGGGGTGTGACATCTCTCTTCCTAAATGCTTCAATTTTGTTAAACCTATATCTAATCCAAGAGTGAAGAATCTTTATGAAGGTTTTTCATAATACCTAGCATTATTGTTTTTTTTATATAACAAAACCATATACACTTTAAATTGGTGATCGCCCATATATATATATATATATATATGTGGGTAAATTACACTAACACCTCCTTAATTCCTTTGAAATTACACTATCAACCCCCTTATTCCTTGAAATATCACTGACCTCCCCTATCAGCTCACCCCATTAATTGAAATGATAAAATTACTTGAATACCTCCTTCTATGTAAAAATAAGGAAAATTCTAATATACACACCCTTGAAAACGGTGTACCATGACATTATTTTAGTTATAACTCATGAGTTCTTTAGTTATTCAGTTATGCCTCATGTTATATTTAGTTATCACACTTTTTTTAGTTATGATTTAGAAGGTATAAAATTATGTCATTTTCTTTTTTAGTTATAAGGTGCATATAGTGTTTCTCGTAAAAACAAAAACAATATAATTTTCTCTTTAATTAGCTTGACATTTTCAACCCTCTCTCTTTCACTTTTTTTTTTCATCTACCAGTCTAGAGCCAACAGTCCCACAGACCTCTTCACTATTTTCGTCGACAACCATCGCCCCTGCTTCATATCGATGTTGTTGTTGCCATCTCACTCACATGAAACCACATTCATGACAACTAATGCCACCGATAAATGTCGTTATCACATCCTCCACCACTGTGGCCACCTAGTCCCATCCTCCACCATCGATGCAACCTAACTCAACCCAATCACGATTGCCATGCAGTCAAGCCTAGCCAGTCTTTCAATCAATGGCTCCGTGAATCAACTCAATCTTTACTACCGAAGCCATAAACTTGTTCACCCCAAATTAATGATTTTAAGTCTGTGGATTTGTTAAAATTTGAACATTGACAATTATTAGTGAATATTACAGAAAAGAAAAAACCACGAAAATAAATATAATAAAATTACAATAATTAGTATGAATATTTAATGCTAAATAGATCAGGCTGAGGCACTGCAAAGTCCACAAACCGGTGCAGCATAAAAATCCTTCGACTTGTCCCCTCTAGGATACAACAGCTCGACTAAGTTTTATGGCTCATCAATCCTACACAAATGACTAAACCCAAAGCTCCACCATAGAAACACCTCTTATTTCTTTCCAAATAAACTCTTTATATTTCGATAACTCGTGATATAGGAAAAATAAAAACTTTAGAACAGTTAGCAAATTTTCTTACTTACTCACTATATAATTTCGCAAATGGTGCCACCAATTTATAGGTTGCTAACCGACTATGGTTTGGTGAAAGAATGAAGAAATCAATTCTTTATTGTAAATTTTATCTTGTAGAAAGTTATGTTAGACATAACATGAATTTTGATGATTATTGTATTTATGTTTTGATTTATTTGGAAGTGTTAATTATAGTTGAAATCTTATAATTAATTTATTTATCAGAATTTAAATTCTCTTGATCTTGTTTTATTGTGGACCAAATTAGAGCTTAAACATGCAAAGAAACAAGCAAACAAAGAAGCAAACCATGGCCGAACAACAAAACAGCAAAAAAAGCCTTGGGTAGTCGACTGGGGAGGACAACCGGTCAGTGCATTTTTGCCCACTTTTGCTAAAACAGAGAGCTTGTCGACTACACCCATCACCCTTCTCGACCCAGACTTGACTGGTCAATTGAGAGGACAACCAGGGGGACGGCCACTCAATACAAATGTTCACTATGGACATTCGGGTGGATGACCACTCTGTGTAAATCTGTATTGTAACAGCTCTTTTTCAAATTCAACTTCCCAACATCTATTTGATCTATACCCATCATTCAATAAGCAAAACGCACATGGGCAAAAGAGATTCTCTGAACAATGTTTTATCTATCATCTCACCTATTACCATCCCAATGGGAAGAAAAGAATGGCATGCAGCAGAGCACTAAACTCTACTATATATATATATATATATATATGTGTGTGTGTGTGTGTGTGTCTCACTTTTTTTTGGTCTTCATGTCAGAGCTCTATATATATAGCAGAGTTCAATGCTCTACTGTATGCCATTCTTTTCTTCCTATTGGGATGGTGATGGGTGAGATGTTAGATAAAACATTGTTCAGAGAATGTCCTTTGCCCATGTGAGTTTTGCCCATTGAATGATGGGTATAGATCAAATAGCCATTAGTAAGTTGAATTTGAAAAGGAGCCATTGTAGTACAGAATTACACAGAGTGGTCGTCCACAAAGCTGGGCAAAAATGCACTAACCGGTCGTCCCCCCGGTCAACCACCCAAGGCCTTTTTTGCTGCTTTGTTGTCTGGCTCTAGTCTGCTTCTTTGCATGTTTAAACTCTAATTTGGTCCACAATAAAATAAGATCAAGAGAAGTTAAATTATGATAAATAAATAAATTATAAGATTTCAATTATAATTAACACTTCCAAATAAATCAAATCATAAATACAATAATCATCAAAATTCATGTTATGCCTAACAATCTTCTCCATTTTGATGATGACACTTAAGGATGTTTTGATTTGTTTGTAGTGATGAACAACTCACCTCAAGACATGCTCTCCTTAATTGATTAAGACAAAAATTAGCAGAGTTGGAGATATCAAAAGAGAGAAAAGGCTTTTTTCTTCCGCTGACAAGAACACACTTCCCCTAAGAAAAACATCCTTATTCTTTCTCTCACCCTATGGCATTATCAAAAACAATAAGTAATGATGATTATAAATGGAAAGTCTCATTATATCTCAAATAATCATTCATTTCAATATTAATAATAGGTAGATAGATACAAACCGAGAAGAAACTATCATACAGCAGTGAAAGAGCAAGCCCATGCGTCTGATACCAGAACAAAATGCAAACTGAAAGGATCTAAAAAACCATCCTAGTTCAACTTAGTTAAACTCTTCCCCTTATGTGATATTTGACAAAAGCAATAGGAGATAAGGTAGGAAGAGCTCTGAACTAAGTTGTTTCTCCCTACTACTAGAAGTAACAGCATGCAATATAAAAGATTTAACAATCATAGCACAACATTACTCAAAATACTAATTATAGCTCACAATAACTTAATCACATTATAATCACATGGAGCTATGGTCATTCCACAACTAAAGCATGTGCAAAATATAATAGTTCATATGCCTAGGAAATCATGAAATCAATATACACACATTTAAACATAAGCATGATTTCTTTTTCCCTTTTTGACAAAAGCATATTTCTCTTCCTTCATGATCAAAGAATATACATTACAAATCATATGATACATAATTAAATCTATGAATAATCAATCCCTTTAATATCATTGTATGAAAATGTTAGTTCAAAGGATATGAGAGAACATATGAAATTTACCACAAAAGCTCAAAGTGTAAAACATACCTTTAATTCATGAGTTGGAAAATTTTCAGTCTTTAGTTTCCTTTCACAAAGAAGTCATCTCAAAGGGGGTTAACAAATATGTTTGGCAAAAAAATTTCTCCGTCTAAGTTGGTGCTTCCTTTTTTTATTTATTTATTGTGAATATTCAACCATAAAACAATCACATTTATACTCATGAAAAATACAATGTATGAAATGTAATCATATCAAGTTAAGTTAGTACATAACAAATGTTGTTCTATTTCACATTGCTCTTTTATCATTAATAAAAATAGAACAAACTCAAAAGATAAGAAAATTTCAATAGGTGCCATGATCAATCAAGAGCTTAGAATGCTATTTTCAAATTTTTCAAATTGTAGCACATAGCATAATATACATGCGAAATGTTTGATTAATAGTTTTATGCTCTTTGTTCTATCAAGAAGTGATGCATCATTCTCAATTAATCATATACAATTATCAAGAGGCATTTTCATCAACTATACCTAATCGGCATGTTCAAGCTTGATACAATCATTCTACACAATGTGGAACAGAACATGAATGCTATAAACCAGTTAATTTTGACAATTATCACTCAATATCATTTCATGAGATATATGCCAATATAGTCCTTATTCTAATGATATTCAATAGAATAAATGCAACGTCTCTACAAGCATATGATTCTCCATTTTATTCAAATATTGTTAATGGACCATTAATCAGAAAAATCTCTTTAACAATTGAATACATCAAATATTTCATAACTCAATCAAATATTCCAATGTGAAGAATATGAGCATGAATTTTTCATATTGAGCATAAGAAAATCTTTTTTATTCTTCATTAATCTCAAACTCACTCTTAGAGTTATCTGAAGTATTCACCATTCTTGATTCATTCATCTTCTTCAGAAATCATACACTGAGCTTAGCTTTGTGCTTATCAACCTTGAGAGGTTTTTATTGAGAAAATTTGAGCTTTCAATCTCTATAACTATCTGTGAGAGATTTTTATTGTAATTTTCTTTGGGAGCAAAAACATTCATCACAAATCTTGTAAGAGGTTACTAGCACCCCTATAAAGCTAGAAAATCTATAGAGGATTGCTCCATGTGTTAGAGGTCACTAGCTCTCTATAAAGCTAGAAAATCTATAGAGGATTGCTCCATGTGTAAGAGGTTGCTAGCACCCTTTGAAGCTAGAAGGTTGAAGAATAGTGGAAAATCTCAAGTGAAGCTTGAGGAGTGGACATAGGCTTGGTTGAAGCCAAACTAATATAAATTTTGTTTACCTTCTCTTCCTTCATCTCTTTAATTCCCTATTTACTATGATATTTATATGATATAACTATGATAATAATTTGCTATAGCTGCTATATTAGTTTTTATATTTATTGGGTAATTGTTATTATTAATTTTTAGAAACTCAATTTGCCCCCCTCTTGGGTTGCCTTTTGGGTAACAATTATCTCTTTATCGTTTGATTACAAAATATCTCCTTATCTAAAATGTTACTTTTGATTTTCTTATTGCCTTTCTATAGACTTCAACTATCTTCTTTGATTATTATATTTGCATGCACAATATAGGACTAGTATTTTATTACTTGTTCAATTTGCAACTTTATGTAACTTTGTCCATATGTGATGATTCAATCAGATACAAGGACGGTGGGATCCTCTAGAGAATTCAATTCTATTTTTATTGCATTTAATATTAAAATAAAACCAACATTCTCCCACCTATTTTAAGATTAAAATATCAAAGTATGAGTTTTTCAGGCAAAGAAAGATATTATGCATCATCGCAGGTGTGCTCTGCATTGAACCTCTACTAGTGAAATGATGACATCTACTCCAGAGTCAATAGTGTGCTCAACATTGAACTATGACTACGTAGGGGAAATAAATAATCATTGTTCACACATAATATTCTCAGTGTTGTATGACAACCAAGTTGTGCTTAGCATTCATGCATTCATTTATGTTAGGAAATTTATTCATTTCATTTGCATTATGCATACAATATGTTTGCTATGAAGAAATGTAGAAATTGTTGAATATGAGGAGAGAACCTAGCTAGCTTTGGAGGACTTGAATATGAAACCTTAAGATAGAAAGCTTAGTATGAATTGAAAATTTAGGGAAGCTATTTGAATTAGAAATTGAATGTCTAGATGACGTAGAAAACCTTAAGTGAAGAGTTTAACGCTTTTAGTCTAATGAATAGAGTCTATTGCTTACTTAATCAAAAAATAAGTACGATTATCAAAGGTTAAACAAGATTACTAAAAACCTAAGTAGGTTTAATTAGACTAATTGAGACTAGGATTTAAATATAGTTAATTAGAGCCAAGCTTAATTAACTAAGTTAATGGAGCAATTAGTAAGTTAATCTAATCTATTCCTACATATACTAGAAAGTTAGAGAAAGATGGAGGAATTTGGAGGAGCTAAGAGATCTCGGAGTCAAAGAGAGAAATCAAGGAGAAAAGAAAAGAAAAAGGGAGAAATCCCAAGAAATTCAAGAATTCAAACCTAGAAATCAAGAGAAAATCATCACTAGGTAAGAAATCCAACCCTTTCTATATTTTCTTATCATAACCTAGCTAGAAATTCATTTAAACTAAGTTTTAGGAAAATTAAAATTAAAATTAAGGGAATATGGAAACTAAGTGCTCGAAAGGGAATAGGCTAAGCACGTCTGTCAACGATTTATAAGGTGAAAACGTCCTGTACGCAATCCCTGCTAATTAGGGGTGGGCGCAGGTCGGTTGCGGCTACGAAACCTCCAATCCGCCATCCGTCTGCCAAATTGACGGATTGGAGAAAATGAATCTGCATCCATCCGCCAATCCGCCGGATGTGGATTGAGCGGATTGGTGGTTTGGCGGATGGATGCGAATCGGTTTGGCGGTTTAAAATTTTATAAATTTTCAACATAATTCAACTTGTGCACTTCCTCAAAAAGAAAAGAAAAGAAAAAAGTATTACAGTCAATGACTTAAAAAGTATTACAATCACTGTATACCTCATCCAAAGAAAGAAAGTTTGAAACTTTAGAATATCACAATCACTATATGCCTCATCCACATATTACAATCACAGCGTGATTCATCCACATAAAGTATTACAATCTGTGGTTCTTAAAATATAAAAATAATTCAAACCACCAAAACCATAAACAGAGCAGTAGTAGAGATTGTATGTCTCTGTATTGTTACATCTATATATGTTTTGAAAACAAAAACCAACTAGCATATATCATATTTTGTATTTATTATTTTTAGAGTTAGATTTAAAAACTAAAAAATAAAGATAAATAATACGTTTATTTTTTTCAATTCAAAAAATATATTCAAGTTGAAAACATTTTTTAACAAAATATTTAAACTCTTTTTCAATTGAAAACACAAACAAAATATTTAAACAAATTGAAAATACAAAGTCTTATAAATTAATAGGGGTGCTCACAGTTTGGCGGTTCGGTTGCGGCCAAAGGAATCTCAAGCCCGCCATCCGTCCGCCAAATTGGTGGATTGGAGAAAATCAATCCGCAACCATCCGTTCGTCATCACGCATCTGTCCAAAATGCGGCGGATCGGTTCAGTTCGGTCGGTTTCGGCGGATCGGTATATCCGCTGCTCACCCCTACTGCTAATGGACCTACCTATACGCAACTTGGGTGACGTCCCGCTTTTCCTAACTCCATTCTACCCTTTTTTGGCACAAATGCAGGAATATAAATACACATAATACAAGTATATAATAAACAAATTACAACATATATGGTCTCATAATTTACTGTTGAGGTAGAGGCCTAACGGCGGCTGCCCACACACAGATATGTTCCTGTATTTGCTGTTGGATTTTGTTTATTTGTTGTTCACAAAATTCTACCTGTTGTGTAGCCCATGGCTGAAGATATGGATCTTGAAGAAATGTTAGATAATTATTACGACTTGTAATATAAAATTCTAAAACATTTAATAAATTTACAAGAATATCAATAGAGGGCATGCATTAGTAAAGAAAGAAATACTTACAATCACAATCTTCAATAATTCTTTAATACTTAATTTATACATCGGAGAAATGTTTGCAAGATGAGAGAAGGAGAGCCTATAATCCTCAAAATTTAGAGAACTTATTCTTACAGACACACTCTGAAAACGCTCTGCCTCAACAAAGGTGAGGTCCTTCCCTTTTATAATATAAAAAAGAAAATGATAAGATAAGGTTGAGGACAGGTGGCATGTCCTGAATAGTTGGAGTCGATCATCCTTATCCTCAAGCTGAGTTATTATGATTCAGTATCCTTATCTTTAATCTGTCGGTAGATGACTTGTTGGTACACAAAATGTCTAATTTCTAAAAGTTGATGTACTGGTTTTTGTTTGGTTATGCCGACGGTTTTGCTGGAGGGGGACAAAGCCTATCAAGCTTTGCCTTTTTCCTTTTTTATCTTTTTCTTTGTCAATTTTTTCGGCAATCATGCTGGTGAGTGAATCCCAAAAATCTCCAAAGTTGGGTTCGTCATCTTCTGGTGCCTATGATTCTCCAGCTAGAACTGCAAACTAATTTTCATCCTGGTCAGGAACTTCGTGATCTTAACTGCTGGTAACAGATTTCATGGAGATATCATCACTACAGTGTTTGAAGAAATTGTTCCTTCATAAAATCTATACTTCTGACTATTAATTCTATTTTTGACAAATTTGGATATTTTTGTCTTAATTCTGTTTGGATTTGTAAAAATGAATTTTGAGTAACTGGTTGATTGGGAATGGTTTTTGGAACAGCATCCCAACAGGCTTAAGAATGTGCCTTGATTTTCTGGACAGTTTCTGGTAGAGTAGGGTTCATACCCTTATCCCACCATCTCCCAAAAAAAACCCTTTTGAGACGTAGGATCTTATTCTGATAATTACACTGAAAGTCCCGTTTCCAAATCCATGGAATAACAAAACAGATTGTAAAATGGACTAAGAATTTTGTGATTGAGATATCCTTATTTACTGGTAGATGGGAATATGTAGCATGTCGTTCATTATAGGCTTCCCTGATTTGTGCTGGAAAAACTTCTAACTATAACCCAAATTTATCCCACCAAATGAGGAACCAAGAAGGGACATCGTTTTTAAGGACATCAAGGTAGATGCGGATAAACCAAGAATGGTTATTAATGGGATTCTGGTAGTGAAACATTTGGATAAACGCATCGATATAATCCCAATAACTATATCGGGTTTCTCGGTTACGGATATCAAGTTGGCGATTTGTACGCGGATCGATACCCCATGTGGTAGTGGGCATAATGTTGCGGATAGTGATTTTGCTATACTGAATAGGGCTAGCCTTTTTAGAAGGATCATGCAAAGTGTACTTGATCTCAGCAGTAGCAGTTTCAATAAGTATCTGTTCATAGACATAACGATACTGGCCAAAATGAGGAGGAAATTATTGCGTGGTAAGATACCGACGCTTAATTTCCCATGGATCGGACAGCCATTGTTCATCTGCTAGTTCAACATAAAGGACTGTTTCCTCAGTAATACAATTAGCGGTATACTGTTCTTCAGGCTTAAGGAGAATATCTTTAACCATTTAGCTAGATTCACCTATACTGTTAGAGGCTTGGAGCCATGGAAATTCTGTTTGGTAAGGATTGGATCACTGACCACGGCCTCCGCGGCCCCGGCATCTGCTGGTCATAAGTTTGTAGGGCCCCCTGTAAGTATTCACGGGGAAGAAAATCGGGTTAGGAATTCCGTTCACCTTTAATATACTCAATATCAAAGTCAAATACTGATAAAATACTTTGCCAAGTGGGGAATATATGTTTTGAAGGAAGATTTAAAACATCTTTTTTGAAAATCTACTTTGTTGCAGAACAATCAACTCGGATAAGAAAATGTTGGTTGAGTAAATCATCTTGAAATTTTAATGCACATTTAACAATGGCTAAACATTCCTGTTTAATAGTTGAATAATTTAAAGCAGGTCCTTTCTAACTACCAGACGTAAAATGTAAAAGTTCTTCTGTTGAAGTGGTAGGGTTAACTTGTTTCAAAATACCACCATAACCCTGGTTAGAAGCATCTGTTTCAACAATTTTCTTCCATGATGGATTACGAAGATGAAGGCAAGGAAGTTGCTTAACTTTCGTCTTAATTTTCTATACTGCTTGGGTATGTTCCACAGACCAAGGAAGAGGATTTTTCTGTAATCTAGTATGTAGAATAAATGCATCCTGGGATAACTGGTGATAGTAATCTCGAATATAATTTAGACTGCCAAGAAATCTCTGTAATTGGGTTTTGACTTTTATTTCATCAGGAATTTTAGATGCAAACTCTATACTGCGATTAATGGGTATAATACTTCCATTATGAATGTTATGACCCAAAAATTGTACTGTTGTCTGAAAAAATTTCGTTTTTGGTGCAAAAATAGCTAAACCATTTTTGATAATAACATTCTTAAAGATATTAAGATGTTTAATATGCTGATCAATAGAAGATGAAAAAATAAAAATATCATATATATAACATATAGCAAATTCTGTATAAGGAGTAAAAATGTCATTCATGATATGCTGAAATTCTGAAGGAGCAGTTTTTAATCCAAATGGCATAATATTCCATTCAAAATGCCCAAAAGGTACTGTAAAAGAGGTTTTATACCTATCCTGTTCGGCGATCTGGACTTGCCAATAGCCTGATTTAAGATCAAATTTAGAAAATATAACAGCATCCTGTAAACAATCTAGAAGATCTTTTTTATTTGGAATTAGATATCTGATCCATTTTAAAACATCATTAAGAGGTTTATAATTGATCACCAATCTTGGCACACCCCTTTCTATTTTTACATTTTTATTAACATAAATGTTGTACAACTCCAAGGTGAGTGACTAGTTCTGATTAATTTTTTTCTAGAGAAGAGAATTAATTTCTGTTTTAAAAAGTTCAGGATAGTTTTTTTTTTCATTTGACTAGGGTGAGCTTTGGTTGGGATGAATTTTTCATCAAAATCGGGTTCCTAAGGAAAAGAAACAATATGTCTTTTCCTTTCCCAAAAAGCATTTGGAAGATCACTACAAAAATTTGTTAGAAATTCTTTTTCAATAAGCTTGATTTTATTCTATAAAGAGGGTTGTTGCAACCGTTGTTCTGTTGTAATAAAATGAATTTCTATTTGGAGAAAATTAATTTGTTTTTCTTTAAAAGTAACTGAATCACGAATTTGATCTAGCTCTTTTGTATATGGTTCTGTTATGAATTCAAAAATAAGTGGTTGATTACTGATAGTCGTATGAATGCCTATAGAATCAATTTTAGAAATTGGCATGACCATACATAAAAAAGGTGTCCCTAGGATAATAGGTTGGGACATGTTTCTGATAAGGACAAAAGACGTGGGTAGACAAATACCCTGGTTACAGATAAGTGATTCTGGTATTTTGTATTTGATATGCATAGAGTTACCACTAGCACTAGTAAGTGACTGGGTAGTTTTCTGAAAATATCTGGTTGGAATTAATCCTTCCTGAATAAAATTCATGTCAACACCACTATCAACAAGGGCAGCTGCATCTTTAATAATAAAATCAAGTTTAATAACAAAAGTAATACGAATATACCATTTCTGAAATGTAACATGATTAATAAGCAGTAAATACTGGTTATCTGCATGTTTCTGGTCAAAAGTTTCTGGAACACTGGGAACACTACCTTTTCCTTTTTGGTTGGCACTTTTAAGCTGTTGTATGTCAGCTTGTATAGCTAGGTTAGCAGTTTGAAGATGCTTAATTTTTGTTTTTAAAACATTGATTTCCATTTTTAAGTCTTGAATGGTAACTGGGTTTTCAATTACAAGTGAGGATTGCGATCTATTCAAAACATCTTTCATGCTATAAGATTGAATAGGGATCAAAGGAGGTTCAGTACTAGCTTTCTGTTGTTGATAACAAATTTCTAAAAATTTGAGTTTCATTTCTGGATCTTTAATCTGCTCGGCAAGATCTAGCATGGATTTCTGATCATCAGTTAAAACATGAATACTAAGACCCCCAAGGTCCAAACCATTCAGTTCAACAATAGATTTCCAATAATTTGTTTTAGAAATCTGATTCAGATTTGTAGAGCAAGAACAATGAGGTTTTGGTGTTTCTTGCTCATCATTAGAGGTAGATGGAGAGTAAAGCTCAGCGAGTCCATCTGACTCTGAGCTAGTGTCGGATTCTTCTTCTGATAACATCTGTAATAATTGTTGAGCTATAATAGGATCTAAAGACATTTAATTAATTTTCTGTTCTAATTTTGATTTACATCGATTAGCATAATGACCGGTGGTGCCGCATTTATAACAATTAACATCTTTTTTGATGTTGTCCTTTTAGCCGTCTGTTTCCTGGTTGGAGGGGAAAACTTTTTCGGGTGATAAGGAACATTGTGGGATTTTGTATAATGTCTATGATACTGTTTAGAAAACTTTTTATGATAAGATTTTCTAGTTTTTGATGGATATTGGATCTTGGTATCAAAGGCAAATTGATCGCAAAATTCACCTAATTCTTTTTTCCCAGTAAGATTCTGTTTTTTCATCTGGTATTGAAGTTTAAGGTCATTGCACAAAGAAAGGCCTTCTTCTATGATGAGGCCAATGAGTTGGCCATAGGTGTACTGGTCATGAGGAATGGCTATGCAATCATGGCGTTCTCTAAGTTTTTTTTGAACTTTTTCTGCAAAAAGACTAGGAAGGCCATCAATAAATTTGGCTTTCCATTGACTGCTGTTAGCATCAGGTCGCTGCATACTTTTAATAAAAACACATCTTTGTACCAATGAAAATGGGTTAAAGATTGGCATCTACAGTTCTGAAGTAATTCACGGCTACGGTCATCATTAATTGTACTGCTCCCAACAAAATGATAGAGAATTGTCTGGACTAAAGTATAAGTTGCATCCTCTCGTTGAGTAACAGTATTACTAATGGGGTCTGTTTCAGTTTTGGTAGCATTTAAAACTTCATGTTGTTGAGCGGAATTGAGAACATTATCCCACCATCCCTTAAGAATGCCTGAAAATCCATTAACAATGAATTTAACTACCTGATGGTCAGAATTATTATTCTGTTTACCAATAATGGCATACATAAAAATCTGATGTATACATTCAGATATCTGATATTCAGAATAACCATCTATATTCCATTCATAAATGGTTTTCCCATGATAAGAGTTCTGGGCATGACAGAAATCTTCTTCATAAAGAATATCCTGAGGTGTAGGTCTATGATAATAATACCTACTGACGCCTTGTATGGCTGTTCTGCCAGTTTGTTTTGGGAAAGCGGTTCTGTTAACAGATTGCATACCTTGAAAATTATTCTAGATTTCATAAATTAATGAAGGTGTAACACCTTTATCCCCATCCGAATGTATTTCTGGGTGTTTTGAGTAGATAACATATTTATAGAATTACTGTCTGGTGCTGATTTTCCTAAATTTAATTCATTCATTTTTTTCAAAAGGGTATCCATAAATTTGTTATCCTTTTGAACAGAACGTAACTTAAAATTACTTACTTCTAAAGGTTGTTTAATATTTACCGGTTGAAGAGTAGAGGTTGGTAACTGGACCAATCGACGATGTTTAAAAGTATCAGTGGTTTCCTCGATTTGAGTCAATTGTTTGCCTACTGTTTGAAAACATAAATTAGTATAATTATTCTGTTTAATGAGTGGTACTGTATCTTTTAGCTGTACGGAATCTTTTTGAGCCATTTTGGAAATATTTTCCACATAAGCAGTGATGATCAAAGGTTGTTGTGAAACATCACTAAGGGCTAACTCTAAAGACTGTGGTGGTGGATGGACAGAGACTATAGTTTGACCACTTACCGTTGTCCATGTCCCTTGGATTTTCTCCAAGACATTAACCTGCTATTCGGGAATTGGGTCCATAACTGTGCTAAATTCATAATGCCATTCAGGAAAAGGTTTGAGAATTTGATACTTTTCTAAATGATAATAATACTGATTTTTTAACTCTTGAAGTTGTCGTTTAGTATGGTTATTAAAATACCCTATTTTAAATTCCTAATATTTCTCTTGAATATAATCCTAATTTAATTGTTTTCTAATATCACTTCCTGATGTAAAATCCATTAATTTCAAAATTCATATCACTAGCAGTTGGGCTCTCAGGCCTTCTGGTTTCATAAACACCATGAGGAAATTGGTTTTCGGATATATGAATCCCCTGGATTAGGGTTTCAGGAAGTGGATCACTGGAGGGTTGACTAGGAGGTTGAGAAGGCATTCCTTGGTTAACAGATTCAATTGGTTCAAACATAAAATGTCTGGAGGATTCTGGTAAATCGACTCTATAGGGTAAATTAGAGTGATGACTCATGCTAGATAGACTTCGGCTTAGAGGTCTTTGGAATTTAAGGTATACACTACCTCCTTGTGTCTGGATAACATCATCAAGAGTTTTTCTCATAATTGGTCTAACTGGCACAACATTCATAATTTGCCATCTTTCTGGAAAAGTAATATTGTCCCAAGGAATCATTTTAGGAACAGTTACCTAACTACTGAAAAGATTAGTATCAATTAGGACAGTTTGTCCTAACTCACTGTGTTTTTTTGATATAAGGATTTAAAGTACTTAAAACCTTAAGATGAATTCTGAAAATAGCTGATAACGGTGGTGATCCTGGTAAATATTGGTATCCATTGGTCAAGATTCTAAGTTCAAGAACTTTAGACAGGTTAGGGTCTATGAGTGCTATACTCAGATTCGGATAAATATTGAAATATACTGGTCCATGAGATAAACTGGCTTTAATGGCTCCCATTAGAGAGGCTTTCCAATCAAGACATCTACCATCCCTCAATGTACATGTAAGACTGGTATTTTGCCCTAACAGGGTTAAGGGTTTGAAAGCTATCTGGACAAGTCCTATATGGACATATTTATATTTCTTAAAAATTGTACTAAATCATGTATTTGTAGTAATTTAATTACTTCATCTTCACTCTATAAAGGAACTTCATGTTCGAAAGTTTTAATGATCTTTCTACTAGTAAAATCAAAGGTTCCTATTTTATAAATAGTTTCTGGTTTCACTTTTCGGATTGTCCATTTATCAAGGGCTTCCCTCACATCCTAATAAGCTACTAGTTATGCTGCTTCTGATGTAGAAGCTACTGTATTGGCTACTATTGTGATGGTTGCTTCTTTTGCCATTTGTTGTGTGTGACCATATATGTATAATTTAATTTTCATATACATGTATTATATATATGTATAAACATGGCTCTAAGTGTTTTTTTTCTAGCTTTAGATTTTCAATAACATTTATAAAATTATAAGGAGAATACTAAACGTATGTTTAATTTGAAAAAAAAAATCATAAAAACACAATCATTTTATATAGAAATGAAATTTTTATTGGTATAGGATTCCTCTAAATAAAAATATCCCCAAAGGCACTAAAAAGGAGTGTGGAATTGTCATTTTTTCTCTTATCCTCAAAAGCACAAATATACCTTTAATCCAGGCCAAGTTCATAATAAAATAAAAACCCTCATTTTAATCCTCTCTCTTTCCCTTTTTTTTTTCTCTCTCTCTCTCTCTCAATTTCCTCATATAGAGGTGAGGTTTGTGTTCGGATTTGAGTATATATTTTAGGTTTGGATAGGGAAGATAGTAGCAGTAGTAGTAATAATGACAGCTCCAAACATGGCAACAATCACAGCATCGTTAGTTAGATCTCTGCAAAACTGTTCTCTATACCAAAACATCAACATCGCCGACGACAAAGGCGCAGGTGGTGGTATTAGGTTCTCATCATCATCCTCAGATTCACTTGAAAATTATCTCTCTAACTCCCACGATGTCATCTTAGACCTCAATTCTCACCTATCTCACCCTTACCATTAGGAACAATGTCTCGATCTAAAGGTACACTTCTCTCGCATATATATATATATATATATATATGTTGTTCTTCTCTTTTTTAGCTTCCATTAAATGCAAATTCCATATTAGATCTCTCTATCTCCCTCTTTCTCTCTCTTTCTCTCTCTCTCTCTCTCTCTCTCTCTCTCTCTCTCTCTTGTTTGCTCTTCTTTCTTTATTGCCCTTGTCCTCATTTAAGTCTTCTTATCTCCTTTTTCCCCCTCACAGCCAAACCCTAAAAAGTTTCTCCTTTCAATATCTATTTTCTCACCTAGAATAAGCGAAGAGAAAAAAAAAACTTTCTGGGTTGAACCATTCAATAGTTTTCTTTTATGAGTTTTCATTTTCCTTACCACAGAAAATAAAAACTTTTTATGGGTAGGACCATTTTGACTGGGGGCTACAATTTTGAGAGCCTTTTTAAATCACTTAAATTTTTTTTTAAAATAAAATAAAATTTCCTCACTATCTAATATGTTGATCCATAGATTGATTGTATTAGGTTCTGTAATCGGTTTCTATGTAGGTTGTTAGAATACCGGTTTTTAATCTTTCTTTCATAGCAAGTATGTTGGTTTTGGATTTCAACACCATTGATGATTACAATTTGTTATTGTTGTTGCAAACTAGGGAGATATATTACATAAACTGGAGGACAGGGATGAAAGCAAAAGAGGATCCGATGACAGCAGCAGTGATTGCGGCGGAGTTCCGAGGTAACTTTTATTCAGAAGAAGATAGCTCTTACGATAGTGAAGGGTCATCATCTGAGTCTTCGCCATCATCTTCTTCAAGAGATCAACAATACCATCATCATCATCATCATCATCATCATCGTTGGAGAGAGAATGGTGAGAAAGACAACCATGTACTGGTCGTTGCCGGTTGCAAGAGTTATACCAACTAAATGCTCAAAAGGGAATAGGCTAAGCACGTCTGTCAACGACTTACAAGGTGAAAATGTCCTATGAGCAATCCCTACTAACAGACCTACCTATACGTGACTTGGGTGACGTCCCACTTTTCCTAACTCCATTCTACCCTTTTTTGGCACAAATCTAGGAATATAAATACACATAATACAATTATATAATAAACAAATCACAACATATATGGTCTCATAATTTACTATTGAGATGGAGGCCTAACGGCGGCCGCCCACACACAGATATGTTTCTTTATTTGCTGTTGGATTCTATTTATTTGTTGCTCATAAAATTCTACCTGTTGTGTAGCCCACGGCTGAAGATACGGATCTTGAAGAAATGTTAGATAATTATTACGACTTGTAATATAAAATTCTAAAACATTTAATAAATCTACAAGAATATCAACAGAGGACATGCATTGGTAAAGAAAGAAATACTTACAATCACAATCTTCAATAATTCTTCAATACTTAATTTATATATTGGAGAAATGCTTACAAGATAAGAGAGAAGGAGCTTATAATACTGCCTCAACAAGGGTGAGGTCCTTCTCTTTTATAATACAAAAAAGAAAATGATAAGATAAGGTTGAGGACAGGTGGCGTGTCCTGAATGTTTGGAGTCGATCATCCTTCTCCTCAAGCCGAGTTGTTATGATTCAGCATCCTTATCTTTAATATAATGGTAGATGACTGGTTGGCAGACAAAATGTCTGCTTTTCTAAAAGTTGATGTACTGGTTTTTGTCTGGTTATGCCGACAGTTTTGCTGGAGGGGGACAAAACCTATCAAGCTTTGCCTTTTCCTTTTTTATCTTTTTCTTTGTCGATTTTGTCGGCAATCATGCTGGTGAGTGAATCTCAAAAATCTCCAAAGTTGGGTTCGTCATCTTCTAGTGCCTATGATTCTCTAGCTAAAACTGCAAGCTTATTTTCATCCTAGTCAGGATCTTCGTGATCTTGGCTGCTGGTAATAGATTTCATGGAGGTATCATCACTGGAAAGTGTTTGAAGAAATTGTTCCTTCATAAAATCCATACTTGTGACTATTAATTCTGTTTCTGACAGATTCGAATATTTTTGTCTTAATTCTATTTGGATTTGTAAAAAGGGATTTTGAGTAACTGGTTGATTGGGAATGGTTTTTGGAACAACATCCCAACAGGCTTGAGAATGTGCCTTGATTTTCTGGACAGTTTCTAGTAGAGTAGGGTTCATACCCTTATCCCACCATCTCCCAAAGAAAACCCTTTTTAGATGTGGGATCTTATTTTGATAGTCACACTGAAAGTCCCGTTTCCAAATCCATGGAATACTGAAACGGATTGTAAAATGGACTAAGGATTTTGTGATAGAGATATCCTTATTTATTGGTAGATGGGAATATGCAGCATGCCATTCATTATAGGCTTCCCTGATTGGTACTAGTAAAACTTTGAACTAGAACCCAAATTTATCTCACCAAATAAGGAACCAAGAAGGGATATCGTTTTTAAGGACATTAGGGCAGATGTAGATAAACCAAGAATGGTTATTAATGGGATTCTGATAGTAAAACATTTGGGTAAACGCATCGATATAATCCCAATAACTATATCGGGTTTCTCGGTTACGGATGTCAAGTTGGTGAGTTGTACGCAGATGGATACCCCATGTGGTAATGGGCATAATGTTGCGGATAGTGATTTTGCTATACTAAATAGGGCTAGCCGTTTTAGAAGGATCATGCAAAGTGTGCTTGATCTCAGCAGCAGTAATTTCAATAAGTATTTGTTCATAGACATAACGATACTGATCAAAATGAGGAGGAAATTGTTGCATGGTAAGATACCAACGATTAATTTACCATGGATCAGACATCCATTGTTCATCTGTTGGTTCAATATAGAGGACTTTTTCCTCAGTAATGCTGTTCGCGGTATACTGTTCTTCAAGCTTAAGGAGAATATCCTTAACTGTTTGACTGGATTCACCTACTATTAGAGGCTTGGAGCCATGGAAATTATGTTTGGTAGGGATTGGATCCCCGACCACGACCTCTATGGCCCCGGCCTCTGCTGGTCATGAGTTTGTAGGGCCCTGTAAGTATTCACGGGTAAGGAATTCTGTTCACCTTTAGTATATTCAATATCAAAGTCAAATACTAATAAAATACTTTGCCAAGTGGCAAATATCTAGTTAGATGCAAGATTTAAGAAATCTTATTCATAAAGAATATCTTGTGGTGTAGGTCTATGATAATAATACCTACTGGCGCCTTGTATGGCTATTCTGCCAGTTTGTTTTAGGAAAGTGGTTCTGTTAACAGATTGCATATTTTGAAAGTTATTCTAGATTTGATAAATTAATGAAGGTGTAACACCTTTATCCTCATCCGGATGTATTTCTGGAGTGTTTTGAGTAGATAACAAATTTTTAGAACTATTGCCTAGTGTTGATTTTCCTAAATTTAATTCATTCATTTTTTTCAAAAGGGTATCCATAAATTCATTATCCTTTTGAACAGAACATAACTTCAAATTAGTTATTTCTAAAGGTGGTTTAATATTTACCGATTGAAGGGTGGAGGCTGGTAACTGGACCAATTGACGATCTTTAAAAGTATCAATGGTTTCCTCGATTCAAGTGTGGTGGGGGATGAACAAAGACTATAGTTTGACCACTTATTGTTGTCCATGTCCTTTGGATTTTCTCCAAGACATTAACCTACTGTTCGGGAATTAGGTCCATAACTGTACTAAATTTGTAATACCATTCAGGAAAAGGTCTTAGAATTTGTTACTTTTCTAAATGATAATAATACTGATTTTTAACTGTTGAAGCTATTTTTTAGTATGGTTATTAAAATACCATATCCTAAATTCCTGGTATTTTTCTTGCATAAAATCCTGATTTAATTGTTTTCTAATATCATTTCCTAATGTAAAATCCATTAAATTTCAAAATTCATATCATTAGCGGTTGGGCTCTCAAGCCTTCTGGCTTCATAAACACCATAAGGAAATTGGTTTTCAGATATATGAATCCCCTGAATTAGGGTTTCAGGAAGTGGATCATTAGAGGGTTGACTAAGAGGTCGAGAAGGCATTCCTTGGTTAACAGATTCAATTGGTTCAGACATAGAATGTCTAGAGGATTCTGGTAAATCGACTCCATAGGGTAAATTAGAGTGATGATTCATGCCAGATAGACTTCGGCTTAGAGGTCATTGAAATTTAAGGTATACATTACCTCCTTGTGTCTGGATAACATCATCAAGAGTTTGTCTCATAGTTGGTCTAACTGGTACAACATTCTTAATTTGTCATCTTTTTGGAAAAGTAATATTATTCCAAGGAATCATTTTCGGAACAGCTACTTGACTACTAAAAAGATTAGTATCAATTAAGACAGTTTTTCCTAACTCTCTGTGTTTCCTAATATAAGGATTTAAAGTACTTTAAACCTTAAGATGAATTCTGAAAATAGCTGATAACGGTGGTGATCTTGGTAAATATTGGTATCCATTGGTCAAGATTCTAAGTTCAAGAACTTTAGACAGGTTAGGGTCTATGAGTGCTATACTCAGATTCGGATAAATATTGAAATATATTGGTCCATGAGATAAATTGGTTTCAATGGCTCCCATTAGAGAGGCTTTCCAATCATGGCATCTACCATCCCTCAGTGTACATGTAAGGCTGGTATTTTGCCCTAACAGGGTTGAGGGTTTGAAAGCGATTTGGACAAGTCCTATACGGACATATTTATATTTTTAAAAAAATGGTACTGTGAGACCATGAAATATCCTCTCACATGGATGGTGTGGAGATCCAACGAAGAGAAGAGCTTCACCCCTGTAGATCTGCAATGAGGAACACAGTCGGTGCCACCCAACTGGGGTTGCCGGCCGGGAGTACTCCGATGATGAAGTTAGTCCTTGAATCAGTAAACAGTATATATATCTATTAGAAGGGGTGTGTGTTTTGTGTAGAGAGAACAGACATACCTCTCACTTGGGATGCCCCCCCTTTATATAGATGGGGGTGTGATATTTGTTTGGGCTGGACCCATTGTGGGCTTTGTTTGGGTTAGGCCCAATAAGCTAGTACCTATATTTTTTTGGCTCTCACAATTGCCTCAAAACTTTCATTGTCTTCGGTAGAAGGAATGAGAGTTTTTATTACCGAGTTATACTGTTCAAATAGATGTTAGGTCATTTGACAAAGAATACATTTGATAAATGAATAAAATGTATGAATGAATGACTGCATGTATGCTAAATGTATGTGTAAATATACGTATGTCTTGAATGTATGTATAAATATATGTATGTCTTGAATGTATGTATAAATGTATGTAAGTCGATCATAGGATGAGGGGGGGTGAGCTAAAACCCAGAAAGGAATACAAATAAATCATGACGATATGCCACGGTATTCTAACCCCCGGGGCATGGGTGTAGGCCACAGTATTCTAACCCCCGGGCATGGGTGTAGGCCGCAGCATTCTAACCCCCGGGCATGGGTGTAGGCCACGGTATTATAACCCCCGAGCATGGGTGTCGTATTTTGTCAAGTGCAAAGATTGTTTCCAAATATGGACTTTCATGCCGAGCTAGAAATATTTCTATAAGCCGAACACGGAAATGATTACCTGAACCAAATAAGATAGATTAAATAAGGTAGATATATCAGTCAAAAATTGGACCACGGTATTATTACCCCCAAGTGAGGGTGTAGACCTGCGGTATTATAACCCCGGTCAAGGGTGTAGGCCTTTGCTAACGACGCTTTGTGCTGAGTGCGAAGGTTGCGCTGTACTCGGAGACTTTTGTTGATTTTAAGTGGCAACTAAGTGCCAATATGGCAAGGACTTTGAATAATGTATCCTGTGCAGAATAAGGTGGACGTGTTAATCACCAATAATATTGCTCCGCTTGTATGGAATTGCCAAGTAGATATTGGGCCAACTATTTAATTGTCGAGTTGCTCGGTTTGCGTTTAGTCCAAGGTAGACTTGCCCCATTGCTTTCGAATGCCGGGTGTTAGTCGGAAGGAATGTAGATTCCCATTGCCCTATGTTGCAGGGAAGATTCGGCTTTGGTAAAATGATGGCGCACAAAAATATGCAAACTGCTAACTGCCAAGTGTGTGATGTATTGCGCTAAAATGGGCGCTTGCTTGAAGCTGTGTGAAAATGAGCCGAAATTTGTAACTCAAGTAAACATCGTTGTAATGTTTGTACCAAGTTGGCCGAGTATGCATGCATATCAAATGTGCCGAGATGATGATCGGCTGATGTGCCCCAATTGGAAAGCGGAAAATTGACTGATGTCCCAGTGGGCAAATGTTTTGCCAAATAATGTTGTTAGGCGAATAAAGTTGCCGAATACTGTGGCCAATGTTGCTGCATAAAGTTTGACAATGCATAAGGTTGACAAATAATGTTGCTTAGCCAAATAGAGTTGATGCACGGCCGAATAATGATCATGCATAATGTTGCATTAATAATGGTCGAATAATCTTGCTGGGTAAAGTTGATGCACTGCCGAGTAACTAGTGTCAAAACATCGGTGTATCGTTTGGTCGGCGGTGTGTCGGCATTCCTTCGGAGTTAGGTTTGCTAAGAACTTGGTTGGCAGTGGTTGCCAATTTAGTGAAGTTGAGCTTCTTGTCCAAGTTTTATTTGCCCCATTGCTTTTGAATAAGATTTGTTATTTGGAAGGAATAAAATTGACATGGGCCAAGAAGCCGAGACATTATGAAGCCGTGTCCCTGTTCGGTACCGTGGCAAAATCATTATAAAGCCGAGACAAAGTAGGGTGCTTGGTGATATCGGAATCAAATCTGCAATTTATTTGTATTTTTATTTATTTATTTATTTATTTATTTAATATATATATATATTCATATTTATTTTGAGCAGAATTTGCAAATTCTGACTGTACGAATGGACTCAGAATGCGTCAGATAGCTGGAAAGGACTATTGGATCGCTGTGATCAGACTCCTGATGGCGTAATTATAGCCAAAATGGATCTAACGAATCAAATTAACAGGGTGTAATGCAACCGCGAAGCACATGATAATTTCTTTATATCTTGCTAGATCGTCTTCCTCAGAGAAAGAAATCATTTTATGGGCAAACTTTGAGCGGCCCGTACGGCTTCGTTTGAGCTCCAATTTTGACGCAGTTTGTTGCGTTGGACTCGTCTCAATGAGTACTTCACGTTGGTATGGGCAAAACTTGAGTTTGATAGCTTTGAAAATTTCAGTTGTCGGAAAATGTGAGCCGTATCGCAATTTTCAGTGAACTTTGGTTACTTCTTGGCTGCTTGTGTTGGTGGGTTTGGACTCCTTGATTTGACACGAATCCTTTTGTATATTCAAATGTTGATTTCGGCAAGCCGAGATGCTAGTTCTATGCCGAGATAATAAGCATGGGATTTTTGTCGAAAAGGTAGGCAAGTTAATAACGGTTAATAATTGCAGTTTTGTGCCGAGGATGTCTAATGCTATGGAGCATGTTACCACGTGTGGACAAGTAGTCTTGTCGAGTAATCAATAAGCCGAATAATGTTAGCCGATTTTCCGAGATGTTTGTGCCAAAGAAGTTGTGAATTTGTAGTTGTTGATGTTGAATATATAAGCCGAATAAATCACCAAAGTAGCTTTGGAGCTTTGCTGAGCAATTGCCTATGAGTTCTCAGTATTGCCGAGTAACATGTCCGTACCGAGTGCCAAAATAATGTGCCGAATAATAAATGTTATGAGTGTAATTTTTGCCGAATAAGTTATGAGCCGAGTTGATCATATGCAAGCAGCGTTCATAATGCCGATAAATTCTATTGCCGAATAAGTTGACATATAACGCTGTGAGCCGAATAACGTAGATAATAGGGCGGGATTGTCCGATGCGGTGACGTATGGGCGGCTGAGTAGTCTTGTGGCCGAATAACGTACAAATCCTGTATTTGTAGTAATTGAATTACTTCATCTTCATTCTGTAAAGGAACTTCACGTTCGAAAGTTTTAATGATCTTTCTACTGGTAAAATCAAAGGTTCCTATTTTATAAATAGTTTCTGGTTTCACTTTTGGGATTGTCCATTTATCAAGGGCTTCCCTCACATCCTGATAAGCTACTAGTTCTGCTGCTTCTGATGTAGAAATTACTGTATTGGCTACTGTTGTGATGGTTGCTTCTTCTGCCATTTGTTGTGTGTGACCATATATGTATAATTTAATTTTCATATACATGTATTATGTATATGTATGAACATGGCTCTTGCTCTCCTATAAAGCTAGAAAATCTATAGATGATGGCTCCATGTGTAAGATGTTGCTAGCATCCTATAAAGCTAGAAGGTTGACGAATAGTGAAAAATCTCAAATGAAGTTTGAGAAGTGGACGTAGGCTTAGTTGAAGCCAAACTATTATAAATTTTGTTTGCCTTCTCTTCCTTCATCTCTTTAATTCCCTATTTACTATGATATTTATATGATATAACTATGATAATAATTTGCTATAGCTGCTGTATTAGTTGTTATATTTATTGGGTAATTGTTATTATTAATTTGTAAAAACCCAATTTACCCCCTCTTTTGGGTTGCCTTTTGGGTAACAATTATCTCTTTAGCATTTGATTGCAAAATATCTCCTTATCTAAAATGTTACTTTTGATTTTCTTATTGTCGTTCTATGGACTTCAGCTATCTTCTTTGATTATTATATTTGCATGCACAAGATAGGACTAGTATTTTATTACTTGTTCAATTTGCAACTTTATGTAACTTTACCCACATGTGATGATTCAATCAGATACAAGAACGGTGGGATCCTCTAGAGAATTCAATTCTATTTTTATTGCTTTTAATATTAAAATAAACCAATATTCCCTAACCTATTTTAAGATTAAAATATCAAAGTATGAGTTTTTCAGGCAAAGAAAGATATTATGCATCACGGTAGGTGTGCTCTGCATTGAACCTCTACTAGTGAAATGACGACATCTACTCTAGAGTCAATAGCGTGCCCAGCATTGAACTATGACTGCGTAGGGGAAATAAATAATCATTGCTCACACATAATATTCTAGGCATTGTATGACAACCAAGTTATGCTTAGCATTCATGCATTCATTTATGTTAGGAAATTTATTCATTTCATTTGCATTATGCATACGATATGTTTGCTATGAAGAAATTTAGAAATTGTTGAATATAAGTAGAGAACCTAGCTAGCTTTGGAGGACTTGAATGTGGAACCTTAAGATAGAGAGCTTAGTATGAATTGAAAAGTTAGGGAAGGTATTTGAATTGGAAAATTGAATGTCTAGATGACGTAGAAAACCTTAAGTGAGGAGTTTAATGCTTTTAGTCTATTGAATAGAGCCTATTGATTACTTAATCAAAAATTAAGCAGGATTAGCAAAGGTTAGACAAGATTTGTGAAAACCTAAGTAGGGTTAATTAGACTAATTGAGATTAGGATTTAAACATAGTTAATTAGAGCCAAGCTTAATTAACTAAGTTAATGGAGCAATTAGTAAGTTAATCTAATCTATTCCTACATATACTAGAAAGTTAGAGAAAGATGGAGGAATTTGGAGGAGCTAAGAGATCTTGGAGCCAAAGAGAGAAATCAAGGAGAAAATAAGAGAAAAAGGGAGAAATCCCAAGAAATTCAAGAATTCAAACCTAGAAATCAAGAGAAAATCATCACTAGGTAAGAAATCCAACCCTTTTCTATATTTTGTTATCATAACCTAGCTAGAAATTCATTTAAACTAAGTTTTGGGAAAATTAAAATGAAGGGAATATGGACAAGATGGAACTTAGGAAAGGATTTGAAGATTTGCTTGAAAAACCATGTTTTGAATTGGTTTTACCTTAGATTTGAGACATACAAGTGTTTTTCTATAAACCTACACCATTTATTTATACCTAAGAACCTTAAAACCTTGTTTGGGAAAATTGAAAGTGAAAAAATGAGGAAAAGTTTGAAAGAGATTCAAAGTTGGAATTAAATCTTAACTTTTGTTTGATTTAATCTCAAATTCATGTATATAAATGTGTTTTTATTGGTTTGACATCATGTTTTCACAAATTAGGATGTTATATATCATGTTTTGGGATTTGGAAGTGCAGAAAATGAGTTAGGGAACCCAAGAATAGCCACGAACAACAAGAACCCGAAGCTGCCCAGAAGCCCCGCACGTGCAGCATGAAGAACTGCACTTGTGGCTAGCGGAAGTGATCCCCGCACGTGTGGAAAACCTTTACCCATAACACATTTCACTACTAAAATAATTGCACGTGCAGCTAGGGTCCCGCACATGCAAAAAACAAGGATTATGCCCGTTTCGTTTTCTTTTCAATTCTTTCGACTCTTGGATACCCTTGTGTGTGTTTTGAGCCTAAACAAAAATTAAACATAATTATAAACCGACCTAACACATGTTTAATTAGAAAATAAGGCTAAGTTAAGATAGTTCAATTATTATATCTTTGCTTTATCGATGCTTGTATTCCTATTGTGTACACCGAGACCATTAAGGAGTAACACTGAGCACGAGCCATCTGTGACTAATATTACTGTAAAGTTATGTTGAAAACTAGTTTCAAGAATGTTGATGACATGTTATACTTTCATGAAATCCTTATTTTGTTTTCAAATGAATGAATGTTCTATATTTTGTTAAATCTAGAAATGGCATCCTTGGATAGTCCCAAGCCATTAGGGGACGGTATTATGGTCCATGGCCTTTGTGAGATCTCATCAACCACTTGAAGGTATGGCATTGTCTAACCGGTACTTGGGCTGGTTATTCTACTAAGAGGTTTTATTGGATGTACCATGTATCATATTATAAATGTGAACTAATTGTATGAAATGAATGAATGATTTTAAATGCAGCATGAAGTTACATTTTATAAATAAGTTTGGAATTCATTCATTTACCACTTTACTTTGATATTATTCATTAGGCATATGTAGGCGACCAATATGAGGAGCAGCAATAAGGATTTAACTTTGAGAACTTGTTTGAAGACCCCTTTTCTTTTATTTTCTCTTTCGATACTTTTGTTAATTTGGAAGGCAAGTCTTGACTGGTTTTGTTGTAATTAACAAACTTTTGTACCTTGTGAATGTAAATATTAGCTCTTTTATTTTTGTCCATGTACATGATGTAAATTATTCAAGAGTTAAACAATAAAGATTGTATGTTTCATTTCATATTTACTTATGCATTGCTCTATGAACTTAATGGATTAAAAAGAATGGAAAATTTATGCTATTGAGCCCCATTATATCTTAGTCCTTTTTGTGATTTTGGCATGACAAGCCTTTGGTAATCAAAAATTATTGGTTGGTCACCTCCCTATCTTGTAGGGGTAGGATTAGGTCGTGACACGTTGACATGAGCTTTAATGGCTAGCACGTTACGGCCTTGTGAGATCCCAATTTTCATACATCATAAGGATGGATAAAGATAAATTTAGTGCATTTCTTATGACCACCATATGCTCATTCTTCTCATTGAACCTAGTTACAGGATCTCTGGTTCCTAGGTGGAGTATCCTCATACGTGGCTCTTGCTATATTCAATAGGTTACAATCCCATCCCTCTCAATGTATTCCAGACACTAGCTCTTGCTAAGGCCTTAGTTAATGGATCTGCACGATTGTCACAAGATTTAACATAATCCACATTTATGATGCCATCATTCAAATAAGATCTCACAATACTATGTTTTCTTCTCATAGGTCTGGATTTACCGTTATAATAACGGTTATGTGCTCTACCAATTGCAACGGTGCTATCACAATTAACCAATATAGGTGAAATCAATTTTTCCCAAAAAGGGTTCTCATTTAATAAATCTCTCAACCAATTTGCTTCCTCACTTGTTGTAGTTAAAGCTACAAGCTCAGCTTCCATTGTTGCGTTAGAAATAATAGTTTGTTTTTTCAATTCTAACTTCTAAAACCACCTCCCAAAGTAAATAGATAACCAGCGGTAGAGAGTGAATCATCTGACAAAGTATTCCAATCAGCATCGCTGTAACCTTCTAGTACTACAGAATACTTTTTATAAAGCAAGCCATAATTTTTGGTACCAGGTAAATATTTCAAAATTATAGCGATTACGATTTTGCCCCAGCCTTCATTGTATTCTAGACTCGGGTTCCGTGATTGAATATCGTATCCATGTCTTGTTTTTCCCCTTTGACCCTTGGTGTTTGAGTTTTAGAACTTGTTGTGCAAGTTTGGAACAAGTTGGTTATTAGTTGGGTTAGATTGTTGTTACCCAGATTTTGGCCTCTTCGCTCGAGCGAGGCTTCTTACGCTTAAGCGAGCTTTTGTAATTTGCTTCTTCGCTCGAGCGAGGTTTCTTGCACTCAAGCGAGAATTGGGAGTCCTCAGGTTTCTTTCCTAGAAGCAGAATTTCTAGGAAGATAAAGTTCTTGCGCTCGAGCAAGCCTTGTGTTATTTGTTCCTTCACTCGAGCGAGGCTTCTTGTGCTCGAGCGAAGGTGTGTGTCTGTGTAAAACTTGAAGGTTTGTATTCTACGCTCGAGCAAGGCTTCTTGCGCTCTAGCGAGCGTGTGCGTCTAAAAAACTTCTGAAGCTTTGTGTTCTATACTCGAGCGAGGCTTCTTGCGCTTGAGCGAGGTTACTTGTTGTGTCTGGTCGCTCGAGCGACGACTCCTTCACTCGAGCGAAGACCACGTATATCAGTTCGCAACAAAGATATTTTACTTCACTTTTTGATTTCTTTTCATCCCAAAACCCTAATCAGGCTCACTCTCTCTCTCTAAGAATCCAACTTCTCTCTACAAATCCTTTAGAATCTAAGAGTTTCTACTCTACTTCCTTTGAGAAAAAGGTGTAGCATCTTGTGGGCTTCCAATCCATTCGAGTAAAGCTTGACTTTGGGCATTTTCGAGATTCTCCTTCTTCCTCTTTGAGCTCTACATTTGAGGTAGGGCTATCCTACTCTTTAATATGAGTATTAACCTAGGTGTTTGTCATTTTGTATAAATGGTGGAATTTGGGAAGATTTTGGTGAAGCTAGGGTTTGGGTTTAAATTTTGAAAGAGGGGTTTGCTACATTTGGCATCATATATGTAGGTGAGGGCTTGATTATGGTGTTATATGAAAATAAATGATGAGATTGGGTCTTGGGATTGATATTGGGAATAGGGTAAGGTTTTGCCCTAATTTGTGTTAAATGACTATTTTGAATAAGTAATGAAATTGACATGGGAAATATGAAATTGGAAGGGTGTATGATTGAATGGAGAAGTTGGATTTGTTAAATCACTCACTTATGGAAATTTGATAAATTATCCGTTTAATAGATTGTATATCTATGTAGAAATATCTGTTTTGGGCTATCGATGAAGGATAGCTATGATTGTTGTAGAAACTGCATGATGATTAGGTGAATTGAAACTAATCATTTGAATTATGTCATTGAATATGATGGTTTGATTAAACAATTGAATATGTGATTTGGTTAGTCATTGTATATGACACTCTTTTAAAAACATTGTATATGTATCGTTGTTTGGGAGGAGATAAGGGATGTATTCCATTGTTTGGAAAGAGGTAGGGGATGGACTCCATTGAAAATTAAGTTGGCCGGAGTGTCCAGGGTGAAAGTCCTGAAATCATATATATATATATATGGGTGTCGGTTTCCTCAGATGTGATTCCGTAAAATGGCAAGAAAATGAAAGTGTTTGAATAATGGTTATTATTAAAGTGTTAATAAATGAGTTGTAGTCTCGTTTTGAATTGTTTAGATTACAATGAACTATATCAATGAATTGATTTGGATAAATGAATAGAAATGGACTGAAATATAGATGTCAATATTGATTGGTCATGGAAAGGGTGTAAGTAGGTTTGCAAGTATTAAACATTTATCTGATGCTGATATCTTAATTAATTCTCATATATTGTTTTAGCATATCTCTACTGGGCTTTGGCTCACCCTACTTGGGAAACCATTTTCAGGTATAGGTGACATGCCACCTCCAAGGGCATAGTTTTGAGAGAACGGGGTTGATGGCTCTTTTTTTGTTAACTATATGCTTATATGTTTTCTTCTTAAGCCGAGGGCTTTAATTGTAAAAGCTTATGACTCTCACTTTTGTTGTAACCAAGATATCTCTTGGAAAGATGTAAGCCCGTAGGGCATTTATTTTGTTGTTATTAATTAGTGTTACATGTTGTAGTTTCAGAATAAATATTTATGAAGGTATAATGCATGTAATCTATTTTGTAATATAAACTCTGATGAATGAAAGTAATACATTTCATATTACGCTTGTGAATCTCTTGAGTTGATCTATACTATATTTTGAGGGCGTTACAAAAATCCGCTCAATGGCTAGCCAGTGATCATTGCTAGGCTTACTAGTAAACCTGCTAAGTACTCCAACTACATAAGCAATGTCAAGCCTTGTATAGTCAGTCGCATAACGCAAGCTACCAATTATACTAGCATATCCCTTTTGATTAATCATATTACTTTCATTTTATTTTTATTTTTATTTTTGTAGGAAATAAACATACTTTAGGATCAAAAGGAGTAAGAACATGCTTGCAATTATAAAAATTATATTTTTTCAAAGTTTTTTCAATATAATATTACTGATCAAGAAATATACCATCACATGTTTTGGTCATCTTTACTCCCAAAATATAATTAGCCTCACCAAGATCTTTCATATCAAAATGGCTACTAAGCATATTTTTTGTTTCATTTATAATATGCAGATTAGAGCCAAATAAGCAAATCATCTACATAGAGGCTAATAACAACATGTGAATTTTCTACTGACTTGTAGTAGAAGCATATATCACACTCATTTGTTTTATAGCCATTTTCAACCATGCAGGAATCAAATTTATCATGCTACTATTTAGGCGCTTGCTTTAAGCCATATAGAGATTTAATTTTCTTACACACTTTGCTTTCTTGACCGAGCTCAACAAAGCGCTCAGGTTGATCCATATAAATTTCCTCATATAGGTTTTCATTTAAAAAGGTTACTTTCACATCCTTTGATGGATTTTTAAATCATTAATTGCAACCACTACAATTAATAATCGAATGGATGTAACTCTAGTAACCGGAGAAAAAGTATCAAAAAAGTCAAGATCAGTTTGTCGTTTAAAACCTTTTACAACAAGTCTTGCTTTATATTTATCAATAGTTCCATGTGGGTTTAGTTTTTTCCTGAGGACCTATTTACAGCCAATTGTTTTACAACCCGGTGGTAAATCTACTAATCCCAAGTTTTATTGGATATTAGTGATTCCATTTCATCATTTATAGCCTCATTTCAAAAAACAGAGTCCGGAGATGCCCAAGCTTTCTTGTAAAGGTAGTGGAGTTTCCTCTATGTTAAAAATATGATAGTCAGGGTCAAAAAAATTTTCTGTTCTAGCTCTTTTACTCCTTCTAAGTTCAAAATCAATATTTTCTTCATTTTGTAAAAGAGGAGTAGAAGAACTAGTTCTAGATAAAATATTTTCTCAAAATTCTTGACCCCCGCCAGTTTTAAGATTTAGTAGGAAATTTTTATTCTTGAAAATTTTCATTACCTTATTCAAAATTATTTTATTTTCAAAATCATAAAATCCATAGGTTGTATTATTTGTTGCATATCCAAGAAACGCACAAGTAGTAGCTTTCACATCTAATTTAGTTGTTTTAGGGTTCACAAGTCTGACATAAACTAGACAACCCCAAACTCTTAAATATCTCAAATTTGGCTTTTGCCCTTTCCATTATTCAAAAGGTATATCTTTTCGTCTTTTTATGTGGCACTCTATTCAACGCATAGTATGCAGTCAAATTGCTTCTCCCCACAAATGTGAAGGAGCACCTACTTCAATTAGCATAGCATTAGTTAAATCAATCGGTGTTCTATTTTTTTCTTTTGGCTACACCATTAGAAGCAAGTGGGTATGGTGGAGTAGTTTCATGAATAATTCCCAATGACTAAGCAAATGAGTTGAATCCAAAGGATTCATACTCCCGGCCTTAATCATTTCTAAATCTTTTGATTTTCTTACTGAATTGATTTTCAACCTCTTGAAGGAATTCTTTAAATTTTTCAAAGGCATCACTTTTATTTTTCATCAAGTACACATAAGTATATTTTGAAAAATCATCAATAAAATTGATAAAATATCTATTTCCTCCACATGATAAAATTTCTTCAAATTCATAAAATTAATTCTAACAATTCAGTATTTCTTTCAACGCTTTTATGAGACCTTTTTGTTATTTTTGTTTTACTGCAAATTTCACATTTTTCAAAATTGTTTGTCAGTCTAGGAAGTAATCCTAAATTACTCATGATTCTTACTATGGGGACGTATTTTTAAGGTCACACCATGTGGCCGAGGTGTTGGGCAAGGTGCCACATGGGCGAGCCATGATGTCGAGATTGAAGATATTGTCAAGATATGGTGTGGTAATGTCGGAATCCAAGATATTCAGATAGAGGACAAGAGTCCTAGATGATGTAAGACTACCTGTTTGGGTAAGGATGGACTCTAAAGAAAGTTGATCCTAATCTAAATAGGAGAAGTCATGGATAAGTGATATCCTTGTAAAGTATAGAGTCCTATGAAGTAAAACTTCTAGGAGGCGAAGGCACTGCGGACTATAAAAGTAAGGCATCCCCATGGGTCTAAGATACGCTTTAATTGAGAGTTATGTTACTTGTTTGATATCTTCGAGAGATAAGTTGACTGACTTGATTGTCGAAATGACCCCAGGTGGACAAGCCACCGCAGTATTTCTCATTCTCTTGTGTGCAGGTGTTCGGCTTAATCTATTCTGCCGCGTGCTCTCCACCTAAGTTCCCTAGATCTTGGCAGGAGATCTGTTTGGTTGTGAAGTCAAAGATCAACACCCACAATTTGGAGCACAATTTGGCGCCTTCTGTTTGGTTATATCCTTAATGTGAACCTAAGTTGTACTACATTCACATTAGGAGGCAGAGAGTGGAGATGAGTTAATGAAAACTGAGTCAGTGATTTGAAAGTGATACTTAGTGAAATTTTCAAACAAATTTGGTGAGATAAAGGTATCTGAGATAACATTTATACCCGAGATGACATGATTCGAGATGATGGTTTTATCCGAGATGTTGACCTTCTCCTTGTATTGATCTCGGACAGAGTATTAGCCTTCTTGATAGGCCTTGGCGTCTGTTTCCTTGATCTGTTGCTCCTTACTGGTTAGTGCATCTACTAGTTTCTTCTTAGCTTTGACAGTTTTCTTTTCGCCAGCCTTAGCAATGGCCTCAACTTTCCATGCCATGGCTTTGGCAGCAATAACTTGGTCCATTTGCCTTATGTGCTTCTTTTCCGAGATATTGAGTTGCTAGATGTATCCATTAGAGTTCACGGTTTGCTTGGTCAAGACCTTTTTCATTTTTTCAGCCTTGTATGAACAGGCATGAGCATGTTGGATTGACTATAAGAAGATGGAGTTAATTCCATAGCTATGACATCCGGGATGTCAGCAAGAAGGTCTTCTACGACAAGTGGTCGGCGAGACATGTCGTCATTAGTTACGACGATGGTTACTCATTAGTATGCAACAGATAGGGCGATTGGAGGATTGTCAAGGTCGTAGGCTGGGAGCTTAGGACCTCAATGTTTCTTGCTCATAGTTCTAGTGCTAGGATTGTCGTTATGTCAGCATTTCCACCTCCATTGAGATGGTGGGTTAATGTTTGGAGCAGTTGATAAAGTGCTTGGCTGCTAGTCTGGTTCAACTAGTAGATTTTGAAACTTAGGCACGAATGGAGTATTCACAGCAATGAAAGCTTCAAGAACAACGATGATGGTTTGCAGAGGAAAAAAGAGAGTCTGGGGACATAAAGAGAGACGAAATGGGAAAGTGAAAAGGTTTTGTTTGGAAAAGGGCGGCAAAAAGTTATGATTTCGAACCCTTGGACGACGTGTCCGTGCTGACGTCAGGCGGCGTGGGGCAGAACTGATGCGACACGATGGGGACGTGATTGATATGCTCCAATCTGGTAATGACACATGGAGGTAATATGGTTGAGACAGTTATGGCATGACAGCTCACACGCGTCTGGGGTTCTTGGAATTCTCAAACTAGCGAGTTACGATCTCAGCTAGTAGTGCGATCTTAGTTAAGATGTTGATCTTGGATGAAAGAACATGTTGGTTCTTGATTCTTGATGAGTGGACTCTTGAGTCCTTGTTTCTTGACACTGACGAGTCATGACCTCGATCGAAGGAATATCTCTGGCATGTTGTTTAGCCAACATGTTGAAAGATCAGACGAGATAGGTTTCATCACCTCAGGTTGCCGAGGTAATAGAACCTAAGGGGCAGTTGTAGGGATGTATTTTTAGGGTTGCACTACGTGGCCGAGGTGCCACGTGGGCAAGCCATGATGCCAAGATTGTTGTGATATTGCCAAGATATGGTGCGATAATGTCGAAATCTGAGATATTCATATAGAGGACAACAGTCCTAGATGATGTAGAACTACCTGTTTAGGTAAGGATGGACTCTAAAGAGAGTTGATCCTAATCTAAATAGGAGGAGTCTTTGATAAGTGATATCCTTGTAAAGGATAGAGTCCTATGAAGTGAGACTTCTATGAGACGAGGGCACTGCTGACTATAAAAGTAAGGCACCCTATAAGGTACGTTTTAATTGAGAGGTATGTTACTTTTTTGATATTTTTGAGAGATAAGTTGACTGACTTTATCATCGGAGTGTCCCCCGGTGGACGAGCCACCGCGATATTTCTCTCTCTTTTGTGCAAAATAGCTTAATCTATTCTGCCGCGTGCTCTCTAACTAAGTTCCCTGGATCTCGGCAGAAGATCTGTTTGGTTGTGAAGTCAAAAATCAACCCATATCTACATATTGGCTTTTAATATAACACAAATGAGCATGCCAGAAATTCATAAAAGATACATGTAAATAGATACAGTAGCTTTTGTATTTTTAGCATTCAGCTTAAACATGCCAATACATGCATAACATTTACCCACAAATATTCCTTTTTTAGCGATAACATATTAGTCAAATTAGGGGTGACCATTGGTTTAACGGTTAAGACTTGGCCTAATAACCTTGAGGTTGTGGGTTTAAGTCTTAGGACCACCACTTTGTGCATTATGCCAAAGGTTAGGTGTATGCTTAATCTTTCTCCTCCCAAACACACATTAATGTGTACGAATTGGGCGTTTTTTTTTTTAATATATTGGCCAAATTCCATTGTCTGTCTGAATCTAGCTTTGTTGTGTAAGTAGCTTGACCTCAAATTCTTTCTTATGGACAAAGTGTACAACACATCTTTTAAGACAAGCACACGTCTAGAAGTAAATTTCAGCTCAACATCACCACTCCCGAGCACCTTGGTTAAACTAGAATCACTAAGCATAATTGTCTTCTCTTCTTTGAAAGGAGTGTATTCTTTAAACCAATTTTTAGACATGCCTATTGGCACCAGAGTCTGCCCACCACCCTTCTACAGACTGAACCATAAATATGTATGTAGTCATAGCCACAAAGGAGTGTATTCTTTGAACCAATCTTTATCATAGCAGACATGCCTATTGACACCAAAGTCTACCCACCACCCTTCTATAGACTAAACCATAAATATGTCTGTAATCATAGCCACAAATGGTTCTTCGGTAACATTATCCTGTGGAACAGACTGTGGTTTCCGAAACTTGCAATATCGAGCAATATGCTCACTCTTACCACAAATATAACAGATTGTATATAGTTGATCATGTGAAGGGGGTTCTTGGTTCCATCTCTTTTGTCTTAGGTAGCCCTTATTTTGAGGTCTACCAATATTTTTTCAATTTTTCTTAATTGGCTTCAAGTGAACATTTTAATGAAAATGATAAGTTGTTCTTTCCAAAAATTAAGTTTACCTTAGTGGTGGTAGGTCCATTATGCTCTTGTGTCAAATGTGCATCTTGTCCTCTCTCCTCTTCTACATAGACACGTGTAACTAAAGTTTCCAAGTACCTCTCTTTTTGCTTATGGTGCATTAACTTTTGGAACTCTCTCTAGGATGACAGTAACTTGTCAATAATACCTGTTACAACATGATTGTCTCCAATCTTAATACCTTCAGATCTAACTTCCGCCATGAGCATATGAAAATCTTGAACTTGCTCCACCACTGATTTTTCATTTATCATTAGATAGCGAAAAAGTTGGCATGCTGCATAATTTTTTGCACCTGCCTCTTCAGTATCATATTTACTCTACAAAGCTTTCCAAATGTCTTGGCAATGGTGTAAGTAGTGTATCATAATAATCATAAAATTGATCCAAAAGGCAGTTCAAGAGATACATAATACCGATAGTTAACTCATCTGTGTTGTATTTCTCCACTTTTTCAAGATGAGTTGCATATTCATCGTCAGTCATGGCATCAGTAGGGATTTTGTTTGGATTTTTCTCCATGAGAATATGGGCCACTTTGAGAAGGCTGAAGTAGAAAAGCACTTTGCCTTTCCATCATTTGAAGTGGGCTCCCTTAATCGGAAGCGCTTGTTGAGATCTCTGAAATTTTCGTTGGGCTTCTCCGGTAATGGCTCCATTTGATTGTTGAATCTCCTTAAAATTCTTAGTGAATATTACAGAAAAAAACACCAAAAATAAAGATAATAAAATTACAATAATTAGTACAAATATTTACTATTAAATGGATTAGGCTGAGGCGCGGCAAACTTACTCTCTTTAAGGAGATTCAAGACCTCTGCAATTGGAAAAGCCCACAAACCAATGCAGCCAAAAAATGCTTCGACTTGTCTTCTCTAGGATACAACAACCCGACTAAGTCATATGGTTTATCAATTCTACACAAATGATTGAACCTAAAGCTCCACCATAGAAACATCTCTTATTTCTTTGCCTGATAAACTCTCTATATTTTGGTAAATCACGATATAGGAAAAATAGAGACTTGAGAATAGTTAGCAAACTTTCTCACTTACTCACTATATAATTTCAAAATAGTGCCACCAATTTATGACTTGACGGTTCAGTGAAAGAATGAAGAAATCAATTCTTTATTCTAAATTCTATCTTGTAAGAAGACATCTCCTTATCTTTTGATTGCAAAATATCTCCTTAACCAAAATGTTACTTTTGATTTTCTTATTGCCTTTCTATAGATTTCTACTATCTTCTTTGATTATTATTATATTTGCATGCACAAGATAGGATTAGTATTTTATTGCTCGTTCAATTTGTAGTTTTATTGGGAAATTCTAATATACACCCCATTTTAAAAGGGTGTACCATATGTACCCATAGTTATGTCATTTTCTTCTTTAATTATGACCAATTTTCTTCTTTAATTATGCCTCATGTTGTGTTTGGTTATGACATTTTTTTTATTACTTTTAATATTAAAATAAACCAACAACAATTATTGTTTTGTTTTGAAAATCACAGTTCGAACCACAATTGGGTGGCTAAATGGTTTTAATGGTTATATGGATGGCTAAATGGTTATATGGGTGGCTAAATAGCTTTAAATGGTTATATAATAGCTTTAATAGTTATATGGATTTTTGCATAGCTGGGTTTGGCTGAAAAATAGAAACAGAGGATTGATGATGTGAGAACTAAAATAATTCAATAAGAAAGAAGAATACCTCCTGTCATGATGTTCAAGCCTTTGAATCTTGTTCTTGATTGATCAAGTCTTGAATGTATAAACAAAACCACTCACAAAACACTTTCACACAACCATATGGAAAAGTAGAAGGAATAGAGTTTCAAGCCTATTCTATTCACAAAACAACGTCTATGCTTTGATGGCTATCATAGGCATATATAGATAGGCTTGGACCCATTATCCAAGTGAAACTCCTCATAACTTTCCACCATTAGCGAAGTTGTAACTTCCCATGAAACCACTTTATGGGGTGGTGGACATGTTTCATGTTAGTTACCAAATCTTTACTGATTAATATATATATATATATATATAACATGTGGCATATGTGCCACTTTATGGATATGCTTACATTCTCCCACTTAGTACATATGATACATTTTGCTGATTTTTAGGTAACTAACAAACTGATTATGGCCATTAAATAAAAATACCCAAACTTTATAAAGAGACATGATACACGAATCATAGCAGTTATACTCTGCCAAATGAGTATCCTTCCATTGTATGATTCTCTCAACTTTATGTGGTGTCATTCTTTATGAATAACTTCTAATAAGTTATTATAGGTCCAATGATTCTTATGGATCAATAGTCCCAATGGACTGCATAGCATCACAAATACTTTAAGTGTACAAAATGATGCTTTTCATTAATAATAATCAAAATGTCATAACAAAATAAAACAATAACTAGAAAAATTATTGAGCTAACCAATCAGTCCCATGCTCTCTACGTGTTTTGAAAACACCTTTACAGAAAGACCTCTTTTGTCATGGGATCTGCAACCATCATATCGGTACTAATATGCTCAATGCTGACTTCTTGCTTCTTAACACGGTCTCAAACAGAAAGACACTTTAAGTCAATATGCTTGCTTTGGCTACCATTTTTGTTGTTTTTGGAAAAGAAAACTGCAACCGAATTATCACAGTAAACTCACAATTTGAAGCCCTGTGATAAAATTTCTTAACCAAATAGCTTGTGATGTTGCTTCAAAGCATGCTATAAACTCTACTTCCATTGTTGATAATGCAATTATTGTCTCTTTGGCGCTCTTCATTGAAATAGCACCACCTGCTAGCAGATAAACATATCCTAAAGTGGATTTTTTGGAATCTTAACAACCTACAAAATTCGAGTCTGAATATCCAACAACTTCAAGATAGTCAACATGCTTGTAAGTAAACATGTAGTCCTCAGTTCCCTTTAAGTACCTCATGACTTTCTTTGCAGCTTTCCAATGTTACATTCCTGGATTGCTTTGGTATCTTCCAAGCATCCCAACTGCAAATGTAATGTCAGGTCGTGTACAAACCAGAGCATACATTAAATTGCCTATGGCAAACACATAGGGAATGTTAACCATTTGTTCCTTTCCAAATCATTCTTTGGACATTGACTTAAACTGAATTTGTCACCCTTTAAAATGGGCGTTGCATTAGGAGTGCAATCCCTCATCCTGAATTTCTGCAAAACTCTTTCAATGTAGGCTTTATGAGACAATCCTAATGTCCTTTTGGACCTATCTCTATGAATCTCTATACCAATGGCACAAAAAGTTTCACCCATATCCTTCATTTCAAAGTTTTGGGAAAGAAATCGTTTAGTATCATGCAACAAACCCAAATCATTAGATGCAAGTAAAATGTCATCCACATATAGAACTAGAAAAATATACTTGCTCCCACTAACCTTAAGGTATATATAGTTGTCCACAACATTCTCCGTAAAAACATATGAAGTAATAACATTGTGGAACTTTAAATACCACTGTCGAGAAGCTTGTTTTAGTCCATATATGGATTTCTTGAGCTTGCAAACTAAGTGACTATATTTATCAGAACAAAAACCTTCAGGTTGTTTCATGTATACTTCTTCCTCAAGATCCCCATTTAAAATGTCGTTTTCACATCCATTTGATGTAGCTCTAAATCAAAATGTGCTACTAATGCCATGATAATTCTAAATGAATCCTTCTTAGAAACCGAAGAGAAGGTATTATGATAATTGGTGCCTTATTTTTGAGTAAAACCATTGGCTACAAGTCTGGCATTATATCGTTCAACATTGCCATTTGAGCCTTTCTAGGTCTTATAGACCCATTTACAGCCAACAGCTTTAACTCCCTTAGGCAACTCGACAATTTACCAAACTTAATTCTTAGCCATAGATTCCAACTCTTCTTTCATCGCATCATACCATAATTTAGAATCATCCCTATTCATGGCATTGGAAAACGAAATAGGATCATCCTTAGGCCTGATGTCAAGATCAGACTCCATTAAGTGTACAAAATAATCACCATAAATTGTTGACTTTCTAGCTCATGAGGATCTCCTTAATTCTATAGTCTCAAATGGGACTTGAGCTATGGGCTCTATGTTGACTTGTTTCTCTTGTGGTGGAAGTTCTTGAATTTATTGATCTTCAAGGATACCAGGTTGATTATTCTGAAAGACAACCAATTCACGTATATTCACGGGTGTTGTATCTGGATCCCATGATTCCTCATACTCTATCTTTCTAGGGTAACTCCCACTAGGGTCAACTTCCTCAATAAACTTAGCATTTCTGGTTTCAACAATTCTAAGTGAATTTGAAGGACAATCAAATCTGTAGCTCTTGGATTTTTCCGCATAGCCTATGAAAAAACCACTAACTGTTCTAGGGTCTAATTTCTTTAAATGTGGGTTATACACCCTTACTTCAACTGGACAACCCCAAACGTGTAAGTGTCTTAAACTTGGCTTCCATCATTTCCATAACTCAAATGGTGTTTTGGGAACAACCTTGGAGGGAACCCTATTTAAGAAATACATAGCAGTTTTCAAAGCTTCACTTCACAAATTTATAAGCACATTAAAATAACTAAGCATGCTTCTTACCATGTCTATAAGCATTCGGCTCCTTCTTTCAGCAACACCATTTTGTTGTGGTATGCCAAGCTTTGAATATTGTGCAATAATGCCTTCTTCTTTAAGGAACTTAACAAATGGACCTGGCAATTGTCCCAATTCTATGTACCTCCCATAATATTCTCTACCCCTATCTGACCTCACAATTTTAATTTTCTTTTCTATTTGCTTCTCTACCTCTGCTTTATAAACTTTAAAGGCATCAAGTGCCTCTGTGACAACCCTGTTCTATGATATACAATGTTAACTATACTTGTGATTATGTGATTGGTGTGAATTTTCATGCTAATTATGTGATTAGATGTGATTTCGAACTTATATCTATCCACCGTAGATAAATCTGTTTAATTTTCTACTATGATTTGAAATTGAAGGCCGTAGAGGCTACAGAAACTGAATTGACTGTATGATTGCGATTAGCATGATTTTTAGAGCCTATGGTAAAATTTAATTAAAAATTAATTCGGATCAAAATAATTAGATTAATCTGATTTAATTAAGTTCATTTGATTAGGCCTAAGCCTTGATTAGTGTAACGCCCTCAAAATAATAACATTAAACCCATCAATATAAACATACATTTATATACAAAAGATCTACATTCTCCAATTCATCAGAGTACTTCATTACAAAAGTATTACATGTTAACAACAAAGGCAATGCCCTACGGGCTTACAGCTTTCCAAGTTTAACACTTGGTTACAAAAGAGAGTACTAACTCAATTACATATTAAGCCCTTGGCTTGAATTTACATGTAATACATCAAAAAGAAATAAGACAACAAAAGTGTGTCCACCTCTAGCCTCCCAAGCTATGTCCTTGGAGGTGGAATGCTACCTGTACCTGAAAATGATGTTCCCATATAGGGTGAGCCACAGTCCAGCAGAAATATACTAAACCAACTATGAACAATGACTAAAAGATTAGCAATTGATAGATGGCCAACACTGATACATCCACATATATCACGTCACAATTTCATAACATACGAGTCTATGTCACTTTTCATTTTCCATCTTTATTTAATAGATAAGCATATTAGCTATACCAACGCATCAACAGATAAGCATATTACACATCAACAGATAAGCATATTAGCTGTATCCACACTTCACTAGACAAGCATATGAGCTGTATCTACACTTCTCAAAGATAAGCCTATGAGCTGTATCTTCACTTCTCTAGACAAGCATATGAGCTGTATCTACGGAGTTCATCCCCCATCTCCTCCCAACACTATCCAGTTTAGAGGTACATCCCCCATCTTCCCCTAAACCGCGGAGTACATCCCCCATCTCCTCCTCTACACACAATGCATATAAACACAAAGGTTCTATACACAATCAATCAATACATAAAATTAATGTATTCTATCCGCCGTCATGCTCCATGACGCATTCAATCGATTAGTTTTAATTTACCTAATTATCATGCATTGTCTACAACAATCAAGACTATCCTCCACCGATAGCCCAAAGCAGTTATTTCTAAACAGAAAATAAATGCACAAAATGGATATTAAATCAACATTTCAATTAGGTGAGCGATAAACGATCCAACTACACCCTCTAATCCCTTCCCTTTCCAATTTCCACATTCTCAATTCAATCCCTCATTTCCAACAACTAATTGTACAAATTAATCAATCAATATAATTAGGGCATTTTCCATAATTAACATTTTAACCCTTCACGGTTTCATTTTCGTCAATGTTTCAACATTTACTTCATTCCTTCATGCCAAACATGTATTTAGGTTTTATATAATTAAAACCCTAACTTTTGTAAAATTACACAAAGGCCCAAACTCTCTCAAAATTACCCAACAACCCCCAACATATCGAAATGCCAAAATTTAAAGACAAAACTCATAAAGAGGAGTAGGATATCCCTACCTCGAAGTTAGAGCTCGGATGGAGAAGAGACCAAAATCAAAGTGCTCCAAAAGCCAAGATTTTCGGATCAAAACGACGCCCTCGACGATCAACACAACTTTTGTGAAGACCAAAGGTGAGGAAAATACCCTAGCTAGATCAAACCCTAGAGAGAAGGGAGTTTCTAGACAGAGGGGCTCTCAAAAAATGGGTTTTAGAAAAAGTAGGAGAGAGAAAGGAAAGTAAAAAGTGATTTAAAATCACCCAGCGGATAACTCATATACGCATGACCCGCTCGAGTGGAGAACACAATGCTCGAGCGCCAAGAATAAAAATCTGGACACGCTCGAGCGCAATAAGTCCCGCTCGAGCTCCAAGACACAAGAATAAAGCACTTCCGCTCGAGCGCGAAAACCAGTCCGCTCGAGCGTAGATTTCCCCCTTCCAGAACTTATACCCAGAAAGTACTACCCGCTCGAGCGCCAACAAACCCGCTCGAGCGTAAAAATCACATCTGCAGAAGTTTTGCAGGAACACGAAATACTGGAGGTGTGCAATCCCCGCTCGAGCGCAAGAAGACCCACTCGAGCGGATCACCTAAAAACTGGACAACAAGGAATTGAAACCAAGGCCTAACCAGCCTATAACAACCCTGCTCAAAACATTCTAAAACTCAATCAAGTGGAATTAAAGGATGACAACAAGATAGATACCACTACCAACTTCACGGAACCAAGTCCGGAATACAACAGAACAGTAAAGGGACAACCGGGATCGCTATAATTAGTCAACATGATTAGTGAGACCTATATGTGCTAATTAGGGGCTTAACTCATATCTTTGAGCTCATTTCTCACCTCTTGGCTGAGTTTATACACTTTAGAGAGAGAAAACACTTGATTTAGAGAGAGAGGGACCAAATTCTTGGAGAATTGACTTCAATGTTGAAGAATTGGGAGGCTAGGCTCAAATTACTCATGCATGCATAATTTTGTTGAGCCACATGATTTTGACCATCATTTCTACCATTTGAAATGGTATTAGAGTCTATATTAGACATGCATGCATAATCCATGTAGTTATGAAGCTTGGTTGCATGTGTTTTGAAGTTGTCAAGGAGAATATGAAAGGATTTGGGAATTGGACCATTGTTTTAGACAATTGGTCTCAAATTACCTGTGTTCTCATGCTATATAACGTCTGTCCATGTTTTTGTACCAAAAACACGAGCTTTGGACCTTTGAACATCAAGTTTGAACTTCAAACACAATTCTGGAAATTCCGAAATTTGACATGTCCGCTCGAGCGAGGAAAGTGTCACTCGAACGTAAAAATCAAGCTCCCAGAAGTTTTATAGAGATTTGCACAGTAGCTTGAGCGGCAAACATTGCGCTCGAGCGAAACCTGTTTTACATAGCTCGTCGCTCGAGCGACAAGAGTCTCGCTCGAGCATAAAAATCATGCAACTAGTACTTATACAGAGTTTTACAGACCGCTCAAGTGACCAAAGCTGCGTTCGAGCAGAGCACCCTGTTTCAGAAACTTTTGAAAAACTATTTTGTGTTTCGTTTTCCGTTCTCATTCATTTCTAAGCACTCTTAGGCATGCATTGAGAATTGTAAATGAATTAAAAAAATAAGAAAGAGACCTAAGAGAAAGAAACAAATTAATAATAGATTGAATTGGTTGTAACCCAATGTGTTATGAATTGTATAGGGTCAAGCGCAAGGGCAAATCCATCGATGGAACACTGTGAGTAATATCTTAATAAAGATAATTTGTGTATATATATTTTCTAAATGTTACCTGTGTGGTAAGTTTCTAAACTTCTAATTTGATTATGTGAATTAGTATTCTATCTGCTTGCTTCGTAATGAAATACGTGAAGTAATTGATATATAATTATGAAATGGGCCCAAGGCCGTTCGGTTTACTTGAAGAGGATATAAAATAGGCCCAAGGCCGTTCGGTTCACTTGAAGAGGATATGAAATGGGCCTAAGACCATTTTGTCTAATTGCTAAATGGGCCAAAGGTCGTTTCGAATAAGGAAATGATTGGACCTAAGGTCGTTTTGAATGCGAAGATGAATGTGAACATGATCATGGATCATGAGTGCGCACAAATGTGAATATGGATTTGTGATACCCCTATTCTGTAGTATGCTAATTGGTCCTTAATATGAGTATGATTATGTGTTTAGAACGATTTTGTGTGCTATTATGTGAAAATATGTGGTTTTGAATTTCTATCTGTTCACCACAGGAATATCTGTTTGATTATCTGCTTTGGAAATTAAATTGAAGGCCTTATCGGCCACAGAACCCGGAATTGATTACGCCATTGTGATTGGCATAATTTTTAGAGCCTACGGTGAAGTTTAATTGAAAAATTGATCCGGACCAGATTAAATCAATTAAATTGATGAATTAGTGCACAATTACTTTATTATTATTATATTGGCATTAGTGGGTTATGTTGTAAGGGCATTACGCCCTCAAATTCCTTCCTTTAGTGCATTTTGGCTGATTTTTGGACTCAAAGAAGGAGAGAGGGTCGGCTAAGAGAGAGAGAGTGAAAGAAATTGAGAGTTTGATCATTGAAGCTTGATTTTGGAGGCCAACTCTAGAATTGACCATAGATAGGAGGAATTGAACCTCTAGGTAAGCATTGATTGTTGAATTCATGAGTTTAATGTGTAATCTTGTGTGTTCAAAGTTAATTAATGGTCAAGAGCATGTTTTGAGTTGGTTTTGTTGAATTGGAAGACTATAAATGCATGCATGTATGTAATTGTTTGGAATTTGCATATTTGAGCTTGAACTACATGACTCATGTTGCAATTTGGTTGAAATCCATGTATTTGTCCACCTTTCGATCATATGGGATGAGAATGAAGGTTATGTGTCACATGCATGTACAATCCATAGGAGTAGAAGCTTTGAATGCATGAAATTGTTATATTGATAATGAGTTTGGTGGAAAATGAGTCATACATGTGTTTGATTCATGAAATTGAGCTCCATGTTAATGTATTTTAGTATTGGTACCATGTTAGTACAAGTATATGTGAAATTGGAGCCATAATGTGCAAGAAAAGTGGTTAAAATGTCAAGTTTGAACTCAAGAGAGTGTTCTGGAAAACCCAGAATGTTTTACGTTCGCTTGAGCGGGAGAAGTGCCGCTCGAGCGGGGAATATGTGCTCCCAGTACTTTTTGCAGACTTGGTGTTCACTCGAGCGGGATATTTCACGCTCGAGCGGGGAGCTTTTGCAGACAGGCCTTCCGCTCGAGCGCCCTAATTCACGCTCGAGCGTATTTTTGATGCAACCAGTACTTTTGCAGGCCTTAAGGGTCCGCTCGAGCGGGGAAGTTCACGCTCGAGCGGGGACCCTATTTTTTGAAATTTTGTTTACGCGTTCTGTGTTTCGTTTTTCGTCCTCTTTCACTTCTAATCACTCTTAGGCATACTTTGAGCATTGTAATTGAATTAAAGAGATAAGAATGAAGCCTAAAGAAAAAAATGTGAATTAAAGAACGAATTAAATTAATTGTGACCCATATGTGTTATGTGACGTGTAGGGTCAAGCTCCAGGGCAAATCCACAAGCCGATCACTATGAGTAATATCTGAAATATGTTATTGTCCAATTACTTACTTCTACGTAAGTTTTGTAAAGTTCATTAATGTTGAATGGTGGACACAGTTTGAAATGAAAGTCTTAAAGGCTTAAATGCCAGTTTGATATGACAAGTTTGAAAGGCCTAAATGCCAGTTTGAAATGAAAGTCTGAAAGGCTTAAATGCCAGTTTGATATGACAAGTCTGAAAGGCATAAATGCCAGTTTGAAATGAAAGTCTGAAAGGCTTAAATGCCAGTTTGATATGAAAGTTTGAAAGGCCTAAAGGCCAGTTTGATATGAAAGGTTGAAAGGCCTAAAAGCTAGTTTGATATGAAAGGTTGAAAGGCCTAAAGGTCAGTTTGATATGAAAGTTTGAAAGGCCTAAGGGCTAGTTTGAGTTTGAAAAGGCCAGTTTGACATGAATGAATTGGGCCCGAGGCCATCTGATGTATAATGTTTCAATGTATTTACTTTATTTGATATTATTCACTGGGCTTTCGCTCACGCTCATTCATATGTTTGTAGATGAGCCAAGAGAGGTCCAGACCCAGCCCCAGTGAAGTCTGTATGGAGCAACCGGGTTTTTGAAGAGTCAGCCCACGTGTCTCACGCACGAGACTCGCCTTCGCCTTTTTGTCATTTTATTTTATGTTGTCATGTTGGCGACGTCTTTGTATATGTCTGTGTATAGTTTTCATGGGTTGACTTAGTTTTTGGATGATCCTGTTTGTACAGAACTTATGCTACTATATTTCTGTTGTGAGTTATTAATGTATATATGTTTGGTTGTTTGGATATGCCATGTATACACAACTCTATGGACAAAGTTTTGAACTGCTTCCGTTTGGCCCCCATTAACTCTGTTAGAATACATTTGTTTTGGTTTGAGGCCGTAGGTAATCTCATGATTACTGGCCGGTTATGTCCTGAACCCACGGGGGTGGGTTCGGGTCGTGATAGGATTGGTTGGACCCAAGGTCGTTTTGTATATGAATTGGATCCAAGGTTGTTTTACATATGATGGACCCAAGGTCGTTTCACATATATTGGACCGAAGGTCGTTTTGTATATAATGGACCAAAGGTCGTTTTGCGAATACAAGTTGGACCCGAGATTGTTTGGTAAATGAATATGGATATGACATAAGATATGTTGGACCTAAGGTCGTTTTGCGTTGATATCGATCAACAAGTTTAGTTATAATATAACTTATGATTAAATGAATCTCATTCATGAACTCCTTTACTTTGGTATTATTCACTGGGCATTAGCTCACTCCTTATTTATATGTATATAGGTGTGCAGCAAGATATCCAGCCCCAGTAAGCAATGAGAAATCGAGTTTTGAGGAGTCAACCAAGGTCGCCTCACGCAAGAGGCCTTACTTTTGTCTTTCTTTTCCTTTTGTTCTTTTATAGTCACGTGTGACCAAAATTGTGTATAACCTTGGTTTTCGTTAACGCTGACTTTTAAATGATCCTGAACTTATTTAATACAGAATATGGATTTTTGTATAGTGTGAGTTATTATATATATGAGAAAGTTTTTGGTTCAGCCATGTATGCACAGCTCATTGGACAATCTTTGTAGGTTTTGCTTCCGTAATTTAGCCCCCTATTATTAAAAAATGACTTGATTTCTGACTAAGGACATAGGTAATTTTATGATTATTGACCAATTATGACTGTAATCCATAGGGGCGGGTTTGGGCCATAACAACCTCGGACTTATCAAACAAGAGATAGATACATATATCGTGTATAGTCATCAATAAATGAGATAAAATATCTCTGACCATTCAGACAAGGTGGAGTAAATGGCTTACAAATATCAATGTGTATGATTCCAAAAATTTCTTCACTCATTTTGGCACTTTTACTGGTCTTGTTGGTCTGCTTTCCCTTTATGCAGTCCACACAAATACCAAAGTTAGTAAAATCAAGAGTCAGGAGGACTTCATCATTAACCAACCTCCTTATTCTCTCAATGGAGATATGTCCCAATCTCCTATGCCAAAGTATAGAGGAGGACTCATCAATAATTTTATGCTAAATGCTAATATCACCATGCAAGGTTAAAAGACTTTGTTCAAAAATAGGATCTAAATTTAATTTGTACAAACCATTAATTAAAGTACCAAATCCTACAGAAACAGAGTCTTTAAACAAACTAAAATTTGAACCAACAAACTGAAATTCTAATCCCAACGATACTAGTCTAAAAACATAAATTAAATTTTTGGAAAAAGATGGAATATAGAAAGTGTTTTCAAGGTCCAAAACAAAGCCATTCTTTAAAACAAGTTTGAAAGTTCCAACAGTTTCGACGTGTGAACGCATCTCATAGATGCCTTGTTCACTTCCCGTCGGTTTCCTTACGTTGAGGAAGCGCATGGTATTAGCAATGTGAATTGTAAAACCCGAATCAATCCACCAATCATATTGATGAGTATTAACAAAATTAGATTCATAACACACAAGAGATATGAGATTACCTTTCTTCTGAAGCCATTTATTATACTTAAGGCGGTCTTTCTTCTTGTGATCTTTTTTCTTGCAAAAAGAAGCATGCATCCTCATTGCCATGATTTTTGAATGGCACTTTACCAAGCTTCTTCTATTTTTTATCACCTCTACCCTTTTTCCATTGCCCTCCTTTATGTGTTGCTAGATGAGCACTTTCCACTTTTACATACTTTAATCTCTCCTCCTTTTGAACACACATGGTCAAAAGTTCATTGAGAGACCATTTTTCCTTCTGTGTGTTGTAAGAAATTTGGAATGCTCCATATTCCACAGGAAGAGAATTAAGTATGAAATTGACAATGAATGACTTAGAAATATCAATCACTGAGGACTTAAGACGAGCTGCAATGTCCTTCATTTTCGTAATGTGCTCACGCACACTCCTAGAATCGTTATGCTTCATGCCTGATAGTTTGTTCATTAGGGTACTTGCCAATGCCTTGTCAGAACTAACAAATTGCTCTTCAATAGCCCTTATGTAGTTCTTGACCTCGTCAGATGGTGGGATTGAGCCCCTAATGCTCTGGCTGATATGTGACTTTATGAGCATTAGGCTTAAACGATTTGATCGCTCCCACTTGTCATAAGCATTCTTTTCTACAGTGAAACTCTCGTTCATAAGTTCAAGAAGTTCATCCACACGGAGTGCTAGATTGAGGTCCATGCACCCTAATGTTAGAAGGATTTTGTCCTTCCAGTCCGAAAATTATCACCATTCAAGAATAGAATACGAGAAGACTCACTAGACAGTACAGAGGTAGAAATCACTGCAATTACCAAGAACATCATTAATGATTTGAAACAATAATTATAGTCTGAATCAACCAATGTCAAATTCAGTAACAAATCTAAACATTCCTATGGGTAGAGGTCACTAAACTATATTAGATTTGCTATTACTTTATTATAATAAGATTAATGGATTTTAAAATATTCAAGGAAAATAAAACTCATACTTGTGGGTTTAGAGTGTTCAATCCCTTTAATACCCAATCCATTATCTTTTTCCAATTAAATTTCATAAATAACTAATTTCCTGTGAAACCGAGAAATTATTTATAAAACATAATTCCAATATAAAAATGCCAAATTAATTTTTAACTTTATGTGATCAAAATACTGAGGATCACTACATCTTTATGTCTTAAGATGTTATGACTACTCTCAAAACAGAATAAAAATTTTAATTATGGCATAATTTATTAATATGAGCACATTCTTATGGTCACAACAAGTACATAATCTTTTAATACACATAATGCATAATACATGCAATCAGAGTAATATCACATGAAGAATCTCAAGACCAAACGCATGTAATTCAACCTTATACTAGATATTGCATAAAAGTTGGACCAAAATAAATTTTATAAGTCCAACACATAGTGTATGCATGCTCTTATTTCACATAAATAAATTTTTATGGCATAAATAATTACCTTAATGCATGTAATATAATATTACATTGTTTTGGATAACCTGCCAATGAATCTCAAAAATTATAAAAACTAAAAGAACATGTTATAATTCACTGTATAAAATTCAATCAAACTTTAAAGAACATGTTATAGTTGACCATATAAAATTCAATTAAATTTGCTCATTACTTGCACACGCAACTACAATAAAATGTATTTAATAACATGTCCTTCCTATTATAAAATTTAATAGTAAATTAAATTGGTGTAGGTTTAAGTAGTCAAGGCTAAATATTAATCTACTCATAACCACGTATACAAAACTTATTGTCTAATGCATATAAAGTTATCAGAATGCATTATCATATTAGTATTTGTTCCATTGTAAAAACCATAATCAAAAAAGTCCAAAAAATAAAGGAAACAATTATATATCAATGTGATCTCCACAAGTAAAACCTTATTAGTTCATCTGCTATTTGTCACGTTTATCATATATATAAATTCACTAAATCGATGGAAAGAAAAATTAATTTTTAAAGAATAAAATTCAGATTTTAATAAAGTTGGGCCCACTGGCAATCCATTATTAGACCATGATGAATAAAAACCAAAAACTTGGTGATTCAATCCTTCAAATTTTTATTTTTATTTTTATTTTTTTTAATTATGCAGCAAGATATGTTTTATATGCCTCAAACCATTACGCACTTTGCAAAATCAATGTCAAACAGTAATATTAAAATAAACAAGTTTCATGAATACTTAAAGACAAATAATAATTGAAAAAAAAATTTGGTTCTCTGATTTTCCAATTAAAGATAAAACAAGGACTCTTACCACAGTAGTGTGATAGTGGTAGTATAACTGAAAACTGTAAAATATGATCTAATAAGATTTGGCCTTCATAAATTACAGTAATGCTAAACAACAAACAGAAGAAGGCTCTGATACCAATTGCGAGAACTAAATAATTCAATAAGAAATAAGAATACTACCTCATGCCATGATTGATGCAAGTCCTTGAATCTTATATATAAAATCCAAATTCAATTTCTAGTAAATTTACATACATATATATTTAGTACGTTATGGAGGCCAAATCAGAGCCTTGTCAAATGAAGAATCCTTCAACATGTAATTGGGTGCTGAAGATTGGCGGTGAATGACATATCCCTGTTCGTGATTTTGGTGAGAGACTCAATGGTGGAGATCATACAGAGGAGATAAACTAGCAAGGGCTGGGTATTTAGGCAAATTTTTTGAAGTCAACAAACGGTTGACTCACAAAAGAGGCAATTTGTTACAACATTTTCTAAAGGTGACAATTGAAAAACATTCTCCAAACTAGCACCATGAGAGAAGAGAATATGAGCCACTGAGAAATGAACGAATACAATCAAGAACCATGTATTAATATATCATCAAATCACATACATATGAATGAATAGTGCTTAATTACCAATTAAAAAAATCCAACACAAAAATTGAGACACAATAACACAGCTTTAGTCTAGTCTAGCTAGACTTGAAATTGCCAAGGCCAGTAGCTGGTATTCTCCTCCTGGTGAACTTTGCTACTTTTGCTCATTGCCACACCACCACCATTCACCTCTGCAAAGGCATAGTACTTCAACACAAAAGCAAGTCCCAAAACAACCCACTCCAAACAAAAGATCAAAATGCACAATCCACCAGACAATCTCAAAATCACATCCCCATCCTCTTCCCTAACATAAGATTTCAACTGTCCCAAGAAATCAGAGGTCCTGGTAAAGATGAGCACGGAGACCGAGCCCTGAAATATCGCGGTGAGAACCGTGGCCACCATGTGAGCACCATACCACTTGTTTGAGCCTGACCCATCAGAGACGGCGGTGCAGCCGAAAATGGCCCCGAGAATGGTGAGGATGTGGAGGAAGATGAGGAAGAAGCCGCAAAGGGAGGGGACGAGACGGAGAGAGATGGTGAGGAAAATGCAACTAGAGGCTGCACCCAAGAGGATGTAGTTACAGAGAAGGAAGATCTTGTGGGTGTGGTACTGAGAACCAGATGATGGGTTGTTGTTGCTCTCATAGAGACCACCCATTTTGTCTCTCAACTCAACTTCGTGAAATTGGGGGTTCAGATTTTGAGCAATTGAGGATGGTGAGAGATTTGATAATGATGTTCAGAGAGGCCTTGTTGAAGAGAGAAGTGGGAGATTGTGAGAGATGAAGTGAAGGTAATGGGTTGTATTTGAAGTTTGATGGGTGAGCAATATGACCGTTGCACAGGATAGTGAAATGACCAACGGCTAGTTTCTTTTTCTATTTAACGGCTATTTTTCCGTTACGATTGGATCTTTGGTTCATACGACCGTTGGATTATTGACTAAATGCAAATATGGGTCCAGCTGTGGAATCCAAAGATTTTGCATTCTGTTTACATTACAAAAACTACAATTAAAGTAATTTGCAATACATTTGATTTAGAGATTTTATAAATAATTTTTAAAATTTTAATTCATATTTTTGTATTTATAGTGATCTTATGAAATATTTTAATTATTTTTTTAAAATTTTTAAATACACTTAATCTTGATATACTTAGTATAAAATTTATATAAAAAAATCTTTACAAAATTCATTACATACAACAAAATACGAAAAATATATAACCACAAGAATGCCGATATCACGACTGGCCAAATGCGTTGAATTTTTGTATTTTTATATATTTTTGTTATTTGGTAAAAATAATTATACTAAAAATCACAAATATTGTATTTTTTAAGTATATCTAGATTAGATTTTGCATAAAAAATTGGAAAAAAATCACTAAAAACAAAAAAAAAAAACATGAAAAGTAAAAAAACTAAATTGTCAAAATAAAACATAAATAACCAAACAATTTGTACGGCCCATTTGGTTAGATTCATTTGAGATCTAGTACAAATTCAGCCTAATATAATCCGATCAATTTGATTTATTTTTTTTTTAATTTCTTATTCATACAAAATTTGCCCTTTTTAGAGGCAATATTAAGGATGAATTTTTTGGATGTATTTCTGTTTGAAGAAGGCAGATCAAAGATTAATGAAATTCTATGCCATTTACGTACACATAGCTTTGGCCACATCTTGAAAAGATTGAATTACAAATCCCCTCAATCGATAGGTCAAATACAGAAACATAATACCTTGTTACATCTAATCTGAAATTAAGATGTCTCAAAAATGTTTTTGTGATTAGTTGTGGATTTTAATCATCTCCATTTCATTAAATGAAAATCTTCATTTCATTTATAAAATTACAACGTATCATCACAATTCAAACTTTATAACTACTATGTCATTGTAATTTAAATTTTACCGAACTAATTTAATTTACAATACAAATTCGCTGATATGAATATTTCATAATCACTAATTATGAATGGAAATTTATGTTCACCTTGTGAAATAGAGAACATCTCAATCTATTAGTCGTCCATAAACAAATTAATCACCAGGAGTGAAGAAATTTTCACAATTATTTTCATCATTTTATTTCTTTGGTAGTGCTATATACAAATTGGAAAATCATAAAATCAATACAAAATTATATGGAATCACTTTAAAATAAAAGATCCATAAAGATTACTAAAGTTAGACATTTAGAATTGTGCTTGATAGTTCTTCTTAATATACAAAACGTCTACGATAGTCTCTCCTTGGATTTTTAACCTCAGTGGTTTAAACTTAAAGGTGAGATTGAACTAATGAAAGATGAAACTATCAAGTTAATCGAAGTAAAAATTAGTTTTTGAGTTAAATCTACCAACTCATTATATATATATAATCGATAGTACATATATTAAACCAAAAACATTTATTCTATAACAAAAATAAACACAACGGAGAACAAATAGTTAATAAAACTTTATTAGTACAACTAATTTTAGAATTTCATAAATATAGTTAATTTGAGGATGTAAACCCCTATAGTCTTGGGGTGCTAACCCTTATAAATTGAGATAATTACTGTCCAGTCGTATTTAAAGTATTTAAATACCTATAGTATCTATCTTTTGTATGCACTAATAAATCCTAATATTTTTCTTTTGCCCCTCATCGTCATCTCTCTCTCTCTCTCTCTCTCTTTCTCTATGTATATATATATACAACATTTCTCCAAATGCCTCACATTGCCACCACCATCGCTACCATCGCCGACCACTGCCACCATCATCATCTACCGGTCATCACTACAGTTGTCGTTGGCCCACCACTATCGTCATCTTCCACTTGCCACCATCACCATCTATTTGCTACCACTATCAATCTACACTCCACCATCGCCAATCTACTACCACCGTTCACCAACCACCTCCACCATCACCAATATACAATTCACCACCACTGATCTACACTCTATATTCTGATCTCCACTCTACCGTCGTTGATCCACCAATCTAGTGTAAACATAAAATTTCAGAACATAAACCTTACACTTTGGATCATTTACCATGTGTATTATCAAGAAATCAAGACAAAATGACATACCTGAATCCATTGATGAGCGGTTAAACGGAAGCGTCTGATTGTCAATAAAACCTTGATATTGACTATGTTATTGCCTTCTAATCCTTTCCCCTTTGGTGCCTTATGTTTCTCCTTGAGAGGATTTAGAAAAACAAAACAGTGTTCTTATCTTTCACCTTGGGAAGGAATAGGGACCATAACCTTTTAAAGGTTGTAATTGGTTTTCAAAACTGAAAGGTAATGAAAACCAATAAATTAACCATTATTGGTTTTAAAACTGAAAGGTAATGAAAACCAATAAATTAACCATTATTGGTTTTAAAACTGAAAACCAACTTTAACCAATATGTTTTAATTTCTATTTCTGTCCCTCATAGAAATAGAAATTATACAACTAGTATCTACACATTAGGTCCATAACACATATACCCTTAAGCCTATTAACTAAATTGAATCACTTAAATTGTAGGCTTCTTATAAATGATAACACCACATTTAATTATGTGGTCCCATTGAGACATTATCTAACATCTAGTTCTAAAACTACATTGATCTAGTTGTTTCAATGGTAAAATCGACTCCAAATGACTAATAAATAGTGTTTTCCGAATATATCCCTCCTCTTATCTGTCTCTCTCTATCTATCTCTTTATTTTCAAATCAAATCTACTGCAAATTTAATTTTCTGTGATAAATTTATCAGTCCTTAGTTATGTATGCGTATGTAAGATAGGAGTATCTTGTGAATAAGTGAGTGTAAGTGTGAATGTGATGTCTGTAATTTTTTACAAATCACTCAGTGATAAATTTATCACTGATATGTTTAGTGAAAATTATGACTGATATGTTCAATGATAAATTAATCACCGAATATCTGTTTAATTCTTTTGTTGATCTTGTATTGATCTATGATGGTAAAGACTAATGTGAACTATTTTCTAATAAAACTTTACTTTTCATCCTCTCTCTCTCTCGCTACTAGAACTAAAGAGGTAATAGCGGTAGTGATGTGGTAGAGATGAACATTTGTTTTTGTTGAAAATTTGTCAAAAAAATATCACCGAAAGTAGCCTGAGATTAGAGGTAATTGACGGTAGTTAGAAACGGCGGTCAAAGTTGGCTACCGAAAATCAGAGGTTGTTGCCGGTGACTAGAGGTAATTGTTAGTAATAGGAGTCATGATAGTAGTATTATGGTTGATGTGTTGAATGAGATATGGTGAGAGTATTTTAGAGATATTGATAGTTAAAAAAAGAAACAGGACTTCTAGGTAAATAAGTCCAGTCAATAGAATCAACCCGTAAGTGCTTCTTATAAATTTGGAGTATTAGCACTTATAAATTTGAGGATGCACAACCTTATGATATTGGGATTATCTACTAATAATTAAGTATAATATTAGATTTTTTTCAAACTTTTTGGGATGCATTAAGCTTTCATTACGCATTATTATTATTCAGAAAATAGAAACAAACTGGCATTTCATTAAGATTTTACCAGCTCATGAGCTAGTTTGATCACCATTCTAGCAACCTTACATATACAAACAAAGTCAAAAAATTTAACTAATTGCAACGGGATAAGTTTCCCCTCCATATTTGCATCTCTTCATACTCATTCACACTCCTCTTGTGGGCTCAAATTCGAACTTACATCGATGATCTAAATCGTCAATTTTATAGATTCCTTAATAAAGGTCATCCATGAAAAAAATCAATTTCATCAGACATCTATAAACACAAGAACATATCACATTTTGTTTTATAAAATGACTAGCAAATAGGATTATAAACTTAAACCATTCGTTTTGTAAAATAAAACTTAATTTGTTTCTATGTTTATAGATATCCGATAAATCTAGTTTTTTGTATGAATAACTTTTACTATGAAACCTATAAAGTAGACAGTTTAGATCATCAAAGTGAGTCCGAATTAAGGCCCATGAGAGGAGTAAGAATGAGTATGGAGAGATAAAGTATGAAGGGAAACTTATCCCAATTGCAGCATATCATTTATAATAAAAGTAACCCTTCAATTAGATTCACCCTTTTGATTAAGCAGATTGATCAAAACTTGGCTGGTGATTCTATTTGAACCTAAATAATAACTCAATACACTCAATTAAAATTTGAAAAAATTATGCAAATAGTTCCTGTAGTTTACACGATGTGTCAATTTAGTCCCTGTAATTTCAATTTGCTCAATTTTGCCCCTTAATTTAACAGATTATGTCATTTTAGTCCAATAAATAACGATTGTTAAGTTAATTTAACAGAAAGTCAAACAATGTGTCAATCTAGTCCCTGTATTTTTCACAATGTGTCAATCTAGTCCCTGTCAAAATCGAGAAAATTGAAACTATAGGGATCAAATTGACACATCGTATAAAGTACAGGGACCAAATTGACATATTGTTTGACCTTCCGTTAAATTTACTTAATAATCGTTATTTATTGGACTAAAATAACACAATCCATTAAATTAAGGGGCAAAATCGAGCAAATTGAAACTACAGGGACCAAATTGACACATTGTGTAAACTACAAGGACTATTTGCATAATTTACCGTTAAAATTTCGAAATTTAGTTCCTATTATACCCTATTGTAAATTTAGGAGTTGTTTGGGATGATGTAAATAAGTGTATTTTTTGACTTTTTACGAAAAGATGTACAATGTCATAGAGAGGTGACATGACTCAAATAAGAAATGATGTGACCCAAATAAGATAAAAGGATGTGTTAAAGTAGAACATGCCAAACAACTCCTTGGTAATAACAATAATATACATTAAACCCTAAAATAATTTTTTTTCTCATAGTATACCCAAACTATTTATATGTGTTCTTTATATTCAACTCTCTTTATCTTCTTTCCTAAGTTTTAATTATTTTCTCTTCATCTTCTTCCACACTCCAAAACTCCAATCCACCTTACCAAAACTCACCATTATCATCAACGTCATTGTTTGTCATTATAGTTATTATTTTAGAATGGTTTCTAACTCAACAGTCATGGCCGCTGTTTCAAGATCCCCTTTGATCTGCCACCCATTACTGTCTTCTTCTACAACTCTCTTATTTCTTGTCGTTACCAATAATGCATAAACATATATATACTAGTGGTTGGGCACGTGCGTTGCACGTGACACAAGATTTTTCATCAACTATTAGTATTATAATTATGCATGTCTCTTAAATTGGTATGTGATATGTATACAAAGTATGAAGACTTGTATGGATAAATTGATCTGTATCCAAAATACAACTAAGTAAGAAATGAATACATACTCGGCTTAACAATTTAAATGATAAATGAGAAATTTTATAAATATAAATATATTGTGATGTCTCAAGTTCTTTTTAAAACAAATTAAGTATTTCAATCTAGAATTTCCACTTATTTTGATCCTCTTTACTACTTTGGAATATTATAAGTCTCATGTTGTTGTTTGTTCTTTCTTTGGAGTTACTCGAGTACATCCTAGTGTGTTCCAGGGTGTTATTTTTCATTTGTGAGTGTTGGAGTGAGTCTGGGATTAATGGGAGTGCATTAAGGTAGCTAATGTCTCTATTCTTAGTTGGGACCACTCAAGTAATACTTTTATCGCTCGAGCGGTAACGTCGACCTTCCAGTATCTCGTTTTGCATTCTAAACTTCTGGGAGTGTGTATTCTTCGCTCGAGCGAAAGTTTCATCACTCGTGCAGTCTTTTGCAGGGAGGAAAGAGATTTTGGGAATTGGCATTTTTTGCTTGAATGCATAATTGTTCGCTTGAGCAATCTTAGAATTTGAATTGATCTCTCAAGCGCAGGATTGTTCGCACGAGTGGTCTGTCTGCAGTCTACTTTAAAAAATTTGTCAAATCACTTAAAAGTTGAGCCTTACACACTTCTCTTTCACTTTTCACTTCACTCTCTCTCTTTACACTTTACTTTCTCTCATCTCTCTCTAGAAAATCCTTCACCCATGTTATTTATTTCCTTGATCTCTCCACATCCTTTGAGATTTTGACCCAAGTGTTTTTATTAATATTAGGGAGCTCATCAAGGGTTACATTTTGTGCGATAGAGTTCGGATTTTAACACCATCAATTTTGAGGGTTTCTTTTCTTTTTTTCTCCAAATCTTGAGGTAAGGAGTTTCTTTGAGTTATACATATGTTTTTGGCATGTCTACCTTTTTTGTTATGATTTTTAATGGAGGGTTTGAGGTTTGGAGCGATAGGTTTTGGAGAGTGTTTCAAAGATAATTTTTATGTATCTTGGTTCAAATTAAGTTGTTTTATAAATTTATGAACCTCTTGGATGTATATGGAAGGATAATGTCTTGAAAATGTAGAGGAAAAAAAAAAACCTCTTTTGATTAAACCCTAGCTTTTTAGGAAGAATTGGAGGAAAACAGATTTTTTTAAAGCAATAATGAAATTGTGGAGATTTCTATAAGAAAATGATGAGATTATCATATGTGGTCATGTTGTTTGAAATATCCATGAGATGGATGGATGTTATTTTAAAATTTTGGATAGCATGAATATATATATATATATATATATATATATGTTTGGACTATGAAATGAAAATGAATTTTGATTGTGAATATGAGATGGTATCATATATCGCATGGATATGATTTTGTTGTAATTTGGGCAAATGTTGAGAATTATAGAATGTCACGATGAAACTTTATAATTACAATTCATTTCATTCATTTTGCACAAGTTTTGAATATTGTTTATTCTGGCAATGCTTTAGCAATTGATTTATTGTTTTCAAAAAATAATTAGAAATCTTGAAATGTTTTTGGTTAAATACATTTGGCAAATCAGAATAGGGGATGTAGATGGTAATCTTTAAGTTGGCTTGAGTGTCTAGAGTGAAAGACCAAAAATATGCTCGAAGGAGCGGCGCGGGCCCCAGGCTAAGGCCCCTAAGGCCTGTGCCTAGGGCCCCCAAATTTTAGCCCAAAATAAGGTCCCAAATTTATTAGTTTTATATTAGATTAAAAGTTCAAAGCCCAATCTTTTTTTATTGTTTGAGACCCAATCTAAAAGGCTCCTCAAAAAAATCTAGTGGGCCAAATTAAATATATATATATATATATATATATAATCATTGTTCGGCCCAATTAAAAATTTATATATTTGGTCCAAACAAATATATATGATATAATGAGTCCAAATAGAGTCTAATGTCAAGAATTTAATATAATAAATAACTTTATCTTAATTTTTTACCGTCTCTCTTTATCATATTTTAATTGAATAATTTTACCCTAATTTCGTTTCCTTAATTTTTTTGCCCTCTCTCTTTATCATTATTTAATTGAATAATTTTGCCTTGGTTTTTTCTCCCAATTTTTTCCCAATAATTTGTGTTTCATTATCAAATAATTAGTGGATTGTGATTGTGTTATCAAATACCATATTACAATAACATAATCATTCCGTTAGTAGACATCGGTGCTAAACTATAAAACAACAAGACCATACTTTATCTTTTTTGAGTCTTTGTAATGATTTTTTTATATCGTAATATATGAAAATAAATTTTAATGACTATATGTATAAGGAAACTTTTTGTAGCTACTAAATAATAAAAAAATTAGGTAAATTTTTATTTTATTTGTAATTTTTTTTATAAAAAAATATATGTAGGAGGACCCCACTTTCAAAACCCACCTAAGGCCCCATAAATATCAGGGCTAGCCCTGCGGAAGAGGTACCGCGTGCCTTCCGGTTAGGAGTCGGTAAAGTGAGAGATTGGGAGTGTTTGTTATGCCTATTGCAGTACATCAGCCTAGGAATTACCTGAGTCGTATTTATCACCCCATATTTAAAATTTTGAAATTTATCGAGATAATAAATTGTCTTAAAAGATCATTGCATATGATTTTCAATGAATAAAACTTATGATATTTGGAACATGGGCATTGCATTCAATGTAAATAATACTGCTTAAACATCTATACTTTGCGAAGATACCTCTACTGGGTTTTGTGCTCACCCCTAGTGGATTTGTGTAGGAAATGATGTTGTGATCCCGTGTAACTAAGGGCATAGAAAGTCTTTTGGGAGTAAGAGACTCTTTTCTTTTGCGATTATTTTTTACAAACTAAGGGCTTAAATTGTATGGATTAGTTAACCACTTTTGTGTAACCAGGCTTGAGCCTCGGAACTTGTAGCCCTTGAGACATTTCTTCGTTGTTTATTTCTTGTTATTGTAGGGTCGCACATGCTATGAATTTAACTTAGGAGAATTTGAATGCGTAATTGTTTTGTGAATCTTTTTTGTAAATCTCTTACATGAATGAAATATGAATTTAGAGATTTGATTAACCAAATTGGAATTGTTTAATGGATGGGATCATTGGTTATTTTATGTCAATTATTTGGGGGCTTTAAATATTAATTTATAGTTAGATTGTTAAAATCACAATCTTATCTGAAACAATAAACAATAAATAAGTCATTTAAATATGTAGTATTATACAAATCTTTTTCTATCAACTTTCCACTTTAATTTTTCATAATCCGTACCTATAATACAATTAAAAGTATGAAATTAGTTTGACAATTATACAATTTTGTTTAATAGTTGATCTCATAATACAAATTTATTAAACCCACTATTGCATATTATTTGCATACTATTGGTATAAAAATACATTAACATCAATATGTAATATATTTTTATACATCAAGAGTTGTTGAATCTTGTTACATATGCCACGAATATCTTGCATGATGAAAAATATAATATTAGTCATTAGTATATTGTTATTTATGTAGAAAATGTGAAATAAATTTTTTTAAGAACATGGAATGATATTATAATTTAATATTTCAATCGATATGGGAATTTCATAATTATTTTCACAATATTTATAGATCTATGCTTGTAAGTGTTTGCAGGGTTACTTTCATGAAACTATCAAGTTACATAATTTATTATGCCATCTGTAAGTAATCAGTATATGACAAAAAATTGATCGAAACTTTTTATTTGATGTACTTACTTTTTGAATCATTAAATTGCTGTGATCATGTTTGGGTATCATTTGATTTTTTTTTTCCTTATAATTTGACTAAACTGTGTGTATGAGATAATTGTTTTTTTTTTTTTAATTTCACAACAGATAAGACAATTCCTGTTTCAGCTCGTCTAACTTTACTTAGAAAGCATGTTACAATAGATTTTTTGTAATTTTTGTTTCACCATCTTCTTATTTTTCTTCTTGCTCACCCTTATAACTCATTGTAATAAAAATATTTTGATGAGTAAAAGTTTGAAGCGATATCATATTGTTATGAATTTCAAAATTTATGTTTTCTCAATAATGTGATTTTTTCTATGAAGAAATTTTTAAAAAAATACAATTATGTTGTGATAGAAGTGTTTTGCAAAGTCTTAATTTATTATTGAAAGTGTTTGTTATGGACACTTGTTTGTATAATATGTATGTATATATGTATTAAACATAAGTTGATAGGAGAATAATACACAATTTCATAGTTTTTTCCTACAAAATATAACTATATTACTAAAACGATACATGTTAAAAAATTAAAGTATTCAATGGTAATATAGCAGTACAAATTGACAGTGTATGAATACAGCAACATATATAAATTTTCATTTATATTTTTTGTATATATTTATATATGTAGACATTGACATATATAAAATATTACAAAAGTAATATGTGAAATCTTTACAATAATATAATACAAGAAACAATGATAAGTTAATTATTCATAATTAAATAGTTAGTCATAATGTACATGTTTAGTGTTACATTTTTGTATGTATGCACCATTTTTTAATTAGATTATTAAATTCACATAAAAATTGAAAGCAATTTGTGAATAATTTGTGTAAAATTAGAGATTAGTGAAGAAAAAAAAATTAAAAAAGAGAAGCTTATAGTGTTTGCTTTGGTTTGTTTTTTCAAACTTTTGTTTTGAATATTTTGGTTTTTATGTTTTTTGTCTTTGATACTGTTTTTTTTTTTAATAACCCTTTTTTTAATTCACTTAATTTAATACTTTTTTACTTTTTAATTTTACTTTTAAATTCAGATTCACATAATCTAAATACATTTAGAAAATAATTTATTGTGTATTCTTCTTAGAAAAAATTATTAATATTAAATAATAATAATAATAATAATAATAATAATAATAATAATAATAATAATAATAATAACAAAAAAAATATAATACTAAAAAATCGGTACATGTTTGAATTTATCAATTTTTTTACCAATATTTTACTTTTTAATTCTATTTAGATTATTAGATATTAGATTTTCATGTAAAAGTGTAATTCAAATCTAAAATATGAAGAAATTCCAGTATCTTTAATCACCAAAACTAAGAAAATATAAAAATAAAAAAAAACAAAAACAAAAACTGAAAACATATTTAAAAAATAAAACCGACGGAAGTGATTCTTGTTTCGAATTCTGACATCATACCTTAGTTATTAAAGTACAATGTAAAATATTACAGTTCATAAAATATAATTTAAACAAAAAGAAAGTGTATGAAGATAACCTGTGAATTTTTTGGATAGAGCATAAATCTCTGTTTTAAAAACACATACATTGAATGCATATAACTTTAAGATTCAACCAAAATTATTCACAGTGATTTGATTCATGATGGACAATAGTAAATATTATGTACATTAGTGTAGAAGCAGACATAGGAAATAAGAAAGAGTAATTATTTTTTATTCTTCAATCATTATTAATCTAAAAAATAGGAAGGTGGCTTTTTTTTTTTTTTTTGGTAAACTACCAATAGGTTGTAATAGTTAAACTTCACTCTCATAAAGTTTTATTGAAAATAAGTCATAATAAAATCGTCGTTAAAATCAATTTTTGTGATGATTTTTTGCATATATTGTTAAAAATTGACAATTAGTAACTTTTTTTGTCAAGATTTTTATAAGTTGTCGTTAAAATTTACAATTAGTAACGTTTTTCTGTGACGAATTTTTGACATTGTCCCTTAAAGTTAAAAATTAATAACGCTTTCTTGTGATGAATTTTTAAAACTATCGCTAAAACTTATAATTAATGATATTTTTGTGATAAAATTTTTAAACTGTCGCTAAAAATTAACAATTAGTGACTTTTTTAATAGTGTTTGATGAAAAATGTCATTATTAAATAATAAATCCACCTATTACAACCTACATGTAAGTCCTTTTTTTTTAATAAAAATGGAGACAGTTTGTTTATATTTATATAGCACTCTAGAAAACAGATATATCGCTTTTGAGTGGTCAACTCCAAAAATAAAGAGATAGTTCGTATATACAACTCAAAAAATAAAAAGATAATTTATTTATATAGAACTCTTCATAATTTTTAAAAAATATAATAGATTTAAGAGATAAAATTAGAGTTTAAAAAAAATAAAAAAATATGACAGAATCTTTACATTTTATAATAATAATAGATATATACACAACTGGTCGTGACCCTATAGTTGATTCCATCTTCCGTGATTGCTTTGACCCTTTAGTTGATTCAGCAACGGGTCATCACTTTATTCCATCAATGGTTTATGGGTGGATATATTCAACTGCAAAGATAAAAAGACCCTAAACATTTTGCCCCAAAATATATCAAGAATTTAGAGATTTACACTATATTTGATTGGAAGATTCGAAAAGGGATTTGGAAAAAGAAAGGTGTGTAAAATTAGGTAAAATATAAGTATATTTTATTCACATTTCACCTACCTTTTCTATTTCCTTTTTCAAATCTTTTCTCAAATTCTCGAACCAAACACAACATTAATGTACCTTTTGGAATTCAATAATTTTGAATACAATTTTGGTGCATTTGGTTACATTTTTTAATCAATTATTCAAAATTCAAAATCTAAAACCTAAAACCTGTTTGGTTTAAGTTTTCACAAAATTAATTTTGTTTGGTTTTTAAATATTGGCCAAATATTTTTACTATGTATTAGATGTATATGATCCAAATAGACTTAAACAGTAAACAAAATGTGAAAAACTCAAAAACAAATTTAATAAATACATAAGACATTAAAATCATATTAATTTTTAAAGGGGAATTTTTTTTAAGGTCCTTGATATTAAGGTTTTACAGCATAAAGGACACTCAATATTTTCATAATGTCTAAGGTCCCTCAAGTTGATCCAGAGAAAATTGGTCCAGAGAAATTTCTCTAGATTTCGGAATTTCTCTCCAGAGAAATTTTGAATTTCTCTGACTTCGGAATGTGTTTTAACCAAATTTCTCTGACTTCGGAATTTATCAAATGTGTTTTCATAATGTGTTTTAACCAAATTTCTCTAACGATGCTGTTTCTCATGATATTAAATGTGTTTATCAAATGTGTTTTCATAATGTGTGTTAACCAAAATTCTCTGAAGATGTTGAAAGAAGCTTTGGCAAAGCGCAACAGTGAATTACAAGCTTCCAGGAGTATTTGGCAATGGAACTGAATTTTCTCTGGGTTGAGAATTTCACTAGTAATTTAGCTCACAGAACGTCTATTTCGATTTTTTTTTTTCATTTGAACTGAATTTTCTTTGGGTTGAGAATTTTCTCTAGGTTGAGAATTTCTCTGGAGAAAATTCAGTTCAAATGGAAAAAAAAATAATCGAAATAGATGTTCAAAATAAAGAGAGAGAAAGCTCCCCTCGGTAACAATGGTGTTCTGTTATCTCCTTCTCCTCATCCATGAGTGAGATTGAGCATGTGAGTTTGTTCTTTCATAGGTTCATCTTCTCGCTTTTGAAGTTTTGGACCCGATTAAGAGGCACAGAGATAGAGTTCTGCTTGGTTTTGCTTGCTTTGAGTTTTGTTGGTGTTGTAATGGTGTTACCATTTTTGAGGGTGCTCTAGGTTGTGTATGGAGGTATCTTCCAAGCAGCTGTCATATCACTCCAGTTATGAGGTGCCGCTGGTATTTGTGTGGAGGATATTGCAGGTCTAGACAATGGCTGAGATTAGTCCATCTCTGTTCCAGGGCCGAAGTTATACACGTCCGAGGTGGGTCTGTTGCTCTTCTTGCGCTGTGATGTGAAGAGTGGAACCAAGTAGACAAATCGTTCGCAGAGTTCATACACTGTTACTTGTAAGTGGATTCTCTTGTGTCTATCATCAATCAAGCATATATATATATATATATATATATAGATGTATGTATGTATGTATGTATGTATGTATGTATGTATGTTACATTTATCCTTGATTCTGCAAATTTTAGGGTTCAAAAGTCTTCAAATTTGAGTTCTAAATCAATCTCAGGTTCCATATCAATTTGTTTATCACTTGTAGGCAAGGTTTTGTAAGAGATTGATTGAGAATGGCAACTGAACCCAAGACACCAACTAAAGAGTCAAAAATCGACCTATTCGAAGACAAATTTCTCAGATATATGTTTAGGGACCTTAGACATCAAAAAATAATGTTGTGAATCTCTTCCATTACGAAAAGTGGGAGAGGGACCCTAGTTAATTTTTATTTTTATTTTTATTTTTTATATATTTCTTATTATTCAGTAATTTTATAAAAAGTTGCATTGTGTGATTAGATTAAATTAGATACATCTAAAAAATAAATTTAGATTAGGTAATGAAAGAAGTAATCAAATTTAATTATAATATTGCAAAAAAAAAAATTGACTACAAGACAAAAAAATACAAGACCTAAATTCATAACCAAAAAGTTATGAATTTTTAAATTTCTAAAAAACATTTTCAAAATATACAACTCAGAACAAATTTGAAAACTCATAACGAAACAAGTTTCGAATTTTCAAAACTCTTTTCACAAAACTATTTTCCCACTGTTGTATATTTGTTGAACAAAAAGAATAAATATAATGAGAAATTTATTTAAGGATTTTTGAAAAAGTTTTTCAAAATGGTATAATTTGAGATTTTGGATTTGTTCGTTATTAGGATATACCTTAAAAGATAATTTAGAGACAAAAAATTATATAAAATGTATTGAAAGTAAATTATAAATCTAAATAATTTAATAAAATATATTAAAAAATTGAACGTATTTAATAATTTTTTAAGTGCATCCATTATAATTTTATATAAATTTACATTTACCTGTACTGACATTACCACCAATAGCATTTCTCATTTTTATAATTAATTGATTGACTTGTTTTCTTTTTGATTTTATTTTATATAATTTTACATTTACCTGTACTGACATTACCACCAATAGCATTTCTCATTTTTATAATTAATTGATTGACTTTTTTTCTTTTTAATTTTTTTTAGTAGATGAGAACTCAGACCGAAAGATCCTCCAAAAAAAGAGAGACAAACTAACAGGAGGAGCCTGACCCACCGCAACTACATGGCCTTTTCTCAAATTAAGTCAAATTATTAATTTATTTTTCAAATTACGTCTAGTTTGGACAAAATTTTTAAATTAGGCTAAAACGTGATTATGATCCATGTTTTCACCATTTTTGTAGCTGTCGCGTAAAAATTTTTTGAAATCGTAAAAGCGTGGTTAAGAAGACGTGGTTACAAATCACGCTTTTAAGTTAATCATAAAACGTGGTTTCAAAACACGCTTTTAAGTAAAAAAAATTTTTTTGTTGAAAATGTGGTTGTGAACCACGCTTTAACTGTGCTTTTAAATAAATTTTTTTTTTTTTCATAAGAGCGTAATTCGTAACCACGCTTTTACTATTGACCAAAGAAAGCGTGGTTATCATCAACGTTTTTATTTGAGAGTAATAGTGCTATTTCTGACCAAGCTTTTAAAAAATATTAAAATGTGATTAAAATAAAACTTGAGTTTTTTGTAGCTCAGATGGTAGTGCATTTGTTTTGCCTGGCAGAGGCACGGGTTCAATCCACGGCATTTCCAAACGGTTGCTATTTTTCAAATTAAATTCAACTCTCTTTTTTTTTTTTCCTTCCCCTCACTCTATACTTCATATATTTATTATGTAATTTTTTATCAAAAAAAAGTAAAACGTTTGTTTGGTTAACTAAAAAAATTCTCTACAAAATACAATTTTTTTTAAAATGTCAACATAATTGTTTAAAAAGTATTCAATGTGTTTGGTTTTAATTTTTTTGGATTTAGTTATTTGAAAAGTGAATTTTTTGATTTTCGTATTTTTTTATTTTTAGTGAATATTTTTAAAATTTTAAACATTTTTTTTTACTTTTTTAGATGCACCTTAGTTAGATGTATCTAAAAAGTAAAAAAATTGTGAAAAAATATTTTAAAAAATTAATAAATACATAAAAATACAAAAAATGTACTGAAAAAATATTTTTTTTAAAAATATATTTTAAAAATATTCACTAAAAATATTTTTTTAGTACATTTTTTATATTTTTATGTATTTATTAATTTTTTAAAATATTCACCAATACAAAAAATGTACTAAAAAAATATTTTTAAAAATTAATAAATACATAAAAATACAAAAAAATGTACTGAAAAAATGTATTTTGAAAAAAAAACATTTTAAAAATATTCACTAAAAATATTTTTTCAGTACATTTTTTGTATTTATGCATTTATTAATTTTTTAAAACATTCACCAATACAAAAAATGTACTGAAAAAATATTTTTAGTGAATATTTTTAAAATGTATTTTTTTTTCAAAATACATTTTTTCGGTACATTTTTTATATTTTTATGTATTTACTAATTTTTTAAAATATTTTTTCACAAATTTTTTACTTTTTAGATACATCTAACTAAGGTGCATCTAAAAGAGTAAAAAAAATAATTAAAATTTTTAAAATATTTACTAAAAACAAAAAAATACGAAAATCAAAAAATTCAGTTTTCAAATAATTAAATCCAAAAAAAACTCAAACCAAACACACTAAATAGTTTTTAAACAATTAAGTTGACATTTTGAAAAAAATTGTATTTTATAAAGAATTTTTTTAATTAACCAAACAAATGTTTTACTTTTTTTTGATAAAAAAATTACATAATAAATATATAAAGTATAGAGTGAGTGGAAGGGAAAAAAAAAAAAAAGAATTGAATTTAATTTGAAAAATAACAACCGTTTGGAGATGTCGTGGAGTGAACCCGCGCCTCTGCCAGGCAAAACAAATGCACTACCATTTGAGCTACAAAGAACTCAAGTTTTATTTTGATCACATTTTAATATATTTTAAAAGCGTGGTTAGAAATAGCACTATTACTCTCAAATAAAAACGTCGATGATAACCACGATTTCTTTGGTCAACAGTAAAAGCGTCGTTACGAACCACATTTTTATAAAAAAAAACAAAAATTTATTTAAAAGCACAGTTACAACGTGGTTCACAACCACGTTTTCAACACAAAAAAAAATTACTTAAAAACGTGGTTTGAAACCACGTTTTATAATTAACTTAAAAGCGTGGTTTATAACCACATCTTCTTAATTAAAAGCGCGATTTGTAACCACGGTTTTACGATTTCACAAAATTTCCACGCGACAGCTACAAAAACAGTGAAAGCGTTTTAGCCTAGTTTGATAATTTCGTCCAAACTAAGCCTAGTTTGATAAATAAGTTGCTAATTTGACTTAATTTGGGAAAAGCCCCTAACTACATACCCTTCCAGGAGGCGTAAAACTACAACCGAGGCAGTCTAGAAGGACAAAAAAATTACCCTCCTTTCGGCCCTCAAATCCCTCTGGCCTCGTTTGTTTTCAGAGACAGAATGAAGGAGATTAATAGTGAGGAGATTAAGTAAAATTGTATTTGTTTTAATGATAGTTGTTAATGTGAGGATTGTTAAATTATTTTTATATAAAATAAATATAAAATATAAAACAAATAAAAAAAATACAAAAACATTAAACATTAATGTTTTAAAAAAATGCCCAACATACAAAAAAAATTTAAAAAATAAAAAATAAATAAAAAAATTTCAAAAAAAATAGAATAAATAAAATAATAATTTTTACTTAACAAAAAATATAAAAAATTAAACATTAATGTTCAAAAAAAAATGTCCGACCTGTAAAAAATAAAATAAAAATTTTATAATCCGCCAGACTATTTTTCTAATACCAAGTCCTACAGGCCTATCCTAATCCCCTCCCCAAGGAGATTCGTAGTCCGAAAATGATTACGAATCCCCTCTCCATCTCTCAAAACAAGCATGATGTTAGTGAATTCTACCTCACTATAAATCTCAATCCCCTCCCTATAACCCAAAACAAATTGGGCCTCTATCCCATTATACTAAAGCAATGCGGTCATTAAATCTTGATAAAATCTTAAAACACAAAAAATAAAAATAAAAATAAATATTTGATACATAATCTAACTACTGTGAATATTTTGAAACATGATAATTAAAGACAAAAAATCCAATGGCCTCATTAAACACAGGATTCGTTTGGAAAGTGAGTTGACTTTTTAACTTTTTGACATTTTTAACCTGGGGCTAAAAAATCTTGTTTGGAAAAGACTTCTTAGTTTTTTTTGACATTTTGTAAGTGAAAGAATGTAATAATTATGAGTTAGATATAATGTTTTATCTTATTGAGCTAAAAGACCTATTTTATCTTTTTATAATTAAAATAGCTCCAAACTCAACCCAACCCTTCTTCCCAAACGATGCCACAACTCATCTTACCATGAAAACTAACAAGGCATCAAAAACTGGTAACCTACTAACCACACCAAGAAAACATCATGTCATATCATAGTTAATGCCTACCTTCACTCTCATAATTATAAATAATAATTAATTAATTAAATTAAATTCTTGCATGCACCATACTGTATTGTCTAGAAAAGAAAAATATAGCTGAATCTGAATTAACTTTCAAACCCAACAACAAATAAACTGGAACAACACAAGTTGTCTTCTTCTACCACAAGTTTAAAATTTGTCTTGTCATTTGACAAAAGCAATCTATTGACTGAGAATCACCACATCCTCACACCCAAGCCAATTTTTCTTCAAACCCAAGTCCTAGGGGTATTGACACTGGGTTAACAAAGGTTTAGTATTCAACACACCCAAACATTTAACCACGAAAAGAAAAACACAAATTCACTCAAAAGCAGCAGCAGCAGTATTTACATAGTCCTGGACTTTCGGAGGGGCCAACTAAATTGTTCAATATGATAAACACAAGACCACCATCAAGAAGACTACAAGAGTAGAAACAAAGAAATCAAACATGCATTCAACTTTATGATCAGCAGCTAAAAAGTCTACAAGCTAAATCAACCAGACAAGGTTTCGTTTTCTTCAGTACCAGTCGAATAGCCAAAAAGCATAAAGCATGAACCTAATAGCCCAAAGCAAAGGCTGATGATTATATCAGGAGGATTACAAAGAAATTATATGACTAGCAAAGATAAGTGACACATTTACTCCATTAACTCCCTTCTCATAAGAAGAAAATGGCCTTCAAACAAATAAATATATATTTTTAAGTTGGGCCTGGGTGAGACAAATGAAAAGGTGGGATCCCAAACCAATTTTGGTCCATCACACCATCTGAATTTAACTCCATTTCCCCACAAGTTTACTCAGGCCAGTGTGGGTTGTCGAGCTCAAACCCTCAACGGTGTGATAGTGACAATCCAACAGGTAAATAAGAAAAAGGACAAACACCAGACGACGAACATTTATCCATGGTTCTTAAAAGAGCTTAACGTAGGGATTGATGAATGCATGACCAAAGTTCCATGATGCAATCATTTGAGCTAAAATGTATAGCAATACTCAAGGATGTCAAAATTCAGCTTAAAAATTACAAAAAAACCTACAACCTTTGTGATGCTTTAGAAGACTTGCATACCCATGAAGGTTAATGAAATTGCGGGGCAGTTGCAGTAGAGATCTCCCCCAGATAAATTTGTTTATCGCTGCTGCAAGATCCAATAATTGGTTCAATGGGATGGAAAACACATTCATTTACCGATCCTGTGTGGCCGGGGAGTCTGTACAAGATGCGTCGAGAAGTTGTATCCCAAATGTACACCATCCGATCTGAACTACCAGCTGTGACCTTGCTTCCATCAGGTGACCATCCACATTTCAACAAGTTCTTCTCAAAGTTGTGTTGATGACCTTCCAATATCTTCACACAACGATTTTGAGGAGCATATGGCCTCATGTCCCATATGCAGAGCTTGCAATCCATGCCATTGGTAAGAAGGTAGGACCCATCTGGACTCAATTGCATACCAGTTATCATATCCTGATGTCCTTGAAGCGTCATGGTAACCTCGTTTCTCCGCAAATCCCAAACCTTAACATCGTTATCTATCCCACCAGAGTAGATTTTATCCGATGCGTCAGAGAAACTGACAGCCGTGATTTGGTATTTGTCTGGAAATGTCTGGATTGCACCCCTTTGACGCATATCCCAAAGCTTTGCGGTGCCATCATCAGATCCACTGATAACAAGAGGTGGGCCTCTACGGGAAGGACAGCATGAATTCACAAAAGAAGAGTGTTCTGCCATCTTTTTTATCTGTTTACCGGTTTCTACATCCCATGCCCGAAGGGTCTTGTCAGGACTGGCTGATATTATCTGTGACCCATCAGTAGTCCACTGAAGATCCAAAACAGCATTCTTATGCCCTTTCAAAACCATGAAGTTCTTGCATTCCCCAAATGCATTCCAAAGAAAAATTTCTTTGTCATGTGAGCCAGATGCAATGACTGTTCCGGCTGGATTGAACTTCATCGTGTATATAGCACTCTGATGACCTGTTAACAACATGATAGGTGACTCCAGACTTGATGTTCTCTGCTTTCCATTTGCCCCTGGTGCTGGAGGACCACTATAAGGAACAGTAGACCACTCCATTGGCCTTGGACCAACCACAGATAGAGCATTTTCACCCTCTCTTGGTAATGTTTGCATCATGGCTTCTGCTAGTGTTCAACAAAAGGATGAGCAACTAATGATACCTATCAACTCTGTTCCAGAAATAACAATTTTTTTGTAAGTCCCATCACTAAGAAGCACATATGACATGACAACACTTTGATTCTCCAAAAAAATGCAGGACACACAACATGGTGGGAATACAGCAAAAACAAATATATGTACATATATAGATAGATAAGGAAAAAAAATGTAACACAACCCTAACTAACACATTCGTAAACAGTTAATTACCAGAGAATTGGGCATATGCAGGTTAATTTTTTAATTAACAGAGTATATAAATCTTTTTAAACATTCAAAAACAGTTAATTCCTATAATATAACAATAAAAATCAAGTGTTGATTGCTTGCTTAAGGTAATCATAACAGAGATATAAAACTTTTTAAACATTCAAAAACAGTTAATTCCCATAACATAACAATAAAAAACTAAGTGTTAATTGCTTGCTTAAGGTAACCAAAACCAAAACCCAAACCCAAACCCAAATAAAACAAATGGAAGAGAGGGAACAAAAAGTAAGAAATGTAGAGAGAACTGACGCAACTGGGCATAACCAAACCAAAACCCATAGATACCTTCCCTAACCCAATAGTTCAAATCAAAGACTGCGCTCTTTTTTCTGATCATGAAATGGAAATGAAAAAGAGGGGGGGGGGGGGGGGGGGGGGGGGGGGGACTATTTTTTCCCTGCCAATGCTGTAGGCTTAAGGAGGGCAAAGCCAAGAGAGAAAGCAATGGAGTGGAAAGCTTTGGCTCTTATATACTGCTGCTTGTACCTCTCTGTAACACTAGTACTCTCTAAGTCAATGGAACGTGTTTAATTTTATTATTTTGCTATGGAGATCCTTTGGGTGGTGTATCATTGTATTGGTTGAGTAAAAATCTGATCTAGACTTTGATGGGGTTGTTCATTTGTGCTCAGAATTGTCAGAAAAGTGCCTTGGAACTTAAATTTCTAATCTGGGTGTTGACACTGGGTCTCTTGGGGTCAACACCTACTTTTCTTTTTATTCCTCTTGTTGTTTCTGCTTTCTAGTGTCGACACCACCTCTTCCTGGTGCCGACACCGCTGGACCTGAGTAACACAAATGCAACACTGCTCGTGGGTACCGGGGCTTTGTTGTGTCGACACACAGCCTAATTCAAACTTGTAACACCACGGCTTTTGGGTGTTGACACTCCTGGAGTTGTCGACACCTGACAGAAAAATGCAGAATTTTTTGCCACGTTTCTGCCCTTTCTTTTGGGATTTTTGACTTTATTTTAATTGACTTTGGGCCTAATAACGCACTATTGTCCTAGTACTATAAATAGACCCTCAAACACTCTCTTTCCTCACTTTTTCTTTCTCTTTCTCTCTCTCTTTTCTTTCTCTATTTCGTAACCCACTTCTTTTATCTCTCAAACTCTAGCTTTTCACACAAAACCCTCAAATCTCCTCACTTTGGATCATCCCCTCACCTTGCTCCTTTGAGACAGATTGTAGAGTTTGTCAAGGGCTTCATTCTAATCTTAGCAGATCGCCTTTTCGCCACCGTCGACTTTTGGGATTTTTCCCTCCTCTTGTTTGAGGTAGGGATTTCTATTAGTCTAGTATGTTTGTTGGATATGTGGTATTTTGTAGCTATGGATTTTGGGGGATTTTGGGATTCATTGGGGTTTTGGTAAAAGCTATATAGTATCAAAGCTAGGACTTGTTCTCCTTGTTTTTAAAATATTAAAGTTCATACTTCTAGTTAGCAAACGGTATCTTGATTTCAAAGATTCGGCTGTAAAATGAGAAAGCCCTAAATTTTATGAAAACCCTAAAATGGGAAATTGGGGATTTTGGTTGTGTATTGAAATTTGGTTTGAGAAATGAGAAATTGTGTTGAAGATGGAAGAAAATCTAGAAAATTAGAATATTGTTGAGTTGCTGGAATTATTTGAAACACATGAAATGTTGGGAGTCGTTGATATGTATTGATGGAATGGATTTAGTTATGCTCTAGTATTGTCATTTGTGAAATACTGCGATAGAGATAACTGTTTTTAAGCAATTGGTGGAGGATTGCATGATTGTTGTATAAAGGAATTGGAAACTAGGGAAAATGGAAACTTTTGCAACTTATACATCACACTGGCATTGCATGTTTTTTCATGTATATTGCTGCACATCTTTTGAGGAATTGTTCTTGGAACTCTTTTGGAAATGATTGGAACATTAAAGTAAAATAACTTGGTCAAATCTGGGATGTGTAGAAAACGTTTGTAAATTGATTAAGTTGGCTTGAGGTCCTCGGTGAAAGTCTGGAAAACCGCACAGAGTCCGGTGTCCAATTGCCCTTCTAGTTAATAGCCGATAAATGTTGATTTTTTGTAGTTTTGAATAGACTACTTGCAAACACATCACCTAGGAATTTCTAGGGTGTTATTTATAATTTAATAATTTGTTTATGAATTATGTGAAAAATTGATTTATTTTGGAAGCATCGCATTGTTGCATTTACGAGCAAAGTTCTAAAAGGCTTTACTGAGGCTCTCCTCGATGCTCGCCTTGAGGCGAGGCTATGGCAAAATGCCTCAAGGCTTTGATTTTTAGGTTTTACTCCCCAAAGGCTTGTGCAGACAGTCTTGAGACATGCACCTTGGGTGCGCCATGTACACTTTTTACGCATAAGCATGTGAGAAATAAGCATATAAAGAGTTTACCTTAGGCTCTTGTTAAACTTAGCCTAGTAGATGCTTTAAACATAAAAAAGTAAAAAATAAAAATAAAAATAAAAAACTCATTTTGCAACTATATTCTATAGGAAAAATTAAGTAAATGACCAATCAAGAAAAAAACACAAAGTTAATGCTTAGTGGGAAGCTCAATCACCAAAACTGAAAATACCAATTTCACTTTCAATAAAGCAAAGCATCCTTCTCTGCAATGAAAAAAAATATTTACACTTTTATATTTAATTTTGATATATTTATTTAGTGTTTTAAAATATTTAAATTATTTACTAAATATAAAAATTTGAAATGCTTAAACCTCAACGCCTTAAGGCTTACACCTCGCCTCATAAGGGGTAAAACGTCTTATGGTACGCATTTGCCTTTAAAAACTTTGTTTATGAGCAACGAAAAACATTGACATGCAATGGCATCATTTGTAAAGCTCATATCCTTTTGTAATGTTATCTCTACTGGACAATTGTGCTCATCCCTTGGTGGAAAACCAATTTCAGGTGCAGGTGAAATGCTCCCACCTCCTTGAAAGCTCATGATCGATGTTTTGATGTAAGAATGCTCTTGCTTTGTTGTTTTTTTCGTAAAGCTTTTGAGCTAAATTGTATGGCTCGAAACCCTCTTTTTGTAACAAGGTTTTCAACCTTGAAAGATGTAAGCCCAAAGGGCATTTTACTTGCTCTTTACATTGTTGTATTAGGTATTCACATGTTATAGATTCAAGATAGGAATATTTTGACTGTATTATTGCATGTGAATCTTTTGGGAAATTCTCATATTTCAAATGATGCAATGTCATGGAGAAGAAGTTTATTTTGTTTGCGACGAAGCCTGTTGAATGTTGAGTATTACATTGACTTTAGTATGTATATATATAATAAATATCTTGAAAAAGGATGAATATGGAATTAATTAATGTTATTCAAGATTACAGAAATTGGGGCGTTACCATATATATACAAATATATATATGCATCTAGGGCCTTTTTTGTTTGAAAATGTGGTATGCCTATGTTTTCCAAGGAAGACTTAGCACAACCACTTCGTAGAAGAAATATTCTGAAACCACTAGCTGCAATCAAACTAAAGGAAAGCCTTGATCAATATGAAATTAATATTTTATTAATGTCAATGAGTAATGCTCTCTATTCGATTATTCACACAGACCCATCGATGACTTATTGGCTAACTTAGTGCATTACTTGAGGAATGGTTTCACGAAAATGGAGACAAACTGGAATAAAGTCCAAGAGAGATCAAAAGACAGTTAGAAAGTTTGTCAGGGGAATAGTGCAGTGGTCTGGATGCACTCAGCAAGAAATTTAATTTGACTTAAATAGTTTCATTAGCTCCTGAGGTATTATAAGATGAGACCATGATATAGTAGGGTATCTAAGATAGATTAAATAGTAGATTGTGAATAATTAAATTCTGCAAAAGTCAAATGTCGCTTATTTTGTAAAGAGTTCACTAGATTATTTTTTTTTATCAACAAGAGTTCACTAGATTAGGAGCCCAATTGAACACGTTTTCTTGCTAAAGATAATCGACCATATAGAAGAAGAATTAAAAATTTAGCTTGATCGTGTTTTAGTAGAGCTGGCTCTCGATGCTCCCACTGGATCAATAAAGAATCTCTCCACAATCTGCTTTTTTCTCACTATGAGTATAAAAGTTCAACAATCCAAAGATGCCTTCTCAAGTTAAAAGCTCATTTTTATTTATTAGAATTTTAACTTTGTAATTTTCCAATTTGGACCCATTAAAAACTTCCAAAATATCTCGTGTGAAATCAGGAGACACATGTCCCTCAAGTGTTCGGGGGAAAAATAAAATAAATAATTTAGGACACATCAACATGTGTCCCAGCATCTCCATGTCCGACGACATGTGTGAGATGCCTATCTTCATTTAATTTATTAGATCTTTAACTTTGTAATTCCGGTTCTGACCCATTTTGGCCCTTCCGTGTCCAGCACATGTGCAAAATCAAGGCATGTGTGTCCCTGCCGTGTTCGAGGAAAATAAATTAAAAATTTAAGACATATCGGACAAGCATACATAACAGAATGTCCATGCTTCCCAAATCATCATATCAAGAAAATCAAGACTGATATGAACTCAAATATTTTTAGAGATGAAACAAAAACACAAGCCTTGAGTATTTCACTGAAACTCAAATTAATACATCTAAGGACTTATGGTCAAAGGAGTTGACAACCTAACATGTAATTGTATTCTCTATTGAAATGATAAGTTCTTGCATGCATGGAGGTGGTGGAGACCTATTTATAGAAGTGTTTCACCTTAAAGGCGAGCTCACCTAATTCTGTATTTGGTTAGAGGATAGATTTGGAAAGAGAAATGAAAACTATTTGGTTAGAGGATAGATTTGGAAAGAGAAATGAAAACCGTAAGTGCAATGCGAATAAAATATACCTAAATTTCACACACCTTTACCTTTACCTTTACCTTTACCTTTTCCTTTTTCCTTTCTCTTTCCAAATCACTCAACCAAAGACAGCGTAAGTGTATAGTGTCACACATTAGGTGGAGTCCATGGCCCGACAATTTGGAGTTGAAGGCTGCTATTGGTAGCGACGCCAAAATTCTCAAAGGCATCAAGGGCCTCAGAGGTCGCAAAGGTGGTTGAGCAAGCTACTCAGATACCAGGAGGTATGAAGTGCACTTCAAAAATATCCTCTTGTAGAGGTTTCTCTCTAAAACCGATCAAGGTGCAAACCCTTTCGGGGAGGACAGCACCTTGACGATGTGACGACACGTATTTCTTCTGGTTCTTCTACTATTTCATAACCACAACAAGTATAACAGCCACAGCAACTTAAAGAGATCAAGAATAATAACATCCATAACAATTAACCAACAGCCATAGTAGAAGAAAAAGAATGAAAAGAGAGCGAGACGAAAAAGATAGAAAAGAAAGGCAAAAATGGACAGAGCTAGGGCTGTGACGAAGAGGGAGAGAGAGATAGAGAGACCTGTGAAAGTTTCGGACGGTGACAATGTCCCTTCTCCGGCGAGTCGACAACGGCTTCCCCTTTCTCAACCTTTTCTTCAGCTACGCTCTCTTTTCTTCTATCTGTCTGCCCATCGATTGGATTAGGGCTGTATTTTGAACAATTGGGCATTTTGCTTCAATGTTTAATATTGCATTTTGACCCCTACTAAATAGTTAAATTTCAAAAATTCACCTTGCGTGTTCCATATTTTACAAAGGTGTCCCTCAGCCTGTCTACCCGTGTTTATGGGTGCAATTTGGGTAGACTTGGCCAAAGCCGCCAAATAATTCGGGTAATCCAAAACTTAAATTATATAGATATAAATAAATAAAAATATTAAATATACATGTAAATTATAAGTCATTAGGTTATATTAAATGAATATATATTATAAACACGAGTAACATAATATAAAAACTTCATTCAAAAATTATAAAGATCACTGTAACAGCATATCAGTTCTTCAATTCTTATCTATCTTATATCATATAAATTATTTGGTTTGAAGTTATTAAAGATTTTACCAAAAATATAAAAAAAATATTAATAGAGTCTAATTTTAACAAATTAATAAACTTAAGGGTTTTTTGGATGAAGCTTTTAGCTAAAATAATAAAAAATTCACAACCAAAAAAAAACTAAAAATTTTAAAATGTCATATCTTACACATCAATCCATTATTTTTTCATTACAACCATTTATTCCAAAAAAAATATATCCCAAACTAACTAACTTTTTTCATCTCATAAAAACATCAAAATATCACTAAAAAAGTTTCCTACAAGAGCTCTTAGTCGTACAAAAAAAAAAAAAAAAAACTTTTTTTTTGGTGCAATTTAGGCAATTCAGGTAATTCAAGCTTAATTCAGGTTGGAGTAGATAGCTCTCAGCACAACTCAGACTGAACTTAGACAACTTCTTAACCCGTCCGAGTTGTAACCTTACCCATGTCCAAACAAGAAAAATAAAATTAAATATCCGGACACCTTCAAATAAGTGTTCAACAAATGTTCAAGATATGTCCAAGCTGTTAGATAATGTCTCAATGGGACCACATAATTAAATGTGGTGTTATCATTTATAAGAAGCCTATAATTTAAGTGATTCAATTTAGTTAATAGGCTTAAGGGTATATGTGTTATGGACCTAATGTGTAGATACTAGTTGTATAATTTCTATTTCTATGAGGGGCAGAAATAAAAATTAAAACATATTGGTTAAAGTTGGTTTTCATTACCTTTCAGTTTTAAAACCAATAATGGTTAATTTATTGGTTTTCATTACCTTTCAGTTTTAAAACCAATAATGGTTAATTTATTGGTTTTCATTACCTTTCAGTTATGAAAACCAATTACAACCTTTAAAAGGTTATGGTCCCTATTCCTTCCTAAGGTGGAAAAAAATAAGAACACTGTTTTGTTTTTCTAAATCCTCTCAAGGAGAAACATAAGGCACCAAAGGGGAAAGGATTAAAAGGCAATAACATAGTCAATATCAAGGTTTTATTGACAATCAGACGCTTCCGTTTAACTGTTCATCGATGGATTCAGGTATGTCATTTTGTCTTGATTTCTTGATGATATACATGGTAGATGATCCGAAACATGAAGTTTTATGTTCTGAAATTTATGTCAACAAGTGGTATCAGAGCGGTTATATCATGTGTATTATCAGAATATATATGCTTTTATTCATCATATTTAGTTTCTTGGAATCAGATTCTGTTTTTTGTATTTCTGTTTTTCCCTCTGCTGCAAATTCTGTTTTGTTTTCTGGAAATGGAACATAATTCGGATGGGCGGTTCATTTTTCAAATGGTGAACATCGTGTATTTATATATATATGTATATAATTGGGATTGCTGCAGATTATATAACATATACGGGGTAACAAATTTAGAAATCTTTAAATTTAATGTAATTTCATACAACGTCTACGGAAATTTAATTTTCTAATGTTCTAAATATAAGTCAATTCAAACAAGATGTCACAAAAGTGATATCTCTTGTCTAGATTGTTTTATATGGAATGTTTTGAAATTCATGTCTGTGTATCTCATGCGGGTATTTATCGGTCCAAAGACATGATTAAGACTTGGCAGAATTACACACACATTTTGTGGTGATAAACATGTGCCAATTGTCAAGGAAACCTAATGTGAATAATAAATCCATCAAAAGATAGATTTGTTATTTGACATAACTTATTGTCAATGTTTGATCATTACAACAAGAATACCACTTACAATTAATATCACTACCCAAAGGCTTGGTATTAATGTTGTGCTCGGTATCTTGAGATGTTGTCATTAAATTAATTTATTTAGAGATTATCTGTTTGGTAACTTCATGTGAGTATAATTGTTTATTCCTTTTATTTTCTTTTCGATTCAGCTTTAATGTCGACTACTTCAATCTCTGCCAACATGAACAATGTTCCAATGTTAAATGGAACAAACTTTAAGGACTGGAAAGAGAACATATTGATTGTTCTCGGCTGCATGGACATAGACTTGGCATTAAGGATGCCAAAACCGAATGCTCTCACTACACACAGTACTCCTGAGGAAACTGTGTACTTTGAAAAGTGGGATCGTTCTAACAAGCTAAATCTTATGATCATGAAGCGTGGGATTCCAGAAGTTTTTCGGGGTGCAATAACAGAGGATGTTACCGTTGCCGGTGAATTTCTTTTAGAAATTCAAAAGCGTTTTGCTAAAAACGATAAGGCTGAAACAAGCACGCTTTTAGCAAGCTTGATTTCAATAAAGTATAAAGGCAAGGGTAATGTTCGCGAGTACATCATGGAAATGTCTCATCTTGCTTCAAAACTTAAGGCACTAAAGCTCGACCTATCTGATGATTTGCTCGTGCATTTAGTTCTCATCTCTCTTCCTGCACAATTTAACCAATTTAAGGTCAGTTATAACTGCCAGAAGGAGAAATGGACTCTCAATGAGCTCATTTCATTTTGTGTGCAAGAGGAAGAAAGATTGAAGCAAGAAAGGACTGAAAGTGCTCATCTAGCAAGCACCTCCAAGCATACGGGCAAAAGAACGCATAAGGGAAAGGAAGTTGCTATTCCTCAGGGTCCTTATGCTATGCATGTGTGCATTCATTCATCAGTATTGCATGCACCGGGCTCGGCGCATCATACTAATTGCATAGTATTTCAAATCTAACTTGAATACATGTTATCTGTTGCATTTCACATGCCATCCATAGATTAGCCAAGCCTATTCTAGCTGCATTTTGCCTGCGATGCATTAGCCATCTTAACATGGACTTGGATCCTACATTTGATTACTAACATGTTCCTTGATTTGGCTTGGAGTACTAGGTGAGTGTTTATGCTTTAGCATCTCGCATGAGTGTGAATGTTAACATGAAAGCATGCTTCCCATGAAGCTAACCGCTTAGTTGATTTACTGCCTGAATGCCTGTGGGTGAAGGTTGGATTGTTTGAATTGGAATAATTCATCGAAATCCGTATCTTAGTCTACTTGCGAGTAGCAAACCTCAAATCATTTCCAAACAATGGATATGCGATGCTTTGTTCCAAATTAGGCAATCTAGTCTATACTTTTATATTGTGCGCGTCACATAGTAATTCTAGGCTAATAACCGGAATAAGAACACATAATGTTTTCAAAACTTGATATCATGGTTAGTAGAGGCCGATCTTTGATCGGGGGAGCGGGGGTGCTCATAGTTGACCTTCCCCAATCGTACCCAAGTTCCCGAGCCGAGACAACTTTGGTGATGACGGACACGTGGCCTTAGGCAAATGAGTCAGGGTTTCCTAAATTCCCCCATAAAAAATATTTAGGTGGCGACTCTGTATCTGGCAAAGCAGTCAATGTTTGGCACTTCTTCCTAAAAATTTGTTTTTCAATACGATTTTCCAGATTTGGACTCTTTGGTGATTTATCAATCTCACATCGCACATTGTGAGATCAGATTAAGAATTGTGACAATTTGAGTCCGAACTGTAGTGAGCTCAAATGAACAAAACGGGAGATTCCCTGCCGGGATGTCGACATTTCATGCTTCAGCTAGCCACCGAAATGGCAGAAGCAAGCAACAGAGATTTGGCAGTGATTGAGCGAAATAATGTCTTAAACAATGAAAAATATCTCTCTAACTATTACATGACAGATGAGGAATGAGAAATCAAACACCTTTATCTTTCATATATGTTTGTATGTTGTCTCATATCTTCGTTACTGGAGTGTAAGACAATGTTGTTGTTCATCTAACGTACGGATGTATTTCAAGTATTTGTTTTATGAACCTAAAGTTTATGAAATAACTACATTTATAACTGCACATTTATTAGTTCATGACTTTCTTTATTGAATTGCAATGAGTTAATGAATGTTCTTGATTAATGAATGGATTAATGTATGTTGAATTATGTGAATACCTAAAACACATAAAACAGAACAGGTAGCTCGGTGAAAAGCTTCCCTTAACTGGGGCTCGTGAAATAGGAATCCTGTACGTAAAGAATTTCAATCTCCATCGGGAAAGAAGAAAGAGTCGCCTTCCAATTCTTGGAAGTCCAGTCAAAATGATGACTGTGGTAAGGAATGGGGGGTTGACAGATAACTAAACTTGGGGGGCTGGACAAACAAGCTCAAAGCCAAGTGGTTGGTCCAGTTGGGGAACTAAATTTAAAACCCAATTGGTTTTACTTGAATTGTTTCTCAAAATCACTATTTACAATTAATTATACACAAACAGATTTACCTCAACACCAATTTGATATATGTGGGATTCTCAATTCAGAAAGTCACATGTCAACAGTGAATTCACTGATTTACCTTACAGTGAGCATGCCCTTATTTTGTCGGTATATGCAGATGGATTGTCAAGTCATGTGACTTGGTGCATAGGCTTTGATTTTCTCGATTTTTTGCTCGATTTTTTTATTATAATGACAACTCATTTGTTATTAATATATGTGGGATTCTCAATGCAGAAAGTCACATGGCAACAGTGAATTCACTGATTTACCTTACAGTGAGCATGCCCTTATTTTGTCCGTATATGCAGATGGATTGTCAAGTCATGTGACTTGGTGCACAGGCTTTGGTTTTCTCAATTTTTTGCTTGATTTTTTTATTACAGTGACAACTCATCTCTTATTGATATATGTGAGATTCTCAATTCAGAAAGTCACATGGCAACAGTGAATTCACTGATTTACCTTACAGTGAGCATGCCCTTACTTTGTTGGTATATGCAGATGGATTGTTAAGTCACGTGACTTGGTACACAGTAGTTGCTTTACTCTGTTTTTTCATTCTAGTGACAACTCATACCTCGTTCGTATATATGGGATTGTAATGCAGAGGCATCTTTCTAAAGCCATTCATAACCAACTATATAAACGACTAAAGGTGAAGACACAACCTTACAACTCATTTCGCCCTACGAAATTATCATTCATTTGTTTTAAAAAATTAGCATGGCTACATGGTTCATGGGAGGGAGTGGGAATCGCAGAGGTGGTAGGAACTTGCAAAGGGGTGACAGTTTACGACGAGGAGGGGGAAGACGAAGTGGCGATGCTGAAGATGAAACACCATTTCCTTTGTTAGATGCCTCTTGTGCTTATCATGATAGGTTTGGGAAGTGACATTTTGTCATGCCCAAGTACTATCGAGATCCATGTGGTTTGGTGGAGCAACCATCAGATAATCAAACAGGATATGGTTTAGCAAACGCTAGACTTCTGAAGTGGCCCGCACTATTTATAGAGCGAGTGCAAATGGAAAGATTATGTTGGGAAAATCGACTAAAGGTGCCAAAAGCACGTTCTGTTGAGATCCAAAAGGAAGATCCTGATAATGTTGATCGACTATGTGAAAGACTACAACGTGAGATTTCTCAAATGCGCCGTAGGTTAGCCCGCGATATGCAGCTATACATAGTTAAGAAGGATGCCCGAAAGAACAAAACAGAACCAAATGATGCGGCTATCAAGGGTATCATGGAGGATCCTGAGCTTGTCTCTGACGCTGAGCTTTCGGATTATGCAGACTCTGAGCCACCTACCGATTTAAGCGCGAATTAGGTGTTAATGTCTACACTTCGGCAATATTAGGTCATGCATTAATATGTAATGTCTGTGTTAGAGTAAGTGTTTCCGTAATGAGTTTGTCAGATTGTCTGGCTAATATTTATCTGTCTAACTGTTATGTTTATCTATATATTGTGTGTTCAGTTTATGGTGTCCACAATGTATTGTTGTTCGAGACTTATGTCTGTACTACCTACGTATTTTTGTGGGAGACTTATGTGTTTTTTTCTCAAGGTTTTATGAATTACATTATCACCTTTTAACCCAAAACAAAGACAGCATAAATTTTTTTTATTTAAATGAAAACGGCTTTAGTAAAGCCAAAACAAATTTCTGAATAACACATTCTAACCCAAAACAAAGACAAGAGAAAAAAATAAAAAATAAAAAACTTTACATAAAAACGACTTTAGTAAAGCGAAAAGAAATTTATGAATTACATTATCACCTTCTAACCCAAAACAAAGACAACAGAAACAAAAAATTATTTACATGAAAACGACTTTAGTAAAGCCAAAACAAATTTCTGAATAACACATTCTAACCCAAAACAAAGATAAGAGAAAAAAATAAAAAATAAAAAACTTCACATGAAAATGACTTTAGTAAAGCGAAAAGAAATTTATGAATTACCTTATCACCTTCTAACCCAAAACAAAGATAAAAGAAAAAATATATATATTTAAATGAAAACGGTTTTATTAAAGCCCAAACAAATTACTGAATAACACATTCTAACCCAAAACAAAGAAAAAAAAAATTTTAAAAAAAAATACATCAAAACGGCTTTACTAAAGCTCAAAAAATTTATGAATTACGTTATTACCTTCTAACCCAAAACAAACACAAGAAAAAACAAAATAAATTTACTTTAGTCAAGCCAAAAAAAATGCTGAATTACACATTCTAACCCAAAATAAAGACAAAAGAAAAGAAAAAAAAATTAACATGAGAACGGTTTTAGTAAAACAATTGTAACCAAAAAAATTATTCTGAAATACATTTATCCCCAAAACAATGACAACAGAAACAAAAAAAAAAAAACCAAAAAAAAAATTTACGCTAAAAGCGTGGTTCATAACCACGATTTCAGAAGAAAAAAATTTTGCCCAAAAAACGTGGTTCGACAGAGCGAGTTCAGAAGAAAAATGTTTTTTGATAAAATTGTGGTTAGGAAAAGCGAGTTCAGAAGAAAAATGTTTTTTTATAAAATCGTGGTTAGAAATAGCGAGTTTAGGAATTTTTTTTTTTTGGTTAAAATCGTGGTTTGGAACAGCGAGTTCAAAAGAAAAAAAAAATTAACTAAAAGTGCGTTTTGTAACCGCGATTTCTTAATCAAAAGCGCGTTTTGTAACCACGATTTTAATATTTCCCAACTCCCACGCGAGAGAGGCGTATATGTGTTGAAATCTTGGTTCACAACCGCGATTTAGCCTATTTTGAGAATTCTTTCAAAACTAGGCTTAGTTTGGAAATTGATTTACTATTTTGACTTATTTAGGGAAATGCCCCCATAAAAACTTCTGCCCTACATATTCTTGTAAATTTTTTTCCTATTCACCGTGTGGTAAATTTTTTTTTTTTAAATTTTTGGTTATTGACCCATAAAATCAATTTATCTATTTATTTATTTTTGGGTAAATTACATTATTACAGTTCTCCTCATCACCTTTTAGAAATTACATCCCTTTCCTAAGGTTTAAAGTTTCATTAAAAATTACTCCCTCCAGCAATTTAATTTTTCTAAATACCAATATTACCCTCACTGAGTAAATTACATTGACACCCCTCACATTTTAGAAATTACAATCCACTCCTCAAGGTTTAAAGTAGCATTACTAATTACTCCATCGGTTAGTATTAGTTGAAAAAAATTCATTGAAAAAAATTTGTTAGTCAAAATTTTAAATTTCTGTTTAAAAACCAACGTAAACTCATTTTTTGAATTTACTTTTTTTCCTCAAATTTACAAACTAAGACAACCATTTATAAACCAAAAAAATTATCAAATAAGTTTTTATGACAGTTTTTAAAATTTTTGTAAATATAAATTAAAAACTGAAAACAAAATGGTTACCAAACATGTTTCAGATGGTAAAAATGTTGTAAAATTAATAAATAATTAAATAAGTTACCAATGTAAAAAATGACTTATCAAAAGATTCTTAGGCTATATATGGTTTGATTTTTAGATTTTTTTTTAAAAATTAAAAATTAATTTGGTTAAGAAATAAAAAAGAAAAAATTATTATCTTTCGAGTGATTAGAAATAAATTTTTACAAATTAAATTGAAACAACCATACGTATGTATATAACCTGCCCAAAAGTTAAAATGATAATTATTTTTTATTTTTTATTTCTTAACCAAATTAATTTTTAATTGTTAAATTTTTTTTCTAAAAATCAAACTATACATAGCGTACGAATCTTTTGATAAGTTATTTATTACGTTGGTAACTTATTTAGCTATTTGTTAATTTTACGATATTTTTACCATCTGAGACCTATTTTGGTATCCATTTCGTTTTCAGTTTTCAATTTATATTTACAAAAATTAAAAAAACTGTCATAAAAACTTGTTTGATAATTTTTTTGATTTATAAATTATTGTCTCAGTTTGTAAATTTAAGGAAAAAACGTAAATTCAAAAAATGAGTTTACGTTAGTTTTTAAACAGAAATTTAAAAATTTTATTGACAAAATTTGTTTTCAATTATTTTTTTTTTCAAATAATTTTATTTCTAATTAAATTTTTTTTTCAATAAATTTTTTTCTCAACTAAAACTAACCGAGGAACAATTGGTAATGTTAGATTGTAATTTCTAAAATGTAAGAAGTATCAATGTAATTTATCTAGGGAGGACAAAATTAATATTTAAAAAAATTAAACTACTGAAAAAAAATCTGTAATCTGTGAAAGCAATATAATTTTTAAAAAGTGAGAGAGGGAGTTATTGACCCATAAAATCAAATATTAAATTCCCTTAATTATTTATTCATTTATTTATTCCATTTTTGGGTGTTTCAACAAGTCAAAAATCGGAGATGAACCTAGATTTCACGCTTCTTCTTCAATTAATCCGTCTACTTCTAGGGTTCATCAAAAGTCCTGATTCATCCGAATTGTTAGTTTGATCAATAAGAGCTTGCTAATATAAAGAATGGGGCACAGTTCGAAGAAGAAGAAGCGAGGCGGTGGTAGTGGGCGGCGGAACAAGGGCAGGGCTCCGTTGAAGGATCACAGTTTTTACGGCGGCAGCGGTGGCGATGACAATATTCTGTCTGAGGAAATGACCGCATTGTGAGTTTTTTTTTTTCTTTTCTTTAGTTGGTGTTCTACACTTGGTTTCAGATAAACCATATTCTAATCAGTCAATTACATCATTTGAAGGGTGTCTTTGGCTTGCTGTTTGGTTTCAGTTTATGATTCTGATTCACCTATAAAAAAAAAAAAAAAAAAAAAAATCAAACCACCTTGTTTGGTTCAAAGACTATGACGATGTACTCAATTTTCGTATTTTTGGTATTTAATGAATTTTTTTAAAACTTTTATTCACAAATATTATACCTTTTTATTTGTATTTATATTAAGTGTATCTTAAAGGGTAAAAAGATTGTTAAAATATTAAAAAAATTCACTAAAAAAGAAAAAACGCGAAAAACCAAAAAAAAACTCAATTTTTAGAAAATTGGAACCAAACAATATGCAACATGAAATTTGTGTATGTTGTAGTCTCAGTTGAATTATGGTGGAGAGCTCATGGATTGCCTTCCGGGTGTCCTTTCATTGCCTTAGAACTTGATTAGTTTTTGATTAGTATTACGCTTTGTTGGTGATACATTGATTAGTTATTTGCTAGGTATAAAGTATTTGTAGATGTTTTGATATTACAAAGATTCTACACTCTCACATGTTTGTTTAGGATTGTTGATTGTAGATGCTCTGTGAATCCTAGTTGTGTTGTGGGGGACATTACCGCTAATACTTGTCTCGTGCTCTTGTAATTCTACTGAATATGAAGGCCACATTTATTTATATTTATACTTGAAAAACGAAAAACAAAAAGCAAAGAAGCTAGGTACCCATACTTCATTCTACAAGAATTCTAAAATCCTAGCTTTTAAATTTACTCATGTTTGGTATAAATTATTTTCCCAAAGAAAAGGCATGCCGAAAAAGATGAAAATTCACATGATTGGCCAAATAAATAAACTAAATGAATGTGTTGAAGGTATTTTTTTTTTTTTTTTTTTTTTTTTTGCCTCAATCAAAAGGATTTTTAAATTCTTTGTGTAAAGGAAATAAACAAAAAATGAAAGAGGAGGTAAGGGTCATATCAAATTTAAATGAGTAAAAATGCTCAAAATGTCTCTCTTTTTTACTCAAACTCATACCAAATGACTTTTTCTCAAATTTTAATGCAAATCAAGGGAGACATTTTTTATACCCAAAATTTTAAAGACAATTTGGGGTCATATAATAGCTTCTCAGGCCTCGTTTGGGAACAGGCTAATTTAGTAACTTTTTGGCTATTTGGCTAAAAAGGTAGGTAAAAAAAACTTGTATGTTTGGGATGACTTTTTGGCTAATTACGAAAAGAAGTGCAAAAAGTAGAGAGAAAAGAGAATCTTTGACTTTTTGGTATGGGTTGTTGGCTTTTTGGCTAATTTAGTAATTTTTTGGCTAATTGGCTAAAATAGCCTCTTGCCAAACGAGGCCTCAATTTACAATTGTGCCATTTATCAAACTTCTACTCAAAATTATACTAGAATTTGAGTATGGCCATTGGAGTACTCTATTTTTACTCAAGATGGCCTAAGAAATTGAAATGAGATTGAAACAAGGTAAATACCTTGCAAACTTTGTAGCCTTACAAGATGCTGTAACAGGGATATGATAAAATTTAAAATAATAGGATATGGGTACGATCATGATACATTGATTTATTTGTAATTTTTAGTATTATATTTATACATGAGCTCAAACAGTAGTGAGAAATCATTTTTTAGAAATTGGATATTAGTTTAAGAGTTAATAGTTAGTTTGCCCTTTTTTTTTTTTTTTTTCCTTCTTTCTAGTGGATACATTAATTTGATAAAATCTAAAAAAGTAGAATTTAATCTCGCTATTTTCTTCTTTAGTAAGAAGAAATTTTTTTTTTTTTGAAAAGGGGAGATCTTTGCTATAGTTACGTATGCTCCTATGATAGAAAAAAAATCCTAGAGGATTGATCAAGTCATTTTGTGTTGGGAGAGATCCCTTGCAATGTAGCCATTACTTATATTTATAGAGAAAAAATTACAACCAGAACTTCTCAGGTAACTGCCTGCTTTATGCATCTTCATTCTTGTCATGTTTAGGGCGTCAAGGATTGAAGTTTTGGATTAATTTTGAGTCTTGATTTGTATTTATTATAATTTACTAAGTTTGACAAATTTATATTATTACAGTAGGTTTCAGTACTTAGGGGTATTATGGCAAGTTCAATAATTGCTGGACATGATTTGTAGTCACAGTCCATGGGTGTCTTGCGCGTCAAGTAATGTTATATGGATTTTATTTGGAATCCTATTTGGACTAGAGTAGTAGTAACCAAATATTCTTCGTTTTCAAATTTGAGTCATAGTCCCAGGAGAGTCTTTAGCATATAAATATGTGTTATCTCAACGATTCAATGAAGAGTTGATATTATGAGAATTTGAGATTGTGTTTTGTGTGATTGGCCTTATCTGTGCGAGGGTGAAACACCTCTCTCTCTCTCTGCTTCTTCGTTTTCTTCGTCTTTGCGCGCATACTGTAGTTATTATTCTCTGGTTACTTTTTACAGCCCTCTAAATGTCCAATTGTCAACGCTAAAATCCTATCCAACTGCCCCCAAATTAACCCTAATTTTTTCCTATATCTACTAGCCTTCAATTTATGCATTAAAATCTTAAATGACTCATTGTTTAGGCCATCAAATAGCCTCTGTTTTAAAAATCCACTAAGCTGTCCTACATCACTTTCCATGCAAAACCAACTCATCTGGATTCTCCATGTGTTCTACCATATTCTTCTATTCTCTTAACTTCTAAGTGAACAAATATATGCCATGTGTTTGGCAATATAACGTGTTCATTTTCACTCCTTCTACATTGGCAATGTCTTGCATAAATACAAAATAATTACAATAATAATCATTTTACTTTCTGGTACAAACACCTACAAATGCTTCTTGTGCACTGTTCACATTAGTATGCGCCTTTACGGCATTTCTTGCTAGTTCCTTGCTACCATGGACTTGTGGGGCCCACATTATGTGCTTCTGCTTGCCTCTTTCACTAACCGCAGTGTGCACTTCCATATTACATCACTGTTGGTGGCCAGGCGAACTGTGGAAAAATCCTGGTAGATATGACTTATTCTACAAAAAGTTTTTCACTTGCTTTACTACTGTGTTGATGTTTATGTGAGCTAGCTTGATCTTTTATCAGTTGGATTATGAACAAGCATTTTATGATTGAAAACCGTATTGAAATTTGAATTCTCTAATGATAATGAGTGTTCTTTCTACAGAATTCTACCACACATTCGAAAATCCCCAAGTAGATATGCTCTATTTTTCAAAGACCCCTTCAATAGCACTACTAGTATTTACATTTTTTAACCACCACATGAATCAGATCAAAAAAGAAAAAAAAAATAAGGGAAAAAGAAAAAAAAGAAAGGAAAAACATTTAAAAAACAGATGCTGTGCATGCATGAAGGTTGGGGCACAGTTGTGCTAAACAGGTGTACAAGATTGGATTAAGATTCCTTTACCCTATGGCCTTTATTGATCAATTTTTAGGTTTTTAATTGGTCTAATTTAATTTTCTCATTTAAATGCCCATACAACAAATGTTTTCATTAAATGTCCATACAACTACTGCTTTCATTTAAATGTCTATACAACTAATGCTTTTGCATTTTTTTTTTTCTTGATTTCGCCAAGTCATTAGCTGTCACTTTTTTCCTAGTGCATGTGTATTTCATTGATAGCATATGTTAAAATCCACCTACTCTCCACCTACTTCACCCACTTAAACCTACTTCACTAAACCTAACCCACTACACCACTACCACCTCACCTACTCCACTAAACCTAACCACCTACACCACTACCACCTCCACTTCACCTACTCCTTACCTACTACACACTCACCATCTTCTATATATAGGAATCATGAATCATTGTAATTAATATAACATTATGTATCAATCAATAATACAATTCTCTATTTCTCTTTATACATTAAATTTCTACATGGTATCAGAGCAGGTTTAGAACCTAGTATTTTCGCTTCACCGGCGGGCGGCAACCTCACCTTAGCCGCCCGCCGGACCTCAACCTATTCCGCTGTCATCTCTATCAATACATATAGCTTCTTCCATGGCAGATCTCTCTCCTTTCACCTATTAGAAGTACTGAACTTCTCCAGCCTGCAGAGTGATGTCAGTTTTGATGCCCTTGAGAGACTTGTTACTAGGTGCAAGTCATTAAGTGTTTTGAAGGTCAATAAGAATGTCAACTTGAAACAAGTACAGAGGCTACTTGTACGGGCTCCTCAGTTGATGGAGCTTGGTACTGGAAACTTTCAACAAGACCTTGCACCGTGCCAGTATGTAGCGCTTGAACGTGCATTCAGCCACTGCAAAAAATCTGCACACCCTATCAGGTTTATGGGAAGCTACGGCCCTTTATCTTCCTGTTCTTTACCCAGCTTGTGCGAGTCTGGCATTCTTGAATTTGAGCTATTCAACTCTTCTGCAATAGTGGGGGTGTTCTAGGGCTTGTTCCCACTCTCTCTCCTCCTATCTCCTATCACTTTTCTAGATAATATCTTAAGCAATCTGTCTCCACCGCCTATACTTTATTTTTTTATTATAAAACTTAATTGGTGCTCTCGCCCTGTTCCCCACTCCATCCTTTATTATTTTTATTCATCATTATATATTCATCATCACCATGCTTATCATTTCATCACCATCATCATATTTTTTGTTATTTGATTCCCTTACTTTTCACACAAAAAAAAAAAAAAAAAAAAAAAAAAAAATTCCAAACACCATTGCTGTTTTTCACAAATCCGTGTGATAAAGATTTGCACACCATATTTTATTCCTCTCAGGGATCAACCCCGATCACAATTTTACAACCAAAAAAAAAAAAAAAAAAAAAAAAAAAAAACACAACACCAAAAGCTTTGTTTTCCTTTTCTGCAGACGGCCACCCACTGCCCTTACTTCTTCGCCTATTCTGCCGGTCTTTTCTTCTTGCCTCCGTCCTGGGTGGTCCTTGCCGGTGTTGCCTCCGTGCTTCCTAGACCACCAAGCAAGTTGCCTCCTCCCTGCTCCTCCACTACAGCATATGGTGGACCTCCAAATCGGAACATCACGGTGGCCTTCCGCTTCAGCTCCTTGTTTTCTGTCTTTAGCACACTTATCTCTGCTCGCGCATCCTTATACATGCGTTGGAGCAGAGCCAGCTGGGAGTTTAACTGTTGCACCTCATTTGTCCTGCTCTGCAGCCGGTGCGACAGGTTTGTGACCGCAGTCATGGTTTCCACACATGACTTCAGAGTATACTGATTGGCCTCAATATCAGTTTGCACCGCCATTTTTTGCTCCACCGACCGCATCGGAAAGTTCAACGGAGCAAAACCAGAGGTGTTTGGTTGAGGTTCACTGGCCACCGCACCAGTTATTTCTCTTGTGGACTCGTTCAATTCTGGAAAGAGCGTGAGCAGACCACGGGAAGAGGAGGCCATGTTCTGGGTAGCTGGACGGGAAGAAGAGGCCATGTTGCTGAGTGTTTCAGAGACGGGTTGGTTACAGAGTATTACAGAGTTTCTCTCTCAGTAA